>NC_135882.1:12311081-13751535 GCF_964194155.1 Cetorhinus maximus
CCAATGACCCTTCAGCTAGAACACCACAGATGGACCTCCAACAAAAGCCTGTGCTACAGGCTCCATACTCGATACCTGAGTGCTAAATCTGCCTGGATAGTAACATTAACTAAGGGCCTTGTCAATAAAGCTCATTGTGACACAACCCATTCATAATATCATGGGTAACCATCCACCTGCAGAGGAAAAGAGGCACCCTCAGCCATGGTCACATGTCTAAATTTAATGATATAACAAAATGAACTTAAGGGAACAAAATGATAAAAGTGTTAAACACCGCACCAACTAATCATGACCTCATTGCGGGGCAACACAAAAGCACCAGTGATAAACCTGTGGTGTGCCTAAGGTGCTTTAAATTTATGCCTTCGGGTACTATGTCTTGGTGCTGTCCCCTCACTGGGACTGGCATCTGAGCCAGCCTGCTGACTCTGCTGTCCTGTTGGCCTCGATGGCCTTGGCGGCCGTCCTCTGGCCCATGGAGCCTGTGCTGGCCCCGCCTGGGAGGGAGCTGCCAGTTCCACAGCTGGAATTTCGCCAGTCACCGCAGCCTCATCTGATGCCACGGTGACTGGCAGAGGGGCGGAGGAGATGTTGCCCTTATCCAGAGCGCCCTGAGAGGAGCCCGCAGAGCAACAGGCAGCTGCTGCGCCAATGTGAGGTCACTTCGGACCTCCCTGCTCACTGTAGATGGATGGGCACCGTACTGCCTAGACCGTCTCCCACACTAGCACTGACCAGCTGAGGTCAATGCCGATGTGAGGGCTTGCTGGTCCAAGCGTATCCCCAGGAAGCCCTGATTGGTCACCTGGAGGAGTCACTCCACGAGAGTCGTCACTCTCTCCATGGAGGACGCATGGCGCTCGGCCATGAGGCTTGTTGCATCGGCGATGGTCTGTGTGGACTCCTCCACCATGGACACCAAGCCAAGTATAGCCTCATGTATCTCCCCCAGATGCTCCCGCACACCCGGCTGGACTTCCAGCGTTTGCTGCCTCATGGATGACTCAAGGGGCACATCATCAGGCACCGACTGAGCATGTGCCCGGTCCCCTGCAGTCCTCCGACTGCTGGCACCATGGGCACTCTCTGTCTCTCCCAGCTCCTCCAACGACTGTGAAGTGCCCTCACCGCTGTGCCTGGGACACTAGCCGATGATCTAATTCCCACCAAGGTGCCAATCTCTGCGCTGATGCCTGCCTGGCAGAGATGGTAGGTCAGAGACTTCAGGACCCTCAGGTATGAGAGGGGGCCCCTGTGCCTCCTCCTCCCGGCCCTGCTCCGCTGATGCTGAAACAAAGAACAAGGACATTTGATTAGTTAACGTGGAGACAATGTCAATGTGTATCCCTGTCCCCCGGATCATTATGCGCTCACCCTTCCATAAGCAATGGTCAACCAATTTGCAAACTTCAACCACTGAACATTCAGCAATGCCATGGCTGCTGGGACACTAATGGTGACCTCACTGCTGGGCAAACATACCTGCTGACATGGTGGACCTGGGCGCATGGCATCTCTCCAGATCGAGGGCCTCCTGCTCGAAACTGGCAATGATGGCCAACTGTGCCGGCCCTCCGCCAGTCCTCACCCGCTCAGTGGCATTATGTGCATTCTTCTCCTGAAAAGGAGAGAAGAGCATTGATTAGTGCAACTTTTTCCTGGAATCTCTTCGCGGACGGCCCACCCCAACCAGAATGGGACATTGCAGGGCTCCAGTGTCTTCACACCGCAGCTGCCGAACACTCACACAAAGATGCCAGGCCTGTCTCCCCCTTGGCCAAATGCAGCCTACACCACATTTGGCACCACACAGTCTAACCTCGCAAAGCAAGGAGGCGCAAGCATGTGGAATGCAGAGGGAAACGGATGGATTGGTGCCAATGCCACCTGGAAGCTCTCCCAGCCTGACTTTGACATGTCCTGGAGTTCCAGCTCTGCCCCTAGGTGCAGATCCTCCAGGTTGACCCCAAAACAGTGATGTGGGTGTCACTGTGCCACATGCTGTGGGTGCAGAACCCATCTCTTCACCACCCCCTCAGGGTGACCTCGGCATGGGCAACATCTGCTGGCCCACCCAGCGAAGAACACATACAGTCAATGATTCAATGCAGTCACTGCACTCAGACTTGGCGATGGGGGGGGTGGGGTGGGTGTGCCGAGGGAAAGCCTATCTGCTGGGTTAAGTGACCAATGCCAACATAGTCCTCACCCTTCCAGAGCGCAAAAGGTCATAAAGCTCTTGCGACACTGGATCCCGGTGCAGCGCACCACATTGCGGAGGCTCACTACCTCCGCCACCTCCTCCCAGGCACGTTTGGTCATGTGGAGGGGGCCTCCTCCTCCCATCCCTGGGAACGAGGGCATCCCGTCGTGCTGCCACCTCCTGGAGGAGGGCAGCAAGGCAATCGTCTGAGAAATGAAGGGCACAGTGGCCCTCCTGCCCGGCCTGCTCACCAGCAGCGCTCTGGGGAGCCTTTCTGCTGGCCATGATTCACAGCCTTTGCAAGGCTGCAGGAGGACGTTTAAACAGGCCGGCGGGTCACCATTGGACTCGGCGGCCATTACAGTCCCGCTGCCTCCCGCCCACTCCCGCTCTCCTCGAGAGCCGCGATTCACGCTGGGCGGGCCTTAATTGGCCCACCCGTGTAAAATGGCAGCGCAGACCCGATCACGGGCGGCGATCGGGTCCACGCCCGCCTGCGCCCTCTCCCACCGGCCTGCCCGACAGGCAGAATATTCTGCCCCTAGTGCAGATTCTGAAATTATGCACAGAAAATGCCATCAACTTCAATTTCTGAATTACTAGTGGGGAATAAAAAGCAGGGGAAAACTTTTGCAGTTACATTGGATTTTCATGGAGTCAGGGAGACTCTGTGCAGATGTGAAAATGGCGGCCGTGACCCAGTTCTGGGATTCCTGACCCTATTCTCAGGGTTTCTGTGCGGAATAAGGGTGCTAGCTGCTTCTGGTCGCCAGTCCGCACCCTGCACCCCCGAGCTGGCCGGATCCATTCCGGAGATGTCCTACTCTTCCGTAGTTTTCAAGGAAACATTTCCAGGGGAGTTGTGAACCATAGCCTGGAAGAGGGAACCTCTTGAAAGGTAAGCTCAAAAGAGCTCACCCATGTCCTTCCAGGCCAACCTATGACACCCCCACCCACAACACCCCATAGCCTCTCATATCCTCTGAAACTACACTTAGCAGGAAGCAGAGATCCTGCTAATAAGTCGATCATTTGTGATAGTTCCACAATTCAATACCGAAATCATTAGAATTCACAATGTAAAGTAAGAGGCTCATAGAAACTTGTTTTTCACTTGATTCAGAATCACAGGCTTTGTGATTCACTGACAAAAGAATGAGCCCTATAAATAAATCCAGCATTAAGCAAGGCATTATTCCAATGTTATAGTTTGCATCTAAGCCAGGGCGGTCTCAAACCCTAAAAGTCTTTTTTTTTTAAACAGATCACCTCCCATGAAGGGTCTCTTTCTTCTGTCTGACACCCAACCAGCGAATAGTAAATCTTACATTTCAAAACCTGACTCCAGATTGTAACACTGCTTTCTGCAACTGTGCCAAATCTAAATATATTCAACTGGGAAGAAGGGAAAAAAAGGGGACAAGTACAGAATGAATATTGTGTATCTATAAAAGGACTGAGGGCATGGAGTAAGGTTACCACTGCAGTGTCAAACCTGCAAGACATGCTTTAGACAAGAATTCAGAAAGCACGGGTTTTGGGACGGGGGGGTAGTGGGAATGAACAATGTCTTTTTCATAACCTGCTCTAATGCAGCTATAATGAACAAGAGATATGAAAATGATTATAAACCGGCTGATCTGTTGAAAATCAGCAGATAAAAGGCCGTTGTCATTGTTCCATTAAATTAATTCACTGCTGCCTTTTAAAACCCATTGCTCCCAAAGCAGCACTTAAACACTCAGTAGCTCCAGGACTATCACATTAGGGATTTGATCTTGAATATTATGGCAAAACATATATCTTATTTGTACTAGACTATGGTGGTTAAGAAGGTTTCGGGGGCTAAGTTGGATATATTCCTGATGAAGGGAGTGGCAATCTTGATGCAAAATTAACCCACGCCAATTGCATGCCTTCTGCTCAGTTGAATGATTTCTGCATGTAGCCAACGCTGTTCATTGGCTACACATGCCAGCAAAGGGCCCAAAATTGTAACTTGCTAACACCAGTATAGGCTAACGTGCACTGCTTAAAACTCATGTGCACCTCTGAGAGAGGAGGTGCACCGTGGTTGGGGCTAATGTTGACAGCCAGACAAAAGGTGAAGCTAACCTGGGGGAAGTGGAAGGGAGAAGAGAGGTCCTGTATCTGCAAGGGAGCCAAGAGACTCTCCAGATGCATGCACAATAGGAATAATAGCAAATAATCATGGAGGTCAATGCCAGGAATCAAGCCCTGAGGTCCTGGCCTCAGAGCCACAAGAAGTTCAATGACCTTGCATGAGTGGTCAAGGTGTGAATCAATTTTCCATATGCCATATCCAGCTAACTTCCACAGAAGCCTCACCTAACTCTTAAACATTCAGTTCCGCCACCACCAGCACACCATGGCAGCAGTGTGTACCCAGCAGTGAGTACCATCTGCAAGATGCACTGCAGCAACTCACCAAGACTTCTTTGGCGGCACCTTACAAACCCGCAGCCTCTACCACTTAGAGGAACAAGGGGAGCAGGTGCATGGGAACATTTCAGTTGCAAGTTCCCTCTCAATCACAGATGGTCCTGACTTGGAAATTTATTGTCACTGGGTCAAAATCTTGGAACTCTCTCCCTTACAGTGCTGTGGGTGTACCTACACTACATGGACTGCAGTGGTTCAAGAAAACAGCTCACCATGCAGCATCTTCTCTAGGGAAATTTCGATGGACAATAAATGCTGGCCTTGCTAGTGACACTCACGTCCTGTGAACAAGCACTGTTGCAAGTCACACACTCACATCTACAGCTAGTGTACATTGTCAGTTCTTCAATCATCACAGCTACATCAACCAAGCATATTGCAGGATACCCTTACGGGACAAGGTGGTGGCACAACTGGAGGCAGCGGGGGCTACCCATAGGGGAACAAGAATGTCTGAATGTCCTATCACCAATGACAAGACTGTACTGGCCATTATTAAAACATCCATAGCTTAGGCTGTGGTTAGCCCAGGGCTGAAATTATCAAAGTTGATGGCATCCTCATACCAAACCCTCCTTTTCACATTTCACTTCCCACTCATCCCACACGTTAAAATCATAGCAACCAATTTGAACACAGCAAACTCCCCCAAAACACAAGCTGATAATGACCAGATAATCGGTTTTAGTAATGTTGATTGTGGGATAAATATTGGCCTGGACACCAGGGATAACCCCCCCTGTGCTTCTCCAAAATAATGCCATGGAATCTATTATGCCCACCTAAGAAAGCAAATGGAGCTTCTCCCTCCCTCTCTCCCTTTATTTCTATATTCATATGCGGTGTTTTGTCTGCATGTTGAAGGAACAAAATTAGCATTCACAAATAAGATAACAAATGTTTAAGCCAGACAGACCTTGCTTATTGTACAGTTTTCATAATAGGATTTCATACAGACAGTTTATACTTTGATATATTTATATTTGAATCAAACTAATAAAATTGTTGCTGGCATTCAAAACCTCTCTAAAAATATGAAAAGTGAGAAGGGCGCATACTTTCATACATTTCTTTCTCAGTGTCAAGCTTAAAACTCAGTAGTTTTGTTCCATGTACGCTCCTGTGAAATGTCTTGGGATGTTTCTCTATGTTAAAAGTTGCTACATAAATGTGAATGCTGGCATCGGTGTTGATGCAAATCTCTCTGGTGAAAAGAGACATTGTTTCACATGCTACCCCACATTATTTACAGTGTAAACACTTGAAACATATATCAGAGAGATAACAAAATCATCCAGCTGGCATGGTTCCTGTAAATACATTACAGCTACATTATACGTATACAATAGTTTTTTAATCAGGTGTTCATGGAGGAAGAGATGAATGCCAATGATCTATATGCTGTACCCTCTCTTCTTGACTATTCTACTGTGTGAGTTACCATGTAGTTGGTTTTGGAACTGGTCTATGTCAAAATATACTGCATAAAACTTCTGCATTAACATTGCAGAAAGGACATGAAAAATAAAAGAAAATTGCCTTTATGATACACTTCATCTTTCTGTATTTCCCTAAAGCAGTTTACAACCAAATGATTATTTTTGAAATGCAATCATTCTTGTTATGTGGCAAATGCTGCAGCTAACTTGAGTTCAACAGCTCAGCCAATGGTGGATATGTTTTTGGTGGTATTGGTTGTGGCAGGAATGTTGGTCAGAACACTGGCAGCAATGCTGCAAATCGCCATCCCTTCCAACAGTACACCCATCTCCCACCCTCCGTGTCTCACACCATCCTGTCATTGACGTACATGGCCATTTTGTCAGTGCTGGCTCAGCATCCTGGAATTCCTCACCTAGTGCCATTGTGGGAGCACCATTGCCACAACAACTGCAGCAATTTATAGATGAGGCGTCCACAAGCAGCATTCTCTCAGGGCAATTGCTGATGGGTAATAAATGTAGCCAGCATGGCTCATATCCCATTAACAAAGTATGTTATAAGGGTCTGGCACATAAAGGGCTAACATGGTACAGTACTGCCAACACAGTGATGTAAGAGAACACATGACCTGCGCCTAGGGGTCAGCGTTGTGTTGGACAGAACCATGTGTAGAAGCAAGCATGGAGACAACTCCTAGCTTCAATCTTTACTGTACCTATAGTTTCTAGTAGTTAATGAATACTTACTGTTAAACTACCTAAGACTATGCTTAAATAAGACCTACCGAACTACGCCCAACATCTTACAACACAAGGGAAAAAAAACAGCTAATTTAGCAACAAGTAAATGTACCTGAACTATCCAATGCACAACCACCATCTCCATCCATGCTCACTGCTCTTGCTATTTATGGTTGCCCCCATTTAACAACAAATATACGTCAAGACCCATGAATGGCACATCAGTTCTCTCCAGCTATTAGTGTACTTGTTATAAATAAAGCTACCAGGTCACATTCCAATCGGAGACATCACAGCTTTTTTTAACACCTGCAATATGTGCTCAACCTATCTTGTCTAGGTGTTTCAACATGTTGAAATTTAACCATGTGTCTCTTCTCCAACATAATCATTTACAACATCTAAGTTTTGGAAAGTGAGTTGGATGGCTGTCATGTGTCTGATTCTATGGATAGATATACACTCTTGGGCTGGATCATCCTTTAAGTGATGCTGGTGATGAAAGATCGACACCTGAGATCACAGCATTTGCAGCACTGTGACGTAGTGGTAGCACTCTTACCACTAAGCTAGATGGTTGTAGGTTCAAGTCCCACTTCAAAAGCTTCAGTATAAATTCTAGGCTGATGCTCCAGTGGCATACTGAGAAAGTGCTGCACTATCACAGGTAGTCCTTCAGATACAACTGTCTTTTAAATGCAATATTAAATTAAGGCCCCATATACCCATGTAACTGGGTGTGAAAGATCCCATGGTATGCATATGGGAAAAGTGGATAGGGGAATCTTTCTGGTATCCTGATCAATGTTTATCCCTCAAACAACATCACTAAAATGGGTTTGCTGCTTATGGGAGCTTGCTGTACACAAATTGGTTGCTGCATTCCACAAGTATTTCATTAGCTGTAAGGTGCTTTGGAACATTGTGAAAGGCGATATGCAAATCTTTCTTTTCTCTTTATGAGCAGCAGGCAAACATCATGGGCTGAAACTTCGGCTCAGCAAGCGGGAGCAGGGCCCGCTCGCCAAGGCATAAAATGACGTGGGGTGACATCGGGCGTGCGTCCCGATGTCGCTGCGCGTCATTTAGATTTTCAGTTTGGCTGGCACGCAGCTGACTGGGCTGCACGCCCTCTGAACAGTCAAAGGCCTGTTAAGGCCATTAATGAACTAATTAAGCCTATTGTGAAAGCTGCACGTCCACAACCTCAAGGTTGGCGGGCAGGCGAAGAGCCAAGGCGGCCTTTGCATTTTTTATGGAAGCTCATCCATGGACGGGATGAGGTTTCATGAAGGGTTTATAAATTAAATACATTTTTTCAATAAATTTCATTGACATATCCCAGCTCATGTCACATGAGGGGACATGCCTTAAAAATTTTTTTTCTTTATTAAAATTTTTGGAACTAAACTAATCTCCCTGAGGCAGCTCTGTGCCTCAGGGAGATATCTGTGCTCTTATGCATGCATGCACGAAAGAGCACAGGCCCCGACTCAGGGAACCCCCACCCCGCCCGCAAATGGAGCACTCAGCACTTCCGGGTGCGGGTCACACTTGGCGGTCCTTACTCGGCCTGCCCGCGTAAAAGGGCGGTGCAGACCAGATCGGGGACACCGATTGGGTCCGCGCCTGCCCCTGCACAACCCCCACCCCCCCCCAACCCAGACAGGGGCAAAATCTACTCCATGGGTCGGATTTTCAATGCATGGTAAAGAATACGACACTTGGATGAATGCTGGGTCCCAACACCATGCCCAAACTGTGTCGTTCTCACAGTACAATTTTAAATTGCAAACAGCCTCATTGATCGGAAGGCTAGCTCGCCACCCAATTAAATGTACCAAGCATCTCCTGGAGGTTGGAGCTGCCGGCCTCACGCCAGCACCAAAAGTAGGTGGCAGCCATGTTGGGGACTGCCACTGCCTTGCCGGTTAGAGCTGGCAGCTCCATGGAGGTGGAACGAGCAGACAGCAGCCTTGCATGACAAGAAATTCATCCCAGCACTAATCTGTCCCTCAGATTTGCCTTAAAGACAACTGCCAAGAAATGTATTTGGGTCCCACGGCAAACCAGACAGGTTGTGCACAGAACTGTCCCACCTCACAGAAAAGAAAATGGAAAATTGCTTTCAGGAGCAGACAGGAACTTTAACAAGTTCCTTAAGGAGCTTAAGGGCTATTAATTGATGATGAGCGTATTCCCTAATCCCTCCCTGCTGCCCGCCAGCCCTTTGAAAACTCAAAACTGTCCCGGAGGCTTCACGATCTTGATATGGTCTCCAGGACCATGGTTTTCAATGCCTAACCACACTGGGTCCCAGCCCTGCCACCCTTTGAAAACCCCGACCCACCAAGAAGGAGACCACTTAAAACGTAGCAGTCACCTATGTTATTGTACCCGACCTGATCACAGGTACAGTTGCCTCCGGATAATGGAGTAGAGTTTTTGCTCTGGGCACCGTCGGCAATCTGGGCACAAATTGTTCTCAAAATTGGCCTCATTTCCTGAATTTAACTTGTTGCACAAATTTCCACTCAATCTTATTTGCATATCACCAAATGTAAAATATTCCATGAACCAGGATAAATGGGCAGCATTCGACAATATAATGGTTTATTAATATTCCTTGATCTTTAACAATACAGCTGAAAATGAGTAGCGCAAAAATTAAACATTTTAATAAGAGTCTCTAATGCATTACCTGTGAGTAATCTGTTTTTAAATAGCAGAAAATGACTTTTAACAAAGTTATGCAGAACCATTTTCTAGTTTTGTTGATGTACAGTAGCTAGCTTCTTGGTAAGTTAAATATTTTTAATATTTAAAAGCTTTTAAAAGATATCTATTATTGTCCTTGTACCTAAAAGAACTTGACTCAAATTTAAAAGCCACCACGAAGACACTCAAACTGGCACAATTAGTGGAAACTCGCAATGGTGATTAATTTGACCTGGGGCCAACATTCTTTAAACTAGCACAAATGATTCTAAAAACTTGAATTGTGATGGGCATAATTTCCACTTGAAACTCCTCAATCTTTTGCACTAGTTCATAGTAATTTTTAGCCAAATGGCCCTGGAAAAACTAACACAACTGCGCAGAAACTCTTCCACAATATGTGTTGCTTTGGATGGAAGCTTGAAAGGAATCCTATTGCCGCAATAGAGCACTTTAACTGAAGGTCAGTTCTTAGAACAGTGTTTGCAAATTGCCATAGCAGCAGACACTGTGAGGGTAAAATTCCTCTTTGCACAATATTCACATAAGTCACTAACACTCCTGGGGCAGATTTTTCCGGTCGGCGAGCGGGGGGCGGGAACCGCTCGCCGACGCGTAAAATGATGCAGGGATACGTCGGGCGTACGTCCCGATGTCACCCCGCCATTGAGAAACTAATTAACATGATTGATGGACCTGCCCATCCAACCTTAAAGTTCCCAGGCGGGCTTCGGAAAAAGCATCAAGCCTCATCCATGGGCGGGATGAGGTTTCATGAGGGTATTTAAATTTTTATTAAATGTTTAAATAAAAGTTATGGACACGTCCTCACTCATGTGACAGTGTCACATGAGGAGACATGGCAGGGAAAGTTTTTAATCACCTTCATCTCCCTGAGGCAGCACTTACCACTTTCGGCAGAGGGAATCCCCCCCCCCACCGCGCCCACACTCCCCCCCCCCCGCCCCCCGCCCGCACAGGGAGTGCATAGCACTTCCTGGCGGACATCACGCTGGGTGGGCCTTAATTGGCCCACCCACGTAAAATGGCGGCACGCCCCCGACCAGGGGCGTCGATCAGAAGGCCATCCGCCCGCGCCCATTCCCGCACTTCCCCTCCCCGATGGGAAAATGTTTCCCTTGACTTCCTTAAAAGGCCCACACAGGAATTTGATATATACATATTTATCACATCATATTCGGCGCACAGAGGAACCGTAACTCTTATGTCTGCCAGAAAAAGGGCATTTCACTGTGTTTTGGTTTTTTTTGTACTCCATTTTTATGTTGAGATTTTGTCAAAGCTAATGAGAGAATATATCACTTGTAGCATGTGATCACATGTTAACATAGGATTACATAGCATATCTGGCACAGAAAGAGGTCATTCAGCCCAATCAGTCCATGCTGGTGCTTTTGCTCCACTCAAGCCTCCTCTTCACTTGTCTAGATCTACCATTGTAACCCTTCTCCCTCATATGCTGGTGATGGGTTCTCAAAATTCCCACATTTTTCATATCATCAACAAGGATATGACTTTTGGACTTTATGGCAGAAGACCCAACTGCTGAGTTAAGTGTAGAACCCTGCAGACAGGAGGCTGGGCCCATAAAGACCTTGGACTGGACATGCCCAGGCTTGTTGAGTGCAGTGTGGATTGTTGCCTGAAACCAGGCAACGAGAGGAGACTGAATACGCATTCTTCCCTTTAAAACAATCAACCCAGAGAAAGACTTCATCTTACACGAAACTAAAGCCCATCAAAATCTTGCATAAATAATCGTTACTAACTACTAAGACAGGAAGGCAGCAATCAATGTAATTATGCGAACCCATCAATACTCCACATATACAATGGCTTTCAGTTTAAGACTAGTTACGGGGACAGGAAGACAACGATAAACATCATGCGAGCCCATTAAAAACAACAAGACAACAATCACCTGAAGAAGCCCACTAAAATCAGACAAAGAACTAACCTTAATTTGTATTCAGATAAGAAATTTGAAAAAAACAGTATAACTGGGCCACCAGTTATGAAGGGAGGAGGGTGAGCAGTTTTGGAGCGGTTGAAGCAGAATTTAAGCAGGGAGAGGTAGCTGAGCCAAGCGGAGGAAGGAGATCTGGAGGTTTGCAGACCCGCAGGCAACATTACGGCGAGGGGCACAGGGTGGCAGGCTCAACCGAAGATAACAAGGCCGCAACCGCAGCCCTCCACGAAGATCGACCACCCACAACCGCGCCCTCCACCAACTGAAGAACCTTCACAGATTCCACAGACCAGGACCACGTGGGGACAGCAGGCCCCAGAGGACGCAAAGAGCGTACCCCAAAACTGCAACCGGCTTACCTGGCTGGATTTCGAACAGTCAACTGTCAACCCTGGTTGGTGAGCATGATCCCTGACCTCTCCTAGTTCAATTTAGTTAGGTTTTGGGGGGTGGGACAAGAGTAAGGAGATTAGTAATGTGATTTTCCCTCGTTATGCCGTGTGTTCCTCATTCTTAACTAAGTGTACTTTGTAGGTCTGTATAATCTCAGTGTAATCCTAATGTTATAAGTTCATTTGTGACTTCAATAAACCCAGTTTTTTTTTTGTCTTGCACCAAAACCAGTTGTCTGCTGCACTTTGTCACAACCCCCAAATTAGAACCCAGGGAGTGGGAGCAATTCGGACTGCTCAGAAGTCAGAGGTGAAGCTGACACACACACCACTACCCCCTACACTGGTCTATCTTCCCCTTAACTACATCTACATTATTAGCCTCAACCACTTCCCGTGATAGTGAGTTCCACATTCTTACCACTCTTTGAGTGAAGAAGTTTCTCCTCATGCCCACCACAGCTTATGGATAAGGTAGAAGTTAAATTAAGGTGGTATAGCGTAATAACACATACCTTGTGGAGTCATAGACAGGTAGGATTCAGATTCGATCCACCACCAAGTTCTCCATCTCAATCACATGGCTTTTGGCAGTGGAGGTCAAGGGATTCCTCACAGGGAAGGAAGAACAATTGGAAGGACATTTCCTCATGGCCATTTCATGACTGCTGTGTAGATGGAGTTGTGAGATCGGACAGAGTAAATGAGGAGAAACTGTTTCCATTGGTAGGAGGGCCAGCAATCAAAAAACACAAACTTAAGGTAATTGGCAAAAGAACCCAGAGGGGAGATGCAGCAAGCTGTTATGATCTGGAATGCACTGGCTGAAAGAGGAGTCGAGGCAGATTTAATAATCAAATTCGAATGAAATTGGCTATATACTTGAGAAGGAAATATTTGCAGAGCTACAAAGCAAGAGCAGGGGCATGGGATTAATTGGATTGCTCTTCCAAAGAGCCAGAACAGCAGGATGGGCCAAATAGCCTCCTTATGTGCTGCATGGTTCTATGAAATCAACTTTCTTGCTTAAATGGGTTGTGTGGCAGACAAAGCCACCAAAAAAACAATGACATTCAGTCAAAATAAGAACTAGATAGAGTGATAACAAAAAATGTTATCATAGTGATAAATGAGTGTCTGATTTTAATTCCCTATGTTCATTTATCATTTTCCATATGGTTAGAGCCATTCTAAGAATACTTAGCAAGCGTTTGGGTGGATCTAACTCTTGAACAACCCTTCGCAGGAAACTTTTGCTCTCCTCAAAATTCATTAAGAGAAGTCTGCCAAACCATTATCTTCACAACAAGCTATTTCTGTTATCAGACCTGGATCCTCTTAAACATTTCACACGAAAGAAGGCTGCTTTGAAGCAAACAACGTGATGGAATATTGTTTGCCGCTTTCATAACATTTCAGCAATAAATCATCAGTTATTATATCATCACTGAACTAACCGACTTTTGCGAGCCTATTGTGTTTAGATATAACATTCCTTCTCATCGGACATGACAGGCTTCTGATAAACGTTTGCATCTGCGAGACCTTGTCACGCACTAAAATGGGACAATCAATAAGAGTAAAGTTCCATGACCAGGGAGCACCGTCATATATCACTGACTAAGGGACAGGTTAGGCAAGAAATTTAGTTTTATGCTATGTTGCACGAGTAACACTGCTAAATGATAGATTGCCTAATGACACATGACATGTATAGTACATACAATGTAGACTGTATTAATGAGAAATTGGTTTGGCTGATCAGTAGTTACATGTTTACCGTATTAGCATTCAGCTCAGCCTGTTTTCTGTAAACAAAACTATCGCATGATATATTAAATCATAAAGTGAAATTCTGTAATTTCTCTCTTGTTATGATTGTGCTGAGCGATAGCTCAGATTCACTTTACGTGCCAGCATTATTAAGAACAGAAATCATGCTTTCCTATCTGAAGTGGTAAACAAGGCCCACAGCCAACCCAGTCAGTGAGGCAGTCAATCATAATGGCACATATCTGACTATACATGTTTGCGGTTAAGAGTTTGCTATGCAGAAGCTGTCAAGTGACAATTAAAAGACTGATGGAAAAAGACACAAGCATGCAAATATTTAAGAATATAATTTATTTAAGGAGGTTTCTGATGCCATTCGTATGGTATAAGCGCCAGTTTAAGCCTTGAGGTAATTCATATTTAATTTAACTTTCCAAGTAGCCATGATCCATTAATTCGCTAATGCAAAGTAAATGCGTGTACTGTCTCTTCGATGTTTTTACACCACGTACTCAGTTTCTCACTGGTGGTGTCACCATTATATGAGCTGTCACCAATTCTAATGAAAAGAGAATCGAAATTCTCCTTGAATGCAATCTAATTGCACGAGGTGGATTCTGTTGATGATTAGCACAGATAAGAAGGATCGGATTTTCCTGCATTATCCTGCCTACTGTAGATATGATGGCAATGGAAACAGCGGGATAAATGAGATGGTGTAACCTCAATGCCCCCTTCCTGTCCTAGCCTCTCTGTCGCACGTCAGTGTTGGTCAGGAGGGAGGGTTTGGCCTCCTGCCTCAGTAAACTCCCATCTTCCCATCACGCCCATGGTTTGCCAGGCAGAAGGCAGCAGCTGTCCTGGGAGAGCAGCATTGATGACCCCACGAATGGAGGGAGAGGACCAAAGTAGAGGCCTTCTCTCCTTGCAACCAGGCCCCTCAGTACGTAACCTTGGCAACCAACAACAACAACCAAACAACAACTTTCATTAATAAAGCACCTTTAACACAGTAAAACATCCCAAAGCACTTCAGGCAAAATTTTAAACCAGGCCACATAGGGAGAGACTAGGACAGATGAGCAAACTCTTGGTAAAAGAGCTAGCTTTTAAGGAGCATCGTAAAGGAAGAGAGAGAAAGAGAGATGAGAAGTTTAGGGAGGGAATTCCAAAGCTTAGGGCCTCAGCAGCTGAAGGCACAGCCGCCAATGGTGGAGCCATTAAAATCAAGGATGCACAGGAGGCCAGGAATTGGAGGAATGCAGAGACCTCGGAAGGCTCTAGGGCTGAGGGAGGTTACAGAAATAGATAGTGTTAATAGGGAGAAACCATTTCCACTGACAGGACAGTCAATAACCAGAGGGCACTGGTAATTGTCAAAAAATTCAGGGGGCGGGAATAACATTATTTAATGCAGTGAGTTTTCATGATCTGAAGTAGATATATACTTAAAAGGACAAAATTTGCAGGGATGCAGGGGTACAGGGGTAGAGCTGTGCAGTGTTCAATTTTTCAGTAGTTGATTATGTGTGTCTATTGACTGAAAACTGCTCAGTATGTGATTATTTAAGTCTGGGTGTGGTTACTGAAAGAAAGAAACTAAACTGTAGGCAAGCAGCTGTAAGCATGAGAGAAGACATTTTAAAAGCATTGAATAAAGCTCCTGTTGCACAGATATAACTTGGAGTGTATCATCTGTGTATCATCTCTGCATATCCCCAAGGCATAAAACACAACAAGCATGGGAATAGGGTTAACTGGGGTGTTTTCAAAGAGCTAGCACAGGTGTGTGGGCTGAATTGCCTACTTCTGTGCTGTAAGCTTTATGATTCTCAATGAATCTTTTTCAAACACAACTTGCAATGCAATTTTATCCCTCTGGAGATCAAATTTCTTAAGATTGACTTTTCTTTGACATGATGAAGCTAATCCTATTTGAGGCTGCTTGTGGCTTTTCGTGATCATGTTTGCATGCCAATCACCAAATACTCACAACCCTCCACTTCTCTCAAATTCAAATGTAACACAAGGCACAGCTGTAATTCAAAAAGCAGTTTTCTTTACAACATATGGAAAATAGGCGGTTGAATGTCAACCAACAAATGTTTAATGCCTTTGTATAAAATGTATTTGTGCACTTTTTAACAGCAGTAATCCATTTAAAATAGCAGACAAAGGAAATTCAACAACAACAGCAACTCTGCAGGAAACCAGATGCACCTGTCAGCTGTGGCTCAGTTAGTAGCACTCTTGCCTCAGAGGCAGGAGGTCTTGGGTTCGGACATGAGCACAAAAGTCAAGGCTGATGCTGTAGTACTGAGGGAATGCTGCACTATCTGAATGCTTTTTTTTCAGATGATTTGTTAAATCTGCTCTTTCATATAGATGTAAAAGATCCTGTAGCTGAGAGTTTGCTGTGTACAAATTAGCTACTGCATTACCTACATTACAACAGTGAGTACATTTCAAAAGTACTTAATTGGCTGTAAAGCACTTTAGGACATCCAGTGGTCATGCAAGGTGCTGTATAAATGCATTTTTTTTTTTGTATTTACATAGCACCTTTCATATTCTAAAACTTCTAAAGGCCCATCACAGGAAGGTTATCAAAATTTGGCACCAAGCCATACATGCTAAGTAAGATTTCAAAAGCTCAGTTTTACAGATTGTCTTGAAGAAGAGATGTCAGACTAAAAGCTAAGAATTCAACAAAACATTGCACATTCTCAGGCCTGACTCTTTTGTCTCCAGCACAGCCCATAACCTTGCTGGATTTACATATGGTTTCATATGCCTAAAGAAGAAAGGGGTTGCAAACAAGAGAAGCAACATCTGTAAATTCAGTTCATGCATGATTTATAACAACAACTTGTATTTATACAATGCCTTTAACATAGTAAACCATCCCAAGGCATTTCACAGGAGCACTCATCTTCCTCTTCAATTCTCTACCTGACGACAGGTTTGACCCATGGTCCTGCAATCTCTGCAACGGGTAGGGCAAGGAGGCAGAACATAAATGCACCCCAGCTGAAACAGAGATTAAACTCCAGGCTGTTGGCACTAAATTGGCCCACATCAGCTATCCAGCCAACTGAATCAGCCAGCACCCCTAAGGAGTCCATACACTTTTACATGCATGTTGTAGACTGGAGCAAGGAATAGTGATAGTAGAGGCTCCAAGGCTGACCAGGAATCTCTCCCACTCTTACTGTCTGCCTGCCACATGTTGGAAGGATTTACAAGTTGACAATCAACCTGTTTGGCCATATTATGGGCATCCCTTCCTTAATCATCAAGTCCTGGGGTGGGACTTGAACCCAGATGGTCTGGCCCAGAGGCAGGGATGCTACACATTGCACCACAAGATCTCCCACAGGAGCATTAACAAGCAATATTTGACACCTAGCCACATAAAGAAATTATTAGGGCAGATGACAAAACATTTGGTCAAAGATGTGGGTTTTATGGAGCATCTTAAAAGAGAGAAGGGAGGCACCGACATTTAGGGATGGAATTGGACAGCCGACGTTGCAAAACATGTAACAGAACCACCCAATTACGCATTATTTTATTAACTATTTAGCAAATGCAAATCCCCAAAGCCAAGCAATAGCCTTCTCATTTGCTGAGTTCAAAGTGATTAGTCTGCCACTTAGTCTGTAGAGGGGACATGATAATACAATATTGCAGGATAAAATAAGCAAGTGCATAATATTCCTAGTATTTCCTGACACAAGGTACAATAACTTATAAATCATCCTCTTTGTGTATTTATTGATTAGGATTGTAGTCACCTCCATTCATTGACCTAAGACGTGAAACATAGACATTGGAGAGCTGATGGGCCTCCGCGTTTTACCTGCTGGTTGGCATTCAAGAAACAAAACTTAAGAAAATGTACATAAAACTAGGATTGCATAAAGGTAAAGAAGCAATCTCTCCAATCTGTTAGACTGGCAATGAGTCTAACTTTCAAATCTCCAACCAACAGTGAACTTGGCCATCCTGAGAAAATAGCTCAGTGCTAAAGTCATAAAGGTAAAATCTTTGACTCCTCTGCACTCCAATGTTATTGTACATAACAGCATCTCTATAGGAATTGCTGGAACTCTGTACCATAATTAATTGCATCTGCCAGAAATTTAATTTGAGCACATCCCAATCTTTAACGGATTGAAATATGACATTGCGTACAATTTTAATTTTCACAATATTGTATATGATGTTACATCAGCGTTGTAAAACATAGGACAGAATTTTCCAGTTGGCGTGCGGGGGCGGGTCCATCACAATATTTGGGAAGGTGGGTGCGCTATAAGTTCGGATGCACGCCCGCCATCAATTAACGGGTCAGTTAAGGCCCTTGAGGCAGCAATTGATCTCGATTTTTCACAGTCCGTGTGATCTTCAGGACATCGCACGGGCGCAACGGGCAGGCAGGTAGGAGATGTTTGTATAAACCTCATCCACGGGCGGGATAAAAGGGGTGAGTGGGGTCGCGAATGTGATGTGTGAGGGTTTTAAGTGTGAAAGTAACTTTTCCTTGCCTGAGTGAGCAGGAAGACTTCAAAACTCATACCAGCTGCTAGGACAGGAGTAAAAGCCTTGGTCAGGACTCTACAATAGAAATCATTTCTGGGGCCTGCAGCTTTCAGGAAGCCTTCCCTTAGCCTGGGATTGGGAGTTGTGCTCTCCACTGGAGGCACCTCCTCTGAGGAGGAAGGGAGGACCAGAAGGGCGATGAGGCCAGGAGTACACATTCAGCCTCCAGGGGAGCCACCTTTGGGAGGAGAGGCACAGGCACAAGGGGTGCAGGGCCAACAGGAAGTCCAAGGCGGAAGGGGTCACAGAAGACACCACTATCCTGCTGCCAGGGTTTACAGGCGGCGAAGCAGCTACCTCAATATGTCAGAGGTGCAGTGTCGAAGGGGGCTCCGTCTCTCAAGGTAGACAGTCACCTCCATCTGTCAGATGATAGGCCCTGAGATCTCCGCAAACTGTGTGGTTGGGCACCTCACACCAATGGCTCTAAAGTTCACAGTTGCCCTCAACTTATATGCCTCTGGCTCTTTCCAGGGGTCGGTGGGTGATCTTTGCGGTGTCTCCCAATCAGCTGTCCACACTTGTGTCAAGCAGGTGACAGACGCTCTATTCAGTCGTGCATTGACCTTCATCCACTACCGCTGGGAAGATGCCAGTCAGACAGAGCAAGTCAGAGGCTTCGCAGCCATTGTTGGCTTCCCCCGTGTCCAGGGTGCTATAGACTCTACACATGTGGCCATCAAGGCACCAGCAGGTGAACCCGGTGCCTTCGTCAACAGGAAGGGCTTCCACTCCATGAACGTGCAGATAGTGTGTGATCACAGGATGCTGATTCTGCAAGTCTGTGCAAGGTACCCAGACAGCTCCCATGACGCCTACATCCTCAGACACTCCCAGGTACCAAGGCTCTTCAGTGCTCCAGCACGGCTGGATGGTTGGCTGCTGGGTGACAAGGGCTATCCCCTCAAAAGGTGGCTCATGACACCTCTCCGCCATCCAAGAACAGAAGCTGAGCAGCGGTACAATAGGAGCCAGGGCACCACAAGGGCTGTGGTGGAGAGAACCATCGGTCTTCTCAAGATGCGCTTTCGATGCCTGGACCGTTCAGGGGGCGCGCTCCAGTACTCCCTAGATCGTGTGTCGCTGATAGTGGTTGCATGCTACGCTCTCCACAATCTTGCGCTGGAAAGGGGCGACGCAGTGGACGAGGAAGACGTAGACGCTGTTGCTCCAGATGCACACGATGAGTCCAGCAGTGAGTCCGAGGATGAGCACGCACAGAAGAACGTTGAGGGGGTAGACGCTGACCCGGGCATACTCCAGGGAGGCAGGGACACCTGGGAGGCTTTAATCCAATGAACCTTCAGCTAGCACACCACAGATGGACCTTCAACACAAGCCAGGAATGAAGGCTCCACACTTGATACCTGAGTGCTAAATCAGCCTGGATACTAACATTAACTAAGGCCCTTGTCAATAAAGGTCAATGTCAAACAACTCACTCATAACATCATGGCTTCCCATCCACTTGCAGAAGTAAGGAATCACCCTGAGGCATGGCAACATGTCAAAATTTATTGAGCAAAGAAAAGAAAATTCATAAAGCAGTGTTTGGTGTTGGACATCACACTGAGTCTTCCAGAAAGTACTATGGGCCAACACAAAAGCACCAGTGAGAAACCTGTGGTGTACCTCAGGTGCCTTAAATTTACACTCACGGGTGCTAGCCCATCGTTCGGAGTGGCATTTGAGACAGCCTGCTCACTGTGCTGTCCTGTTGGCCTCGATGACCTTGGCAGACGTCCTCTGGCCCGTGGACCCTATGCTGGCCCCCCCTCGGAGAGAGCAGCCAGTTCCACAGCTGGCTTCTCCCCAGTCGCCGCAGCCTCATCGGATGCCACAGTCACTGGCAGAGGGGCGGAGGAGCTGCTGCCCTCCTCCGGAGTGCCCTGAGAGGAGCCTGCAGAGACGACAGGCAGCTGCTGCGCTGATGTGAGGTCGGTTCAGATCTCCCTGCTCACCGTAGATGGATGGGCACCGAGCTGGGATACTTGGTGCCCAGACCATCTCCCACACTGGCACTGACCAGCTGTGGTCAAGGCCACTGTGAGGGCTTGCAGGTCCGAGCGCAACCCCAGGAGGACCTGAATGTTCGCCTGGAGGAGCCTCTCCACGAGAGTCATCACTCTCTCCATGGAGGAAGCTTGGCGCTCGGCCATGAGGCTCATTGCATTGGTGATGCTCCATGTGGACTCCTCCAGCACTGGCACCATGCCACGCATAGCCTCATGTATCTCCGCCACATACCCTGCTGCACTTCCAGCGTTCGCTGTCTCACGGACGACTCCAGAGGCACACCATCAGCCACCAACCAAGCAAGTACTTGATCCCCAGCAGTCCTCCGACTGCCGGCACCCCAGGCACTCTCTGTCTCTGCCTACACCTCAAGTGAGTGTGAAGTGCCCTCACCGCCGTGCCCTGGGACACTAGCCGAAGATCTAATTCCCACCGAGATGCTAGTATCTGCGCTGGTGCCTGTCTGGCTGAGATGGTTTGACACTGGAGAGTGCATT
This sequence comes from Cetorhinus maximus, assembly GCF_964194155.1. NCBI lineage: Eukaryota > Metazoa > Chordata > Chondrichthyes > Lamniformes > Cetorhinidae > Cetorhinus > Cetorhinus maximus. The sequence continues at coordinate 12,331,925 of NC_135882.1, forward strand.
TGCTCGGGGGCTTCAGGGGTGAGAGGTGGGCCCTCTGACTCCTCCTCCCGGCCCTGCTCCGGTGATGCTGAAAGGAAGAAAAAGGACATTTGATTAGTTACAGTGCAGACAATGTCAACCTGCATGCCGCTCCCTCAGATCATTGTGCACTCATCCATCCATAATCAAGGGTAAACCCATATTGCTAAGTTCAATCACTGAGCATTCAGCAGTGCCATGGCTTCTGTGACACACATCATGACCTGAGTGCTCACCAAACATACCTCCCCGTGGCACCCCAGCCTCACTGTCACCGGTGGACCCGGGGACATGGCGCCTCTCAAGGTCCATGACCTGCTGCTTAAAATGCGTAAGAATGGCCAACTGGGCCTGGCCTCCGCCAGTCCGCATTCATTCTGACGCATTGTGCGCAATCTTTTCCTGAAAAGGAGAGAGGAGCATCGATTAGTGCAGCCTGCACCTGAATTCCCATCGCATCCCTGCCACCCCAGCCAGAGTGGGACGTTGCAGGACTCCAGCTCTTCGTCACCCCGTAGCTGCTGCACACTCACCCAAACAAGCCAGGGCTGACCCCGCCCTCCCATCGACCAAATGCTGCATACTTCACATGTGGCACCCCAAGGTGTCCCTTTGCTAAGCAAGGAGGCACAAGTACATGGAGCGCAAAGACCAGCAGATGGATTGGTGCCCCGCCAACTGGGAGCTCCCCTCCCAGCATGTTAGCACCCTGACTCCGACATGCTTCGCAGTTCCAGCACTCTGCCTAGGTGCAGACCCTTGACTTTCACCCCCACTCTATACTCTGGGTGTCAGTGTCACACATGCTGCGGGTGCAGAACACATCCTAGCTCAACCCTCTCAGAGTGAACTGGGCATGGGCAATCTCTGCTGGCACACCCAGTGAGGGATCCATGCCCTGAGGGACTCAATGACGTTACTGTACTCAGAGTGGCCCGGGGGGGTCTGGGGTTTGGGGGAAAGGGTGACGGCTGCACTGAGTGACTTGAGCACCCTTCCCAAGCACAGGAGACCATTGAACCTTTTGCACCACTGGAGCCATGTGCACCGCACCACATCATGGGAGCTCACACTCTCAGCCACTTCCTCCCACGCACGTTTGCTCAGGTGGGGGAGCCTCTGCCTCCCGTCCCTCAGAAGAAGGACCTCCCACCACGCTGCCACCTCCTCCAGGGGGGCAGCTAGGCACTCGGCTGAAAAACAAGGAGCACACTGCCCCGCTGGCTCACCCTCCGGCCTGGCCTGCCCCGATGGCCTACCCTCCGGCCTGGCCTGCCCCCGATGGCCTACTTTCCGGATTTGCACCACCTCCATTGCCCCTCTGCAGAGCCCTTCGCCCAGCCATTGTGAGCAGCCTTTCCAAGGCTGCCAGGCCTTCCTTTATACAGGCCGCCGGGTCGCCATTGGACCTGGCGGACTGAGCGTGCCTGCCGTCGTCCACCTACACCCGCTAGGCACGGGAGTTGTGAAGGACGCTGGGCAGGCCTTAATTGTACCCATAAAGTGGGTACAATTTTCTCATCAGTTATGGGAGCAGTACTATCATCTGGCAAGGGTGGCAATACTCAGATGCGAACAGGTTTCTGAGCTGGAGGGTAATGCCAGGAATGGGCAGAATGATTGACAAGGGAAGCAGGTCAGTGAGCGGATTCTCTGTTCCTTTGTTGGCCCCGATGGATGGAAAGTGACCCAATTCTCCGCCAGGCTGGGATTTGCTGTAATTGGTGTCACTTCATCCTAGGTGAAAGGTCTTTTCCAAGTTTAGCTCCCCGCCCACTTCCATCAACCTCTGACTTCAGATGGCTGCTCATTTCCACCACTGCCTTCATTAAACTCCTAACACTCACCACTTCAACAAATAGTCTCTGTTTTCTCATCAAGAAACCTATAACTGGAGGACAGGTCCCCTGAGCCATCTGTGTACAAGTGCAACTGGATGAAGAGTAGAATCGAGAGGGGCCTGGGAATAGGTTACTGGTCTAGCTGCCAGTGCTCTGAGCTATGCGATGGTGAGAAGCACAGAAAACGTGACATAAATGGAGTAATTGGTGATGTTGGCTGAAGTTCAGAGTGTGAACACAATTCTGGCAGCTTGCAATCCCCAATTTTCAACGCTCTACCGTTGACAGCCCCGTCTTCAGCTGCCTTTGTTTTTATTCACTCTTTCATGGGATGTGGGTGTCACTGGTAATCCCAGCATTTGTTACCCATTCCTAATTGTCCATTAAGATTTTACCACATTGCTGTGGATTTGGCGTTACATGTAGGCCAGACCAGGTAAGGATGGCAGATTTCTTTCCCTAAAGGGCATTAGTGAACCAGATGGGTTTTTTTTCAACAATAATAATGGTTTCATGGTTACCTGAAATTACCTAAGCTTTCATTCCAGATTTTGTTTTTTTTTGGTTAATTGAATTTAAACTCCACCAGCTGCTGTGGTGGGATTTGATCCCATGTCCCCAGGCACCTGCTTCTGGATTACAAGTTGAGTAATATTACCTCTATGCCACCATCTTGCCCTTTGACACAAAACCCTAGAATTCCAAATTCCCTCTCTAAACCTCCGTGCCTCTCCACCTCCTCCTTTCAGACCCTCCTGCCATCTATCCTAATATCTCTCTATGGGGCCCCAATGCCTAGTTTTGTTTGTTTGTGCTCCTCTGAAGCGCCTTCAGGTGCTTTACTAAGGCACCGTGTAAATGCAAGTTGTTGTTGTCTGAATTGAGGCGTGTTGCTGCTGTGCATTGTCTGAACTCGAGACTGTCAACACTGTGTTGTCTAAACGCAGGACAGTTCACAAGGAGATTGTTGACTGCACCATCTGCCTCTAACCAGACTGTCACTGATTGGATCAAATTTCAGAATCCAGGCAGAATATTGACTGCTATCCAACTGTACTTACTACTTCCCCACAATGCCTGTACAGCTGTACACCAGTGGCTTAGCGCATCTAAAACTAATAGTAAGGAAGAAAAATAAAACAAAAAGAAAATCATAACCTGGAGTTTTGACTGCATGGAGACAAGATGCTCAGGTCCCTGGGTAATGGATGCCACATGCTCCCCAGAATTATCACTCATGCCACCTGAGTACCAATTCCATCACCACCCTGGACTACAGGGCAGTGCCACATAATAGTTTACAGTCTTAGCAAGGCAATGTACAGCTCTCCTTTCCTTGCCCATCCTGGGCATCAGGACCCTCTTTATCCTCTTAAAGCACCACTTGCACAACCAACCATTGGCAGGGCTCTGTCAAGTAGGAAGTTACTTGATATCTTGCACTGTAGCTATCCAACTCCCCAACAGCAATTAGATACACGCAAAGCCCTGATTCCCCCCATCCCCTTCCTCCATACAGACTCATACACCCACATCTCCTCCATGCCAGTTGGCATGGACTACTTACCATTAACAGCAAGCCTTATTCTCATTTTTATCATTCACTTTATCTTCTTGCCAGACAAATTGTCACACGATGCCCGTCAAAGACAAACCACTGGAGGACATCCCCAACTTTAAACTTATTCCCCACTTCGAATGGAGAGATACTCAGCTTTTGCTGTGGAATACGGTGACATCAGCAGCATTTTGTTGAGTCCAGGTTACTAACCATGTGCCCACAGATTTGCCCTGGCATCCTTTTTTTGTAATTCTTCGATGGGATGTGGGCATCGCAGGCAAGGTCAGAATTTTTTGCCCATCCCACTTGCCCTTGAACTGAGTGGCTTACTAAGCAATTTCAGAGGACAATGAAGAGTCAACCACATTGCTGTGGATCCAAAGCCACATGTAGGCCAGACAAGGATGGCAGATTTCTTTCCCTAAAGGGACTTAGTGAACCAGATAGGTTTTTACACCAATCAAAGATAGTTTCATGGCACCATTACTGAGGCTAGCTTCCAATTCCAGATTTTATTGATTGAATTTAAATTCCACCCATGGGATTTGAACCCATGCCCCCAGGCTAGGCCTCTGGATTACTAGTCCAGTAACATCTCACCTTCCACCCCACGCTGCTACTTTTATGTCTCGTTATACCTGAGGGACTGATAATCACTCATTCTTCGCTTCTATCCTCTTTACCCGCAAATCCACTACGGTAATGGGTGCCACAGGAAAAGGAAGATGTAGATGGTGAAGAGGTGATGGTGAGAACCAATCTACCCAGGGCTCAGAGCTGCATGATGTTGTCATCTCGCGGGACAGCAGCTCACGCCCAGCCTTCCCACCCTCCCCCCCAACCAATCTCTCTCATTGCACCGCACGAATGGAACGTGGGAGGAAACAGCAAGCTGCCAAGGGAGCAAGAGCTGCAGGCTACCCCAATCCCATGAGCTGTTTATAGAACAGGAGTGGTCAACCTTCTCCTGCCACCCTGGCCCTCAGGTGGCACCTGGAAGAAGCCCAAGAATAAGTGCCTAATGGGAATGCCACATCTGGTCCTATGAAGCCCCGTCAGTAGTTAGGGGGTTTGGGCAGGGTGGTCCAAAAATCTGTTGATGCTCCAATACTTTGAGGTGCAGTCAGGAGTAAGTAGCTGTGACTGTAGGCAGAGTGGCAAACACAGAAAGTCTAAAAAAAATCATTTTCAACCTGCAGAAGTCTGGATTGGAAGGTCTTCAGCACATTCTGAATCTGGAATTCCTCACTTCCACCTTGGCTAAGGGGATTGTCATTGTGTTGGGTGTAAGCGACCCCGCATGCAGCAATGGTCCAAATCCAGGAAACCCAGAGGCACTTGCCCTTGGGGTCCTACTTCGACATCCTGACCTGAGGTCAGAGGTAACTCAGCGGGAAGATCGTGAGAGAGTTGTGACAGCACAAGGAAACTCGGGAAGCTGGTTTCAGGTGGGAACGGCTTCCAAAGGGCTTCCCTCCCAAAAATGTTTCAGCACCTTTCCTGCTCGGGAAGTGGACAAGTGACAGGAAGCAAAATCCAGCTCCATCTTCCTGCTAGCCCATTTGTATTGTCCATCTTATCCAACAGTGCTGAGTTTTTCCAGGTAATCCTGTTTTTGTTTTGGATTTCCAGCATCCGCAGTTTTTTGTTTTTATCCAACAGTGTGTCAGGTCAGGATGACTCTTCCATTCATCCAGTGTCAAATATTTCACAAGCATGTAGTTCAAAAATAAAAGATCTAAAAGTGGAACCAGCTTTTGCAATTGCTGCTCCTGTTGCTGCACAGTAAAATAACCCTGTGGTAAGGAGTTCAATGCCAAGTCAATACAGAAAAGGTAAATGAATGTAGAAATGTCATTTGGAAATGATCCAGTTAAAACATAGCGAAAGATTGAATAACCCTATCAGTAAATGTTGTGGTTGAAAATAGATGGTGAGAACCAGAATGCTTAGTTGACAGCATGAGTTAATTGCTGGCAGTATCATCTTGCGGGAAAGTTTTTTATGTAGCTTTAGTGAATGTCCGAATAGGTTTTTCTCAGTGTTTGTTTAGCAGCGTTTTCACCATTGAGGGAGGTGGCAGCACCAGTAGCTTTGGAGCTCACACCATGACAATATAACTGTAATGGCTTTATGAACAGTGTTAGGGACAAGTGGTAGGGTCATGGTGGAGTCAGTGTAGGCGTGGAATAGATAGCCTGCAAGATGGCGCAGTGCTAAAAGCCACTGTACTCTAAGCAGGGCAAGATATCAAAAATAAATCTTGTCCACATTGTTACGAGGCTATGCCCCTTTCTTTTTGGAAATATAATTTTTCAACTATCAGCTGAACGGAACTTTTGCAATTTGAACTGAGATAGAGCAAGCTGCTTAAAAATGCAAGGCCACGTTCCAAGTTGGAGGTGAGAAACCAACAAATCACCCTCAGGGGAATGTGAAGAGAGAGACATTTCTTATAATCCAGGCAACCATTGAAACTCATAACTGTCTAAGGAACAGACATTAAAAATGCAAAGTACTGGGTATTGAAACAATGGCTGCCACAGACAGACACACCCAAAGCCTCTTGGAAATACACAATAGGTGAAGCTGCCAGCCACTAGAGAGAGATTGCAAGTGACATAGGCATGTCAAGAAAGTCTTCAGCAAAAGAAACAAGCTGAGGGATTTCACTCTTTCCTTCTCTCCCTCTCTCTCTTTTGGAATAACAGTGTCACCCGGTTTGAGAAGCCAACTCTACCAGAAACCTACCAGCAAACCAATCCCATAATAATTGCAACATCTTCTACATCTGATCGCATCCAAGAAACCAGGGACACAATTTAGCCCTTGTCGGGCTCAGTGGGGGCAGGCGGGGGTGGTCGGGAAGCTGACCGCTGCCCGCAATGGAGGCCGGAAGGCGATTTCACGCTGGTGGGCCAATTAAGGCCCACCCAGCGTGACACACAAGCGACAGCGCTCAGCGCTGCCTGTGTGGGCGGGGGGAGTGCAAGCAGGACGAGAGTGAACATCACGCATATGCGCGGGTGCGCGCTTGATAATCTCCCTGAGGCGCAGAGCTGCCTCAAGGAAATGAAGAGTGTTTAAAAATATTAATCAAGAAATGAAAAATGTAATAAAACATGTCCCCTCATGTGACTCTGTCACATGAGCAGGAACATGTTATTAATTAAATGTTAAATTTTTTATTTTGTTTTTATTTTTATTTGCTTTAGGAAACCTCATCCCGCTCGTGGATAGGGTTTCCTAAAAAAAGTGCAACGGCCACTTGGCCTTTTCGCCTGCCCACCAACCATAAGGTTGGACGGGCAGCGAAAAATTTCATTCAATTATTTTTTTGATGGTCTTAACAGGGCTTTTAATTGTCGGCGGACGCGCTGCTGACTCTGGCGTGCACCCACTGAATGAAATATCGTGCGACTGCACATTAACATCGGGACGCTCGCCTGACGTCAACACCCGTCATTTTACGCTCAAGTAGGTCGGGCAGCGCCCGCTCGCCAAGCTAAAAATTGTCCCAGATAACTTAAATCGGCCGCAATGTTTAAATCTACGTCTCAAGGACAATCAAAGGGCAGTTAACCATACATTCTTTGACCTTTTTTAATTGGGGTTTAGTGGTTAATAAATTTTCTCTTTCTTTGACTCAAGAAAATCTGGTTTGATTGGCTCCTTATTGCTCACAGCTTAAGCAGTTAAATACATTCTGATATGGAAAACACATATCCTCATGCAAAAAACATTTAAACCTTTGTTGTGACCAACTGAGGAAGGTGAATAGAGGGGAGCCAGTTCATCACTTGTCACCAGGTTGTAACAACGTACAATTTCCGCTTTCCAAATCCTAAACATAAAAAATTACAGAAAACAAAAAATGCTGGAAAAGCTCAGTAGGTCTGACAGCATCTGTGAAGAGAGAGAGAGACACAGAGATAACGTTTCGAGTCCGTATGACTCTTCTTTTTGTTTTTGTTTCAGATTTCCAGCATCCGCAGTATTTTGCCTTTATAAAAAATTACAGATTTGATTCTGATTTTTACATTCATAATAATTGCACCTTAAAAATTAAACTGAGAAAGGTAACCTTCAATAGAGTAACAATACTTCAGCCAACGTTTTTCAGACTTATGAAAGCCCACATGATAGGGAAATTCTTTCTTACAAGATAAAGTATAATTCATGCTACGTCCAAAATTCAGCCAGGAGTGATTAATGATTCTCAAGATTATAGAAGCCAACAAAGTTCATTGCTTTTTTTTAAAAAAGCCATCAGAACCCACGGCTCTTAAAAAGGTAGAGATCAAATAACTTGCACAACTTTTCAGATTTCAATTGGTTTGTCGAGCTCAGCCCCCTATTCAGGAGTGAGAGGGGTAGTTCACCTTAACACCTCGACACTTATTCAAGTGAGGGATTGCAGTTTGGCGCATGTCACAGCATAAAAACTATTAAACTTTTCAATAGTAAAACAGAAGAAAGACAAGGAAATGAACTTTCAGCACAAAGTACATATACTTACTGCACTTTTCTTTTAAGGAACATGCTTGTCAGATCTCTTCCATCTCATGGAAACCTCTTTCGTCTACAACAAATAGCAAAAAGGAGTTTCTCTCTGCGGTGTAGGAGATCCCGGGCAAGGTCATTAACCTGTGCTCCAACTTTCCCAAAGATTCAGCAACTCTGAAATGCTCTTTGCACAAGTAAAACTCCCTTGTAAGTCACTGTCACGTTCTTTCCTGTTGCTGGCCAGCCGTAGCACTGGTCGTGGCTGAGACCAAATCTCCCATGCAGCCATCCTGTCAGGTAGAGAGTTTGTCTAATCTGGGAAGACCACAAGGAACTGACAAGAAGATTGAGGATTTTAAAATTGCCCACATGTAGTAGCTGTGGCGACTAACATCCATTTAAGAGTAAACTAGGTAAATATATACAGGAGAAAGGAACAGAAGTTGAAAGTAGAAAATTGAAGTTCAAAAGTAGAAAATCCAGGTTAGAAAAAAGGAAAGAAAGAACTTGCATTTATATAGCGCCTTTCACGAACTCAGGATTTCACAAGCCACTTTGGAAGTGTAGTCCCTATTGTAATGCAGCAGATACGGTAGCCAATTTGAGCACAGCAAGCTCCCCAAAATAGCAGTTAGATTCTGACCTGATAATCTGTCCTTCAATGTTGCTTGAGGGATAAATAATGGGCAGAATACCAGGGAGGATTCTGCTACTTTTCTTCAGAAGTATGAAATATTTGGCATCCACCTGAGGGGGCTCATCTGAAAGACGGCATCACAGACAGTGCAACACTCCAGCAGTCAGACAATCTTCTCAAGGGCAATCAGGAGTGAGCAATAAATACTGGCCTAGCCAGCAATGCCCACACCCTGTGAAAGAATAAAAAGAAACAATGCTTTCAAGGTAAAGCATTCATCTGTGTCAGTGCCTATATTTGAAGAGAAATAAAAGTGAAAGTACACAGTCATAGCTCATGACACCCATGCAACAAACAGAGTGCAGAAACCTGGCTCTTAACATGTCCAGACTGTACAGCCTTATATTCCAACCCACCATCTTCGCCAAGCTTCCAGGGTCATTGCATGCTCTCCGCTTCTTCCTTAAACAGAGGCCCGAACAATCCCCATCCGCCACTACTCTCCTCCGTCTGGCTGAACTTATTCTCTCACTGAACAATTCCTCCTTAAACTTGTCTCACTTCCTCCAAATAAAAGATGTGGCTATGGGTACCCGCATGGGCCCCAGTCATGCCTGTCTCTTTATGGGATATGTGGAAAATTCCTTGTTTCAGGCCTACTCAGCCCCCTTCCCACAACTCTTTTTTCGGTACATCGATGACTGTCTCGGTGCCGCTTCATGCTCTCATCTGGACCTGGAAAAACTTATCAATTTTGCTTCCAATTTCCACCACTCTATCACCTTCACATGGTCCAGCTCCGAAATTTTCCTTCCTTTCCTTGACCTCTCTGTCTCAATTTCCGGTGATAGACTGTCCACCAATATTCATCACAAGCCCACCGACTCCCACAGCTACCTCGACTACAGCTCCTCACACCCTGCTTCCTGTAAGGACTCCATCACATTCTCTCAGTTCCTTCGCCTCCATCACATCTGTTCCAAAGATGCCACTTTCCAAAACGGCACATCTGACATATCTCCCTTCTTCCTTAACCGAAGTTTCGCCCCCACTGTGGTTGACAGGGCCCTCAGCCATGTTCGACCCATCTCCCATGCATCGGCCCTCACACCTTTCCCTCTCTCCCAGAACCATGATAGGGTCCCCCTTGTCCTCACTTTTCACCCCACCAGCCTCCGCATTCAAAGGATCATCCTCTGCCATTTCCGCCAACTCCAACATGATGCAAACACCAAGCACAACTTCCCTTCACCCCCCCCACCGTTAGCATTCCAAAGGGACCGTTCCCTCCAGGACATCCTGGTCCATGCCTCCATCACCCCCAACACTTCATCCCTTTCCCATGGCACCTTTCCATGCAATCGCAGAAGGTGCAACACCTGCCCCTTTACCTCCTCCCTCCTCACTGTCCAAGGGCCCAAAACCCTTCACCTGCTTTCAGGTGAAGCAGCGCTTCACTTGAACCTCCTTCAATTTGGTCTACTGCATCCACTGCTCCCAATGTGGTCTCCTCTACACTGGAGAGACCAAACGCAGACTGGGTGACCACTTTGCGGAACACCTCTGGTCTATATGCAAGCATGACCCTGACCTTCTGTCGTTTGCCATTTCAACACACCACCCTGCTCTCATGCCCACATGTCTGTCCTTGGCCTGCTGCATTGTTCCAGTGAAGCTCAACGCAAACTGGAGGAACAGCACCTCATCTTCCAGTTAGGCACTTTACAGCCTTCTGGACTTAACATTAAGTTCAACAACTTCAGACCATGAACTCTCTCCTCCATCCTCACCCCCATTTTTTAATCCCCTTTTTTCTACATTCATTTTTATTTTTTATCCACTTATTTTTATTTTTATTCATTTATCCGTGGTTTTATCCCCTTTTTTATCCCCTCCTTCTATCCCATTTTCTATCCTTTTTCCTGCAGTGAAAAAGCCAATGAGAAACTAGCAACAATTCTAGTAATACAGGAAGTGAAATTGGCATGTAGTAACTCCAGATGCCTTCCACTGAGGGGTACATTTACGCCATTTCTTAAACTGTCAAAGTATGCCAGCAAAGAAATTGTGCCCAGACCATCTTGTCCTACACCCTCATGCTTAGTTCTATTTCCATCTTATGCATGGCTCCTGTAACCAATGATATATTAAAAGGTAGTTAAGTCGCATGCAGTACATTTATTTTCTCAATTACGTAGTGTGTACAGGTTGACAGCTTGTATTGGCATGCTGCTACTCCTTGGTGCTTGTGCTTTGCTCCGTCTATGTGATATCTAACCCATCACACCTTCTAAGTGACTCAAAGGGAGTAGGTCTGCTGGTTTTCTGCGAGGTTTCAATGATAGCCTGCTGGGATTCTGGAGTCTCTTGATCCTCTGGGCTGGACATTGTGAGCTCCTATATATGATTGAGACACATATGAGACTCTGGCGGTTAACCATTGTGGCCTGCTCCCTAATTCTCATGCCTGGTGCAACACGACGCTGGCCACGTGTTGCTTCAAGTTTATGTCTTCTTTCTCAGACTCCTGGCAGAAGCACCGAACAGCTTCTGCCATGTTAAACTGGCCTTTCTCGATCAACTTGCACAAATTTCTGCAACAATTTGGCCTTCCTTCCCGCTGCTGCTTAAGGTGCGTAACTGGCTCCTGATGCCAATTCACAGTCCTTTACATTGACTGGCTCACCAAGCAGGAAATGAGTACCGCAGTTTTGCCCAAAGACTGTAAACTAGAGATTAATATGATAAATGTTTCCAGAAGCTTTTACATATGAAACAAAAGGAACGATTTGCATCAGTTTTGGAAGTGCATTCGCTATTTCTCCATAGGCAACTAAAGCAGCCAGTTTGCACAGACTAGTTAAGTCTATTTTTGAAACGTTGATTGAAGGATGGATATTGGCCTGACACTAGAGGCAACTAGTGTCCTCTCCTTCTAGTGCCCATGAGTGTTTGAATGTTTAGTCAGGTAAAAAGGTTCTTCATCTCATCTGAAAATCAGCACCTCCAACAATGCAGTAACCCCTTGCCAGTCTTAATCATGGGTTGAAGTCCTGGAGTGGAATTTGAACCCACGACCATCTGGTTCAGAGGCAAGAGTGCAACAGCTGAGCCCAGACTGGGCACACCACAGCACTTTCTAAACGAATATGTTGTGCTGCAGAAAATGAATTCTCCAGCCTCAACCCTACAACGCTCCGAGATATCTGCACTCATCTAACTCTGAACTCTTAAGGACCCCCAATTTCAATCGCTCCACAATTGGCACTGAGCCATCAGCTGCCAAGGCCCCAAGCTCTGGAACTCCCTCTCTTTACCTCTCCACCCCTCTACCTCTCTTTCCTCCTTTAAGGCCCTCTTAGTTTTCACTCATCTTCCTTAATATCCTTATGTGACTTATTGTCAAATTTTGTTTTACATTTTGCTGCTGTGAAGCGAATTGGGACAATATTATGGCAAAGGTACTATATGCTGTTGAACAGGGCAAGTGATTTGTTGGTCTGGAATTTCTGTTCATGTGGAGAATCCGACAGCGGTGTCACATCTGGGACTTCCTCGCCAATCTTGCCATGCAGAGCCAATTAATGGCCAGTAGGCAGGGGAGCTGGCCAATCACAGGTGGCAGGCAGGTACAAGCTGGAAGGAGCCATTTTTAAAGGCAGTCTACTGCTTTCAGGCAGGCGGCAGACACAGGGCCTATCTGAAGTGGTGCTGAGCAAGGGAGCCTGTGGAGAAACGGCTGCAATGTGAGGAAGGGTCACTCCATGATTTGGTGGCGCCTCCCTGGAAGTGGTGAGGAAACTGAGAGACATGCCATTTCCAACTGACAGGAGGAGGAGACCAGTAAGCCCCATGACGAAGGTGAGGCTGGAGGTGGATGAACAAGTCAGTAGTCGCGAGGTGGTTGCGAAAACATGCATCCAGTGCTGGAAGAGAATCAATGACTTGGTGTAGCCTGGAAAGGTGAGTGGCATTCATAATTGAAAACTGGCAGCCCAGTATGAGTGAAAATGTGCCCATGAAATGTGGGGCCAGGTGCTTGGCCCATGCTAGGGGCATGAGCAGGCACTACTGTCCACATTGAGGCATCCAGATCTCATGCAACAGAACCCTATGGTCAGACAGAGGTGAGTGGCACACTGAGCTGGATGAATGAGTACTTGCTGCTGCCACTCCATCAGCACGCTGCTTCACATTTCCCATGGCTGAGACTGAGCAGCACAGCTGGGCCAGGAGACAGAGGGGACACTGCGTATGTCTGTACCTACAGGCGAAACGTTCTCACAATGCTAGGGAGCATCAACGGACAGTGCACACATGGGTCCTCTCCATTGAGACAGCCATGGAAAGACCCATAGAGAATAGCATGGAGTGAACACAGAGGGTGGGTGCACACAGACCTCCATAGCATGGCCTCATCCATAAGACATGAAGAGTGGGCATGGCACAGCCACACATCCCTCCGTTGCCGGGAGCTGAACCACTCCGCGCAACCAGGGGACTGCACGTGGGGCCAGGAAGTGCTGAGAAGGGGCAGGCAGAAGGCAGTGGAGGTTTATCTCAAGGTGCCTTGATCGCTGAAGGTGAATCCTTGGCCCCTTTGCCAGTGATAACACTTCTGCATGCTGGTCTGATGACAGAGATGGGCCCTGCACAAATACAGGTGGCCCCAAATGCGTCAGATCACAGTAGGGCTTAGGCACACAGAGGACGCATGCTGTCACCATCTAATGCACCAGAACAAGGAAGGCAGCTGGCTTCCCTCACATCAACAGGGAGAGCACCAAATAGAAGTGACCATAAGCCTGCATGTAAATACATTAACCAATGCTTGAGGTTTGACTGGGTGATACTTCTTTGTTCAATGCAGGAGCATTAAATGTTTGATGAGAGTTAAAAGCATTGTGATGCACTCATTAGTGGCTTGTGTGTTTATTTCTCCATCAGTGGATCCTGACCAGATGTGAATGTAATTATATGGCATGTAAAGGCGTGGGCCTCATGAGCACCAGTGTTGACCAGCCATATAAATAATGTGGCTACATGATCAGGTCAGAGGCTAAGAGTTCTGCGGTGAGTAATTCACTGTGATTCCCCAAAGCCTGTCCACCATCTACAAGGCTCAAGTTGGGAGAGTGATGGAATACTCTCCATTTGCCTGAATGAGTGTGGCTTAAACAACACTCAAGAAGCTCAACACAATCGAGGACAAAGCAGTCTGCTTGCTCAGCATCCCAACCACCAACTTAAACAGTCACTCCCTCTACTACCGCCAACACACGGTGACAGCAGTGTGTACCATCAACAAGATGCACTGCAGCAACTCACCAAGGCTCAACAGCGCCTTCCAAATTCCTGATGTCTACCACCTGGAAGAACAAAAGGAGCAAATGCATGGAAACATCACCACTTGCAAGCTTCTCTCCAAGCCACACACCATCTTGACTTGCAATTATATCGCTGTTCCTTCACTGTAGTTGGATCAGAATCCTGGAACTCCCTTCCTACCAGCACTTTGAGTGTACCTACACCACAAGGACTGCTGCAGTTCAAGAAGGCAGCTCACTACTACCTTCTCAAGGACAATTAGAGATGTGCAATAAATGTTGGCCTTGCCAGCAACATCCATGTCCCATGAAAGAGTAAAAAAAAAATGCAACCCACGCTCCCGTTGCAAATTCCAAATTGCTGGAAAAATTGCCATCAATTTGCTAATTAACAGCTTTAATTACCTGCCTGCTGCTAATCAATGTAAAGTTGATCCGTCTGGCTGCCCACACCCAGGAAGTTTGGCCGATGGCAGGATGAGATCAGGGAGCTGGTCTGTCGTGGCCCCGCCCCATTTTAGTGGCTCCCCTCCCACCTCCAAACCACCACCACAGGGCTGGTAGCATTCTAATCATTTTTGTTCAAAAACCAGTGTTCTTATTTTTTTTCTGAGACTTTCTATGCAAAGTTATGTTGAGCAGGCAGCAAATATAGCGAAAGTAGGATGATTCAGGATGTGACAATGTGCCAAATCACCATGATGTCCCATTTGGCAAGTTTCTGTAATACTGCCAGGGGCAGAAGCAAAAAGCTAATAATATGGTGGAATTATTCTACAATTCATAGAAAGCTGGGAATTTAGGAGGAACAAGCTTGAAATGAATAGCGCTATTACATTCTTGGGGGTTTTTATGCTCGAGTTCAGTGTCAATGACCATTCTGTGGACAAGTTTAAGCTCCATGGTGAAGCAGCGACCTTCTTTGCTTAATATCTAGGTAAATGCAACTCAGCGATCATAAATATTTTACATCAGAGAAGGAGGGTTTCTTGTTCACCATCCCCATGCTGCTCTCTGAGATGGCTGTGCACTTAACCCCCAAATCCCCCAGCTTTCTTCATGTCATTTTAAATGTTTCATTTTCAAATACTTATCAGACTGAGAATTCTTACCAGTGTCCTTCACTTATTGGAAACATAACTGGACCAGCCATATAAATACTGTGGCAGGTCAGAGGCTGGGAGCTCTGCAGAGTAGCTCACCTGCTGACTTCCTAAAGCCTGTCCACCGTCTTACAAGGCATAAGTCAGGAGTGTAATGGAATACTCTCCACTTGCCTGGATGAGTGCAGCTCCAACAACACTTAAGAAGCTCAAACCATCCAGAACAAAGCAGCCTGCTTGATTGGCACCCCCATCCACAATCTTAAACATTCACTCCCTCCACCACCGATGCACAGCTGCAGCTGTGTGTATCATCTACAAGATGCACTGCAGCAACTCAACAAACCTCCTTCGACAGCAACTTCCAAACCAGCTATCTCTACCGCCTAGAAGGACAAGGGCAGAAGACATATGGGAACACCACCACCTGCAAGTTTCCCTCCAAGCCACTCGCCAACCTGACTTGGAAATATATCGCTGTTCCTTCACTGTCACTAGGTCAAAATGCTGGAACTCCCTCCCTAACAGCACTGTGGGTGTTCCTAAGCCACTGGGACTGCAGTGGTTTAAGATGGCAGCTCACCAACATCTTCTCAAGAGCAACTAGGGATGGGCAATAAATGCTGGCTTAGCCAATGACATTTATTAGAAAATTCCAAGTAGAGCATGCAACCTTGGCCAGAATTTTATATTTGCATTGCAGGTGCTCAGCAGTCCCAACACAGCGCGAAATGTGACATGATGACATCAGGACAGCTTTATGACATCATCGCGCCGACTTCCCGAAGTCATCGTGCCACCTCACTATATTCCGGCTGGTGGGTATGCACGAATATCGGAAGCGTACACCCAAGAATTAAAGGGCCAATTAAGGCCATTAAAAGTGCAATCATTGCTGATTTTGAGAGGCCCATGCATTTTTATGCTAGGCATATGGGCCAATCGGGCTGGCGGGCTTCACGTTTTTTAATCACTCTAGATTCAGGGTGGGATATAAGGGCCAGAAGGAATGGAGAGGTGAGGAGGTAGGAGTATCAAATTGAGTTGTGAGTATGTGCATTCTAGTTCACTTCTTGATTCATTTTGTTTATTTACATAACTTTAGAAGGTTTAAAACATTTCCAGAGGCTTTCTGCAGACAGGCCCCTTCAGACGTTAGGTCAAACCTCTGCAAGCATAAGGTTTGACGTGGGTATTGTGTACTCTGCTGGAGGGACCTCCTCAGATGAGGAGGAGAGGGCAAGAAGGGAGAGGAGGCCAGTTGTCCGCAGGCACTGTGATAGATTCTGCCCTCAGGACCTAGAGGCACAGCCAGAAGGTGTTGAGGGCCAGCAGGGGTTGCAAGGGAGAAGGGTCAGGTGAAGGCGCCAATACCCAGCTGGCAGAGTACACAGGCTGCGATCTAGCTACCAAAGAAGCCTCCACCTCTCCAGAGAAACAGTCACCTCTCTGCGCAACATAATCGGACCCAAGGTAGCCCCCAAACTGTATAGGCAGCCACCCAATGCCAGTGGCTCTGAAGGTCACAGTTGTCCTAAACATTTATGCCTCGGGTTCATTCCAGCGGTTGGTGGGAGATCTTTGCAGAGTGCTCCAATCTGCAGCGCACAGCTGCATCACACACTGGTGACAGATGCATTGTTCCAAAGGGTAAATATCTTAATTCACTACAAGACAGACGGGGACAGCCAGGCAGAGCAAGCCAGAGGTTTCGCAGCAAGGATTTCCAAGAATTCAGGGAGCCATTGACTGCACACGTGTGTACCTGTGAGAGACTAGGGGCCTTCATGAATAGAAGGGGGTTCCACTCTCTGAATGTTCAGATAGTGTGTGATCACCAGCACGAGATCCTGCAGGTTTGTGCCAGGTATCCTGGAAGCTGCCATGATGGGTACATCTTATGTCACTCCCAGATGCCAAGGCTCTTCATAGCCTCAGCACAGTTGGATGACTGGTTGCTGGGGGACAAAGGATATCTGCTCAAAGGGTGGCTGATGACACCGCTAAGATACCCAAGGGTTCCAGCGGAGGAGAGGTACAAGCAGAGCCATGCCTCCACAAGGGTCATCATTGAGAGGACAACGGGCCTCCTCAAAATGAGGTTTCGCTGCCTGGATCGCTCAGGGGGATCTCTGTAATATCTTCTGGAAAGCGTTTCCCTCACGGTGGTAGTCTGCTGTGTCCTTCGCAATCTGGCTCTCTCGAGGGGGGAAGCAGATGGAGGTTGAAGACAGCAATGTTCTTCCAGAAGCTGCTGAGGATGAATCTAGCACTGAGTCTGAGGCGGACCCTGCTCAGCCCCAGGGTGATGAAGAAGATCCAGCATTGAGGATGCTTATGGGAGCCAATGAGACCAGGAAGGCCCTGATTCGGAGGAGTTTCCAGTAGAACTCCAAAGTCAGGGCTCCAAATGTTTGCAAACACACTGCTCAGGGCTGATGAGGCCCTCCTGGCAGCACTTTCTCCTGTCCCTCCCTCTGAAATGCACTTTGCAGCCCAATTGATGTCTTACACAGAGTTTCAGGCCGCCTCCCTAACTATGACATAAAGCACAATAAAGCCACAATGTCACATTTAAAGACATAATGTCACATTTAAATAGTGATTTGTGACATAAACATACACCATTGCACAAGTGACAATGAGAAATGATTCACCTGTGAAACCCCTTCTATTATCAAAGTGACTTATATTTCTGTTAACGAATACTGCATCTTGGTGTTTCCCCCTCGCCAGCAGCTGCACTGGAGGCAGGCTGCTGACTCTGATGGGCTGCACTGGGGGCAGGCTGCTCACTCCGATGGACTGCACTGGAGGCAGGCTGCTGACTCTGATGGACTGCACTGGAGGCAGGCTGCTGACTCTGATGGGCTGCACTGGAGGCAGGCTGCTGACTCTGATGGGCTGCACTGGAGGCAGGCTGCTGACTCTGATGGGCTGCACTGGAGGCAGGCTGCTGACTCTGATGGGCTGCACTGTAGGCCGGCTGCTGACTCAGATGGACTGCACTGGAGGCAGGCTTCT
This sequence comes from Cetorhinus maximus, assembly GCF_964194155.1. Taxonomy (NCBI): domain Eukaryota; kingdom Metazoa; phylum Chordata; class Chondrichthyes; order Lamniformes; family Cetorhinidae; genus Cetorhinus; species Cetorhinus maximus. The sequence goes on from NC_135882.1 coordinate 12,349,942, forward strand.
GACTCTGATGGACCGCACTGGAGGCAGGCTGCTAACTGATGGACTGCACTGGAGGCCGGCTGCTGTCTCTGATGGACTGCACTGGAGGCAGGCTGCTAACTGATGGACTGCACTGGAGGCAGGCTGCTGACTCTGATGGGCTGCACTGGAAGCAGTCTGCTGACTCTGATGGGTTGCACTGGAGGCCGGCTGCTGACTCTGATGGGCTGCACTGGAGGCAGGCTGCTGACTCTGATGGGCTGCACTGGAGGCAGGCTGCGGACTCTGATGGACTGCACTGGAGGCAGGCTGCTGACTCTGATGGGCTGCACTGGAGGCAGGCTGCTGACTCTGATGGGCTGCACTGGAGGCAGGCTGCTGACTCTGATGGGCTGCACTGGAGGCAGGTTGAGGACTCTGATGGACTGCACTGGAGGCAGGCTGCTAACTCTGATGGGCTGCACTGGAGGCAGGCTGCTGACTCTGATGGGCTGCACTGGAGGCAGGCTGCTGACTCTGATGGGCTGCACTGGAGGCAGGCTGCTGTCTCTGATGGGTTGCACTGGAGGCAGGCTGCTGTCTCTGATGGGTTGCACTGGAGGCAGACTGCTGTCTCTGATGGGCTGCACTGGAGGCAGGCTGCTGACTCTGATGGGCTGCACTGGAGGCAGGCTGCTGTCTCTGATGGGCTGCACTGGAGGCAGGCTGCTGACTCTGATGGGCTGCACTGGAGGCAGGCTGCTGACTCTGATGGACGGCACTGGAGGCAGGCTGCTGTCTCTGATGGACTGCACTGGAGGCAGGCTGCTGACTCTGATGGCCTGTCGGCCTTAATGACTTTGGTGGCCATCCTCTGGTCACCAGATCCTGTGAGGGCCCTGACTGGGCAGAAGCGTCCAACGCCATGGCTGGGTACTCCTCAGTCATCGCAGTCTCCTCACTGACAAAGGGGCGGAGGAGCTGCCATCATCAGGAGTGTCCTGAGAGGAGCCGCCAGAGGCATGGAGCTGCAGGTCATCTGGCAACATGAGGCTTGTTTGAACCTCCCTGCTCTATAAAGATGGATGGGATGCCAGAAGAGTCACTATGTGCCTCATCTATCTCTCACATTGGCAGTGACCAGCTGAGGTCACTGCCAGTGTGTGGGCTCACAGGTCTGAACACAACCCTAGAAACCCCTGATAGAATTCCTGGAGTTACCGCTCCATAAGAGTCGCCACTCTCTCTGTGAAGGAAGCTGTGCGTTCAGAGCTCTGAGTTAACGCAGTGCTCACGCTCCACATGGACTCCTCCAACACAGAGACCATGGCACACCGACCCTCAGAGATCTCTGCCAGGTCTTCATGCACATCCCACTGGACAGCCAGCATTTGCTGCCTTATGGATGACTCCAGAGGCTCCTCATCTGCCTCGGGCTCAGCATGGTCCTGGTCTCCAGCATTCCTCTGATTGTCAGTGCCCTGGGGACTCTGTGACTCCACCAGCTCCTCAAGCAAGTGTAACATGCCTTCCCTAGCGTGTCCTACCATCTGTTCTGGAATACTCATTCCCACCGACATGCCTGCATCTGCATTGGTGCATGGTGCAGGAAGAGGGTGTGATGCAGGTGCATCTGGCTGTACATCATCCTCTGATGTCAAGGGAGGATCTTCCAGGTCACTTTGCAGTCTGGAGGATGTTCTATCTGAGGGAGGGAAAATATATAAAAGTTTCCAGCAGGATTTACGAATCAGAGTAAGTGCATTCTGGTAGCTTCTCAGATTGAAGATCTGCCGAAGCAACGACTTCTGAATGGACGAGCATAAAGGATTAGTGGGTTTCACCTGTCAGTCTTACAACCACTGCCCTACAACTCTCATACCATATCCCAATCTCTTCCTTGTCCACTGGACTCTTGCCCTCATCCAAACGCCCTGCCTCTCTGCAACCAGTGGACCTCGCTCCACGCTCATGTCATCTCCAGGATCTCCTCCTCCACCTGAGTTAGCACCACCACATTAGGGGCACCACTACCAGTCCATCCTCGCTCCTCAGCATCATGACTCCTTTTCTCCTGTAAGGACAATAGTGCTTTCATTAGTTCCCCCTCTACATGCCAGAACATTCTATCCTCCTCCCCCAAGTCACAAGTTTAGGTGCCCATCACATTGCAGGACTTCAACCTTCCATACCTGCCAGCCATCGTGTCTACTCACATGCAGCCTTTAAGGACACAGGAAGATGTGCCACATGAAGCTTGAGGCTCTACACCCAGGAGCCCCACCAAGTGCAGGCTCACACAAACACACCTCTCCACAGTTACATGGAGGCTCAATACTTACCCTCGCAGAACGCAAAAGGTCATTGACCCTCTTCCCACACTGCATCCAGCTCCTTTGGACTATGTCACAGCCACTGACTAGAGATGCCAGCTCTGACCAAGCCTTCTTTGCTCGGTGTGGAGGCCTCCTCTTGCCTTTTCGCGGCAGCAATATCTCTCATCGATCACTGACAGCATCCGATACAACCCGCAGGCGGTCACCCGGGAAGCTAGGGGCCAATTACCTTCGGCCATTTCCACCACGTTTGGCACGGCTTCCAGGTTCCAAAGACATTTCTAATGTCCCGGCCACTTTCCTGCACAGTATCTCACCACAGTTGTGTGCCCCTTTGAAGGCGACAACAGCTCTCTGCCACAGTTCCTCCATGCATAGCGGCCTTCGGGGAGCTGCTTTTAAACTCCCCACTGGCAGCTGCAATCATTCTGGCGCCCGGCCTCTTCCAGCCCCATCCGGCAGCGCTGAGCCTTTCTCAGCGTGAGTTTCATGCTGGCTGGCAGCTAATTGGCCAGCGCATAATCGCTCCCAGGGGCTAATCGCAGGTGGGTGTGGATTTCACATCCGATTCCTGTCCCGCCGATCGCACTCTCCCAATGAGCCGAAAATTCAGGCCCTTATCTTTGGTAGCCAGTTAATATACACTCTATCGGACAAAGGCTCAGATTATAAATTAACATAAAATTTAGTTGAGCTTTAAACAGATAATTGGACAGTATTTATTTATGGTAATTTCTAATCTTTACTTTTCATAAAATGCAAGAACAGAAAGTTTCTCCAGCATTACCCAGCAACATAAAATTGATCCTTGAAAAATGGTCTTTCGCTTCTTGCATGAAACGAGAAACAGGGCTCACTCAGTCTCTCCGCTGGCTTAATAACTTTGAACTAGCGTAAAGTCAAAGGGAGGTATAATAGGATGGATTTTGCAGTCAGCAGTGGCGCAATGACACTTGCCACTGACCTCAAAGAAAGCTGCCCACAAAGATCCCCATGACCTCTGTGGCATGGTCTTCCCCTTTCCCGAAAATAGTTTGTTTCTGGCGCCAAATCAAGGGCATCTCCAGGGATCCGGCAATGGCAATGTCATCAAGTAGGGGAAGCAGCCAATCACATTGAATTATTCTCACAGACAGCAAACCAGGATGCAAAAACCATTGAATCCCTTTACTTTACATTTTTAAATATGACAGGTAGTGAAATAAATGATTGGGACATACCTATGGGATCAAGGTAGGAGATAAAATCTCAAACCAACTTTGAAAATAATATTATTTTTAAAATGTGTGGAATGTCTTATAATGAAGAAATTTGATGTTCAACAGATATAAAATTTTTCTTTCAAGGCTAGTGAGGGTGTTCAGCATTAATTATGAACTTAGTACAGCATTAAAAACAGTTACAGCTTATTCAACAAAATGTAACTTTTTCAAGGGTTTTTGATATGAGACCAAGAGGGTAGATGTGGAAGTTCTTGTCAGTTCAGTAATTTCTAATTGATTGCAGTCTACAGGGACTTCAATAGTGCAACCAATGGAGAAGTGTGGAACCACAGTGACTTTTGGGTTTCTGGGTTTAACTGTGCATTTGAAGGCTTCAGGACTTCTGTCAGTTTTAGAGCTATAATAATAGCACATGCTGACAGTTTTGCTGTCATTACCAGCCCAAAATCCAGGCTATTAATCAATATCCTTTGAAGCTATTTTGAAACAAAGGGCATGAAGCAACTGTATCTCTCATGAGGTTAACTATCAATCATAGGTTATCAATTTGCCCAGGTAGGCAGTCCTGCCATTTACAGTAGAGTAATGAAAGAAAAGATTCACCATAAAGTTCAAAGATAGTATCTCAGCCTCCCTAGGCTGAATTTTTGGGGTCCCCTGAAGTGGGAAACAGGGGTGGGGCGATGCTATCTCAGCCTCCCTAGGCTGAATTTTTGGGGTCCCCTGAAGTGGGAAACAGGGGTGGGGCGATGCTGGCTCTGAAAATACAGGTGCTGGGTGGTGCTTCAGTTACAAGACATGGTTCCCATTGCCAGAAATTTTGGAGGAGATGAGTTTGGCATCGTGGATCGCTGTCTGTCCCTATGATGCGTGCAGGCAATTAGGCTCATTAATAGCCCTGTTAAAGGTGAATGTAGGAGGCTGCCTGAGTTTTTGCAGTTGGCTCCACTACAATGGAGTGCAGATCAACTGCCTGGAAGTAGGCATCCAGAGGCAGTGGTGGCCTGGCTCCTGTTTCGCCTTTTCTTATTCAAATTTTTAATAAGTGGATGAGAGGGCAACTTCTTGTTGAGGCGCCCTCCCAGTTACTTAGCTCGAACTGCAGCCAGGTGCTGCTCTGAAGCTGTCAAGAACCTAGCTATCAGCTGGCCTTAATTGGACAAGAAACCAGTCTACATGCCAAATAAGGGCCCACCCACCTGAAAATCTTCACTTGGATCAGTCTCCCCCCAGGTTTCTGACCTGTGAACAAACCCGGTTTCTGTTTCCCACCTCGGTGACCAAAATTCACCCCTCGTATGTCTGAACAAAGTGTCTATCTGACCAGCTTGTAAAGATTGAAATGGCAATACTTCAAGTGATCTGTTAGGCAGTTCCCCCAGGACGCCTTGCAAACTACAAACTCCAACCTGCAGGATGCACTGCAGGAACTCACCAAGGCTCCTTAGACAGCACCTTCCAAACCCATGACCACCACATCTAGAAGGACAAGGGCAGCAGATAGATGGGAACACCACCACCTGCAAGTTCCCCTCCAAGTCACTCACCATCCTGACTTGGAAATATATCGCTGTTCCTTCATTGTCTTTCGGTCAAAATTCTGGAACTCCCTTCCTAACAGCACTGTGGGTGTACCTACGCCACATGGACTGCAGTGGTTCAAGAAGGCAGCTCACCACCACCTTCTCAAGGGCATCCAGGGATGGGCAATAAATGCTGCCCCAGCCAGCGAAGCCCACATCCTGTGAATGAATTTCAAAAAAAACCTACCTCCAACTCTTTGGCTACTTAGTGGTGTCAATATTCACTTCAAAAATAGCCTAGGAGACACAAATGCTACATTTTGGTCATTAGTGATTCCACCAACCAATGAATAAGACATCACAGGATGTGATCTCAATGTGTGAGCAGTGGCAGGTGGGTGACGTACAAGGTTAGAACAGCAGCCATCCAGCAGGGAAGTAATACTCATTGCATGGTCTTCGCTTGCAGTAGGCAAGCTGTTGGCCCAAACACACATCCCCAGCACAGTCCACACATCTGAAACCTTTCAAGGGCAGTCCACAGCAGCTTTAAGGGTGGGGTGCATCTTTTGTGTGGCACAAAGGGAAATGGCGCTGCTGGGGTAATTTTATTCTCCCAGGGCAGAGGAAGAGGAGGTGGGGGATGGGGTGGTGCAGTGAGGTCAATAAAATTTTTAAAATGGCAACCACAAGCCCAACCCACCCATTTAACCACTTTAACATTTAACTCAGCAGGACTTCATAGAAAGCCATATTTCCAGAATCTTCCTGCACCCCCACTCCCCTCCCACCTTTATATTATATTTGGAGCCTGTGGAGGACCAGGCAATATGAGTTCAGAAGCTGCGGCATTACACTAATAGGAAAGCCACAAAACTACTGCAAGAAAAATGCCTTCATCAGCCTAGGAAGCTTCACCCAACAACAGCTGAGGATCTCCTTAAATATTGTTCAAAATGGCCAACTCCAGACTTTTACTGCCAACAGATTTTTTTCATTCTTTCACAGGATGTGAGTATTGCTGGCAAGGCCAGCAATTATTGCCCATGAGAAGGTGGTGGTGAGATGCCTTCTTGAACTGCTGCAGTCCCTGTGGTGTAGGTACAGCCATAATGCTGTTAGGAAGGGAGCTCCAGGGTTTTGACCCAGCGACAGTGAAGAAATGGCGATATGGTTCTAGGTCAGGATGGTGTGTGGTTTGGAGGGGAACTTGCAGGTAGTAGGTTTCCCATGTATCTGCTGCCCTTGTCCTTCTAGATGGTAGAGGTCACTAGTTTGGAAGGTGCTGTTGAAGGAGGCTTGGTGAGTTGCTCTAGTGCATCTGATAGATGGTTCACACTGCTGACACTGTGCATGGGTGGTGGAGGGAGTGAATGTTTAAGATGGTGGATGCGGTGCCAATCAAGCGGGCTGCTTTTTCCTGGATAGTGTCAAGTTTCTTGAGTGTTGGAGCTGCATTCACCCAGGTAAGTGAAGAGTATTCCATCACACTCTTGACTTGTGCCATGTAGATGGTGGACAGGATTTAGGGAGTTAGGAGGTGAGTTATCCACCTCGGAATTCCCAGCCCCTGGCCTGCCATAGTATTTATGTGGCTGGTCAAGTTCTGTTTCTGGTCAATGTTTGGGAATGGCAGCATGGTCAGGCAGTGATGGCCGAAAATAGTGAGTGCTGGGGTCTATTTGACCTCAATTCACCTTATTCACTTTCAGCTGCCTAGGTGGTAAGCTCTGGAATTCCCTTCCTGAATCTCTCTACCTCCCTTCAGATGCTCCTTAAAACCTACCTCTTTGACCAAGCTTTTAGTCATCTGTCCCAAAAGCTCCTTTATGTGGCTCGGTATCAACTTGATAATGCTGCTGTAAAATGCCGTGGAATGTTTTATTGTGATAAAAGTGCTATAAATGCAAGTATTTGTTGCTTTCATAAGCCCCCCACCCCCACCCTCACCCTTGCAAGTTTCAGATAGGAGCTCTGGACCACCAGAATTCAAGTCTGCCTGAAAATCAGAATACTTATAAAAGCAGCAAGAACTGGGGAGGACTAGCAGCCTCTTCACTTTCGAGCCACTAATGCCGCCCTCTCCATCCCTGCCCCACCTTTTCTGTAATGCCAATGGGGCAAAAACGTGACAAAATATGGAGCCAGGGTCTGAAATATCTTGAAAAGTATTTTCTTTCATTTTTGCTCGGATGAAACATTGGCACAAGATATTCACCAGCTGTCAGAGAACTGTTAGGCAAACGACAACAAGGCTTGTAAAAACATTCCAGAAATATACAGCTGTGACATAGGTGACCTTCAGGCTATGTAGGCACAAAGCCATGTCATAAGAACAAAAGAAAATAGGGACAGGAGAGGCCATTTATTTCCTCATTCATTTATGTTCCGCCATTCAGTGAGATCATGGCTGATCTGTGACCTAACTCCATATACCTGAGAAATGCTTAAACTGTTCTGCTTACAAACTGTAGTAAATTACTTTACTTTATGATTTTTACTTTTATGACTTTATGTCTTACGGCATAATTGGCACACAGTGTGAGGTAGAGTAGTAGGGGTTTACAGCCAACATGAGCAATGGGAAGTTAAGTGACTTTTGCTTATTTTGGCATGTTGTCTGTTTAAGATTAAGCTCCTGGAGATACTACCTGGTGGTATATCGATGTCAATATAACTGTTGTAAGCAGCTTTGGTTTGAAAGAATTTAATCAAGGTCCTTTTTTCTCAAATGGGTCATAAATCATCTTGGCCTATGGAAATATTCTCTAAAGCAGGGCCAAGGTAAATAGACACAGTTTCCCAGTCTCACACCCCCAAACGCCAAATGTGCAGCCCAGCAGATTTTGCTGCTCAAGCTGGTGACCAGGTAAGTGTGGAATGCCTCCTCTAGGGGTTTCCTGTGCCCATTATAGCTTCCTGCCCCTGCATTCCCCTACCCCCTTCCCCCACCTGTCCACCCCTACGGCCTACATCCCTCACCGCCACTGCCCCCCACCCCCCCCCCCGCCAGTCTGGACTCGGCAAGACCCACCTCCACATAACCTCCGCATCTGGCTCCGTCGGCAATCGCCATTGGGGACTGGATGCAGTCCAAGCAATGACCACTGCTCCCGGTGGCGCTGTTGGGCCCGGTGAGCTGCCAGCCCTTTGATTGCCTGGCAGTTTTTGGAGATGGGACTTGAGATCGGCTCAAGCCAATTAACGGCCCCCAACTGTTATGCCAGGGAACAGGAACTCCAAGCCCGGCGTAAAATGCCAGCGCATAAATATTTCATCTACCACCCCACCCTGGTCCCCACTTGGGAGTTAAAATTAAGGTCCTGTATCCTGTAAGCATAAACTCTTAAAGGAACATTGTCCCAAAACAATTCCTCAATGGATAATGAGCATATCATGAAACCTGTGAAGCATATATAAATAAGCAACAAGAGTAATTGCTGGATTTTGAACATATTCCAAATGCTGGCAGTTATAATCACTTCAGAATCCATCTGTTGCACATTGCATTGTAATAAGTCTGCTGAATTTTCTTTTGAAGCCCCTTCAATCCAGCACCCAACTGAATTCAAGCTTTCTTAATCTGCCAAGGCAGCGACAGTGAAAATCATTTCATATTTTTTTTAATAAAGACGCCTTGGTTTCAGCTTCGGATGTGATTAATCAGCAATGAAGCAAAAGGTGCACATAATTGGCTCAGAATACATGGGATGATTCATTTGTGAAGGGATCCTAGATGTTTCTACAGTCTGCTGCACTGTGATGCCACCATTGGCGGCCGTGCCTTCAGCTGCCTGGACTTTAAGCTCTGGAAGGCCCTCCATAAACCTCTCCACCTCTCTCCCTCTCTTTGATCATTTAAGATGATCCTTAAAACCCACCTCTTTGAACAAGCTTTTGGTCACCTGTCCTAATATCTGCTTCTGTGGCTCAGTGACAAATTTTCCCTGATAACGTACTTATGAAACAGCCAGGGATATTTTACTACCTTAAAGGCGCTAGGCAGATGCAAGATATTGTTGCTGTAAAAGAAGCAGTTACCATGTGAATAATTCGATTCCTAGTATACTTAGGGTTGTCACACCTCCTGGATTGGCCCAGGATTCTCCCAAAATAAATGATTGATTGCCCAGGTGCTGCCTGCTGGCACTACAGGAGACAAGAACCTCCGTATCTCGGTCCACGCCTCTGTTCTAGCTCACACTCCTCACTCTCCTACCTGCCTCTGTGGAGCTGGACCGAGTGATCCTCCATCCCTCGAGTTCGGACACTAGTCCCACCCCACCGCTGTCATGGTCAAGCTCACAGAAGGTTTGGTCTCTTGCACTTCCTGGGACATTATGGCAGTGGGACAGTACGGGCCACAGGGAAACTCACTGTGCCTGCAGCTGCCCCCACCTCACTCACACCATTTCAATGGAGAAACTCTCTTTCTGCCTTCTTGCCATCCTGCCACTGATAATTTCCATCACTAACCTTCCCCGTTAAGAGTATGTGAGCACGGTTTGGAAATTTACAGTTTTTAAGCAGGATCATCCACAATGCTTATCAATGTGCAAGAGCTGCTTTACATGGAGTTTACAGTAAAAATGCAGGCCATTCGGCCCATTTAGTCCATGCCACTGTTTATGCTGCACATGCATCTTCTCCCACTCTTGTTTATCAGACCCTACCAGCATTTGCTACTATTCCTTTCTTCCTCGTGTCTTTATTTAGCTTCTGCTTAAGTGCGTCTAGGCTACTCACCTCAGCCAATCCATGAGGCAACAGGTTCCACATTCTCATCGTTCTCTGGATAAAGAGGTTTCTCCTGAATTCCTCACTGGATTTATTAGTGGTTATCATATATCGATGGCCCCTAGTTTTCCCCTACAAGTGGAAGCATAGGCCAGAATTTTACCAGTCCCGTGGTGACGGGCTGGGAGGTGGCAAGGCTGGGAAAGTGGCATGAGAATGTGTCGGGGGGCCTGTCAGGTTTGTTTCCACCACCGTGCCATTTTACCAGTGACGGGAAAGGTGGCAAATGGGCCATCCACTGGGAGCCCAATTGAGCCACTTAAGTGGCCAATTTGGCATCCTTCCTGTTGTATATTTTATATCACGTATCTAAGCAGAATTGCTAAGCATGTAACAGTTTTTATTCTCAGTGCTTTAATATGTCCACTCCATGCTTCAGCTCTAGCTTTCAGCTCTTTCTACAGTTTGTTTACTTTCCCTCCCTCCCCAAGTCCACACCCAGGCTTAACCAATCAAACATGGTGAACATCAATAATAAACAGACCCACATAATCAAACACAGAACAAGCGACTACTATACTCCCGCCTATGTAGACATTTGATCAGATGGAGAGACTGTCCAGAAAAACCTAGCAGCCTCTTAGCGAATTCCACAGTGGGGCGGGGCTCTCCTTTTTGGTAACTCCGTCGCCCACAAGAGGGGCCACTTGGCACCAATGTCCGCCCCTGCAGCGATGGTACCACCTGCCCTCAGCAACCTCCCTTCCCCACTGATCGCCGGGTCTGCCTGACCCCTCTAGCATGTCTTCGAGGGCACATGTCCATCAGTGTGCCCTCATCCTCCAGGTGCAACCTCAGCAGTGGTGGTGGATCGCCATTTTTAATAGGGACAGCAAGCCTGGTGGCAGCCATTTGTTTGACCACCAGGTCCCACTGCCCATTGAAATGGGTGTCAGGAAGGTATAATAATTCTCATAATGTTATTGGAATTTATTGTAAAATAGTGGTATCTGTGTCTGTATGTGTGTGTTTGTGTGCGTGTGACTTAATTGGATTAAAGGCAGCTGGCCTGAAAGCTTTGATGTAAACATGGTAAACATGGGAGTAGTTTGGAATATAAAGTGTGATGGGACATTTGCATTTTTGAATAAACCAGAATATATTTACAGTTTTTAAGCAGAATCATCCACAATGCTTATCTATATGCATTGATTATTACATCAATGAAATATTACACCTAGCCAGGTGAAGTTAAGAAACAGTGTGTTTATTTTTCCCAATTAGTAAAATTAGTACTATGATAAATTTTTATGATCAGGGAGATGAAGTCCAAAAGACATAGTGAAACAATGGGTATTTGCATTCAAAGGGGAAAATATGTATACAGGAACAAAGGCTGTGTGTAAGGGTAGGCATTTTTAAGATCTAAGCTCTTACACATTCCAAAATAGGGTGTGAAATATTACATCTATTCAGGTGAAGTTAAGAAACTGTGCTTATTTTTCCCAAATTTTACTGGCAAAATTAGTACTATGATAAATTTTTATGATCAGGGAGATAAAGTCCAAATGACATAGTGAAACAATGGGTATTTGCATTCAAAGGGGAAAATATGTATAAAGGAGCAAAGGCTGTGTGTAAGGGTAGGCATTTTTAAGATCTAACAAGTGTGAAAAGCCTTCAGCATCTATGCCTCAAGCTGCTGTTTTCAAAGAACTGAAGTTAAGAAAACTGACTTTGAATTGAACATGTTCAGGGTATTGTGCGTCACCTTGCATGGGTCTTTTAAAATCTATGTGTCTTACTATTGCCTTAACAAAAGTGTAACTGGGAGTCAGATTAAGTAGGGGATTTAGAAGTTATCATAGTAGTAATTTATAGATCTATGTATGTGTTTAAAAGAATTTCCCTTTTTAATAAATGTTTAATCTAGTTTTGTAAAAACCTATAAGACTTGGTGGTCTTATTACTACAGAATTCAAGGCACACATCTCAAAATTTATACAAATTGCAAAATAAGTTGTGGCAGTTGTTTTAAGTTTCCTTTTGGGATTTGAACAACTCAGCACTTACCTTCAACTGTGCCATAACATGGGTCACCTCCTGCTTTCAACCCAGATGACGAGACTTCAGCCTCAGACATAATATTCAGCCTATCTTCTCTGTCAAGCCCCTCCATAACTTTGCTGACCTCTAATGGGTCACCTCAGCCTTCCCTTTACTAAAGGAAAGAGTCCCAGCCTGTTCAGTCTTTCATGACAGCTGCACCCTTGTAGTTCTGGGTATCATCCTTGTAAGTCTTATTTTGCACTTTCTTCAGTGCTTCTACACCCTTTATGCAATATGGAGACCAGAACTGTTCATAGCGCTCCAGTTGTGGTCTAACCAAAGCTCTATAGGAGTTTAACATATCCTCTCTGCTTTTGAATTCAATTGCTCTAGAAATGAACCCCAGAAAAGTTTGTTCTTCTTATGGCTCTGTGACCTCCATTGCTAACAATTAATGTACAAAAACAGGCCATTCAGCCCAACTGATCCATGTTGGTGTTTCTGCTCCACACCAGCCTCTGCCCACCCTCATTTATCAAACCCCATCCTTCTATTCCTTTCTCCCTCATGTACTTATCTAGCTTCCCCTTAAAAGCGTCTATGCTATTCATCCCAACCAGTCCATGTGGTAGCAAGTATTTTAAGCATTCTCTGGTTTGGTGTGCTGCTACATTATGCAGTGTACAGTTCCGGTTTGTTGCTTAATTAAGATTAGAAACTGGAGTGTTTAATGTTTCCTTAAAGCTTCGATGGAATTTTCTGAAGTCCCTGCCCCAAGGAGGTTGGTGGTCCTGATATTCTGTGAGCTGCTCTTCTGAGGTTTGGAAAACCAGGATTTAAGCAATGTCTGGGGTCAATGAAAGTAACTTAGGTCTCATGAGAACTGACATCTGTTAAGTGTTGCAGTAAATTTAAATGAAGCAATTTGGTGCTGTGCACTCAATGGTGCTTGGGGAGTAACTTATTTGGCAGTTACTATCTTGGTATAATTGCAGCACTGATGAATGTACGACACTAAACTGCTTTATTTAGAATTTCCAACCCAGTTCGGCTTGCTTGAGAAATCTGTAATGTTCTGACTTTGAGACCAACATTCAAACCATTAGGTAAATGCAATAACATTTGTCAACTGCACGGAATGGATACGCGAATGAAGGCCACAAAACTGAAGTGCCTAAACTTCCAGGAATAAGTCTGACTGAGTCACAATTTTTAATTAGAAACACTCCAAGTGGTTAAAGATGTCCCTTTTGTATGAAATTCCCATTAAAGGATGTACGTATATCAATGCTTCCTAAACCTTTAATGTGATTCCATTTTAATGCCTCAGACTTTCTGTGACCCCAGAGTGAAAATTTGGGGGTAGGGGGAGGGGGGGGGGGGTGGTGGTGTTGTGGAAGGGGTGGTGAGGGGAGAATCATTGAGAAGGTTGGGGGAGTGGTGGTTAGAGAGAGAGTGGTTGAGTGAGGGGGAGGTGGTTGCGATTTGTTCAGTGGTGGGGTGGGGACAGCAGAAGGGTTTAAATTGCTGGGTTTTCCCTGAGAAAAACGAAGGCTCACCTTATAACAGGCTGTGGTTGGAGCAGCAATTAGGCCTCAGAGAACAGATGTTTAAGCCACATCCACAGACAGAACAAAAAACAAAAATTTAAAGGGGCCTCATAGACTTCAAAACTCAGTCCAAGTCCACAACTGCCATTGCTGCCTCGGTGCCCGCGACCCTATAATCTTGTGTCATGACCCACAGTTTGGGAACTCCTGGCGTATATAATCTCAATTGCTGTTCACTGTCCATTTTGCAACCCTCACTGGCTTAAAACAGCATGATATGTTTGAAGCTTAGCTCAACGTGTGACAAACATCTGACTGTAAGGTTTGGCAAATTGCGTGAACATTGCACTTGCCTTGCTCCATAGGTCTCACACTGCAGAAGGCTCCCTCCCTGTGTTAGCCTTCGAGTAGTTTCCGTGACAGGAACAGTTGTAGGCGAGTGGCAGTAATAATTAGACAGTGGCCTGCAGAAGTTCAATATTGGGGCTTGGGAGGTGAGGAGATGAGGGGGATTAGACAAGGTCGCTTATGGGAAGGCAACCACCAGGGCAGGCTTAATGGACCAAACAGCTCATTCTGCTGTAACATTGTAAGAGTTGGACATGCGTATGTAAGTGCCATATCCTTATTATTGGTTTGCAATAATTGACTATATAGAATAAACACAATAACAGGTTTGTGGCTATTACACAGAATAAATTATGACATTGGTTGCAAAGGAAATATGATACTCAGCGGATGAATAACATTTCCCAGATGATTGCTCTCTTTCTGGGGAATAATAAATGACTGAATAACAAAAGGCATGGTCAAAGCTCGCCGTTAACTGTCATGGAAATCATCACGAACTTGTAAGACATGCACTTTAACTGTTGACAAAACACACAGAACAAAACTGTAAATAGTTATTAAATGATTCATTTTGAAAAGTGATCCTTTACCAGTCTCTTAAAAAAAGAAGCTGGGAAGAATAGGAGGCCCAAACAGCCCTTTGCCTTTGATTATGTGTCACTTAGTTCTGCTTTAATGTGGCTTTAAAAAATGAGGGTCAATAGCATCATGTGGAACTGGCTTGAGCTAAACAGTATAGAATTAATGTGCGTGCTTAAACACATAGAGCGGAATCATCCCAGGTTTGCACTAAATGCGGTAGTGGGTGGAAAAAAGTATGTTTTAACGCAGCCACAATGGCGGCTTTTCACGCCGTATCATCCCAATCCTGCCTCATTAATCATGCATTCCGGGGAAACAAGCCGTTTTGCTGGTGGGCGGCCTCCGATTCGCCCGCCATGCCATCACCTTGCCACTTCCTCTCGCCGGGTGCCGTATGTAAAGTGCAGCCGCACACACACTTCTGCTGCACAGAAGACATGGCCCCGAAATGAAAAAAGAATTCAGCCCCCACCCCCGATTCAGTGACACATCCCTGGAACGCCTTCTGGACACAGTTGGAGCCCGATGCAATGTCCTGTACCCCCATTTTGGCCACAGTGGGCCCATCAGTCTCAACACGCCTGCTTGGGAGGCGGTGCCAGAGGTGGTCAGTGCCAATGCTGCACATAAGAGGATCGCCATCCAGTGCAGAAAGTGGATGAATGATCTTATCTGTGAAGCCAGTTTAAGGCAACCATCTCATCACTCTAAGCTCGCACAGTCACAAGGCCATCACACATTCACTGGCATCTCACTCACTGCCAGCTCAAGGGACATCACCACTCACTCTTTCACACAAACCCTCACATCTCCATTAGGCCTCATCTCCTCTGGAGACTGCCTCCTCAGCCCTCACCTCTTGAAGCCACTACACAGATTAACATGTGTACCCACACATATTCTGGGATACCCCCCTTCCCCAATAATGACCTGCAGCCTCTTTCCTTGCATGAGGCCAATTCTCCCTCCTTCCCAAGCATGCCATAGCCCTGCAACCATTGAAAAGCCACCACCACCTTACGGCTGGTCTCTTAAGTGGAGACCTGCCCGTGAGCCCCCCTCTAAAAGTGATGTGGTGCTGCCTGCAAAGCCTGGCGCTGATGACTGCGAGTGCTGCCCAAAGCAAGGTAGGCAAACAAACCTCGAAGTCTCCAGCGAAGTGCAGTTATCCAGGTGCACATCGCTTATGTTCAGTTGTGAAACACGTCGGCGTGATGTGATTGGATGATCCAGTGTGGGGGGGATGATTCCGGCGAGTTTGGTTTATAATGATATGCAGCTGTATTACAATGAAATCCCCGATGTCCGGCGATGGGAAACGCGGCCCGCCATTGATGGCCGGGGAAGGTGATTGCAAATTGGTTTCACAACAGCGTGAAACCGATTTTTGACCTTCACGCCATATTGTTCGCTCATGCCCACTGTGATGCCCAATGCCAGTAGGCACGGAAAATTCCGCCCATACACATGTAAACACACACACAGGAAAATGTTAGCACACATGCACACACACACACACGAACACACACGTAAAGACGAAGCAGTCTAATTAATAATGGCATATCTGTTAATTCTATCTCAATTCTATTACTGTTGGTGTCAGCAATTCTTTTAAATCATTAGCACGATGCCGTCAACAGAATTTACCAGTTCGAACTCAGTATAATGCTATTTCAAATTTGAAAGTGAATCAAATGCCTAAAGGGAAGATCCAAATTCAGAATCAAGATCTCAGGTATCAAGACCCCTACTGGGTTCTACAAAGGGAAACAGCGCAGAGGGTGTGTTAAAACTGTGGTAGAATGCAAGCTGTTAACCTTGTGCCTTCTTTCACACTGCAGCTTCCTCAGTTCTAGGACCACTTTTCCCAGGAGCCACACGCCTGTTTACTATATTGGCCAAGAAAGCGTGAGAATTAAAAAAAATAAATTCAAATCACTTTGAGTTATAATTAGAAAAAAAGTTTTCCCTATTCCAAAAATCCATGGATAAAGGCAGAGTTTTGTGGACACAACAAATGCTGGTTGCTTGGAAACTTTCAACTCTCCTCAACTCTATTCACCTTTAAACCTGCTGCAAAGCTGAAAGTTGACTTTGATGCTAAGAGAGCACACATGTTGCTCGCAGGATCAGTCCCCTAATGGACTAAGCGCTCTAGCATTAATGATAAAAGGCTGTTGGCGTTTCCAGGTATTGTTTTGAGGAATATGAGGAAGTTTGAAAAGCATTGCCCAGTTCCATGGCGATTATGAATGATCAGCTGGGCCGTTTGCTGCATTTACAGAAGGCTCCAGTTTTTGTCTAAGAAAACTATTGATGTTCTCCTCTACATGGTGGCGTTCCTGTGGGTTAGGATCCAGATTTGCCCCATCATCACCTGTTTTCCTGGGTTGGGCTTCACCTTGTCTGCATGATGTGTTCCCGACAGGATTCCTGCCATAACGGGGGGAAGCTGCCATTGTGAGGGAAAAGGATTTTTGACAGTGCTGCTGCCGGGAGGTCAATGCAACACTAAAATTGGAGGCCAGGCGAGACTTTAAAGGACTAGAGAAAAGTTCCCAGACAATCAGGTCGAGGCTTCTACCGAAGACCTGAGTTGAGATTTAGGCCTTCGGCAGCTTTGGAAGCTGCCTGAGGAAGCAGAGGCTACAAAACCTGCTACCTTCATGGAGGTCCTCAAGGCCTATAGCACTGCATCAAAAGGCCTGTCACCACTTTTCACATGGTAGGGCCTTGGAAAATGGTGGTAACATGAAGTAGAAAAGAGGTTAATCCTCCGGGGGCCCAATCCTGGCCTATTCAGTACCATCTGCACAGGGAATGAGAGAGGTAGGATCAGCCAGCAACAGTCCCCTGGAGGAGGGGATAGGGAAAAATCAGGGTAAGGGACATGAAGCTGCAGGAGCCTGGAGGGTTTAGTCTTTTTTCCTTAAAATCATCTAAATTTGCAGTGTATATTGTTGCAAATGGCAGGCAAATTATCCAGTTCTTTCAAAGGGTATAACATCAAATTCTTGGGAGAAGCTCTTGCAGCTTATCTGATGTACTGTTGACCTATATATATGACTTGCTCAGAGGATGCTAACACTTCTTCATGAAAAATGGTCCGTTGGCTTCCTACAGAAATATCTGTACTGGGATCAAGGGTGTTTGGCCCCATTTTGTTTCTTCTCCCTCATAAGGATTTGCTCAAGATTATCAAAAGGGACTCTGTTAAGGACATAACTCAGTGAAATGGCAAGCAGTAACCAGCTAATGAAATCATCCAAAACGACGGGCCATAGATATAAGATGGTCACTAATAAATCCAATAAAGAATTCAAGAGAAACTTCATTACCCAGAGAATAGTAACTGACACAGGGAATGGTTGTGGCAAATAGTGTAGATGCATTTAGGGAGAAGCTAGGCTAGCACATGAGGGAGAAAGGAAGAAAAGAATGTGCTTATAGGATGTCATGAAGCTATTAATGTATGTAATATTTTGGAAAATATTTTTCTTTTAAAATAGAGGTTTAGTCTGTGGGTGTGTCTTAATTGGATTAAAGCCAGCGAGTCTGGGTGCTTTGATGTGTACTAGTTTTGATATGGAAGAGAGACAGCGTGCATTTGCATTTTTAGAATAGAGCATTCAAGAAGTGGGGTGGAAACCTGACGCCTATCTAACAGATACCAAGCCATATGTTTATATTACTAATAAAATTGGTATTATGAAAGGGGTTTAATTGTTAGAGAGGTTTAGTTCAGAGATTGTTGATACAATGAGAATTCACATTCAATGGGCAGTAGTAGGTATAACAAGACAACCGTTTTGGGTGTGGAGAGCAGAGGCAATGTGAGATCAAAAGGCAGCTATCAGCCTCCAACTGGTTCCACAGGAACCAAATGAAAAGAACCTCATTTTGAATCTGTAAGGTGAAAATGCTTTGCCTGGTGTTTGGTTAAGTCTATGGGTTGCTGTTGCCTTAATGGAGATTAGTTTGGGAATTTGTTAAAAGTTATGATGGGAAAAATTTGTAGCCATGTGTATATATATATTTTAACATGTGTAAATTAATAAAATATTTCCTTTAGTTTAAAGTAAAACCTCGAGAACTAGCGGTCTGATTCCTGAATTTAGAGTCGCATCTCAAACATAACACTTAAAATTATAGGTTATGACAGTTGTTTAAAGTTTACCTCTGGGATTTTTAAATAACTCCACTTTACCAACTGCATCGGTCATAACAAGGGTGAGATGAGGTAGGGTGGGAGGAGGCTCATGTGGTCCATAATTACTAGCACAAACCAGTTGGCCCTAATGGTCTGTTTCTGCTCTGTAAATTCTATGTAACATGTACCTGGGTGGCAGGTAGGCAAATGGTGTGACAATGTGATGACTTGGATTGATTGCCTTTGAGATACTCCCGCTCTGCTGTTGCAGCTTCTCAGAAATCGCAGGTAGAAATACTGTTCAGTGGCAGGGACATTTCCAACCTTGTAAATCTTTCAGGCTGATCATGATGCTGCCCAGCTACCTTTAACTCTGCAGAAATTGCTGATTGGCTGCTTGTTAACACTGCACTGTTTCTTCAGTCATCTTACTCCCTCTCTGCTGTGGAACATGACTGATAAATCTGACAGAAGAGTGGGAATTCTTACTAAAGCTGGCCTCCCTTCATTTCAGTGCCAACTCCGCAAAGCGAATATCCACTCAGTGATGGAAGGCTATGGCCCTGCTGACAGGCTACAGAGGCAACCTAGACCAAGCATCAGCCAAACCCAAGTAGGCGAAATGCTCTAATGAGAATGTCCTATACCACCTCAGAGTCCTTTACACACAATACTAGAAACATCTACAAGATTACGAAAGAAGCAGTACAAGAATTGATGGTAAAAACAGGGAGTGCTGGAAAAACTCAGCAGGTCTGGCAGCATCTGTGGAGAGAGAAACAGAGTTAATGTTTCAGTCCAACATGACTCTTCTTCAGACCCAAAGTCCCAAAGAAGACTCATATTGGGCCGGAAATGTTAACTCTGTTTCTCTCTCCACAGATGCTGCCAGACCTGCTGAGTTTTCCAGCTTTTTCTGTTTTTGTTTCAGATTCCCAGCATCCGCAGTATTTTGCTTTTAGTGAAGAATTGATGGTGCTTTACGTAGACTTTCAAATGCATCACAATTGCACGAGCACAAGACCAGCATTCGCATTAACATACTACACTGGTCACAAAGCACATAGATTGGCCTAATGAAGCTTCAGGCACCATTCTTCCTGCTCTAGTTGTTCTCTTGGGGGAAGATCTTCCGCTTGGTGAGCGGGGGTGGGGCCTGCTCGCCGACGCTTAAAATGATGCGGGATGACGTTGGGTTGAACTCCCGATATCACCCCGCGTCATTTCCATTTTCAGGTCGGCGGGGGCACAGCCGAATCAGCTGCGCGCCCGCTGACCTGTCAATGGTCTATTGAGCCATTTAAAAAGTAATTAACTTCATTAATGGACCTGCCCGTCCAACCTTAGGGTTGGCGGGCAGGCCGGGAGACCTGGCGGGCTTAAGAAAAAGCATGAAACCTCGTCCACGGGCAGGATGAGTTTTCAAGAGGGTTTTTTAAATATTTAATAAAGGTTTCAGTAAAAGTGATGGACATGTCCCAACTCATGTGACAGTGTTGCATGAGGGGACACATCAGGGAAATGTTGATATCATTTGCTTACCATTTAAAATTTGGAGCCGATCTCCCTGAGGCAGCACTTAGCCTCAGGGAGATCAGTGCGCTCTTTCGTGCACAAGTGTGAAAGAGCACACTCCCGGCTGAGGGAACTCCCCCCCACCCCACCCACACAGGGAGTGCATAGCGCTTCCTGGCGGACGTCATGCTGGGTGGGCCTTAATTGGCCCGCCCACGTAAAATGGCAACATACCTGCCCGCCCTCACTCCTGCACTTCCCCCCTCCAATGGGGGGAAAACGTTCCCCTTGGGATCCGATGTGCCATTGTGCAGCAGTACTGGCAATTGCTGGGATAAGGGAAGTAGATGACAATAAACTTATTGGGATAAAATATCCATGGGGGTTATCCCAAGCTCCCTCCATAACTTTGTGAAAAACTGGCTAAAACCCCAGAGAAATGGCTTAAATGCCTTTTCACCAGGTTTTCCATCACTCTACTGCCTAAAGTACAGAGGGAAACTGGGAGCAATCCCATGAAAATTCAATCCATTATCACAAAAGAGAGCGAAATGTGGGTGGAGTCCTTGTTCTCACTGTTCCAGTAACAATTGCCGAACAAACTGGCCACCAAACTGAAAATCTGCAGGCCAAATATCACCAAATAATTGCAGATGAGGAAGGCCATTTTGTCCAGCTGAGTTCATTCACATAGAAAGACATTAAAGGCGGTATTTAGTGTTCTAAAATGAGTCCATGGCTTTTGCCTCCATTCTTCCATTAGTCCATGGGCTGTCCATCCCAAGTATTGATCAGTGTGTGTGAAGAGCTTAATGATATCGGACAAAAGTTGTCTTTTATTAGTTTGAACCTGTGTCTGCTTGTCCTATTCTAGTGAATCAATTTTGATTGTTCACAATTAGTCATTTGATAGTACAGAACTTGAGTACTGCTGAAAGAGAGACATTTTTGTCAAAGCTCTTCATCTTGTACTCATCAGGACATTTTGAAAGAATATACCAATGTCAGGGGAAGTAATATATTTATACTGTATGAGAAGAGAGTGCTGATTGGTTGCAATTGGACTCTGATTGGTAGAGGTTTTGCCATGGAGAATGCACCAGTTGATGGTGACCAACAGTTAACTACCAAGCATTGTTTTAAATTTAAACCAGGCACCTTGACTCTGATTGGTCAAGACCTTGCCCTGGGGAGAGGACCAGCGAATGGATGTCACTAGTTTTGTTTAGCTGAAACAGGTGCAATGTGGGTACATGTTCTTTCTGTCTGCAAAGAACAGAGCCCTTTGTATTAATATATGTAGCTTCCCATACAGGCAAATGCACCACACTGCAAGCCTAGATGACAATCTTAAATTGATGTCAGCGTAATTCTTAGGACACTGAGAATTAATTAGCAAATGCTGTCCAATCACAGAATCATATCTAATGTTGGAAGCTATGTTTTGAGTTTTGCAAGCACTGGCTGGTTGGGTACAGTCTGTATGCTGCCCTTTGCAAACAACAGAAGGGACATGATGTTTGATATGATCCGCCAGTCTTTGGGACATACGGCCTACATACCTAGCATCACACTGGCAATGAAATTCATATACCACATTACTCATTTGTGTGAGAGGCAGAACGTCTTTTTGACTTGACAGCAGCACCCTGTTAGTAGCAAATACCATTCCTGTTGCAACTGCATCGGAGCAGCTTCACCTGTTGCTCAAATTTTTGAGGTACCTTGCCCTTCCAGGGTAATCTGAGGTAGACTGGGCACTTTTCAGAGCCAAAAGTGATGACCTTGGGCCTGTTCATGAGTTTGCACAATATACAGTGCAAAATGATCTGATCAGGGTAGCCATGATCCTGCAGGATGCCTTTGATGCGCCCTATTTCATTATCAAGCTTGCATGGTGAGCAAATGGCTCAGGCTCTATTTACAAAGTTGCCAATAAGACCAATTTTATCACGCATGGAACTGTAAGAATCCCAACATATGTATTGACTACTGAAGGTAGGCTTACGGTAGAGAACCCCCTGGCAGATTTCTCAACTAGTACATTAGTACATCAAGGAAAGGAAATTCATTTGACTGCTCCATTTCAAAGGTGAATTTGAGCACAGGATGGAGCCCATTAAGACATGCAAAGAAATTATTACATGCAGCTGTGGATTTAAATATAGCAAACGTATCATCCACATATCGGAAATATGCAAGGGGTAGGAGGTTGGGTGTCATTCTGTCGAAGACACATTTCTCATAGAACCCAACAAAGATGTTTGTGAGAGCTGGACCTCAAAGGGATCCCATGGCAACACCATCTATTTGGGCATACAATGGTGTCATTAAAGCTGAACTCAACTGTGCGAGTTGCCAAGTTCATAAGTTCAATGAATACTGGTTCACGCAATGGTGGTGGGTCTAGATCGCCATGATATAGTGCTGCAGTGCAAATATCTATGGCTTCCTTAAGTGGAACATTGGTGAATAGACTGACAATGTCAAATGAGCACATGGGCACAGCATTGCTATACATATGAAAGCCCTGTATGGCCTTCGCAAATGTGAACGAGTCCTTCACTGTGTATGTGTAAAACTTGCTCAAAACTGGTTGTAACAATTCACCCAACTATTTGGCCAGTTCATGCTGTGCAATACATGTGTCGGGACACTTACAGTTCCATGCCCTATAACATTGGCCTTATCGGCAATCTCATAAATAGGGTCCGAGCCATTTGCTCACCATGCAAGCTTGATGCTGAAATAGGGCGCATCAAATATTTCCTGCAGGATAATGGCTACCCTTATCAGATCATTTCTGATTCTGCAATTGGGCAATGTTGCTAAATAATCCTCGGTGTGCTAAGAATTACGCTGACAACCAATTTTAGATTGTCAGTCGGTCTTGCAGTGTGACGCATTTGCCTGTACTGGAAGCTACATATATTAATACACAGGGCCCTGTTCTTTGCAGACAGAAAGAACATGTACCCACATTGCACCTGTTCCAGCTAAACAAAATAAGTGACATCCATTCACTGGTTCATTCCCCAGGGCAAAGTTGCCTGGTTTAAATTTAAAACAATGCTTGGCAGTTAACTGTCAGTCACCATCAACTGGTGCATTCTCCATGGCAATGTCTGTACCACTCGCCAACCAATCGGTACTCTCTTCACATACAGTATAAATATGTTTTCTCCCCTGACATTGGTATTTTCTTGCAAGTTGCCCTGATGAGCGCAAGACACAAAGCTTTGACAAAAATAGTCTCACTTCTCCGCAATTTTTCACAATTCCAGTATCACTTACTAGTTTAAATACAAGATCACTTCTCACATGCCTCCTTTCTCAGTTGAAAAGCCCTTTTCTCCAAACTTTCCACATAATTCAAACGATGTGCCTTGCTAATGGTGGACAGGCCTTTGGGGTTCAGGAGGTGAGTTACTCACTGCAGAGGGGTGAGACTGTGGGGAGAGATAGTGGCATAGTGGTGGTTTCATTAGAATAGTAATCCAGACAGCCAGTCTAATGCTTTGGGACACATGGATTCAAATCTGACCATGGCAGCTGGTGGAATTTAAATTCAATTAATGAAATCTGGAATTGAATGCTAGTGTCAGTAATGGTGACCATGACACTACTGTTGATTGTTGTAAAAACCCTTCTGGTTCACTAATGTCCTTTAGAGAAGGAAATCTGCCATCCATATCTGGTCTGGCCAATGTGACTCCAGACCCACTGCTACATGGATGACTTTTAACTGCCCTCTGAAATCGCCTAGCAAGCCACTCAATTAAAGGACAACAAGGTGTGGGCAACAAATGCTGGACTTGCCAGAAACGCATGAAAAGAATTATATAAAAAAGAGACAAAGATAAGGACATTACATTAGAGAGCCTCTCTTGTTTCTCGGTGGTCAGGTTTGAAAATAGTCCCGAAAGTTTGACCGGAGAACTATCCAGCTGGTAAGAAAAGAATTGGCCTAAAGGAAGCTACTGAGCCATCATTTAACCAAAGCCACTCGATGCCTCTTCTGAAAGATTAGACCAAAATGGACTGGATTCATGTTTTTGTAGCTAATCAACTGATTCAGGTTAATCGTTTGAATTCAGTGCTCATCACTAATGAAGCTACAATGAGTCTCGATTTAATCTAACCTGCCCAAGGAATACTAACCAATTCAAACTGGGCACTTGATTTACACTTGGTCCACTTCAGTGGAAAGTAAAATTGAGCACAGTGTAAAATAAGAGCCTGATCCTAGTTTCCCGCTTGACAGATTAGGTTAGAATGACCTAAATATTTTCCAATGTATTTTCTGGCCCAATGCTTAGACAAGCTCTGAATGAAGCAATACTGTTTCTAATGCATAAACAATATTGTTACAGTCCCAGACAATTTTCTTTGAATAGATTAGCAGCTTTCTTGTGGCACCGCTCGCAGGTAGCTTGTGCTTGGGCCTTAAGCACAGTTGTGCTGAACAGTTGCAAGAAAGCTGCATGTTAACTAGGCCATCACTTTGAAGCTACCACTTAAGCACTCCCTGTGGGAAGTTGCGCTAAGTAGATAAACCCCTAGCAATTGTAGCAGCCTGTAAATTTGAAGCCCCTAGTCAGAAAAATAAACATGAATTAACAGGCATTCTTGCTCATTAAAACATTGGCCCTACTCTAACCAGTTACTGGTGAGTGAGTTTTGATGTACTAAGTTCAATTAGATCATTCTCAAATTTGAAGTTTGCAAAAAGAGGGAGTGCTGTGTTGCCCTTGAACTGAGTGGCTTGCTAGGCCATTTCAGAGGGCAGTTAAGAGTCAACCATAGAGCAGTGGGTCTGGAGTCACATGTAGGCCAGACTAGGTAAGGACAGCAGATTCCTTCCCTAAACGGCATTAATGAACCAGATGGGTTTTTACGACAATCAGCGACAGTTTCATGGTCACTTGTCTGAATGAGTGCAGCTCCAACAACACTCAAGAAGCTCAACATCACCCAGGACAAAGCAGCCTGTTTGATTGACACCTCATCCACCACCTTAAATATTCACTCCCTTCACCATTGATGCACAGTGGCAGCAGTGTGTACTATCCACTAGATGTAGTGCAGCGTCTCATCAAGGCTCCTTCACCAGTAGCTTCCAAACTTGCGATCTCTATCACCTAGAAGGACAAGGGCAGCAGATGCCTGGGAACACCACTACCTGCAAGTCCCCCTCAAGTGACACATCATCCTGACTTGGAATTATATCGCTGTTCCTTCACTGTCACTGGGTCAAAATCCTGGAATTCCCTTCCTAACAGCACTGTGGGTGTGCCTATGCCAAATGGACTGTAGAGTTTCAAGAAGACAGCTCACCACCACCTTCCCAAGGGCAATTAGTGATGGGCAATAAATGCTGACCTAGCCAGTGATGTCCACATCCCATGAATGAATAACCAAAAAAAATTCTGCAACTCAAATCTAACATTTTTATCAGCAGCTATCTACGATGATTGAGGAAGAAAGTTTTAAGAAGGAATGAGGCAGTATACTATTGTAGCGTTAATATTATCAAGCTTTTCTGAGTTCTAATCATTGAATGTAGAAAAACGTACCTTCATATGGTGCTTTTTTCATGACTATCAGGTGTCTCAAAATGCTTTACAGCCAATGTAATACTCTTTGAAGTGTAATCGCTGTCATAATGTAGGACAAACAGCCGCTAATTTGCATACAGCAAGCTCCCACAAACAGCAATGAGATAATGACCAAAAACTCTGCTTTATTTGCGATGTTGATTGAGGAATAAATACTTGTCAAGGCACCGGGGATAACCCTGCTCTACTTTGAAATTGTGCCATGGGATCTTTTACATCTACCTGGGAGAGCAGACAAGGCCTCAGTTTAACATTTCTTGCAAAAGATGGCACCTCTAACAATGCAGCGCTCCCTAAGTACTGCACTGGATTGGCAGCCTTGATTTTTGAGTTCAAGTGCTGGATAAATATTATAAACCACAGGATACATTAGACCGTAAATTAGTATTTCTCCAACTCTAGTTTTCTGTACATCCCCCTACTTCCTCGCCCTCATCATTGGTAGCTGTGCCTTCAGCCCTTTAAAGCGACTCTGGAGTCCTCCACCTCACTATCTCTGTCTCCAACCTCTAGACCCTCCTTACAAAGGGACCTTTTGACCAAGCATTAAATTATCCTTCTCAGCAGTGCCACATTTGAACCAAGGCCCACAGTTATCTGATGATATTTCCAACAATTTTCAGCATTGAAGGGAGCCACGTGAATGCAGGTTGTTGTTGTAATTTGTATTACAGGTAGGGAAAAGTTAGCTCTATTTATAAATGATAAATGTCAGCTTTTTGTCACTTAGAGGGGAACCCTCCGCTCACTATGGGTATGGCATTGCAAGAAGAGCAAGAGAGAAAAAAAGAGTTTCTCACATTAGTTTTATTCACCGTATGGGCCACAACATTTTCCCCATTTTCCTTTTTTAAATCCTGCTTTGGTTTTGGAAAAGTTTCAGTATAAATGATCCCAGGTGGAACGTATTAGGTAAAGCATTTGATTGCAACATTTGCAAGAGTATTTAGTAACCCTGTACTCTGGATAACGTACGCCACATGGGACCGTTTTTACAAAGCAACCTGTCAATAACAGTCACCAGGGCTAGACAAACATGGGCAAAATGCTGTAATTTATGTAGCAGGAAAAAATATGATCTTATAAATGAGCTCTGAACAACGCAGCCACACACACTGTTCAAAACCCCATGTGAAAGATTTCAATTCATGAATGAACTATGCAAATTTATGATTTCTCAATGGGGCAACATTTCTCAATTGACACTCCTGGTGACATCAGTTATTTTGCCATGAACAATATGGCACTTCATATATGATACTCATACCAATTACTGTGTTTATTTGTATTATGCCTGGTAAATAATTATTGACTATTGCTCAAAGAAACCTGTGATGTTCAAATCAGTTTAATGGTTGCAATGGAATGATCACAAATCACTGACAGAATATATTGCATCCTACATGCCAATGATTGCCAGCAAAATAGAAATAAAACCATCACTGTAAAAATCACACAGACTTGCATACACACGCATACATGATTTCAAGGCAGAGTCTGCTTAGCACAGAGTTTTACTGATGACTTTTCTCTTGAGGTTCTTTCTATTACCATTGGAATATCCATTATTCTCACTGTCCTTTATTTTGACATTATTGTTCAGTTTAAATCTCAAGTGTAATAAACTTGGGGTATTGGACAGGTTTCTTGTTAGAAACAAGGAACTTTATTTAAAGAGCTCCTAATGAAGCTACGTGCTTGTGCCAAGGCTAGAAAAATTCTGCTCCTAAGATTACCCACGCTTAGGGCTGATTCGTCTGTGCAGTCACATGATCCCCATAACTGTATGAAAGCTTTTACATACAATTACCACATTCCTCCCCCTTTAATTTTGTTTTACCACTCTTATTTGCAAAAATATGTTAACCCATATCATGTACAAATATATACAGTTCATGCAATTACTACGAGTTGCGTCTCTCTACCTGAATCCAAAAACCACCTCAAAGACTAAGTATGTAATTGCATGAACTGTATATATTCTTTCATTGGATCAACTTGACCAGGACCAATAGCACCAGGAACACCCTTAGACAATGGCAGTTCAGAATTATTTACTTCAACAGAGACATCTTTGTCGATCTGGCGCCTCAGGGATCAAAGGTTCGACTTCAGTTTCATGTCGATTAACTGGTTTTTGGAGTGTGCCTCGACTTCTGAGATGATCCACGTGTTTCCTAACAATCCTGTTTTCTACCTCCACTTGATATGATAACAGTCCTGTTTCAGAGACGATTATACCAGGAACCCATCTTGGTCCAGTTGCAAAATTTCACAGAAAAACTGTCTCCCCCAGTAAATTCCCGACCTTTACTGTGAACATCATGATTCACTTTCTGATTACCCTGGTTTTTCTCCACCTTCCCCTCTAAGTTAAGCAATACTAGATTCAATCTCGTACGAAGTCAATGCTTCATTTGCAATTCAGACGGGGTTGAACCCGTGGTTGCATGAGGAGTCATGTGATAGTTGAAAAGAAATCTTGAAATTCGTGTTTCTAACATTCCCTCAGATAGTTTCTTCATGCCTGTTTTAAAGGTTTGTACTGCTCTTTCTGCTAACCCATTGGAGGAGGGATGGTAGGGTGCTGTTTAACATGTTTAATCCCATTTAGGTTCACGAATCTTTGGAATTTTGTGCGAGTGAAGACAGTACGGTTATCCGAAACAATAACTTCTGGTAAGCCATATATACTAAAACATTGGCGCAGCTTTTCAATAGTTGCACATGACATAGGTGATCTCACTTCATACACATCCATCCACTTTGAATGCGCGTTGATGATCACTAAAAACATGGTACCTAAAAATGGACCGACATAGTCTATATGTAGTCTAACCCAAGGTTGACCAGTCCACTCGCACGGATGTAGTGAAGCTGAAATGGGCAACTTCTGCTGTTACTGACACTGGAGACAGTGTTTAACCATTTGTTTCTATATCACTGTCTACACCTGGCCACCAGATATAACTTTGTGCGAGCATCTTCATTTTCGAAATGCCTGGATGTGCGCTATAAAGTTCTGTCAATAGTGGTTCTCTTCCTTGTGAAGGGATAACGACTCTTGCTCCCCACAACAAGATACTATCTTGACAACTTAATTCAGGCTTATGAGCATAGAATGGTTTTAATTCTTCAGAGACTTGTGCATTTGACCATCTTTGCAATACCTGTTCTTGGGCTCTTGCTAACATTGGATCCTGGTTTATCCAATTCTTTATCTGCTTCACACAGACCGGTGAGGAGTCCAGGAAATTCAACACAAGTACCAACTTCTTGAGGTACTGGAGAATGTACAATGCTATCTGGCAAAGAATGACAACTGACGGCATCTGCATTTGCCATTTGCACACCCAGACAATGCATAAAAATATACTCGTCTGCCGACAAAGTTAAAGCCCATCTTTGAACTATCGGTGGGATTGCCGTATCTTCCCTAAACAAGCCCATCAGTGGCTTGTGATCCGACACTACGGTGAAGTGTCGACCATGAAAATATTGATGGAACTTCTTTACTCCAAATATGACGGATGAGCATTCTTTTTCAGTTTGTGAGTAACCTTTCTCAGTGGCAGAAAGGGTTCTGGATAAATATCCTATTGGCCTTTCAGGTCCATCCTTCATCTGTGTGACAATACCACTCCCATTCCATAGGGAGATGCATCACAAATTAATATTAATTCCTTAGATGGGTCAAAGTGTTCTAGCAGACATGACAAATGTAAAAGCTTCTTGATTTTCACGAAGGCTTCCTCTTGCTGTGCCTTCCAAGACCAACCGTTGTCCTTCAATAATAAGTGTAAAGGAGCTAATACTGTAGATAAATTAGGCAAGAATCGACCGTAATAATTTACCATACCCAAAAAAGATTTGAGCTCAATGACATTGGTAGGAGAGTGCACTTCCTTGCTTGCCCTGACTTTCTCCTCTACTGGATGGAGCCCTTGGGCATCCACTTGATGACCCAAATACATGACTTCAGTCGCTTGGAAAGTACGCTTCTCTTTTTTCAAATGTACGCCAGCCTCCAAAAATCTCTTCAGAACCTCTTCTGGGTTGGCCAAATGTTCCGCTTCCGTTGATCCTGTGATTGTGACCTTGTCCAGGTATGCTATAACTCAGGGAAGTCCTTGTAGTAGGCTTTCCATGGTTCTTTGGAAAATCACACAGGCAGATGACATGCCAAAGGGTAGGTGTGTACATTGGTACAGGCCCTTGTGCGTGCTTATGGTGACATACCCTCATGATGCGTTGTCCAGCTCTAGCTGTTGGTATGCATGGCTTACGTCCAGTTCAGTGCAGGATCTTCCTCCTGCACGTTTAGCATACAGATCTTCAATCCTTGGGATTGGATATTTGTCTAATTTAGCAGCCTTGTTCGCAGTAAATTTGTAATCTCCGCAGATGCGAATAGTTTGATCTGGTTTCATCACAGGGACTATGGGTGCTGTCCATTCTGAAAATTGGACTTGCTGGATTATTCCTAACTTCTCTAAATGGCACAATTCTGCATCCACCTTTTCCTTTACAGCATGAGACACAGGTCTTGTCTTAAAACACCTAGGTGTTGCTTCAGAATCCACATATATTTTAGCTTGTAGACATTTTATTTTTCCCAACTCATCTCAGAATACTCTATCATACTTTTTTAACAACTCAAGAATTCCTCCTGTTCTGACTTGAAAAATTTCCAACCAGTTTAGTTTAATTTCTTTCAACCAATCATGGCCCAGAAGACTAGGCCCTTCACTGTGTTACCACAATTACTGGCAGCTGGGCTGTCTGTTGCCTGTAGCACACAGGTACAGAGGTGATGCCTTTCACCTGGATTGTCTCTCCAGTATATGTTTTTAGCTGAGCTGCGGTTTGGTCCAAACTTAACGGCTGGGTACCTTCTCTGAGGTATTTAAAGATGTGTTCTCCCACCCCTGTGGTCGATGCTCCTGTGTCAACCTACATGACTAGAGGCTTTCCATTTACTTGAAGGGTAACAGTGATTGGTTCAGTTTTCCTGGCCTTGAGATTGTGTGGGGAGTAGATATCATTATCATCAGCTTCTGGTTCACCTATATTGTGCACTTCATTCAATTTGGGCTGCTGTCTGAATGGCTGCCTTGATCTTGCCCTGCATTGTATTATAACATGCCCTTTTTTTGTGACAGTAGTGGCATTCTGCCTCTTTAAATCTGCAGGTTTCTGGTATATGATAACACCCACATCGGTAACACTTTAATTTCTGAACTACTGATGAGCTGCTTCCAGTATTTCTTTTTGTTTTTCGAGGCGGTAGGGACCGTCTCCCACTTTGCGGTAGCCTCGCTGGTTTTCACGCCATGCCTGGTGGCATGTTCCCGCCCTAACTGAAGAACGGCACCATGTTGCACACTCTGAAAAACCTGCGAGTCCCTCTCAGCACTCTCCACTGTTAGTGCTATCTCCATGGTGGCTTCAGGTCTATATTAACTTCTGCAAGTAAACAGCGTTGAATGGCATTGCCGTGTAAGCCGCAAACCAAACGATCTCGCAATATGTTGTTGAGAGTACCTCTGAAGTCACAGTGCTCCATTAACTATTTTAACTTCGTGATGTACATTGTGATCGACTCACCAGGGGCTCTTACTCTAGAGTTGAACTTGAATCTTTGCATGATCACTGATGGTTTAGGCTGAAAATGTCCCTTCACGAGGTCTACTAGCTTAATGAAGGATCTGGAATTTGGCGCGTTCGGGCCGTCAGGCTATGGATTAGGTTATACGTTTTGTTCCCGTAGACACTTAGAAAAGTTGCCTTCTGTTTCTCCTCTGCTGTTATTTTGTTTGATACAAAATAGAAACCTAGGTGCTCCATGTCCTGACTCCAGTCTTCGATGGATGAGTTGTACGAGCCAATTCTGCTGAAGAGTAGCATCACACTTTTCTTTTTTCCCGTCAAAATTGAAATACTCATATTTGTGAGGTGAGGTGCAGTGTCGGCGCTATTTATCCTCTTTGCCAATTGTAACAAACTTGGGGTACCAGACAGGTTTCTTGTTAGGAACAGTAAACTTTATTTACAGAGCTCCTGAAGAAGTTACATGCTTGTAACGAGACCAAGGCTAGAAAAACTCTGCCACTAAGATTACCCACACTTAGGGCTGATTCATCTGTACAGTCACATGATCCCCATGACAGTGTGAAAGGTTTTACTTACAATTACTGCATGAAGCTTTTGTAATCTGCTCCCATCCTGAAAGAAAGAAAGACTTGCATTTATATTGTGACTCTCACATCCACAAGGTCAAACCCACCCTTGAGTCCCTGGACTGAAATCATGTTTTGTGGCCCTCTGCCCCAAAACCCCTTTACCTATCTTCGCCTTGCTGCTTTGCTTTATTACTCCCACAACCACCTCATATTTTTACCTTGGAGAGTAGTTAGTATCAGTGAGGATGAGGAAGATGAGGTGACTCACTGAACGAGAGGGCATTGCACCTTCCAAGAAGATTCTATAGATTCACCATCCATAGTTTCGGAGCTGTAGGACCCAGAACTTATACACACTTGCTGTTGAAAGGGCATCATATCTACATGCAGGCGCTGGGGTCAGTCTCCAAGGATGTGTGGCAATAAACAGTTGTGGCTGGGTGTAGTGTATTGAAAATTGCATTGTGCATTTTGTCCACTTGAAGCTACTATACAATATGTACCAGCAGAGAGAGTCTGCTAGGAAAAGAATAATACGTAAAGAAGGATCCATGTTTAACAACTCGTGCAGTTCTAATTCTAAATGTCTCTAGCTGAATAACTGTTTTGTCTCAAGGACTTCACAACTCAGTCCACAGTCCACATTTGCAGTACCAACAGGAAAGTTTTTTCTTCATTGAGGACACCATTGGAACAAGTGACAGCTTCCATAGAATCTGCAACATCCCTCAGCTCAAAAGGCAATCCCTTCTCCTCTAGAAAAATAGACTGCAGCTCTAGCAGCAGTAAGAGGCAGATTATATATCACTTGTTTTACTAGATTTTAGAAGGTGAGAATGTCTCTCAGGGCTTTCAACACCTGATAGCTGCCATTGGCTCAGCCAGCTTGCTCATCAGTAGAATTAGATCCAGGGTCCATTAGAATGGTGACAAGTGGAATAAACCTTCAGTAGTTTTCAGGCTCTGGCAGCAGCCGCACTTTATTATACCCATCTAACTTACCTTGAGTGCATTGCTAGTGCAACTTTCTGACACACAAGGCTCATTTTAACATATCTATCTAAATCAGGTGGACGGGATCCTGGCAAAGAGATCACGGGGAGCATCAAATCATGATTACAAACTTAGGCCCCAATAACCAGCCAGAAGAAAAACTGGCCCCGGTTTTTAGCTCCAGGATTGCCGAAAATGGTCTGGAATTCTGGGGGCAATGACTGATAAGGAACATAACTTTCAGAGTCAATATATGCGGATGTGGTTTAGTTCAAGCCTGTTTTCCTGCTGAGGAAATGCCAGGGAGCATGTGTTCATAAAATATCTAAAAATGCACCTTGACAGCGACACAAAACAGATTACTTGGGTAAAAACTATATCATGCCGTGTGAGAAAAAATGCCTTACAAAAAATTCACGCTGTGTAATATAAATGTGTGTCACTTTGATACATCATTCAGCATTCATTTGAACCAATGTGTTTGAAATTAAGTGTACAAAGTCATCATTCTTCTCTGCTATCTCTGACTTAGCATGCCCTAAAGCACAGTTCATTTCTGCTGAGATCTGAACTACAATCAGCATCTTTATAGTTTACCAGCCCCTGGGTTCAATTTTGGTTTCAGGATGCTCTTACAAATGAACACAATCGCAGGTGAATCTGTTCTCGGAGATTACAGAAAGAGAGAGAAAGGAGGAGGAGGAGAATTCCAAGTGAGGAAACTTCAACTCCAATCGGCGGCTTTGATACACAAGGACCACAAAGAACCGCACATGATGAGAAGTTCATCAGAAAAAGCGATTGATGAAAATTAAGCTCTTGACGAGGAGTGCTTATTGTATTAATCATATCAGCTTAAAGAAATCAAAACACAGCAATGAGCTGTATTTGCTACAAGGAGATGCTTTTTTATTAAGAATTTGGGTTTAATAATCCAGGTTGGCACTTCAGTGCATTAAAACTGCATCAGCAAAAGGTGCAGCCTTTTGGTGGAGATGTTCAATTGAGGTCCCATCTGATTGTTTAGGTGATCGTAAATGATAGCACAATTGGAAGAAGAGAGAGGAGTTCCCTTGGTTTCCTAGCCAAAGCTTATAGATCAACCAACACCATTAAAATGTTGTTTGTAGGACCATGCTGTGTGGAAATTGACTGTCACATCTGGCTACCAACAGCATTGACTATATGTCCAAAGTAATTGGCTGTGAAGCACTTTGTCCTGAGGATGTGAACAGGCCTATATAAAAACAAGTTACTTTGCTCTTTTGTGGGGCGTGGGCATCACTGGCAAGGCCAGCATTTGTTGCCTATCCCTAATTGTCCTTGAGCTGAGTGGCTTGCTAGGGCATTACAGAGCACAATTGAATCAACCACATTTCTGTGGTTCTGGAGTCACAGGTCAGACCAGGTACAAGCAACACATCTTTTTCCCCCTCTAAGGGACACAAGAGTACCAGAATTTTACAGTAACCCAGTAGCTTCAAGGTCACCATTACTGATAGCAGCTTTTTATCCCAGGTTTATTTAATTAGTTGAGTTTAAATTCTGCAGTTACTCTGGTGGGATTTGAACTCATATCTCCAGATCATTATTCCAAGCCTCTGGAGTATCAGCCCAGTAGCATAACCACTTGCCACCAAACCCAATGGAGATGGAGTTAAGATACTGTTGAGGCATGATCTAATTGAATGGAAAAACAGGCTTGAAGGGCTGAATGGCCTACTTCCGTTCAATGTCCCTATGAAGCAGATCAGCCCACGTTTTAATTTTAGACCATGCTTTTTAGTGCTGCATTTTGCTGTGAACCATGTCTGAGGTTAGCCTCCACATGTACACACAAAAATGGAACTGTGGTGGTATTGAAATAAAGCAAATTTTCTTAGGCTTGGTTCAAATTGGATTTGATAGCCTGAGTGCAGTTGTAACAGAGACAATGAAATAATAACAGAAAATTCTGGAAATAGTCAGCAGGTCAGACAGTATCTATCGAAAGAAGCAAATAAGTTAACGTTTCACACCTCCTCCGGCATCAGGTCTATGAAAAAAAAGTCGTACACTGCAAGTGATTTCCAATATGCACTGACAGCAGGTGATGCTTCCCAGTTCCTGGCTGAACTATGGAAAGTTACTTCTCAATGTCAATGTTCCCCAAATGAATGTTGCCCTGCATCACTACATTTAACAATAGCTATGAGCTGACGTATACTCTTTGTATGTGATTATACCAGCACATTAGCATCGCTCACAGTGAGTTGGGAACAGGCAGGATATGCTGCAACAAAGATGGAGGGTGGCGGGTGGGAGTTGGGTTGCATATGGGATAGGTATTCGCACGGAAAGGGTTTGGAAATGGATTGCGGAGGCCTTTATTGTTCAGAGGCAATGAGGTGACGGTTTCATGTTTGGTTCTGGAAAAATAAAATAAAAGAGTAAAATGCATGATTTAGCACTCTGAATGCAGAGCTTCACCCAACATCAGGAACTCAAGTACCAAGTAAGGTGATCCTAAATGTCTGCCATTTGTCTCGTCACCCTAACCTCTGTTTTAAATTGTAGGATTTTATTCAGCCACTATAAGGCATAGATAAATAATCCATATACAAAATATTTCGTCTATGCATGCTCCCTTGATTTCTTTGCGCCACATTTTGCTTTCAACTTTTTCTCTCCATGATTAATTCCCAAGTCCGGATTTCACATTAGTTTTGTCCATATAAAACAGGCAAACTGTGCACTCACGGACGGTTCCGGGGCAGTTTTGCATTGTCTGTGGTGTGGCAGCTGAAACCTTGATATTTTCTTTGGTCGAGCTGCCAAGAAGTACAACAGGAAAATTTTTTTTTAAATGCGTCAAGCCATTTTATTGGTCCCCCATGATTGGTTATAATCTGCTGATTGTCAATTTTGGACTGGTCATTTTTACCGCTACATGTCAATTGTTATTTCATGGAAATTGTATTTGAACCAATCAGTTACAAGGGTGCAGTTTGCAAGTGTGGCAGATGTAATTTTTTCCGTGTGTAGAGTTTTAATTCAAAGTTGAAAACAAAGCCCTCAATCATGGACAGCTGATGACATGCTCACGGTTTACTAGACGTCAAACTCCACCTGGTGGGGACCTGAGGGAAGATTAAATGTATTTTCCAGATGATTCCCTTGTAATGAAAGAAGTTGCATTTACTGTAGACAAGTCTAGCTGTGAAAGTAATTGTAAAACTCCTGAAAATTCTTCCTCTTCCATTAGAAACCGTTCATGGAAGTGTAGAGATAAATGCAGATCAGATGCTGGACAATCGCTTAACACACAGGCACATAAAGCTTCCTGCAGGAGGATGAAGCCCGTAAACTTTAACTAACAGGGGAGTGGCTCCGGCCCTAATTAGATTGAAAGTGCAAGTAATATAATAATTGCCTTGTCTTATATAGAGAAACAGGAATGGCTAACTATTAATGAAAGGAATAAGAACCAGACTATTACAAAGCTCTAGGGAGGGGATTATGTAATGATGCAACAGTGTACAATGCGTAATGAATTTACAACCTTCCAGTAAACACTACCAAAAGTCTGGAAGGTAGGTGTGGGAATAATGCAATAACTGAGTACACGGCTAAATTCTTACAGGTACAGTAGGACCTCATTTCATGCTACTTATTAAATGTTATAGCCAAGAAATGTTTTATTCATTCATGGGATGTGGGCATCGCTGGTTAGGCCAGCATGTATTGCCCATCCCTAATTGCCCTTGAGAAGGTGGTGGTTGAGCTGCCCTTTTGAACTGCTGCAGTCCCTGTGATGTTAGTACACCCACAGTGCTGTTAGGGAAGGGGTTTCAGGATTTTGACCCAGCGACAGTGAAGGAATTGCAATATAGTTCTAAGTCAGGATGGTGTGTGGCTTGGAGGGGAACTTCCAGGTGTTGGTGTTCCCGTGTGTCTGATGCCCTTGTCCTTCTAGATGGTAACGGTTGTGGGTTTAGAAGGTGCTGTCTAAGGATTAGATTATGAAATGTCAGCACACTATGTTAACACTTCATATATATCACTTTGCAATCTGGTGATCGAGGGCATCACGGGCAGTATCATTGAGACATCAGATCACAAAGTGACCCATTTGCCTTAAGTTACCCCCTCAGCACTTTTTTTAAACACAGAGAAGTTTGCAAAGGGAGGCATTTCAAACAAAGATGTTAAGCGTGTGGAAGCAGATTCAATAGCATCTTTCAAAAGGAAATTGGATAAATATTTGGAGATTAAACATTTGAAGGGCTAAGGGGAAAGAATAGGACTAATTGGCTAGCTTTTTTAAAGAGCCCATGCAAGCATGATGGGCTGAATGGCCTCCTATACTGTATGATTTTTTTTTCCCCCTTTATTCTTTTAGGGAATGTGAGTGTCACTGCAAGGCCAGCACTTGTTGCCCATCCCTAATTGCCGTTGAACTGAGTGGCTTGCTAGGCCATTTCAAAGAGCAGTTAAGGGTCAACCACGTTGCTGTGGATCTGAAGTCACAAACAGGCCAGACCAGGTAAGGATGGCAGATTTCCTTCCCTAAAGAGACATTATTGAACCAAATCGGGTTTTTTGACAATCAACAATGGTTTCATGGTCACTAATTTCAGATTTCAATTTCCTAATTATTAATTGAATTTAAATTATACCAGCTTCCATAGTGTGATTTGAACCCATGTCCCTAGAGTGTGGGTCACTGGATATTGACAGTCTAGTGATATTACCACCACACCACTGTGTTCCCTATGCTGCTATGACTCTATGTATACACTAGCCTACAGCATAATTTCAGGATCTATTTTATCAATTTCACAGTATGAGCAATGAACAAGAAATAGTGAGTGCATTTTCATAATTATCTGGGTTACCAAATTTACCTGGAATGGAGATGGAACCCCTGATTAGATCATGGAAATTCAATTAAAAATAATCTATTTACACATACTGCCTGGATCCTCTATTAATTATGTACTTTTTTAATGTAATACCTACCATCTTACTATACTACCATAATGACAGTCATTTCTAGCGGTGCTAGATCCATTAGATCAATTAGTTTATTCATCTCCAGGTTCTCCCTAAGTCACATAGACCTAATCTTAACCCGCACTAAGGTTGGGTAACACTTGTATATTTTTCTCAACATGCCAGATAATAATTTACCACTCTTGTAAAGGCTGCTCTCCAATTGTGTTGTCCTCTTTTCCATTAATACCTCCTTTATACAGTCCAGCTGGCTATCTCATCCACACGTTGGACATGAACAATTGGGCGTCTTTCTCCACATTCCCCCTGCACTCTGCTTTCCTGCTTGGAATTATTTTCAGTGCTGCCCTTTCTCATCACATCATGCTAGATCTTGTGTGTGCAGTTTTAAACCCAATATGTTTTAACCTTGAACATAGTGTGCATTTACTGCATCATCCAACCTTCCTTTCCCTCAATAAACTGTACAATTTGAAACTTAAATTTTCACTTAAAAATGGCATCAAAATATCCGTTTGCAGCTTTAAAATTCTATGTTCACTTTTTCTCCATTTCACTTTTATATCTCCACCCAGGTTTCAACAACGTAATGAAAATGTTAAAATATTTATATTTACAACCCACATTTGCAGAGTTTGCTTCAGATTTCTGTGCAGGTTTTAAACTCCACCACAAAACCAGTGCAGAAATATCACTGAATAAAACTGACAGTTGTCTTGTCAGAGCATCGCATTATTCCTCTCTCAGAATGACATCCTGGGGTAACAGAATCAAAGTAGGTTCTGGGGAATGAAATTAAATGAGGCCGAAATTCCATCTGTTTGCATTCAACTTGCTAAGGAGCAATCAAGAGACGCTCCTAATAACTTCTGCTGGCTTTGAAAGGCTCCACAGCACAGTAAACAACCAATATAAATCCCTTGGCAGGACTGATCACTAATATAAAGGAACCTGATGGTTACTGAAAGAATAATGAATACCTGGAAGCCATTACAAGTCAGCAATCTGATAAAGGAATTCAAATTGCATCGTACACCGTGAATATAGAGCTTCCATTGTTTATAACCATCACCTGAACACTGAAATTAGATCAACATTATCTTCTACAATGTTATTATTCATAATTTACTCTTTTAGTAGCTATTGTGTTGTTGGCTTTTGTTAAAACTGTGTGACTGTCACTGTTGACAGAGACTGTCATTTAGCTCCATGTTCCAATCCATCTTAACATTCATCCCAGCTTGGGCTTTCTCCTAATGCTACAAACTCATTTTCAGCCCCACTGCTTGCCACTGCCTCAGTCGTGGCCACTCCAATGGTGACCAGCACCTTTCTCCTTCATGGGGAAGTTGACATGCAACTGTGCTTGATCCCAGCAGGTTAGGTTTGCTGCCTGCTGTTATGTACCATCTTATCCTGCGAGAGAGAACAAAATGTGTCAGTGGGTGTGGTGTAATGTGTTTGGGTGATAGGGCTGTCATGGTTGAACAGCTGGCAGTGTGTACAAGCTGTGAGATGTGGGTCTGAGGCTTGCAGCAGTGCTAAGTGTGTGAGGGTGACTATGAATGTGAGATCTGAATTGTGCTTGCAAGAGGCTGTTAGTATGTAATAAAGAGAGGTGGTAAATGGAGCACTGTGTGAGATTAGTGATTTATTTGTAGGATAAGTAGGGAATTTGAAGATGCATTCACTGACCTTGACTACTCACATGAAGTCATTGAACTTCTTCCAGTGCTGCATCGAGGTCCTCGAAGTTAGACTGCTGCCATTGACAATGATGGCTATCTGCTCCCACTGCCATCTCATTGTCTGGAGGGTCTCCTGAGGGAAGAGGTACACTCTCCCCCTGTCCACTTCCCGCATCAAGGCTTCCAGCATGGCGTTGAAGGACACCCTCTGGTCTGTTGCAGTGGTTCTACTATTCTTCCCGCTCAGGGACTCTTCAAGCAGTAAACAGTTCCAACACTTGTCGGGGTACTGTCTTTCAGATTAGACGTTAAACCAAGGACCTATCTGCTTATTCAGGCAGACATGGAACATCCCATGGCATTATTCGAAGAAGAACTGGTGCCTTTACTAATATTCATCCCTCAAGCTTTCTGTCTTCCATATGTTGTTTCAAAGTAACAAAAAAGAGTGCTGAATCTTTTGATGTCCATTCCAATGACTTCTAAACTGAGTTCCTACTGAAAGGTTACATGGATAATTGGCTTCGATTGAACCCCAGTAGATTAGCTCCACTGGATACAGACAGTTGAATGCGGAAATAAGATACAAAGCAAAGAATCGGAAGCACTGGACATCTGATGCAAACCAGGAAATCATTGGAAGCACATAGTGAGTCAGTCTGCATCCAACAAAAATGAAACAGATGGGACAATGTTTCAGACCAAGCTCTTCGTCAGTATTGGAAAATAAGCATGAAATTTAATTGCATCATAAAAATGAGGCGGGGATGGTAAAATCAAATGCTTCAAACACAGAAAATATTAGTTAAATGATTACAAAATGAGGGATCTTATTAAATAATTTTTTATTTAAATCACTTCAGTCAGACAAGTAAAAGCAGCATTAAAGTCACAAAAGAAACAAAAATAAATGAATAGTAGTGAGAGATGCAATCAAAGGGGCAGAAGAGGAGAGAATCGAGGAAATTGGTGACAAAATCCTACTGATCAGGACCAAAGGCAAAGCAGAAAATGTTGGCTAAACATAGTAGCCCAGATCTTCCAGTCTCCAGATAGTCAGAGACTAGACGTATCCCAGAAGATGCACCATGGGACCCCTCGGAAGTCCCAGTGCAAGGACTCTGTGGAATTTGCCCATTGGAACTTCTAATGGGAAAGTCCCCTGCTTTCCGGGACTCTCTGAAAAAGCTTCCAATGCTGAGTTAGAGTCAGAGAGCTCGGAGGGTTCCAACTTACTAACCTAGATAGTTACTCAGGAAATGTTATGCAGAAAGAAATCTGATCTAACATCTGGGTAACTATACAACTGATGTCCCAGTCACTCACAGTGACCCTCTCGACTACCCCCTGACCCCCCAGTTAACCCCTGACCCCCCCACTAACTGCCCCCCAACCTGACCTGACTAGCCCCGACCACCCAAAACCCCGGCCTGCAACTCTCCTCCTACCCAACCTGACTAGCACCTTAACCGACCCAACTACCCATGACCCACCTACCACTGACCCACCCTACCCACCTGCCACCCTACTCCCTTACCTGCCCTACCCCATACCTTACCCATCCTACCCCACTTACCTTACACACTTGCCTTCTCTCCATAGCTGTTTTCAAAGCTGCTTTGGGGCATCTAAACTCTTTACTTACTGGAACATGGCAGGTAGTGCCGTAAAAAGGGGTTTGTGGTTTCTGCATGGATTCTCTGCACTGTTCCCTACGAGGTTTGCTGCACTGGGTTGGATGTGAAGGATCCGCCACTGGAAAACTGCCCTGAAATATTGGTGAAAGGTAAGTGTGCATTTTGTTGTCTGATCAGGGTCAGGTTTCCGACAGTGGTCGGATCACCTGGACCAATGAGATTATTTTTTTTTAAATCCTCAGTGATTTTACTGGATCCCATTGTGCCAGATCTTTGATGTTCCAGATGGGATCTCTGGTCACTCATTACATGGGTTTCCATGTAAGATGGCAATTGTAAGGTGGGGAAAGAAGGATTCCTTCAAGGCTGACAAATTCTGCTGCACTATGCAACCCCTACTGATCCTTCATCTTGCACTAAGCTTAATTGGAACAGAGCTGAAGGCAAAAGATATAGAGATGAAGATTCACCTGTTATTTGTTTAATTTACTGATCCTTCTCCCCAAGAATGTCAACTCTTCAGGTGTGCATCCCAGCGACAACCTCCTCTTCGCTGCCAAATCAGATATGGTCATGGACAGATGCATCTGCGGCAGTCAGATTGGTGAGGACGAGGTCAAGTAGGTTTTTGTCTCTTGTTGGTTCCCTCACCACCTGCTGCAGACCCCGTCTAGCAGCTATGTCATTTAGGACTCAGCCAGCTTGGTCAGTAGAGGTGCTACCGAGCCACTCTTGGTGATGGACATTGAGGTCCCCCACCCAGAGAACATTCTGCACCCTTGCCACCCTCAGTGGTTCCTCCAAGTGGTGTTCAACATGGAGGAGCACTGATTCATCAGCTGAGATTGGGGGAGGTGCAGGGGGGAGGGTGGGTGGTGGTAAATGGAAATCAGCAGAAGGTTTCCTTTCTCATGTTTGGCCTGATGCCATTTGACTTCATGGGGTCCGGAGTTGATGTTGAGAACTCCCAGGGCAACTCCTTCCTGACTATATACCACTGTACCGTCACCTCTGGTGGGTCTGTCCTGGGACAGGATATACCCAAGGATGATGATGGTGGTGTCGAGGACATGATCTGTAAGGTATGATTATGAGTATGATTATGTCAGGCTGTTGCTTGATTAATCTATGGGGCAGTTCTCCCAGTTTCGGCACAAGCACCCAGATCTTAGTAAGAAGAACTTTGCAGGGTCAACAAGCCTGGATTTGCTGCTGTCATTTCCGGTGCCTAGGTCAATGCCGGGTGATCATCTGGTTTCATTCCTTTTTGTAGGCTTTGTAGCAGTTTTGATACAACTGAGTGGCTTGCTAGGCCATTTCAGAGGCATTTAAGAGTCAACCACATTGCTGTGGTCTGGAGGCACATGTAGGCCAGACCAGGTAAGGATGGCTGATTTCCTTAGTGAACCCAATGGATATTTACAACAATCGACGATGGTTTCATAGTCACTATCACCAAGACTAGTTTTTTTTTAATTTCTGATTTATTAACTGAATTTAAATTCCACCTGGCTCAAGAGGCATGACTCTACCTGGTGCCACAAGACATCCCCATCTTCGTATATTGTCTATCTGAATTCTGGGTTCAAAAATTGCTTAAGCTCTTCCTCCATTTCTGTACTTTCTCTTTTTGGTGCCAAAGGATTTCCTCTGTGAATCTGCCCCCTCTATCCTTACCAATGCTCCTGGAACAATTCCCCT
The DNA here is from genome assembly GCF_964194155.1 of Cetorhinus maximus. Taxonomy (NCBI): domain Eukaryota; kingdom Metazoa; phylum Chordata; class Chondrichthyes; order Lamniformes; family Cetorhinidae; genus Cetorhinus; species Cetorhinus maximus. Next base: position 12,392,730 of record NC_135882.1, read on the forward strand.
GGCCTTTTGGTTTTCTCTCAATCTTTTTATCAAGAGCTGCTGCCATGATATCAGATGTCTGGGTTTCTCCACTCCACTACTCACCCTTAACTGACCCCTCTGAATGCCCCACTCTGTCTTCATGCATCACCAAAACAATGTCCAAGTTCTTCATTTCTTCCTTGAATAGCTGACCAATCAGCATCCTCCATGACTTGCGTTCGCCTTCAGCAACTCCACGTAACTGTATTTCCTTAGGTAAAAGTTGTCATTAAGGGGAACCCACATAGATTCCAACCATGTTTGTCTTCTTGCAGGATATGTTGAATATTAAAAACAAAATAAAAACAGAATTACCTGGAAAAACTCAGCAAGTCTGGCAGCATCGGCGGAGAAGAAATCAGTCAACGTTTCGAGCCCTCATGGCCCTTCAGCAGAACTGAAGCATAGTTTCAACAAGGGAGAAATATAAATTGGTTTAAGGTGGGTGGGGGGGAAGAGACACATTGAGGGTGTGGTGTGAGCAGATAATCAAAAGATGTCAGAGACAAAAGGGTCAAAGAGGTGTTGAAGGTGGTGGTCTTTGTCTGAGAAAAGTGCTAATTAAGAATGCAAGACAGGATATTCAAAGTACAGCTCTAGTGGGGGTGGGGTGGAAAGACTAAAGGTTTTAGTTTTAGATTTAAAAATAATGGAAATAGGTGGGGAAAGAAGAATCTATATAGATTATTGAAAAAAAAAAAGGCGGGTGGGGGGGGGAAAGAAACGGGGTGGGGATGGGGGGAGGGGGAGTTTAAGATCTAAAGTTGTTGAATTCAATATTCAGCCCAGAAGGCTGTAAAGTGCCTAGTCGGAAGATGAGGTGCTGTTCCTCCAGTTTGCGTTGGGCTTCACTGGAACAATGCAGCAAGCCAAGGACAGACATGTGGGCAAGAGAACAGGGTGGAGTGTTAAAATGGCAAGCGACAGGGAGGTTTGGGTCTTTCTTGCGGACAGACCGCAGGTGTTCCGCAAAACGGTCGCCCAGTTTGCGTTTGGTCTCTCCAATGTAGAGGAGACCGCATTGGGAGCAACGAATGCAGTAGACTAAGTTAGGGGAAATGCAAGTGAAATGCTGCTTCACTTGAAAGGAGTGTTTGGGCCCTTGGACGGTGAGGAGAGAGGAAGTGAAGGGGCAGGTGTTGCATCTTCTGCGTGGGCATGGGGAGGTGCCATAAGTGGGGGTTGAGGAGTAGGGGGTGATGGAGGAGTGGACCAGGGTGTCCCGGAGGGAACGATCCCTACGGAATGCTGTCAAGGGGGGTGAAGGGAAGATGTGTTTGGTGGTGGCATCATGCTGGAGTTGGCGGAAATGGCGGAGGATGATCCTTTGAATGCGGAGGCTGGTGGGGTGATAAGTGAGGACAAGGGGGACCCTATCATGTTTCTGGGAAGGAGGAGAAGGCGTGAGGGAGGATGCGCGGGATATGGGCCGGACACGGTTGAGGGCCCTGTCAACGACCGTGGATGGAAAACCTCGGTTAAGGAAGAAGGAGGACATGTCCGAGGAGCTGTTTTTGAAGGTAGCGTCATCAGAACAGATGCGACGGAGGCGAAGGAACTGAGAGAATGGGATGGAGTCTTTACAGGAAGCGGGGTGTGAGGAGCTGTAGTCGAGGTAGCTGTGGGAGTCGGTAGGCTTGTAATGGATATTGGTGGACAGTCTATCATCAGAAATTGAGACAGAGAGGTCAAGGAAGGGAAGAGAAGTGTCAGAGATGGACCATGTGAAGATGATGGAGGGGTGGAGATTGGAAGCAAAATTAATAAATTTTTCCAGGTCCCGACGAGAGCATGAAGCAGCACCGAAGTAATCATCGATGTACCGGAGAAAGAGTTGTGGGAGGGGGCCGGAGTAGGACTGGAACAAGGAATGTTCCACATACCCCATAAAGAGACAGGCATAGCTGGGGTCCATGCGGGTACCCATAGCCACACCTTTTATTTGGAGGAAGTGAGAGGAGTTAAAGGAGAAATTGTTCAGTGTGAGAACAAGTTCAGCCAGACGGAGGAGAGTAGTGGTGGATGGGGATTGTTGGGGCCTCTGTTCAAGGAAGAAGCTAAGGGCCCTCAGACCATCCTGGTGGGGGATGGAGGTGTAGAGGGATTGGACATCCATGGTGAAGAGGAAGCGGTTGGGGCCAGGGAACTGGAAATTGTTGATGTGACGTAAGGTGTCAGAGGAATCACGGATGTAGGTGGGAAGGGACTGGACAAGGGGAGAGAGAAGGGAGTCAAGATAATGAGAAATGAGTTCCGTGGGGCAGGAACAGGCTGACACGATCGGTCTGCCAGGACAGTTCTGTTTGTGGATTTTGGGTAGGAGGTAGAAGCGGGCTGTCCGAGGTTGGGCGACTATCAAGTTGGAAGCTGTGGGAGGAAGATCTCCAGAGGAGATGAGGTCAGTGACAGTCCTGGAAACAATGGCTTGATGTTCTGTGGTGGGGTCATGGTCCAGGGAGAGGTAGGAGGAAACGTCTGCGAGTTAACGTCTGGCGCATTGACCTCTACCTCGCGGAGGCTGAGCGTCAACTCGCAGACGTTTCCTCCTTTCCACTCCTCCATCACCCCCTACTCCTCAACCCCCACTTATGGCACCTCCCCATGCCCACGCAGAAGATGCAACACCTGCCCCTTCACTTCCTCTCTCCTCACCGTCCAAGGGCCCAAACACTCCTTTCAAGTGAAGCAGCATTTCACTTGCATTTCCCCTAACTTAGTCTACTGCATTCGTTGCTCCCAATGCGGTCTCCTCTACATTGGAGAGACCAAACGCAAACTGGGCGACCGTTTTGCGGAACACCTGCGGTCTGTCCGCAAGAAAGACCCAAACCTCCCTGTCGCTTGCCATTTTAACACTCCACCCTGTTCTCTTGCCCACATGTCTGTCCTTGGCTTGCTGCATTGTTCCAGTGAAGCCCAACGCAAACTGGAGGAACAGCACCTCATCTTCCGACTAGGCACTTTACAGCCTTCTGGGCTGAATATTGAATTCAACAACTTTAGATCTTAAACTCCCCCTCCCCCCATCCCCACCCCGTTTCTTTCCCCCCCCCACCCGCCTTTTTTTTTTTCAATAATCTATATAGATTCTTCTTTCCCCACCTATTTCCATTATTTTTAAATCTAAAACTAAAACCTTTAGTCTTTCCACCCCACCCCCACTAGAGCTGTACTTTGAATATCCTGTCTTGCATTCTTAATTAGCACTTTTCTCAGACAAAGACCACCACCTTCAACACCTCTTTGACCCTTTTGTCTCTGACATCTTTTGATTATCTGCTCACACCACACCCTCAATGTGTCTCTTCCCCCCCACCCACCTTAAACCAATTTATATTTCTCCCTTGTTGAAACTATGCTTCAGTTCTGCTGAAGGGCCATGAGGGCTCGAAACGTTGACTGATTTCTTCTCCGCCGATGCTGCCAGACTTGCTGAGTTTTTCCAGGTAATTCTGTTTTTATTTTGTTTTGGATTTCCAGCATCCGCAGTAGCTTTTAGCTTTTTGTTTTTATCTTTATGTTGAATATTAGTTGTTCCAATGATATTTAGCCCCCTGGCCCCCCCACCCCGATCTCCTCTTCTCTGACATTAAGGGCTGTCGAAGCGACTTCCTGTTCACATCAGATACTGAGAATTTAATTCACTAAGCTTCAATTCTCACGTCTCATTTTTGTGTGTTTTGGGTCCATTACTCTCCTATTTGTTTTCTCTCTTTCTTTCATGATGAGCTTTCTAGAGATGTCTATCACAAATCTATTGGCTCCTTTAACTACCTCAGTATACATCTTGCTACCGCACTTCCCATATTCCCAATAGCTCAGTCCTTGTCATGTATGCTGTCTTCACACCAGATCTTCTGCAGGGTGCTGCTTTTCCTCCAGTGAGGATTCCTCTCCAAGTAGTTGAGAAGATTCCACTACCTGGCTGGGGGAGATGGGGTGTAGTGGTAATGTCACTGGACTAATAATCCAGGGGCCCAGGCGAATGTCCTGGGGAGTATGGGTTCAAATCCCACCATTGAAGCTGGTGGAATTTAAATTCAATTAATAATTCTTGGAATTGAAAGCTAGTCTCAGTGATGGTGACCATGAAACTATCATTGCTTGTTGTAAAAGCCCATGTGGTTCACTAACGTCCTTTAGGGGGGAAATCTGCTCTCCTTACCCGGGCAGGCCTACATGTGACTCCAGGCCCACAGCAATGTGGTTGATTCTTAACTGCCCTCTGCAATGGCCCAGCAACCCACTCAGTTCAGGGGCAATTAGGGATGGGCAACAAATGCTGGCCTTCCCAGTGACGCCAACATCCCGTGAAAGAATAAAAAAACTCATGCCTTCATTCTCTCCCATTGTCCACAACTATTACAGGGTCACCTTACTCCTCACCTTCCACCCCTACCAGTCTGCATTTGCCAGATTGCCTAACAAAACGATATAGTGTCTTTAACATAGAAAAATGAAACACGGTGCTTTACAAGTGTTTAAGGTTAAAAAAAAAAGACCGAAAGCCAAAGAAGAACAATTAGGAGAATTTTAAAAGAGGAGGGAGGTGCAAGGCAGAGAAGCTTAGGGAGGGAGCTGAGGTGACCAGAAGTGCAATCTTCTATATTCAGACAAAAAGATTAACAGACACTTCAGAGGCTAGAACCAGAGGACAAAGAAGTTGCATACAGCTAAGGCCTTTGCTGCATACACACCTTTTTTGGCAATTGCTTTTATTATTTCTTCTATTATCCAGCACTTTATCTTTTGCATCAGCTCAGAATCTTCAGCTTTTTTGTTTGAAGCAAGTTACTCATCTCTCAAGCATTATTTCCTCTTTGGCTTTACAGTATCTATTTTGTTCCGTCCATCTCCCCTTTTTTCCCATACAATTATAATGCTTGCTTTTCTACTTTTCAGATTTCAAGAAGGTCGAGACTGAAACATTGAGCTTCTGATGTCTTCCACAGACGCTGACTGACCTCGTGTCCTTTTCCATCTTTTTCTCATAATGTTGGAGAACTAGAAATACAAGGAAAACCCAGTCCTTTTTCCACAATTCTTCAGACTTCAAAGGCTGTTCCATCACAAGATCAAAGAGACTCTTTCAGAGTTGACATACACTGTATTTATCAACATTGCTATTTAAATAGATAGCATGTGAACAACAACCCCTTTGCTGTCCGTTGAGTTGCTTGCTCATGTCATCTAGCCAGCACCTAGAACAATACTTATTTGAATAAAAGCAAAAACCTGCGGATGCTGGAAATCCAAAACAAAAACAAAAATACCTGGAAAAACTCAGCAGGTCTGGCAGCATCTGCGGAGAGGAGCACAGTTAACATTTCGAGTCCAAATGACCCTTCAACAGAACTAAGTAAAAATAGAAGAGAGGTGATTTAGTTGTGGGGGTGGGGTGGTGGACAAGTAGAGCTGGTTAGAGGGCCAGTGATAGGTGGAGATAACCAAAAGATGTCACAGACAAAGGGCCAAAGAGGTGTTGAAGGTGGTGATATTATCTAAGGAATGTGTTAATTCAGGGTAGAAACAGAACAAGCATGGTACAGATAGCCCTAGTGAGGGTGGGGTGGGGTGGGGTGAAGGAATCGAAAAAGGCTAAAAGGTAGAGATAGAATAATGGATGGAAATACATTTTAAAATAATAGAAATAGATGGGAAAAGAAAAATCTATATAAATTATTGGAAAAAAAAGGGAGGATCGGAAAGAGGGTGGGGATGGAGGAGAGAGTTCATGATCTAAAATTGTTGAACTCAATATTCAGTCCGGAAGGCTGTAAAGTGCCTAGTCGGAAGATGAGGTGCTGTTCCTCCAGTTTGCGATGAGCTTCACTGGAACAACGCAGCAGGCCAAGGATGGACATGTGGGCATGAGAGCAGGGTGGAGTGTTGAAATGGCAAGCGACAGGGAGGTCTTGGTAATGCTTGCGGACAGACCAAAGGTGTTCTGCAAAGCGGTTACCCAGTCTGCGTTTGGTCTCTCCAATGTAGAGGAAACCGCATTGGGAGCAATGAATGCAGTAGACTAAATTGAGGGAAGTGCAAGTGAAATGCTGCTTCACTTGAAAGGAGTGTTTGGGCCCTTGGACGGTGAGGAGAGGGGAAGTAAAGGGGCAGGTGTTGCACCTTCTGCGGTAGCATGGGAAGGTGCCATGGGAGGGGGTTGAGCTGTAGGGGGTGATGGAGGAGTGGACCAGGGTGTCCCAGAGGGAACGATCCCTGCGGAATGCTGCCGGGGGGGGTGAAGGGAAGATGTGTTTGGTGGTGGCATCATGCTGGAGTTGGCGGAAATGGCAGAGGATGATCCTTTGAATGCGGAGGCTGGTGCGGTGATAAGTGAGGAAAAGGGGGACACTATCATGTTTCTGGGAGGGAGAGGAAGGTGTGAGGGCGGATGCACGGGAGATGGGCCGGACACGGTTGAGGGCCCTGTCAATGACCGTGGGTGGAAAACCTCGGTTAAGGAAGAAGGACGACATGTCAGAGGAACTGTTTTTGAAAGTGGCATCATCAGAACAGATGCGACGGAGGCAAAGGAACTGAGAGAATGGAATGGAGTCCTTACAGGAAGCGGGGTGTGAGGAGCGGTAGTCGAGGTAGCTGTGGGAGTCAGTAGGCTTGTAATGGATATTGGTGGACATTCTATCACCAGAAATTGAGACAGAGAGGTCAAGGAAGGGAAGGGAAGTGTCAGAGATGGACCATGTGAAAATGATGGAGGGATGGAGATTGGAAGCAAAATTAATAAATTTTTCCAGGTCCAGACGAGAGCATGAAGCAGCACCGAAGTAATCATCGATGTACCGGAGAAAGAGTTGTGGGAGGGGGCCAGAGTAGGACTGGAACAAGGAATGTTCCACATACCCCATAAAGAGACAGGCATAGCTGGGGTCCATGCGGGTACCCATAGCCATACCTTTTATGTGGAGGAAGTGAGAGGAGTTTAAGGAGAAATTGTTCAGTGTGAGGACAAGTTCAGCCAGATGGAGGAGAATAGTGGTGGATGGGGATTGTTCGGGCCTCTGTTCGAGGATGAAGCGGAGAGCCATCAGACCATCCCGGTGGGGGGTGGAGGTGTAGAGGGATTGGACTTTCAAAATCAGTTCCTCTGACATGTCGTCCTTCTCCCTTAACCGAGGTTTTCCACCCACGGTGGTTGACAGGGCCCTCAACCGTGCCTGGCCCATCTCCCACGCATCCGCCCTCACACCTTCCTCTCCCTTCCAGAAACATGATAGGGTCCCCCTTGTCCTCACTTATCACCCCACCAGGCTCCGCATTCAAAGGATCATCCTCCGCCATTTCCGCCAACTCCAGCATGATGCCACTACCAAACACATCTTCCCTTCACCCCCACAAGTGGCATTCCACAGGGATCATTCCCTCCGGGACACTCTGGTCCACTCCTCCATCACACCCTACACTTCAACCCCCTCCCACGGCACCTTCCCATGCAACCGCAGAAGGTGCAACACCTGCTCCTTTACTTCCCCTCTCCTCACCGTCCAAGGGCCCAAACACTCCTTTCAAGTGAAGCAGCATTTCACTTGCACTTCCCTCAATTTAGTCTACTGCAGTCGTTGCTCCCAATGCGGTTTCCTCTACATTGGAGAGACCAAACACAGACTGGGTGACCGCTTTGCAGAACACCTTCGGTCTGTCCGCAAGCATTACCCAGACCTCCCTGTCGCTTGCCATTTCAACACTCCACCCTGCTCTCATGCCCACATGTCCGTCCTTGGCCTGCTGCATTGTTCCAGTGAAGCTCATCACAAACTGGAGGAACAGCACCTCATCTTCCGACTAGGCACTTTACAGCCTTCCGGACTGAATATTGAGTTCAACAATTTTAGATCATGAACTCTCTCCTCCATCCCCAACCCCTTTCCGATCCTCCCCCTTTTTTTTCCAATAATTTATATAGATTTTTCTTTTCCCATCTATTTCTATTATTTTTAAATGTATTTCCATCCATTATTCTATCTCTACCTTTTAGCCTTTTTCGATTCCGTCACCCCACCCCACCCCACTAGGGCTATCTGTACCTTGCTTGTCCTGTTTCTACCCTGAATTAGCACATTCCTTAGATAATATCACCACCTTCAACACCCCTTTTCCTTTTGTCTGTGACATCTTTTGGTTATCTCCACATATCACTGGCCCTCTATCCAGCTCTACTTGTCGCACCCCTCCCTTAAACCGGCTTATATTTCACCTCTCTTTTATTTTTACTTAGTTCTGTTGAAGGTCATTCGGACTCGAAATGTTAACTGTGTTCCTCTCCGCAGATGCTGCCAGACCTGCTGAATACTTATTTGAATTTTTACTTGTCTGCAACTCCTTTGACGATGTGCCAATCAAAGATAACCAATTTTATTATATCTCCTAGCTATAAACCTTGCATATGTTATATTACACTTCAAGTACATGAGGTGGTTTCTACTGTAATTAACCTGACAATGACATTGATGAGGAAATTATGGTAATTGGTTTATTGGTAAGCATAAGAAATGAATTGACTATCAAACATCACATTAAACACAAGGAAAGTAAATCCAGTGTGTAGCACCAAATGTGGATGCGGTATGTTATTTTTGACTCATGTGCACTTAAGTATTTTGAAGAAATATTGGGCAAGAAATTGGACTTGTTAGCAGCGGGAGTATCCAGAGCAGGAAGATCGGAAGATCGATCAGTATGCAACGCTGATTTGTTGCCAGCAGTGCTTGTTAATTGACTTGCACTCAAAACATCCATCTTCCAGATACCAAGACTCTGTCCTTATCACTCCCATACTCTGCTGTATAGAAAATCAGGGATAACAGCTCCAAAATGGCGCATATACACACTTATGGGTGAATGGCACCAGCTGTCATATTGGTTAGCATGCAGGCAGTGAACAGCAGCAGAAAGTACATTGAGCAGACAAATTATCAGTGGTGCCATTTTGGAGCTCAGTGCTCCAACTAACATCCTCTCATAACATTGCACAGCTGAACACCCAAAAGGGAAAAAAACAGTTCAGACCAGTACTCTTATTTCCCAGTTTTATTGGTGTTTCATTTTAAGGTACACAAGCCCTGTCACTGAACTAGTATTCCAGAGACCCAGTGTAATGCTCTGGGGACCCAGGTTCAAATACCGCCATGGCAGATGGTGGAATTTGAATTCAATAAAAATCTGGAATTAAAGTCTAATGATGACCACAAAACCATTGTCGATTGTTGTAAAAACCCATCTGGTTCACTAATGTCCTTTAGGGAAGGAAATCTGTCATCCTTACCTGGTCTGGGCTGACTCAGATCCACAGCAATGTGCTTGTCTCTTACATGCCCTCTGAAATGGCCTAGCAAGCCACTCAGTTGTAACAAACTGCTAAAAGACACAAAAAAGGAATGAAACCGGAAACGACAACGGCAATCTCAGCCCTGTCAACCCTGCAAAGTCCCCATTACTAATATCTGGGGGCTAGTGCCAAAATTGGGAGAGCTGTATCAAAGACTAGTCAAGCAACAGCTTGACATAGTCATCCTCGGAATCATACCTTACAGATAATGTCCCAGACTCCACCATCACCATCCCTGGGTACGTCCTATCCCACCAACAGGATCGGCCCAGCAGAGGTGGCGGCACAGTGGTATACAGTCGGGAGGGGTTTGCCCTGGGAGTCCTCAACATCGACTCCGGACCCCATGAAGTCTCATGGCATTGGGTCAAACATGGGAAAGGAAACCTCCTGCTGATTACCATGTACTGCCCTCCCTCAGCTGATGAATCAATGCTCCTCCATGTTGAACATCACTCGGAGGAAGCACTGAGGGCGGCAAGGGCACAGAATGTACTCTAGGTGGGGTATTTCAATGTCCATTATCAAGAGTGGCTCGATAGCACCACTACTGACTTAGCTGGCCGAGTCCTAAATGACATGGCTGCTAGGCGAGGTCTGCGGCAGGTGGTGAGGGAACCAACAAGAGGGAAAAACATACTTGACCTCATCCTCACAAACCTGTCTGCTGCAGATGCATCTGTCTGTGGCAGTGTTGGTAGGAGTGACCACTGCACAGTCGTTGTGGAGACAAAGTCTCCGTCTTCACATTGAGAATACCCTCCAACGTGTTGTGTGCCACTACCACCATGCTAATGGGATAGATTTCGAACAGATCTAGCAACTCAAGACTGGGCATCCATGAGGAGCTGTGGGCCAACAGCAGCAGCAGAATTGTACTCAAACACCAACCGTAACCTCATGGCCCAGCATATACATCGCTCTACCATTACCACAAAGCCAAGGGATCAACCCTGGTTCAATGAAGAGTCCAGGGGGGAATGCCAGGAGCAGCACCAGGCATACCTAAAAATGAGGTGTCAACCTGGTGAATCCATAACAGAGGACTACTTACGTGCCAAACAGCAGAAGCAGCAAGTGATAGACAGAGCTAAGCAATCCCACAACCAATGGATCAGACCTAAGCTCTGCTGTCCTGCCACACCCAGTCGTGAATGGTGGTGGACAATTAAACAACTTGCTGGAGGAGGAGGCTCCACAAATATCCCCATCCTCAATGAAGGAGGAGCCCAGCACATCAGTGCAAAAGATAAGGCTTGAACATTTGATACAATCTTCAGTCAGAAGTGCCGAGTGCATGATCTATCTTGGGCTCCTCCGGAGGTCCCCAGTAACACAAATGTCCACGCGATATCAAGAAACAGCTGAAGGCACTGGATGCTGCAGAGGCTATGGGCCTTGACAATATTCCGGCAATAGTACTGGAGACTTGAGTTCCAGAACTTGCCACGCCCCTAGCCAAGCTGCTCCAGTACAGCTACAACACTGGCATCTACCCGACTATGTGGAAAATTGCCAGGGTAGGTCCTGTACACAAAAAGCAGGACAAATCCAACCCGGCCAATTACTGCCCCATCAGTCTACGCTCAATCATCAGTAAAGTAATGGAAGGGATCATCAACAGTGCTATCAAGCAGCACTTGCTAAGCAATAACCTGCTCACTGACGCCCAGTTTGGGTTCCGTCAGGGTCACTCAGCTCCTGACCTCATTACAGCCTTGGTTCAAACATGGACGAAAGAGCTGAACTCTCAAGGTGAGATGAGAGTGACTGCCCTTGACATAAAGGCAGCATTTGACCGAGTGTGGCATCAAGGAGCCCTAGCAAAACTGGAGTCAATGGGAATCAGGGGGAAAACTCTCCGCTGGTTGGGGTCATACCTAGCACATAGGAAGATGGTTGTGGTTGTTGGAGGTCAGTCATCTCAGCTCCAGGACATCACTGCAGGAGTTCCTCAGGGTAGTGTCCTCGGTCCAACCATCTTCAGCTGCTTCATCAATGACCTTCCTTCCATCATAAGGTCAGAAGTGGGGATGTTCGTAAATGATTGCACAATGTTCAGCACCATTCGTGACTCCTCAGTTACTGAAGCTGTCAATGTCCAAATGCAGCAAGACCTGGATAATATCCAGGCTTGGGCTGACAAGTGCCAAGTAACATTCATGCCACATAAGTGCTAGGCAATGACCATCTCCAACAAGTGAGAATCCAACAAGTGAGAATCCAACAATCGCCCCTTGATGTTCAATGGCATTACCATCACTGAATCCCCCACTATCGACATCCTGGGGGTTACCATTGACCAGAAGCTGAACTGGACTAGCCATATAAATACTGTGGCTACAAGAGCAGTTCAGAGGTTAGGAATTTTACGATGAACAACTCACCTCCTGTCTCCCCAAAGCCTGTCCACCATCTACGAGGCACAAGTCAGGAGTGTGATGGAATACGCTCCACTTGCCTGGATGAGTACAGCTCCCACAACACTCAAGAAGCTCCACACCATCCAGGACAAAACCTGCTGCTTGATTGGCACCACATCCACAAACATTCATTCCCTCCACCACCGTCGCACCGTAGCAACGGTATGTACCATCTACAAGGTGCACTGCAGGAATTCACCAAGGCTCCTTCCACAGCACCTTCCAAACCAACAACCACTACCATCTAGAAGGACAAGGGCAGCAGATAGATGGGAACACCACCACCTTGAAGTTCCCCTCCAAGTCACTCACCATCGCGACTTGGAAATATATCGCCGTTCCTTCACTGTCGCTGGGTCAAAATTCTGGAACTCCCTTCCTAACAGCACTGTGGGTGTATCTACACCACATGGACTGCAGCGGTTCAAGAAGGCAGCTCAGAACCACCTTCTCAAGGGCAACTAGGGATGGGCAATAAATGCTGGCCCAGCCAGTGAAGTCCGCATCCCATGAATGAATTAATAAAAAGACCAGTTTGGACCAGTATTCTTAGTTCCCAGTTTTTACTGGTTTTTCATGCTTTTATCAACAATAAAGACCTTCCACAAGTACTATTTAAAGGGATCATCACCTACTTCGGGCTAGTTGCTGATTTCTTCGAGCTGTTTCTACAATTCCACATGTTCTCGGTACTTTCTATAGTGGCTTTAGATTTGGAAGGCACTGTCAAAAGAGTCTTAGCGAGTTGCTGCAGTGCATCTTGTAGATCCTGCCACGGTGCATCGGTGGTGAAGGGAGTGAATGGTTAACGTGGCAAACGGGGTGCCAATCAAGCAAGCTTCTTTTTCCTGGATGACGTCAAGCTTCTTGAGTGTTGTTGGAGCTGGACTCATCCAGGCAGGTGGAGAGTATTCCATCACATTCCTGACTTGTGCCCTGTTGATGGTGATCAGGCCTTGGGGAGTCAGGAGGTGAGCTACTCACCACAGAATTCCCAGCCTCTTACCTGCTCTTGTAGCCACAGTATTTATGTGGCTGGTCCAGTTAAATGATTGCTGCAGGAAAGGTGGGCAGGTGAATTCTTACAGTAACAGCTTTGAATGACTTAAGCAGTTCAAGTCTGGCATCAGACCAAGAGCGCATCTAATTCCATTATGATTTAAGGTTGTTAAAATTTGAACAAAAGGAGACTTAAGATAGAGGAGGTGTACTTACTGCCCAGACTCAGTGTTCTATCTGCTTTTGATTTCTAAAGCTGCTGTTGGAGAAAAGGATATAGAATATGTTCTGGTTGCCAAACTTCTATCATCTACTTCCATCCAAGCAGCTTTAAACCCTATTTTGAGTCGGAAAAAATGTCAGACTAATAATCTTAGCCATTAATTGTCTGATACCTTTCATGTATGCAGTGTTTAAACGTGGTTCGGAAAGGTGCCATTCGGTTTCCAGGGTGACTTCAAATGCTGCTCGCACAACAGTAAAATGCTGTTTCAATGAAACTGGGAATTTTTTCGGGAAAGGATGAAAGCTGACACGAGGTGAGTGCTGTGCTGATAAGATGAGCCTGCTTAAGATTCAGGTTTTGGCCCGCAATTTTTGGGCTAATTGCTGATTACCCTGATTTAAATGTGTCTGGAGGTACTAAAACAGGAGCATATTTAGTACACAGGCTCTGACTCCGAGCAATTTTCCTGGTGGGAACCTGTAGCCTCCGTGCACAAACTTCCACTGAAGGTGCAGAGTGTGCTGGCTGACAAATAACAGCACAAATCAGGGTCACTCAGATATATAATGCATTTATGCAAATGCGCAACGTGTGTTAAGATTGGTGAGCCGCAGGCGTAAGTAGCCACATGGGAATATGATATTGTGGCAATAACGGAGACCTGGCTCAAAAAGGGGCAGGACTGGACACTAAATATTCCCGGTTGCAAGGTGTTCAGGAAAGATAGGAAGGTAAAGAAAGGAGGAGGATGGCACTATTGATTAAACAGAATATTGAACTGCTGGAAAAAGAGGATGTCCTGGAGGGGTCAAGGATGGAATCTATTTGGTTAAAGTTTAGAAACAATAGAGGTACCATTACATTACTATTACTGCATTCTATAGGCCACTGGCTAGTGGGAAAGATATAGAGGAACAAATTTGCAGGGAAATTAAATAGAGGTGCAAGAACTATAAAGTAATGATAATGGGGTCTTTAAATATCCTAATTATAGACCAGGGTAATAACAGTGTACAGGGCTGGGGATGGTGTGGGGCAAGTGTTTCTGAAGCATGCTTCAGAGAGTTTTCCACATCAATATGTTTCCAGTCCAACAAGGAAGGAGGCATTGCTGAATCTGGCTCTGGGGAATGTGGTGGATCAAGTGAATCATGCGTCAGAAGGGGAACATTTCGAGAACAGTGGTCATAATATCGTATGGTTTAGATTGGTTATGGAAAGGAACCAGGAGCAATCTAAAGTAAATATACTTAACTAGGTGGGGCAAGAGTGGATCTGTCCCAAGTAAATTGGAAACAAATATTGGCAGGCAAAACTGTAATCGAATAAAGGGCTGCCTTTAAAGAGAGAATGGTTTGGGTACGATAGAGATTCATTCCCACGAAGGGGTAAGGTAAGGCAACTAACAGACTTTCCTGGATGACAAGATACTTGGAGAGTAAGATGGAGCAGAAAAAAGCCTGCATATGACAGATGTCAGGTTGATAATGCAAGTAAAAACCAGGCTGAATATAGAAGTTCAAAGGGAAAGTGAAAAAGAAAATAAATGAGGTAAGGAGACCGTTTGATAAGAGACTAACAATTAACATAAAAGGGAATACAGAATTCTTCTAGAGATATGTAGGTAGTAAAAGGGTTAGTAAGAGCATAAGAGCATAAGAAATAGAAGCAAGAGTAGGCCATTTAGCCCCTCGTGCCTGCTCCACCATTCAATAAGATCATGGCGAAGTTGATCATGGCCTCAACTCCACTTTCCTGCCTGCCCCCCATAACCCTTGACTCCCTTGTAGGAGGAAGGGTAGGGCCAGTTAGGGATCAAAAAGGGGATCTACACGTGGAGACAGAGAGCATGGTGAGATACTAAATGAATGCTTTGCATCTGATCTTACCAAGGAAGAAGATGCTTCAGAAATCATAGTGGAAGAGGAGGTAGTTGAGATACTAGATGGGCTCAAAAAGGATAAAGAGGAGGTATTAGAAAGGCTAGCTGTATTTAAAGTTGATAAGTCACCAGATCCAGATGAGCTGCATTAGAGGAGATGTAAACATGGAAATTGCAAAGGTCATATTCTTCCAATTCTCCTTAGATACAGAGGAGGTGTCAGAGGACTGGAGAATTGCAGAAGTTACACACTTCAAACAAGGGTGTAATGGTAAACACAGCAACTACCAGCCAATTAGATTTATCTCAGTGGTGAGAAAACATTTAGAAATGATAATCCAGAACAAAATTAGCACTCATTTGGATAAATGTGGATTAATTAAGGAAAGTAAAAATGGATTTGGTAAAGGCAAATCATTTTTAACAAACTTGATTGAGTTTTTTGACAAGGTAACAGAGAGACTTAAGGTAATGCGATGTTATGCTGTATATGGACTTCCTAAAGATGTTTGATAAAATACCACATAATAGACCTAATGCCCATTGAATAGAAGGAGCAGTGGCAACATGGATATGAAATTGGCTGAGAGACAGGAAACAGAATAACTGATGAACAATTATTTTTCGAACTGGAGGAGGGTATAGAATAGTGTACCCCAGGGGTAGGTATGTACTAGGACCACAGTTTTTCCTGTTATATATTAATGACTTAGACTTGGATGTATGGGACACAATTTCAAAATTTTCAGATGACACAAACATTGGACATATTGTGAAGTGTGAGGAGGATAGTGAGAGTAGAATGGGTAGACACGTGGCAGGTGAAGTGATAGATTTAAGAAGAAGAAAAGGAGAATGTTAAGGAAAATATCATTCTTTCCAATTTTACTGTGGGAGACTGTGAAGCAGGCTTGTGGGTGCTGTGTGTGTGTAGATACAGCATGAGTAGGAAATTGCATTAGGAGATGAGTGAGCAGCTGTTGAATTTTAAAGAGAAATCAAAATAAGTTTTACAACTGGCAAAGATCATGAAAGAATAAAGCAAAGTTATTAAGTTTATTTATCCCAAAAGTAGACATAAAGACATCATGAAAGATTTTTAGATTCTGTGAAAGGTAACTTTCAAAAGACAGTTAAGAACAATGGGCTTAAAGATGAAAGGGAAAAAAATATATTTAAGGAAAGGTTGAAAGCTGTATGGGGGTGTGGCATGTGATCTTGAAGGGTGTGCTGTGCGAGTGAAGTAAGCAGCCTCTAGCACCTCAGACTAGTGTTTGTTTGTTCCTGAAAGCAAGGTTTTGTTACAAGCCTTGGATAATCCATTGTCGAGTGAGAGGGAGAGAATAGCCTGTGAAATATTCCCTTATAGCAGCAGTGGATGCCTTATGGTAATATTACTGGATTTTTTATAGATTAAGAATCTATAGGGTCTGTTGGCTAGAAAAAGGTGCTTATTTGTGAGTCTAGCTGAGTAGAAATATTTTGGGAAATGTTAGAAGACTAAATTTAATTGTGTAACTGTAATCTTGAGTGTTTAAGTTTTCTCTTCTTTTGTTAATTAATGGTTAAATTTAATATTTAAAATCTCCAAAAGTGCTAGTGGAATCTTTACTTCTAACTTCAGTAAACTTGCCTTCTCATAACAAGTGCAATTGCAAATCATTGTGATAGCTTGACCCAGCTTCCCTTTGGGATTTGGTCAGCCCAGCAATTACAACCTGCCATATCATAATGAGAGGCAATATAAAATAAAGGGTACAATTCTAAAGAGGGTACAGGAGTAGAGACACTTGAAGGTATATGTGTGCACAAATTGTTGGAGGTGGCAGAGCAGGTTGAGAAAGTGGTTAGTACAGTTTCCTGGGTTTTACAAATTGAGGTATAGACTACAGAACCAAGGAAGTTTTGCTGAACCTTTATAAAACTCTGGGTCATTCTCAACTGGAGTATTATGGCCATTTCTGGGCACTGCACTTTAGGAAGAAAGTGAATGTATTAGAGAGGATGCAGAAAAGATTTACAACAATGTTTCCAGGGATTTTAGTTACATGGCTATATTGGAGATTCTGAGATTGTTCCATTTAGAAAAGAGAAGGTTGAGAGGAGATTTGATAGATGTGTTCAAAATTATGAACAATCTAGACAAAGTAGATAGGTAGAATCACAGAATGGTTACAGCACAGGAGGCCATTCAACCCATCATGTCCATACCAGCTTTCTGAATGTCCCATTCCCACCCATTTCCCATAACCCTGCAAATGTATTTTCATCAGGCACAACTAATTCCCTTATGAAAACTATGATTGAATTTGCCTCCACCACACACTCAGGCATTCCAGATCCTAACCACTCGCTGCATAAAAAAAGTTTTTATCTTGTCTCAATTAGTTCTTTGGCCAATCACCTTAAGTCGGTGTGCTCCACTCCTCAACCCTTCTGCCAATGGGAAGTGTTTCCTCTCTACAAGAGGCACAGGGAAGCCGGGCAACTCCCATTTAATCCCTGAGCCACCACTAAATTCTGGTGGGCTCAGGGATAATTGGTGTTAATTGGCTCATTAATGGGCCTAATAGACTTCCTGCCATAAGTGGACGAGATTTTCACCGGCCCTATCCTGTCTCCGACTTAATCATGGGAGATTTTCCTGCCACTGGCAGACTGATGCACTGCCTCTCCCATGTTGCAGTGGGTCCAGCCACCATGTTTCCCATCATGACGGGCTGGATTGAACTCTGCCCTGTGTGTGAGGTAATCACTCTAATACAGAGACAAGTTACTGAATTCCCTATTATTTGCCATCCATGAGGTAACAACTTCAAGGCTAGTTCATTTGCATTTTAACTTTCTTTTTATTCATTCATGGGATGTGGGGATCACTGCCTAGGCCAGCATTTATTTCCCATCCCGAATTGCCCTTGAGAAGGTGGTGGTGAGCTGCCTTCTTGAACTGCTGCTGTCCGTGTGGTGTAGGTACAGCCACAGTGCTGTTAGGAAGGGAGTTCCAGGATTTTGATCCAGCGACAGTGAAGGAACGGCGATGTATTTCTAAGTCAGGATGGTGAGTGACTTAAAGGGGAACTTCCAGATGGTGGTGTTCCCAAGTGTCTGCTGTCTTTGTTCTTCTAGATGGTAGTGGTCGTGATGGTAGTGCTGTCTAAGGAGGCTTGGTGAGTTTTTGCAGTGCATCTTGGTAGATGGTACACACTGCTGGCACTGTGCGTCGGTGGTGGAAGGGGTGAATGTTTGTGGATGGGGTGCTAATCAAGCAGGATGCTTTGTCCAGGATGGTGTCAAGCTTCTTGAGTGTTGTTGGAGCTGCACTCATCCAGGCAAGTGGAGAGTATTCCATCACACTCCTGACTTGTGCCTTGTAGATGGTGAACAGGCTTTGGGGAGTCAAGAGTTGAGTTACTTTCTGCAAGATTCTTAGCTTCTGACCTGCTCTCGTAGCCACAGTATTTACATGGCTAGTCCAATTCGGTTTCTGGTCAATGGTAACCCCCAGGATGTTGATGGTGGGTGATTCAGCAATGGTAATGCCATTGAATGTCAAGGGGCGATGGTTAGATTCTCTCTTATTGGAGATGGTCATTGCCTGGCACCTGTGTGGCACAAATGTTACTTGGCACTTGTCAGCCCAAGCCTGGATATTGTCCAGGTCTTGCTGCATTTGGACATGGACTGCTTCAGTATCTGAGGAGTCGTGAATGATACTGAACATTGTGCAATTATCAGTGAACATCCACACTTCTGACCTTATGATGAAAGGAAGGTCATTGATGAAGCAGCTGAAGATGGTTGGGCCTAGGACACTATCCTGAGGAACTCCTGCAGTGATGTCCTGGAACTGAGATGTTTGACCTCCGATAAACACAACCATCTTCCTTTGTGCTAGGTATGACTCCAAACTGCGGAGAGTTTCCCCCCTGATTCCCATTGACTCCAGTTGCGCTTGGCATTTTTGGTGCCACACTCTGTCAAATGCTCCCTTGATATCAAGGGTAGTGACTTTCACCTCTCTTCCGGAGTTCAGCTCTTTTGTCCACGTTTGAACCAAGGCTGTAATGAGGTCAGGAGATGAGTGACCCTGGCAACATCTGAACTGAGCGTCAGTGAGTCGGCTGTTGCTAAGCAATTGTTGCTTGATGGCACTGTTTGTGACCCCTTTCATTACTGATGATCTAGCGTAGACTGATGGGGCAGTAATTGGCTGGGTTGCATTTGTCCTGCTTTTGGTGTACAGGACATATTTGGGCAACTTCCACATTGCGGGTAGATGCCAGTGTTGTAGCTGTACTGGAACAGCTTGGCTTGGGGCGTGGCTAGTTCTGCAGCTACTACTGCCGAAATATTGTCAGGGCCCATAGCTTTTGCAATATTCAGTGCCTGCAGCCATTTCTTGACTTCACGTGGAGTGAATTAACTACCTACTGTCTCAGGATCTTCTCCCCAACTTTCTCCCCCAGTTACAGTGAAATCTTGAAATCCCATGGACGTTCTCCTAGGTTTTCAGCATAAATCTGGCAGGCCAACAGAACCCATAAGAAAATGACTAGAAATCCAGGTTACATCAGCTCTCTATTTCTTTTGAGGGTTCTATCGATCTCATGTGGAGATACAGTGAGAAACACCTCCGGAACGTCAGGACACATGCTTCTGAAACATAACATTTAAAGTACTTATTTTATTTAAAAAGAGTGGTTTCTGCGGAAAAAATGTTTCAAAAGCTACAAACCCACAGAGACAAATTGCTTTAGATGGTCCAGGCAGATGTGGCAATTAGTAACCAGGTAACTCATGTGCTGGCTGTACCCACATTTGGACCCTGGGATTTGATGGTGTAGGAGGGGAAATGTACTGGAGGAATGACAAGGGTGGGAGACCCTGAGTAACTTGATGTGACAAGACTATCAAAAAGCAGAACTAAGAGAGCTGTTGAACAGATACAAAAGGCAGCAGTGGTATCACTCGTAGAGGGCCAGTCAAGGGAGAGGTCACAGTTTGAGAGCACATTTGTGAGCTCAAATTCATCTCAGCTGAAATTTTCGCTCTTTTATTCAAAGGGATCTCTTTTAGCATTTGGCCTTGTCACATGCCAAAGTGGTCCCTTGTGTGCTAAACTCTGTCATTAACAGGTATCTTCTCATTCTTCACTGTATAAAAGGATTAATTTTTTTTTTGTGAAACATAGGGCTATTATTGGCCAATTGCTTCAACCAGTTGCCTTTAGTTGAAGTAGAAACCAAGATTACAAACCTGTAAAATAAATGTAAAGCATAGTTGAAAGTCTATTTCTTTAAACAATATCTACGTACGGTACAGCGCATATAAAGAATCGAGGAAGGGATTCATGTTCTGCATGTCAACATCTGATTTATTCTGTGTGTCAGTAATTTTATGCAGGAAGCATCTGACGATGGTGCATAGTAGTGGATAGAGTGAAGGAAGTTCTGGCTTATATCTTTTTTATTCGTTCATGGGATGTGGGCATCGCTGGCTCGACCAGCATTTATTGCCCATCCTAATTGCTCTTGAGAAGATGGTGGTGAGCTGCCTTCTTGAACCGCTGCAGTCCATGTGGTGTAGGTACACCCACAGTGCAGTTAGGGAGGGAGTTCCAGGATTTTGACCCAGCGGCAGTGAAGGAACGGCGATATGGTCCCAAGTCAGGTAATGACTTTTCCCTGAGGAAAGTGTTCATTTAAATATTCGTTACTGGTAGCTTCAATTCCCACAGCACTCTCACATGTAGAGATGCACCATGGAGTGAATGTGCTCCTGCAGAAAGAAACAAAAGCAGCTTCACAGGAGGCATTGTTTTGGAAGCCAAAAATAGCCATTTGCACAAAGGCCAATAGTCGAATGAAATCTTAATCTACAAAACCCATCAAATAATCTAATTTTTGAAAATACTAAGCCAACATGGAAAGAATCTTGGATATTTTCAAAAAACACTAGTCCTGATATTAAAGGTATGAGAAAGTGCCTATGGATAATAACTTGCCAGTAGCAAGTGCCACTTAAAATTATAGCCTTATTTTCGCTCTGGTTTTGCAGCATTTCTGAAGGGACATTAGACACTGTAATCATTCAAGAGTACATTCAAAGTTTCATTGCAACTTTGCAGATTCTTTCTTTGTGACTCGGAATGCAGTTGGTTTATAAAAATTTATAACGTGTCACCCTCACGACTCAGTGCTTTGTTATTGAATGCATGTGAGATTTTCCTCACGTGTCTTTCTTAAAAACAATGATAGAATTCACTCAAAGGCACAGTTTGATGGATGCACATAACAGGTCATGGATACTTTGAGCTTCTTACACGTGAGGCTGAATTTTTACGGAGATATAAGGGCTCTTTAGCCAAATTGGTACCAGAGCCCTGAAACTGATACCTCTTATTTTCGCCCGGGCGGTTGGTAACGGGGGAGGGACGTATTTCACACATCCACAGTTCATGGAGGTAGCGGCATGTTTAAAGGTTCAGCTACCTTTACTCAGAAGCCATTTTTGTCACCCAGGTTTCTGAAACATGACTCATGGGCTTTATGAATTTGAGGGAAAGGTCAAAACCTACTGGAGTTCTTAGGGAAGTCAAGGTGCCTTTTGGAGAGGTCAAGGTGCCCCTTTTGAGAAGTCAAGGTGCCCTTCTGGAGAGGTCAAGTACCACTTTGGAAAGGTCAAGTACTACTTTGGAGAGGTCAAGTACCATTTTGGAGAGGTCATGGTGCCCTTTTGAAGAGTCCAGGTACCCCTTTGGCAAGGTCAATTACCCCTTTGGAGAGGTCAAGTACCCTTTTGGAGAAGTCAAGTACCCTTTTGGAGAGGCCAAGGTGCCCTTTTAGAGAGGTCAGATTCCCTTTGAGGACTGTTAAGAGTAGACGTGAGTGTGCATAAAAGGTGGATAAGGTCTGTGGAACTTCACCATGTCAAATCATTTAAATCCCCTGCTCTTTAGATTTTGAAAACAGAAACAGCCTGCTGTGCCTCCAGACTGAAAGAAAAACAGTGCTTGCAATTTCAGTAGACTTTTGTTGACATAGGCATGAGTGCTACCATAGTATTATGACTGCTTGACTGCCTCCACAACCTATCAGTAACAGTGGGGGTCTGTAAGTTCACAGTTTGACTGACAGCTCCAAGTGGGTTAGCTGTCTTTGATTTTCATTTATTTAGCATTTGCACAATCACAGAGCCAAGCAATAGTCTTGTCAGTGGCTAAATGAAATTCTTTAAGCCTGCCTTCAAATTTAATCAGCAGACACTTCTCGACAATGTGAGTCATTGTTTGGACTGCACACCACTGCTGCAGCCTGGATGGTCTTGGCAATCCCGCTGATGTTCAGTGGCTGCACAGAGGCTTTAGCCAATCCAGAAATGGTTTAAAAGGTCCCACTGTCACCATGGTAGATCAAAGCATGGGAGATCAAAGCCAAGTGGATGAGCAGTGGGGTTTATGATGAGGGAATGATTTCTATTGCACGTTTTCACCTGCCAATCCTCCTGCTGTAAGTCCTCAGCTGCTACTTCTCACTGTAGTGTGTTTAACCATATGGGGTGTCATGAGGGAAGGCGTACTGCTGGTGCGTTGAGGGGGTCATTGAATAAGGGCGGGCTTGGGAGGGAGCAGACCAGTAGCAGTAGCTTGCCTATTGCAATTACCACCCCCCCACCTAATGTCAGGGTGGGGCACAATGTTGCTCAGGGCTGGGAGCCAGGGGAGGTGACTTGGTCGAAGAGTACCTGTGATGATACACATTGTTGGGTTGAATTGCACATTGATAAATTTGGTGTGGGCAGATTGGTATCATGCTGGTGTGCAGTATTCTGCAGTTGAGTATGTGATGGCAAAATATCCTCAGGGTCTTGGCTTCTGATCCTCATGAGGTACCAGCCAGTTTACTGAGGAGGTTATTCAGCATTTTCATTTTTTCTGCAGTCTTGATGAGGCATTGTCTATATGTGAGGGTTCTGTTAAAGGTGACACCTATATGAAAAGGGTGGGCGTTGTGCTTCAGTCTTTGGCCATCCAGGGCGATGTTCTGTTCCCTCTTAGCGCTGGCATCGTGAAGATGGAATGTGCTAGAGACTGTTTTACTGATGCTCAGTTTTAGGCACCATGTCTTGCAGTAGTTGGCCAGCTTTGCATTATCATTTAAGCTGTTTTTCAGTTGTCTTCGATGTGGAGTTATGAATACAAATGTTAGTTCATATAAAGGATTAAGTACTTGACGGGGTTTAAATGTATTTATTTGACTTTTATCAATGAGAGTGTTTTTTTAAAAATATAGTGAATTCTGTAATAGACACTTAGGACTTCATTTTATTTCATCTCACCATGGCTCCTGAGGTCAGCACATGGTGGGTGCTGGGTGAGTTGGCGTGGAGGGTGTAAGGGCAAAGGGTGGTTGGTGAGGGGGGAATGGATGCCATGAGTTGGCACTAAGTTGGCAAGTAAAGGATCATGGGGATGAATGGGAGTGTCTTGGGTTGGCATGGAGAATATGAGGGGCCATGGTGGGTTAGTGGTGTGCATGAGGTGGCATAAGTTGGCATGGATGGGGCATTGGGAGTGTATAGGGAGTGAGGGTTGTGAAGGATAATGGCCAGGGGATATTGTTTAAGCAAGCAACCAGTGAGTCAAGGATAGTGTATTTTTTCATACTTCCCAATGTTAAATTGGAAAACCTTTGGTTCATCTATGATTTTATGTCAGTTAAAGAATCTAGCAGCACAGTGGTGCTTATAGAGTCAATGGTGATGGCACTGAAGTACACCTGGATGTCAATAATACATACAAGTGTAAATTAATCTCTTGCCTATGGATGATGGTGCTGAGGGGCAATGAGGAATCAAAAAAAATGAGAGAGTCAAGGATGAGGCATCAGGGTGCTCCCAAGATGTCTGTCTGGAAAAGGGAAAAGCTATTATTGGTTGAGATATGCTAGTGGTCAAAGAGGGACCAAGTGAGGATAGCCTCATGGAGATGGACTGCAATGGAATGGTGATGGGGGTAATGGATTAGTCAAATATACCAAACATACAAAAACTGCAAGGAAAATAAGAAGAGTTAATGGGAGAGGCCAGAGTGATTGAGGGTAGATTTTTTCAAGAAGGGAAATGATCAAGTCAGAAGGGGAGTGGAACATTGCCTGTGCAAAGAAAGCCATTAATGACATCTGCCAGCATTTGAACAGGAAAGGTAGCTTTGTGGTCAGGATGGGGGTGGGGATTGGGGGGGTGGGGGGGGAGATAAAAGAACAGGAGAGTGGTCTCATGGTGTAATTCAGCCTGTTAAAGATTGGGAATGGATAAGAAGTTGGAAGTGACCCAGAATCAAGGCTAGAGAGGGGAAGGAACAAGATCTCAAGCTTCAAAATTGTTCTCTATTTTCCTTCATCTTTTCTCTTCTGTGATCCATCTAACTCCATAATGTTACACTTTCCTGGTTCACTTCTTCCATGATCCAACACAACAACCATTACCTTTGCACCCATGCTCATTAGTCACCTTTGGTGGAGGGTAGACACCCATTCTTGGCTCTCCCTTATTTATCATCCATGCACTCTTCTTCAGTTACAGCATCCACAGTAGTTATTTTTCTTCTTTTATTTCCTCCTCCTCCCATTTTTCTTGGGGTCACCACAATGTTGGTTGATCACCCTTCTCCATCTCCTCTTGTCAGTCACCCATTCCTCCTCCAATGCCACTGTGTTTAAATCTCTTACCACTGCATCTTTCCATCTGGTCCTGGCCTTCCTCTTCCCTACTTCCTGGCAGGCCCATCTCTGTTACTCATCTCACCACATGTCCGCTCCCTCTCTCTCCACAACAGATGACCATACAATTTCAATCTCTTCTCTGCTACTTTCTTCAATGCTCCCATAATCTTCATGACTCCCTGATGTGCTGGTTCCTGATTTTGTTCTTTCTTGTCACTCCAAGCATCCATCTCAGCATTCACATCTCATTAGTATCCTGTCGTTGGTCCTCTCTTCTTGTTTTTGCCCAAGTTTCTGCACTGTATAACAAGGCCGGTCTCACAGCTGGCTTGTAAACTCTTCTTTTCAGTTTCAGCAATACTTTCCTATCACATGACATTCCAGTGCACTTCTTCCAATTACTCCAACCAAAGCTAATCCTTTGCTTAATTTCCATTTCCATCCTTCCAGCTTCTTCCACCACTGACCCCGGGGACTTGAAACTACTCAACTTTCTCCAAGTCTTCACCCAGAATCTTTACACCTTCACTCTGACCCTCTTCCCTAGGCTCAAACTGACAGTCCATAAACTAGACCTTTGGTCTACTGATCTTCACACCTCTGTCTTCCAGTTGCTTTTCTCCAGTTCTTCAGATCCTCAATCACGTTCTCATTAACCCCTCCACAGAGCTCAATGTCATTTGTAAACATCATTGACCAGGGCCTTTCCTATCTCACATGCTCAGTTAGAACACCCAAGACAATCAGGAAGAGGAAGAGAATCAGTGTCGATCCTTGGTAATAATTCATGATGAATGACATCATCCACAGGCCAACTATTCAAAATATGCCAATTCCACACCACTATTATCATCATCAACTGCAAAGATCTTCATCCCCTAGTTCTCATGTTTCACCTGTTACCTAATAAGATTTGAAGGTCGAGTTTGAATTATTGAAGGCCGTGTTTGAATTATTTGAAGTAGTAACAGAACAAGCAAACAAGTGTAACACGGTGGATGCAACACACATGGACTTTCAAAAGGCCTTCGATAAGGTACCAGATGGTAGACTCATGACTAAGCTCATGGCATGTGGAGTCAGGGGACAAATAACAGAATGGATAGGAAGACAGAAGACAGACAGTAAGGGTTAAAGGTAGTTACTCATACTGGCAGAAGGTGGGAAGTGATGTTCCACATGGGTCAATACTGGGACCACTGTTGTTTACCACATATAAATGATCATGACTCGGAATTGGAAACACTATTTGCAGATGTCAAGCCTGCAATAAGATACAAGAAGACATTAGAAAACTTGCAGGATGGATATGCAAATAGAAAATGAATTTCAATATAGATAAGTGTGAAGTGGTGCATTTTAGTAACAAGAATTAAGAGGCCAAATTCTCCTTGGAAAGTAAGAGTCTAAATGTGGTCGAGATGCAAAGAAAATCTGGTGGTACAGATTCACAAATCATCAAAAGTAGCAATGCAGCATAACAAAGCCATAAATAATGCACACAAAGCACTGGGTTCATTTCTAGAGGAACATAATTCAAAAGTAGAGATGTTAAACTTGTATAGAACCTTGGTTAGAACACACTTTGAGGACTGAACAATTCAGTCTCCATAAAAAGGGATATAGAAGAACTGGAGAAAGTGTAAATAAGATTTATAAGGATGGTATCAAAACTGACAGGGTACAAATATTGAGAAAGACTGAACAGGCCGGTGCTCTTTCCTCTAGAAAACAGAAGGCTGAGAGGTGACCTGATAGAGGTCTATAAAATTATGAAGGCTTTCGATAGGGTAGAGTTAGAGAAGATGCTTCCACTCTTAAGGGAGTTGGAAACCAGGGAGCATAATATATGATAGTCACTAATCAATCCAACAAGGAATTTAGGATAAATTTCTTTATTCAGACAGTGGTGAGAATCTGGAACTAGCTGCCACATGGAATGATTGAGGCGAATAACATAGACACATTGAAGGGGAAGCTTGTTAAACACATGAGGGCTAAATAGAAGGGCATGGTGATCAAGTGAGATGAAATAAAATGGGAGGAGGCTTGAGTGGAGAATAAACACTAAAAGTGACCCATTGGACTGAATGGCCTGTCTTTATGCTGTAAATTCTCTGTAATTATTTGAAATGTTTAAAAACACTGTTACACTACAGGTATGAGATTGAGATTGCTACTTTCAAGTGTGATGGGGCTGGAGAATCCAGCTGTCTCCTCATTGATTCCCAGCCAGGTGAAACAGCTGTGTGAATGTCAGTAAAGCTTACTTTAAAAAAAAGTAAGTCAGCAAGACAGCCTTTCCTTCTTAAAGTTAGCAGAAAGCTGAATTAAAAGCTCTTGAGTAATTCCAGAAACTGCTTGAGAACTTTTTTGAACTTCACTTCACACGGACAAAATCTTACTTTACCATGCTCCTTTGAAACACTGTCAGACATTTTATTATGTTAAAGGCACTATATAAGTACCAGTTGCTATGGTTATACTTCAGCTGGTAGCCAAAAGAGGTCTCACCCCACTCGCCTACATTTGATGCTAGTGACTTCATATTCAAGTCATTTACACAACATGCATTAATGGGAAGTCAAAACTTCTTTGCTCTGATGCAAAATACATAATGTAACTGGTTTCTAAGATGTTACTGGAGAGAATATATGTCTCACAAATTAGCTATATGCCTAAAACATGTGTGTATATATATTATTCAGCCAGAAACACATAAGGGAATGAGTTAGTGCTGTTTAGTTTTGTATTTGGAAACTGCTCCAAGTTTTCATTTCCATAGGAACAAGGCTGGTAGGAAAGTTAGTCATTGGTAATGAAGGTGAGCTCGACAAGGCCTCTTGCAATAGTGGGAAAGTAATTGGTAGCTACTTTAAACAAATAATCATAGTACAAAGCTGTGCTAGGCTTTTCATTTCACCTTGCTTTGTTAAGATGCTTGCTTAGAAATGTGAGTTCATTCGTGTGGAAGTAGAACAGAAGTTATTTTAGTTAAAATAAACATCCTGGTTCAACAAGGAATAAGAGCACATGAACTGAATGGCCATTATAAGCAGCATGTTAGCAGGTCTTAGAAACTATCTTAACATAAATAACTGATAGTGGAATAAATACAAATAATGAAACTTTTGAGAGTCAGTTTGATGCTGGATTTGTAATGCTACTGGGCGGGTGGAACTAGAGGACAGCTTGCGATATGATATAGGAAAAGGTGGTGTGATAAATAAATAACTAAATAAAAAGGAGTGAGTGATAAAGGCCAGAAGGTCCGTGCAAAAGCTCACAAAGCTAATGGCAGGTATAAAAACATTAAAGGCAGGACTTTGAACCCAAGTTTTAGACAAAGCACTTGATGCTTCAGAGGGTATTTTGACATAATGTGAATCCTTATAGGACCATAAGGCCTTGTTAATAATCCATCCAGGTATCCATCCCTGAAAAAGGCTATAAAGTAAGAGACTTCGGGAGAGTTCAGTGCAGTAAGCAGTGGAAAAGAACACTGATTGAAGACGCTAGTCAAACGCTCCTGAGGTGATAAGTCGAGAAGACTTGGGCACCAAAAAAAGTGGAAGAAAGAAAGAAAGAATGAAAGACCAAAAGAAAGAAAGAACAAGTGGAAAAAAAGAACTGTTTGCGCATGCCAGTCATCCTGCTCAATTTAAACCGGTACTTGCTACTTGTCACTGACGTATGTTTTTGCTGTATAACTAGTGTGTTATATCCTGTCTTAAACACTTATTAAACTCAACATCCCACCATATTGGCTGCACTCAATCCTAATTAACTGATTAGATAGTGATAACTCTCAAGTATCATCCAAAGATTAAGAATAGCGCAATTCAGTAGCAACTAATCCATGCCAAAGCAAACAATGGGAAGAAAATGATGAAAAGCAAATCTGTCGAGGAACATTGTGATTTGAATAGTAACGTCCAGCTGAAAAAGCTTTATTAAAAAAAAGTCCTATTTGTGAATGTACACTGGTTACCAAAGTCATGCCGAAGTATTTTGCAATGTGCTTTCTTTCAGCCTTGATATTTGAGAGGAGCTGCTTTGGAAAGCATAACAGTGCTTAAGCAGTCCTTCTAACTTTTCTCCAATAAAGGCTGCCCTCTAAAGCTATCATTCAGGGGCAGGAAGTGAAACCAAAGCAGAAAGTTCAGCTTAGTAATTGGTCATGGTCACGCTAAGTGAACAGGAAGAAATCTGCAACTGATTAGAATTCTTCCTCTCGAATTAATAGTCAGAAAATTAATTACATTTTAGTCCCATTTCCACTATCGTTTTTCCTGTTTAGGAGTTACTTTACAGAGGATACTGTCAGATAACAAAATATTAAGTAAATAGCTTTGGAAAACCTCAGGATAGTATGTTTCAGTGCGGTAAGCAGTTACCTTTCTCTTTTAGAAATGGCAAGCAATTAAAAATTGTAGCACAGGGCAATAAAGAAACTAATGTTTCAAAAATGATGTAGTAAGTAGTTTGTCAAAGCTTGTCCAAAAAAAAAACTGTTCATGGTTTTTATCTCATTTCAATCCTAACAACATTTAGAGCACTACTTGGATGCTCTCCTGACCTGTGCCTGCGTCTGCTTATCCCAAAGTCAACATTGCGCCATTACTTCCTCATAGATAACTGGGAATGTGCTGTGCTTTGTGCTCTGTGTTTAGCATAGCCCTCTTAGAAATTAAATACTTTCCTGAAGGCAAACAATCGGCTAATTCAGAACATTCGAAAGCTTAGTCCCAAGCATTTAGTATGTCTAAATGCAAATTAAGATGCTATTTGTTTTACTTTCATTGAAGGAAAGTTTATTTTCACTCTCTAATAGTGGAAGAAAGTTATAAAAGCAATGATTTGTCATGTGATAATTAGACATCACAGATAAATGCTAAAGTCGAAATGTGGTCAATTGATGTAATAATTGATAGTTATAGTTTGAATTTAAACAGGTAAAAGGTTCAATGTAACTCAATGTAACTTTTTGTCTCTCTCTCTCACTCTTCACATTATATAATTAATGTTTCCAGGAGTCTGGATTCAATTAGTAAAACAAGCCCAAAAGCTGATTATAGTTTGCAGGATTTGAAGACTGTTTTATCAGTACTGTGCCTGTTTAAATAATTTCCCCAGAAAAAAGTACTACTAATACCTTCAAACTCAAAACTCTTTGAGAGATGGAGTTTCTTTACTGCTCACAGTGCCCTCAAGTAAGAACACCTTCCACAATGCAAAGTCCTGTTGAAAAGAGATCGGGGGAAATGTTAATGCTGCCTATTATGGTGGAGAATTACACAGGAGGATCAATTATTGGACGGGTGGGAAGTGCATACTTACTTATTTCTGGCTTCTTTTAATAATTTGCCTTGATGCAGAATGCCAATAATTGTTTAACTAAAAATCATGTAACACAAAATCATAGAGGACATGTATTAATCAAATGAGGTAACATTCATAATTCACAAGTTTGTTCAGACGCAGGGATCTTTTTTAAATTAACTTAGCTCCACCAGAATAGCATATCATACTAAAGAATGCTTTTACAATCCCCTATTATCTAGTAAGAGTGTCCGCCCATGTAGAATTGTCTCATAACTGGATAGCATGGTTGTGCTGAGTAAGGGAGGTTCAATCCCCACCCCATCCCCATCATTCAGGTTCTGACCTGAGCCTCAATAAGTGGCAACTATGTCAGATCACTGTGAGATGGAAACATTGTAGAGGGTAGTCCAACCACCTACTAACTGGCCAAAGAATAACTGGAGAGGGAATCTACTACCAGGCCATCTGCCTCCCCACTCTCAACAAGGATTTGCATCTGGGGATGCTGAAAAATAGGGATAACTTTAGATTTTAATAAAACATCTCCTGATCTGGTAAACATTTTAGCATGAAAAATCTGACAGTCAGCTAAAAAATGCACATTTTAAAACCACTTGATCAAAAGTAATTTATTGTTTTGCTTACAATTGTTGTTATGGTGATTAGGGTACTGCTTGAACTGAATGCATGTTCAAGATGTACAGGAGGTGTCAGCTGTGGCTCAGTTCATAGCACCCACGCCTTTGAATCAGAGGGTTGTGGGTTCATGTCCCACTCCCGGAAAACCAAGAACTGTGATTGTACTCGAAAGAGTTGCAATCTGTGACTGTTGATAACTCGAAAGAGTTTCAAGATGTACAGCTGCACCTCCTGACTCCTAGGATGCATTTTCCCTTGCTCAACAAAAAAAAAAATGTGTGCTGGTCTCCCATCTCCGTTCCCAACTGTTGATTTTCCCGAGGACAGGGCTGGGGTGAGCGGGGGAGGGAGCAGGCGGAAAAGTGAAGGCACCCGCCTCGTTAATTGGACGTGTTGAGGTCATTAGGGAGCTCATTAAAAACTCACCTTCTGACTTCCCGAGATCTTCATGGGTGTGGGAGCCTTTAGGACACCTCTGTAGCTGGCCAGCTGCAAACTCACAGGAGCAGGGGCAGCAGTGCTGAAACAGTTTCGTTTGACGGAAAAAAGTGCATATTTGGACAAAAGAAACCCACTGGGCAGCAATGAAATTTTAATAACCAACTGTTCCCTACCCTGTCCCAGCTCTCCATTTGCCCTTTCCACTTTGAAGATGAAGATCCTCTCATTATTTTAAGACTACGCACATGTGGCAGCCACAGCAATGACTGCCAAGTCAGGCCAGAATATGGCCCATTTCCCTGGCTACCACCTCCATTCACACCCCCACCTCCACCGCCACTAATTTGGTGGTAGACCCGTCTGTAGCAGCGGATTCTTGTTGAGGTGTCGGAGGTTTCACCTGCTGATGGAGAGCCGGCAAGGGACCATCAGGGAGGCCCACTGAGCCACAAACCAGTCAGACAGCTGGAGGGCCGCTGACAGGACTTTTCTTTAATTCAAGGCCCTGGAGAGGTGGGGGGAGGTAAGGGTGGCGGTGGGCTGGGGCGGCGGAAGCCTCACCTACCGAGAGCTGTCGGCCAATCAGAGGCAGGCAGTTCTTGTGCTCAGCAATGCCACATGGGAAGCAGTGGATACTGCAGGAAAAGCACTTAGCCGAGTCTCAGGGTGGAGCGACCTAGGCCACAGGTAAGTAATGGGGGTGGGTGGGGGGGGGGGGGGGGGGGGGGGGGGGGGCGGTGGTCAGTAGCAAAGGCAGGAAGTTGCCTCACAGTGGGCTCCTCCTTCCTAATGTCGAGTTCCTCAATCAGGCACTGAGTGCCTTTGATCGAGGGGACCCCGCCCACCCCCCCATGAAGGTGAAAGCCTGGCCATGCAGTTTTAGCTGCCATGCACACAGCATGGCGACAGGCCTGACTGCAGCTGGGTTAATATCAGCAGCAGCAGGATGATGCCCTTAAGTGGCCATTAATTGGTCACTTAAGTGGCTCGATCAGAAATCAATACCAGCCCGCATCCCGATTGCTAGCGACCTATGTAGACGGATGCTGAAAGTCAGTGGCTACAGCTGTACACCTAAACTTTGTATGTGTTAAAGTGATTTCAGGGTAGTTTTTGCATGAGTATTATACTACCTTGAACACTACAACTGGACAGGTGAGTTTTAAACCAATGTGACTGGTTGCACTATCATGATTACTCCCCAATTGAATCAATAGCAAATTCATTGTCATGGACACTCTAATAGGAATAGGGTTGATGACATAATGGGCGGAATTGTCCACTCAAGGCCTAAGTCCTGTGGCGGGGGCGGGAAGTGGGGGTGTTTCCCGCCACACTGCCGAGCAGGAAGACACACAAATCGCGCAACACTGGCCTCGTGAATTATGCAGCTGTGGGTTTCCCGACGAACCACGTGCCATGGCGGGCAGGGAGTCTCACGCCCTGCCATCATATCCAGCCGCCATATTTAAAAGGCTCCCAGGCAGCAATTCATTCATCATGCGCTGGACTTCAGAGCAGACAGACAAGATTCAACTAGCAGTGGCCCCAAAGTTCAACGATGTAACGCTGGACGTTGTTATGAACGCAGTGGAGGACAGGAGGGACATCCTTTATCCGAGGGATGTCAGGAGGATGTCCACTCGTCTCATCACCTCTGCATGGGGGGGTTGTCGCAAGGGTACTGAGTTCCAACTCCACACACAGGAGGACCACCCTGTGGTGCAGGAAAAGGATGAGTGACCTCATTCACACCACCAGGGTAAGTGAACCCTCTATTCCCCATACTCACCTCACTGAATGGGAAATGTGACATGGCCCCCAGTGGCAAAGGCACCATCTGTGCTGCCCATGCATAAAAGCCCTTCGCAAGGTGCTGGGGTGCTGCCTCATGGCCCCACTGCAGTTCATGCTGTATACGGGTTGGGAGGTGACTGTAGGGTGCTGGCCCAGCCACACCGAAGGCTCAAATATTTTTTGGGGGGTGGCGTTAGTATAAAGGGCAACTAGAGATGCTGCTGTGCCATGCCTCTGTTGTCCTTGTCCTTCTAGCTGCTGGAGCTAGTAGCTCTGGGGGGAGTACCCTTGGAGACTCGCAGCAGTGTATCTTTCATATGGCACGCAGTTGGCAATCGGTTGATGGTGAAGATTGGCAGCATGCGAATGTCACCCGTATCCCAAGTGCTCACCAGCCATCTTTTTTTTCTCATGCAGGACAAGTTAGCACACAAGCGCAAGAGAGAGAAGACGTGAGGGGTCATGGCCAATCTCCGCCCCCTCTCAGAGTACACAGAGCAGGCTGCTGAGCTGGCAGGTGGCCATTCCTGTGGCGATGGAGAGGCCGACCTCCCCAGCCATCCAGGGAGGAAGCATGCTTAATCCCTACACATAGAAACCTGAGGGTGATGCTCGGTACAATGTAGGGGGCAGCCCATCCAGCCGCTCATTCTCTCCTCTTTCCATTACAGGTGCCAATGGGAAATTTTGACTCTTACACTGTTAGTCTCGCCGCAAAAACACTTGAAAAAGTTACACCTTCTTGAATAAGATGGTAACTGGGTTTTTAATGGCACACTAAGTTTGTAATTACTACTAAAGACCCTCACTGGCCCTGAAAAGCTGTGAAGGAAGATGTCCTCTGATGCTTTCCTCTGAAGCAAAGCTGTAAACTTGCTCATACCAAATTAGTTTATATTTTCACTTCACCCACTCACGTAAGAACTATTTCCCCATAATGGTGTCACTCCTTAGAGATTAACAACATGTTAATTTACAGGTTGGATTTGGTTTGGTAAAAAATTAAGGTAATGAATTTTGACATTTTAATAAAAATACAACAAAGGGTGGGTAAAATCTCTCTCTCACTCCTGAGACAACTTTCCCAAATACTGGGAGATTTCAGAAACATTCTGTTAGGAACAAAGGGACAACTTGATATGCATTAATGCAAATGTAACAACATCTAATGATACATTATTAACCAAACTGTATGTTCTGCATCCATTGCTAATGTTGATGTTAATCTTTGCTTTCTTACCTCATAAAGAATTAAACTGGAAAAATCGATGGAGGTTGAGGATTTTTTGGCGGCATTATAACTAACTTGTTCTAGTTAGAAAATTAAAATCTATAGCACATATATCTAGACAGTTAGGGATTCTCAATGAATGAATTGGGTGTAGAATAAACATGTGCATTTAAAGGGTACACAACCCACTGAGTCACAACACAATGTTAAAGCGGTGGTGTTACAAGCTAGAAGAAATTCCGTATACAAAAAGGAATTATTCCCTGTCAGTTCCACGTCAACCGAGAACCAATATTGCCTGAAGATGCCAATGAAAAATGTAAGATATGGAAGGGCAAATTAAACAGGCACTCCATTAAAGTGTGCAACGATCTCCTTAGTCACTTAACATAATAAATTATAACGTTGGCTTCAGTAATTACTTCTTAAATTTTTTATCTCTGCTCAGTAGTTGTGCTAAAATTTGTTTGCAGCAGTCATCTCAGAAATTGCTTGGAACCTAGTCTTTCCCCTCGGAACACTTTCTGAAGCAAACATACATACTTAATGGCTCCCTTGCTAATTGTGAAATTGTATAAGGCTCTATCTTTATAATACAGTCCTGATTATCCACATTTCTTCGCATAGCTTTCCTAGACAGCATTATAAAGTGGCCTGCAATTTTAAAAGACCACCTTTATAGGGGTCTTCAGCAGAGAACATAATTGAAATACAACGGTATAGTGATCGACCTTATTTTGATCTTTCCAAATCTCGCTGTAATATAACTTTGCATGACACATTCACTGTGTCACTTTACGTGGAAACTTGTATATCCTGAAGAAAAAGACTTGCATTTATATAGCAACCTTCACAACCTCAGGACATCCCAAAGAGCTTTACAGTCCATTAAGTACTTTTGAAGTGTGGTTAATGTTGTCTTGTAAGAAACGCAACAGCCAATTTGCACACAGACAGCACAAGCAGCAATGTGCTAACGACCAGATAATGTTCTAGTGATGTGATTAAGGGATAAATATTGATCAGGGCACCAGAGATAACCCCTACTGTTTTCCAAAGTTCCATGGGATCTTTCCCATCCATCTAACAGAACAGACACAACATTAGTTTAGCGTCTCATCTGAAAGACAGCAACTCATAGCAATCCCTCTATATTAACTATCAACTTAAGAGTTTTGTGCTCAAGTCTCTGGAGTGGGACTTGAACCCACAGTTTTTTGAACTCACAAGTAAGAGCACTACCAACCGAGCCACAACTGACACTGGTGACACTCTCTGGTGGCCTTGATAATTCTGTTAAAAAGTCTATTAATCATAAGGCCAAAAAGAGCAATGTAGACATTTTTAGCACATGAAACAGACTGTCTGAGGGACAGAGGTGGTCATTCACGGCCAAATTGGTTCTGGCTAAGCTGAGTCAATCACTATGGAGGTAAAATTCTACCTGTCAGTAATTTGGGCCTCCGGTTGCTACATTTGTCACCAATTACAAGGAATTTATAAATATAAAGGTAGATACGGCATTATTTCCAATGTACAAAAAATAAAAACAAAGATTGCAGTGCAGAAGGAGGCCGTTCAGCCTCCTTACTTACTGGCCGATGCCAGTAGTAGCTCTCAACAACACCGAGGTGAGGTGTCAAGTGCTGCCTGTGCCTATGAAGCTTTTCCCCATCAACATTCAGAACCTCCAGGAGGGGAAAGTAAAAAGGAACTGCAAGCATCTTGCTTGAGAAGTTGAGTACCATTATCCTTGAAAAGATATGCATCTCCTTCAAGCATTAATCCCAAAATAAATACACATCTTGTGAAGATACAAAATTAGATGTTTTTTGTTCGCCTCTCTTTAGTAGACTAACACCATACTATTCATGTTAATCCAGCATGCCAACTTCCCTTCAGAAACTTCCACTAAATAGGCATATGGTCCTCCACATAGCTCGCTAGTTAGAAAACCCAGTTGGCAAAATCATAAAGCATAATCCTGATTGGGCACACCCATGATTTATACCTAAAGCCAAGGCATAAGGATGTGTCGATTGTGGAAACAAACCCTTCAGCCACCCCCCCCCCCCCCCCCCCCCGCCCGCCCGCCCCCATGTTCCCCCCTACTTTAGTGTGTGGTTTTGAACGCAAAACAGCAACAATCACAGTTTATTAACTTAACAAACAAAAAATTAATCTTTTTACGATCAACCAGGTATCTGCCATGCACAGTCTCTAAGGCCTAGAGAAATCCAGATGTGCGCAGGAGTAACAAGCTAAAATCAAGCAGAGCACTTGCAAGCTGCTCCTTGGTGCTTGTAATAGTCAGGCCTGTGCTACCGATTAGGGAACCAACATAAAGGGTTATCTGAAATCTGAGTGTGATAAATCACAGCTCTTAGCAACAGGCCAGCCTCTCAAGTTCCCAAGAAACAGTTAAGCTAGCTAGTCAATCAACAGTACCTACCAGGGCCATATATGGGTTGTTGTACATTTTATATCTCGAATCTATGCAGAGATGACACTAGTTTCTTTGTGTGGAATAGGTTTTATGTACAGTGCTTTCACATATCTGCTCCATGTTTCAGCTCTAGCTTCCAGCTCTTTCTACAGCTTTGTTTACTTTTCTCTGAGTCCACACCCAGACTTAACCCTCAAGAACAGTGAGTATCAATAGCAAACAGACTTACATAATCAAACACAGAACAATTGAACAACGGTTCACTACATGGGTAGGGGGAGGAAACAGAGAATAGTGGTAAATGGATGTTTTTCAGACTGCAGGAAGTTTTGTATTGGAGTTTCCCAGTGATCCATGTTGAGGCCCTTGCGCTTCCTTTATATATATTAATAACTTAGGCCTTGGTATACGAAGCACAATTTCAAAATTTGCAGATGATATGAAACTTGGAAGCATTGTGAACTGTGAGGAGGCTAGTGTAGAACTTCAAAAGGACAAAGACAAGTTGGTGGAATAGGTAGACAAGTGGAAGATGCAGAGAAGAGTGGAGTGATTCAGTTTGGTAGGAAAAACTCAGAGGGACAATACAAAATAAAGTGTACAACTCCAAAGCAGTGCAGAAGCGGAGGAACCTGGGGGTATATGTGCATAAACCATTGAAGGTGGCAGGAAAGGTTGAGAGCGCGGTTAATAAGGCAGACAATATCCTAAGCTTTATTAATAGGGGCATAGAGTACAAGAGCTAGGAGGGTATGTTCAATTTGTATAAAACATTGGTTTGGCTCAACTGGAGTATTGCATCCAGTTCTGGGTGCTGCACTTTAGGAAAGATGTGATGGCATTGGAGAGAGTGCAGAAAAGATTCATAAGAATGGTTCCAGCGATGAGGAAATTCAATTACAAGGATAGATTGGAGAAGTTGGGATTGTTTTCCTTGGAAGAGAGAAGGCTGAGAGGAGATTTGACAGGGGTATTCAACATAATGAGGGGTCTGGACAGAGTAGATAGAGAGAGAATGTTCCCATTCATGAAAGGATCGAGAATGAGAAGGCACAGATTTAAAGTAATTGGCAAAAGAAGCAATGGCAACATATGGAAAAACTTTTTTCCCTGCAATGAGTGGTTAGGATCTGGAATTCACTGCTAGAGAGCATAATGGAGGCAGATTCAATGGAGGTGTTCAAGAGGGAATTGGATAGTTACCTGAAAAGGAAGAATGTGCAGGATTATGGGGAGAAGGCAGGGGAATGGCACTAAGTGAATTGCTCATTCAGAGAGCCAGTGCAGACACGATGGGCCGAATGGCCTCCTTCTATGCTGTAAGAATTCTGTGATTCTGTGACTTCATATTTGAATATTCACATGTCTAATATGGTGGGGTTAAATAGTCTGGGAGAAAGAATGGACTACAAGATGGACTTGTTCTTATCTTCCCAATACAGCAACCATAAGCAAGCGCCTAACCCTAACTGGGGCATCCAAGAGTAGAATTGCAGCTTATGCCAATAACTATCCCTGATGTCATGGAGATCTGGCAACATTTCTTATGATGTTCCAATAGAATCCAGGAAATCTTCCACTTAACTATTCAAGACATTTGTTGCACTGACACTCCTTCTTCAGCAATATGGGAGCATTGCCTACGTACCATCTGTCAGCAGAAAGGAAGCGGAGAGTCCTACTTAACCACATACTCACCCAGGGTGAGAAGAACTACACAATTGCATGGGACTAGGCCATGAAATAGACACAAAACACAAATTTCACAATATCATCACATTTACTTGGATTTCCTCTGTGACAGGTAATAAAGCATTGGACAATAGTGAGCTTACATTAAGGAAGTTGCTAGCACAGCCAAAATAAGAAAGAACTGACTAACCGTGGCTTTTGTATACTGTAAGTATAATGTGCTGAATTGCAATGTACATTGCTCCCTCTAGATGCTGGGTGTGTTTTTCCATGGGACTTTGCATCAGATCGTCCAGTAAATGACATTATTGACCTGCCACAGAAGAATCCCTTAAATGAAATGGGGTCAAACCGGATATTCCCAAAACTGTTGTTCATCTATTCCTTCATTGGAAAGTAATATTGAAGCCCTATGTGACAAACTTCAGTGTTGTTGGATGTGCAAAGATGTTATCCCTTTAGTGCTAGATGTGAACTGAACTTAGCAGTTACAGATCTGAGGACCCCTGCAAAATATAGAAACTGCAACATAACCAACATAACTAGATCAGTTTTCTTGGCTGCTGACATTTCTAAGCAGCTATTTTTTTTGACAACCAAAGCAACCTTGCTCAATAGTGGAAACAGGCTTTGGAATCTATAACCTCTGCCCCCAGTGAATGAACACAGAATAGAAATATTTGGACATTGTTTTATAACTCGCTGGAGATTTTCCCTCCATTAGTTATTTTATATTTATGAGTGGCTAACTCACCACACTGAAAATTTTTCCGGGCCATTACTTTCCAAAAGTTCCAAATGCCTAGATTTTTGCTCATTGATAATGAATGGATGGACAATGTAGCTGCAAGTTACTTGCTTTATAAGGCTTGGTCAAATACCAAAGTTATTTATGGCATGGCTTGTTTAATCACTGCTTAATAGCAGTACTAGTTATACAAAAACATGGGAAGATGATGGCAAAGTGGTAATAGCACTGAACTAGTAATCCACAGGGCCATTATTAATGCTCTCAGGATCGGGGATCAAATCCCACCACAGCTGTTAGTGGAATTTAGGATTCAATGAAAAAAAAATTTGAAATTGAAAGCTAGCCTCAGTAATGGGATTGAGTTTCATGGCTTTTTACCATCAATACTGGCGACCATGAAACTATCAACAGTTGTCATACAAACCCATCTGGTTCACTTATGTCCTTAAGGGAAGTAAATCCACCATCCTCATCTGGTCTGGCCTTCAGATCTACATAATGTGTTTGTCTCTTAACTGCCCTCTAAAAGGGCCTAGCCAGCCAGCTACTGAGTTAGAGGGATGGGCAACAAATGCTGGTCTTGCCAGTGATGCCCATATTCCATGAAAGAATAGATGAAAAAAATACTGGGGAGAAGTTTTTTTCAAAACATAGCCCAAATATTGGAAGTGCAAACTCAATTCATTCTTCCATTATAAACTTGTTGATGGAGAACTGTGAGGAATTTTCAACACAGCCAGGCTTAGGGTTATAATCTATCTGTCCATTTGCAATTCTGCTTGTTTTGAGTATCCTAGATACGATGAATTGAGATGGTCTCATCCATTAACTGGACATAGGCCCAAAGCACAAAACTGCAAATTTGCACTAAATTTCAATCTCACCAAGAGATTTCTGAGGACAGCTCGTTCAACTCTTCCTTGCATTGCACTTTTGATTCTCTTATAATGGGGCATTGAAAGTTTCAGCGGCATGGAAATTGTAGGGATGGGAAGGAATAGAACTGGAGCGAAGCAGGGTATGTCAATCTGGGAATTAAATTATTATTTTAATTTGAATCATCCAGGCTACTGGACCAGATTAAAGCTTTAAGCAAAAGATAGCAAGATAAGAGTAAAATGTCAGAAATCAACATAATTTTGAGCACAGGACCCCACCTTACAGCAACATTAAATGATTCGGAGGAAATTGTCACAATACAGAGGATTTTGGAACAACAAAGTAATTGATAACAATGATTTTGGTTTCACTCTTACCTCAGTTACAAAGCAACTTTGTTTGATTAAAAATTGATCTGATGAAAAATAAATCATGTGGCTTACCTATGGAACTGTCACAGGAGTTCAAGAAATGGTCTTTCAGTATTGAAAATATTTTGGTAATTTTAATAATTTGCTATATCAAATCTTCCTTTAGCAGTGAGAGTATGTGGCATTTTGAATAACTCTGGTTCTTCAGAATTCAAAGTATTTTCTTGACCTTGAAGATATTGCATACAAGTTAACATTTTTTTTAAAAATCATCTATAAGTAATAATGTTACAACTTTAGTGCAGAATAGCAAAAACATAAAATAACCTAATTCAACCTAATTACTTTATAGGCTTTCTTTTACTCTCACTGGCCAATATAAACAACTTTAATTACAATCTCACAGGAGCACCATGCAGATTTGAATAGCATAGCAGTCGACAGAGTCAATCTATTATAAAAAGCAAAATAAAGTTGATAATGCGCTTTAAGTTTTAGACTTGGTGGTCCAAGTCCCATTGATGTCAAATCAATTGCTCTGCTGTAAGGATTAAAGAAAATAAGATGCATGTTAATGCTCTTCATGAAGCTATTCAAGCACAATATTATTTCTTCTGGGTATTAGGGGGAAAATGTTTATTTTGAGAAAAGGTTGGTCATATATAGATTAATGCTGCATGTGTTATTACTCAGCATTATTATAGAAAAGGCATATGGAAACAGATAGAGGGCATGATAATACGCCCATAGATTATTTTCCTTCCTTTGAGCCCTTGCAAAGTTGCACATTAAAATGACATCTTCAAACACCTTCAGAACTTCTGCCTCTTCCACACCTTCTTTAACCAAGCTCCATCATACATCTCCTTGCTTCTGTCTGTTTTCACTCTTTTCACTGACACGATAGAAACTCACCATTCCCAATAATATAAGTGATGTGCAGTATGGGATTCACATAGTTAGCAGTGAGCATCTCCAGTTGCTGGATCCAAGGCTTGTGCTGAGGGGCTCAGAGCATGGTTCTTGCAAGCCCTGCGCTAATGTCAATGCCAATACAGTCAATGAAACAACCTAGTTATCCAAGCAGATCGGTCCGGGTCCTCATAAAGGGACTCCCCTATTTGGGACAACTAACTACACATTTTTTTTTCAAATTGTTGTCTGATATAACGTGTGGAGATTCACGCAAATGGCTTTCCCCGCTTTTAACCTGCCCGGTCTTTGGATGTACGTTTGACTGAAGCCTGGAGGATCCAAGGGTCCTCAAGCTTTGTGTCCACAAACTCTCATAGGAACTCTTCCATTTTCACGAATTGTAAATTCCTTCGTACCAGGGACACTGGCCCTGCAGAACTCTCTGCATTAGATGAGTTAAGATTTAATTTTCCCCCAACAAGCTTTTCAGAATTTCACTTTTCCCCACGTTTTACTAAGAGTTAGAAGTTCTTTGGAAATTACAATTGTTGTTTTGATTGCTCTAAGT
The DNA here is from genome assembly GCF_964194155.1 of Cetorhinus maximus. Taxonomy (NCBI): domain Eukaryota; kingdom Metazoa; phylum Chordata; class Chondrichthyes; order Lamniformes; family Cetorhinidae; genus Cetorhinus; species Cetorhinus maximus. Next base: position 12,434,404 of record NC_135882.1, read on the forward strand.
TGAAAAGTATACACAGTGTTTCCTAAGCAATGAACATTTAGTGACTAGAAGTTTAAAATACAGGCTGTGCAAATGCAAAATTTATGAATTCACACATCTCAATTTGATTTATGTGAAATAATAATACACTATTTAATGGTTAAACATGGCTAGGAGCAATCCTGTGCTATCAAGATGTACAATGGAATAATGGATTTACAAGACGGATAACCCCTTTGACTTGAGAAGCTTGTTTAAAAGTATTGTAAGGATATTATTAAACTATATGTAATCTTATACTAACTTCAAGTTGCAAGCTTGTGACAGACAGCAAATGATTACTGACAAACCAGTTACCGTAATGTCATAATTTAACAGCTAACCTTCAAAAAAGTCAAATTTCATTGAAATTAAACTGATAACACCCTGAAGTCTTTTGCTTCTTCCTATTATAAGCTATTTTATCCATATTTTGTCTATGTTAGAATTTCCTAAGTTAATATGTTACGCCTAATTTTCAGGTGTAGTTAGTGTACAACTTAGTTTGCGTGCTTATTAGTCGTTATGTGTTTTTTAAACACAGAGGGAGGGATCTTATTTTTTATTCTTTGACGGAGAATGGACATCACTGTCAAGGCCAACATTTGTTGCTGATCCATAATTGCTCTTGAGAAGACGGTGATGAGCTGCCTTCTTCAACCACCTCAATCTATATGTTTACGTACGCCCAAAGTGTTGTTAGGATGGGAGCTCCATGATTTTGACCCAGCAGCAGTGAAGGAATGGCAATATTGTTCATGTCAGGATGGTGTGGGGCTTGGAGGGGAACTTGCATGTGGTGGTGTTCCCATGCATCAGCTGCCCTTATCGTTCTAGAGTAGAGGTTGTAGGTTTGGAAGATGCTGTTGAAGGAGCCTTGGTGAACTGCTGCAGTGCATCTTGTAGATGGTAGACACTACTACCACTGTGTGTTGGTGGTGGAGGGAGTGTCTTGGATGGTGTCAAGCTTCTTCAGCGTCATTGGAGCCGCAGTCATCCAGCCAAGTGGAGAGTATTCCATCACATTCCTGACTTGTGTCTTGCAAATGGTGGACAGATTTTGGAGAATTAGGACGTGTATTCCTCACCACAGATTTCCCAGTTTCTGACCTGATTTTATAGCCACGGTATTCATGTGGCTGGTCCAGTTCAGTTCCTGGTTGATGATAACCCCAGAGATGTTGATAGTGGGGTTTCCAGCAATGGTATGCAATTGAATGTCATGGGGAGATGGTTAGATCCTCTCTTGTTAGAGATGGTCATTGCCTGGCACTTGTGTGGTGCAAATGTTACTTGACACAATGATCAGCAAACATCCCCACTTCTAACCTTATGAAGGGAAGGGAAGGTCATTGATGAAGCAGCTGAAGATGGGTGGGTCTAGGATACTATCCTGAGGAACTCCTGCACTGATGTTCTGGGACTGAGATGATTAACCACAACCATCTTCCTTTTTACTAGATTTGACTCCAACCAGTGGAGAGTTTTCTCCCTGATTCCAATTGACTCCAATTTTGCCAGGGCTCCTCGATGCAATACTCGGTCAAATGCTGCCTTAATGTCAAGGTCAGTCACTCTCACCTCATTTGTATTGTGGATGGAATGACATTGCAGTGTCCAGCAGCACAGCATTAAATGTTTTACTGGCAAATGAACTTTTCATCCAAAAGACAAGGGAGACATCCAGTTAATATTCACCTGCAATAAATGGAAAGAATCAGCTTCAGCTCCAGAAATAAATCATTTTCCTTTCACAAATTACATTTTGAAAGCATGACATACCATATTAACAACAAATATCCCATGGCCTGCATTTCTCCCTCGTTGGGAGTGCGCGGGAAACAGGCCCCTGCCTGCGATTTCACACTGGCTGGCCAAATAAGGCCCGCCCAGCGTGAAACGCGTCTTCTGAATGGTCGGGAAGGGCCAGGCAGGGGCAGGGGCTTGTAGACGCCAGGCCCAATGCCAACCCAGCGGCCAGTTTAAAATTGGCAGCCGCAGCTCTCGGAAGGATGCCAGGGGAGAATCTTTCTTCGGTCCGGAGACTGGAGCAATGGCCTCACCAGCGACAGGAAACATCAGGCAGGAGGGCAGGTCGGGTGGGCACTCGGCCCACCGTTTCTCGGACAAATGCCTCGCAGTCCTCATGGAGGAGGTGGGTGTCAGGCGGGACACCCTCGTTCCCAGGGATGGCAGGTGGAGGCCACTGCGCCAGACCAAAAAAGCTTGGGAGGAGGTGGCAGCTGAGGTCAGCAGCCACAACATTGTGAGGCGCACATGGGTGCATTGCTGCAAAAGGTTCAATGACCCGCTGTGCTCAGCAAGGGTGAGTATCATGTTGGCATGGATCAGTGTAGAAAAGTGTTAAGGGCTGGCCGTCTACCCATGGATCTGAGGGGTGTTAGAGTCTGAGTGCCACCTGTCAATGACACCAGAGCTAGCCAAGGGGTTGAACAATCTCTGCTTGGACTGAGTGCCTAGCAGCTCGAGGGCCATGACTCGCGTGTGCTCTGCAAGGTGTTCCTCAGGTGGGGTTGGCCAGGCTGCAATGGTGCTGCAGGTAGAGAGTGGATTAATCAATGCTCCTCTGTCCTTTCAAGAGAAGAGGAGCCATAACAACATCAAGAGGTCAAGGGCAGGCGGAGGCCCCCAACCCTCCTCATTCTGGCAATGTATGAGATGGATGCCCTGGAGCTGGAGGGCCGCCACCCACCTCATCTGGCCAGGCATGGAGAGGCAGGGGTCTCTGACGAAGGTAAGAATACAGTGCACAGAGGTGAGAGTGTCAGATTGTGCAAACATTCTTGTGTAGTCTCATCATTAATGGGGGCCTCAAAGCTGGAATCCCTATAGATCATTGAAAGACGATGGCACCATGATGCAGATCTCCATTGTCTCACCAGGGTGCCTGGCATGCACAGTGACAGTGTGATGACTTAAACTAATGACATGTTGTTGTTCTCCCTTAGATTCGCCAGCATGCACTAGAATGCTGGATCCCGAAGAGCCACCCTTGATGCCAGAGGACCACTGGGTTTCAGATGCACCTGTGTTAAATCTGCTCTCTGAACCAGGCACCAGGCACATATACCAGCACCTCGGTGGACATTAGATCGTCGGCTAGAATGTCGGTGCACATTGGTGAGGGCATTTCATATTCGCTTGATGTGCAGGCAGAGGCAGAGAGTGCCCAGGGCGCTGGCGGTCAGAGGACTGCTGGAGACCAGGACGATGCTCAGTCGAAAACAGATGATGAGCCTCTGGAGTCATCCATTAGGCGGCAGATGCTGGATCTCCAGCAGGATGTGCAGGAGGATCTGGCGGAGATCCATGAGGACATGCATGCCATGGTCTCTGTTGTGGAGGAGTCCATGTGGAGCATGAGCACTGTGTTGACCCTCATCGCCGTGCGCACTGCCTCCTCCATTGAGACAGTGGCAATTCTCATGGAGAGGCAGCTCCAGGAACAGAATCAGGGGTTCCTGGGGTTGCACTCGGACCAGCAAGCCCTCACACAGGCAATGACCTCAGGTGGTCAGTGCCAGCGTGGGAGATGGATAAGGTACCCAGTATCCCAGCTAGGTGCCTGTCCACCAATGGTGAGCAGGGAGGTCCAGAGCGACTTCATGTTGGCACACAAACTGCGTGTTGTCTCTGCGGGCTCCTCACAGGGTGCTCTGGGTGATGGCAGCAGCTCCTCAGCCCCTCTGCCAGTGACCAAGGCATCTGGCAAGGTGACGATGACTGGGGAGACGCCAGCCATGGCACTGGCCGCTCCCTCCCAGTCGGGGCCAGCATAGGCTCTACTGACCAGAGGACGACCGCCAAGGTCATCAAGGCCAACAAGGCAACAGAGTCAGCAGGCTGTCTCCAATGCCGCTGCCAGCGAGGTGGGGGTGGGCACCAAGACGCAGCTCTTGTGTATGTTAGTTTAAGGCACCATGAGCACTAGACGGACTGTTCACGAGTGATCTTCTGTTCTGTCATGTTTTGTTTATATGTTTACTGGTTTAGGCATTAACAGCAGATATAGTAATGTTCACTTGTTATGACTGTAAAATTATATAAATGTTGCTTTTGTCTTAATGGCCTGAGTATGCTTCACATTTTTTTAGGTGCAGGGCACGACAGTATGTAACACTGGACGTGAGTGGCTCTAAACTTTATTGCATAGGTACTGAGTGGACTTTAGGTTCAAAGGAAAGAGTCATTTCAGACTTCTGGGATGGAGGGGGCAGCCCTGGCATGAGGTGGAAGCAGATCTTTGGCAGCTTAGCTGAAGGAGCGTTGGATCTAGGCATCCCTGGTGACCCTGCTTCCCTGAAGGATACAGAGCTCTGCCTTCATGCCCTCAGCGTTCTCCTCACCATGTTCCTCTTCTGACTCACTACTGGATTCATCCTCTATGGCCTATGGAGGTGACTCAAGATCCTCTTCCTCTAGTGGGTCCCCCCCCGCCAGTGGCAGATTGTGGAAAGCGCAGCATGCAACCACTATCAGTGACACCCGCTCTGTAGGGTATTGTAGTGGATTTGAACAATCCAGGCATTGGAAGCGCATCTTTAGAAGACCTATGGTCCTCCCTATCATCACCCTTGTGGAGGCATGACTCCTAATATAACGCTGCTCTGCCTCTGTTCTTGGGTGGCAGAGAGGCGTCATAAGCCACCTTTTCAACGGATAGCCCTTGTCACCCAGCAGCCATCCATCCAGTTGGGCTGGAGCACTGAATAACCTTGGCACCTGGGAGTATCTGAGGATGTAAGTGTCATGGGAGCTGCCAGGATACCTTGCACAGGCTTGCAAAATCTGCGTCTTGTGGTCACAAACTATCTGGACGTTCATCAAGTGGAAGCCCTTCCTGTTGACAAAGGCACCCGGCTGACCCACTGGCATCTTGATGACCACATGTGTGCAGTCGATTGCACCCTGGACGTGGGGGAACCCAGCAATCGCTGAAAACCCTCTGGCTCGCTCAGCCTGGCTGGCCTCGTCCATGCGGAAATGAATATATGTCATTACCCGCCTAAACAGAGCTTCAGTCCCCAGCTTGACACAACTGTGGACTGCTGATTGGGACACTCCACACAAATCCCCCACTGACCCCTGGAAAGAGCCAGAGGCATAGAAGTTGAGGGTCACTGTGACCTTCAGAGCCACTGGCATGGGGTGTCCGCCCACACAGTTGGAGGTGATCTCAGGCCCAATCACGTGACAAATGGAGGTCACTGTCTCCCTGGAGAGGTGCAGCCCCCTTCGGCATTGCACCTCAGACATACTGAGGTAGCTGCGTTGCTGCCCATAAACCCGGCAGCAGGATGGTAGCGTCTTCTGCGACCCGTCTGCCTTGGACTACCTGATGACCCTGCACCCCTTGTGCCTGCGTCTCTCCTCCCACAGGTCCCTCCCCTGGAAGCTGCATTGGGACACCTGGCCTCCTCTCCCTTCTGCCCCTCTCTTCCTCCTCAGAGGAGGTGCCTCTAGTGGGGAGCACAATCCCCATTACCAGGGTTACAGAAAGCTGTCTGATACCTGGAAAGGTCCACATGGTCAAAATTCTCCAGGGGCCTTGGAGACACCAATGAGTCCTGAAATGAAGCCTGGAAATGTTAAGACTGAAGCTCAGAACGGAGATGAAGCTGTCACGTTCAAATAAGCAACCAGCAGCAAACCATCTCCTAAACTCCTCAAACTCACAATGGCAATGCTGCTGACCCTTCTTATCCTGCCCTTAGATGAGGTTTTGTAAAATGTGGGCTGCCCACTTGCCCGTTTTACCCGTGCGACGAGCGCGAAACCGCATAGGCAACGTAAAATCGCGAACAATTGCCTTTTTAATGGCCTTAAGTGCCTTTTAATTGATGGCTGGCATGTGTAGGTTTCGACCTGAAGATCGTTCGCACACAGGATGACGTTAGGACGCTCGCCTGACATCATCTCGCGTGATTTTATTCCCGATCGGGTCAGGCACATGTCCGCCCGCGGAACATAAAATTCTGCCCCATGTTTGTGCAAAATTCCCATTCCTTTGCAGGGCTTTGGCACTGACCACCACTGCCACCGCCTCCCATGCAGGTTTGGTGACCTTGCTTAGTGGCCTTTGCTAAGAGCAGGGGTAGAGGACTTTGCAGTGGACCTCCACTGTTTCCTGTAGGCGCTTGAGGGAGGCATCGCTTAATTTGGGGGCAGCACGTTTCCTCTCTTTGGCACCCATTGGTTCACAGCAGCTTCCTATCCCTTGAAGAGTGCTAGCTCTTTGCAGGGGCGGCCTTTAAGGCCTGATGTGACAGAAGGGTGGGCGAATGAGAGAACGCCCTGCCTGTGACCTGGCGTGTATCCCAGGAAGGCATGATTAATGAGGCAGAATTGGGACAATACAGGGTGAAAAGCTGCCATTGTGGCCAGCGGGTAAAACGTCCTTTTCCCGCCCGAAACTTAGTGAAAATCTGGGTCTATTCCAGTCACTATCTTTGAGGGAACTTATACTTTAAACCACAAAACATAACATTCCTCTTTTACTTTTAGGACAACCAAAAATATACTTCACAGATATACTTTACACTGTCCTTCAAGTAGACATTCAATTGTCCCGGAACCAGTCCAAGGTGATTCTTAGGTCTCAAGGGTTTACTGCTGTTCTTTTCCTTTCTCGGCTTGGGAACTTTTAATCTCAAAACTGTCTTTCATAGTGATGTTTTTCCCCTAGAGGTTCTCCCTCTCGTGCAAGCTAGGCAAATCTTCCAGCCTCATTTTAACTCCTCATGAATTCAGTCTTTTCAATCCGAGCACGAGCTCCAGCCCGCGTTCCTGTGCGGTGAACCACAACGTCTTGCTGCCTATAACTGCTGTCCCTCCCCTGGACCCTGGCAGACTGCCTGCGTCTGCGAATTTCATGGATATCTTAGAAAGCCTCCCCTCTCAAAATCCATCTTCATGGCAACATGAATTACGTGGGCCTTGTAACATACAAACATATGAACACATGGATCAGGAGCAGGCCCCTTGAGCCTGCTCCACCGTTTGGTAAGATCGTGGCTGATCTGACTGTGGCCTCAACTCCACTTTCCTGTCTATCCCCTAAACCCTTTCACTCCCTTGTCAATCAGGAATCTATCTAACTTAGCATTAAAAATATTCAATTACCCTGCCTCACAGTGGTGAACAGTTCACCAGGGAAGAAAGTTCCATGGCTAATGTCCCACTGAGAGAAAAAAATTCTCATTTCTATTTTAAATGGAAGACCCCTTATTTTTAAACTGTGTCTTCTAGTTCTAGTCTCTCTCATAAGGGGAAACATTCTCTTATCATCCACCCTGTCAAGTCCCCACAGGATCTTACGTGTTTCAGTAAGACCGCCTCTCATTCTTCTAAACTCCAGCGGATACGGCCCAACATATCCCGCCTTTCCTCATAAGATAATCCCTCCATCCCAGGAATCAGTTGAATGAACCTTCTCTGAACTGCTTCCAATGCAATTATATCCTTTCTGAGGTAAGGAGACCAAAATTGTACACAGCACTCGAGATGTGGTTTCACCAATGTCCAATGTGGCTGTAGCAAAACTCCCCTGCTTTTATATTCCATTCTACTTGCAATAAACGACAACATTCCATCTGCCTTCCTAATCACTTGCTGTACCCGTATACTAACTTTCTGTGATTCATCACTGATCCCTGTGGCACTCCACTGGTTACAGCTTGTAACCTGAAAATGAACCATTTATCCCTAATCTCTGCTTCCCGTTAGCTAACCAATCCTCTACCCATGATAATATGTTACCCGCTACACCATGAGTTCTTATTTTGTAACCACTTTTGGTGACATTTGGTCTGGCTCCTTATCAAATGCCTTTGGGAATCCAGGTACACTACATCTACAAATTCTCCTTTATCCACATCACTTGTTACTTCCTCAAAGAACTCTAATAAATTAGTCAGATATGATTTCTCTTTTATAAAACCATGCTGACTCTGTCTGTTTGCATTAAGATTTTCTAAGTACCCTGCTATAACCTCCTTAACGATAGATTCTAGCATTTTCCCTATGACAAATATTTGTTCAGTGCTTCTGCCATTTATTTCTCATTATTAATTCACCAATCTTACTCCCTGGATGACCCATGCTCACTTTAGTTCTCTTTTCCTTTTAAATACTTTTCTAAACTCTTACTATCTGGTTTTATATTTCTAGCTAGCTTTCTCCCATACTCTAATTTCTCCCTCTTTGTTACTTTTTTAGTTATTCTTTGCTGGTTTTTAAATTCTGTCCAATCTTCTGACCTGCTACTAATCTTCACAGAGTCGTGTGCTGTTTCTTTAAATTTGATACTACCTTTAACTTCCTTAGCCACAGATAGTGCATCCTTCTCCCAGAATCTTTCTTCCTCAGTGAAATGATCTTTAGTGAGTGCTATGAAATATCTCCTTAAATGTCTACCACTGCATCGCTACTGACCTACCCTTTGACCTACTTTCCCAGTTCACTTTATCCAGCTCTGTCTCACACCCTTTAAATAAGTTTAAAACACTAGTCTTAGACCCACTCTTCTCTCCGTCAAACTGAATGTTAAATTCAATCATGTTATGGTCTCTGCTATCTAGAGGCTCCTTTACTATTAAGTTATTAATTAATCCTGCCTTATTACAGGATTATCCAAATAGAAATGCTGATCAGCTATATCTTTGAGATACCAACTCTCTTTTGTCTTGAAAGTAAATGGACAGTTTAAAGCACAATTGTTTACAACCCAGCATTCTCAACACCTTTCTGGGGCTTTGGAGACTCACAGTCTATCCATTATTAGCACACAGGCTGCTGCCATTGTCTCCAAGTGTAAACACCTTGCAGCTTCTTCCCAGTAAAACAACCTGGGCCTCCTTTAATCTTTAATAATCACACTACCCAGGCTTGCTGTCAGGCAGACTTTAGAACAGCACACATGACCTCCATCATTTTACCCTAAATTAAAGACTCGAGTCCCAAAACATAACAAACATATGAACTTCATAATTGTAACAATGTAAAGATATTGAAAAACAAATTTATTCAATATATTGTAAATATCCCTGATAAGTGAAAATAATATTTCTTCAAGTGTGCACAGCGAGTAATTTATACCCCATAGTTCTCTAGTTTATGTATAGTTGAATATTAATCAAAACCTTTTCCAAAAATATAAATGCAGAATCTTGTTTGTATTGTACAATTTTGTATTCAAAGTGCATGTATCCCATTTCTCATAATTACAATTTTAGCAAGCATGTGGAAAATGCTGGTCTACTCTGTAGCAAAGGTTAAGAGGAGATTTGAAAGTGATTTTTTAAATTATAAAAGGTTTGATTGGATTTTTCTTTACTCATTCATGGGATGTGGGCATTGAACTGGCCTTGAACTGGTCCGAACTGATTTTTCCTCTTTGGAGAAAGTGTTTGAGAAAGAGATGATTAGATCTTATAAGAGGAAGCTGCAGGGCTATAGGGAGTCAGCGGGGCAATTGGATTAGGTTTGGATTGCTCCATCAGAGAGCACAGACATGATGGGCTGAATGGCCTCCATCTGTGCTATCAACTTCTGTAGTTTCACAGTACAGACAGTTTTAGTCTTAACAGTTTGGCACTCATCAATTTGTATAGTCATTCATTTAATGTAAATATCATTTGCACTAGAATTCTTATACAATACATTATATTTCAAAGGTAAAATTAAATTTCTGAGAGCAATATTTTTCTGTTCGTCCGGCAGATTCTATAGTTCTTCCAATTCACATAAACTTAACGTGTGCAGAAAACCTGAATAATAAATTTGAATATAAAATAACCAGGATAGGCCCCTGACTAATTGACTTAATTGTCACATTTCTTGACCTTGGAAAATTTCCCAGAAAATTGAAAATGAGGTGGACAACTCAGACTGAGAGAAACTCAGCTAAAATCCAAAGTTCCACCCAAACCCAATTTTCTTGACACTAACGAAATAAAAATAATTACACCTTGGAATTTCCACAGAGTATTTTAAAAATGAGATGTGGGGCAGAATTTTATGGGCCCCTACTGGCAGGTTTGCAGTGGTGGGTGTTGGTGGTATAAAATTCCCCGGATGGGCCTTCCCATCCCATCCGGCCTGACCTGTTTGCAATTTTGAGGTGGGACAGGCAAGGTCTAGGCCAGCCAAGCCACCCATGTACCAATTGAGGCCCTTAAGTGGACAATTAATGACCACTTAAGGGCCATTTCCGGCCTGGCCTCAATTCTGAGCCTGGAGGGATGAATTCAAGGGCTGGAGGGAAGCCCAGCAGGTCACCCTGCTCGGGCCTCAGGTGCGAAGGGGAGGTTGGGGTGGGGGAGACGCCTCCCTCAATGGCCACCTTTCCCAAGGTCTGATCCCCGTGGTGCTCCTTTCCCATCCTCCCCCACCCCCAGCCTCAGTCCAGACCTCCACCCCTCTTTTCCCACCTTCTCAGGCCTCATCTCACCTTTCTGCCATGAAACCACCCGCAGTTACCTGGTCCAGGACCCCGGGACTTAGAATCTGGGGAGTGGTTGTAGTCCCAGTCCTGGCCACTGCTGCCACCGCCACTGCTGGGACTGCAGAGCTGCCGTACAATTAGATTGACCGGCAGCTCCCTGAAGCTGGACCTCCTCCCAGTGAGGGGCAGAGGTCTTGTCTCTGGCCAATTAACCCTCCATAACTGGCAGTGGGGCAGCCAGTATCAGCAGGGATGCATTCCCCACTGACTCTTCAGGTGGTGGGGCAGGAAACCCCAGCATCTGAAAAATCCTGCCCCAATGTTTAAATACGCTTTATTTGTTATTTTCTATGGTATTTCTGGAATAATTTTCCATAAATATTCCAATCAATCTGTAATTATTTGTGCTATATTGTTCTTTACATGCTGTGATACCTCAGTTTTATTTCTCCTTAAAACATTTTGGGTTTGAAAATCCATAAAGTGCCAGAATACGGCAAATACGCACATTGGCTGCTGCCCCGTTGGACTTCCTTGGATTGTGGGAAAGTTCCCTTCTTTTGATATGACTGGCTGGCATCCATGCCACGAGAGATACATAGTGGGCGGGTAAAATGGAGTCCTACCCGCCGACGAAAGTGGCGGGTTCTCACGACGTATCGTCCCGAACCCACCTCATTATTTATTCACTCCCACAAAACACGCCGTTTCCATGGCGAGCGGGCTCTCATTCGCCAGCCCGCCATCACCCCGCTGTTGCATCACGCCAGCCGCCATCTTTAAAAGGCAGTCGCCAGCAAAGCGCTCATCACCACCAGCTCACCATCGCTGCCCAGGAGACATGGCCAGCAAAGGAAAAAAGACTGCAGCCCCCCCGCTTCAACGACAGGTGCCTCGAGCAACTGCTGGATGCCATGGAGGCCCAATGGGATTTGCTCTACCCCCGCTCTGGCCACAGGATGGGCAGCAAAGTCACCAACACAGCTTGGGAGGAGGTGGCAGCAGTGGTCAGCACAAACGCCCTGCAGAGGAGGACAGCCACTCAGTGCCGCAAAAGGGTGAATGATCTCCGTTCCGCCAGGGTAAGTCACTCTTTTCATCACTCCCAACTCACAAACACATCACTCATACATAGAGGCCTCACTCACTGCCAGTGCAAGGGACATCACCATTCGCTCTTTCACACACACCATCATTGTCCTCATCCGGCCCATGGGACCACTCACCACCCACACAGGCCAGGCATACTTATTATCTGGCCCGGCAGGCATCCTGATACACTCTCCCCATCTCTATCCATGCAGGACAAACTGGCTCACAACAGGAGGGGAAGGTCACAGACAGGTGGAGGGATGCCAGAGATCAAAGTCCTGACAGAATTCGAAAGCAGAGCCATCCAGCTGGCCGGCGATGACCGGGACCAGTCCTGTGCTGCCAGTGAAGTCTGTGGTGCTCTACCAAGTGATCCAGCAGTGCAACATCCATCAGACAACCATGCCTTGAGTGATGTGTCCTCTTTCACAGGCCATTGCCATGCACTAATTATCTCTCCTTGCTTTCACAAGCACATCTGGCAAACAGCAGACACAGTCCATGACCCAGAGCCTCCAATCAAGCCCCGAAGAAACCTCTGAAGAGGAATCATGAGGCACCCTCCCTGAAGACCGGTCACAGCGCTCACCCACACCCTCCCCAGCACAGAGACACATACCTCGGTGGGACCTAGCTTTAGAGTAGCCTCGGGATCACAATCTGGTGAGCACATCACACTTTCTGATCCACAGCAGGCAGAGGCAGGGACTTCCCAGGTCCCCGGCACTCGGAGGACTGCTGGAGGCCAGAATGTTGCTGAGTCCGAGTCAGATGATTAGCTTCTGGACTCGGTCATGTCACAGTTGCTGGAGCTGCAAAGGCAAGCTCGGGAACATCAGGAAGGGATGTCCACTGCACTCCTCTGATTGCCAGGCACGATGGAGGAATCTGTCTGTCTTCAGGCTGAGGTGATAGCGCCAGCATTGCAACGCACCGAGGTCAACACAGGCAGGATGGTGGCCACCATGGAGATCTTGGTCCAGGACGCCACTCCTGTACTGCTGCGTGGGATTAACTCTATCGCTGATGCCATAATTGGTGTCCAACAGTCTGTATACTCCCTGTGTCCTCCACAGCTCCAGCTTCACAGGCTGAGGAGGGTGCCACTGCCACCCAGCAGGACCCCGAAAGCAGGCCGGGGCTCATCAAGTCTCGGCCTTCCAGAGAACGCCCACCAAAGTCATCACAGACAGGGCATCACAGTCAGCAGGCTGCCTCCACCTCCACTGTGGATGTCCAGGGAGCACCAAAATGTAGTGGCAGGGTTAGGAAAGTTAGGTAAAAGTAGTTGCACAGCCTGGGCATGGGCATAGATCACTTGTACATACTGTTCACTATTGTTAATAAAGTCCTAAGAATGTCTCCCTGCCTATGTTCTGATGAACTGTGTTCTTGTCATTCAGGTGTGAAACCTTTCTGCACAAGATAAAAGACAGGTGTCTCAGTCCAGGGCCTCTTCCCTGTGCAGCCTTCAGTCCAAAGTGATGGTTCAGCCTCACACTGCCTGAAAACATTACTAATGCCTGAACCTCGGTGGTGCCGGTCGTTGCTGCCAGAATGTAGTGTGCAGGCGCCACAGAGTTCTCTCATTCTCTCTGTGTGCTCTCAGCACCTTTAAGGTGGGGCTGGCCCCCATTACACCAGCATCTGCGACCAGTGACGCTGTGCACCAGCTCCTGAAGGGCTGAAGGTGGACACAGCATTAGATGCGTCTAGAGTTTCATGGCTGCGTCTCTGAGGTGGCCCTGATCATGGAGCGCAAGCGAGCTGCCCTCGGCTAGAAAGGAGTCAGACATTCTCAGAGCCTATGTGAAGATCTATGGAGTGTCCTCACTGCATGTTGTCATCATCCTCCTGCGATCAAGCGACTATTAGGGCCTCCACTGCATCTCCATGACAGGAGCATTCTCGCAGAGGGTATTGGCATTGCCAGAAGCTAGACTGGAGTCAAACATTCACATTTGAGGATCTACAAAGACACCTCACCGAATGACGTCATCATTGTCCACAAATCTTGCAGCTATGAGGGTCTCCGGAGCTCGTCTACCCAATGTGAGAGCCTCATTCCAGTCATCGTCACCGCCGAGGACCCCTTCACCCTCATCCCCATCAGCATCCTCCTCATCAGAGACGTCCAGCTCCTCCATCTCCTCCTCAGCCAGCTCCTCTCCCCGTTGCAGCGCCAGGTTGTAAAGGGCACAGCAGACGACGACAATCCATGACACCCTCTGCGGACTGTATTGCAGGGCTCCACCAGACCAGTCCAAGCACCGGAACTGCATCTTCAGCATCCCAATGGTCTGCTCCACCAAGTTGTGAGTTGCAGCATGAGCCTTATTATAGCATCACTCTGCTGCAGTCTGAAGCCGCCCCACGGGTGTCATCAGCCCTTTGCAGATAGCCCTTGTCCCAAGGAGCCAACCCTGCAGCCTCTGTGGGCCCTGGAAGTCTGCAGGGATCTGCGAGCGACTCAGGATGTTGGAGTCGTGCAGACTCCCTGGAAACCGTGCGCATACCTGCAGGATATGTTTCTGGTGGTCACACACCAGCTGCACGTTCAGTGAGTGGAAGCCCTTGCAGTTGACGAAGCCCACCGAGTGTAGCGACGGAGACCTGAGCACGACATGAGTGTAGTCAATCGCACCCTGCACCTGTGGAAATCCCGAGATCAGGGCGAATCCAATGGCCTTTGCATCCTGGCTGTCCCAGTCCTGGGCGAAATGCACAAAGTTGTGTGCCATGGAGAAGATGGCATCCGTGACCTCATGGATGCATTTATGGGTGTTGGATTATGAAATCCCACAGAGGTCACCTGTGGAGCCCTGAAAGGAGCCACTGGGGTAGAAATTGAGCACCATGGTCACTTTCATAGCCACTGGCAGTGGATGCCCTCCATGTCCCCTTGGCGCCAAGTCCTGCAGTAAGTGGCAGATGTGAGTCATCAGGTCCCTGGACATGCGCAGTCATCGGCGACACTGGTTCTCAGTTATCTGCAGGAACAGCAGGCAGCGTCTATAGACCCTGTGTGTCGCTAGGCACCGATCAGCCACGGCTCACTGTCGCTCCTGGGCAACGTGTGTGGGAGCCCCTGCTGCCCCTTCTTCATGAGGTTGCTGCTCCTGCCTTTACACAGCCAGGAGCCTTAGTCACTCTCTCCTCAGTCTTCTATGTTCTCTGTGGGCCTTCAGGCATACAGCTAGGTCACCAGGATCCATGATCCTGACGTGTCCTCCTGCGGCATGAAAGAGAGACGTGGTTATCATGGCTGTACTTAGCACCTTTCCTGGCCCTGTGTGACCGCCCCTTAATGCTTCCCGGAGAGTGCTGGTCACCCCTCAGATGGCCAGAGATGAGTGCGCTGCATGGCTGCCCTCTCAACCTGTGACATGGGGGACACTGGTCCAAACTGGGATGCTGAGATTGCAAGGGGCTGTGAGCACCTCCAGCAGTGACTGCTACATGGCCAGCATTGGCGAGGAGATTGTACAACGTGTGCAGTCCAACTGCTCCACAGTCCAGTGAAGTAGTGGCGGACTCGAAGTCTGTGCCGGCGGAGGCAAGGTATGGAGCGCTTTGTAGCACTTTGGTGCCTCTGCATTGCTTGCATGGGCAGGCAGGCTAGGAGCTCAACCCCAATCATTTCACTGTAGCTGCGCCTGATCTGTCTCAGCTGCAGAGGCATGGTCAGTGTATACAGATGTCCCTAATGCATGGCCACTTCCCTTGCTTACCCTGCCCCCCACCTCCATTGCCTGTGTGCGGCATGCAGCGCTGGGGCAGCACTTGACAACCACCCTCCCCTCATCAGTCACCTCCGAGGCAGCCCAGCACTTGCCCCCAGACATCCCCCTCCCCACCCAGCACTTGCCCCAAGGCACCCCCACCCTCAGCAATCGCCTCCAAGGCTGATCAGTACTGGACCCCACCGCTACCCCACCCCCACACTCCCCAACCGCCTACCAGTCGCCTCTGAGGCTGGTCAGCACTTGCCCCCACCTCAACAGTCGCCTCTGGGGCCAGGCATCAGTTTCCCCCTCGGGCTGGCGCCCGAGACCTGTAAACAACAGGCGAGCTGTGGGGAATGCTGCTGCTCACTTACCTCAGTTCCCCCACAGTGAAGGCTGCCAAGTGCACATCGCCTGCGTGCTGCTGTGAAACACGTTGGCGTGCTTTCCCACCGACGATACGGCGGGGTTTCAAGAGCCTGGCAGGACGGCCTTTTAATTGTCTGCTGATGTATTACAATGAGCTCCCCGCCAAGCAATGGCGGGAAACGCAGCCAGCTGTCGGCAGACTGAGCGGACAATCGTGACCTGCCTTCACACCGTCGTGAAGCAGGTCGCCCCGTTTTTTCTGTGCGCGCCACCTATCACACCCGCCGCCAGCTGGCTCAGAAAATTTCGCCCTGAGGTTCCACTCCAAGTGAGGCTCACAAGAGCATAAGAATTAGCAGCAGGAGTGGGCCATTTGGCCCCTTGAGCCTGCTCCACCATTCGATAAGATTGTGGCCTCAACAGGAAGCTTCTGGTGAATCTGGGACCCATCCTATTTCCTGGCTCTTCCACTGTACTTTCACCTGTTTTACAGCTGGGATGCTCCAGGGAGACCCAGAACAAAAATTGGACCTTTCATCCTTCTCTCTCACTGGTCTGCTTTTCTAACTTATCCATTGGTGTCTATGCCAACACTTGACATTGATTTTTTTTTTAAGGAAGGACACATAAAGTTGTCAATCCCTTAAAAACATCAACCAACAAAAGACATGGCAGGAAAGGAGTATGAAGAGTTTAGTGTCCTGTGCACAAAAAGAAAAGGTCTACTCTGTTTCTGTGCTCCATAGAGCTATGCCAATAAAATGTATTCATGGCAACGATGTCATCCAGCAGCTATCAACAGGTTACAAATGATGCATAAATAGGAGTGTATATCCAGCCTTTGGAAATTCTGCAAAGTAAAATGCGTTGCAACAAATCTAAATGAACGTGGAGACCCTCTCTCTTCCTGAGAGGATAACATACACATAAGATAAGAACTTAAGATCAAACATGGTTTCTGCACCTCATTGCTATCCGCTAACCTCGCTTGAGGAGAACTTTTGAGTGAGGATAGGACGAGGCTTAGACATGTGGCTTTCCCGTTACAATAACCTGCTGATGCTCAAATCACACACGACAAATGAGTGGGATACAGGAGAGCAACTGGTGCCTGTATAACTGGATGGCAGAGAGCTATGAAATCAAGTACACTGCAGGTGCTCTCTCAGGTTCAGTAATATTAGTCATGGTCATGAACATTCTGAGTGTTCTTACATGTTTGGGAGTGAACTTGCACCCCACATGTTTGTTTGCATAATAGCGTAGGCTGAGAGTGTAATAATAAAAAACCCCTTGTGACCCGGGCTGGACGTTTGTGTCTTTCACACAATTTATTTCTTCAATCATTCCAAATATGATGCAGCTAACTGTTTCGATATGAATCATCCGATATGAATCATAACATAAATCCCGGGAAAAAAGACTTGCATTTATATGGCGCCTTTCATGACTTCAGGACATCGAAAAGCGCTTTACAGCCAATGAAGTACTTTCGAAATATAGCCACTGTTAAAATGCAAGAAACATGGCAGCCAACTGGTGCACAGCAAGATCCCACAAACAGCAATGTGATAATTACCTGACAATCCATTTTGCTCTTGTTGACTGAGGAACAAATATTGGCTAAGGCACCAGGGATAACTTTCCTTTGAAGTCATGCCACGGGATCTTTTACATACATTTGAGAGGGCAGTCGGGTCTCATCTGTAAGGCAGCGCCTCTGACAGTGCAGCACTGCCTCAGTGCAGCACTGGAGTGGCCCTTAGGTTTTTGTGCTGAAGCCTCTGGGGTGGGCCTTGAGCCCTCAACCTTTTAACTCAGATGTGAGTGTGTTACTGAAACCTCTGACTGTACAACTGAGACACAGCTGATGGCCATCCCTGCTATTGAGCAAATATAAGCCCTGGAGAGCTGGATTTAGCTCAATTGGAGCATATTTTTTTAGTGTACACAATGGTCTCCCCATGGAGGCACGGTCCCACCATGTGACACCCACCAACAAGTGAATGTATTCAGGAGGGGAGAGAGAAAATTATCTTGGGGATTAAAAATAAATTGAAAATATGTGGAGCTCCAAAGGGGGAAGATTTATAATTTATTGGTTTCCGATACCCCCCTGTAGTCAGCCGCTGAGGATACAGGTTAGGCTTGCCAGATCTCCAGGATTGCCCTGGCATCTCGGGGAGCTAAAGACTAATCTCCTTGACACTGCTGCAAGTAACACAGGTGATAAATCATAGGGGATTTTTTTTTTTCCCAATTTGAACACCATCATGTATTGGTTCTAAAAACATTGGAGTGGGGGTAAAAGCTCTCTTTTACTGGGCAGGGCAGTTGGAGGCAGGAGGTTTTGCAGTGGAAGCTCAGGAATACATCCAACCAGAGCCGGTGACATGAGCACAGGTGAAGGCTCTGAGAAAGGTCTTGGTCCCATTGATCCTTTCAGAATGCAGGTAAACCAGATGGGTGAGAAAAGGGAGGCACAACAGCATAAAAATAATAAAACCCACACAGATCATTGCATATAAATAAAGTAAAAAGATTTGAACTATTTGAACTAAAAATATTTGAATGTGGCATTTGAAAGGTGACACCTCTGGACACAGCTCACCTCTGAATTTTTTTTATTCATTAATGGGATGTGGGCGTCGCTGGCTGGGCCAGCATTTACTGCCCATCCCTAGTTGCCCTTGAGAAGGTAGTGATAAGCTGCCTTCTTGAACTGCTGCAATCCTGTTGGGAAGGGAGTTCCAGGATTTTGACCCAGCAACAGTGAAGGAATAGCGATATATTTCCAAGTCAGGATGGTGAGTGACTTGGAGGGAAACTTCCAGGTGGCGGTGTTCCCATCTATCTGCTGAACCTTGTCCTTCTAGATGGTAGTGGTTTTGGGTTTGGGAGGTGCTGTCAAAGGAGCCTTGCTGAACTCCTGCAGTGAATCTGACAGTTGTGGGTTCAACTTCCACTCAAGAGACTTAAACATATGATCTAAGCTGGCATAGTATTATGCTACATGTGAGATGTCAAACTGGAGTTGTTAACATTCGTACGAGTCTTTAAACTGAGATCCATCTGCATTTTCAGGTGGGCATAAAAGATATCATGACACTATTCAAAGGACAGCAATGGAGTTCTCCCGGTGTCCTGGCCAACATTTGTTCCTCAACCAATATCACTAATACAGATTTCTCATCATTTATTTCTTTGATGTTTATGGGAAATTGCTGTGTGCAAATTGGCCTCTGCAAATAACACATTACAACAGTTTCTACATACAAAATTACAACAGTTTCTACACTTCAGAAGTACTTCATTGGTTGTAAAGCATTTTGTGCTGGCCTGAGGTTGTAAAACAAACCATATAGTTGTTTGCTAGTACAGAGCTTGAGTCTTGCTGAAAAAAGGGACATGCTATCAAAGCTTTTCATCTTGCACTCATCAGGATAGCTTGCAAGAATTTTCCAACATTAAGGGGGAGCAACCATTTTACTGCATGAGAACAGAGTGCTGATTGGTTGGCAAGCGGACTTTAGTTGGTAGAGGTGTTGCCATGGAGAATGTAGCATGGAATAGTTAACTGCCCAGCTTCGTTTAAATTCAAACTGGGCAGGTCAACTCTGATGGGTCAAGGCATTGCCCTGAGGGATGAATGAAATCCACCAATCAGCAATCTCTTCTCATGCAGTCGACTTGTTGTTCCCCTGCTCTGTTGAAAATTTGTGCAAGATGATGAGTGCAAGCTTTGATAACATGTCTCTTATCAGCAATAGAACAAACCTTATAAATTGAAGATTTTGCTTTTCTTTGATGATGAGGCGTGAACGCGCATGAACTCAATATTACACTGGCTGTCAGCCTAAATTATGCGTTCAGGTTCTGAAAACAAAACTTTTAATTCTTTGGGGGGTTTTTTTGCTTCAAAAATGTCACACTGTACCCTGCTCAGAATCAGGTACTACGACTGATATGAAAACTAAAAGATCAATAACTTCTTAAGACACTGAAATTCCGTGAAATTTATATAGATTTAAAGATTGATTCCCCTATCGGGAAGCATGAGGCAGGAAATCATGGACCTGCAGCCTCAGACTTTCCATCTATTAAACTTAAACAGGCAGTAATTCAAGATCTGCAAGCTCACTCCATGCCAGGAATGCACCCAATCAGTCCTAGAATGCTAAATTTGCTTGAATTAAAAGAAAAGGTTTTGCATACTTTAGAAAACATAACACATGATTTTCAGAAAGCAACAAAGGCTCTAACGAATACTCAGAGTTCAGATGGCATCCATAAACAACTCAGATTAGTCACTCTTGCTTTATGATGTTATCTAAAGCCCTCACTTAAATGACAGCCTTGTTAGTTACTTCCAGCCATCCATCATTCACCTTCAGGAAGAGAGTACAGAATGGTGTCAAAATGCAAGTATAGAAATAGATTGAGTCCTCCTTTCAGCAAATCAGTGTTTTGAACCAACTCTTTGAAAAATAGGCTCGGGCAAATGGTCTTCGGGATATGTAAAACTGGTTTTCAGAAAAGGTTTAATACAAAGCTGTCAAACATGGGCTTTTCCAGGGGTAAGGTTTTATATGAAAAAAAAAGATTGAGACAGATTGAAAACCCACTTAGGTTAGTTGTGTTTGTTTTCAAAGAGTGCAACACATAAACAGGTTACATTTCTTTAACCAAAATGAATGAGTGTCTCACTTGAAGTGGGCAAGACTAGACAGCGCCTGCAGAAATGACAAACAAGCTTACATCAACTGCCTCTGTTCAGCATTAAGAAGAAAAAAATACTATCAGAGTTGGCAAATGAAATATATACCATCGCATACCCCAAAATCTCCATGGGAAAGTAAGTAGCACCCCCTAGAGAGGAACCCAGGAATGTACCTCCCTGGGATTATTAATTTAAGATACTGTATACAATAACAAGATGTTTCATTTTGAATTGGTATTCTCTGAAAGAAAACTTTTGAAATATGTGGATACTGATGGCAGTGATTATTTTCTCTTAGGAGAGAATTAAAAATTATCAATAAGAATGTCGTGAGAGAGATAGGTATAAAACAGAAGTCTTGATTGGATCTGGCACCTAAAAAATAGCTTTATGTTACTACTCAAATATAATTCAAAAATGACCTATAAATGATTGTCTTGATTTTCCCTGGGATTCCAAAACCCAAGAATAGAGGTGGATAAATTACAGGAATCCATCATAACTGAAAGATGAATATTCTGTTTAAGACCCACACACAGAAATTCAGAGCTTCAGTATGCAGACTGTATTACAAAATGAATATAAATACAACATCTCTTTCTCTTAGGGACTTTCACCCAGAGTGCAGTGAGAGAAAATAATAAATTAATTCTTTGTTTGTTGAAACACTCTCACCTTATCTATCATGCAATCAATCAAAAGTGTGACATGAAAGTATAAAAGACTGAGGATACAAAAGATTTCATATAAAATGAGTTATTAACAATATTGTCTATATAAATGGAAAGCCCTAGCCAAACCATTAAAGTGTCATAAAGTGCAGAAATGCTGCTGCAGGCATTGTGAGAAATGTAAGGCCATAGTCTAACCGTCACATATCAGACAAAAGAACGATGGAGCTATCTGTGGTACTGTCAAAACTACTTCAGGATGCAAACATCAGAGTGAATTCACCTGATATTAAGGCTGATAAATATGAAGAGCCTCCTCAGACTCATGGCATGTTTAGAAAGGAAGTAATCACACCTAGGCCAGAGAAAATGCCATAAGGTATTCCCTACATAACATAACAGGATAGCTGGCGGAATGATTTATATTACACGTCAGAATTGTATTCTTAAGATTACAATAGACTCATTTCTGCTCCTTGTTCAGAAATCAAATAAATAACTAAAATTGCATTGCCCTTATCTGAATTACTGCAATTATTTCAATCTGATCATTCTGGTATTAAAAGATGCTTACATTTTATTGCAGCTATATGTTTACTGACAGCCACACTTCTGTATCCATCTGAGGACACAGACACTACAGGTTAGTTCACTTTTACTGGGGAGTCCCTGAAGAGATGTACTAATGATTTATGCATGTGTATGTCTCCGCTAAACGCTAATATTGGTGCGTGTCAGAAAGACTTGTTAAGTTTACCACTTGAAAATGTCTCAAGGTAATGATAATCACGACAGGTACTAAGTTGGCAAAAAAACTACTTTGGGGTCATGATGATGTGTAAAATTTAAATTACATATATATTTTACATAAAGTTCTGTTTGCTGACATCTAGCCATGGCAGGCAGTTGCCATGGCACCGGGAAGTTGTTAGAAAGACTAGCCCCTCTTCTCCCATTAGTTAAAGGCAGTTTGTTCGGTGTTTACTGAGAGCTATCATGTAACCAAAGGCCACCACCATTATGGCTTTCATCAGATAAGGTGGGGGGGTGGATTTTTAGCCCCTGAAGGGGGTGGGTACAGATGTGGGCAGCGTGGAATTTTGGTCTCTGGCCAGCATGCCAGTTTCCCGGCTCCATCCTTCCCCGGGTCATATCCCTTGGACAGGATGGCAGGGGGTTGGGGATTTGGGGTTGGGGGGGGAGTTGGTCGGGCGGCAGGTCTACCTACCCACAAGCAGTGGGTAACCGATTCAACTGGTCAAGGGCCTGTTAACGTCTACTGTTGGAATTTTCCAGTCGGCCTCCAGATCCACAGAGGCAATGGGGAACAATGTAGCTGCCTGGAGGCAGTCTCCTAGTGGCAGGCCGAGTGCCCTGCACTCCAGGCAGGCTGAGAGGCACTCCTTGCCTGCCCAGGCTTCAGCTACAACTGTAGGCCGCCCTCTGAAGGAGTTCCCTCCCAACACCCCCAAACAACAGTGGCCTGGCTTCTGAAACCAATTTTTATTTTTAGTTTGCAAAAGTTGGAGTGGGTGCCTCCACCTTGCGGCGCCCTCTCTCTCTCATTTACCTGCAAAGGCAGCCTGCTGCTGCTTCCAAGCTGGAGAGCCTCCTGTTGGCCCTCCAGCTTCGAGAGCCTGCCTGCCATTCTTAATCGGACAGCGAATCCTCTCCCTAGCCACTAATTGGCCAATTCGGCGAAAATCACAGATGAGAGACTGTTTGCAACATAGTGCAGGCTTCTGGCCCTAATTTGAGCCTGATGGCAAGTTTTTGTGGCCTGCGGGAAAAGTCCTGCAAAGCATGTCTGTGTTGCATTCATTATAATGCAACAAAATATCGAACCCAGTTGCACGGACAGTCTCAGCTCAAGTATTTTGAAGGGAAAAGGTATAAAGTGCCCAAAATTCTTAAAGCTAATTCAAGAAAACTTTATTAGTCAGTACATAGTAAGCCTGACACAAAAAGGGCCAGTTAGTTTTAGAGAATAAAGTTGAGCAGGTGGAAGGGGTATCAGTGGGAGATAATTGTGGCAGCGGTGATCCTAATTCAATTAGATTTAGTATAGTTATGGAAAAGGACAAAGATAGGAGATACTTGGGGAAAGGCTAATATTACTAAATTGAGATGTGACTTAGCAAAAATGAACTGGAAACAGCTTCAAACAGGGGCGAATTTTACAGCACAAAAACAGAATTACCTGGAAAAACTCAGCAGGTCTGGCAGCATCGGTGGAGAAGAAATCAGTTAACGTTTCGAGTCTTCATGACCCTTCGGCAGAACTGAGTATAGTTAGGAGAAAGGTGAAATATAAGCTGGTCTAAGGTGGGGGGGCGGGGGGAGAGAGAAGTTGAGGGTGTGGTGATTGTGGAGATAAGCAAGCAGTGATAGGAGCTGATAATCAAAAGAGAAAAAATAGCAGAGGTTCTGACCATCATTTCCCAATCTGCTGGCTACAGGTGTGGTGCCGGGAAACTGGAGAACTGTTAATTTGTACCATTGCTTAAAAAGAGAAAGGGATAATTACAGGTCATTCAGCCTAACCTTGGCAGTGGGCAAATTATTTTGCAAAATAAAATGTTATAATTGTCATTAAGAAAGGCACGAATTATCAAGGACAGTCAGCATGGATTTTCTCAGTGAAGGTCATCCCTGACTAACGTAATGAAACTTTTTGAAGAAGTAACAAGGAGGGTCAGTGAACATAGTGTGCTCAATGTTATGTACATGAGTTCTAGCAAGCTTTCTGACAAGGTCCTACATGGCAAACTGAGCAGGAAAGTAATCCATGGAATCCAAAGGAAAGTGGTGAGTTGGATCCAAAATTGGTTGAGTGGTAAGAAGAAAAAAGTAATGGCTAATGGCACCCTCTCTCCTACGATCACATCCCTTCTGTATTTGCAATGACCAGAACTGCACACAGTTCTCTAGCTGTGGCCTAGGTAGTGTTTTACATAGTTCTGGCATAACCTCCCTGCTCTTATATTCTATGCCTCAGCTAATAAAATATCTGTGACTGGAAGGCTGTTTCCAATGGGGCTCCATATTGGTCCCTTGCTTTTTGACTTGATTTAGACTTAAATATGGTGAACATAATTAAGAAATTTGCCAATGACCATGTGGTAGACAGTGAGGAAGAAAACTGCGGATTGCAGGAAGATATCAATGGATTAGTCAGGTAGGCAGAAAAGTTGCAAATGGAACTCAATCTTGGGAATTACAAAGGACTGCATTAGGGGAACACTAACAAGGCAAGGGAATAAACAGTAAATTGTAGGATAGTGAAAAGGATAGAGGAACAGAAGGATCTTAGAATGCATGACCACAGATCTCTAAATGTAGCCGGACAGGTGGATAAGGTAGTTAAGAAGGCATACAGGACGCTTTCCTTTATTAGCCTAGGCCTAGAATATAAGAGCAGGGAGGTTATGCTAGAATTGTATAAAAAATTATCTAGGCCACAGCTAGAGAACTGTGAACAGTTCTGGCCACTGCATTACAGAAGAGATGTGATCGGAGGAGAGAGACTACAGAAGACATTTCTGAGGCTGTTACTGGAAAAGTTTAGTCAAGAAGAAAGACTAGATAGGGTGAAGTTGTTTTCTTTAGAAAAGAGAAGGCTGGGGTGAGATTTAATTGAAATGTTATGAGGGGCCTAGAGCGAGTGGATAGGAAGGACCTATTTCCCTTAGCAGAGTGGTCAATACCAGGAATAAATTTAAAGCAATTGAGAGAAGGATAAAAGGAGTTAAAGACAAACGCTTTCGCCCAGAGGGTGGTTGGGGTCTGGAACTCACAGCCTGAAAGGATGGTAGAGGCAGAAACCCTCATCACATTTAATAAACACTTGGATATGCACACAACCTATAAGGCTACAGACCAAAACCTGGAAAATAGCTTTCAGCTCTTTCCCAGCCAGCACGAACACGATGGGCGAAATGGCCTCCTTCTGGTTGTAAGCTTCTATGCCAAATTCCTTTAAAAGGTGACTGGCAAATCTTTTATGTAATCTTTTGGAGGTGTCGCTGGATTCCTACAGCCTCTAAGTACCTTTTGTTCGTTGCACAATTCACCTTCACAGCTGCCGTGATTATTTTCTTCTTCATTACCCTGTACAGTGGAATGCTACTGCAAACAAAAGCATTTTATTCAAATTAAAGAGAACAGGCATTTTTTTATATTAATAATTCCGTGCACGTACTATGGCATTGTCCATTCTGATGCTCAGGCTGTCTATCAATAACTATCATATACACTTCAGTCTGACTGTGACAACATATTTGATACTCCGCACATAAACTCATCTGAATTAAGCTAATATTTGAGATGCCTCAGATTTTGCAATAGGTATAATGGTGAAGCTATCAATGTTCACTGTTATAACTGAGTAAATCAGGCATCCACAGAAATACAGAAACTGCTAACAGAGATGTCCCTGTTCCTCCACAGGCTGCACTGATACAATCCTCACTGCTAGGTTCAATATTGAAAGACATGCAATAGTGTGAAGTTGGAGCACTTGCATACTATTTCCTCACTAAAGGCGTCAGAAAATGTCAGGGCTGGTGAATTCAGGAATGATTTTTAACCAAGTGATAAAGGATAAGTACATCCAAACAACCTCTTGCCATAAAAAATTAACTTTATAAGTGTGTAGTCTCATTCCTTCAGAAGTTAATTTGTGCTGAAGATTAGAAATAAATGATTTTGTTTAAATCTTCAACACTAATTAACATCTGAAGAAATGAAACCCTACATTGTACTTTTTACGGATTCTGCTTTTATTTTTCATTCTTAATCCCATCTGCCTTTCCCAATCTTTATTTTGTTTCCTGTACATGATTTAAATCTAATTTTAATCTCCCGGTTTTACTTCCTGATCTGGACTCCACATGGCTCAGCAAGGATTCTTCAATCTGATTGGTTGAAGCACCTCACTGTTTCTTAGGTTATTCGCAGATGCCACAGATCCCCTGCAGAGCGTGCTGCACTGGGTCAGATGACCAATGACATTAAGCCTTTGCTCAAAAGTCCGCAAACCCTTTGCAGGTAGCTATCAACAAGCTGAACAACGAGCACCGTTCCTTCGGCACTGACAGCATAATCTGAGCTAACACTTTGTTCCTTTACACAAGCTGAAGAAAAACAATTCTTTGTTTCAATATGTATTCTAAAAGGTATCAAAAGCAAGAGGAAATTGGCATAACTTTTTGAACTGCAATACCAATGGTCCTCCATTAAAACAAGTGGCTTAGTGTTGCCAGAGAAGTCAGAAACACTGGGCAACTGCCTTATCATGATGTTACCTAATGACTTAACACCGTCATCATATATCTTATAAAATACTGGGCTGAATCTTCCGAGGACTGGCAATCACCATCAGATTGCCACTCTGCTCCTATATTTTTACCCTAAGATGGAGCTCCGCATTTCTGGCCCAGAAATCTGAACTGGGCCTCTTCAGGTATGCAGAGCATACTGTTCTCGGAGTCCTTCATCGTAGGGCAGGATCGTCATGGCGAAAGGACACCCCCTTTTTAAGGCACTAGCTGCCCTATTTTGGTAAGTCTTCATTCACTAACACACTGAAAAGCTTTGGGGCATTCACTATGTTAATGAATGAGTGTGAGTGAGGTAAGTGGCTAGCTTGGTTAGGATGGTAGGTGGCAGGGTGGGTAGGGTTGGACGGTGGTAGATGGCAGGGTGCATAAGGTGGCAGGGTGGGTAGGGTGGAAAAGGGTGGCAGGGGTGTAGGTGGCAGGGTGGAAAAGGGTGGCAGGGGTGTAGGTGGCAGGGTGGGTAGAGTGGAAAAGGATGGCAGGGGTGTAGGTGGCAGGGTGGGTAGGATGGTGAGGTCAGGTCAGGTTGGGTCTGGAGGAGTCGGAGATTCAAGGGGGTCAGAGGGTCAGGGGATTCAGCAGGTCATGGGGGAGTCAGAGAGTCTTGGGGGTTGGGGTTGAGGGGGCCAGATCCAGGGATTGAGGGGGGAGCCGGAGGGTCGGGGAGACTGGAGGGTCGGGTGTCGGGGGGGGTGTTGGGTGGGGGAGGTCAGTTGTATAGTTACCCAAGAGTTCAACATGTTTTTTCTCTGTCCAACATTTTCTGGTAAATATCTAGGCAAGAGTTGGAGGCTTTTTCGGAGGGCCCCAGGGAGCAGAATTGCTCATTGGAAGTTGAAACTTCCTGGAGGCGAAATGGAAGTGACCTGGGGCGCCTTCATACTTCAGGCAACCGATATCTCTCAGCAGCAACACCAGCAGCATGTGCAGAATAGCCTTCTGCCAAAATTGCATTCAGCAACCGAGCCATGAGCAAGCACCCGTGACAACGCTGCTCCAGCCTCAGAAAACCCCGGATCCCACAGAAGCACCCAAACCTACGGTAGAGAAGAAGACCAGAACACCCGTGATTTGCATTTTATTAATTACATTACATTAATTTCATGATAATTGCATTCCTTGTGCCCTGCCTTCCACCTGTGTCTGTCATTCTAAGTTTAGATTGATTTTTAAAATGGTTAGATGAGTGTTTTATTTTGCTTTTCCCAGCAGCTTTCTCCTTCCCCTCTTTTAATCGATGTGGACTCTTTCCTGGGTTACTGTTCCTGGAGCATAGTATAAGTAGTATGTCATAAATGATCAGCTGTCCTTTTTTACTAACAGGCAGCTTGATGTTCATTCTTGACCATGCGCAACTTAGAATTATCAAAAAGCAAAGTGTGATTTTCTTTAAAAAAATTTAAAAATAAAGTTCAGGATTAAGATCATCAGTTGAAACTTCCTGGGCAATTCCCGCAGAGTCCTTGCGTTGGAATTACGAGAGGTCCTGTAGTGCATCCTCCAGGTTATATCTGACTCCAACCACCCAGAGACCAGAAGATCTGGGCCATAATGTTCAAAACAGGTCCATCAAATGGGCAGCTGTTTGCTTCTCAAGTTCCTAAGATATTCCTGTTTGTATTGTTATAAAAGGCCAGAAGTCTGAAGTTCCTGGGTTGTGGAGAACAGAAATCAGGTGTTTTGCTAGGAGCACTTACTTTGGGGTGCAATTTCAAAATTTCAATTGCATTTGCCATCCATCAGAATCCCAATCGTGTACCTGTTCCTCACATCTCGAGAGAAATTTGGAGGTGTATCTGGGTGAATTTCAGGGATCCTCAAAAATTCTTCACAACTCACCCCTTTTAGGCCCAGCAAGTTCTCAATCAAGTTCGTCAACACTATACTTTTCCAAATACCAATTCATTTTGTCCAGGATTATTGTCTCTACAAGTGTCTATCAACATCCTGGGGGTTACCATTGACCAGAAACTGAACTGGACCAGCCATATAAATGCTATGGTTATAAGAACAGGTCAGGGGCTGGGAATTCTGCAGAGAATAACCCACCTCCCGACTCCCCAAAGCCTGTCCGCTATCTACAAGGCACAAGTCTAGTGTGCGATAGAATACTCTCCAATTGCCTGAATGAGTGCAGCTCCAACAACACTCAAGTAGCTTGACACAATCCAGGACAAAGCAGCCCGCTTGATTGGCACCCCATCCATCACTTTCAACATCCACTCTCTCCACCACTGATGTACAGTGGTAGCAGTGTCTACATCTACAAGATGCACTGCAGCAACTCCTTCGACAACACCTTCCAAACCCGTGACCTATACCGCCTAGAAGGACAAGGGCAGCAGATGCATGGGAACACCACAACTTGCAAATTCCCTTCTAAGCCACACACTATCCTGACTTGGAACTATATCGCCATTCCTCCACTGTCACTGGGACAAAATCTTGGTACTCTCTCCTTAACAGCACTGTGGTTGTACCGACAGCACATGGACTGCAGCAGTTCAAGAAGTTCAACTCATCACCACTTTCTCAAGGGCAATTAGGGTTGGGCAATAAATGCTGACCTAGCCACTGATGCCTACATCCTGTGAAAGAATAAAATATTTTTAAAAAGTTTCCCCAGCCTGTAGTTACTGTGGTTTATCCTTCTCACCTGGTTTAAACAGGTGTAACATTTGCAACAAAACTTACATTCACAATTCTCAGATGTACACCTGTTCAGCCAGTTGAATTTTCTACGTTTTTTTGTAATAGTTTCCTTCTGGATGTTTATCTCCAGCAATGACTCTTCTGTACCCTCCTCAGGCACCCTACATGCCCTTGTTTACTTTACTCCATAACAACTGAGCTGAAATATTTATTAAGCATCTCCATCATTAGCTCATTCCCAAACACAAGCTTGTTCCCTTCACCTCTAAGTGATCCCACACTTTTGTTAAGCAATGTTTGACTTTCATGTGCTTGTGAAAATCTTTGCTGTTTACCTTTCTGTTGGTGACCAAACACCTACTCAATCTCATGAGGACTCGAAACGTCAACTCTTTTCTTCTCCACCGATGCTGTCAGACCTGCTGAGTTTTTCCAGGTAATTCTGTTTTTGTTTTGGATTTCCAGCATCCGCAGTAGTTTTTTGTTTTTACCTACTCAATCTTCCTAATTTTCCCTTTCCTACTTTTTAATGTAAATTGTGCATTATACTCCGATACTTCCCGGTTTTTCTTCTTTAAACCTTATTTTTGCTCTAACTCTTTTATTTATTCTTGAATCCCAATATTTGACACGCTGGCCGCCGGAGTACTGCGGGCCGAGTGCACTCATGTTATGAATCAGCCAGGACTGACAGAAAAATAGGCCAGATGCAAAACATCCCGCACTGCTTTTCCCACGGCTTCCTCTTCCAGCAGATGCCCAAGATGCATTCAGGGATACCCAGCACAGCTACTTAAATGAGGTTAACTCGCCAGATCCTGAATATTAGAGAGGTCAGGAACAAAGGTCCCAGGCCCTTCCACTGAGGTCCATGTACTTTACTGATTTCTCATCTTTACCCAGAGTGGTGTGAATGTGGAATTCACCTCTACAAGGTATTGTTGATGCATAGTTTAGATATATTTAAGAGGAAGCTGGGTAATTACAAGACAAAGGATTAGGTTTATGGTGTGAAAGTAGTAGGGCGGGACAGGGTTTATATGATTCAGACACCTGTATAGACCATTTGGGCCTGTTTTTGTGTTACAACATTCTATTAAGTTTACATATTCCCCTATGGGTCCATTGTTTTGAGCTGCACCCACAGCTCTGCTTTGAACAAGGGGGTGGGAATGAGATTTTCAGGAGCTACAGAAGACAGGAAGCATCCACAATGGTAGCTGTATCTATCCCCCCTCCTCCTTCTTAGGCAGTCCCTCTGGATCAAGCATGACTTGCTTCCAAAACAAAAACAGAAATACCTGGAAAAACTCAGTAGGTCTGGCAGCATCGGCGGAGAAGAGCAAAGTTGACGTTTCGAGTCCTCATGACCCTTCAACAGAACTAAGTAGAAATAGGAAGGGGGTGAGATATAAGCTGGTTTGGGGTGGGGGGTGTTGTTGGGACAAGCAAGCAGTGATAGGAGGAGATAACCAAAAGATGTCACAGACAAAAGAACAAAGGTGTTGAAGGTGGTGATATTATCTAAAAGAATGTGCTAATAAGAGTGGAGAGCAGGACAAGCAAGGTAGCTCTAGTGGGAGTGGGGCGAAATAAACCATGGGTGGAATACATTTAAAAGTAATGGAAATAGGTGGGAAAAGAAAAATCTATATAAATTATTGGAAAAAACAAAAGGGAGGGGGAAGAAACGGAAAGGGGGTGGGAATGGAGGAGGGAGTTCAAGATCTAAAGTTGTTGAACTCAATATTCAGTCCGGAAGGCTGTAAAGTACATAGTCGGAAGATGAGGTGCTGTTACTCCAGTTTGCGTTGAGCTTCACTGGAACAATGCAGCAAGCCAAGGACAGACATGTGGGCAAGAGAGCAGGGTGAAGTGTTAAAATGGCAAGCGACAGGGAGGTCTGGGTAATGCTTGCCGACAGACCGAAGGTGTTCTGCAAAGCGGTCACCCAGTCTGTGTTTGGTCTCTCCAATGTAGAGGAAACCGCATTGGGAGCAACGAATGCAGTAGACTAAGTTGGGGGAAATGCAAGTGAAATGCTGCTTCACTTGAAAGGAGTGTTTGGGCCCTTGGACGGTGAGGAGAGAGGAAGTGAAGGGGCAGATGTTGCATATTTTGTGTTTGCATGGGTAGGTGCCGTAGGTGGGGGTTGAGGAGTAGGGGGTGATGGAGGAGTGGACCAGGGTGTCACGGAGGGAACGATCCCTACGGAATGCCGTCAGGGGGGGGTTAAGGGAAGATGTGTTTGGTGGTGGCATCATGCTGGAGTTGGCAGAAATGGCGGAGGATGATCCTTTGAATACGGAGGCTGGTGGGGTGATAAGTGAGGACAAGGGGGACCCTATCATGTTTCTGGGAGGGAGGAGAAGGCATGAGGGTGGATGCGCGGGAGATGGGCCCTGTCAACTACCGTGGGTAGAAAACCTCGGTTAAGGAAGAAGGAGGACATGTCAGAGGAACTGTTTTTGAAGGTAGCATCATCAGAATAGATGCGACGGAGGCGAAGGAACTGAGAGAATGGGATGGAGTCCTTACAGGAAGCGGGGTGTGAGGAGCTGTAGTCGAGGTAGCTATGGAAGTCGGTAGGCTTGTAATGAATATTGGTGGACAGTCTATCACCAAAAATCGAGACAGAGAGGTCAAGGAACTTTACAGCCTTCCGGACTGAATATTGAGTTCAACAACTTTAGATCTTGAACTCCCTCCTCCATCCCCACCCCCTTTCAGTTTCTTCCCCCTCCCTTTTGTTTTTTCCAATAATTTATATAGATTTTTCTTTTCCCACCTATTTCCATTATTTTTAAATGCATTCCACCCATGGTTTATTTCACCCCACACCCACTAGAGCTACCTTGCTTGTCCTGCTCTCCACTCTTATTAGTACATTCTTTTAGATAATATCACCACCTTCAACACCTTTGTTCTTTTGTCTGTGACATCTTTTGGTTATCTCCTCCTATCACTGCTTGCTTGTCCCAACAACCCCGCACCCCCCCCCCCCCCCCACCCCCTTAAACCAGCTTATATTTCACCCCTTTCCTATTTCTACTTAGTTCTGTTGAAGGGTCATGAGGACTCGAAACGTCAACTTTGCTCTTCGCCGATGCTGCCAGACCTACTGAGTTTTTCCAGGTATTTCTGTTTTTGTTTTGGATTTCCAGCATCCGCAGTTATTGGTTTTTATTTTTATGACTTCCTTCCACTCTGGTTCATGAGTTCTGAGATGGCTGATAAAACCAATGCGCAATCTGTCAACTCTGCCAGGGCAGGTGGTGCTTGACGGTTTGGGCAGGTGAGCAATGCCCAAACCAGCTTACACTCCCGGATTTCATTAATGATCATCTCCCGGAAATATATCTATTAAATAGTTTCTCAATCAAACAACTGAATTGGCTTTCATTGTAATTCTTTTCAGTCGCCAAGCAGCAGCACAGATGCGGAGTACGCAGGCTGGTCACAATTCAGGAAATTGACAGCATAATTTGATCCAGAAAGCGCCCATAGTTCATAAAGTCACTCAAAATTACGTACAAGGGATGACCAGCACGGAGACTCCCGGGTAAGACAATAATGCAGCTATTAGCAATTTTAATAACTGACCTACAATAAGAGTTGTGCAAAATCCACGCACATTTGCAGTCGTGGATCTCCTATGCACCGTTTGTAGTAGGCTGAGAGAATGCGGCTTTATGATAACCGAGGCATTGTGCCATGTAATATCGCAGTGTCTTGTCAGGGTGGATTTATATCAAATAGACCCAAGTTGCAGAATATTGTTGAATTGCTACCTGTATTTTGGAAATTGAATTCAGTGATTCTGTCCTTGAAAATGTTTCATCAGTGGCCTTACCGGCTATGATTTGTTCCTTTGCCAATGCATTTAGTTTTCTTTCCCTGATGCTTAGGGATCTGGGAGTGTTCCCAGTGTCAGGCAGCACTGGAGGGGTGGGACACTAAATCCAGTGGCACTGGGGGGGGGGGCCCTGTCCAGGGTTGCACAGGAAGCCGCCTCCAAAATTATGGCAGCACCAGAGAGAGACGGAGCCGTTCGTTTCCGAAACCTGATTGTCGGTAGACAGATTTAAGATAAGGCGCCTTCAGTGGCGGGAACTGCATTACAATGAGCACTGGGAGGGAGGAAGGAAGGAAGGAGGGAGGGAAGGAGGGAGGGACCACAAGCGACTTGGTCTCCCGGCGTCGACGATGCTTCACTGCGCCGGCGCGTTCAGTCAGGTGGGGAGGGAGCTGGGCGAAGTAAGAGAATGGGCTGGAGACAACTGCGCACGCGCGGCGGCTGACCCTTGCTCATCCTCATCCTCGCCCCGCTCCCTGATGGAACGGGGGCGGGGCAGACCTGCGCACGCGCGACGGTCAGCATTGCCCCCTCCTCCTCCTCCTCCTTCACTGATATCGACAGGGGCCCGCTCAGCGGCTGGCTCCTCCTCTCCCTTCAACCCCCGCCCCCTCACTCCCAGATTCCAGGGGCACGGCTGCGCGCGCACGCGCGGCGGCCGGCTCGGGCTCCTCCTCCCCAGGTTGGCTGGGGCAAGCTTGTCGGCGTTTCCGCGGCGACCACGATGACGGTTATGAATGAAGGCGGGTAAGGTAGGGTTGGGGCCAGGAGAAAAGAAGAGATCTCCGCCCGGCTGGAGGTACTGCGCATGCGCGAAGGCCGCACTGTGCAGGTGAGGCCCCACACACACCCCCCCCCCGGGGAGGGTGGGGGGGCTGGTTGGTAAGGACGAGGCCGCGCGCCTGCGCACGAGCCACGGCGGTGACAGTTGGCAGGTTGTTGTTGTTGTGGGGGAGGGGAATCCGGGGCCTAACCCGGAGCGGGAGAGCCGATCCATGGGCACCGGCTACAGCCATTAATAAGGGTCAGTGACATCGAAGCGGGGGATCGCGATGCCGATAAAGCGGTGATTGTGCCCCCGGGTGGCGGGTCACGTTCACGGCTCCCTATCCCGGTGTTCTCCTTGTGTTTACTGCAGCGAGGAGCCTACCGAGGGCGGACGGCCCTGCTGGCGGTGGCTGGAGGAGGCCATGAGCGGCTCCGGGCCCAGGAAGTACATCTCCATCAGCGTCCCCGACAAACCCGACTCCATGTCCCCGCACATCAAGTCGGCGGAGGAGCTGCGGGTGATCGGCTTCAACCTGAGCGACTTCTCCAGGACCGTGCAGTTCCTCGTCTGTGTGGCCGGCGTCTTCATCTTCTATCTCATCTATGGATACCTGCAGGTCATTAACACATTAGCACTTGTTAAATATTACAAAGAGGGGCATTTTTTTTTTAAATTCATTTCATTTAATCCCCCACTCCTTCAAATGCAAAACCAAATGAAATCAGAGCACACCGTGCAATCATTTGCAGAATTGTTGCATTTCTAAGTTAAAATTGGCATTTGCAGGAGCTCTATTTAATTCCCCATTTTTTACAAATGCAAAAAATAATCAGCACACCGTGCAATCATTCGCAGATTTGTTGCATTTCTCAGTTAACATTGTAGAAGCTCTATTTATTTTATTTAATTTCCCCCCCCCCCCGTCATACAAATGCAAAACAAAATAAAATCACGGCACCCTGCGATAATTTGGAGAAGTGTTCCATTCCTAAGTTAACCTTGTTTTTATTTTTGCAGGAGCTAATTTTCTCCTTGGAAGGCTTTAAACCATTCGGCTGGTACCTCACCCTGGTTCAGTTTGCTTTCTATTCCACCTTCGGGCTGATCGAGCTGCAGCTCACGCAAGACAAGAGGAGGAGGTAATTAATGGTCGGTGATTGTGTGTTTTTTTTTAAAAGGAGTTGCTGAGATCTTGCAGGGGAACTTGAAATAAAAACAGAAATGCTTGGAAATACTCAGCAGATCAGGCGTCCTTATTGAAAGGAGACTTGTTAATTCAGTGTAAATTGTTTACACGCCGCTTCAAATTGTTTTCCGTCAACTATCTTTTAAACCCTGTAGGTGGTGTAAACAGATGAAATGATCAGTATCAGCAATGATGCTTTGAACTACTTGGCAACAATGATTGCCTAGGGATCCCTGCTAACCACTCTAGCAGGATATCTGAACAGCAGATATTCAAGCAGAGAGGTGCACCAACTATGTTTTTCTCTAATCCTAAAGAAGCAAAGCTGCTAATTCCTATTCCCTGTAAATACAAGGACATAAGAGTTCCATGCATGTACACTGATACATTAACTAACTTGTCTAAAAATGGGAGATTGTAATAAAATTGCTTTGTTTTTTCAAGTATTAGAATTATATGATACTGTGACAGTCATTTACTTTCTGATGCAACTAAAGTAAATTAAAACTAGAGCAGCTGATTTCAAATGTGCGTTTTAGCTGTATTTAAAACAGCTTAATACATAAATGGCCTAATATTTTTTCACTGTTCAGTACCAACTCTTTGATGCTCATCAGGCTCATTGCTTAGATCATTCAACTCTTCCCAAACCTTTGGGAGGCATACACATCTTCAGATCTTGCAAACCACAACAGCTGTAATTTACTTTCTAATTTGACCTTTGTACATTTAGAATTATAGACTGGTCGTAGCACAAAAGGAAACCATTCAGCTCATCATTGCTGTGCTGACTCTCTACAAGAGCAACTCAGCTGGTCCCACTCCACTAGCTTTTCCCCATAGCCCAGCAATTTTTTTCTCTTCAGTTAATTATCCAGTGAAAGCCATGATTGATTCTATCCCCACCAGACTCTCGGGCAGCGCATTCCAGATCCTAATGACTCTGTGCAAAAAAAGATTTTCCCCCCATGTCACTTTTGGTTCTTTAGTCACACTGTGCACTCTTGCTCTCAACTCTTCTGCCAATTTCTCTCTATCCACTCTGCTCAGACCCCTCATGATTTTGATCACTTATATGAAATCTTCTCTCAACCTTTGCTTCTCTAAATACAACAGCCCTAGCTTCTCCAATCTATCCACATGGCTTCCTTCTGTGCTACAACCTGTCTATGATTCTAAATGTACAAAGGTCAAATTAGAAAGTAAATTACAGCTGTTGTGGTTTGCAAGATCTGAAGATGTGTATGCCTCCCAAAGGTTTGGGAAGAGTTGAATGATCTAAGCAATGAGCCTGATGAGCATCAAAGAGTTGGTACTGAACAGTGAAAAAATATTAGGCCATTTATGTATTAAACTGTTTTAAATACAGCTAAAACGCACATTTGAAATCAGTTGCCCTAGTTTTAATTTACTTTAGTCGCATCAGAAAGTAAATGACTGTCACAGTATCAAATAATTTTAATACTTGAAATAAAACAAAGCAACTTTATTACAATCTGCCATTTTTAGACAAGTTAGTTAATGTATCAGTGTACATGCATGGAACTCTTATGCCCTTGTATTTACTTGGCAGGCAATAGGAATTAGCAGCTTTGCTTCTATAGGATTAGAGAAAAACATAGTTGTAGATACTATTTCAAAAAGTACAGTTTTGAACAGTTTATAGTGTTTGTGAATGACAGAGATGCCTCGAATATGATGAGAGAAGAAGGCAGCTGAGAGGAGATTTGATAGAAGTATTCAAAAGATGAAAGGTTATCTGGGGTTGGTGGGAAAGTGGAGATGAAGTTACAATCAGAATAGCCATGATCTTATTGAATGGCAGAACAGGCTCGAGGGGCCAAGTGGCCTAATCCTGCTCCTAATTCGTATATTCATTTGTACGTTTGTTATGTTCAAGACCATGGGGAGTCGGGGCAGAATAGATAGAGAGAAACTGTTCCAACTTGTGAAAGGATCGAGAAGCAGAGAGCACAGAAAAGAAGCAAAAGCGACACGAAGAAAAACTTGTTTTGTGCCAGAGTGTGTGGTGGAGGCAAGTTCAATTGAGGCATTCAAAAGGGAATTAGACCACTACTTGAAAAAGAACAATGTGCAGAATTACCGGGAGAAGGGAAATAGCACCAGGTGAACTGCTCATTCGGAGAGCCTATTCAGACATCATGGGCCGAATGGTATCCTGTGCTGTAACATTTCTGTGATTCTGTGAAGGAAAGGGTAATGACAAGGGACACTGCACAATTAGATTTGGCTGTGTCCTGGATAGATCAGATTTATGACCGTTCCAGATTTTTCATGGCCTAGAAAATGTTTCAAGGCAGCTAATGTCATGCTGCAGTCACAATATGTTGAATTTTTATGGCTCTTTTTTAAGAAGCTGCCCTGCTTTGCAGTAGAAACATTTGCAATTGATGGGAAGAGTTACCCAATTCTAATGAGAAAGGAGATGAGTTAATCTTATACCTTTGTGATCTCTTCAGAAAGATGATATTTGTAGCAGCACAGAAGGAAGGGCTGATGTGGTTTGTGTTATCCTCAATGTGCTGCATGCAAATGATAATAGAAAGCTTCAGCAAATAAAGAAATGGTAGTTATTGGTTACTGCCTATTTGTGCAGTGTATCTAATTTAAATTACGTTCCAAGGGGCTACCCAATGGCTCTGATCTTTTGAAGATTTTGCATTTTCCTGAATGCAAATGAGTTTAAACATAAAACTGGGCAAAAAGAAACACCTAAAACCACCTATAGCACAATTTTGAGGATATGTTTGGCTCATTCATTTTCAAATAGACCTAATGGTTGTTTTGATCTGCTGTAAATGTTAGGATTGCCAGCGATAGATAGACCTTTTTTTCCATTTGGTTGTTATTTGCTACATAACTTAGTCTTTGTTATTTGTTCATTGTTTATAATCAACCCAAACATTCTCTTAAGATGTTCCAAGTACAGTGTACATCCAAGGCATTGTTACAATTGCTTTTAGTAGATTAAACAAAACTAGCACTGCTAATTACATTTGTAGTTGATGACAGTTTCCTGTAGCTACATTTTTTTGGCATCACAGTAAAAATCAATCATGTGTAGTGTCTGTTTTCAGTAGGCTAACTTGCTGCTCCTTATCTTTCCAAACAGAGAAATTTAAATACCATAACAAATTTATCATATTCTTTATCTTTTGAAATAATATAAATATTGGTAGGCAGAGACTTATGCTAGATTTAAAAGATGGGTAGGATTTATTTTAGAAAATTGTAAGCCAATTTTCTTCCTCTTCTGAAGACATTACTGGGAGCCATTTTACAAGCACTTCAGCCACTGGAGTCAAGAGACCATACGTATGCATGAACCTTGATTGCAATATAAGTATCAGCAAGCTATTTGACTGTAAGGAACACGACAACCAAATCCAACCCTGTCCTTTCTGATGTGGACTACTAGCAGTGGGCCACTGGATAATGATCCAAAACCAACCCAAAGCACTGCTGTCAATTGTAGTACCCAATCAACAGCCTGTCTGAAGCATTCAATAAGGTGCCAAATGCAAGGCTGTTCCACAAAATAAGGGCTTATAGAATTGAGGATAATATATTAGCATGGATAGCAGATTGGTTTATGGACAGAAAGCATTTTCATGTTGGCAGACTTACTAGTGGGGTGCCGCAAAGATCAATGCTAGGGTCAAATAGCTTGCTGATACTGATACTATTTAATTTCTCAGTTATTAACAATCATTAATTTAGAAGAAGGGACCGAATATAATATGTCCAACTTTGCTGGTGATACAAAGCTTGGTGAAAAAGTAAGCTGTGGGGAGGACACAAACTCTGCAGAGTGTTGTATACAGGTTAGCGAATGGGCAGATGGTGTTACTGTAGGGAAATGTGAGTTTATCCACTTTGGTAGGAAGAAATTATTAAATGTTTCAGTTCTGAGGGATCCTTGTGTCCTTAGACCTGAAGCACAGAAAGTCAACATGCAGTTACAGCAAGTAATTTTGTCATGGGGTTAAAATACATGAGTAAGGCAGCCATGCTGCAACTGTACATGGCCTTAGTGAGACCACATCTGGAGTACTGTGTACAGTTTCGGTCTCTGTACTGAAAGAAGGATATACTTGCCTTAGGGTGTATCAGAGGTTCACTAGATTGATTACTGAGATGAGAGTTGTCCTCTGAAGAGAGAGTGAGTAAAATGGGCCTCTACTTTTCTGGAGTTTAGAGGAATGGGAGTAATCGCATTGAGATATGTAAGATTCTAAAAAAGCCTGACAGGGTAGAGACGTGGTTTCCTCAAACTGGAGAGCCTTGAACTAAGCGCATAGTCTCAAGAGAAGGATTCAGTCATTTCGGCGTGAGATGGAGGCATTTCCTCACTGAGAGGGTTCTGCAAATCCTTGTAATTTTCTACCTCAGACTGTGGATGTTTGAGATGTCCAAGACTGAGTGTCATGAAGCTATTAATGTATATAATGTTATTGGAAATTATTTTTTTTAAATGGAGGTTTAGTCTTTGGGTGTGTCTTTGTGTGTCTTAATTGGTTTAAAGCCAGCTAGTCTGGGTGCTTTGATGTATAGTAGTTTTGAGATGTAAATAGAGAGGTATGGGGTATATTTGCATTTTGTTGAATAGAGCATTCAAGAAGGGGAGAGAAATCTTGTACCTAACTAGGAGAGTAATGTTTATATTACTAATAAAATTAGTACAATGAAAGGGGTTTTATTGTTAGAAGAGATGGAGTTCAAAGGGCCTGGTGATACAAGTAAAATTTACATTCAAAGAGAAGTACTGGGTATAACCTGAGGGGAGTTTGTGCACGCAAAGCAGAGGAATGTAACATCAAAGCAGCTGTGAGCCTACAACTGTCTGCAAAGGAACCAAATTCAAAGGAACCTTATTTTGAATTCGTAAGATGAAATGCTTTGCCTGTTGTCTGCTTAAAGTCTATTGGTTATGGTTGCCTTAGGGGAGATTAATTTGAGAAATTGTTAAAAAGTTATGATTTGTAGCAATGTGTATATGTTTAATTTGTTGTAAATTAATAAGTGTCTCATGTAGTTTGAGATAAACACCTCGAACTGGTGGCCTTATTCCTGAATTTAGAGCTGCAACTCAAAACATACACAATTGAAAATGTAGGTTATGACAGTTGTTTAAAGTTTCCCTCTGGGATTTTAAATAACAGCCTTTACCAACTGCTGTGTCATAACAACTGGGGGCTCTTGCGGGATAAAAATTATAATTCCTTGATTGGTTTGGAATTGGTGAATCTTAAGGTTACGAATACGAGAAGCACTTCAAATTCAGGAGTTGGTGAGATATTTTTAGAAGTAGTGAGACTGCAAGATGACTTTGGCAATTGCTAAGACTTGCCTGGGAGTAGAAAATATAACTCTGATTGGGTTGGAAAAAATAGCCAACAATAAGTTAAGAGTTGGCAGATAAGTTAAAATTGGGGTTACCTGAGGGTGCTAGGAAATCAGATATAATTAAGAGTGGAGCACATCATCGACAGTTGGAAGTGAAACCTGACACCAGTGAATCACAGCTGGAGGTAATGAGTTCCAAATGAAGATGCTTGAATTTAAACAAACAAAGGAACTGAAAAAGCTTGAATTAGAAGCAAAGGACAGAGAAATGACCAGGTAGAAAGGCAGGAGTGCGAAAGGGAGCTAGAAATTGTGAAGATGAAGGAGGAGGAAAGAGAGAGAGAGAATTCCAACTGAAAATGTTGACAGTTAAAGAGACACCAGTAGGTGAGGAAGGACTTATCTCCAGAGTAGAACCTAGTGGGGAGATGTTTAAATTTGTACAAGCTCTTCCAAAGTTTGAGGAAAAAGATATTGAAGCATTCTTTATTTCATTTGAGAAGCTAGCTAAACAGATGAAAATGGCCGCAGGAAAACTGGACGTTATTATTACAGTCTAAGTGGATACTCTTTCGAGTTACCAACAGTCACAGATTGCAACTTCTTTCGAGTACAATCACAGTTCTTAGTTTTCCAGGAGTGGGACATGAACCCACAACCCTCTGATTCAAAGGCGAGGGTGCTATGAACTGAGCCACAGCTGACACCTCCTAAGTTAGTGGATAGGGCACATGGGGTATATGCTTCGCTATCAGAAGAAATGTTAGTGAATTATGATGTGGTTTAAAAGGCTATTTTGAGTGCATATGAGTTGGTTCCTGAAGCGTACAGGCAGAAATTTAGGAATATGAGAAAACAGCCTGGGCATTATATTGAGTTTGAAAGAGTAAAACAAAGTAATTTTGACCGGTGGATACAGGCATTAAAAATAGAGACAACGTATGCAGCTCTTCGGGAAGTAATTCTTTTGGAAGAATTTAAAGATTCAGTCCCTTCGGTAGTGAGGACACATGTGGAGGAACAGAGGGTTGTTTCTGTAAGACAAGCAGCAGAGATAACTGATGATTAGTTAGTTCATAGAGCTTTTTTTGGTCACCCTTACAAATTGGAAAAGGATAAAAAGTGGGAAGGTGAAAGGAAGGTAGGTAGTCAGGGAAGAGGAGGAGTAGCTGGAAGTTCCCAGGAAGTTTTTTCTCAGGAAAAAAAAGGTGCTAAAGGTAGAAGTGACATTCGAAAATTGAGGTGTTTTCATTGTAATAAAGTGTGGGGCACACGAAGTCAGTATGTTGGAGATTGCAGGAAAAATCTGTTTGAATTGTTGGGATACAGAAAAGTTCAGGAAGTAGAAGTACTGTGTGTTCTGAGGTTCAAGCACAGGAGAAACCAGTGATTTGTGTACAGGTGAAACAGGGAGAATCAGTGATAGGTGAAGAAGTGGGAATTTTGTTCACGGTTTACTCAATCTGAGGATCAAGTTGCAGAAATGTTTAAATACTTTGTGTGTGAAGGGAAAGACTTTCCAGGTGTACAGGGTGGAGTAGGTAAAGATCTTAAAATTTTAAGAGACATAGAGCCAATCCTTAATGTTGTGGGATAGTGATATTTGTTCAAAAGGCATATTGCAGTAGCAGGTAATGATAAGTGCGGTTCACGGAGATGCTAAAATTATTCCGTTGT
This sequence comes from Cetorhinus maximus, assembly GCF_964194155.1. Lineage (NCBI taxonomy): Eukaryota > Metazoa > Chordata > Chondrichthyes > Lamniformes > Cetorhinidae > Cetorhinus > Cetorhinus maximus. The sequence goes on from NC_135882.1 coordinate 12,476,310, forward strand.
GGAAGGTAAATTTAAAGAGCAAATGGAAGGCAGGTGAAGTTATTGTTGGAGTGGTGGAAAAATTGCCCATTGCAGCGGTTCAATTTATTCTGGGTAATGATATAACTGGACCGCAAATGTGGATGATGCCTATGGTAGTTGAGCAGCCTGTAGAAGTGTTTTCAACAGAGGTGTTACAGAAGGAACATCCTGGATTGTTTCCTGATTGTGTTATAATGAAATCAAAGGCTCATAGGGAAGAACAAGAAAAATGAGAAAGGCAGGCAGTTCATAGGCAAGAAGAAGGTGTTGAAATCCAATTAGCTGGCACTGTGTTTGATAACATTGTTCAAGAGGAAAGAATACAGGACAATTCAGCTGAAGTGTTTAACTCAAGGAGGCTAGTGGAGTTACAGAAAAATTATTTGCAATTAAAGCAGTCATATCAGAAAGCTTATTCAGAAATAGAAGCAAAATGTATTCCAGTATGTTATTATCTTTGGGGAGATATTTTAATGTGAGATCATGTCTCAGCAAATGAAAGTTAAAGGGAGATGCATCAGATTGTAATCTCATTAGGGTATAGAAATGAGATTCTGAGGATTGCTCATGAAATTCCAATGGGGGGACATTTTGGAATTAGGAAAACACAGGAAAAGATAGAGGGGTTTTTTTGGCCAGGATTGCACAGGGATGTAGTCAAATTCTTTAGAACCTGTCATGCATGTCAAATAACAGGAAAACCACAAGCAATGATTAAGTCGGCACCTTTAATCCCAATACCAGCATTTGAAGAACCTTTTACAGGATCATAATTGATTGTGTACGACTAAAAGTGGAAATCAGTATTTACTGACAATAATGGATGTGTCTATCAGGTTTCCTGAAGTGATATCTTTAAGAAATATTACAACTAAGAAAATTGTGGAGGAGTTAATTAAACTTTTTACAAGATATGGTTTACCTAAGGAAATACAATCAGATCAGGGGTCAAATTTCATGTCATAGCTGTTTAAGGAAGTAATGAACAGCTTGGGGATAAAACAGTTTAAGTCAACAGATTATCACAAGGAGTTTTGAAAAGATGGCATCAAACTTTTAAAACTATGATGAGAGCATACTGTCAGGATTATGTACAAGATTGGGATACAGGAATTCCATTTTTGTTATTTGCTATTAGAGACACTCCTAATGCATCAACTGGTTTTAGCCCTTTTGAACTAGTTTATGGTCATGAGGTAAGGGGACCACTGACATTGATTCATGAGAAATTGGTGGGTCATAATTCAGAAACTATTCCCTGGATTACGTATCAAAGTTCAGGGGAAGGTTGAATAGAACATGTGAGTTGGCTAGGGAACATTTAAAGATATCACAACAAGTAATGAAAGTGAAGGCAAATAAGAAAGCTAAAACTCGCAGCTTTGTTTCTGGAGATAAAGTACTAGTTTTGTTACCAGTACTAGGTGATTCAATAAATGCAAGATTAATGGTCCTTAGAGGATTGAAAAGAAATTGAGTGAAGTAAATCATTTAATAAATACTCCAGATAGAAAAAAGAAGCAGAGGGTGTGTCATGTAAATATGCTTAAAAAGTACTTTGACAGGGAAGAGGAACAAAAAGAGGGATTAGTGATGATGGATGATGAGAAAGAGGTAGAAGTGCAGGACTCTGAAATTGATTTTCCTCTAATCAAATTGGTTAATGAGGGGCTGCTTGAAAATTTAAATAAAATATTGAGCTACCTTCCAAGCAAGTGTCAGTGATTTGGAAAAGCTATTGCAGTCACACACAAACCTATTTGTGGAAATAAGTTGGGAGAGGGACATTTAGCTATACATGATGTATGTATAGAAATTTCATCTTCAATATAAATTAAATCCGGCGAAGTTATCACAAGTACAAAAAGAAATTGATTTCATGCTTCAAAATGATATCATTGAGTCCAGTTGCAGTAACTGGAGTTCACCTATTGTACTGGTACCGAAACCGGATGGAACACACAGACTGTGTGTGGTCTATTGAAAGGTGAATGCGGTGGCAAAAGCAGATTTGTATACTATACCACTGTTGGAAGATTACATTGAGAAAGTGGGACTATCGAAATTTATCACAAAGATTGACTTGCTAAAAGGATATTGGCAAGTACCGTTGTCGGAGGGAGTAAAGGAAATATCAGCTTTTGTAACGCCAAGTGGACTATATCAGTTTAAATTCATGCCATTTGGTATGAAGAATGCACCTGCGACATTTCAAAGACTGACAAACAAAGTAATTGCAGGACTGAGCAATTGTGTTGTTTATATTGATGATCTAATCATTTTCAGTCAGACGTGGGAGAAGCATTTACAGCATCTGAAAGAATTATTTACTTGACTACAAGAACCTGATTTGGTGGTGAACTTGGCTAAAAGTGAATTTGCAAAAGCGCAAGTTACATATCTAGGCCATACCATTGGACATGGTAAGGTAGCTCCGAGAGATGCGAAAGTCAAGGCTATCATGGATTTCCAGGTGCCTACAACAAAACAAGAAGTTTTGAGATTTCTGGGCATGAATGGGTTTTACTGGAAATTTGTACCAAATTTTAGCGAGTGGTTGCTCCACTGACTGAGTTATTAAAAAAAGAACAAGAAGTTTCAATGGACACAGAAGTGTCAGAAGGCATTCGATAGTTTGAAGACTGTATTAACAATGACATCAGTTTTGGCAGTACCCAATTATGCCAAGCAATTCAAGTTGGCTGTTAACACAAGCGATATAGGCATTGGGGCTGTACTGTTACAAGAAGATGACACTGGAATTGAAAAACCGTTAGGGTATTTTTTACGGAAGATAATCAACGATCGAAAAAGAGACTGGGCTTGGTGTTAGCATTGCAGCATTTTGAAATTTATGTTGCAAACAATTCATCAGAAACAATTGTTTATACAGACCATAATCCTTTGAAGTTTTTGGGGAAATTTTGAGACAAAATTGCAAGAATTTTCAAATGGAGTCTATTATTACAACCATTTATTCTATGGATTATACATATTGCTGGAAGAGAGAATCTGCTCACAGATGCATTATCAAGAGTTTGAAGTTTAAAAGAAAATTGGACATTTTTTTAAAAACCTGGACACTGAACTGGAGTGAGTTCTGTTGATACCAAGGACTTCTGTATATATATATATATTATATATATATATATATTATGTTACTGCATGCATCTGGTAATGCAATCGTGTAATAAGTATAGGAAATAGTGTGAGATGGGTTATTACAAAATGAAGCCATCTTTTTGAATTATGACGGATCATTTTTTAATAAGAAGGGGGATGTCATGAAGCTATTAATGTATATAATGTTTTAGAATTTTTTTTTAAAATAAAGGTTTAGTCTGCGGGTGTGTCTTTGAGTATCTTAATTGGATTAAAGCCAGCTAGTCTGGGTGCTTTGATGTATAGTAATTTGAGATGTAAACGGAGAGGTAAAGGATACGTTTGCATTTTGTTGAACAGAGCATTCAAGAAGGGGAGTGAAACCTTGCACCTAGCTAGGAGAGACCACGCAACATTTTATTACTAATAAAATTAGCACTTATGAAAGGGGTTTTATTGTTAGAAAAGGTAGAGTTCAAAGGGCCTGGTGATACAATGAAAATTTACATTCAAAGAGAAGTGCTGGGTATAAGCTGAGGGGAGTTTGAATGTGCGAAGCAGAGGCATGTAACATCAAAGCAGCTGTGAACCTACAACTGTCTGCAAAGGAACCAAATTGAAAGGGACCTTATTTTGAATTCGTATGGTGAAAATGCTTTGCCTGTTGTCTGCTTAAAGTCTATTGGTTATGGTTGCCTTAGGGGAGATTAATTTGAGAAATTGTTAAAAAGTTATGATAGTAGTAATGTGTATATGTTTAATTTGTTGTAAATTAATAAATGTCTCATGTAGTTTGAGATAAAAACCTCTCGAACTGGTGGCCTTATTCCTGAATTTAGAGCTGCAACTCAAAACATATGCAATTGAAAATATAGGTTATGACAGTTGTTTAAAGTTTCCCTCTGGGACTTTAAATGACATCCTTTACCATGTCATAACACTGTTATATTTTAGGGCTCTAAGAGAATCAAGAGATATGGTAATCAGGCAGGAAAGTGGAGAATGAGATGGAAGTGAAATGGAGGCTGGAGAGATAGCAGAGGTATTGAACGAGTGCTTTGCATCTGTCTTTACAAAGGCAACTTGCTATCCAGGCCGAGGTGTGAGATGAGGTAACTGGTACACTAGAAGAACTTCCAATACCTCCCTCCTCTTGATTGTGAAGGCTATCTTTACTCAAAACAGATAAGGTGCCAGGACCGGATGAGATGCATCCAAGCGTACTGAGGAGAGAGAGCGTGGTAATTGCACTGGTGATAATCTTCCAGCCTTCCCTAGACGCAGGGAAGGTGCTAGAGGACTGGAGAACTATGAATGTTACACCCTTGTTCAAAAAGGGGTGCAAGGATGAAGCTGGCAACTACAGACCAGTCAGTTGGACCTCAGTGGTAGGGAAACTTCTGGAAACTATAGTATGGGATAAATCAATAATCACTGGCAGGAATAGAAGGACCTTGGTGTTTAAGTACATAGGTCATTGAAGATGGCAGGCTATGTTGAGAGAGCAGTTAATAAAGCATATAGTATCTTAGGCTTTATTAATAGGGACATTAAGTACAAGAGTAAGGAAGTAATGTTAAACTTGTATAAGACACTGCAGGATAATTAAGGAAAGTCAGCATGGATTCATCAAGGGAAAATCATGTTTAACTAACTTGGAGTTTTTTGAGGAGGTAACACAGATGGTTGATAAAGGAAACACTTGATGTGTTGTATGTGGATTTTCAATAGGGATTTGATACAGTGCAACACAACAGGCTTGTGAGCAAAACTCTAGGTCATGGAATAAAAGGGAAAGTAGGCACTTGGATAAGAAACTGGCTGAGTGACAGGAAACAGAGCAGTGATAAATGGTTGTTTTTCAGATTGGAGGAAGGTTTGTAAAGGAGCTCCTCAGGGGTCAGTGTTGGGACCCTTGCTCTTCCTGATATATGTTAATGACCTAGACTGTGGTGTGCAGGATATGATTTCAAAATTTGCAGATGATACAAAGATTGGAAATATTGTCAACTTTGATGGGGATAGTCTTGAACTTCAAAAGGACATAGACATGTCGGTGGATTGGTAGACAAGTGGCAGATGAAGTTCAATACAGAGAAGTGTTTTGGCAGGAAAGATATGGTGAGACAGGATAAAATAAAGAGAGGGCCTCTAAAGGAAGGGCAGGAATAGAAGGACCTTGGTGTATAAGTACATAGGTCATTGAAGATGGCAGGGAATGTTGAGAGAGCAGTTAATAAAGCATATAGTATCTTAGGCTTTATTAATAGGGACATTGAGTACAAGAGTAAGGAGGTCATATTAAACTTGCACAAGACACTAGTTAGGCCTCATCTGGAGTACTGTGTCTAGTTCTGGGTGCCATACTTGAGGAAAGATGTGAAGGCATTGGAGAGAGTACAGAGGAGATTCACAAGGATGATTCCCGGGATGAAGACCTGGAGATATGAGGATAGATTGGAGAGGATGGGACTGTTCCTTGGAGAAAAGAAGGCTGAGACTTGATAGAGGTATTCAAGATCCTGGGGATTATGCACAGGGTAAATAGAAACTGTTCCCACTCGAGAACATCAAGGACTAGAGGGCACAGATTCAACATAATTGGCAAAAGGAGCAAAAGTGATGCGAGGAAAAAAATTTTCACCCAGAGGGTGGTTGGAGTCTGGAACAAATTTCCTGAAAAGGTGGTGGAGGCAGGTTCTAACGACGTATTCAAAAGGGAATTGGATTGCTACCTGAAAAGAGAGAATGTAGAAGGTTACAGGGATAAGACAGGGGAGTGGGATTAGGTGGAATGCTCTTTCAGAGAGCCAGTGCAGACTCAATGAGCTGAATGGCCGCCTCCTGCGCTGTAAAGATACTGTGGTACTGTTATACTGTAAAAAAAAATTGAAAGTTTGTAAAATGTGTCCAATTAATGTCCTTGCACCACAACAAGCGGGTGTAATTGGCATACATGTACATTGCCAGATTGAATTAATCACCAATGTAGCCTGTTTCATGGACAGGACCAGATTCCAGCACAATTTTTTTTAAACTAACTCCAGGTTGTTGAAACCTGACTTGCAATGAATGTAATTTATGCTTGAAATATCTTGATTTTTTGCACTGGCTTGGCTAATTTTTGGAGAATTGTGCTGATCTCCCTGGTTCCTGTGGCTTAGGTATTTACTGATCCGTCAGAGGAGCCTGTGTTTCAAAGAAAATTGGCAGATTTGCTCTTAACTTTGACTTGTTTGCGGTTATTGTCTAGAACATGCCCTGACTTAAATGGTTGTTTTTTGAAGTTCTGTGGAATTGGGATAGACTTACTATATTCAAGAGCATATTTATTTCCAATTAACTAAAATTTCCAAACATTGCACCATTTTCAATTTTATATAAATCATATTCTGTATACATTTTAAAAATCAGATTGATGCAACTATGTTAACTTCTCAGCATAAATATTCAGAATAGTGCTATCAACTTGTATGAGCTTTTGGGTTTAATTGTATTGAGGCACTAATCTCTCATGTCCTGCCCAGCGGAGCTGGTTTTGTCATTCGTATGGCTGACGCCAGACCCCCAAAGCAACTGCTCTACTCAGAACTCTGTCATGGCAGGAGACTCCCGGAAGGACAACAGAAACACTTTAGGGATGGCTTCGAAGCGTCCCTGAAGGGATCAAACATCCCCGCCGACTCATGCGGGTCCCTGGCTTGTGAACAGTCAAAACGGAGAAGCTTCATTCGGGAAGGCACTGAACACATTGAAAGACTTTGTTGTGAGCATGTGGAGGCATTGGAGAGAGGGCACAAGTCTCCAATAGCTCATCTACCCGACCCTCCAAGCAGGTGGCAGAATTTGCAGATTGCACATTCAACTTAATCAACCATCTCAGAATCCATCAAACCAGAGTGGAAACAAGCCATCTTCGATCCCAAGGGACTGCCTAGGCAGAGAATCATATTTAAAACTAATTTATGTACAATGATGATTGGAATAAACACTTGGAATTGAATTGGACCCTTTGCTTTATGCAGGTCATTGATTCTCCGCAGCTAGCCAATAAAAAGAAAAGAAAGAATGACTTGCACTTCTAGTGCTTATAAAGCTTAAGTGCCACAGGACATCTCACTGTGCTTTACAGCCAATGAAGTTTTTTAAAGTGTCGTCATTGTTTAGGGAAACCACAAGGCACAGATGAGCTTATTGAACACAGTCTGATAAGGAATAGTTTCAAATGACCGTTGTGTTGCATGATGTAGCATTTTCAAAAGTAAGTCTGGTTTACGTTTGAACATTTTACCTGAGCATTTTTTGACTTGGGTATAAATGAAGTCGGAATCCCCCATGGAAGGTAGATGTTGTGTTTTTTTTAACTGTATAATTAAAAATTATAAACGATGATATAGCCATCGTCTACCAACAAAACCTATTGAGCATCAGCATTCACTGAATTTGGCTTTCAACCCTTCCTTTATGTCTTGTTTTGCAGAATCCCCTGGAAAACATATATGCTCATAGCATTTCTTACAGTGGGCACTATGGGCTTGTCAAATACCTCTCTGGGTTATCTGAATTATCCAACTCAAGTAATCTTTAAATGCTGCAAGCTGATTCCTGTTATGATAGGAGGAGTCTTCATACAAGGTACACACGAGAGTTGTAAATTCAGTTCCTAAAATGCAATGCAATGTTATCTGACAGAATTTTTGCAAAACCAAACTTTGCACGAGATTTGTATTCCACGTTCCTTTTGCTGAATAGAAGTGTTTTTTATAATTAGCATTTAACATGCCTTAATTCCTGTGCTGAGAGTAATTTTGCTGTACACAGTTTGTAAAACTCTATTTTTGGAAACATAGTTATCCGCAAATTTTCATTTTTCAGTGATTGGAATAGTGGCAGTTAGGTTACAGTATATTGCCTTTGAGTGTGTTTGGTTATTGTATTAAATATTCAATGGGGAAAAATATAGAATATTGTTTAAATGTGAATGATGACTATGTTACAACAATATGAGATTACTGCACAGTTTTTTTGGGTTTTTCATTTGTGGTTTTCACAAACCTAAGTACCTCAAATTGCACTTCGAGTGGACTTAATTCTGTTAAAAGTAACAGTAAAAACTGAGCAATTCCATGAATCTTAGAAGGTGCTGATCCCAATTTAAAATGTTAATTAGTAAAGATATTTGTCAGATAATTGTCATTTCAGACTATTATGTTGATAGAACACAAGTATGCACCCATATTTCCTGCTGTTTCCAATCTCTCACTTCAAGTTGGAAAACATAAAATAAATAGTGGAATTTCTCTCTTTTTGCTCTGGAGTCTGTCAGCTAAAGAGATGTGTGTTGGGTGATGCTGATTGCAGATTTCGAGAAGTAATGCTATTTTCAGGCTAGCTTGATGAACGAGAAAAAAGCACCTTGATTTCTGAGTACAAATGGTCCAGCTCTACAGATACTGTTAGTTTATTTATAGTTAATGTCAGAGATTTGTATAAAAGTTAATGAGATTGTCTATATCTAAGGTCAAAAAAGAGCATTTGTCTATCTAGCCTGTCTTTTGTACTGTCCTACCAGCTGCAACTGATAAATATTTCTCTTCAAGATACTTGCCTAATTTGGTCTAAGCTACTTGACCCGACAAGCTCCCTTGCTAACCAATTCCAAAAAATCACCTTCTCTTCAGCGAAGAAATGCTTTGCTACATCCTGCTCGAGTCTTTATCAACTTCTACAAGTGTAACCTTGTACTATTATCCTGCATCTAATCACATGTCCTTGACTGATGCCTGGTTCCTCTGAGCATTAGTAATTTAAATAACATCTTAAATCTATAAAGCACCTTTTCATATGATAAAATGTTCACCAGAGGCATGAGAAAAACTGACACTGAGCTGAACAAAGGAGGAGAGATTTCAGAGTGGCCTACACCTTGGTTTAAGAAATGGATTTTAAGGCGAGCCTGAATGAAGGAGAGAGAGGTAAGGAAGTAGAGGGGTTAAGGGTCAGAGTTCAGGAGGCAAGAATCAGGGATGGTTATAGGACTGGAGGAGGTTGCAGAGAAAGGGGTTGTGTGGCAATGGAGGATTATAAACACAAGGATAACCATTTTAGATTCAAGGTGTTGGGGGAGCCAGGAGCTTGCATAGATAAGGGATAACGGGTGATGTGGAGGATAGGATACAGGCTTCAGGGTTTCAGACGAACTAAGTTTATGTAAGATGGGAGGTTTGGGAGGCTGGTCAGAAGAACATTGGAGTAATCGAGTTTGGAGCTAACAAATGCATGTCCAAGAATTTCAGTGACAGATGGGCTGAATTAAAGTGTGGATAGAAATAGATAGTCTTTGTATTGGAGACGTTATGGGGTTGAGCTTCTGCTAGCGTTAACACAGGTTGCCAAGGTTGCATGTTCAATTTGAGGAAAAACAATGTGAAGCTGAATTTAATATAGCATTTTTCACAAAATGCTTCACGGTCAATAAAGTCTTTTTGAAATGTAGCCGCTACTGTATCTATAGTAAGGTCCTGCAAACAGCAGTGAGACAAATGATCTGTTTTTGGCACTGTTGGATATAGAATTAAATGTTGGCCAAAACACCAAACAAATCAATCTGCTTCACAAAGATTGCATCAATTCTTCCAGTGACCATTTGCTCCATTACATATTCTGTAATTTTACTTGGTCAATTTCACTGACAAGCGCTTAACGTTCTGCAAGGAAAAGTAGATACAGTGAACTGTGGATGAAAATTGATGGTATTACATTGTCATTTGGATCAGTATTAAGCAGAATAGTTAATTTTTGAAACCAAGCCTGAGTATCTTGTGATTATAGCCTGATTTACCTTGACCCCCACCACCCCAGACCTTGCAGGTTTTATCATTGGAAAGCTTTCTTAGAAGTAAAACTATCAATGTACATCCATAATCACTTGTTAATTTGTTTGCTTCCTATAACAGGGAAACGCTACAATATTATAGATGTGTCTGCTGCACTTTGTATGAGTTTTGGTCTGATTTGGTTCACTTTGGCTGATAGCACAGTGACACCTAATTTCAATTTGACAGGTAAGGCATGTAATTTCTGTCAATTTAAAAACTTTTGTTAAGAACTTGAGTGTTGGCTATTTTTATGCTATCCCTGAATATCTGGTTTCTCTTCCGGGCGGTTGTGTAATAGAGTGTTTTGATTCTTAACAGCTGAGAACTTGTGCAGTTAAGCAGTTGGGTCTGATTTATTGCATTTACGTTTAAACTGGTGTCTTTGGAACTTAGTAAACTTGCAGAATATCTTGAATTCCTTTTAACCATCCAATTTTTATATGTCCATCGATTGCAGTTATCATTCGCAGCACAGATTTTTAACCTACTGAACCAACATTTGTAGAGTTGCACTGAAACTAGCATGTAATGTATCACCTAAAGGAACAGATGTGCTCACAAATTTTTCATCTTATGAACCAAGTCAGAGTATAACTATGGCTTTGAATAGTTAACTTGCTTCTAAAACATTTGTTTCAAAAGTGCATAAGTGCATTTTTTTAAAAAATAAAAGCAAGCCTATTCAATATTGGCTGTAAACCTCACTGATAGTTTCTTGGAATTTGAACATTATTTGTATAAACTGTTCTGATATACTGAGTATTAAGTTTCAGGTAGTGAATACACATGAGGTCAACTGCCTGAGGGTTGATAGAGTGGCTGACAGTCACTTCAGAGACCAAATTTACTTCCCTAACGTATATTTGCTACTATTTTGGTATCACTGACACACAAAATAAAACAGGAGCACCTGCATTTTCACTGACCAGCAGTTTCTTCGGAGGAGTAAAATGCCTTGGCAGCTGTATAATCCTGAGTAAATCCGATTTGCACTGGACAGTTTTGCCTTGAGAAGCAAAATTTTGCCTTTTGAGTACAGTGGTGTGTGATGTTATGAAATAAAACTAGCCTTCTAGACAAAGTCAGTTGAAGCAGTAGAAGCTAGAGTAAACTAATGTAGAGAACTGCAGTCACCTTGTGGTCAAGGCTCTTATTAACAAATGGCTTTTGTGCCTCTCTAGGCATTCTCTGAAGGGCCTTTTGATCTGTTACTGCCTTCTAATAAGCAGCAACCCTCACTTGTCCCAACATCTCATGGATTTTCCCATCTAGCGCACCTGCTGGGGGCTAACCTTGTCAACCTTTAGTACATCTTGTCCACTACTTGGACTCTGCCAGTGGTTCAGCAATCACTGCCCCCCTTGCCATTTCCCGTCAGAGTGTCCATTCACTTATACACAACTGCTTTATTGTGGTCAATTCCATTCACATCCTAGCTCTGATTTGTACGGATATTTGGTTCATGAGCTCCATACCTTCTGTCATACTGAAGTTTCCAGCCTACGCTATGCTTTATATTGCCTACCCTGCCCAAGCCGCCATGGATTGGCGTAGCCCTTATCACCAAATCTGTCTCTTTTCCCTGACTTTTCTGGTGCTCCTCCTTTTTGAGCACCTTATCTTGACCACACACTTTTTCCACCCCACCCATCCCCACCTTCCCGCCAGTGGCAGTCCAAGTTTCTCTCCAAAATCTGCTGCTCCTCCTTCCACTTCGCCTCCGCATTGAGTAACTCCTCATCTTTGGTGATTTCAATCTTCACCTCAACTTGCCTTTCTCTCTCTTTAATTTCACTGTCTTTTTGTTCTCCTCCAACCTCTCCCTGCATATAAACTCTCCTACCCAAATTCATGACTAAGCCCTCAGCCTAGAAGTCCCACATGGCTGCACTCTTCCCATGATCTCTATCACTATCTTGAATCCCTCATACCCACATACTCCTACCCTCTTCCAACCCTACTTCCCATGTCCATGTCTGGGAATAAAAACTAACTTAGAATTGCACTTTTGTCATACTTCTGCAACTGTTGACATGCTCAGATACTCCCATCGCCTCCACCCATGAATCTGTTCCAAGTAAAATCTTAACTGGTCAACCCTCATGGTATGCAGCAACCCTGAACGATGCCTTCTCTCCTTGAAGTTGAGCTTATCAGACACACAACTGGCTTAGCCATCCATTACCAGATCTGATTGAATCACAACCATTGTCGTGCCTCACTCTCTGCTAAACCTGCTCCAAGATCATCCCGGAGATCCAAAGTAACTCCTGGCACCTTTGCTTGAGCATCAGCAGTTTCTTTAAATCCCTCCCCCTGTCCTCTTACTTCCAACAAGTGTGAAAAGTTCATGGCCTTTGAGTAAAGTTGAAGCCACCTATTAGCTGTTTCTGCTGCTCTCCCTTCTTCCCTTAGCCCTCACCCTAAACCTTTCACTGAATATTTCATGAGATGCAACTTCTGTTCCCTTGACCCCATTTCCACAAAACTCTTTTCTTAGTGTTCTTATTAGCTAACATTCATAAAATGGTTGACAAGAACAGAAAATACTGAAAACACTTGGCAGGCCAGGCAAAATCTACAGAGAGAAGTAGAATTCTCATTCCAGGTTGACCTTTCATCAGAATGGCCTGGCAAAAGATCATCGACCTGAAATGTTAACTTTGTTCCTCTCTGCGCAAACACTGTCTGGCCTGCTGAGCATTTCCAGTATTTTCTGTTCTTCAGATTTCCAGCATCCACAGTGTTTTACTATTGTAAATGGTTGTCTCTCCTCAAGTAGTGACCCCCTCCCTTTTTAAAATTGCCATCATCAAACAGTTCCTCAAAAAATCCATCCTCAATTCTTCTGTCCTTGCAAGCCACTGTCTCATCCTCGCACTTCCTATTATCTTGTGCATCTCTTTGCTCCACTATCTCTGGCTGTGACTTCAGCAAACACACTCTGAAGCTCTCTTCCCACCATACCCCCTCCCCTGACATCTCTGCCTTCCTCTCTTCTTTTAGGACCCTCTTTAAACCCACCTCTTTCATCAAGTTTGCAGTCACCTACCTAAATATCTCCTCCTTTGGCTTAGCGTCCACTTTTGTCATATTATGCCCCTGAGAACCGGCTTGAGCTGTTTTTTCTACTTTAAAGGCGCCATATGAATGCCAGCTGTTCTAAGAATTTATTGTCTATTAGAATGCTTGCTTCGTCGCTTTTTAATATTACAGTATATTTCAAAATAATATACATTTATTGGTTTTGAAAACCTACTTGCTTCCCCCTCCCTCTGTCCACATTCACCCCACCGCCACTGATGCCAGCATTGCTTTGATTGTTGACACTGTTGAGTTGACCAAATATTAAATATAAAATACTTTACTATAGAAGTTCTAAGTTGAATAAATATTGTACAGTTTTATTCAAGATGTTGCAGTAAATAAAATGCTAGCCGTCTTGGTAATTGCATGTCTTAGTTGAACGTTATTTTATCAAAGATGAGATGTTAATGCTTGCTTGCATCATTGGCAGTGAAAGCATGTGCAGTTTAATTACAAAGATTTTGTTTGGTCTTGCCAAGAAGGAAGAATTCTGAAACAAATATCTGAAGTGTTGTTTTATTAACATAGCACGTCATGTTTGACTAAAGTGGATGATTGTGATTTCCTTATGCTTACGGTTAGTTTGAAACCCTCCTGTTCTCTAGGAGTAGCACTTATCTCGATGGCACTTTGCGCCGATGCAGCTATTGGAAATGTACAGGAGAAAGCAATGAAACTACATAATGGTTCAAATTCAGAAATGGTAAGTGATTTCATGCCCTACCTCCTTGGCCAGTTATTTCGGTATCTGTTGAAGGCATGACAGTGTAGACCAAATTCAAATTAATGGAACCTTATTAAAATAACCTTTATGTTCTGCCGTTTGCATTTGGAGCAAGACATGCTTCAGATTTTCGCCACAATGGATTGGATCTCCACCATGGTAGAAATGCCCAAAAATTGGAAACCCCGCCCCCGAACACAGCACTTCCCATTTTCATGAAGGCAGGGTCCATTTCGCACATGCTCGGTTTACGGAGGCAGCTGGCCATTTAAATTGCCAGCTGCCTCCACTGAAGTGTGATTTTAGTAGATCAGGAGTGTGAAACCTGATGTGTGCAGGTAAGAGCAGGTCTGAACTTGGTGAATTTGTTTGGTTAGCCAGAGTACCCCTTTGGAGAGGTACGGTACCCTTTTGGATCTGGTCCCAGGGCACCTTTGGTGAAGGTTAGGTGCCCTTTGGAAGTGTTAAAATTAGGTATGAATGTGCGTAAAAATGCAGAAACTCATTACTGTCAAGCTTATTGAAATTGTCAATGGACCTGTCAAAAACAATTGTTATAATTATCAGAGCACCTGTCAAAAGAAGCTGTGAAGGCATTTAAAAGTCCAGCCATTTAAATAATTGAAAAATAAATGTCTGGAAAGTTTTTTTTTTAAAAAGTTATTGCTTGCTATTTAACTTTGCCTGTTGACATTAGCCTGAGGACTCTTATTAGTGGTTTAGTGCCGCCTGACTGATTTCACAACTGTGCATTATCACAGTAGGGTGCCTGCCATTTTACAGTTTATAGGACAGCTACAAGCTGCTATAAATTCTTTGATGTGGGACTATGAATTCGAATGCGTTTTGTTATAAGGGATTGTGCACTTGAATGAAATGTTTGTTGTTATAAGGCTTTATGTAATTGAAGAAATGTAAATGTAGTAAATAGCCTTTTATGAATGAAAGTATTTTTTTCCAATATGTTGAAGTCTGTAATAGACACTTAGAACTTTATAGAACTTTATTTTATCTAATCTCTGCATGGGCCCTGAGGTCTGCCGACGGTGGATACGAGGCGAGTTGGCATGGTAGGTGTAACTGTAAAGGGTGGTTGGGGGGGGGGCGGACATGGGTTGCATGAATTGGCAGTAAGTTGGCTATAAAGAGCCACTGGGTGTGGAGGGGCATAGGTTGGCATAGGGGCTATAAAAGGCCATGGGGGATGGGTGCAGGGCATAGGTTAGCATAGATGGGCTATGGGGGATGTGAGGTGGGGTGAGGGCTGGAGGGATGTTCTATGTTTTAATCTTTATTGTTATATTTGGACTCAGGCCGGAGCCCCAAGGTCTTGCACCCAGCCCGCCTCTGCACCCAGCAGCCTCCTCACTACCTCTTCCCAGGTTGCCTGCCCTGAATTTTAATCCAACCCAACTCCCAGACCGAAAATCTGACATCTGGGCAGCCATCTTTAAAGGTCACATTCGTGGAGCCAGGAATTCTCCTGACTCTGCGCACCCAACCCAGGAGTGAAAATCTGGGCCATGCTCTTTAAAGCTGCAGTATCCAATGTAGTTGGATTTTAAAAATCAAATTATTTCCAAGTGCCGTCCATTTTAAATCCTGTCTGGGAAAATATTTGCCTTTTACAATTTAATTGTCTTGATGTGCTGGCCCTGGAGAGGAGGTTCATGAGAAAGATCCCAGGAATGAAAGGCTTAACATATGAGGAACGTTTGAGGACTCTGGGTCTATACTCGATGGAGTTTAGAAGGATGAGGGGGGATCTGATTGAAACTTACAGAATACTGAAAGGCCTGGATAGAGTGGACGTGGGGAAGATGTTTCCATTAGTAGGAGAGACTAGGATCCGAGAGCCTCAGAGTAAAGGGAAGACCTTTTAGAACAGAGATGAGGAGAAACTTCTTTAGCCAGAGAGTGGTAAATCTATGGAATTCATTGCCACGGAAGGCTGTGGAGGCCAGGTCATTGAGTGTATTTAAGACCGAGATAGATAAGTTCTTGATTGGTAAGGGGATCAAAGGTTACGGGGAGAAGGCGGGAGAATGGGGTTGAAAAACGTATCAGCCATGATTGAATGGCGGAGCAGACTCGATGGGCCGAATGGCCTAATTTCTGCTCCTATGTCATATGGTCTTATGGCCTTATAATTCAGATTGTGATGTACAATTTGATATAAATATACTTTGCTAAGTTTTAGTTGTATGAAAGTTAGCCATTGATGTAGCCATTCCTTATGTTGCTCTTCCCTTTTTTTTTGCCACTCTACATACCACTGTTTTTCACAAAGGAGATACTACGTTTTAAAAAATGCTTTCCCATTCCTGACAAAATTCAATAGATGTGTAAAGCTGGCAGCCATGTCCCGTTGTTTTATTTTTGTTAGATATGGAAATAACAACTCTGGCTCAACTAAATGCTGATCAGGTGGAACATCTTTCAGTTTGCATAATGCATAAAATTTAAATATAATCTTCTTGGAGCTGCATTTTGCATTTGATAGCAAAATGCCTGTATGGAACCTGCATGTTGTAAACCAAACAGTTATTTGACAATTTCATGACCTAATGTTCATAGCCAATTCAAAGTGGAGTTCTGCATTAACATTTTCCAGATAATTAGAGTTATGTTAAACTGGCAAAACACCATGGATAGTGTCCTTAAGTGAATCAATTGGTAGCTCTACTGTACAGTTGCAAATTGTACTGAATAGCTGCTCATACTGGGGTGACACAATCTGTCATATTGGTGAAATCTAGCCATCAGTTCCATTAACTGTATTAATCAACTAAACAGAACAAAATATAATAGCAGGCTTCTCGTAACAATGCTCGCAGTGTGTTGGTGCTTTTTCTTAAGAACAGTGTCACTGATTTATCAATAAAGCTGGGTGTAGTCTAGAAGCACTGCGACAAGGGATCTGGGAGCAATCAGGAGAATTGTCTCGTTATTATTGATAATTTGGGAATGGTTCTGGGATCAGGAAGCACTGGAAATGCGCTGTT
This sequence comes from Cetorhinus maximus, assembly GCF_964194155.1. Classification (NCBI taxonomy): domain Eukaryota; kingdom Metazoa; phylum Chordata; class Chondrichthyes; order Lamniformes; family Cetorhinidae; genus Cetorhinus; species Cetorhinus maximus. The sequence goes on from NC_135882.1 coordinate 12,493,127, forward strand.
TAAGGGTTTGTGAGCATTGAAAGGTGTTCTCAGGCCCTCGGATGTGGGCTTTGCTGGCAAGGCCTACATTTATTGCCCTGGAGAAGGTGATGGTGAACCACCTTCTTGAACTGATGCAGCCCATGTGATGTAAATGTACCACAGTGCATTAGGGAGGGAGTGCCAGGATTTTGACCAGTGACAATGAAGGGGCGGCGATATCTTTCCAAACCAGGTTGGAAAATGACTTGGAGAGGAACTTGCAGATGGTGGTGTTCCCATGAGCCTGATGCAAGTGTTCTCCTAGGCATTAGCTGTCGCAGATTTGGAAGGTGCTATTGGTAAGCCTTGGCGCATTGCTGCAGTACAAAGTGTAAATGGTGCACATTGCAGCCACAGTGTGCCACTGGTGAAGTGAATGAATGTTTAGAGTGGTAGGTGAGGTCCCTGTCCCTGGTAGACAGACTTTGGGGAATTTGGAGGTGAGTTACTAGCCACAATAACTAACCCTGTTCCTGTAGTCGCAGTATTTGTGTGGCTGGTCCAGTTAGGTTTCTAGTCAATGGTAACTCCCAGGATGTCGATGGTGGGGCATTCAGCAATGGTAATGCTGTTGAATGTCATAAAGAGGTGTTTGGATGATCTCTTGTTAGAGATGGTAATTACCCATCACTTGGGTGGCATGAATGCTGCTTGTCACTTATCAGCCCAAAACTGAATGTTGTCTAGGTCTTGCTGTCTGTAGGATTGGCATATTGTGGTCATTTTGGCATTTGAGGTTGTTGGGCTCTGAGGGGAAGCTGGCCTTAGCTGTCTTTTGTGATCTCTAGGATTGCAGAATGTGCCTTAAACTGTCCATGGTCCCTTCTAAAAGTTTTCAATTCAATCCCACCACCAACAGCTCAATTTTTGCATCTGACGTTTAATTGTCCCCTCCCCACCCCCACTGCTTGTCCAATTGTTGCCAGATCTTGCCTTAAAAGTGTTACTGCTTCTGAAAGTTAATGGTCAAGATTACAGGCTTCAGCTGGTATTTTCCTAACATGTAGCCCTGTCTTGCACCAGGAGCATAGAAATGGAAAATCTGCTCTATACTGCACTTTAGGTGAGGATGCTGACTTGTGCAGTTTTTAACAAGCATGTATGTCCATAAACAAAAGTTACCCACAATAGTGCTTGTTCATCATTAACGGGGGAAAAATCCTTTAGTCTCTGGTTCAGAGAATAGGCATTTTTAACTGAATTTTCATGAAAGAAAGAAATGAGTGGTGAAGTGAGGAATTCTTTCTTGATAGACATTCTTTTGTTTTCTTTTTTAACCATCCGAGAAACACAGCTACTCTGATCAGAAGTGTTGTCTGCCTCAGCAGTTCAAAACAGAGAATAACATTTGTTGATCGATTAATTGCAAACAACCTGAAATAAAGCTTTGAAAATTAAATTTCCAGTTTCTGTTGAAGCCTTTTGGAAAAAGCAAAGAAACTGTCATTGTCATAGTATTAAAGGAGAGAATCTTCTACCTTTCATCTCCTGCTGTTACTCAGATTGCATGCTGTGAAATTCTACAAACTGCACATGCTAGAATGCACAGATGTGGTTGAAAGGTTGATGGAAATATTCAGTTGAAGCCAAGGCAATTGAGACGGGCTGAGGCCCAAAAGAAAAAGCTTCAATGAGGTTTTGAAGAACACACACAGTTCTGTGGGTAAATTCAATCAAGTTATTATGAAACGTGCAATTATTTTGTTTAAAAATTAGAAATTTCGATTACTAAACTGCCAATAAACATTTTGTAATTTGAATTGGTTTATGTGACCACAAAATATTGAGCTACTGATTTTTTTCCCATCCATATTTTGCTGAAAACTGTTTCAAGAAGTAATATTTAGAGTGCATGTGCGCACAAGGTTTTTAATTTGCTGATATATTTATGTATGAAATACATCACTTCAGATACAGAAGCTACTTCTATGGAAATACTGTGTGGGCAACATTTCCCCCCTCCCCCCCGTTGGGGGGAAGGTGCAGAGCTACCATTTTACGGGCCCGCCCAGCGTGATGTGCGCCAGGAAGTGCAATGTGCTCCCTCTGCTGGGGAGGGGGGTATTCCCTCAGCCGGGAGCGTGCTCTTTCGCGCATGTGCGTGAAAGAGCGCACAGATCTCTCTGAGTCAAAGTGCAGCTCTGATTTAAAATTTTCAATAAAGGTGATTAAATAATTTCCCTGCCATGCCCCCTCATGTGACACTGTCACACGAGTTGGGACATGCCCATAACTTTTATTGTAAAATATTCTGCATCTTTTAAATCACTCATGAAACCTCATCCCGCCCATGGATGAGGTTTTATGTTTTTTCACAAGCCCGCCTGGGCTCCCGGCCTGCCTGCCAACCTTAACGTTGAACGGGCAGGTCCATTAATGAGTTCATTTGGCTTTTTAATGGCCTTAATAGGCCGTTGACAGGTCGGAGGCCGTGCTTCCGAGTTGGATGTGCCGCCGAACTGACAATCTAAATGACGGGGTGACGTCAGGATACTTGCCTGACGTCACACCGCGTCATTTTACACTCCCGCTCACTGACCGGAGATGCTGGCCTATGAGAATTCCCTTGTATATCACTCAAACTGAGTGACTAGCCTTTTTTTATCAATCAGTTCCACTTAATTTCCCATGGAATCTTTTGAATTACAATTGAGTCCCAAAATGAATGGCAGAATTTAATCCAGATTTGAGGGTCTCAACTGGCAACAGTCCCATACCACCTCCTTTGGGGACGACCCACCATATCAAGTGCCTCTCAGGCACTTAAGCGTCCAGTGGTAGGCCTCTCCTAAGATCAAGGGTGGAAAACCTGTCCCCACCAACAGCAGACAGCAGCAGTGAGAGTGGTGGCAACTGCCAGGGCAGTGCACCCAGCAGAGGCCCAGGATCAGCGAGGAACCCCAAGCCACAGGCGAGTGAAGGCAGCAAGGGCAGGGCAGTGGATTTCGGCGGCCCCCCCCCACCACCACCACCACCACTGTCTTTTCCTCCCCATTCCACCCCTTCCCTGACGCTGGGTCCTTTGATCAGACACTGAGTGCCTTTGAATGAGGAACCCCTTCCCTCTTTCAAAGAGCTGGCAAAGGCACAATGGGCCAAATGGCCTCTCTCTCTGCAGTATGATTCTATGCATGTAGCTTTACTGTACTTTTTAAAGACCCTTGTTTGTTTTCATGAGTTTGTGCTCTTGAAAAACAAACTGACTTTGTCCAAATTTAGCAGGCTTTGTGGGGTCCAGTTTTCCCACTGAGTTTTCTGAGGGGGTTTTGTACCAATCATAGAACTTGAGCAATAAAGCTTTTAAATTGGCAATATAAACTGATTTTAACAATCCTTATCATTTACGGAAATAATAGTGGTGTAAGTGCCTTCCACCGTGTACTCTGGAATCTGATTGTCAGTTTGTTCAGTGGAAAGAATGTGTTTGAAAATGTTTAGTCACTGTACACGTAGCGCATGAGAGGCCAAAGTATTGCTTGCGCGTTCTTGTTGTCCAGCAAATAATCCATGATTCACAAATTACATTTCTTGTGTAGCAAGATGCAAGAGAAAGCATAAGTTAAGAATTCCATTTGCTGGAATCATTGGCACATACTCTAATTTCATCTTCTGTCACCCTTCTATATATTCCAGGCCAAACAATTAATAACTTCTTATGCTGTCAAACTTTAATCTCTTGTGCCTCACCAGCTTGTAGTCTTGTGTTCCTTTGGATTTTGAAATTTGGGTTATACTTGTTTTTTTTTTAAATCACATACTTACCTTCTACAGAGCATGGTAGTAAACTAGTTGGTGATCCCTCAGATCTGACTGTGTGATTGGCAATTTGCAGCCATGTTCTACTGTCTGATGGTCTCTCCTACTCCTGTCTTCTTTCGTGTAAATTGGAGGTTGTGCGTGCAACAGAGACCAATATTGCTTCCCCAGTAATTTCTCATCATTTAATTGGTAAAGTGTTGCTTTTCTGATGGATTGTGTGTTCCAGCTCCATTTCTGTACAAAACTTCTACATTAATAGAAAACTCACTCATAAGAGGGTCAAGTGTCTTGTTTGTTATATGTTAAACCATGGCAAGATTGAGATGCTGAGAGGAAACTTATTTGGTATTCCTAGGAATATTGTAAATTCCTCACATTTGCTAACAAATAGAAGCCCAGATTTCTAATGTGGTTTCACTACCAACTATGATTTAAGACCTTTAGAAGTCATTTGTGGTTTTGCTGCTCGTGAATAACCTTTCTTTCTTATTAAAAGACTGTATTCCATAGGCACAAGAGAGCGGTTGCTCCTTGAACTCACATTGATACATGTTGCTTTTTTCAGATAAAAAAGCAGCAAGTGGTAGCAATGAAATATGAATTTAAAAAACTCTTATTTAAACTGACCACACACTAAAAGAAGAAGCTTGTAGCTTGATAATGCACCAAAGGAAGCACAAGTTTTAAAGCTAACTAGAATTAGACAAAATACATTTTTCATTACCCATTTTAGTAAAATATTAACATGCTTGCACATTTCATTTGAGTTTACTGATCTCACTAAAAGGAGATTGTCTCATGTCCCTTTTGGCAGTATATTGTATTTTGGTATAATTTATATCCTAAACAGCTTTATTGTAAAACCTGAGGGCATGGGGTTGGTAAGTCTAATGGAGTCTTTTTAAAATCTTGCCATCTACAAATAAGATATTCAACAAGTTTATAAAGCTAAATGGGTAGAGATGGACCCTGAAGTTATGACATAGGCTTATAATTTACAAATGCTTAAATTTGTTTGAAATCCTTGACTATGCCATATAAATGTGAGTATTGAGAACATATGCCTAATGACTGTCAATTTTTATTTTCTAATCAAAAATGGAATTAGCCACATCTAGATTCCTGACGTGTGACTGTTGGACAATGCTGAAGCAGGTCTCCAGAATAGGTGTTCTGTGTTACAGCAGTAGTTTTTTGTTTTTTGTTTTTATCATTATTATTCATCCTTACTGAGATAATTTAATAGGCCTTTTGTTCCCATTGTTACTGCAAGAAATACGCAGCTGCACAAAAAGTAACCTGCTGTCTGGAAATTATGGGGGAAAACAAAAATTTTCAAAATACATAGTAAGTCAGCATAAGAAAAAACAGATTAAATCGGGTTAAAACCCTTGTCATTTTACAGTATTATAATTCAGCCCTTGTCTAGTAAATGATGACTTGTAATAATGTGCAGTGAAGTAGGCTGACTAGCTGTGAGTGAATTTACATAGTACAATCATGCAGAAAAAGTCTTGAAGAACAAAATGAATAACCCAAGTGCTCAATTCAGATTTATGATAATAGGTTTGAAAACTACTGGATTGATAATATTATGCTTCACCAGCTCATGATGTCTGGATTAGCCAGTATAAAGCGTACTCACCAACACTATTAGAAATATGGAAGGCTCTCCCTGATCTACTGCTGTGGTAAAGAGCAATAATGAAGTAATGAAAGTACAATTCAAGTTATCCCTCCTCCCTCCCAGTAATTTCGAGAAAATATATTTTTAAGAAGCTCAGTTAATTGTTCAGCTGCTCAAATATAATGATTTCCTTTTAGAATTTTGTGAAATATTTGGTTTGATGTTTGAGCAGTTGTATCAATTGTTTTGTTTTTTCTTCCCCTGCTCCCAGTATTTCTCCACTTATTGCATTAACTTCCCTTTTGAAGACCATTGGTGTCACCTCTGCTGACATCTCCAGACCTAGGCTGGTATTTCTCTGTGGTAACCCAGAGATGTGGGTGGGTGGCTGCTGCTGTCTGACCGTCCTCTGTACCACTGTATGTTATTTTAAGCGCCCTCACCTTTCTGGTTAGTTTGATGTATGTAACTGAAGACCTACTTTCCTGAAGAAAATAAGAGAATGTTAATCGGCATTGTGTTCTTGCTAGATATCATTCTTCTAAGTGCTTAAAAAAAAAATTCTCTGCTCCATTGAGACAGGTTGAGAAATTCAATTATTGGATATGTGTAGCAAAACAAAACAAAAAATCTAAACTTGAACATGAGGACTGAACAATTCTACAAAATGAGAGGAGGCACAATTTTAAGTGAAATTGAGAAGCTGTTAAGGATGCGTTGTTGTTGAATTTATTAAGTTATTGAATATGGTATGATCTCTTTTTCAAAAAAAGGGAAAAATCTCAATGTGTAAGTTTGTTAAAATTGAGGGCAGTCCAGCCTGATGGATGACCTTGCAAAATTGTCAACCAATCACTCCTTCAGTATTGTTAGAAATTCCTTGCACCATAATTGTATACTAGATGGCATTCTGAAAAGCTGCAACGAACCGCAAAAACAAAACTGTGGCTCAAATGATGACCGCAAATGTTGCTGTCGAATAGAAGTTACTTTTGTCTGTACCGGTATTGAGGAAAGCTGGCCAACAGTCCCTTTAGATTGTGATCTGTAGTGATCTTCCCCCAGTCTCTTTTATATACCATTCCCCTTTCATTAAAAATCTTCTTTCAGCCTGAGGGTAATTCCACAAAAGATTTAAGAATGTAGGTAGAGCCACAATGGCAGCTCCTGTGATTCCCCCCATGAGTACCTGACTATACACCTCTCTCTCCTTCTTCCTTCAGTGCATTATGTTGGTCCTCGTCCTTCTATGACAATTCTCCAGATGATTCAAGTCCTTCTATGTTTTAAAAAAAACAAATGTAAGATCAGTGGTTCTCAAATTGCAGTCTGCAGATCACTGCCTGCGGAGACCCTCCAAGAAGTCCATGACAAAGGGCAGCTTTATGGGTAGGCACCATGGTCAAGAGTAAAAGACCCCCCACGACGGGCTCCTGCATTCGCCAGGTCCGTGCACACTGACCCCTCTACCTGGGCAATGTTTCCCCGATGTTCTCGTTCCCTGAGTGCCTTCTCCATATCCTGCCTTCTGTGTTTCTGGTCACTACATGCTCCTGCCAAGTATAGACTCTGCAGTGAGAAGCCAGCATACCCATCTCAGATATATGTAAGCAAGTAACTGTTCAGTTAAAAACAGTATCAAGGCACTCTTTAAATATGGCACTCTTCATATTATGATTATTATGTAATATTGAGATTTAGAAGGGGAGTCCATGATTACTCATCCTTCAACCAAAAAAAATATTTGAGAACCACTGGGCTGGATAATGAGCACTGTCCTGTTAAAGTGTGTTATGACCATTGCAGTTGGTAAAGCGGAGTTATTTTTTAAAATCCCAGAGGGAAACTTTAAACAACTGTCATAACCAATAACACTTAAAGTTATGTTTGAGTTGTGACTCTAAACTCAGGAATCAGACCACTAGTTCTCGAGGTTTTACATTAAACTAAATGAAACATTTTATTAATTTACATAGGTTAAAATATATGTACACATGGCTACAAATTGCTACTATCATAACTTATAACAAATTCCCAAACTAACCTCCATTAAGGCAATAGCAACTCATAGGCCGGAAACTTACCTATGTTGGGCAGGGGCGGGCGCAGAGCTGATCGCCGCCCGCAATTGGCTGCATGCTGCCATTTTACATGGGTTGGCCAATTAAGGCCCGCCCAGTGTGACGCACGGCTGGTAGCGCTCAGCGCTACCTGTGTGGGTGGTGGGAGGAGGGAGAGTCAGGGCCTGCACTCTTTCGCGCATGCACGTGAAAGAGCACAGCAATCTCCCTGAGGCACCAAGCTGCCTCAGGGAGATTAAGTTGATGTTAAAATAATTAAAACATTTAAAAAGTTATCTAAACATGCCCCCTCATGTGACAGTGTCACCAGTGCCACCAACCTTAGGGTTGGATGGGCAGCACTGTTAATTGGCTTAATTAGTTTCCTAATGGCCTTAATAGGCCTTTACTGTCTCTGGCGCGCGCCCGCCGAACGAAAGATCTAAATGACGCGTGATGACGGCGGGACGCACGCCCGACGTCATCTCGTGTCATTTTGCACCTTGGCATGTTGGGCCTGCCCTCACACGTTGATGGCAATATTCTGGCCATAGACTTAACCAAACACCAGGCCAAAGCATTTTCACCTGACAAATTCAAAATGAGGTTCTTTTCAAGCCAGTTGGAGGCTTGCAGCTGCCTTTTGATCTTACATTACCTCTGCCTGCACACCCGAAAACTACTGAAGTTATACCTACCACCACTGATTGAATTCAAATTCTCATTGTCTCACCAGTCTCTTTGAACCTTACCTTTAACAATGAAACCCCTTTCATAATACCAATTTTATTAGTAATATATATAAACATATTGCTTGGTAGCTGCTAGAAAGGCGTCAAGTTTTCACCACACTTCTTGAATGCTCTATTCAAAAAATGCAAATGCACGCTATCTCGCTTACATCTCAAAACTAGTACATATCAAAGCACCCAGACTAGCTGGCTTTAATCCAATTAAGACAGACCCGCAGACTAAACCTCTATTTTAAAAGAAAAATATTCTCCAAAATAGTATATTCATTAATAGCTTCATGACAAGTATACATCATTAAATACATGACCACTAGTTGTGCGCAAACCTGCTACAGTTGTTGGAGTTTATTTTATTTGGCAAACTTGTAGGAGGGATCGGAAATTAGCTTTTTGGGGTATTTCGTGCCAATGAAGTACTCCAGTAATTTAATATGCTTTAACTTAGAAAGTAAGTCAGGTCAGAACCATGTTAAAACAATTTTAGATGTTTGCTATTTGGCATCTTCACTGCCTATTATTTATCACTTGCACCCATTCTCTGATTTATTATATCAGTATGTGTTTGCTTGCAAAATTTCTGCATTCATTTTGAGCAGCTACATATCCAAGGTTGTTGATGCACGTATTTGTCTCCTCTTGTTTCTAGGTTTTATATTCCTATTCGATAGGTTTTCTGTATATATTAATGGGTTTGTTTTGTACCCATGGACTGAGCCCTGCTTTTGCCTTTTGTTCAAGGGTAAGTGTGTTCAACTTTGTACTCTTAACTAATGTGTGCTTTTAAATCTGTTCACATTAAGTTCCAACAAAAAAAATTTCAAGGAATAATATTTATGGTCATCCAAGTGGACATTTATGACTAAATGAGCTGAACTCCATAATCCAGGACCCATTTCAAACACTGCTTTTTAGCCTAACCATTCATTTTATTTTTCCCATCTACAGTATAACAATTGAAATGGAGTATGGCTAAAAAGGGGTTTTAATAAATTAGGATTTTCCGTGTTGCTTTTTTCATTATTATTATTATTACTATGTAGAAACTCCCTACACTGATACATGCTATGTTATGAATACTACTTTATATGGCTTGACAAAAATGGAGCACATAATATTGGTGAATTAGTTTAATCCAATGATTCATTATTTTCCATTTTATCACCCTCCTAACTTTCTCACCTTTGCCCTGTGGGACAATGATTTTTGCTGGGATAGGGTTCCGTTGATACTGGCAACTCTTGGGTACTTTGCCGAAATGGCGATATTACTAGCTAGATATTGTTTATGTAAAAGGATCCCCAGTTGGGACGAAGGCATCATAGCTGACCCTGACTTCTGTTCAAATGCACATTCCAAAAAGTGTCTTTGGATAGTAAATGAGCGCAAGAGCTGAAACCATAGATCAAATCAATACAGACTGGGAATTGAACAAGATTTTCCTGTCTCTATGGCCAGGATTTTTCAGTCAGCGGCGGGGGCGGGCCTGACACACCAGCGCGTAAAATGATGCACGATGACATCGGGTGTGCATCCTGCTGTCTCGTGATGTTTCGTTCAGCAAGTGTGCGCCTGAATCAACTATACGCCTGCCGATAATTGAAAGGCCTATTAAGGCCATTAACTAGATAATTAATTTCAAGTTTACACTGCCTGTCCAACCTTGCGATTGACAGGCAGGCTAACAGGCCAAGCGGCCTTTACATTTTTAGGAAACCTCATCCATGAGCAGGATGAGGTTTCCCAAAGCTTTTACAAATGACATAAAAAGTTTTTCTGAAAATTAAAAACATGTCCCATCTCATGTGACTGTGTCACCTGAGGGGGACATGTTTCAATAAATTTTTATTACATTTACTTATGTTTTTCAAAAGCGCTTTAATCTTCCTGAGGTAGCGCTCAGCACTGCCGCTCATGTATTATGGTGGACAAGCCTTAATTGGTCGGCCCGCGTAAAATAGCAGTGCGGAGCCGATTGTGGGCGATGGTCGGCTCTGCGACCGCTCCCAGCCGAGCCCGCCCGACGCAGGAAAAATTCAGGCCTATGGGTAAATATGGTATTTGATTCATTGCACAAGACCTTCGAGGAACTATTTGGTTTTGGTACAAATTTTAAGATAAATTCAGGCTACCAAAGGTCATTCACACAAGACTATTAAATGTTCAAAGAAAAATTTTAGCGTGGGCTAAATTTGAACCCATGATTGAACTCCATCATTAAGTTCCTCTGTTGGTCTATCCGCAGGAAGCTTCTTTTGTTGTTGAATCTGCAACTACTGCTTCACAGTTTAGGGCATTTCTACATTCTGATTCATGCTTTGTGATATGTACATTTTTTGAAAGACTTATTTTACTGCTGTTCAATGAGAAATATTGTATGTATTGTAAAATGTCTCTGAGTGCACAGAATTATACATTATAAAAATTCTACATTAAATATGACAAATTGTCAAGTAAGCAAAATTCCTTTAAACACCTCTAAAACTACTAAGGCAACTGGTTGAAAGGGATCCCCTAAGGTAATATTTCTGCAACAAGATCAAAGCCATAATTTTGCGATTTAAGAAATTGTTTTTTTTTAAATTCTATTACACTTCCTTAGAAAATAATTTTGTAAAGTATATAAAGGGTTCAGCCCTTCAAATGTAAAAGTACTGAAGTGACCAACAGTTTGAAGTAATTGTGAAAATTTCCATTTCTAGAGCCCTAATATTCAAACACACAGTAAATCCGATTTATGAATATACAAAAAAACGAAAGATTGGCCCCATTCATCCTGGCATGGTGTGACTTCTGCATATCATCTTCCTGTTATTTCACTTTTCCTCTCATCTGTGCAGTCATGCAATCTACTGGACGAAGCAAAAAAAACTAATGTTTCTTACTGAAAAATGGCATTCAGTACAATAAATAAATTGTTGATAGCCTGTGCACTATTAAACATTCCAGCCTAGTAAGACTGCCAGTATGGTTTTCAGCATGGCCATTCCACTTGTGATTGTAGCTTATGATACACATCTTTGAAATTCTACTGTTGAATAATAATTGTCACTGCATTAGGCATCTCCAAAGCTTTTAATGAGATCTGATACTGTACATTTATTAAGAGTTTATCATGTGCTTTTCCACTAAAGCAACGATCACCTCAATTTATTGAGCTTCATCCACTCCTTTTCTGATTCTTTTATAGCAATCAGGTTATATCGATTGCATGACCTCCTTGAGTGTACAATTTTTTTTTCTTTCACGGTACATTGCTTGAATCCATATCCTTCAATGGGGCATATTTTACATTTCAGTAGTGCCCATGTGCACCAGTCTACACCAGGCATTACTGAGCTGAAAAGGGGACAGACCTGTAACTCTGGACATCTGTTCATTTTGTAAACTCCTGCCTATTTCATTATAATATAATGATGTTAAGAGATGCTATTATACCATTTTCATCTAATTCTATTTAAGAGACTGGTGCAAAACCTCCAACCTGCCCATTTCTAGTTTTAACAAAGGCAGGGCAGGGGGTTGGGCAACCAGTCCTCTCCCAGGAGGCACCTTGTCCACTTAAGTATTATAACGAGCTGCATGCCACACATTTAACCTGCCTTCTAGATTTAACCCTGGCCAGCTGGGTTTCCTGGGCTTTGGAAAAAATCTGGCAGCTAAAGGGCAGTGAGGACTGCACCGTAGAAAAATGTAAGTGCCGTTACAACGTTGTTTGTAGGCCAGGAGGAGTAGAAGTGCTTCGTCCTGCTCACACTGGTCCTAAGCTTTACCTTCTTCCCTGTCTGCAATTGCTGTCCCCCTCCTCTCGCTGTATTGTCCGCTTGTAAAATTTAAGAACTTTTGTGCAGTTTCCTACTCTTTTCTGTGAAAAATGTTGCCATAAACTACAATCTTTTAAACTCAAACTGCTAATCATCTGCCACTGACTTAACTGGTCATGTATTATTTCAACCTTGGTGATGTACTGCCAATCCATCTGTACTATCCTACTGCACACCTTATCCTATCACCATAAACTGGCAACTATTGATTTTTTTTTAACCAAGGACAAGAACAGATAATTGGTGTTACTGACTTGGAAAATTTATTCTTAGAGAATGCCACTTGTGCACGTTTTTAGCTTTTTAAATGTACAATGTCAGCCTATAACATGGTGTGCTAGGTACTGTTAATCTCTGTGGTTTTGGGGTCATTGATAAGCTATGATTTCTGTTTCCATGTTTTGCAGCATCCTGTGCAGACGTATGGTTATGCATTTATGTTTTCATTGACTGGATATTTTGGAATTTCCTTTGTACTAGCTTTGATAAAGCTGTTTGGTGCACTTGTTGCTGTAACAGGTAATATACACCTCACACATTGTTCATCAGAAAGGCAAGCTAAAATTGGAAATCCTTTAAGTCCTTGTTTCAACTGAAAGTATGATTTGGAGCCTCTGCCTGCGAGGCTACTGTAACCTTAAATAAAAACTTAATAGAAACTTTGTTTTTCCTCTTTTGCTAAAATTGTACATGTAGTGCACAAATTTTGCAAGGTTACATAAAATCTGTGAAGCAGCTAATGCTAGATCCCAAGTTTCAATCACTTTTTCTTAAACAAAACCCCAGTTTCACAGTAACCGTCATTTCTCTTTCTCTGCATCCATTATAAACAGCTAGGATAGGCCAGAATGTTCTTGTATTCCACCATAGACAAAAATCAAACAACCTTCCTTTAAGATGTTATGGTAGTGAAATGATGGCTACTTGTCATGCATGTGTCCTTTCCCACACTAGCACCATATGAAAGAATTGCACCCTTATTAATTTTTCAAAGTTGGAGGATGATGCTCCATGTAATGCATGTTTCTTAAATTTTTTTCTGTTCCTCTCAAAGTGAATTAATCTCATCAAAATCTCTGTCTAAAGCCCCCGGCATGCTTAACACTTTGTGCCTGATGTACGGCCCCTGCTGTGTTGCCAGCTGCTGATACTTGTTCATCAGTCTGACAACCTGTTTTACACGCCTGATGTTCTTCCCAATACTAGTTGGTTCTGACCAATCAAATATTAAAAAGCAGCTTGTTATAAGCTGATGCCAGTTGTTCAATACAACTTCGCACTACACGAATAAGCCAAACCAAAATGTTGGTTATCAGGACCATTGAGAGACTGTGACTCATTTGCGTCGTATATAAGTAATTGGCTCCAAGATGAGAGACTGTTGCTCCCTATTACCACTAAATATTATGGAGGCAATGATGCTGCTTGAAACCAACCTATTCAGAGGTATATCTGCCTGAAAACCAATATCTCAGCAGCCAGGACTGTTAACTCCTTGCTTTTAGATTCCCCTATTTTCTGGCCATGTTGGAGGCTACTCATACTGTTTCCTGTAACAACTGGGAGATATGCTCATCCTCAATATGATGTCACCTGGGAAAACAGCTGGTGTTTATTACTGTTGAAAGTAGTGGGACTTTGTGTTTTGGGGTTTGATTCCATCAGCTTTTCAGCTTGTGTCTTCTCCATGAGTAATACAGTCCTCATCCAAACTACCTGCTTGTAGCCCCACCAGTCAAAGTGCTAGAGTGCCTGGATGGAGACAAGTGCAGAGACTCATGGCGGGGAGGGGAAAGGTGGCCTAGGGTTGGGGGGTGGTGGTGGTGGGGTCATTGTGCTTTGAAGGCCAGGCAGGAGGGAGCACCTGGGGGTGCCTGATTTGATACTGGAGGCTCTCCCCACCCTCCACCACACCTGAGGCCCTACAAACCTACCGACAGGGGTGGTGGGGACAACAACATTTAAATTTCTGCCCATGGAGTTGAGCTTCTAGGTTTCCAGCTCAAAGCACCCAAAATCAGCAAACCAGTGCAAAAGATCAAGAAGATTCAAGTGCAAGTTAGACCCTGAGTTGTTGTAATCATTTGTGCAGGTTTATAAAGTCAACCTTGCCCACAAAACTGGCCCTACCCTAATTAATTAATCACCATTGTGAAGTTCTGCTAATTGCAACTGTTTGCGGGCCTTCAAGAAGGCTCTTAAAATTTAGCACATTTTTTAGGTACAAAGGCATAAATGACACATCTTAAGTTTTTAAATATTAAAAAAATAATTTTCTGACTAGTGTGTGCCAGTTAAATAGAAAATGGTTCTGTATAGACTTTTAAAGTAATTTTCAGTCATTTTAAATCAGGTTACAGGTGGTGGACTGGACTCTCTTTTAAAAATGCTTATTTCTTGTGATAAAGCTGAAAATGTACTTATTAATAGAGCTGCACCAGGTTACCGCTCTTGTATATACAGCAGCACAGGATATTTTTTAAAGGAGAAAAAAAAATGTTTTTTTTTACAACACTGCCTGATTGTACTGATTCATTGAAAATTTTACATTTGTTAGTGTGCTTAATAAATCTGAGTGGAAACTTGGATCATAACTTCACCTTAGAAAACTAGAGTAGTGTTGATGGCAATTGGTCCCCAAGATTGCACCCAAAGCAGAAAGTCTACCTCAATGAGTACAATCTTGAAATTTGCTGACAATGCAGCATAACAGCGAATGATGAGGAGGACTGTGAAAGGCTTAAGGTAGACAGGTTGGTGGAATGGCCAGGCAGGTGTCAAGTGCAAAGTCCATGTGGATAAGTTTGATACATTTCGGGAGGAGAAACAAGTAAAAGATACAGAAGGGTATGGATGAACAGAGACACCTGAGAGTTCAAACACATAACTCACTAAAAGTGAGTGCAGCCAGATGAGGAAGTAACGGCCAACAGCATTCTGGGTTTTTTAAAATAGGAACAGAGCGGAAAGAGATTTAGAGTACTATGTACGTTTTGGGCACTTTAATATTGAATGGTACATTGAAGCCATCAAGATTACCCTACCACAAAAATGAGCACATACTGGACTGGATTGCATCTTCTGTGCTGTAACATCCATGGCTCTTTCATCATGCAATCCAACTAATACTGGTCCACATTGAAGTGGGGTTGAAATCAATTGTACAGTTGAACTTACTGTTGCAAGCTAGAAAAGCAGTGCTTCTTTTAGAAATTTCATAGGCCGCCAATAATTTTGTTTATAGTGCTATTCATTCACTTGACAAGCATGGATGTCTCATTGTTAATTATCCGCCAACTGATTTGAAACTTGGAATTTTAAGCTTTTCACAGAAGTGTTCAGAAAATGACTCCCCAGTTTTTTTTCATTATCTTTGTAGCTTAAAAAAAATTTCTGAATAGAGGTGAACATCTGTTTTTATTTATTTGCAGTAACCACTGGAAGAAAAGCAATGACAATTGGGCTTTCATTTTTGTTCTTTTCAAAGCCTTTTACCTTTCAGTAAGTAAACCTTCATTTTGTGCAAACAACATGATCAGCAAGTGCCTTGCTAATTGTTTGAAATTGCATATACTTCTGCGAGACCACGGGAGCAAGAATACAGTATGATATTAGACTCTGCTTCAAGTAACTACAAGCAAATGCCCAAATAGGTACGGTGGTCCTGGCTAAGCAAGCAGTGAGATGCTTAACAGTATCTTGTCGTTAACCATTTTCATGGAGTAGTCCCACCTACCAGTAATTTCTCCATAACTCTCCATTCCATTTTCTCTAGAGACACATCAGGTAGGATTTTCAAAAGGGACCGGAAAAGGAGCAGGCACACCTTCAAAAGGGACCGGAAAAGGAGCAGGCACACCTTTAAATTGGCACTCCTGGATGACGGTTCAGTGTCTCAGCGTCTCCAGGATGCTCTGGAATTTTCAAGATGGGTGGGTGGGGTGCCAGGAACCTGCTTGCTTCCAATTAACAGCCTGTTAAGTTATTTGGGGAGCTTGTTAATGGGTCAGGGAGAGCTAGCGGACTATTTTCAATTCATATTTGTGTGTGCCGTGAGGCTGCTGCCCCTGCACTGCTGCTCCCTGTTTTCAGCAGGCCCTATCATGGTTGCCATCTGCCTTGCTCCTGGTACTCTTCACACTACTCCTGGTAACACTCGGTGCCCCTAATTAGGTGCCAAACACGCCGTTGGCTAAATTAGGGCATTTACATTTGAAGATTGCCGCATCTGCATCTCTCACGCAATGCATCGGGCCAGGACCTGAAAATTATCGAGATTGAAAATCAAGCCCTTTGTTTCTTGCTCTTGGGATGAATAAGTTCCATCTCTTTCTCCTAGCTTCCTAATTTTAACTTTGTCCTTTGGTGTTTGAATCCTTCACCATAGTGAACAATTTGCCTGGATCAATTTTGTCAATCCTTTTTGTTGTAAGTTATTTAGGTTTGCTTCTATCCCACTCCTGGCTCTCTCCATTCATTTTGGAGGTGGGGAGCACCTTTTGGGTGTGGAAATACAGGAATACTGCTAATGGGTAAACTTGTCAGAAGCCTCTGATATTTGCTGACATTGAGATGGTATTCTCAGGATTTAACCTTTAACTGTGAGCACTACAGATTCTATCAATTCGTACAATACTAATTATACTTTTTTTCTCTTTAAGCTACATATGGTCAGGTCTTGTGGTCATCCTTGGTATCTTCCTAAATATTTACAGCAAAAATATGGACAAAATCCAGCTGCCATCACTGCTTGATCTTTGGAATGTAATCAAGAAAAAACAAATGAGGTCAATGTCCCAGACTGTGTAGAGCCCACGGCAGTATCCACTATTGGGATTTGGTCAGACCAAGCAGTCATTAGTTGACTGAGTGAGGACATTCTGCAGCAGTAGACCTGTGAGATCGACCCATGATACGCATGCGACTGATGACTTTAGTTTTGCTGAAAAGCAAATTTGACTAGTCAACAATGGGGAAAATATGAACAGCACAGGTGTGGTAAAAGGGAACAATACAAGACTTGGTCAATGTTGTGCATAATTTCACAAAGATTGTTTACTAATAATGTATGTAAAATTCCTGATTTATGAATTTCAGTCACATCGCTTGGCTTGATTCTTATTGCTTTGTAAAAGAATCAAACATGTATTCTACATTTTTTTCATTCAGTGGAAATTACTGATCAGGGCCAAATGGTTTTTAAAAAACTCCTTGTGCGTGTACAGTTTGACAAATAATTGTGTGGTACAGTAGTATTTAAAGTGATTATTTATCATGATTGTACAATTAAATATACCTCTCGAGTACACTTAATGCATCTTGATTGTACTGAGTTCCTAAATCAATGCACAGCAGTTGGAAGATGTAAAACATTGTGGTTATGAAATTTTCATTGGACAGTGACCTTAAATAGATAAATATTTCTTTATTGCACTTAATTTATTTGAGTGCAAAAAAGTGCCATGTTAAGATATGATTGCCGAACTTTGCCAAAACATTTCCTAGTGCACAGCACCTCGGGTGAAGTGTACTGCTCATCTTTTTATTAACATAAGAAAAGTCAGGGACGAGAGAAGTCCCAACTATCCCATAACAAAATCAATTTTGTGTTGTGGCCTTTATATTATTCTGATTTTGCACAATGCCTTTTTAAGCCTTTATGATTTTTGAAAAGAATGATAAATTGTATTTTAATGTGTTAGAGGTAAATGTCTTTGAATACAAAAAAAATGAAACTGAGTAAAGCATATTGCTAAACTTTTGAATTTTTTGCAGTTGCGATCTTTTTACCTTGGATTCATGCAAGTTTGCAAGATGGTCATGCCCTCCACTTATATAATCATCATTGCTGAAAAAAAGACATGTTTAAGCTTTTCGTCTTGCACTCATCAGGACACTTTGCAAGAATACCAATATAAGGAGAAAACAACAATTTAAACTATATGTGAAGAGAGTGCTGACTAGTTGGCAAGTGGACTCTGGTAGAGGCATTGCCATGGAGAATGCACCGGTGATGATGACTGACCGTTAACTGCCAAGCATTATTTGAAATTTAAACCAGCCAGCTTGACTCTGGTTGAGGCAATGTCCTGAGGAGTGAGTCAGTGAACGGCTGTCACTTATTTCGTTTAACTGAAACAGGCGCAATGTGTGTATATGTTCTTTCTTTGTAAACATCTTTGTTGGGTTCCATGAGAAACGTGTCTTCAATGGAATGACACCTAACTTCATACCCCCTCGCATTTTTCTGATATGTAGACGATACATTCGTTATATTTAAACCCACAGCTGCATGTAATAATTCCTTACATGCCCTTGTGGACTCCATCCAATGCTCAAATTCACCTTTGAAATGGAGCAGTCAAATGAACTCCCCTGCTTTGATGTAGTAGTTGAGAAACCTGCTGGGGGTTCTCTACCATGGTCTACCACAAGGCTACCTTCGCTGGTCGGGATTCTTACGGTTCCACATGTTATTAGATTGGTCTTATTGGCAACCTTGTAAATAGAGCCCAAGCCATTCTCTTACCATGTAAGCCTGATGCTGAAATAGGGCGCATCAAAGTCATCTGCAGGATAATGGTTACCCTGATCAGATCATTTAGGGCTTAAAATCTCACAAACTCATGAACAAGCCCAAGGCCATCACTTTTGACCCTGAAAAGTGCCCAGTCTACCTAAGATTACCCTGGAAAGGCAAGGTATCTCAAAATTTTGAGCAACTGGTGAAGCTAAGTGTTTCACGCTGCTACTATGCAGTAGCAACGCGAGTGGTATTCGTCACTAATAGGATGCTGCCATCAAGCCAAAAAGACATTCTGCCTAAAGACTGTTCCAAAAATTGGCGGATCGTATCAAACAGCATGCCCAAACTACCGTTTGCAACAGGCAAGATACAGGCTACCCATGCTTGCAAAGCTCAAAACAGTGTCCAACATCAAATGTGATTCCGCAATTGGATAACATTTGTTAAATAATCCTCAGAGTGCGCTAAGAATTACACTGACGACCAATTTAAGATGGTCAGTTGGCCTCACAGTATGGCGCATTTGCTTGTACTGGAAGCTACATATTAATACACAGGGCCCTGTTCTTTGCAGACAGAAAGAACATGTACACACATTGTGCCTGTTTCAGCTAAACAAAATAAGTGACAGCCATTCGCTGACTCATTGGTCAAGGCATTGCCCTGAGGAATCAGGGTCAAGATGCCAGGTTTAAATTTCAGCAATGCTTGGCAGTTAACTGTCAATCACCATCACTAGTGCATTCTGCATAGCAACGCCTCTACCAATCAGAGTCCACTTGCCAATCAATCAGCACTCTCTTCACATACAGTATAAATTGTTGTTTTCCTCATATTGGTATTCTTCAAAGCATCCCGCTGAGTGCAAGATGAAAAGCTTTGACATGTCTCTTTTCTACAGCAATATTCAAGTTCAGTACTACCAGCGAATAATCATCATTGTTTAAATGGAGCACACTTTTTTATTGCAGAATATGAACAGATTTATTTTTCATTCGGTTTAAATACAGAGTAAACTTTTCACTGTGATTGGATCTTTATCATTGAATATAAAGCATTGTATTTGAGGCCAGTATTGAAATGCAACTCCAAGTGGATAAGTAGGAAATTGTAGAAGCATGTATAGTACCAATTAAGTCTGTGTGAATACTGCTTCATTTTAGAGTGCTGAATATTTTCAGTATCTAGATCCTAGAGTAACCAAGGTTGTGGACAATTGAACTTTAGATTGTGCTGTATTGGAATCCTGCATTCTGACTGGCTAGTAATTTGACCAAACTTCACATTAAAAAACCTAGTTTTTCTTTAATTTCGAAAAATGCAATCTAAATATATATTAAGTTCAGAGTTATAAGTGCAAAAGTCACAATAATGCAGAGGGAATCTTGATTTTATATCCACTGTGTTAGGCAGATGGTTCAGATGGAAATAAGCACCAAAATGTTTCACAAACATGTCTTGTTACACAAGAAGGTTTTTAAAACTTATAGCCATGACTACCTGGTAATGGTGAAAATGAATAAAAAGTAAAATTTGATATTGATCCCCATTCCAGCACTTTTTCAATTTGCATAATTTCAAAACTTTTTAGAAAAGCTTGCACATGATATGCCTCGTGCTTCTATTTGTGACGTCTCTTTTTCTCCTCAAATAACATTTTCTTCAGTCATCACTCATTTTGTAAAGGGAAATGAAGAAAACTGTTCACGTTGAAAATTGTTACAGATTTAGCAGATCGTGGTTGATCACTGGATCATTTTAGCTAGAGATCACTACAACTTTTCAGGGAAGCATAAGTAAACTATTCAACGTAGAGACAAGTACACATGAAGTAATTTCAAGTCAGCTAAAAATTCACCTTGAATGTCTTACTCATTTATTTATCAAACCTGGCACTAGAATGCATTACTAAAGTTTTACAGCTTTTCATTTTAGGTATACTTGACTAAGATTCAGAAATGAATTGGCTAATTGAAACAGACTGAAGTGCTTTCACCAACTGCATGCGTTCCACTAGCTGGGTCATTGTTTAGTATTCAAGTTTCATAACTAATAATCTCTCAGCATTTAGTGGTGAACATTTTCCAGAAAAAATGCACCAGAATAGAATTATACATATCACTTATTGTCTTGTACTCAAGGTGTACGATGTCAGTACTGTGCAAATGGAATTCTCTCCATATGAGTGTCTTTTTTTTCTTCCATGGGATATGGGCTTGCAAGCTAAGCCAGCGTTTATTGCCCATCCCTAATTGCCAATGAGAAAGTGGTGGTGAGCTGCCTTCTTGAACTGCTACAGTCCATGTGGTGGAGGTACACCCAGTGTGCTGTCTAGTATGTGATACACAGTAAGAATACTTTCACTGCGCCTCCACAATGTAACTCAGGCCCAACCTTAAGAGTGGCCACTACCCCACCAGTAGTAGTGACAATGGGTTGAATTTTACAGAGTGCTGGCATCCCCTTCTCTGGCAGCTAGCCTGCAGGCATTTAACACTCAGGTATGTTAATTGGTTTAAGGCAGGACTTCTGCCCCCCTCTGGGCAGGAATCCCCACTTTTGAGAGTTGTTGGTCCATCAAATGGCTGGCAGTTCTCCAGTCCCAGCAGTGCCACCCGGAGCGGTGGATGCTGCAGGGTGGACTGCATTCTGCCCCCAACCACGAGGAGTAAAAAGTAAGTGGGGTGGCGTGGGGGCATCACTGGGAGCTAGGCTAGACGTCCCTAGCGAGGAAGATTATTTGGGGGGTGTGGGCAGGCCTCCAATGGATCCAAGGGTCCTGTTAAGGAGACACCTCACCTTGTCCGCCACCAGTCCACGCAGTGAAAGCTGTCAGGCTGGATACTTGGCATAGGCCTCTCCCGCAGCTGTTTAAATCTTTGAGAGGCCATTAATTGCACACTTAAGGGCATCAACCAGTCCACGTGTGTGTGAGCCTCCCAACATCCCCCACCCCCCTGCTGCTGGTAAAATTGTGGCAGCAGTAGGTGGCGGGTATGGTGCCCATGCTATTTTTAATGGGCCTCGGAGCCCATAAAATCCAGCAATTATTTCCCATTTCTCACAAACGGCCATCCTGAAACCTGTATGAGCGACATTGCCAATGAGTTCTCAATCAGAAACATGCTCACTGACTAGTGGATTGACGGCAAGGACATTTCATTGGATAAAACTCTTATCAGTCAAAATTTGAATCCAGTTTCCAGAACTGAAAGGCCACTCCCAAGATAATTTTGTTTTTCAATAATTGGCCAAGTAACCCAGTAAAGAGCTTTCTTGTGAATTAAATAAAAAGATGTGTTCAAGTCTGTTATATCCTTGAATTTGTCTGTTTCATCCTTAACTCTGATGCCAACTAGGGTGTTACAGGAGTACAGTATTGGTTCTCTGATTCGTAGTAATTAGTCCTGTATTATCAGTAAACCAGTTGGAGAATTTTACTGGCCTGATTGAACTGGTAAGATGTGTAAAATCACACAGCAAAGGAAAGCCATTCAGCCCAAGTATGTATCCAATTTTAATTTGTAAATGTTATTGAACCTGCTTTCACTTCTCAGACAGTGGAATCTTAACATCATAACTCTCTGGATAAAAATAATTCTCCTTTTCCCCTTCCTTTTTGCCAATTACTTTAAATCTCTGCCCCCTGCTAATGGAATCATAGAATGGTTACAGCTCAGAAGGAGACGATTCTGTCCTGTGTGTGTGCCGGTTCTCTGCAAGAGCCAATTGACGAGTCCCACTCCGCAGCCTTTTTCCCCGTAGCTCCACGGTTTTTTTTTCTCTAGTCAGGTGCTTATCCAATTCCCTTTGGAAAGCCACGATTGAATCTGCCTCCATCGCCCGTCTCTGGCAGTGCATTCCAGATCCTAACCAATCGCTACATTTAAAAAGCACAGCATTTCCTCATGCCACCGTTTAGTTCTTTTACCATTCGCCTTATATCAATGACCTCACCCCCGGCTCACTGCCCTTCCAGCTGCTCCATATAGAATTCTTACAAAAATAAAAACTGTACTAAACTATTTCAAAATGGTATTTGTTAAGGTTCTGTACAAGTGAGAAGAG
This sequence comes from Cetorhinus maximus, assembly GCF_964194155.1. Taxonomy (NCBI): domain Eukaryota; kingdom Metazoa; phylum Chordata; class Chondrichthyes; order Lamniformes; family Cetorhinidae; genus Cetorhinus; species Cetorhinus maximus. Next base: position 12,515,761 of record NC_135882.1, read on the forward strand.
ATTTAAGATATTTTTAAGATGATGGCAGCTTTTTTCCTGTCTTGACTACTGAGAAAAGAATATTGTGTGGTTATGAAGTAGCACCACTAGATGCCACTGGTGCACTCAGTTACAAAAGTTTGCAAGTTCAATTACGAAAAGGCGCAATCGGTTGTACCTATAGCAGCCATTGTTTTCAGAATTTTAACTTAAGTTTGAGAAGTGAACTTTCCAAAGAAAAGTGATCATTCCTTTTACAGTGCAGCTTCTTACAAATTCATTTTATAGTCACTTAAGAATCAAGCTTTCCTTTTTCAGTGCAAAAGCTACATTTTAAACTTGCTCCCAACTGTTCATTGGGGTACTCTGTGGAGGCCATCCTTTCCTTTATTAATGTCAACTACATCAGTTAGATCAGTGACCTATGGTTTTCTTTTTCCACTGGTTCTCTAATAAATTATGGCAGATGTCTGGAGCTCATCACAAATGGGTGGTACATAATAATGTCACTACAAATAGGGTGGTATATAATAATGTCATTACAAATAGGGTGGTATATAATAATGTCACCCTCTCAAAATTGCCACAGCAGGGAGGGCTGGCAGCCCATCCATTACTCGGTTATTTCAGGCTAAAGTTTTTTTTTACTTTGTCCTTGGACTTTGGAATGGAGCCTGTAAAGTTCAATTGTTAGAAGAGGCATTCTGTGAAACCCTTACACTTGGAGGGCTGATCGATATGGACCTGTGAGTTTAGTTGATAAGAGTGTAGACTGTTTCTGCCTCTCTCTCCTTCCACCCTCTCCAAATAAATCTAAATGTTAAAATTGATGGAGCCTGATGTTTTCTTTTCCCTAAAGTTGACTGGATTTTGCTTCCAAAGTAATAGATGAGGTTGCACTACACGATGTTACATTTGAGACCTGCAAGGATGTTAATGGTTTTTTTAAAGATGTAATAAAAACCTTTTCCTCCCCTTTTTCAAATAATGAGCATTAAGAAATCTAATTAGTTAATGCTATTATTACCTTTTTTTATGTAATCTTACTGACACTGAGTATTGCAACAGGGTAGGCGATGAACCTTTGTTGGAGATTCGCTCTGTCAGCATGCAAGAAACAAATGAGTTCCATTCACTTCATTCACGTCAGAATTCAACAGCTTGAGTTGTACGCACATTCTGCAGTCACTCATGAAGAGAAATTTTTAATAATAAATATCTAATAATTAATGGGCTAGTAGCTGTGGTTGTCTTCGGGGCATAATATCTAATTTCCTTGCAATGTTTCATATCCTTACTTTTCACGCTGCAACAGTCTATCATTAAAACCAAATGTAGGTTTCTATCACTTTTATTTATTTTTCAAATCAACTTATAAATCAGTGCCAGGACTTGTTACAGATGAGTTCCAATAAATTATCAGCTGTGGACAAATTCCGCATGTTAAATACTTTCTTTTCAACGCAGTTGTGGGAAGTCCTGAGGGCCTGGTTTGTGTAGGTAATTCTGTTTGGTATGAAACTATACGTTAATTAAATGCTGCAAATAATACATGCACTATTTTGCGAACACAGATATGTTAGATTTACTTTTGAATAGATTTTACATATGAAAAATTAAAATAGCACATTCTTTTCTAAATGTGTTCCAGAGCATAAATACAGTAATAACTTTACCAGTTGTGTCTTTTCCACAAAACAAGGAGTAATTTAACGCACCAGCGGCAGTTGCCTATTAATTTGAATAGAAATACAGAAGCCTGGAAGGGTGGATTTAAGCGACAATATGGCATCAGAAAGTATTATGTATTGCTTCTGATGTAAACAAGCATCATTGATGCAGTTATATTCCAATATGACACAGGTTCCTAAAATGAAAATTATGGCTCAGGAGAAATCAAAGCAACGTTAATTAATGCAGCTTCAGGGTCCTTTCGTTTAACCCCTTCAGTGTTAAAGCCTGAAGGCTGGCAACCAATAACAGGGCCTGAGGTCCCAATCAACAAAATCTCCCAATATCTCTTATATTTCCCCCTTGGGTAATTGGAAATTTTATAAAGTGATCTGAAAGCATGTTTTGGAATTTTATCAATTTATTAAATGTAACTGTATCACTGATTTAATTACTTGTATCACCAAGAAATAAAGTATTTTACTGTCCATTGTGTGGCTGTTCAGCTCTACAAGCCTTCAGTGAAGCTAGGAATGAATGAGTACCGTTGTTTTCTTCCTGCTTGTTCATAAGACATGCAAATGCAGCATAATCCTTCCTGACTAGCTCACCGTATTTCCTGAGCTTAGTCAGTGGTAGGATACTAGTCAAGCCAGTGGTAATTTAATTTCTGAGCACAGGGTCTCAGAAAATGTGAAAAATGGTTGTGCCACAAGATGCCGCAGAGGTTGCACTTTGGGACCTGAGGTCACTGGGAATGCAGCTTTGGAGCTGTTTAGCAAAACCCCGCAGCTATTCCATATTTGGCTTTAGAGCCTACCATTATTATACGGTAAATCAGGAACAGAAGCGCAAAGGCTGTGTACTTTCTTTTTGAAAATTTAGAACCAGCAAAGTTATTTATTTACAGACAAGGTTTCTGTTGTTCTAATTTACTGACTGACCCACATGGACATTAGCAGATAAAGTGAGGCACCAGGCTTCTGTATGAGCACCATAGCAGGCAAAAGATTGGAAGAAATCTTTTGCCTGATTTTAACCCCCTTCCCCCTGTGCCCAACAAGGAAAGGAGGCAATGTGTGAAGGATTAAAACCAGGGAGCATAGTTCCTTGTTTGTTCCAGGCCATCCAGTTTTCAACAGCTCCAAGTAGGAGTGGAAAAGAACCAAGAAGATGCGTTCCCCTAAAAGGTGGATGTTTTCATATGGGATAGGAGGAGCAGAGGTTCTTCACTATGCTCCACAATAACACTATGGGCCTTCCCTACCTCGAGCTTCCCCAACCCCAGTCACCTTTAGACAAGGATGAAGGTGTCAAACTTGGCCAAATCCCTAATTCTGTGCTAATGACTTTTGAATTTTGTCCCATATCGTGTTCCCTAAAAGTGAGTTGACAAATTATATTAATGCATTGTGGCAGAATTATGCTGAATATCAAAGCAGGGGACGGAGGAATTATTGGTGGAAGCAATGAAAGGTCTGAATAGAACTATTCAACTTCTTCAATTAAAAACTTCAGGAAAGGCATGAACATCAAATACAACTAAATCAAGCATATTCATTCCCCAACCCCACAGTCTGCCACACTTATTTTTAAGGTACCACAGTGTTACCTACATCCAAATGGCTTTAAGTGAGTGAAAAGGACCATGGATGAACTATCAATTATCCTTTAATTTTTGTTTCCTTTATCTTCAATGTGAAACAGATAAAACAGATAACCCTGTGATAACACAGCCAGGGTCAGGATCTTGCAATGCTGGGGATGATGATTAGAAATTCCAAACAACATCCGGCCAGACTTGCTAATTTGACATTAATAACTAAACAGGCCTATAAAAGGTAGAAATGAGCCCACATGATAACCATAAAGTTCATCTGAGGCATTCAAGGGGGCATTGGATGATTATTTAAATAGAAACAATGTGCAGGATTATGGGGAAAAAGGCAGGAGATTGGCACTGAGTTAAAATGCTCAGAGAGCCAGTGCAGACCCGATGGGCCGAGTGGCCACCTTCTACACTGTAACAATTCTGTGATTCTGTGATATTAAGGCAATTAAAGAGAAGCAAAATTATTAAGTGATTAAATAAAGTTTTATGTGCTGGAAGATGAATAATGAACTGATTAAAATTTATCAAATCTATTCAAATCATTCACAAGGTTTCTTGAGCTAAGTGTCATTGCTACCCAATGTAACTGCGTGAAATTCCAGGCAGTTCTGGATATGGCCAGGGGTGAAGGAATTTAGCCATAAGGTTAGTTTGGAGAAGCTGGGGTTGTTCCCCTTGGGGCAAAGGAGATTGAGGGGAGATTGATAAGATTATGACATTTTTAGAAAAAGTAGATAAATAAAAGCTGTTCCCATTAGCCTATGGTACAAGGACATGGGGACATAGATTTCAGGTTTTGTGAAAGAGATACAGGGGGATTATGAGGGACAACTTTTTTTCACGCAGCCAGTGGTAATGAACTGGAAGTCGCCGCCTATGAGGGTGGTTGGAAGCAGAGACAATCAATCATTTCAAAAGGAAATTGGGTAAGCATGTGAGGGAAATAAATTCACAGGGCTACGGGGATCGAGTGGAGGAATAAGGCTGACTGGATTGTTTTACAGAGAGATGGCATGGATTTGATGAACCAAATGGCCTCCTTTTTGCTGTAATGACCATATGACTCTAACGTTTCTGAATGTGCTGCTTTCCTTGGGCAGAATTTTTAGCTGAGTGGGCAGATGTGCGCCTGGCCCACATCAGGCAAACACCCCGATGACATTGCGCACTCGTGCCATATTTTGGTCAGCAGGCCCGCTGCCAATTAAGGCTATTAAATTAATAATTAAATGGAAATTTTCGCCAGGTGAATCAGCCAAGTGGCCTTTGGATTTTTTATGAAACCTCATCCACGGGCGGGATGAGGTTTCCAACAGGAATTAAAAATGCAATAAAAATGTTGGAATATCATTTATAACATTTCCCTACCCATGCGACAGAGTCAAATGAGGGGACATGTTTTTAACATTTTTAAATCCTTTATTTGTGTTTGTAAAAACCTTCAGCTCCCTGAGGCAGCTGTGTGGCCTCAGGGGGATTTCATTGCACGTGCCTGCATGCATGCGCAAACTTCTGCGCTCACCCTCCTCCCGCCCTCATCCAGACAGCGCTCAGCGTTGCAGCGCGCGATTTACGCTGTCCATTCATTGGCCAGCCAGCGTGAAATCGAGGTCGGGGGCCCGATCGCGGGCAGTGGTCAGCTTCGCAACCGCTCCCGGGCCCGCCTGCCACGCCCGCCTGACAAGGTAAAAATCCTGCCCTAAACTCTCTATCCTTCACACAGCCGCACACATTCTCCCTTTCACGCAAACAGCAACAGACAACGTACACTCAGTGCGCACTTCAGATTGCAGGAAATACCTCATGGAAACTCCTTTCTTTAAGTTTTATTTAGGTGGTTTTTCTTTCTTTCAGCTTCTATTGTTTTTATTTTTAAACCCACGGATAAGTGAACATTTGGGCCCCCAATGGACTGATAATACAAAGGTTTTTGCACAGGGCGAAAAAGCAAGTCACAAAAGGCGAGACTTAACGATATCAACAAATATCTCTGCGTAAATAAAATAAGCATCTGCTGGGTATTTTGGATGTAACGATGTGGTACTATTTATAAGAATATGGGAACAGGAGGAGGCCACTCTGCAAACCTGTTCTGTCACTTAATAGCCGATCTATGACCTAACTCCATCCCACACCCCATAATACCTTCGTTTAACAAAAACCCATCAAGTCTGCATTTTAAGAATCGACCCAACATCAATTGCCATTGGCAGAAGAGAATTCCAAACTTCTAGCACCTTTTGTATTTTCGCTGGTAAAAAGCCTGGCTCCAATTTTTATATTATGTCCCCCAGTCTTCGATTCTCCAACCTGCGCAAAAATAGTTTCTCTCTGTCTGCGCTTTGCATTCCTCTTCATATCTTGAAAGCTTTGATCGATTCAAATTTGATCAAATGACCTTCTAAATTCTAGCCAAGGTTGCGCCATCTCTCCTCGAAAATTTAACTCTTTAACTTCTGTCAGTTTTCTCCTACCTCCAACCATAATTTCAGCAGAAGATCAGTGGGATTCTTAGAGCAGTGCCCTAAACAGGCATTAAACCACGTTTCAATGAAGATTCAGGAAATCCGCCCTGCAGAAAACCCTGGATTTGAGTCTGTTTTTCCATCCTGGTAGCAACATCCCTGATGGAAGGGGATCATTTCTGACTGCCGAATTATAGAATGGTTACAGCATAGAAGAAGGCCATTTGGCCCGTTGTGCCTGTGCTGGCTCTCTGAAGGAGCAATTCACTTAATGCCACTCTCCTGCCTTCTCCCCGTAGCTCTGCACATTCTTCCTTTTCAGATAATAATCCAATTCCCTCTTGAAAGCCTCGATTGAATCTCCCTCCATCACGCTCTAAGGCCATGCACTCCAGATCCTAACCACTCGCTCCATGAAAAATATTTTTCTCATATTCGTCATTGTTCCTTTGGCCAGTGACCTTAAACGTGTGCCATCTGGTTCTCGATCCTTCCGCCAATGGGATCAGTTTCTCCCTATCTTCTCAGTCCAGGCCCCTCACGATTTTGAATGCCTCTATCAAATCTCCTCTCAGCCTTCTCTCCTTCACGGGGAACAGTCCCAGCTCCTCCAATAATTCACCTCAATACAGAGGTTCCCTCGCTGGGCTGCACAGCACTGCAGCAATGAAGAAACGCTAAGCCGGCAGGTCCATCAAGATGGAGGGAAACCGCCCTCCACTGGATCGAAATAGGCTGAGGCAGTGGCCTTTCATGCTCACGGCCCCACTCCAGCTCCAATGACCATCCCCACTCCCTCCCCCCCAGCCTGCCGCAGAGAGGCCAGCTCCAGTGAGCTGGCAGCCTCTGTGCGCAACAAGGGGCTGCTTCACTGGCAGAGAACCGCTGCAAGGCTGGAGAATAACTTTTAATCGGGGCTTTTACCCATCATAATTAGTTGCCCGCCTCTCCGGAGTGGACAGCTGGTCCTATTCCCAGCCCAGCCCTGGGAAAGTTCTCTGGTGGCAGCAGTCCATAGGGAGCATCCCCCAACATGGCTTCCCCTATTCTCACAGCTTTCCCCCCCCAACCCCCTCCCCCCACCTTCCAAAGCCCACCACCATGGGGGAATTCAGCCCATGAGTTCAAACCCCAACATGGAAGTGGGAGATTTAAATTCATTTAATTAAATAAATCTGGAACAAAAAGCTGGATATCAGTGATGGGGACCATGAAGCATCCAGATTGTTGTTAAATGACACCTGGTTCGCTAATGCCCTTTAGAGATGGAAATCTACAGAGCCCACCCCGTCTAGCCTGTGTGTGAGACTCCAGATTTATTTAATACGCTCTGAAATGGCCTTGCAAACCATTAAGTTGTATTCAAGAGGCTGGTTCACTGCCACCTCCTCAAGGGCAGTTTTGGGGTAGACAATAAATGCAGTCCTTGCCAGCAACCTCCTGTGCATAAGTTAAATGGGGTGAGAACATATAGTTTGTGATCACAGCTTTTTCTGTGCCCTATTCCAAGTTCACTTCTGCATTCTACCTGGGGGTCTGAGAATCATAGAACAGTTACAGCACAGAAGGAGGCCTTTCAGCCCATCATTCCTGTATGCAGCTGGTACAAAACATTATGAACCTCTTAGGATGGCGTGACCCTTTTCTCTTTTGGGATGGGCTCGGCACAGGGTAACTCATAGAAACATAGAAACTAGAAGCAGGAGTAGGCCATTCGGCCTTCGAGCCTGCTCTGCCATTCATTATGATCATGGCTGATCATCCAACTCAATAGCCTGTTCCTGCTTTCTCCCCATATCCTTTAATCCCTTTCACCCCAAGAGCTATATCTAACTCCTTCTTGAAAACACACAATGTTTTGGCCTCAACTCCTTTCTGTGGTAGCGAATTCCACAGGCTCACCACTCTCTGGGTGAAGAAATTTCTCCTCATCTCAGTCCTAAATGGTCTACCCCGTATCCTCAGACTGTAAACCCTGGTTCTGGACTCCCCCACCATCGGGAACATCCTTCCTGCATCTACCCTGACTAGTCCTGTTAGAATTTTATAGGCTTCTATGAGATCCCCCCTCATTCTTCTGAACTCCAGCAAACATAATCCTAAGTGACTCAATCTCTCCTCATGTCAGTCCCACTATCCCAGGAATCAGTCTGGTAAACCTTCGCTGCGCTCCCTCTATAGCAAGAACATCCTTCCTTAGATAAGGAGACCAAAACTGCACACAATATTCCAGGTGCGGTCTCACCAAGGCCCTGTATAATTGCAGCAAGGCATCCCTGCTCCTGCACTCGAATCCTCTGGCTATGAAGGCCAACATACCATTTGCCTTCTTTACCGCCTGCTGCACCTGCACGCTTACCTTCAGCGACTGGTGTACGAGGATACCCAGGTCTCATTGCACATTCCCCTCTCTCAATTTATAGCCATTCAGATAATAATCTGCCTTCCTGTTTTTTGCTACCAAAGTGGATAATCGCACATTTATCCACATTATACTGCATCTGCCATGCATTTGCCCACTCACTCAGCTTGTCCAAATCACACTGAAGCATCTCTGCATCCTCCTCACAGCTCACCCTCCCACCCAGCTTTGTGTCATCTGCAAATTTTGAGATATTACATTTAGTTCCCTCATCTAAGTCATTAATATATATTGTGAATAGCTGGGGTCCCAGCACCGATCCCTGCGGTACCTCACTAGTCACTGCCTGCCATTCGGAAAAAGACCCATTTATTCCTACTCTTTGTTTCCTGTCTGCCAACCAGTTTTCTATCCATCTCAATACACTACCTCCAATCCCATGTGCTTTAATTTTACACGCTAATCTCTTATGTGGGACTTTGTCGAAAACCTTCTGAAAGTCCAAATAAACCACATCCACTGGCTCCCCCTCATCAACTCTACTAGTTACATCCTCAAAAAATTCCAGTAGATTTGTCAAAAACGATTTCCTTTTCATAAATCCATGCTGACTCTGTCCAATTATGCCACTGTTTTCCAAGTTCTCAGCTATTAAGTCTTTTATAATGGACTATAACCCCACTACCGACTTCAGGCTGACTGGTCTATAATTCCCTGTTTTCTCTTTACCTCCCTTTTTAAATAGTGGGGTTACATTAGCTACCCTCCAATCTGTAGGAACTGTTCCAGAGTCTATAGAATCTCGCAAGATGACCACCAATGCATCCACTATTTCTGGGGCCACTTCCTTAAGTACTCTGGGATGTAGATTATCAGGCCCTAGGGATTTATCAACCTTCAATCCCATTAATTTCTCCAACACCATTTCCCTACTAATACTAATTTCTTTCAGTTCCTCCCTTACACTAAACCCTGTGTTCCCCAACATTTCTGGTATGTTATTTGTGTCCTCCTTTGTGAAGACAGAACCAAAGTATGTATTTAGTTGGTCAGCCATTTCTTTGTTCCCCATTACAAATTCCCTTGTTTCTGACTGTAATGGACCTACATTTGTCTTCACCAATCTTTTTCTCTTCACATACTGATAGAAATTTTTACAGTCAGTTTTTATGTTCCCCGCAAGCTTACTCTCGTATTCTATTTTCCCTTTCTTAATCAATCCCTTGGTACTCCTTTGCTGAATTCTATAGTGCTCCCAATCCTCAGGCTTGTTGTTTTTTCTGGCCAATTTGTATGCCTCTTCCTTGGATCTAATACTATCTCTAACTTCCCTTGTAAGCCATGGTTTGGCCACCTTTCCTATTTTACTTTTGCGCCAGACAGGAATAAACAATTGTTGTAGTTCACCCATGCGCTCTTTGAACGTTTACCATTGCCTATCCTCTGTCATCTCTTTAAGTAACGTTTCCCAATCCATCATAGCCAATTCGCGCCTCATACCATCGTAGTTTCCTTTATTAAGATTCAGGACCCTAGTCTCAGAATCAACCATACCACTCTCCATCTTGATGACGAATTCTCTTTACCATGAGCTCTTTGGCAACTATGAAGGTTTCTGCTGAGCTAATGGCTATAGCATCTCAGGAGATGACCACAAATGCATCCACACCAGCCTCTCCATTGATTCTGAGAACAGGACTCTCGTTGACAATGATAAGTGAAAGAGCGCGCCCCACAAAATCAAAAAGGTCCTCCAAACCCTGGGATTGAGTCCACTGAATATCATTCCCTACCTCCAAAATACTGTGTAATTTATAATCTGGTTAACAATGACCTCTCCAGATGGTCCAAACAATAACTGGTGTCCCACATTTACCATTATTTATTTTACAATCAACATCACTAAAAACGGATAATCTGTTCATTATCACCTTGCTGTTTTTGTGGGAGCTGCAGTTCCTAAACTACACGCCTGGCTACACTTCAAAAGTCCTTCATTGACTGTAAAACTCTTTGAGACATTCCAAGTTGTGAAAGGCGCTATACAAATGTAAGTCTTCCTTTCTTTAGACTCTCTTGCCTGACTTTCCTGTTGTGCGAGGGAAGGTTTACAAAGGTTCCTGTGGCTGGCCAGTTTCTCCAGGCTGCCCTGCAGTAACATATTGCTGCTCAGCATAGGGAGTGACCTCTGCTGACATCCAAACCATTTGCCTCATGGTTTGGGAGAAGTCGTGCAGAACCTTCATGTGGTAGAAGCCCCAATGTCCCTAGGACCCCTGTGGTCATTGTCCGCTAGCTCTGAAGCCAGGGGCTGACATCCATTATGCCTCTGCTCAACTATATCCAGATCCAGTTCCACTTTTTTTTTTAATTCACCCAGGGGATGTGGGCATCACTGGCTAGGGTGGCATTTATTGCCCATCCCTAATTGCCCTTGGGAAGGTGGTGGTGAGCTGCCTTCTTGAACCGCTGCAGTCCCTGTGGTGTAGGTACACCCACAGTGCTGTTAGGGAGGGAGTTCCAGGATTTTGACCCAGCGACAGTGAAGGAACGGCAATATATTTCCAAGTCAGGATGGCGAGTGACTTGGAGGGGAACTTCCAGGTGGTGATGTTCCTCTGCATCCTTTGGCGTTCCTGGTGCTCTGTATCTCACTATCACTTTCTCATCCATCATGTATCTTCTCGAATGGTTATCTTGAGGCTGCTGAGTGCAGTAGAGAGGCTTTATTAATGGGGTAGGTGAGTCTCTTCATAAATCTCTGCTGCATCCAGATTTTTAGCCTCTGGAAGAAAACGAATACTGTTTGGCATACTTGAGAAGCTTTCAGCCCTCATCAGCCACTAGATTTCTTATGAGGAAAACGAAAGCTGATAGAGAAATTGAAGAGTGCACAGAAACATTTTTTAAAAAGTAAACGTTCTCATATACCCTCTGAACACAGAGAGAATCCAACATCTTCAACCTCAACCCCAGGGCCAGAATTGAAGTTAGTTATTGCCATTGTTTGCTGCCAAATGCCAGGTATGGACACATCCAGTAGCCCAGTGTTCCCTGGCATGGTGTGCTGTATTCTGCTACAGGAGACATGTGGAATGTGTTAACTAGTTGTGGCAGTCATCAGATCCTGCGGTCACAGACAGTTACAGGACGTGAAACACTGATGGTGGCTGTTGCCAAGTTGCTTTGCTTCTGTGATGAGGGGCAAAATGTCATGTGATGCCCTCAAGAGCAAAGTTTGTCTACTGTTGCTAGGAAATATCCAGGTGCTGCTCAATTATTTGTCTGATAATTTTCTTACCTTTGCTGACCTGGTGAGGTCATTAAACGTCTTTTGACACTGCAAGTGGGGCCTGGGGTTATGGTTTCCAGTCACAGCCACAGTCACTTCCTTCCACATGGCTACTGTGTACTGATGGCCTCTCCCTGGTACTCCAACACTGGTAGCCCTCCATTTTCTCATTTGTGACAGGAGCCTCGGAACAGTTATAAGCTCCTTTTTTTCCTCTTCAGCTCCAGCTTCAGTGCCATAATTTTCTCAGCCTTTTAACTGTAAATGGGGAAGTGATGTCATTTCTCTGACCCCACTCTCCCCCCGTTCTTTATGATGGGGCTCCCACACTCACTCCAATAGTATTGCTTTTAATCTTGCCTCAAATGGAAATAGAAATCAGGAGAAAGGTAACATGGACTGTCGACTCACAATTTCCCTTCTTACACTCTATCGCACAAAGTCAAGCTCTACTCCACATTGTGCAAAGCCTCCCTGTATTGGGAAACTTTGAAATGCGCTTGAATTATCTGCCCTGTCCATCAGGCATTCTAGATTCACCTGGCCCGATTCAGTCCCAGAACCTGAGGGTGTCCCATGACTGCACTGTTGTTAAATTGGCTTTTACCTGCAACTGAAAGAGACTCAGCTTAAAGTAAGATCTCTCTCAACCAATTCTATCCACTGACTTAAAACATTTTTATTGATGCAGGCATGCAAAACAAAAGTCACGGTAAAAACAAAGCAGGTATTTCTTGTGTCGGGATGCGAATAGATGGAAAATGAATATACCGAGTGTCATCTTAAATCTATTAATACAATCTAGGTAAGATTTGTGCATTGTGGAATATTAGTAGCTTTGTCTAGTTAAGCTGAGGTACCTTCAGCTTAACATTAAGAATCATTCGGGTGGAGTTATCTTTTGAATATAGCAAATGTCATTTTACATATAGACGTTATCGTGTAGTAGCTTAAACAAAATTCTTTATGCATTTCTAATGGCAAATCTTACGAAATAGAACAGTAATGAAATGAAGCACATTGTAATCATGAAGCATCAAATTGCCCTGTTTATTAGGATCTTTGTGCTGATAGGAGATGGAATGCAAGATGCAGCTGAGCTCCATCAGCACTTACGTGTCTTGCTATTGGAGTATAACTGGAGCTGGCACAATGCAGGAGAAACCAATGTCTATTGTAACATTGACACAGGTTATAAAAGCAGTTTCAGGTGCAAGAAGGCATATGAGAAATACAGAATTGCAGCCACATTCTGGATTTTCCCTCCAGAGTAGGAAAACCAGAGGTCAGGACTGTTTCAGGGCAGCAAGCTAAGCCCCAGGAGAAATCAGTCACTCATTGGGATTTTAAAGGGGTCACACTTCCCCCTCACCCCCCATATTGTCTGGAGACAGGGTCTCCATCCATTTAAAGGTGGTGGGCGAGATCTCAAAGTCAGAGGGTCAACCAGAGGCCTTCCAGCTTGAGAGGTGCAGAGGCTGCAATGGAAGGTAAGTAGAATTGAGGGTGCTCCAACATGAAGGTGCCCTCTCTCCAACTTTTTAAATCTTCAACTGAAAAAAAGAGATTCAGGCCACATATCAGTGCTGCAATAGTGCACTTGCATGTACTCATTTAATATATAATTTTGTAAATAACTATGTCATCACAGGAAGTCATGCAATGTCACATGATGCAGAAGCCATCTTAGTTAGTTAGTCTGCACAGTGAGCAGGAGTAAGAAGAAGCCTCCATTAAAGAGCTATGTCCAACCTCTACACCTGCCGACAACTTCATTTGTATCAGTCGAGGAAGAGATAATGCAACATGGTGGCAGTGGTAGTGAGCCAACAACATTGAGCAGCGGCTGAAAACAATGATTTAAATTGGACACCCGACTTGAAACACTGTGGCTGTATCATCATTTTCACATCAGAGATCGCCTGTCTGAGCGGTGTAACCTGGTTTTACCCAAGTCAGTAAAGAAAAGGCAGTTTCAGCTGCAGAGTTCAGTGCAGCGTCCTGTTGTGGTCCTTCCTGTCATCGCTGCATTTGCCTCCTATGAGCCAAGCCCAAAGTCTGGGCCCCTCCTGCCTGAAAGCTAAAAGCCTGCCCTGCTGCAGCACAGCTCATGGTGCAGGTCGCTATAGCTCTTCAAACAACAGCTGTTCCTTGGGGGAGAAAAGAACGGAAAGGCTGAGGCAAGGGCAGCAAGATTTCCACAGATGGACTGGAAAGTACCCAATGTCCCAGAAGAGTTCAGACTGTTCAGGCAGGGGATTGAACTATGTTTCCATGTGGAGAAGCAAGCTATGAGGATTAGGATTGCCATGGGAAATGAAGGTTTGCACAGGATGAATGCCCCTGGTCTGCCTGAGGATGACTAGAAGAATCCAAGGAAGCTATAGGCAAGATTGGAAAATCAGCTTAAGATTAAAGTGAATTTCAGGCTACCCCACTTGGAATTCATGCGGAACAGACAGAAAAGCAACAAAGGCCTGGACGACTTTGTCAACTGGTACAGGGAGAAAGCAAAAGACTGATTTCCTTGATGCCGAACTCTCGGAATGAATTATGGAGTTGGTTATCGCCTCCACCTCTGTTGGGGCATTCCAGAAGGGCCTCCTGGAAAAGCCGAAATGACACAGCGTGGAGAACATATTACAGGATGGGTGCAGATACAAGGCAATTGCCACAAGGAAACAATGTTTGGGAGCCTTAGGGTCTAAAATGTCTGTAGGTACAATATCCAAGGCACCCAGGAAGAGCAAGATGTGTAGTAAGTGCGGACTCACCCATAAACCATAAAGATGTCCGACATATGCCAGCACATGCAAAGCCTGTGAGCTTAGAGGGCACTGGGCCAAACTTGGCAGAAGATCCCAGCAGCAGGAACGTAGGGAGAGGCCAAAGTCGGAAGTGTTCAAACCACAGAACTACATCAACAAGAGGCGAAGGGAGGTGAGAAAGCGTCAGGAATTGCCAAAAGCACAGACCCACACGCAAAGTGGGTGAATGCCTGGCCAAAATGGCGGAGGTGGATCGAGGTGTAGACACTACAGGGGAACAACTATTTCACTCTATCACCTCAGTGGGCCAGGCCAATTCTGTTAACAAAATGGAAGCCTTTGCAACACTCCGATTGTGTGCCTGAACAGGCCTGACGAGCGTCAACAGAGAGTGAAGATTGACACAGGTGTAAGTGCCAACACTTAAACTTTCCGCATTCTCAAAGGCATATACCATGAGGCATGGAGGTCTGGGATCCAACCCACAATCATGAAGCTCACAGCATACAACAGATTGACAATAAAGTGCCTTGGATCCCTAGACCTGGAATGCAGGTATAAGGAGTCAACATAGTCTACTCAGATATTCTAGCAGCAGTAGCAGGTTCGCCAGTGTGCAACCAACTTAAAATGGTCACCATCCATGAGCTAACCCAGTCCAAAGACTGCAGCAATCAAGGTGTGTATACAGCCCGAGAACCCAAACAGAATGGTTCAGAGTCCGTTCGGGAAGTTGCTGATCTGGTTGTGGCTTAATTCCACTTTCCTGCTTGCCTCCCATAACACTTGACTCCTTTGTAGATCAAAAACCTGTGTAACTCAGTCTTGAATATATTCAATGACCCAGCTTCCATTGCTCTGCCGAGCAGAGAATTCCAAAGATTAACGACCCTCGGACAGGGGAAATTCCTTCTCATCTCCATCTTAAATTGGAGACACCTTATTTTGAAACTAAGCTGATGACACAATTTGCTGCTGACACAAAAGCATATGGTTTGGCCAAGAATGAGAAGGGCTGTAAAAGACTTCAGGAAGATGTAGATGGGTTAGCAGAATGGGTGGACGGTGGCTGATAAAATTTAATGTTTAAGTGTGAAAGTTAGTAAGAAAAACAAGTATACCCTCAATGGAAAGATGCCAGGGTGTGATTGAGCGCAAAGATGGGTTCAAATATACAATTCCCCGCAGAGGTCTCAGTCATAAGAAAGTCAATAGAAATTTGGATTTTACAAATATGAATGTAGTAAAGAATTAATGACAAATTTACTCAAGACATTGGTGAGGCCACAGTTAGAAAGCTGTTTGATTTGGACACCCCAATAAAGAAACTACATTAAAGTGGTAGAAAGAACAAAATGTAGATTCACCAGGATGCCGAGGATGACAGGCTACAGAGCTGAGACAATAGGACTATATCCATTGGAGCAGAGAACTCCAAGAGAAGATTTAAGAGAGCCGTTCTTAGAATTATAAAGAATTTTGATGGTGGAGAGAGAAGATCTGGAGAGTGGATAATGAGGATCCAACAATTTATAACTACCATTAAAACAACGAGGCGTGAGGTTAGAGGGAATTCCTTTATACAAAGGCTTGTTCTAACATGGAAGACTTCGCTACAGGGATTGGTTGAAGCAAGGTCCATTGTGTCTTTTAAGGGAAAACTGGATAAATTTATGAAGCAGATGAAAATACGGGGCTATGGAAAATGGCAGGGATTAGTTTCCAATTGGTCTAGCAAAGAACCAGCACGGTGGGTTGAATGGTCACCTGTACTGTAGATGTTTATGGTTCCAATGCGATTTTTGCTGTGTGACATTTTCCTTCACTAAGCAGAGAAACCACAGGCTAAAACTTTACTTTGCCCATAAGCATTCTTCTTAAGTTTTTTTTTCTTATTTTTTTCAATATATTGTGGAGGCCCTGGTGGTGCAGTGGGTAGCACCCCTGCCGCTGAGCCAGAACATCTGGGTTCAAGCCCCACCCCAGCACTTGGTGGCTGTAGAAGATGTGTTCATAATGTGGCCAAACAGGCTGAGGATCAACTTGCAAATTCTTCCAACACACACCAATGGCAGGAGGTAAGTGTGGGAAAGATTTCTGGTCACCCATGCGATGGAAAGACATTGGAGCCTCTACCATCGCAATCCGTAGCTCTGGACTACAACATGCATGTAAAAGTGTGTGTTGCCATGGCAACTCAGACTCCCTGAGTGAACTGTAACACACCACCACCACTCAATCTTTCAATGGTTTAGACTTATTCAGCTTTGATGCTAGGAATGTCTTCCCAGCACTCAGAGGGTGAAAGTGTTAATTGCCGGATGCCACTTTATTTTAAACCTGAAACTAATATTTTTCGTCAGCCAAGAAATACAAGCATTCCCCAGCAGCCCGCTGTTTGAGCAACAAATATGTGACAAGATTAACCTGTGCGGTGCTCACCACTGAAACAGTACAATTCCAAAGCGCATAAATAATGAACAATGAAGAGCTGAGCTGGAGAGACGACAGTATCTTTAATCACCATTTTATCCTTCTGCAATTTGAACACAACAGAGCAGACATGGGAAGCTTTCCTTGGGCTGGGAATGGACTTGTGCAACGAGAAAAGAAACCTGGAACCAGGCAAGGTTGGAGACGTCATAAAAATCAGAAATGCTGGAAAATATTCAGCAGGTCAGGCAGCCTTTGTGGAGAGAGGATTAGAGTTAGAGGACGGAATTTAATGCCCTCTCCTGAGTGGAGTTTGGTAGCGGGAGGCATTGAATCGGGCAGGAGGGTGGCAGCTGGGGACCACGCCACCTTCCTGCCTCCACCCCAATTAAGCCCAGGCGGGCAAGGCTCGTGGACAACCTTCCCGCAATTAATGCCCACCTAAAGGCCACATCCCGCTGCCGTTGGCCTTCACCCAGCAGCGGGCAGGGGAGGTCACCGTGCGGGAAACCCGACAAACAAATCCTTTTGGGGTTGCTGAGGGATTCCATGGGAGTCCCCTGTTCAAAGGCACTTGGTGCCTGATTGACAGACCTGGCACTGGGAAGCGGAGCCCCCTGCCCTTGTTGCTAACGCCCCCCTTCCACCACCTCCCCTCCCCAGGAACCCCAGCCCCCTGGGTCCGTCGTTGGATCTTGGACGTCGGGTGGGTGCATGGACGGAAACTGCCACCCCCCTCCCCCCGAAGCGCTCCAAATAAAAGTGGGGAATGTAGTCACGTGCTGCTCCCTTCAGGGCCAGGCGATGTCAGGAGCTTGGGTCTGCCCAGGAGGCTGGGGCTGAGTTAAGCCGTCACCAGCTCGAAGCGCCTTCTCGCCAGCTGCACATTCCCCGCTGAGTGCCACCTGCCTATCAGCCCACCCCACACTGCACAGGGGACCCCCCCATTGTCCTTAATCTCGGGGAAGGCCCTCCACTGCCCGGTTAAGTGCCCGAGAGACGGGCCATCCCAAAAGGAAGCGACGCGGGCTTTTCTCTGGCTCTCCAGCTGGCAGAAGAGACCCCCCCCCACCCACACCCACCCCCATCCCTACCCCCACCCCCATCACGTTCAATAAATTCCACTCAATGTTTCAGATCAACTACCTTTCGTCAGAACTGGAAGTTACAGATCAAACAGTTTTTAAGCAAGTAGGGAGGCTGGGATAAGGGGAAGAAAGGACAAAGGAAAGGGTCTACGATAGGGTGAAGGACAAAAACAAAAGAGATGATGGTGCAAGGCAAATGGGGACGGTAATGGGCCAATAAAGAAACAAAAGGTGGGTCTAGAGGAGGTGTGAATGGCAACAGCAGAACCATTGCCAGCATCTGCTGCCCTAGAAAATGGGAGCAGGGGTTATGACCTACCCTGTGGGGTGAATTTTGCAGTTGCTCCTCCATCACCATTCCTTTGCCGAAGTATCTGCTGCGCTATTGGCCGAGCGGGAACAGCTTTGAGGACGTTCCCGGCCGAGGACAGGCCGAGTAGATGAAGCACACGAGAAAGGTTGAAACACTGCACAAGCAATTTGCTATTTCTATTCAGTCACAGCATAATGTGTACTGTATTTCAGTTCATCACGTTCTTACATTTCAAATCTTTCTCAATAAATGTTGCGTTTTCTTTCACAATTTAACCTTCTTCCTGCCTGTGTGTGTGTGTGCAGTCGGATCCACATGACCTCTTATCACCCCCATGAGGACAAAATGAGCTGAACTCTCCATCTGTTATGGATTAGCACCACCGTAGGAATATTAGCCACCAGCCTGCCACAAACCTGCTTCAGTTTAATCCCGGGGCCCTCATTTGCTATGCCAGGCAGGTCTAAAGTGATAATACCATTCCTAACAGGTTTTTCCATTACTGCAAGGGTGGGAAACATGATTCTGGCACAGCTTCTGAAGGCTGCAACCAGTTAACAGGAACCATAATTTCTGAGTAGGAGGAATAAAAATGGCAGAAATGTCTGAGGTAGTACCTCAATAGCACCTCAGGGGTCAGGGGAGGGGGGGAAGGGGTGATCAGCAGCTGCAAGGGCCACCCGGATTCTCAGATGTCTCTCTGCAAGAGTCGCCGGCTACAGTGAGGGCCAGAAGAGGTAGAATCCCGAGCTTGGTAGGCAGGAGGTCCCCCAAGGGCATAGTGCATCCTGCCCAGAGGCAGGCAGCAGAGGCAGTCTGTGTAACCTGCGCCACCCAAGCGCACAGTGCAAGAAGAGGTTGAATAACTCCACAAAAGCGATCAAGATAAGCCGAGGCACACTGACCAATAGTAGGGTTGCCAACCCTCCAGGATTGGCCTGGAGTCTCCAGAAATTGAAGATCAATCTCCAGGATAAAAACAAAAAACTACTGCGGATGCTGGAAATCCAAAACAAAAACAGAATTACCTGGAAAAACTCAGCAGGTCTGGCAGCATCGGCGGAGAAGAAAAGAGTTGACGTTTCGAGTCCTCATGACCCTTCAGCAGAATCTCCAGGACTCTGTTGTGCGCAACCCTGAAGAAAAATCACCTGGACATTAAAAAAATATTTTTTTTTTTGGCATTTTCTTTGAACATTTCTCTTTACCAGATATAAAAATATTGAAAATGGGGTAAAAATAAAAAAGCCGTTTGGCTGATAGTCAACCATCATCCAACTGAATAATGAGTCTTTTCACTTTCCTCTTGGCGTGGGATGGCAGTGCATCACCAGGATGGATGTGTTGGCCAACTAATGGCTGGAGTGTGGGGGAAAGTCATGTGATGGAGCCTCCAGGACTATTTATCACAGTTGGCAACCCTAACCAATAGGTATTCTTGACTACTGTGCTCGCATCCTTAACCACCACGCTCCTTAGGGTTTACTTTTAGATTCACTGACAGCTCCACTGTAGGAATTTACTGCCGGGATCCACAAATTCAATCAACTACTGCCGTTCCCACACCAACTCCGTCACGTCCCCTTACTTTTGCATGTGCCAGCGGACAAACACCCGCTAGGGAGGGAGCGGCTGGTGAGTAAGACAGGCTATAAACAGGTGGAGCCATTGTGTGTGATGAGCATATGAGAGACTGGGAGTGGAAAAGAGGGACAGTGCAATCCCTCAATGAAGATTTGAAGAGCGAATGCCCTTGGCTGAGCAGCCTAGAAGCCTGGGGGCCCACTCTCCGAAAGGACCATGTTAGAGAGCTTTGATCTTACAAGGAGGCAGTGAAGACTGTTCCCACACATTCTCATCTGTATTGGGCAAACAGAACGATGAGTAAATTTGGATTAATTCAGAATTATTAAGATTATTTTTTGGTAAGGAAATTACCACAGGGTAGTTACAGTACAGAAGGAGGCCATTCGGCCCTTCACAATCTGTGCTCTGTGCTGTCACTCTTCAAGAGCAGCACAGATAGTCCCATTCCACCAGTTACACAATAAAATGATTTATTTGTGAGCTGGGATGCGGTCTGATGAGCCTCTGAAATGGGAATATTGGAGTTCAGGGCACAAACCAGAAAACAGGGGCCGGAATTTTCTGGCTCTGTTGGAGTCGGGCATCACGGTGGGGAGGGGAGACAACTTGGTGAGCCAGCGAAAAACCAGTTCCATGCCATTGTGAAACCAGTTTGCGATTGTCCACTCCAGCAATCAATGGCAGGCTGCATTTCCTGCTGCCGCACATCGGGAACTTAATTTCAATACTTTAGCATCTCATCAGAAGCCCTGCTTACAGGAATCATCCCCCCCCACGTTGGATCACCTGGGCATGACAGCAGGATTGCGCACCGACGTGTTTCACAGCTGTATATAAGCAACGTGCACCTGGCCAGCTACACTTCAGTCAGGACTTTGAGGTTTGTTTACCTACCTTGCTTCGGACAGTACTCACAGTCATCAGCGCCAGGCTTCACAGACAGCACCACATCACGGGGCTCACGGGCAGGTCATAAAATAGGGGCGGCTTTTCAACGGATACAGGCCTAGGGCTTGCTTGGGGAAGGGGGAGAAGTGGCTTCCGGGATGAGGCTGCAGGGCGAGAGATGTAATGGGGAAGGGGGGGGTATCCCAGGGTCTGTGTGTGGGGGCATATGTTGATCTGTGCAAGTGGACTCAAGCAGGTGAGGGCTGAGGAGGCAGTCTCCAGAGGAGACTGGAGATGTGAGGGTGTGTGTGTGAGAGAGTGAGTGGTGATGTCCCTTGAGCTGGCAGTGAGTGAGATGCCAGTGAATGTGTGATGGGCTTGCGAGTGTATGAGTTTAGAGTGATGAGATGGTTGCCTTACCCTGGCAGCACGGATGAGATCATTCATCCTCTTTCTGCACTGGATGGCCGACTTCTTGTGTGCAGCATTGGTACTGACCACCTTCGCCACCACCTCCCAAGCCAGAGTGGTGAGACTGAAGGGCCTCCTGCGGCCAGAACGAGGGCAGAGGACATTGTGGCAGGTCTCAATGGTGCCCAGAAGGGACCCAGGGATGCGTCACTGAATTAGGGGGCTGAACTCTCCTTGGCTTTTGGGGCTATGTCTTCACTGGAGCAGTCCTGGGCTGTGAGCATTGAGAAGTGTGCTGTCGGCTGCAGTTTAAATATGGCGCCTTGCATGAGGAAGGGGTGAGGTAACAGCGTGGCAGGCAAATCGGAGGCTGCCCGCCAGCGAGACGGCGTATTTCCTGTGGCTGCATAATTAATGAGGCAGGAATGGGACAATACAGCGCGAAAAGCCACCATTGCAGCTAGCGGGTAAAATAACTTTCTTCCCGCCTGCTACCACACTTTAAGCGCATCTGGGACGATTCCGCCCAGGGTGTTCCACCTTAAACTCAGGCTTACGCAAATCCTGCTTTGACATTCCATGCCATAAATTATATTTCAGCATATATCTTTGTCGTTAGCCTGTAATGACTTCCCTCTTACTCACTGGGCCATCAGGTGCTTGGGCCTCTTTGCTTTGCCGGGAACACTTAGGGTCCTCGGCATTGCATAGCCTGGTTCGTGAAATCACAGATCGGCCGGAAACCTATGAAGACACGAGTAGGGTATTTTTTTTTTTGGATCATCAAGCTGTTCCATGTCAATTCAATGCCCTTGTGAAACTGCGCAGCCTCAAGGTTGTCGCTAAGTGTTCAGAGGTGCCCTAATCAGCAAAGCAGTGAGTGCTGCTGACGCTAAGGTGCTCATTCAAATTAGATCAAGTCTGGTCAATAGCAGGAAATCTCCATCAGGGACCTGACGTTGCTTAATGTGACACATTTTTTTTTTTTTTTTTTTTTTTTGTAAAAATATACTTTATTCATAAAAAATCTTCAATCACATTCAAAACCATTTCAAAAACAACATTACAAGGGTACAATCCAGGTTAAACTTTTACAAAATGTATCACCAGGTGCATCAGTACAAACAATGTTACAATCATTTACAGCCTTTCATTTTGATCTGTACAGCCCGAGGGGCTCTAAACAGTTCCCAGTCTCTCGGTGCGCTGTGGTAGAAAGGTCTTAGACAGCGACCCTTCCCCATTGCGCCTTTGCGGCAGCTGCCCCAAGCTTTAGTGCGTCCCTCAGCACGTATTCCTGGACTTTGGATTGTGCCAGTCCGCAACAATCGGTCGGGGACAACTCTTTGTGCTGGAAGACCAACAAGTTTCGGGCAGACCAAAGCGCCTCTTTCACCGAGTTGATGATCCTCCAGCTGCAGTCGATGTTTGTCTCGGTGTGTGTCCCTGGGAACAGCCCGTAGAGCACAGAGTCCTGTGTCACAGAACTGCTCGGGATGAACCTCGACAGCAACCACTGCATCTCTCTCCAGACTTTCTTTGCAAAGGCACAATCCACAAGGAGGTGAACAACGGTCTCTTCCCCACCACAGCCACCTCGAGGGCATCGTGCAGAGGGGGTGAGACTCCTGGCGTGTAGGAAGGATCTGACGGGGAGGGCCTTTCTCACCACCAGCCAAGCTACGTCTTGGTGCTTGTTGGAAAGTTCTGGCGATGAGGCATTCTGCCAAATGACTTTAATGTGACACATTAGCATATCACTGGCAGGAACGGTAGGAGGGAAAGGAGGGGAGGAAGCCACAAATTATCTCAATCAACCGTGATTTTAACCCTTTGAAGGTTAGGGTAGCACAAGGTTGAAATTTTCCAAGGGATAACACATTCAGGGAATATTGGATTGTTTTTCCACCAAAACGCACGCACTTGAAATTTAGGTCTACGTGGTTTATTACAGATATATTACAGATATGAATGATGGGTTTTTTTTTCTAAATGATACAGCAAATTATTAAAACTAAAAAAAAACTACAGTTAGGGGATTATGGTGTTTTCTCCTCTTTTGTGTAGCCATCTGCAGAAGAAATTAAGATCTGCCGCACTTGGCTAAGTTTCATTTCTTGAATTTGCATTTTAACAATAGAACTCGTGTCAATCCAAAGTCATATATTTGCAATAAAAAAATGAATTTTCCAATTATTTGAATGAATCAAGTTTGCATTAAGAATAGAGAGATCAATATCCAATTCATTGTGTTTACACCTGCGATTTCTGCCAAAGTTCCCCAGTGTGAACAGAGATCTAGATCTGCACTCACGGCCTCAGTGGTGTGGGCATCCAATGGGCCATCGATCTCCTGACCAATTCACCCTCATGCAGCATGTAGAATCCTGGCCTCTTGTGCATGAGGTGAGTGAGCAAAACTGTGGGGTCCAATGGGGATAAGTCAGAGGTCATCTGGGAGCTGGGAACTGTGGAGGAGCAAAGAGATTTAAGGGGTGCATGTACAGAAAACAGCTATGGGACAGGTACAAAAAAAAAAGCCTATTGGAATTTTGGCATTTAAGGATTGGGATCCAAAGGAGCGGAAGTTATGTTAAAGCTGCAGAGAACTCTGGTTAGACCCCAAATGCAGCATCGCATTTAACTCTGGCACTGTTTCACAGGAAGAGTCCATTGGCCTTGGATGGAGTGTACTACAGATTCACCAGAAAGATACCAGGCCTCAAAAGGGGTTAAGTTGTGAGCACAGGTTCCATAGATGAGGCTTGTATTCCTTTGAATATAGAATATTTTTTTAAAAGTCATCTAAATGTAGCGTTTAACATGGTTAAGGTATGCAGTACTTGGCAATGAAAAGTGAAAGCCACGATAGTCCCACTAGACGCTCTCTCATCAGAGAAAGATAGCTGGTGATGGGTTTAACCTGAGGGTGACCACGCCTCAGGCAAGGGGTGAGGTTGAGAAGGCAGGGCCCTCATGATTGATCTGAGCCAGTAATGGAATTGAGCCCGTGCTGTTGGCATCACTCTACACCATGAACCATCTGTCCAGCCAACTGAACCAACCGACCCCCTAGATTGCAGTAGAGCCCAGAACAATGTCGGGGTGCCTACACCATGTGGACTGCAGCGGTTCACGAAGGCAGCCCACCACCGCCTTCTCAAGGGCAATTGGGGATGGGCAAAAAATGCTGGCCTAGCCAGCAATGCTCACATCCCGTGAAGGAATTTAAGAAAAAAGGGGTGGGGGGCATTACCTTAAAATTAGAGCTCAAGCGTTCAGGGTGTGATGTCAGGAAACGCTTCTTCACACAAAGGGAAGTGGAAATCTGGAACTCCCTCCCTCACACAGAAAGCTGTTGAGGCTGGGAGTAGATTGAAAATTTCAGAACTGAGGCTGATAGATTTTTGTTAGACATGTTAATTGTATATCAATTAGGTATTAATTGTATTCAGATGGTGGGGACTCACCTGTGCACATAATATGTGTGTATATATGTATGTATATATATATATATATATTTATATATTATATATGATATATGGGAGTAGAATGAAAGAGGGTTCATTTTCGGCTGTGTATGCTATATGTCTCTGTAACCAAAAGACTTATAAATGTAGTTTTCTTTCATTCTTTCACAGGATGTGGACATTGTTGGCAAGGCCAGCATTTATTGCCCATCCATAATTGCCCTTGAGAAGGTGGTGGTGAGCCATCTTCTTGAACTGCTGCAGTCCATGTGGTGCAGGTACACCCACAGTGCTGTTAGGAAGGGCGTTCCAGGATTTCGACCAGTGACAGTGAAGGAATGGCGATACATTTCCAAGTCAGGATGGTGTGTGGCTTGGAGGAGAACTTGCAGGGGATGGTGCTCCCATTTGTCTGCTGGCCTTGTCCTTCTAGGTGATGGAGGTCGTGGATTTAATGATGAGGATTCGGTTCTATTCTTCGCTGCTTGACTACCTGAGTGCTAACAAAAAACAAAAAAAACCTCTTTAAGTGGCTTGGTGTCAAATTTTGTTGAGTACTGCTCCTGTGAAAATGCATTGTGATTTTTCCTTTAATTTATTCTTTGATGGGACGTGAATGTCACTGGCAAGGCCAGCATTTGTTACCCATCCCTCATTGCCCTTCAATTGAGTGACTTGCTAGGGAGTTAAGGGTCAACCACATTGCTGTGGATCTGGATCAGGTAAGGATGGCAGATTTCCTTCCTTAAAGGGCATCACTGATGGGATTTTACAGATAGTTGTCATGGTCACCATTATTGACAAGCTTTTAATTCCAGATTCATTAATTGAATTTAAATTCCACAGTGGGATTTGAACCCATGTTCCCAAAGAATTAGCCTGGGCCTCTGAATTTCTAGCCTAGCAATGTTGCCACTGTGTCACATCTTTTCTGCTTTCTTATTTTCCACCACCAACCTCACTTTCCCCCACCTCCCCCCAACCTCCCAGTTTTATCTATAGTAAAGGTGCTATATAAATGCAAGTCGTTATTGTTGCACAAGTTTCGACTAATTAAAAAAGGCACACAAAACACTTACTGCATATATTTTAAAAACAAAGACACTTAGTTGTATGGTATAAACAAAATACATACCATATTACAGGTATATTCAATAAACAACAAGGGAAGGAGCTAATATAACTCCGTCACTTCCCTACGGTGTTCCTGAGCCTTGACTTATTATTGTCTTATTTTTCACAATCCACAATTTCTTGATCTGGATCCTCAATATCTGCTGGTAATCTATTCAGTTTGCACTAACCTCCACCTAATCAATAAACCTGTGTTGGCCATTATCGCAAAGGCTGCATTTTGCATCTACTGACATTAAATTATGAACCTGGTCATCCAGGTAACTCAGTCCGGAACACCGTGTCAATAAACAGTTCAACTTTCAGTCATAAAACTGAAAGTTACTTATGTATTAAATGAGAAGAGAATTCCAAGCATGCTATTTTGTGGGTTTGGAGGATAGCTCACATTGATGGCTTGTGACTTCACCTGAATGCCTTAATTGTGTAACTATTCACTAATTAACATTTACTCACCCCTCCTGGCAAATCCTCCATGCCATTTTGCAGATGTATTAAAAATGTCTGGTGATGCCAAGCACAATTACAAAAGCCACTCGATATTTTAATGGTTAACTTCGTCCAACTTTTCCCTTGACTGCTTGCATTTAGCTAACCTGGCCTCCGTGGCTTAATAATAAGAAATGGTCCGATATATATTTTGTGGAGATTTGCATTTAATTTTAGTTAATTGAGTGCTTTTTTGTCTTTTTCTTTCCTGCTCAGCATAAAATAGCTTTCAATTTTTCAAGCATTTGTGGCTAGAAATCTCTTTTGAAACCTCATAAATGGGCTGCATTTATTACCTCGCCATTAATAATGGATAAATGTCTTTGCTACTGAATGTTCTTCAAGATCCACATAAATGTCAAAAAGAATATTTTCATATAACCCAAGGTTTTACCAGCAGCACATTATTGAAAAAACAATATAATACAAGCTTTAAAATTAGAATGTCTACTGTTAAAGGTTTGCACTATGGCATTGATTCCTCTTCTCGAAACTCCAGCAGTCAGTTTGTCTTGGCAGTCACACGAAATTAAACTACTGGTTTGTAAATCTTCAGAGCGTGAGCACAAATCCCACACCCCACCTACACCAACCCCCCACCACCCACCACCCCCAACCCCACCCCCACCTCCCCACAATGACCTCAAACAATAGAATTTGTGTGTCTTGTTTCTGTTCCCTCATCTGCTGCCAGGGACATTATTTTAATCACCTCTAGAGGGGTCAGGAATGAAATAAATGGTGTAATAATTGCTGTCTTTGGCAAGAGAAACGCGGCCTCATCTGAAATGCAGAGGCTGCCATCCCCAGATGTTGCAGAAGCATCAACTACACCCAAGAAAAATTGGATTAGTCACATTCTTGTCTTCTAATGGATACACTCTGTGATCTTTAGAGCTTCATTTACTGTGTTAATAGTGCTTTGCCTGAGTTCCTTTCAGAACCTGTAAGAAGAAATATTCCTGTGCAGGCCGCAACCACTGACACGAGTAATATCATATTCATCACAAGCAGACCTCATATCTCATTACTGCACGGAGAGTTTGCCTGAGGCTTCTGCGCGCAGTCAGGCCAGACCATCATGTGGAGTCATACAGGTATATTGTGAAATGATTTAATGCGATAATAATGTCCACTTTGTGAGACAGATTGTGTTTTTTATAGTAGCTGATGGTTAATGAATGATACATTAGCAAACACACTAAAACATTATTGGGAAATGTAGATGAAGACACAGTCCTCTTCTCTGAATAAAAGATGAAAGACGGGACGATGGAATCAGTGAGATTGCCAGGCTTTACTTTTGAAATATGTCAACAAATTCACTCAGGAATATTAAAGAAAAAGCCATAAAATTATTACTGACATGGACTGATATACCTCATCTTTAATCAAATGAAGAGCAGCGAAATGGCAAAGTGAACAAGGGCACTATTGTGCCAGTTTATTAGATCAACATTTTGTGGATTAATCTGGCTTGGTCTTTATCTAACACCGCGGTGAACGTACTGCTAGACTGTGAAATGACTTAAGAATAGAGAGTTCTGCTCCAGCAGCTCTCTCCCAATGCAGAAGAAATTATACCGAACCATTACTTTGCTCAGGATCTCTTTATTACAGTTTTATGATTGAAAGAACAAATGCATCTGCGTGCTCTTTAACATTAACAGCAAGCGATGCCAACAGGCTAAATCTGTATAAAATGACTGGAACTCTCTGAGGTCTGCGATAACATTGTTGCACCACATT
This sequence comes from Cetorhinus maximus, assembly GCF_964194155.1. Lineage (NCBI taxonomy): Eukaryota > Metazoa > Chordata > Chondrichthyes > Lamniformes > Cetorhinidae > Cetorhinus > Cetorhinus maximus. The sequence goes on from NC_135882.1 coordinate 12,543,472, forward strand.
CACAAAATCTGTCATACTTACAATTATTTGGTTTATTCAGTGAGTGTTATTAGTGAAGGAGTACATCAAATGCTGGCAATCTCTATTTTTCATTGCTCATTGATTTTTAGAATGTTCACTGTTGGAATGTGACAGGACATATCTTCTTTGGGTCTGTGTTAAAAAGGAACAAATGTTCTTCTTCGTGGCATTCGCCAGTTTAAAGGTTAACAAAGGCAACATGTTTAAGTACAGTATCAGCACATTAGGACTTTTTTTTTTCACAATAAGGTGCGATGACATAACCTCGTTTTTTTTTGGGTCTGGAGAATGAATTATGTAAACCCTCTCAACCTAAAACTGTTTCAAGTCAATTAATTGTTGTAATTACTTAAGATTTCTTCTTGATGACTATTGTTCTCTGGAGGATTAGATGATAACCTGTCATCTGTGTGCCTGATAAATTAGACCTGATTTGTGCTTTGCTACAAGCCCCTATTTTTGCTCTGGGATGAAAGCAGCCACTGAAAAGGAGCAATGAAAAAAAAAATCACTTAATCACTGCGTTAGTTTTGGAAATCAATCTTTCCATCACACACCCGACCTACAACAATAGATAGCAGCTACACTCACTTTGTATGTCCCCTTTACACCCTCACAGAACTCAGCAAGTTCCTTTTCTACTGCAGTTGTTCTGAGGCGTCACGACGTCAGCCACACAAAAATAAAATTTAAACATTGAAGCGGATTATATTGATTTTTTTTGATCTGAGCACTGACAGGGCTGCTATAACTGACTCAGCACCTCTGGGCTTAGCCTGAGCAAAAATCAATCAGGGTCCCGCCTGTCCGCTGACCCCTGCTGGAAAGTGTCTTTGCTTGGACCTGGGGGGTTGCAGGCAGGATTGAGCGCAGCTGTGCCGCCCTCCACAGTCGAGCAGCCAGCTAGCACACACTGTTGACTCTCAAATACGAAGAATGGGGCTGTGAATGGGGCCAACTGGTGTCCGTGGAAACATGTCCAACTTCAACCAGTGACCTACAAAAACGTAAGACAAGAAGGCAGACACACCTGAGTTATTTGCAGTTAAAATAACTAACATTCTGCAAGATACGAGGCTTCACTTCTGTGGTTATTAGTTTCGCTGACTTGGCAGGTAATTGCCTGAGTTGGAACTGGGGTGCAACCAAACAGGCAAATGCAAAGAATTTAAATACATTCACACAAATACACATGCTTACCAAATACACACAGGTAAGAAACAGAATAAGGATGCTTAACGTGTTTTCATATTTCAGTTCCTCCCTCAGTGTAATCACTACATCTCACCATCAAATCCATGGTTAAACTTCATTAAAATGAAGCCTTATACAGTTTAAAAAGCTGCAGTGTTTCTCGTGCCCCTCGTGGTTCCACAATACGAATGTGAAATGGACCTTCCCAAGGCCTCTGCAGCTGTGCTGCCAGCTGATACTAGTCTGAGTTTATAAGGCGTTGTCCAGCCCAAAATTGACATAGGGGACCCATAGGCGTCCTGGTCTGACTCGACGGGGCAGGGGGCACTCTCCGTCAGACCACCTGTAGGCCAGGGGGTGGGTGGGTGTGTGGGGTTGTAGATAACGCCACGGCTACAGCAACAGTGGCAACTATACAGTAAGTTATTGCTCTGGCTGCTACCGCCCTTACCTCAGCTGGGCAGGAGATTTGAAAATCCATATCCATATACAGGCCCTCATTTAAAGATTGCATAAGAGCTGTAAAGGCCCCATGTGCTCTTTATTATATGCTAATGATTATTACCTGTTGGCTGTTTGTTCAAGCCCCATTAATCGGTGGTTCCATTCCATGCTATTAGTATGTTACCCGCTTCTGCATCCTGCTGTGACCTATGGTCCTCAGGGATCTTCTGGAGGTGATGTCCTTTCAAGATGTGATTTCTTTTTTTATATTCATTCAAGGGATGTGGGCTTCATTGGCTAGACCAGGATTTACTGCCCATCCCTAATTGCCCTTGAGAAAGTGCTGGTGAGCTTCCTTCTTGAACCACTGTAGTCCATGTGGTGTAGGTACACCCACAGTGCTGTTAGGGAGGGAGTTCCAGGATTTTGACCCAGCAACAGCGAAGGAACGGCAATATATTTCCAAGTCAGGATGGTGAGTGGCTTGGAGGAGAACTTGTCCTTCTAGATGGTAGCAGTGCTGGGTTTGGAAGCTGCTGTCTAAGGAGCCTTGGCGAGTTTCTGCAATGCATCTTGTAGATGGTACACACTGCTGCTACTGTGCGTCAGTGGTGGAGGGAGTGAATGTTTGTGGATGGGGTGCCAATCAAGCGGGCTGCTTTGTCCTGGTTGGTGTCAAGCTTCTTGAGTGTTGTGGGAGCTGTACTCATCCAGGCAAGTGGGGAGTATTCCATCACACTCCTGGCTTGTGCCTTGTAGATTTTGGACTGGCTTTGGGGAGCCAGGAGGTGAGTTACTCGCCACAGGATTCCTAGCCTCTGACATGCTCTTGTAGCAATAGTACTTATATGGTTAGTCCAGTTCAGTTTCTGGTCAATCGGAACCCCCAGGATGTTGATATTGGAGGATTCAGTGATGTTAATGCCATTGAATTTCAAGGGGCAATGGTTAGATTCTGTCTTGTTGGAGATGGTCATTGCCTGACACTTGTGTGGCATGAATGTTACTTGCCACTTGTCAGCCCAAGCCTGGGTATTGTCCAGGTCTTTCTGCATTTGGACATGGACTGCTTTATTATCTGAGGGGTCGCAAATGGTGCTCAACATTGTGCAATCATCAGCGAACATCCCCACTTCTGACCTTATGATGGAAGGAAGGTCATTGATGAAGCAGCTGAAGATGGTCGGGCCTAGGACACTATCCTGAGGAACTCCTGCAGTGATGCCCTGGGGCTGAGATGACTGATCACCAACAGCCACAACCATCTTCCTTTGTGCTGGGTATGACTCCAACCAGCGGAGAGTTCATCAAATCGATAGTCCCTGATGCAGTGGAACACTAACCCCAATTCAGAAGCGTGTGGAGACTTTCCATGAAATAATGTACCCTTCTTCAATGACAGAAGAGTGGTAAAATTCACTGATCTCCATGTCCCTGAGCAAAACATGTTCAATGCCTAATAGTGATTGTGCTGGCATAATAAAACAGTAAAGATCTGCAGGGTTATCGGGTCACTATTCCAGAAAGGGTGGCAGCTGATGAACGGCGCAGGGAGCAGAGTTGAAGGCTTTGGCTAAGCAATGGAGTGGTCGTGCTACAGTGGCTTCTGCCTGGTGATCTGCTAGTAATGGCTTTTGAGGCAGCACATACTACCACACCAGTCATACTCCTACCCATTGAAAACTAATTCAGACCACCCAAGGCACAGGATAATGATGTGTCACAACCAATAATAATGTTTTTTTTTTGTCGTCTTTTCTGTGTTTAAAGTTTTCCGGGTACTTTTTCAGTTATTGTATTTTTTAAAAGAATTCCAATCGAATTTAAAAAATGAGTTTTGCATTTGTTGGTTGAAAATCAAAAATAACTCAAATGTTTCAACAACATTTGCATATCTTTTACCCACCTCTAATTTTTCTTTTGAAAATACTTATTCTTCAGATTTTATTTGATTTAGATTAGGGGTGAAAGGCTCACAGAACCAATCTTGTGAGGCTCCTGAAAAATGACATGATGTTAGTTTAGGTTGACAGCCCTGCCAACTTCCAGGTGAAAGCCAGTTAAAAATCGAGGAGAAATTATTTTAAAAGGCAGGAATTTGTCGGCGAAAATCACTAAATACTGATAACAAAGAAATCCACTAGCAAGTTGGCATGAGCTTCTCATGTTTTAATATAAGCATAGACACACAAGCAGTCAGAATGGAGAAGCCCTTTGAAGTGGAGTTCTGACCCTGTTGTCCGTGTTTCACAACTTGCATGAACATAGTGACAGCTGTCTTAAACAGCCTGTCGTCTATAAGATCCTTCCAAAGTAGTTTTAACTTCTCGACATTTCTCACATTGCATGTTTTTGTAAAAATAGAAATGCGTTGTGCTTTGTCGATGGTTCTTTGACAATTGTCATGGGAAAGAAGGGCCCAATTTTAACTCTTGAGTGAGTGATGGGTTAAAATTGGGCCAAAGCCCTTTGGAACCAAAATCGCCCAATTGGTGAGGCCTTGGAGAAGCCACTGCGAAAGATGTGCTTCCAGGAACTTGCCTCTTAGAGGAGGACGGGTAGCTGGAGGAGTTCAACTCAAAGCCGTTAACCCTTTCAAGGGGGTCACTCCTTTGAGTTAGGGTGCAGACAGCTGGGAAAAGGCAAGGTTTGAAAGCTACGGTCAATAATGGACTTTGAGTTTTGCCGCCTATTCCTTAACATCGGTTCGTTAATAAAACTGGGAGCTGCGGAATTGGATTTCATTGGGTTTGTCTGTGGGGACTAAATGACAAAAGTAGGCAGCATCCGTCTTTTATCCCCTACCTAGTGTACAACATTTGAAGGACAGTAGATGCAGCTTTGCATTGACCTTTAGTGCCTGTGTGTTGCCTGGAGCCCTGTCATCCTGCAGGGTTTGATATATTTTCACGTATCGCAGCATGACTTGAATTTCAAGTCGAGATCGACAGGAGCTTTCCAGAGTGTTGACCCAATGAGATATATTTTCTTTGCCGTTCTGTTTTGCTGCAGAGGTTTATGACCCAGCCTGGAGAAGCCCACTTGATAGCATAAACCTCATTAAACACAAATCCGACTGAGCAACTTTCTTTATTGCTGATTTGCTGCGTTCATCAGCGGCTGCGATCAGTGCATTTCCAGCAAGGTTACGCCCACCCACCCCCCCACCCCACCTCCCCCCCACCCCCACCTCCACGCCACCACCCCACCTCCCCCCCTGCCACCCCCACCTCCACGCCACCACCACTCTCTATCTGCTGCACTGAAGGAATGAAATCTCCCCAAGTGGTATTTACTCGAAAGCATCTGTTTTCTTTCACAAGATCAAATCTCTTTTGACTTCGCTGCTCGTCCTGGGCCAGGAAACCATGATCTCTGGTTACCTAGCAACCGGGATGCTCAGCAGCCAGTGTAGATGCAGAAGATGAGCTTGCAAAGGTCAATTGATTGTGGCTGCCTTGTCCTTTGGTGATATGTTATTGTTGGCACACACTTCCAATGTTACACTAATACACCATGATTAGTTTTTATTTGTGTTTGTGTACCGAGGTTTATTTGAGTTAAAAAAAAAATACAAGCAAGACTTGAGGGGAAGTCTGAGTGAAAAGCAGCCATGGACAAAAAAGCTGAAATCATTGAAATCATCTGACTGCTGACTATCCTGCTGTGCTGCCTTAGGCAGTTACATATTTCCATTGAGTTATTTTATGATCAGGCCAGTATGTTATTGAAATATTATCCCTTTAGACGAGCTCATTCTGGTAGAAGATGACAGATTCTCAGCGCAGTGATTTAGTCCACAGACCAAACACAAGATTGTGCCCAAACATAGTTTGAGAGAGTCAGGTCACTGTGGCAATCCAGCACACCAGAACGGAGGCGTCTAAAGTTGAAAGGAAACCTTGCCGCCATGTCTGTCAGGACTGCAGACTGCAGACGCTGTTAGCTCACAAAGACAGGGAGCAGCAAGTGAACGTGCGCAACCCGATCAAAATAAAGAAACTCATTTCACTAATCCTCAATTCAGGATATTTTCTTGTGCGATAAAGCTGATTAATACACGAGATTACCGAGCAGTTTAAGGGTTCAAGTAGTGATGCCTAGGAGAGATAATAAAACTTATCAGAAGCAACGACCCTATCAGATCGCATCTTAATAAGATCATATCAAAGGGGTTCAGTTGACCTCATGGTCTTCAAGACCAGGGATCAAGAATTTTATAGCCATAAGCTGAACAATGAGGCAAGATGAAATCTCAATTATTTCTAATAATGTGTACAGTGAAGATCACAGAGTCGTTTCATTCAGTTTTGAAATCTTTTAGGCAGCCAGTGCACTCACTGTCGTTCACTTGTGATCATGTTTGGGCTGTGATGTACTCATTGAAACTTTGTGGCATAACAAAAACAATTGGTCACCAAAAATGTTCCACTGGTCTTTATGAGAAAATGATAAGTTAGGAGTTAAGAATCAAATGTAAACAAATCTTAAATTCAGTGAACAAGTACAGATCAGAGAACAAAAAAGGCGTAATCAGGTTTATTCCTAACATTTTCCTATTTGGAGCTTTGAGCTCACAAATAGCTGTTAATATCTATATATGTTTATCTATCATTTATCTATCTATCTCTGCTCATCTTTGAACGATCCATCTAGGAACATAGGAACAGTAGGCCATTCAGCCCCTCGAGCCTGTTCCACCATTCAGTTAGATACTGGTTGATTTGTATCTTAATTCCATCTGCCCACCTCAATTCCATATCCCTTAATGCACTTATTGAGCAAAAGTCTACCAATCTCAGTTCTGAAGTCTTTGGTTGACTCCTAGCTTCAACAGATATTTGGGGGAGAGAGTTCCAGGTTTCACTATTGATTGTGTGAAAAGGCTACCCAGTTATGAAAAATGGAAATGACACAGTAAGATCATAAACTAGCTGTAGGATTTCCGAAAGAAATATGAAAACATCATTTTAAAAGTATGTTAAAGGTGATGGCAAGCATATGCCAACAGCTGAGTGCCTCTAAGGCATCATTCAGAATCACCCGGATTCACAACAATGTCTAGTGTAAAGAATTAAACGGAGCTACAGTTCAGTTGCATTACAAGGTCAGAGGCGATTGAACTCTGTACTTCCGATTACTATAGGTCCTATTGTGTTCTGGAATATTCTGGAAGATATATGCTGTAAGATTGGCAATACCACTTGTCCTGCATTGCACAACAGTTTGGAAATTCTGCCCCTTTGTTGAGAGAAACGTAATTGTACATGAACACTTGCTATCTACAGGTATCATTGGGCTAACAAGTGAATTCAGATACCAAACATATATTATTTGGAGTTTTGTTCTTAAAGTTGACGATGTCGGGCGGAATCATCCAGTCTCGTTGGCATCGGGCATCATGGCGGGCGGACAATTCGGCTTGAGGGGCAGAAATCAATTTCACGCTGGCGTGAACGCACAGCGGGATTATCCAATGGTGTCTGCCATGGCGGAATGCGAATCCCACTGGAGGCTGTCATGAACCCGATTTGCATCGCAGCAATGGGATGCAAAATAAGGCCTGACCTGAACCGTGTCCCCCATGCCCAATTTACCGTTGTGCCAGCGGAAAAGCACGCCAGACCAGAACACGTCTCGACAAGCACAACGTGCAGAAGTCGCGACTTACCATTACGGCCTTGCTCAGATCGCGGACATCCAAGGAGAAGAAGGTGCTGGAGCCCTACAGCTACTGGACCCTGGAGGAACACGTGGATCGCATGGTGGGTGGAGTTCCACCCAGGGGGGAAGAGTGTCTGGGGGCATAGGAATGTGTACAGGGGAAGGAGGGAGTTTGGAGATTGAAGGCGTCTGGGGAGGGGAAGGGAGTAAGGGTGGAGAAAGGACTAAGGGGGGGATGTCTAGGTGAACGTGAAAAGGAGGGTTCTGTGGAGTCAATGACTGTCTTCTGGGGAGCGAAAGGAGGGTGGGCATGGTAGGAGGTAATGGCGAGTAGGAGATGGGGCAAAGGGAGCTGGAAAGGTGGGGGGGGTGAGGGTGCATCATTAGAGGTAGAAAGGACAGTGAGGGTGGTTGGGGGGTCTCGGAGGCAGACACGGACACTAGAGGTGGGAAGGAGGAGGTTGGGTAGGTCAATGTGGATGGGGGTGGGATTCTCAGGAAGGTAGGGAACGTGCATGTTCCCCAAAACATCCTGGAAAGACAAGGGTTCGGGTTGTTAGGTGATGGTTGGAGGTGGAAGGTGATACCAGGGGGGTCAACAGTGATGAAAGGGCATGGGTGACTGGGGGAGGGGAAAGGGCGGGGAGCTGATCAGAAACTTAACGACTACCATGGTTTTCAAAATCGTAAGTAAGTAGAGTCCCGTGTTGGACGGGCACAGGTGCTGCATGGGAGTGTGATGAGTCGGTGGGTGGAGATGCAGGTCAGCTCAGATGGACAACTGAAAGAGAACCCCAGCAGGCAGCATTGGAAATGCTCAGGACAGTGAGGTGACTGCGATGGATGAAGGCTCCGTGTGTGTGGGGGAATGTTTGCATGAGGCTCCGAAAGGCCCTGCCACACACACACTTCTCCCTCCAGAATCACTCGTGGTCTGGCTGCATGCAGCTGAACTGCTAGTGGGGGGGATGCAGTGAGTGGACTCGCGAAGCCTGTCAATGAAGCTGATAGACAATGTTGCACATTATTCAGTGAAAGTGAATGTATTTTCAGATTATAAAGTGAAAAAATGTGTTCACGTGTGCAACCACTTGTGATCAGAATTTCTTAACTATCACTTCTTCTAGGTGCTGCCCTGACATCCGCAGCAGGGGTGGAGACAGCCTGTGCAATGGTTGGCCCTGTTGTATCTGATGACTTTGGTGTGCGTCCTCTAGAGAGCCGAAGCCTTGAGGGCCCAGGCTTGCTTTGGCTGTCCTCCTGTGGGCCAGCTGCTCCCTCTGCAGTGGCAGAGGATGAGGTTAAGGGAGTCCCAGGCAAAGGGGAATCGGAGAGAGCAGACAGCCTCTGAGATTCCTGAGTGGATGACCCAGGAGTGTCCAGCTGCCACTCCTCCTCCCTTCAGGTGCCCGGGGGCCCCGGCCTGACTCCTTGAGGGGAAGGAGCACCTGGAGGGACGTCAAAGTGCCCCATTTCCTTGTTGTGTTGCCACTGCAGGAACTCACCCATGGCTACAGCGATGGAGTGCAGGTCTGCGCGCATCTCCCCGTTCTGCTGGACCGGGGTCTCCATGGTGTCCGCCATCCTTCCCATGGAGACCTCGATGGACACACATGTGGGCACCACTTCATCAGAGAGCAGGTGGACGCATTCCTCCGACTCGCGTGCCACTCTGTTGAGGGCTTCCAATAGCTCTGTGTGATGTTCCCCCACCTTCTGTTAACTATCCACAATGAGATGGACTGCTGCATCCAGAAGCTCGTCGTCTGGCTCGGACCTCACAGCTGCCTCTCCCCCGGCAGTCCTCCGACTTCCGGGGAGCTCGGCTGAACCTGTCCCCTCCTGCTGCAGACACATGCCTATGAGGTGACCACCAGATTGTGAACCCGAGCCTGCTCTGGATCTAGGTCCCACCGAGGCGTGTGTCTCTGTACTGGTGGAGGGTGTGGGTAAGCGTTGTGACGGGTCTTCCAGGCTGCTCATTTCCAGCTCTTCAATGGAGGAGGTGTCCTCTTAGCTGGAGGTGAGGACATGGATGGAGCTGAGGGATTGGCCGGTTGAGGGCATTCAGCTTCTTCCTGCACTGGATGGCTGACCTCCTCTGTGCTTTGGTGGTGCTGACCGCCGCTGCCAGCTCATCCCAGGTCCCACTGGTGACTCTGGTGGACCTCCTGCAGCCAGAGCAGGGGCAGAGGACATTGCGATGGCCTTCCACTGTGTCCAGCAGGTGCCCCAAAGAGGCATCACTAAATTTGGAGTTGCCATGTTGTTTGCTCTTGGGGCCAGCTATCGCCTGGAGCAGTCCAGGTCTGAAGACATGAGGTAGGCATGTGCTCTGGTACGAGGAAGCGCTGAGGTCATGGTATGGCGGGCAAATCCGAGCCCGGCTGCCAGCGATCTGGAGTGTTTCCCTCGAATGCATTATTAGTGAGGCAGAGCATGCTGGGAATAGGATGAAACGGCACAGAAAGTCGCCATTGTGGCCAGCAGGTAAACCAAATTTTCACGCCCGCTACCGCACATAACGCAAATCTGGGACGATTCCGCCCGCCATCTGGAAACCTCCGTTGAATTGTTACCTTGAAAATCCGCTTGAGATGCGCCCATTATTCCAATTAATTATATGAAAATAAATGACGTTAAAGCTAATTAACATGTTGAAAGTGATCCAATAGTTTGAGTAGCCAAATATTTGACACCCCACGTCCAACTGGAAGGATCCAAATTTGATTGTGATCCAGTGCTAAGAACCTGTCGCTTTATTTTATTTCAGTTATAGCTGGGATGGTGGATGAAGGCAGTTCAGCCCATCGAAGTCCAGTCTTGTATCTCAGCAGCAGGAGGAGGTAGGGAATGGAGGAGGAGGCAACACTGGTAGGACCATGGTGAACTGCCCCTCCAAATAGCCATTTGAGCTGAAACAAAAGCAGATGATAAAAGTACCAAACAAAATCACTGTCTACACTTGCCTATAATTTAACAATCCAATCCAGAAAGATTCTCCATCTCTTCTGATGCAAATAATCAGATTATATTATTAACGTGAGTCTTGAGGTATAGTTACCTTGTCGCTATTATCTCAGCACCTCTGCAAATAATCTTGAAATACTAATGAGCTGTATCTGTTACGTTATTGCAGTGAGGTACAGACGGTTTTGAATTCTGAAACACAGCTGTAAACTAAAATGCATTTTTGATCATTCCCATTTAACTTTCCCATAGAAATTTCACAGGCAAAGTCTTCCGTGATGTCCTGTTTGTCGCTGAGCCACTGCAGCTAGACAGATTGATTCGAAACAGTGATTGCTTCAAGTTTTGCTTCAGTTAATTCTGAAAGCATTGTCATGTCCCTGTTAGCTGCACAGTAGTCACTATGACATGATGAATTTAATTCATTAAAGTTATATTGTAAGCAGCAGCGTTTAGTGTGCAGGCATGCTACAACCAAACTACAATGGAAACCGATAGCCGCAGTATTTGGACCAGGGGCTGACGCTGAACTCTGCTAGAAGAGGAACGACATTAACCCCAAGAACAATAAAGACAGAAAGATGGAAAGGAAGGGAGGAATATAAGAAAGACAGAGGGAAGTGTGGAAGGAAGGAATTGTGACACAATCGGAGGCACCATCTTATGGATGAGATGTTAAACCTAGACCCTGTCTGTTCCTTCAGGTAGATGTAGTGCCATAGTGGTATTGTCACTGGACTAGCAATCACAGAGACCCAGTGTAATGCTCTGGGGACCTGGGTTCGATTCCGGAATTAAAAGTCTAATGATGACCACAAAACCATTGCTGATTGTTGTGAAAAAAAAAAACCATCTGGTTCACCAGTGCCCTTTAGGGAAGGAAATCTGCTGTCCTTACCTGGTCTGGCCTACATGTGACTCCGGACCCACAGAAAAGTGCGGTTGACTCTTAAATGCCCCCTCTGAACAAGGGCAATTAGGGATGGGCAATAAATGCTGGCCTGGCCAGTGATGCCCACATCCCATGAACAAATAAAAAAAGATGCCACAACCCTATTTTGATGTACAGCAGGGGAGTTATCCCTGGTGTCGTGGCCAATATTTATCCTGCAATCAACGTCACCAAAGAAACAGATCACCCGGTCATTTTTACATTGCAGTTTGTGGGAGCTTGCTGTGTGCAAATTGACTGCCATGTCTCCTACATGACTACACTTCAAAAAATAAAATGTTTCATTGGCTGGTAAAAGTGCTCTGGGAAAGGTTGGTGTAAGATAAATGCAAGTCTTTCAGCCACTTGTACTATAACTTGCATATGTGTGGAAAACTGGGGAGGGCGGGATCAAGCGTAACTCTGATTCCCACCCATGGACCAATAGCCTGCAGAGACTTGGTATCCAATTTGTGTTGAGACACATCTAGATCAGGGTAAAAGCTGATGGCAGTGACACATGTTTCTGGTCAATAACCAGCTTCTCAACACCTCTGGAACTGTGCCCCAGGAAATATCAACACCTTTGGGTGTCTTAAGATGCAATAAAAGCAAGTATTTTCTTTTCAGGAGGATGGGGAAACATTTGGAATGGGGGGCAGGTGGGGGTGCGGGTAGATGAGGGGGCGGAATAGTGACCACACACAAGGATGCAAGATTTTCATTTCCACAGTGGCAGATGTGTTAGAATTTTTAAAAATCTCACATGCAGGCAGACAGAGGGAGCCCTCTATTGAATTGTCCGGTGTTTCAAGGTTGACGGACAGTACAGAACCAGATTCACCTTTTGGTGGTAATGAGTGCATTTCCCGTAATGCTGCCAGTTAACCACCCAATGAAAACACGATAACTTCCCACGGGTGGTTTGGGCGAGGAACACGGTCCATGCTCCCAGATAGAGGGCAGCAAGTTCCACCCCTACCCATCCCCCAAAAAACCCCCGAGATCTCTGTTCTGATCCAAGCTAAAGGGCAAGCTAAACACTTTGCCTAAGCACATTAAGCACCTGCCAAAACATCAGAAAACCTGAGAATAGAAGTACCAATCAGTGATTCTCTCATACCAACATTTATTGCACTTGCAGTAGAATTTTATATACAGGTGTTAATCCAGTTAAAATAGAGATTATTGCAAGGCAAACATAACACACGGAGGAATTTAGTACAATAAACAATCATATGTTGACTTCGCCAGCTGGTGTGCTGTTTGGCTGATGCTTGTACCCCAAGCGTAGCAGCGAGGGGAGGATCCTATATGTTCCACTCTATATAAGCGACGTGTTTTGTTTCCACTAGCTTGCTTCATGTTTAACCAGAGTCCCAAATGGCTGCAGGTGTGTGCAACACACAAAAACAACTGGATCCACATCTGGAGGAGGGAGATTGTCAGTTTTTGTGCTGTTGGTGTTCTTAGCAAAGGACAACGGAAATGATCCAGAAGCAGGCTTCCTGCGATCAGCAGGATGTGGCTTTTATTGCTACTTAGGCCGTCCACCACTCAGGCAAGACGGCATTGGCCTTGATGGGCTGAATGGCCTCTTTCTATGCCATAATGACTCCAGGGGCTGGATTTTATGGGGCGGCGTATTCCCCACCCCCTCCCCAGACTGAAAAGTCTGTCGTCTTCCCACCCACTTACAAGCAGGCTGCCCCTTAGCCACTTTACACTGGGAGCAGCCTTAAGGTTTTCAGCGTGAGCCTTCCGCCCCATCTGGGGAGGAGGTCCCGCCTTAGAGAGCTGCCGGCCAATCCGATTGGCTGGCAACTCTGTAGTCCCGACAGCGCCAGGTTTGGTTGGTGGCCATTGCTGGAACTACAGGCAATCCCCAAGGAAGAAGAAGTGATGGAGCCTATACTTCAAAGGTAAGTCTGAGGTTTTGGACAGGCCTGGCTGGCAGACCCCAGCAGGTGAGGGACCTGGGGAGCTGGGTTTGAGAGGCTGTGGCGGAGGGTTTAAGGGGGGGGGTTATGATCTTGGAGTCTGCCTCTGATGGGGACAGGGAGGACCTGCCACCCCCACATCACCACCTCCCCCCCACCCCATCACCAAAGGAGATAGACCTCTTCCTGCCTGACAGCAACCCGCACAGAGAAAGCTGCTGGGCTACCTGCCTTGCCTCCGCCTTCCCCTGCCGCATGCAAAATAGCAGCAGAGGTGGAATGAGGCCCTTAAGTGACCATGAATTGTCCACTTAAAGACTTCAATAGGCCTAAGGGTGGCCAGGATGCCTGACGCCTTCCCCACCCACTGTAAAATGGGAGACAGGTCGGAGCGGGCGGGGAGGCCACACACTTAATTTTACGAGACCCCCACTTTCAAATAAGCCTGTGAGGATTGGAAGATCCAGCCGTATGACTCTAGAACTTGGTCACTGGCAAATTACAGCACCAAGCCTCTCATGTACATATTATACTGCTCTCTGTCAATATTCTATCACTAAGACTCCATAGCATTGCCCAAATCTGCACCTGTCTCAGCTCATCTGCTGCTGAAACCCTCATTCATGCCTTCGTTATCTTTAGACTTGACTATTCAATGCACTGCTGGCTTGTCTCTCACATTCTACCCCCTATAAACTTGAAGTCATCCAAAACTCTACTGCCCGTGCCTTGCAGTGCGTCCCAATCTATCACCCCAGTGCTTGCTGACCTACATTGGCTCCCAGTCTAGCAACGTCTTGATTTTAAAATTCTTATCCTCTTTTTGTTCCGAATCCCTCCATGGCCTTGCCCCTCCCTATCTCTGTAAACTCTTCCAACCCCACATCCCTCCAAGATGTCGACATTTCTCTAATTCCGGCCTCTTGGACATCCCTGATTCTAATTGTTCCACCAATGGTGGCCACACCTTCAGTTACCCAGGCCCTAAAGCTCTGGAATACTCCCCTTTTACCTCTCTGCCTCTCCACCTTGCTCTCTTCCTTTAAGACACATCTTAAAATCTACCTCTGTGATCAAGCTTTTGGTCATCTGACTTAAGATCTCCTTATGTCACTCGGTGTCATAATTTGTTTTATAATGCTCCTGTGAAGCACCTTGGGATGTTTTATTACATTAAAGGCACTACATAAGTATATGTTGGTTTTGAAGAAGAACCCTTTGGGTGGAATTTTATGGCCCCTCCCACCGGCAGAATCTTATGGTCCTGCCGAAGTCAATGGAGTTTTGAATGGCTTGCCGCATTTTCCGGTCTTGGCCCCACCCCCCCCCCCCGCACTGTGATGGGACCATAAAATTCTTTCCCTTGTTCCAAAGGGCACACAGCTCATAAATGGCCATTAGGTATCTGTTTAAGTGAACCTTGGATAACTGTGCCTTTCTGCTGACTACTAGTGAAAGTTCAGCTTTGTGAGTAGACAGGTAGAAAAATAGATAGTACAAGTGAAGAGGGCAGTCAGTGGAGCACATAGCTTTGCCATGCTATGTCAACACAACGTTATTACAATTATGCAGTTCTTCCTTAAAGCTTTTTGCTGCCTGATTGATGTCCTGTAACTGCAAAGCTGAAAAAAATATTTCTATTAAAAGCTTCCATCTCACTAAAGAAGCATCGACTCAACCCACGTCCAACAACCTGCTCTGAAAACTCTGCTCACATTTTGACAGCTGTGACAAATTCCACCACAGCAGCTGAGGCAATCCACAACATTCTAAAACAATTAACAACATTCTAAATAAAACAACCCACAACATTCTAAAAAAAACAAGTCAATTTGCCCTATCTTCCAGTGCTAACTAACCTGGATCTTTGCCAAAAACTAACCAGTTCTTCTTTGGGCCATACCCTATCTACGTATCAAATTTTGTTGAAATCCACCCATTAGTTTCTGAGGCATATTGTTTGCAAGCAAACAGGCTAACAAACAGGGGCAAAACATTACCTCCACCCACTTTCAGTGGCGGAGGTAAATATATAGGTGTACAACTGGAAAAAAAAGCCCTACTGTAGAAAATCCTATCGATTCTAATTAAAAGAAAACAAAAAGAATTGATTTGATTGGGGGGAAAATCTAGCAAATTACATGCACTGCGACATTTGACCTGCACAATATCACAACCGGGCATTATTAAGATTGGTTGGGTCACCAGGTCTTACACTTGATTGAGGTTTTTTTTACTAAGATTCGCCAAACGCATTCTCCCATCTATTATTCTTAATCTTCTGCCGCTTGTGGATGGTTCTCTTGGCTAGAGCTGATGGAATCTTCAGTTGCCTGCACTATGTGCAATCAGCAGGATTCAGGAGAGCACATCTGACAAATCTGACGTATTGATGCATGACTGTGTGAGGGGAAATGGAAAACAATATACAGAGAAAATACAATGCAAAAAGCCAAGGGTTTCAAAGCGATTATCAGAATAATCCAGTTATTTTTTCTATCTTTCTAGGCCTGTGCATCACTGCCAGAGTGAGCAAATACCCTATTTTTTTTTTTACAGAGATGGATCTAATTATTTTCTGGTCCTTCTCAAGTGGAATTCCATGGGTGTAAAATAATCAGATAGGTTTACTTATGTCAAACATCATATAGTTAACACTAGGGTAAAGAGTTTGCAATCAAAACTAAATGATTTGATGCTCATTCTGTAGAGGATTTACAACTTCCCATTAGACAGGGATATATAAATATATATATTATATATATAAATACATATATAATTCTTAAATATATATATATATATAAATATATATATAATTCTTAATCATCTGACTGAATTATTCTTTGTTTCTCTTCAGAAAACATTTCTCTTAATAGATTCATCAATAGAAAGGTGATTGACTTGTGTTAAACTCTTGTTTACCTTTGATCTCTGGCCCATTGGCTGACATTATATTACTTGAATTTTTTTGCCAAAGACATACCGGTGGTCACCTTTTCAAACTTCAAAAATGTTTGCTGTCTCTTTCTAGGCCTTGGGGGGGCTGAACTCAACCGAGCTCTTTGTCATAGTGACAGCACTTATATCACTAAGATCACCAATTACACCGGTATGCAGGTATTGACTACCTGCGCAATGAACCACAAAACGTCCACATGGGATGAGAAACTGTTTGATCAGGGTATAGCACCTGCAGCAACTCACCACACCTGAAGGACACCTCGCAACTCCATATTGACACCAGCACACTGGGCATCTGCCCATCCTCAGTCTTTGCAACAACTGCATATTTGAGTCGTACCTTAGGTTTTCTTGCCACTGTTTGCGACATCAGCACACCCCTGAATCACAAATCAACGCAACTTTTTTTTTAACCATCAATTCGCCATCTACCTTTGTTTGCCTCAATAATAAACTAGTACAACCCAATACAATCGTTACTCTTGTCACAGATGTGATGCCAGCTCAATAGATAGGTTTTTGTTGGGCACCTGAAGTCGCTAGATTTTTGTTGGCTGAGGCTATCAAGGGATATGGAGCAAAGGTGGGTAAATTGAGTGGATGTGCTCATCAGCCATGATCGAAATGAGTCAAATCACAGACTTGAGGGGCTGAATGATCAATTGAACTCCTCTGCTAGCAAGTCAGCATCAATTCCAATGCATTTGCCTAAAAAAAATTGGAGCCAATGAGAAAAGTCATTCTCACATGGAGCACATCAACAAAGTTATCTTTAAGCTTGGGGAGAAAAAAGAATCTGTTTGTTGTAGTATGATATAACATGGAGCAGTTACAAGGCTTAATCTGATTGAGGGATCCCTCTGATATTAGGAACAATTAATAAGATACGATGGGTCAAATGGCCTTTCATGTTGTAATTTTCTATGATTTTTATGATTCTTTGATCCAAAGCACTTTACAGCCAATGAAGTGTTTTTTAGAAGCATTGACACTGTTGTAATGTCAGACAAGCAGCAGCCAATTTTGCATACAGCAAGATCCCACAAACAATGATGTGATAACGACCAGATAATCTGGTTTGGTGATGTTGATTGAGGCATAAATTGGCCAGAGCACTGGGGATAACTCCCCTGCTCTTCTTGAAAATATTGTAGTGCCATGGGATCTCTTGCTGCCACCTGAGAGGGCAGACCGGGCCTTGGTTTAAAGTCCATCCATATGATGGAAGACATTCACACCCACGCCCACGTCCACACCCACTGCACCCCTCCCCGTAATATTCTGCCCTTTATGTCCAAGGGCATGAGCTCGATATATCTTCAGGACATGCACTACACGGCTTTTTAAAATGGTAACGGAACTACAATCGCTCACATTTTTAAACTTCAGCCCAAGAGATGAACCTAGAATACTTTGTGCAAATATTACACAGTAGAGATTATGGGCTGTAATTTTACAGTTATTAAATCGATTGTACTATTCAAAGGAATAAACTTTAATGTGTATTATTTTCTCAGGCCAAACTTCTGTTCACTTCGGATTCGGATGTTTGCATAAAACATTGGCTTCAGTGTTCAGGATGAGTAAAATCCTCCAGCACGGCTCTGGTGTATCCCATGGAATTACAAGGGTTAAAAACTGTCAAAAAGTCACATATTCCTGGTCAGGCAGATCAAAAGTGGCCTCTGTGCTTAGTGAACAGCTTGAAGCTGCCTTTGCTGTTCAGCAAAAGGCAGCTGTAACCTTTCAGATGCTATACAGGTCAGCGGGACTGTAGAAAGGATCACAATCTACTCATGTACGCATTACCCCATTCAGGCTCACACAGGCCTCTGAACTTCAGGATTAGTCAAATAAGCAGTGAAGTGGACTTGCAAACATGATAACTAGCCGTCAGCCTTTATGATACAAGCCTTTCTTCTTGAAGTGAACGTTCCAGGTGTGGGGTGCAGAAGGTTAAGACATGTCTACAAAAGTAATAACCCTTTTTTTTTCAGGGTCCGTGACAGCACAGAACAAGATCACCAACACAAGTGGGCAGGCAACACAACAGGGCCAGGTCAGTGAATGGGCTCACGGTTTAAGCTTCATCGTATTAGAGAATCTTATATCACAGAAGGAGGCCATTCAGCCCATCATGCCTGCGCCAGCTCTTTGAACCAGCTATCCAATTAGTCTGCTCTTTCCCGATAGCCCTGCAATTTTCTCCCCTTCAAGTATTAATTCAAATCCCTTTTGAAACTCACTATTGAGTCTGCTTCCGCCACCTTTTCAGGCTGCGCAATCCAATTGTAACAACCCGCTGCGTAAAACAATTCTCCTCACCCCTTTTGCAAATGAGCTCAAATATTAAACTTATTTTCTTTTGCTGCTCGTGAAAAGTTGTTACGACCTTTAGAAACCTAAAGCGGCCATATTTCAACATTGCAAGACACGGAATTAAAAATGAAAAATCCATGCTCCTGTATTAATAAAGCAAAACGGCTTTGGAGGTCTGGCTTAAATTTCAGAAGTTTCCAAACTTGAGAGCTGCTTGGTCTAAAACACAGGCAGGTGACCCGCTTAAACACATAAAATCATGGGGAGGTGCAGCCCACGGTTTTGCAGTTGTTAAAACTAATCGATGGTAAGTGGTGATCTGCAAGCACCTGACTTGCTGATGCTGCAAGGCTCTGAAGTGGGAATGTACAAAGAGAACATTTTCTGCTTCGTGGGAACATGACTCAAATTCCTGTGCAATGAAAAAACCTGTGCAACATGCACAGAATCCCCCATGGTGTAATTAGGCATTCTTTCAATCCCTGTCATTGTATATATGTGAGCGCACATGTTTTAAGGACCTCGTGAAAATGTCTCCCTGCTCCAACATTGAGTTTGTTATCAGAACTATGAATCCACAGAGTAATTTCAAAACCAAGGTCTCAATCTATCTAGACACTCAAGCCTTGCATTGCTACATCTCTCTTTTTAAAAGGGAATCAAGATGTGAATGAAATTAAAAACGGAAAATGCTGGAAAAACTCAGCAAGCCTTGCAGCATCTGTGGAGAGAGAAACAGAGTTAATGTTTTGAGTCCGTATGACTCTTCTTCAGAGTAAATGATGTTAGTTGTTTTGAATAACCAATTTCTTTGATATTGTACTGATAATGAAAGGCTCACCTTCCCAAATGCTATATGATCATTTGAAATTCAAATAGTCTTGTTTATTTTTATATCAAAGGAGATTGTATCCTTTAATAGTAAATTACTGTATACTTCTAGCATTTTATAGGTATGGTAAGCAATGGGTCTATTTTGCACTGGAATCTTTCTCTTTTAATTGGCAACTAACTAGAATGGAAATTATCTTGACCATAAAAATCAAATGGTGGTGATAAACGTCCAAGGCTCTACCTGGAGAGTAGTGCCTAATGACGGGACGTAATGGGTCTAGAAACTGCATTTAATGTTTTTGAGAAATGTGAAGCATTAAAGGTGAATGTTTGTAACCTCGGTACAGTGGAAATGTCAGAGAATGAGGCGCTGAATGCTATACATTCAATAACAGCCATCTCGGCTGAACATGAGAAAGGAGGATGATGTGCAGGCAAGGAAGGGATGAGGCTGGAAGCTCGGGAATCATATTGCTCTTGACATCAAGATGACTAAGAGCTGTCGGCTGTTTACTCCTCACCTCGCCTCCTTCACCAAGCAACGCATTTGTTGAAATGAAACTTTGGAGCAAAATACAATTCAAGAGACTGATCTGATTGTCTGCTTCATAGCCAGCAGCAATTTTTACTTCATTCTCAGGACCGGGCCTTATTGACAAGGCCAACGTTTATTGCCCATCCCCAGTTCAGTTGCCCTGAGGAGTTGGGGGTGGACCTGTTTCTTAGATCCCTAGTTGGTATTTATTTGTCCAGTGCCTCACAGAATCATACAGTACCAAAGGAGCCCAGTCACCCCATCGTCACTGCGCCAGTTCTTTGTAAGAGCTGTTGTAATATGTCTTTAAGGGATAGCAGCATGACATCACTAGAGGGGAAGTATGTCATGTGATCCAATCTTAGCTCCACTTTTGCCTGTGAGCAGGACACAGCACAGCTCTGATGTCTTTATCCTTTATACCTATATATAACTGTTCTCATGTGCCTAGCCTAAATAAATGAACCCACAGTGCATTTACTAAATCTCTTATGGGCAATTGGTGCCTATATCTAATTAATCCCACTCACCTGCTCTTTCCCCATAACCCTGCAATATTTTTTTCCCTTCAAGTATCTAGCTAATTCTGCTTTGAATGTTACTGTTCCATCTGCTTCCACCACCCTGTCAGGCAGCGCATTTCAGATCAGAACAACTCACTTGCATATAAAAAAAATTCCTCACGTCACCATTACCCTTTCATTAATCACAGTAACTCTGTGTCCTCTGGTTACCAATACTTTTGCCTCTTTAAGTGCCTCCCTATTTAAACACTGTATTGAATCTGCTCTTAACTCTGGTCTAGGGAGAACAACCCAGCTTCTCCAGTCTCTCCACATCGATGAAGTCCATCATCCCTGGTACTATTCTAAAAAATCTCCTCAGCCCCCTCTTCAAGGCCCTGACATCTTTCCTACTGTGTGATGTCCAGAACTGAACACAAAGCTCCAGCTGAGGCCTAGCCAGTGTTTTATGAAGGATCAGCATTACTTCCTTGCTCTTGTATTCTATGCCTCTGTTTTAAAATGTAGGACTCCAGTTGCTTTTTAACAGCCTTCTCAGCCCTGCCACCTTCAAAGATTTATGTACATACACCCCGAGGTCTCTCTGTTGCTGAAACCCCTTTAAAATCATACATTTAACCTCAGCTAGGTATGAGATCTGTTACATCAAGTTTACAGCGAGTCTACACAACAGCAGTGAAACAGGCCATACAGTCCAACTGATCTACGCCTGTGTTGGTCACCTCAATGTCCACTTCTTGGGCATTTGTATGAGGAGATTCCACACTTAAATTCTTATGTTCTGGAATCTCCATTCACAGTGAAACAATCAGTAAGGGTGAAATGAGAATCAAAGTCTATTGAACACTATATGGCTGGGAATGAATGACAAGATAACAGAGACCATCTAGTTTTCATATAAAACATGAGCTTCCATTGGTCCACAAGACAGTGACAGAGGGACACAAATTTAAGATAATCACATAAAGAATGAAAGAAGGTTACAAAACGTTTTTACACAGAATGGGGCTAGAATATGGAATTCTCTGTCAAGAACCATGGTTGAGGCCGAGTTCATAAATTATTTTCAAAGGGAATTGGATATTTGGCTGAAAGTGAACATTAATGGGTATGAAGTAAAGAGATGGGTGTGGGATTTAAATAGATGACCCATGAGAAGACTCAATGGCCAAACGGGATGACCTTGTGCTGTGTCATCCTATAGTCCTATGGAAACTTTGACAGTTTCTAAACATCACAAACAAAAAGCCTCCAATTCAATTCTTGTCTTAAACTCGCTGACATTCCTTATTCTTTAAGAATTTCGAGTCTGCAATTTTTTTCACTCTGCTTGTCACTATGCAAGGGGAACTTGTGCGCTGTGGAGGTGAGGGGGGTGGAGAATGAAGGTGATTGTGATGGACAGGTAGAATGGACAGTAAAGGCATGAGAACAGTGCATCACTGAGTCATTACAGCACAGAAGAAGGGCATTCAGCCCATCAAGTCCATTCCGGTTCTATGTCATGCAATTCAGTCACTTCCATTTCCCCCACTCTATCCATATATCCCTGTAAATTTATTTCCCTCAAGCACCCATCCAATTTCCTTCTGAAATCATTGATCGCCTCTGCTTCCACCACCCTCCTAGGCAGTGAGTTCCAGCTCTTTACCACTCTGCATGAAAAAGTTCTTCCTCGAACCCCCCCCCACTTCGTATTGTAACACACAAATATTAATATTCATTATACTCAGTTTTGGTTTCCTTTTATCTGTAAATTTATTCCCTGTCATATAATATTCTGGATTCTATATTTTAGTGAGTTGAATCAAAACCTAAGATTGAAAAACCACAATATAACCAAGGAATGGCAATCATCATCTGATTGTAAGTGGGTAAGTAGGTAGGGTGGATGAAGTAAGTGGGTTGGTAGGCTTGGTGAGGTGGTAAGTGGACAAGGCGGCAGGTGGGTGAAGTTGTAGGTGGGTGAGGTGGCAGGTGGGTAAGGTGATAGGTGGGTGAGGTGGCAGGTGGGTGAAGTGGTAGGTGGGTGAGGTGGCAGGTGAGTGAAGTGGTAGGTACATGAGGTGGCAGGTGGGTAAAGTGGTAGGTGGGTGAGGTGGTAGGTGGGTGAGGTGGCAGGTGGGTGAGATGATAGGTGGATGAGGTGGTAGCTGGTTAGTTGGGTGAGTGAGTGGGTGGGTAGTTGGCTCGGGAGGGATAGTCAGGTTGGGGGCTAGTCAGATTGGGTCAGTGGGTAGTTGGCTAGTGCGGGTAGTCAGGTCTAGTCAAGGGGTAGTCAGGTAGCTGAAGGGTAAGCGGGGTCGAGGGAGTTGGGGGGCTGGGCGTGGGGTCGAGGGGGGAGTGGTCGGGGGGGGTCAGTGTGAGTGATTGAGGGGTTGTGTAGTTACCCAGAAATTAGAAAATGTTCTTTTCTGTCTACCATTTCTGGATAACTACCCAGGTAAGTGCCGCAGAACTGTCCCAAGTCTCCAACTCTAGCCCAGAATAGGAGACATACACGGAGGGTCCCGGGAAGCAGGGGAATTGCGCAACACAAGTTGAAACTTTCCAGGCAATTCCCACAGAGGTCAGCAGGTCAGGACTTCCACAGGGTCCCTAAGTGCACATTGGGACGCACATCCGGTCTTCCACGATCCAGAGACCAGAAAATTTGGGTCAATATTTTCTTCAGTTAAGACAATAAGGTGTATTTCGCACGTAGGCTGGTGACATGTCACAAAACCAACTAGTCTCTATACAAGAAGCAGGAGTTTTTAGGAAAGCAATCAAAACACCCTCAGAACACCAGCGGCCTGCTAAGCATTGGCCATCTGAGAATTTTAGGGTTAAGATTCTCAATGTGAATTTGGCCGTTGAGCTAATGGTGCAGATTGACCACTCATTATGGAAACCACCTGATTTTTAACTCCGGTGAAATGAATGGAAATGAAAATTGGACTTTTTTATTTCAGGCGACAGAACTGGACGTGTTTAAAATCTACCTCATGGAGAGTAACGTGAGCAATCACTAAATGTTATATTTTGGCACCTTAGCTTCCACTTCCCCACATGATTCACCAAGACAAATATTGGGTACTTCTGCCATGGGATATCCCAGCGTAAACGGCTTTACATGTGTAGAATCTCCACATTACCTTTTGCTCTGATAGAACTGTGTAGAATAAGATTAAAATAAAAGGGGGATTTGTGATATTTGGATCTTATTATTTCAGCAGAACGAGTCTCACGGAACTACTGCTGATCCATTTGTGTCCATTTTTACAAGCAAAGAAATGGGTGCAGGAAGGGGCCATGACTGCAATTCTCCACCAGGTGGCACAGGTTCAGGCAAGTTTTGAACAAGTGCAGCTCCCCAGTCTCTTAAACACTGGAGGGAATGCTAAGGGAGGGAGGCAGCTGTGGTTCCAGCTATATTTGCAATCAGTGTCTCTTCTCTTCCCTCAGCTCCTTCATCCGACCAGCCCACATTTTCAGTGTCAGGCTTCCTTTGTTGGAAGTAAACAAATAAAGGAGCTTGCGTCTATTCTTTGCCTACTTATTAAATGCCCCTCATGACGTGTGGTGGGTTGTTCCAGACTCTGAACAGTTCCGACAGTGGACTCACATTGTAATGTGCACCTTTTCACCCTTTAGGTTCTTCTGACAAGATTGTGCTTAATGGTGAAAATTGGTGAGTCAATAGCACTGCAAAAAAAAAATCAAAAAGTGGGCCAAGACGCAACTCAGAGCATAGCTTTGACTAAAGCAAACTCTTAGCCAGTGAATCTTTTTGCCTCTTCAAGAAATATTGGGTCTGGAAATGGAGTCCTTCACATTTTAAAAAAAAACTCCCAATTTTTTAGACCTCAGGGGCACTTATTTCAGCAGCAATTGCAGGATTGTGAGTTTGACATTTTAGTTTCCCCTCTTTTGGGCTTGATTTTGTTACTGAAGCTATTCTGCCATTTTGTACCTTACCAGCCTTGCCCACGAGTATCTTGTTCAGCTTAGCTCTGTCTTCTAAGGAGATTGGTAAAATAAGAAAGAGTGTGCATTCCCCTAACCCCCTCCTCGTTTATAAGGTACTGATTGGCATAATCCACTACAAATTATTGCAAAATGGCATCCCCACAGTTCCTTAATTAAATGAGAATTAGTGAGAATTATTGTAATTTCTGTGCACGGACCTGTTGACATAAGACTGGTAGACTGACATGTCTCATTGTACACTGCCCCACTCGAGTGTGACTGACCTACCATAACTCAAAATACAGAAGTCAGTTAAAACATTGCAAAATTCTGAGCGCAAATTGCATATTATGAGGATGTAACAAGTTGTGTTGTTAAGGCTTTAGAGTAAGTTCTCAGTGACAACAGTTGTAAGGTATGATGAAGTACGGTTGGATTTCTAGTTATTTTGAAGATGATTGTTTGTTTATAAATATAGTGGGTTGGACAAGGTCTTTATACAACAGGTCTTTTTATTTGCAAAACTGAATGTTAATGGGCTCGTTTGGAGAGTTTGTGGAGTTCTACGTTCCTTTGACTGTAGGCAGCCGTGCCTATTTACAGAGAAACAAGTCCGTTTGTGACGTAAGTGCCGTTTTTCATAAGTCCCAATGAGTAGAAATTGTAAATCCACTTTTGCATCCGTAGTGCCTAAGAAATTTGTTCTAGGTGCAGGGAATGAACCAAGTAGGTCAGCTGTTTCCAACCTGAAAAGTGGGGGGCGGGGTGAAGGAAGTCTTAAACTGGGGAGGAAACTGATCTGCAGGGTGCAAAGTGGTGTAGTGGCAATGCCACTAGACTAGGAACCCAGAGCCCCAGGCTAATTCCCTGGGAGCATAAGTTCAAATCCCTCTGTGACATCTGGTGGAATTTAAATTCAATTGGTTAGTAAACACCTGGAATTGAAAACTAGCCTCAGTAATCGTGACCATAAAGCTACCATTGATTGTTGGGGGAAAAAACCCATCTGGTTCACTAAGGTTCTTTAGGGGAAAAAAATCTGCTATCCTTACCTGGTCAATGGCCTAGAAAGCCACTGAATTCAAAGGTGATTAGGGATGGACAAAAAATGCTAGGCCTTGCCAGTGATGCCCACATCCCACAGAAATAAAAAAAATTCCATTTATACAACAGTGGCTGCGCTTCAGAGATGCTTCATTTGGTGTAAAGTACTTTGGCAATCTTTTGGGTGCCCCAAACATGCCTCCCACCCCCCACCTCAGCCCCAGCTCAGGACCATTCCACCAGCCAGCTTAGCACAGATGGGGTCAATTCCCACCAACAAGTGAGGCCCAAACATGAAACTGGATTTAAGTGAGCAGTGCATTATGCCTGTTTTGGTGAGAATCCTTAATGAAAAATTTGTCTAGAATTCCTCTTGTCAAACATTTACTGAACAAGTCATAGTGCGTATAAATTGTAGACCCATTTTGTGCTCTCTAGTGCATTAATTTTGACTTTGGGCAATGGTTTTCAGACAGTCAATGTTGGATCAGACATTTATTATTCATTTTTCCCAATTCCCACTTTCTGGAAAGACTGGTGTGGGGAGATGTATAAAGGGAGATTGATCGGATATCACCCAGTAACACCCCAAGCTGAATAACTCCCAGCGGCATTTCACTGAAGTGACCAACATGGGGGAATTCTTCACGTTCCTGAAAACTAAAATTAAACCACAAACCTGATAATAGACACCCTGGACTGAACTCTCAGGCAAACCCCCAAATCTGAGGTTGGGAACGGAGGCAGTGGGGAGTTCGAAAATACCGGGGACGGCTGCGCCAGTCTTGAGGCGCCTTTCCCGGTGCCGCCATCTTGGGGGAGTTAGGCTCAGAGCCCAGGGAGGCCGCCCGGCCCCGTGAGATGAGCAAACAATTCGGCTCATGAAGAGCCTTGTTAAAGGGAAGTTTAGGAGGCCATCTGGTGTTTTCCCAACATGACGGAGGGGAAGATCAAGGGCAGGTCTCCAAACCTCCTTGCCTGTGGCAGGTTGAAGGGGGTTGGGTGCGGGGAGGGGGGGGTAACATCCAAAGACCACCCTATAGAGAGATTCCCTCCCCCCCAAATGCCCCCTCCCCCACTGTTGCACATCACAATGGTGGTCTCGCTGCTTTTTGTATATTTTTTTAATTGAATTTTTCAGGAAGTAGGTAAGAGGGTATTTCTTGCTGAGGCGTCCTCTCAGTTATTTACCTTTGCAGCCGAGTGCTCTTCTGAAACGGGAAGGCCTCTGCTTGGCCCTCCAGCTTTGGGAGCCCTCCCGCTGCTTTGAACCGGGGAATAAGTCTCCATGCCAACTTGGGGCTCACAGCACGCGAAAATCTGAACTTTAGTCAGTTTCCCACCAGAAGCAGATTTCTGACCCAAAAAAAAACCCAGACTTGTCTCCTATTCCCATGGCCAAAATTTAGACCCTGTCCGTACAAATGTTACTTTGAAGGGAATATTTGTTGAGGCACAGGTCCACTATATCTGCTGGAGCTAATTGGATAAAAAAAGCATTTGATCGCACACGAATCAATTGCTCATAGAGTCTTGAAGGGGCTCTGTTGCCACGTCGACAGTTTAGAAGCAGGTTTTGATCCTTGCATTTCAGTGCAAATTGTTTTTTTGGTGTGTTCTGGGATGCACTGCCTGATGAGGTGATGCACAACAAATTGGATAGCCCTTAGGAAGAGCCAGCACTGGAACGCTAGACTGAATGGGCATCTTCCGTGCTGTAAGAATCTATGATTCCTCTCCATTTCCTACAAATGCATTTTTGTAAATTGAGTTTGCAATGAAGCATGAAATAGTTACAGGAACAGATATGCAGGGTGAACTCCACCCCCCCCAACCTCCTCCCCCGCCCAGTAAAGTTATCAACTCACTGGGCAGGGAATTTTACACAAACCTGGTGCAGGCCTTGTAAAACACTTCACTGGATGTTGGTGTCCCTTTGATGGAAAGTAATGAGTATTGATAACTCCACAGTGGGGTACTTTCAGCTGTGGCTCAGTTGGTAGCACTCTCACCTCTGAGTCAGGTGGTTGTGGGCACAAGTCCCACTCCAGGACTTGAACGCAAAAGTCTAGGCTGAAAATCCAGTGCCCTACTGAAGGCGTGCTGCATTGCCAGAAGTTCCATCTTTTAGATGAGATGTTAAAATGAGGCCCTATCTGCCCTCTTAGTTGGGTGTAAAATACCTCTTGGCACTATTTTGGAAGAGCAACAGAGGAGTCCCCCCACTGGTGCCCTGACCAGTATTTGTCCTGCAATCAAAAACACAGCAGATTATCTGGCCATTATCACATTGCTGTGTGTGGGATCTTGCTGTGTGCAAATTGGTTGCTGTGTTTCCTACATTACAGCAATGAATGCACTTCCAAAAGCACCTCATTGGCTGATCATGAAAGGCATTATTATAAATGCAGGTTTTTGTTTAAATCTGCTGTGCTGTGAACTGAAGAATAAAAATCTAATTCATTCAACATAATGTTATCAAATTCACCCAGCTGTGGACATTATTGCAGCTTGGAACATGGTTAACTTGGCTCTTTTACAACCAAAACTAACTGTTCATTAATGTAAAATTCATGCAGAAGTTTTAACTGTGTGCTCTAGATAATTAATCCTTTGGGTACTGAATGCCCTTGGTAGCTTTCACAAGTTCATTGTCGCCTTATACCTGAAGTGTCTGGACAGAAATGCTGAATGCTAGGCTCATTGCTCTAAAACCTCAAGCTATGGGCTCAAGTCACAACAATTCTTGACTGAACACGGTGTTCGTACCTTGGCAGCTTGGAGCGCTTGTCCGCGTGAGAAAAGGGGCAGAGAGAGCGAGACAGTGAGAGAGAGAGAGAGAGAGAGAGAGAGAGAGGGAGACAGGGAGAGAGAGAACAGGCATTTAACTAGGAACCACTGACAAAAACTGAAGCAACGTTCATTATGTGAATTACCTCAACCACCAACAAAAGAAGGGGGACAGTGAAGGACTGGGAGAATAATAATAAAACAAAAGCGAAAATCAGATTGCTGCTCTGACTGCTGTTCGCGTGTGCAGTGATGTATGAGCAGTAAGACCTGCTGAGGGGGTTAGCTCACACTCAGAGGTCACAAAGTTGCTGATTGCCAGGTAGGTTTCCCTGTCCCCGTGTCATCAAGCAATCTGTGCCTTCATAAAATTACCCATAAAACATTCATAGAGGTAGATTAGCTTTTAAAATCTACCTAATGTAGCATGAAATTCCGACTCCATGCTCCGGCGATCATACTTGTGAGTGGTGACCTATTTTTTTTTCTTCACTTTGCAATCACAATATTCCATCTTTACCCTTTTCAACCGTTTCCTTCGAAAGATTAAGACCATAAGAGATCATAATTTCCTCAGCCTTTCATTACGCAGCGTGGTCAGACCAGACTGTTCCATTACTCATGTAATTTAGTTTGTTCACTAGTGCCTTGACATTTGACGAAATTGAAATTTCAATAAATATTCAACTGTGTGGACATTTATAGAATAAAAAATAGCTGCCTTTCAGTCATGAAAAATACAATTAAAATAAATTCCGGGATGCGACCCTTACAGATATTTGGTTCCCCTGGTTTATATATATATATATATATATATATATATGTAACATAGAAGGTTAAGGGGTGACTTGATCAAAGTTTTCAAGATACCAAAGGGAAGCTGACAGCAAAGATTGGGAGAAAGTATTTCTGCCGGCTGGGGATTCCAGAACTCAAGACACAGTCAAAAAATTAGACTCAGGTCTTTCAAGAGTGAAATCACTCAAAGGCTGGCAGAAATTGGGAACTCACTTCCGCAAGCAGCAATCAATGCTAGATTCATTGTTAATTTTAAAACTGAGATTGATCATTTTTTGTTAACCAAAGGTAGTAAGAGACATGGGGCAAAGACCATGGGGGCAAATGTGGAGATAAATTGCAAATCAACCCATGGTCACATTAAATGCAGAACCGACGTGAGGGGCTAAATGGCCTCCTCCTGTCCCTATACAGCTTTAAAAGTGCATTTTTTCCATAGGTAAATGTATAGTTAGAATCACACCTTGCATTTCCTGTTCCACAGGTGAACTTTATTCTTCACTTTACTTTCATGCAAAGGGAAAGACAGTAGATCCTTCCGAATGCTGGCTAGATTCACTTTTATTCCCACAAGTTAATTGTGTAGTCGAGGATTCATGGTCAGTAAGGAGGGTGCAATCAGCCTGACAAACAGAAATCAGAAAAATTGATCTCCACAAAATGCCTGCTCATGGTCCTTTAAAGAGATTTTGGTCTAAAGGTGTGAGGACCACTGCCTTGTTCCTTTCTTCATGTTAATATGATTATAAACCAGGTGTTAATCCCATACTGTTTCGTGCGGCACCACCTTAAATGTCAAAGTAGGAGTTTATTTGGGTTAATTTAAAACCAGGTGACTGCAGTAATCTGTGCAAATTCACTGCTTCAAATAAATTCTGCAAGTGCACAAAATGTCATTTAAGCCTGCAAACTGCATCTATGTTACCTATACGCTTTTAACATGGTTTACTGTAAAGTGTAAATTTTAACCCTGCATTTTAAAAAGTAGCTCTAATATTTTTTATATTGTTTGAAGAAGCCTGACATCTGACTTATTTTCATTTCATCTAGCGAATGTGTGTTCTTTACATGGGGTGGTTGGGGGGTGGGGGGGGTGTAATTTCCTGTGAATTTTCAAGCAGATCGATACATGCTATGCCCAAATTTCCTCACTCATTTATACCCGCCTAGTCACTCCTGTGTCCAATTGCACTGCGGCCCAGTATAATATCTTTGCCACCCCCCCTGCCAAGAAAGAGCCTTACACGCACATTTCCCACAATTAAACTGTTTAACAATGGGTGTAAAATTTTTTAAATAAAACCACTGGCGTTTGCCTACGAAGTTTTGAGCTCCTTTTTTAAATTGATCCTCACTGAGATCTGCACGGCATTTTCAATTTCTTTGAATGCATTTTTGTGTCATTAGCATGGATCACGTTAAAAAGTGAGAGGATTCCACAATTCCATGTTCTTAAACATGCTGTGCCCAATGTGCATGAATATGATGATCAAACAGTTTGAAGCTTTAATATTCACATTTAAGGAAAGAATATGTAATGTGAGTCCAGCACTCTCCTGGGCCCCCGACTTTGCTGATTTTCACATTTGTTTGTGCCCATTTCAATAGTCCATCATTTGCTAATGAGACTGGCAGGAAATTTAGAATTGACATTGGCACGATCGGCATAATTTTTAATTCTAATTCCAATTCTAATTCTTACTTTTTGATCTTTAATTCCAAGGGCCTGACCTCTAAAGAGACACTCAAAAATAATTGACTTTTATTTTCAGTACTGCATGCGGTTGAAAGGGGCGACCCCTGCATTTAATAACTTCTAAAATGGTTTTGTGTGTAAAAGTCCACCCGAGATGGCGGGCCTTAACTGGGACTCTTCCTTCTCAACGCGACTGAAGATCAGGCATGGAAACATGATCATGCTGTGCCCCTGAGTTGTCTCGAGCTCCTTCCGGCAGATGGGGCAGGATTTGGCAGCCTACCTCACCAGCGGGATTTTCCGGTCCCGCCGAAGCCAATGGGCTTTCGAACAGCTCGCCGCATTTCCTGGCCCCACCCTCGACATAAAATTCCACCCATGGTTCAAGAATATGGGAACCAGGGTGAAGTGAGCAAAACGCACTTAAGCAACTTGACTCAGAAATCCCCCAAAGTCAGGGAATGATTTGCAATATTCTGAGGGTATTTTTTTTTTAATAAGTTTTATTTCCTACACTTTGAAAAGTATTTCAATAGCTGTGAGGCACTTCGGGCCATCTTGAGATTGTGAAGGAGGCTATACAAATGAAAGTTTGTTCTTTTTTACTTATTTCGTCTTTTGGTGTGATTCTTTCCGGATATTTCATTGTGGGTTGGTAGATGCTAGAGGGAGAGGTTGGAGTAGTGTCACTGGGGTTGGTAATACTGAAAACCCAGGCTAATGCTTTGGGGGTTCAAATCCCACCATGGAAACTGATGGAATTTAACTTCAGTTAATAAATCTGGTATTGAAAGCTTGTCCCAGTAATGGTGACCATGACAACTATCATTGATTGTTGTAAGAGCCCTGGTTCACTATTCCCTTTAGGGAAGGAAATCTGCCATTGTTGTCTGGTCTGTATGTGACTCCAGGCACATGGCAATATGGTTGACTCTTAACTGACCTAGCAAGCCACTCCATTTCAAGGGCAATTAGGGATGGGCAACAAA
The DNA here is from genome assembly GCF_964194155.1 of Cetorhinus maximus. Taxonomy (NCBI): domain Eukaryota; kingdom Metazoa; phylum Chordata; class Chondrichthyes; order Lamniformes; family Cetorhinidae; genus Cetorhinus; species Cetorhinus maximus. The sequence continues at coordinate 12,575,077 of NC_135882.1, forward strand.
TGCTGTGCTTGTCAGCAATGCCCACATCAATGATTGAATGAAGAGAGAAAAAAAACATGTCAGCTTTGTGACATGCTGGAATTTTTAAAGGGCATGTTGTATATTTTATATCTCGGATCCATGCAGAGATGACACTAGCTTCTCTGTGTAATAGGTTTTATTCACAGTGCTTTAAAATGTCTGCTCCATGTTTCTAGCTCTAGCCCCAGCACTTTCGATGTGGTTTTCTTTTTGTTTGTTTGTTTTTCTCTGAGTCCGCACCCTGGCTTAACCATTCAAACACAGTGAGCATCAATAATAAACAGACTCACATAAGCAAACACAGTTGAACACAACAGAGAGGGCGGGAAGAGAGACAAAGCTGCCAACCCACAGATCTCCAATTAACTTGCTGTTAATCTTATTAAAGAGCTTGTTATTGGGTTGGAGAGGGAAGTATTCAAATTTTCAATGCTAATCCAGAGGCCCAGGCTAGTGCTCTGGGGACATGGGTTTGAATCCCACCACGGCAGCGAATGGTCTTGGACATGTTAGCGTACAGCTGTTGGGAGCATGGCAGGGAAGCATTATTCATTGTGGCTGCTGATGACAAGTCTTGTATAAAAAAGGAACTCATGCAGTGGCACAATGTCACCATTGCTTGAGCAGAGCAGATTAAACACCTGAGGAGTGAATGTTCGGGCACTTGTGGAGCATGAGGTTGCTGGCCCTCTGTCCTCCTGCCTGCTCCATTCCTCCAGGCAACAGCAAGCCTAGTAATGGCTGCTCTTTGTCTTCTAAAATTGCCCTCCAGAACTTGTTGCCACCTCCTCCCCCTGCCAGCTGCCACTAATTGGGCGCCAATCTTGCCTCGAGGCATTTAGGGCCCTTCCCTTTAAAAAATCACGTGGTGTTACTGAAGCAGACATGGCATGGGGGTCAAGACCCAGAAACAACCTGGGCATCGAGTTCCTGACCCAGGTTGAAAATCTAGCCCCAGTTCTCAGTGAATTTCCACAAACTGTTCCCAGCATGGTGATAACACTGATACAGATGGAAGAGGCAATACGGTCATTTATTTGGCTTGTTGGTCACTCTACAATCCAGGTCCTCTCAGTTTAAAAAAAGATTGCTTATCCTTTGACGTAACTGGGAGAGAAAAAAATCATTTCAGTGGATTTTCTTAAGTCCAGCTTCCGTTTGCAGATACCTTTGAGTTTCAGTGGACTGAGAATCACAAAATATGAAAGCAATTGTCACCTTGGTGCTATTGTACATGGTCATGAGCCCTGAAGATAGGTCATCAACCTGAAATATCTGTTTCCCTCTCCATAGACACTGCCAGGCCTGCTGAGTATTTCCAGCATTTTCTGTTTTCATTTCGGATTCCCTGCATTCACGGTATTTTGCTTTTGTACACGGTTATGAGATTTTGTCGCAGCGTTTAAACTCCACCGACATTAATGGAGGGGCACATGACATGAAAGTTACCTTTTATTCAAGCCGATCAGTTTCTGGCTTTGTCAGTTCTGAAACTCACATAGTCATCTGTTCCTTTATTAAATTGAAATCAATAATGTTGTAGCATTGGGTTGTTTGAATATTCCATCAAAAAAGACAGTCCCTAAGGAAATGTTTTCCCTGCATACCAGGCATACACTGGCTTGAGTTTTGGCAGGGACTCTACTTACATCTGGCCCTCCTCTACATGCAGATATAACCTTACAATGTCTTAACAAACATGCACATTCATGGACCCCAATGTTTACACTAATCCTATTCAGGTATCAGATGAAGCCATTACAAGGAAGAAATACTAATTGAATCACTGCAGCAACCAAGGAGCTGAACTTAGAGAAATCTGGATAATGAGCAACTCAGATGGAAGGTTTATCAGAGGTAGATCAGAGTTAAGATTTTTTTTTCAAAATAGCACTGCTTGTGACATAAGGAAAACCATTAATGGCAACAGGCTTTCCTATCCACAGAAATTCAAACGCTTCAGCACTTCTCAACATAAAGTTTGTAAATTATGGGGTTTTACAGAAAAATGAGGCTGAGTTTTTAGGCCATAAGTTCAATGCAGTTGATCTCCATAACCTGTGTGGAGTACTGACTCACTTGCGAGTGTGGTCACTTTTCTCAGCTTATGCAGCCTGCATCTTGCGTATCGCATGACTGGGTCCCTGTGCCCTGCACTTCCACCCTAAGAACATTTCCGAATATGTGGAAAGAATAATTGAAAGAAAAGTAAAACTGCTTCGTTTTGTACTCAAGCAGGAATCTCAGATCTGCAGCAGAGAGAACTTGCCCGACGGCTAAAGCGACAGCATCTGAACAGAGATTTTGCACAAAGGGTTGACAAACACCCTGGCAAACATCTCTAAACGGTGACGATCGATGTTCTCCAAACCTCCATGTAGCTCTTGTAAAAAAGTATTTATGTTTCTATAGCACCTGTCGCAATCTCAGGACATCCCAAAGTTCTTTATAACCAACTAAGGCGTAGTCACCTCTGTCATGTGGGAAGCGCAGCAGCCAATTTGCACACAGCAAGCTCCCACAAAAATGCACTTTGGTGCATGACCAGATAATCTGTTTTTTGTGACGTTGACTGAGGGATAAATATTGGCCAGGGCACCGGGGATAGCTCCCCTGCTCTTCAAATAGTAGCTATCCTTTTATATAATTTGATACCCACAGTTTGGCATCTGTACTCAAAGAGCACAATTAAAAATTGACATCAAACAAATGTAAATAGTATCAACTTTTAAAGTATGAGTCAGGCATAAATGGTCTAACAGTAATTAATAATAGTAATCCTGTTGCCAATATTAATGAGCATAAAGATAGTGGATTGGTACAACACTCCTTGTCTACTGTTTTAGCAGATGCACCAGGCCCTTTAAAATCATAGAATCATACAGCCCAGGAGGAGGCCATTCAGCCCATCATGCATGTGCTAGTTCCCTGAAAGAGCAACCAATTAGTTCCACTCCCCTGTTCTTTTCTCATAACTCTGCAATTTATTCTTTTTTAAGCCTTTATTCAAATATACTTCTGATAAGTAGATTAACACAATAATAGAAAGTTCCAATCATTAAGCAGTCAGCCTCTTCTATTGTTTATAAGTAGAGGCTGCAGTTCTGGGGGCTGAGGATAGATTTCATTTAAGGTTCTGTTGATGGTCTTGTTAGAGCGAGCCCCGTTTAGCTGATCCAGTTGGCTTAATGATTGATAAATGTCACAGTTTAATTAATTGAGCTGATTATTGTGTTTATGCGATTCATCTGCCGGCAGTGATCACACGGAGAATCCCGATTCCCGTTGAGGCTGCGTGCAGAATTCCCTTCCGGATCTGGATTGGTCCCACAGTCCCTTTATCGGTTAAAAAATGCATTTGAATTCATTTCCCTGCTTGCCTCAAACTACTCTTGTTCGGCTTCATCAGTACCCGTCCCCCATCCAGACAGAACCTATAAGTTACAACTGACAAAGAACAAAAATCCAGGGGTTTTACCGATATGAAGATGGACACTTGGATTTATCATAACAAGCAGGGCTGCTGGTGTACAGTGACTGAATAATTCAAACCCTGTTTTTTATTAGATGGGATTCAGAAATGTTTTAGGGATCGCATTTCGCAATTCCATTTGTGTTTCCATGAAAATGGAAATCTAGTATTCCCGGTAATTAACCATGGCTGGTTCAATAATGTTTAATCGTCATGTTTAAGATTAGCTCCATCAGAATACTTTGTATTATTGCGTGATAAATATTTATTAAAAATCAAGCTCAATCAATAACAACAGCCAAAATTGAACAGTCAAATGCTGCACAGCAAACAACAGCAGACACAACTTTGCATTGGTTGGAATGATTTGAAAGTAAAGCAGTCATAGCATTCGCGACACTTTCACATCTCCCGCGCAGCGACTCCCACATGGCTGGGCATTTTATGACAGCGCCAGTTTTGAATGGCCTGCTTCAGCCAGAACCAACCTCGTGGACCCGACAAGGGAGAATTAGATGGGGAAAAGTGAAGCAAAAAAAAAAATAAAATAAAATAACTCTGTCAGGACCATCTGCACCTGATCTTGTCTTCTTTCCTGCTGACTGAAGGTTGAAAGACATGCTATGGAGTGAGCAGTGCACAGTGAATAGTGGCTGCCTTGTCACATTGTTGGCTGGCCGCTATCAGCCTCATTGAGCAGGCCATTGTTACATTAAACATCATTACTGGTTTCAAGGAAGCATGACCATTTTTTTTCCTCTTCTGGAACACAGGGCTTACTGCTGTAGGCAGAGTTAGCTAATGATTATTCCTGCTTTAGCTGCAACCAGTAGCTTATATCTTATGATTTATGGAAAGGGAAACATTAGACTTCAGTGTAATGGCTTTAAAGTTGAGCAAAGACTAATGTGCCTCTGTAACCAGCCAAAGCAAATGAGTGGGCAGGTGCTTGATATGTTTAAGTGTGTGTCAAAGATGGCAAATGACTTCATTTTGATAATGATGATAAACTTTATTTTTTAACAATGTCACTTGACATAATGATCTTTTTGTAGCATAAGTGACTGAGGCAGGCTGCAGAATAAATTATATCAGTGTGTCTTAAATGTGAATCTCTCTAGCTAAGAAATATCATCTGAATTGTAAATGTATTTCTCTGTTGCCATTTATTCCACATTAAATTTCCTGAAGGTGACTAGAATGATAAGCAATTGGCTTGTATGGCACAGTCAGTGATGGGATGCAATCTTCTTTACTGGTTTAGCCTAGCCCTGACTGTAACACTGCCCTTGTACCTGTTGGCAAGAGACTGAGAAATCTGCGTGGGACATGCTGTCACTGATCATGTTGTCAGTCACTGGAGTTGGATATTTTGAAGCGGAACATTTCACTCTCACTGACGGGAAAATAAAACTCCACAGTCCCGGCGACGTGGCTATTTGGAAATGATTATCATTTCGGCAATTACTCTTGTCCACATTCCTTTCTCAGAAGGCGTTTTTTACAGTGGAACGGTTAAAAAACAAAAGCAACTTGACTGTCAGACTATCCAACAAAATTCCAGTAGTAGAGATGACATTGAATTTCGGTGCAGTCTTGACCAATGTTTTTTAATTACATATTTTACATCCTTGCCACAAGCCCTATTAACGTTCAGTCACGTTTCACCTTTAAGCAGTATCGTATCGTGGTGGCTGTGATTTATCTGGTTATGCAGAAAGGGAAAAAGGAATTTGTATTTATGCAGCACCTCTCATGATCTCAAGACATCCCAAAGCACTTTACAATCAATAAAATACGTTGGAAGCATAGCCCATGCTGTAATGTATTAGCCCAACAGTTAGATGTATGCTATTAGCAACAAGTACAAAAACACATTCATGCAAAATCCCATTGTCTGCTATCTTAACAAGGGCGCAAAACCATTTTGTGTTAAAGTCTTCATCAAAATACCAGATAGAAGAACTCCATGCGAATGAGATAATGTTTATTTACTAATATCGCACGTTTTGCACCCCGAGCTTATTATTCCTGCTACTAACCATAGTGGAAACAAGCCACATGGAATCATGGTTTTATGTTTTGAGCCTATGAGTTCACTAGTCAAGTAAACTCGAATTGCACGCCTTCATATACACTTGTTAGTTGAAGCTCGCTATCAATGACGGAGAGAGACTGACATAAGAACAAACTGTGATTGTTTATTGCAACAGTAGGCAGAGTGCTAAATACTTGCATGCTCCCTCTACCATCTCTACCTCTAGGCTTACAGTTAACCAGTAGCCCGTGCTGTACAGTGATTGGTCAGTACTGTCACATGGTAGGTGCACTTGCATTCTCTTAAAGGTACATGGTACTTCGCTTTACCACATCCCTCCCCCTTTACTTAAAAGATACAGTTGACAAACTTAATAATGTGAACTATTTACACTAATAACTATTTACAAATCAAGTCTCTCAGGAGGCTTTCTCGGACGAGGTGAGCGTTGCTGTTCAACAACCTCGGCTGTTTTTTCCAAGACACATTTCAGGAGACAGTTGTCCACTAGGTTCCTCAGCGGATGATTTCACCATCTTCCAGGTGCAGTCATGTTCACTCCTGCTGCCCCTCCCCCTCCAAGCTGAAACAGATAAAGGGCAACAAGCACAAAGCAACACAGAGAGAAAAAAAATTGTTTTTCTTTCCGAGGATTGTTAATAATTCCTCTTTTTCTTCCTGCGTGTTCTTTTCTTGGTAGCACTGACCCCGTATCTCTGTCATCTCTTTAATTTCGCTATTGGCTGGACCGGACTCAGGTATGAGCTGAACGTGAGTGAGCTCAATAGTTGGGTTTTCCGACAGCTCTTCTGAGAACTCAGGACCTTCTAGTTTGAAAACTTCAAGGTTTTTACGCAGCTGCTGCTTCAGCTCTTTCAATTCTTTCCTATTCTCATTAAGAGTTTCCTAGAGAATCACATATCATTGCCCCTTCTCAGCTAATTCATTCTTTAACTCAGCTAGAGACAGGTTTACCTCTTCCTTTCCTTCTTCATATCTTTTCAATGGCACAATTTGGGAACTGATTGAATTTTGTAGCACACGGAAGTCCTTTAATAGGTTTTGCTCTTCTTTTCGAAGGATGCTGACTTCAGCTTGAGCTCTGTCCCGGGGTAACTCTTCTGCGGGCTTCTCCCATCGGGTCTTCGCGCACTCATTTTTTTCTACAGTAACGCTTCTGCTTTCCAATTGGGAACTTAGCGAGCCCTCAAGGTTTATCTCTCCCAGCCAGTTCCTTCCGAGGAGACTCGGTCCCCTGCCTGACATTACAAATAGGGGTAATTTTGCAGATTATTCCTCATACCGCACCTTAACTTGACATATCCCTTTTGGCCTTATTTCTTCACCCATACATGTTTCCAGTTTAGTGTCCGAAACTTCCAATATTAAAGGATGGGCACCTTTATTCAAGTATCTGAATGTATGTTCTGCAATGTTGGACATGGATGCTCCAGTATCAGCTTCCATCTTGACGGGTTGTCCATTGACTATAATGACTGCTTGGGTCGGCTTGGTTCTACCTGTTTTCGGGTTATATAATGAATGGATGTCTGATTCCATTCTGATTCGTCCATGAGACACACGTCACGATTTCTCCCTTTGTCTTTAAAATGCTGTCTCAGCCGATCTCTGCAGTGCCGCATTATGTGACCATAGCGGTGGCAGAATAAGCATTCAACTTGTTTGAACTATCGATCACCCACTGGATGCTTGGATGCATTTCTCTCATTCATTTTGTGGGTTTTCACTGTGGTACTGCTGTTTTTTTACTGATCTGTACTTAGGGGGCGTTTCCCACCTTTCTGTGGGTTCTGATGTTTTTGCGCCTTTTGTTGCCGGTCTGTCCCACCCTACCAGATGGACAGAGGCATTTTGTGCATCTCTTATAGCTTCCGAACGTCTAACAGCATTTTCCATGGCTGTGGCTAATTATAATACCTTACTGAACTCAAGATTAGCTTCGTCTAGCAAACGCCTTTGAATAGCATCATCTCCAATCCCGCATATCAGTCAGTCACTCAAGACATCGCTAATGGACGTTCCGAATTCGCAATGTTCAGTTAATGCCTTTAAAATGGCAACATAATCAGCTATTGTCTCCCCTGGAAGCCCATTCCCTGAACTGAACTTGGAGCGCTGCATGGTAACTGAGGGCTTTGGTCTCAGGGGGTTTTGTACAATTTTTATTGACTAGTCGAAAGTCTTTGAGTTGGGGGTGTTGGGTGATGTGAGGCTGCGAATCAGCCCGTACATTTTGCTCCCATGTGTGGACAAAAGAATCGCCCTCTTCTTTTCCTCCTCTGCGATGTCATTAGCAGTAAAAAAGAATGCTAGGCATTCCACATACTGAGACCAGTCACCTGAATGAACCGACATGCCCGAACTGTGGCATCGTGAATGACTGCAAGGGGACTGTGCTTCCGATGGCTTCCCAGTTAATGATGAATTCAGGTGTTTGGCTTACCGTGGCTTTCTTGACCGCCGTCAAGCGATTTGTGTTTTGCCTTCCACAGAGTTGCCTTTCTCTGGGGTCTCTTGTAAATTTTCTGTCCATAGCCATTTTTCTTGAATGTACCTCTGTAAATGTATTGCCGCTTTAAGAGCAGTCACCAATTTTTTTCAACTCCGCCTCTGCAGCTGTCAGGTTTTTTCTGTGCTGTGTTTCGAGCTCTTTTCATGGGATTCCCGCGAACGCGATTCTATAATTTTTTTTTCTTTTCTCCTTTTTTTTCAAATTTAAAACTGCGGCACTGCTTTCTGCTCTGATTGCCATCTATTTTACAACTTCAGTACAGATTCTCTTTCTAATGTTTTACTCACCTGTCTTGTGGATTCTCGTTCAGCGCGCTATTTTTTGCTATATCCCATCCTCATCACCAGTTTTATGTTTTGAGTCTATGAGTTCACTAGTCAAGTAAACTCAAATTTCATGCCTTCATATACACCTGTTAGTTGATGCTCGCTATCAATGACAGAGAGAGACCGACATAAGAACAAACTGTGATTGTTTATTGCAACAGAAGGCAGAGCGCTAAATACTTGCGTGCTCCCACAACCACCTCCAGCTCTAGACTTACAGTTAACCAGTAGCTCACGCTGTACAGTGATTGATCAGTACTGTCACATGGTTAGCCCACTTGCATTCTCTTAAAGGTACATGGTGCTCCAATTTACCGCACATGGGTGCACCCTTAACATGAAGGGTTGAGTTAAGAGACACTGGTTGCCAAAGGGTTGGAAAAGGCTCCATACAGGCAGAGGGGATCACAATATCAGAGGAGGATCAGAGTGGGGAATCAATAAAAGTTAAGGGGATGGAGGCAATATCTATCCCAGTCAATATTTGCACAGATGGGGAGGAATTATCAAAATGTGGCAAGAGATTTAGAGGGTTAGAAGGTCTTGCTGTTGTGTGCCAAATAATGCCTGCAATTTGGGCCACAGGGAGGTAAAACTGACGCATTTAGGAGAACAGGGAACATTCAAAAGGAAAATCAATCTGAAACACCTGGACATCGTACTTCACCCTGTTGATTCACTTGGTGCCCCCTCACAGAAGCAATTAATCATTCAATAAGGTGAATAATTAAATTATATTTCACCATTAAATTATCTTTCACCATTAAATTATGTTTCACCAGGAGGTTCCACAAATATCCCCATCCACAATGATGGGGGAGCCCAGCACATCAGTACAAAAGATAAGGCTGAACCATCTTCAGCCAGAAGTGCTGAATGGATGATCGATCTCGAGCTCCTCCAGATGTCCCCAGCATCATAGATGCCAGCCTTCACCAAATTTGATTCACTCCATGTGATATGGCTGAAGGCACTGGGTACTGCAAAGGCTATGGGCCCTGACAACATTCTGGCAATAGTACTGAAGACTTGTGCTCCAGAACTTGCCCCATCCCTAGCCAAGCTGTTCCAGTACAGCTACAACACTGGCATCTATCCAGCAATGTGGCAAATTGCCCAGGTATGCCATGGACACAAAAAGTAGGACAAATCCAACCCGGCCAACTACCGCCCGATCAGTCTACTCTCAATCATCAGTAAAATAATGAAAGGGGTCATCAACAGTGCTATCAGACATCACTTGCTTAACAATAACCTTGCTCACTGATGTTTAGTTTGGGTTCTTCTAGTTCCTTATTTTATTCATTCATGGGGTGTGAGCTTCGTTAGCTGGGCCAGCATTTATTGCCCATCCCTAGTTGCCCTTGAGAAGGTGGTGATTAGCTGCCTTCTTGAACTGCTGCAGCCCATGTGGTATAGGTACGCCCACAGTGCAGTTAGGAAGAGAGGGGAACTTCCAGGTGATGGTGTTCCCATCTATTTGCTGCGCTTGTCCTTCTAGATGGCAGTGCTCATGGTCCTGACCTCATTACAGCCTTGGTTCAAACATGGACAAAAGAGCTGAACCCCAGGGGTGAGGTGAGACCGCCCTTGACATCAAGACAGCATTTGATCAAGTGTGGCATCAAGGAGCCCTAGCAAAACTGGAGTCAATGGGAATCAAGGGGAAACTTCTCCACTGGTTGGAGTCATACCTAGCACAAAGGAAGGTGGGTGTGGTTGTTAGAGGTCAATCATCTCAGTTCCAGGACATCACTTCAGGAGTTCCTGAGGGTAGTGTCCTCGGCCCAACCATCTTCAGCTGCTTCATTAATGACCTTCCTTCCTTCATAAGGTCAGAAGTGGGGATGTTCACTGATGATTGCACAATGTTCAGCACCATTCACGACTCCACGGATACTGAAGCAATCCATGTCCAAATGCAGCAAGACCTGGACAATATCCAGGCTTGGGCTGACAAGTGGCAAGTAACATTCACACCACACAGGTGCCAGGCAATTACGATCTCAAACAAGAGAGAATCTAACCATTGCCACTTGACATTCAATGGTATTACCATGGCTGAATCCCCCAATATCAATTTCCTAGGGATTACCATTGACCAGAAATTGAGCTGGACTAGCCATATAAATACTATGGCTACAAAAGCAGTGGGAGATGGAGCTGACCAGAGGGCCTAGCACTGTCAAAGGCTTTATTTACATTAAGGTCCCTCATTACAGAATATAAAATGTTGAAACATTCCTGTAACAAGTGATTGACAGAAAGAAATTGGAACATCAGAATTTCTGAAGGGTCTCAAATTGGCGTGCTCTAGATCCCTTTAAGAACCCACACCCAACCTTATTATAGCCCCATAGAATAGTTTAATTTGACAATTTGGTGCACAGTGGGAATTCAGTGCAGAGGGGAAGATGTGCTCTTTGCATGTTTTTTTTTTCTATCCAACTTCTTAAATCTTCAGAGAGTTGTCTTGCCCTGCTGCAGCAGTAGAGGCTACAAGGGAGAGAGATGACTGGTAAGTAGTGGGCAAGGTCAGGTAAGTATTTACTACTTTTATCGCTTATAGTTTAAGGTCTTTTTTGTGGTTAATAGTTTGTATATTCTATAGTAACGAGGATCAGCAAAGAAGGGCCTTAGAGTAATTGATTTAAAAGGTTTAATTTATAGGGATAAGTAATGGCAGGAGAGCTCAAAGCCATGGTGTGCTCCTCATGCTCCATGTGGGAAGCCAGGAACATTTGCAGTGCCCGGGACCAGCATATGTGCAGGAAGTGTATCCAGCTGCAGCTCCTGGAAGCTCAGGTTTCAGAGCTGGAATGGTGGCTGGGGACACTGTGGAGCATCCACAAGTCTGAGAGCATCTTGGGTAGCATGTTTAGAGAGGTGGTCACACCGCAGCTGAAGGGACCTGAATAGTTTAATTTGGCAATTTGGTGCACAGTGGAAATTCAGTGCAGAGGGGAAGATGTGCTCTTTGCATTTTTTCTTTGCTATCCAACTTCTTAAATTTTCAGAGAGTGGTCTTGTGGAAGGGAATGGCTGACCACTAGGCAGTCCAAGAAAAACAGGCAGGTAGTTCAAGAGTCCCCTGGGATCCCACTCGCAAATCGGTATTTCATTTTGGAGACTGCTGAGGGTGCTGTTTCCTCCAGGGAGTGCAGACAGAGCCAAGCTTCTGCACCACAAGCAGCCTGTCTGTACAGGAGGGGAGAAAGAGAGCAAGAGCAATAGTAATAGTGGATTCTATAGTCAGGGGAACAGATAGGCGCTACTTTGGCCGTCAACGTGACTCCAGGATGGTGTGTTGCCTCCCTGGTGCCAGGGTCCAGGGTGTCACTGAATGACTGCGGGGCATCCTGAAGGGGGAGGGTGGTAAGGCAAAGGTCATGGTACATGTTGGTACCAATGACATAGGTAGAAAGAGGGATGAGGTTTTTCATCAAGAATTCAGGGGGTTAGGCAGGAGACTGGAAAGCAGGACCTCTCCGGTTGTAATCTCTGGATTACTCCCAGTGCCATGTGCTAGCGAGCACAGAAATAGGAGAATAGCGCAGATGAATACATGGCTTAAGAGTTGGTGCAGGAGGGAGGGTTTTAGATTCCTGGATCACTGAGGCCATTTCTGGGGAAGGTTGGGACCTGTACAAATGGGACGGTCTACATCTGAACCAGAGCGGGACTAACATCCTTGCGGGCGGGTTTGCTAGTGCTGTTGGGAGGAGTTTAAACTAATTCGGTAGGGGGAGGGGACACAGAATGTTAGCAGAATAGGGACACATCATAATACAGTAAACAATCAAGTCAGAGGGAGTACAGCTGCATTAAGTTTCAGGGGAGTAAGGCAAGGCTGGATGGCCTCTACTTTAATGCCAGGAGTATTACAGGTAAAACGGATGAGTTAAGGGTGAGGATTGTCACGTGGAATTGTGATATAGAAGCCATCACAGAGATGTGGTTGAGGGAGGGGCAGGATTGGCAGCTCAATATTCTGGGATATAGAATCTTCAGGCGAGACAGGGGAGGGGGTAAAAGAGGAGGAGGCATTGCATTATTAGTTAAGGAGTCAGTTACTGCAGTAAGGAGAGATGATATCTTGGAGGGGGCATCGAATGAAGCTTTGTGGGTAGAGCTTAGGAACAAAAAATGGGCAGCCAAATTGTTAGGTGTTTATTATAGAATCCCCAGATAGTCAACGGGAAATTGAGGAGCAAATATATGCACAATTTGCAGAGGCGTGTAAAAACAATAACAATAGGATAATTATATTAGGTGATTTCAACTTTCCCAACATTAATTGGGATAGACATAGTGTTAAGGGCTTGGATGGAGTGGATTTCTTGAAATGTGCACAGGAGAACTTTTTGGGTCAATATGTAGAGGGTCCAACAAGGGACGGCGCAGTGCTGGACCTAATTCTGGGGAATGAAGCTGGACAGGTGGCTGAGGTGGTGGTGGGGGAGCATTTTAGTGATAGCGACCATAACATGGTACAATGTAAGCTTGTTAAGGACAAAGAAATAGACAAGTTGCAAAAAAATGTTTTGGATTGGGGGAGAGTGGATTTTAGTAAAATAAGGCAGGATCTGGCCAAGGTAGACTGGGAACAGCGACTTGTGGGGAAATCTACAGAGGAGCAGTGGGGGGCGTTCAAAAAGGAAATGGGGAGGTACAGGCTCAACTTGTTCCCTCTAGGGTGATAGGAAGGATTAACAAACCCAGAGAACCATGGATGGCCAGAGATATTCAGGATACGATGAGAAGGAAAAGAGAGGTTTTTAGCAGGTACGAGGGAAGCAAATCAGCGGAGGCATTAGTGGAGTACAGAAAGTGCAGGCTGGAGCTTAAGAAAGCAATTAGGAGAGCAAAGAGGGGATATCAGAAAGCTCTGGCTGGTAAAAGTAGGGAAAATCCCAAGATATTCTATAAGTATACCAATGGGAAGAGGATAACCAGGGGAAGAGTAGGGCCCATTAGGGACCAAGGGGGCAATCTATGGGTGGAGCCAGAGGACATCGGTAGAGTGTTGAACGAATACTTCACATCCGTCTTCACCCAAGATAATGAGGATGAAGGTATGGAACTCGGGTAGAGGGACTGCGAGGTTCTTGAGCAAATTGATATAGGGAGAGACAAGGTATCGGAGGTGTTGGCAGGCTTAAAAGTGGACAAATCTCCTGGTCCGGATGATTTGTATCCCAGACTGCTGAAGGAGGCAAGGGAGGAGATCGCAGCGGCTCTGACCCAAATTTTTAATTCCTGTCTGGCCACGGGGGAGGTGCCAGAGGACTGGAGAACAGCTAATGTGGTTCTGCTATTTGAGAAGTGTTGTAGAGATAAGCCAGGAAACTACAGACCAGTGAGTCTCACATCAGTGGTAGGGAAACTATTGGAGAAAATTCTGAAGGAGAGAATCTATCTCCACTTGGAGAGGCAAGGTTTGATCAGGGATAGTCAGCATGGCTTTGTCAGAGAGAGGTCATGCCTAACAAATTTGATTGAATTTTTTGAGGAGGTGACTAGGTGTGTAGATGAGGGTAGTGCAGTTGATATAGTTTATATGGATTTCAGCAAAGCTTTTGACAAGGTTCCACATGGGAGATTTATAAAGAAGACAAATGCACATGGGATACAGGGTAATTTGATAAGGTGGATTCAAAATTGGCTTCGTTGTAGGAGACAGAGGGTGATGACAGAAGGCTGCTTTAGTGACTGGAAGCCAGTGTCCAGTGGCGTACCACAGGGATTTGTGCTGGGTCCCCTATTATTCATCATTTATATAAATGACATAGATGACTATGTGGGGGTAGGATTATTAAGTTTGCGGATGACACAAAGATTGGCCGGGTGGTTAACAATGAGGTTGAGTGCCTTAGGCTACAGGAAGACATAGACGGGATAGTCAAATGGGCAGATAAGTGGCAGATGGAATTTAACCCTGAAAAGCGTGAGGTGCTGCACTTTGGAAGGAGTAATTTGACAAGGAAGTATTCAATCAATGGCATGACACTAGGAAGTTCTGAGGAACAAAGGGACCTTGGCGTGTGTGTCCACAGATCTCTGAAGGCGGAGGGACATATTAGTGGGGTGATGAAAAAGGCATATGGGACACTTGCCTTTATCAATCAAGGCATAGATTACAAAAGTAGGGAGGTCATGTTGGAATTGTATAGAACCTTGGTGAGGCCACAGCTGGATTACTGTGTGCAGTTCTGGTCGCCACATTATAGGGAGAATGTGATTGCACTGGAGGGGGTGCAGAGGAGCTTCACCAGGTTGTTGCCTGGGATGAAGCATTTAAGTTGTGAAGAGAGGTTGGATAGACTTGGGTTGTTTTCGCTGGAGCAGAGAAGACTCAGGGGCGACCTGCTCGAGGTGTACAAGATTATGAGGGGCATGGACAGGTGGATGGGGAGCAGCTGTTCCCCTTAGTTGAAGTGTCAGTCACAAGGGGATACAAGTTCAAGGTGAAGGGCAGGAGGTTTAGGGGGGATGTGAGGAAAAACTTTTTTACCCAGAGGGTGGTGACGGTCTGGAATGCGCTGCCTGGGAGGGTGGTAGAGGCGGATTGCCTCACATCCTTTAAAAAGTACCTGGATGAGCACTTGGCACGTCATAACATTCAGGGCTGTGGGCAAGTGCTGGTAAATGGAATTAGGTAGGTAGGTCAGGTGTTTCTCATGTGTTGGTGCAGACTCGATGGGCCGAAGGGCCTCTTCTGCACTGTGTGATTCTGTGATTTTGTGAATTAAATAAAAGTATTAGTTACATTTCTGGCATCTTCAGTTAAAAAAAGGAAATAGGATGAAAACCAATGAAGGCTGGCTGGGCCAAATGGTCTATTTTCATGTTGCCATTTTTATGCAATTCTATGCAATACTCACCTGCTTCTGTCTATTTCATAATGCAGAGTCACCTTCTCACAGTTAATCTTGTACCAGCATTATGTATTTGTGTTTGTATATGCGTCTATCTAAATACATGTGTATGTGAATGTGATTGTGTGTCCATGTCAGGGCAGGAGACAGTTCCAATGTCAGTGCAATGTCAAGTGTGTTGAGTAGAGGGTTAAATGGGTTAACACTTCCAAAAAAAAATTGCAAAAACAGTCATCCACTAATCTGTAACAGTCCTCTCAGGGCTCACATAATGAGGCAAGGGCCCGTCTTACAGCCTCAATACAGAAGCTTAGCATTTGCTAAATTGATCCCAGGCCAGCATTATCCTATTTCCCAATGTCTACCCCATGTTGTACGCACCTCATGTTCAAAAGCAGGATTACCCGAACTTTCAGGAGCTCTGACGTTGGGGGTTGGGGGTTGGGGTAGAGTGAGACAGGAAAAAGTGTGGATTTGCAGCATCAGCATATATTATTGGAATCGTGAACCTGTAATTGACATGAATAAAATGTAATAGCCGTAACAGTTTTGTATGGCAGTGAACAAGCATCATGAGCACAATGCATCCCATTGATTTGTCAATCTTTAACTTCTTTATGGTAGACAATTTGCACCATCCAACTTACTTCCAACACCAGCATAATGGCATTAATTTCTGTTGCAGTGAAAGCATTACACTGTGGACAGTCAAATCCCCTTTGTTATATAAAGGCAGAATACTGCGGATGCTGAAAATCTGAAACAAAAACAAAAAATGCTGGAAAAACTCAGCAGGTCTGACAGCATCTGTGGAGGGAAAGACAGAGTTAACGTTTTGAGTCTGTATGACTCTGCTTCAGAGCTAAGGGGAAGCAGAAATGTGGTGAAATATATAATGTTTAAGGGAGGGGTGGAACAGGTGAAGCTGGATAGAAAGCCAGCGATAGGTGGAGGCAAAGGAATGCAGCTGCTCCCAATGCGGTCTCCTCTACATTGGAGAGACCAAATGCAGACTGGGTGACCGCTTTGCGGAACACCTTCGGTCTGTCCGCAAGCATGACCCAGACCTCCCTTTCGCTTGCCATTTCAACACTCCACCCTGCTCTCATGCCCACATGTCCGTCCTTGGCCTGTGGCAATGTTCCAGTGAAGTTCAATGCAAACTGGAGGAACAGCACCTCATCTTCCGACTAGGCACTTTACAGCCTTCCGGGCTTAACATTGAGTTCAACAACTTCAGACCTTGAACTCTCTCCTCCATCCCCACCCCTTTTTGAGCCCCCTTTTTACTATATTCATTTTTATTTTTAAATTTTTATTTATTTTATTTTTTTCCACTTATTTGCATTATTATTTGTTTTAAAATTTATTTCCATTTTCATCCATTGTTTTATCCCCAGCTTTTAGCCTATTTTTGATCTTTTTTCCTACCACCCTCCCCTCCCCCCACCCCATCCCCACTCGGGCCATCTGTCACTTTCCAGAGTGCTTACCCTGGTCCGGCCATTATCATATTCTGCTTTCCACTCTTAATGTCACCATTAGCACCTCCTTTAGCCAGAACCACCACTATTAATAACCTTTTGATCTTTTGTTCATGACATCTTTTGCAATCTCTCCTTTGCCTCCACCTATCGCTGGCCTTCTATCCAGCTTCACTGGTTCCAACCCCCCTTAAACATTATATATTTCACCACATTTCTACTCCCATTTGGCTCTGAAGAAGAGTCATACGGACTTGAAACGTTAACTCTGTCTTTCTCTCCACAGATGCTGTCAGACCTGCTGAGTTTTTCCAGCATTTTTTGCTTTTGTTCCCCATTTTTATATATTGTTGTGTTATCTGCAAAGAGCTAGGAACTAAATAGGCATAAACTAATTGATATGTGTAAGTGTTCTGGGGGCATATTTCACAGCTGCACTAGAGACTCATGTGATGTAGAACAGAAGCAGTTCAAGCCAGTCCTCCTTTTGTACTAGGCAGCATGGCCAGTATTAAACATAAAGAGCTCTCATCTTTCCAAGCTTAAAGTGTGATTATTACCGACATCAGGGATTTAAAAGACAACAAGAACACAGCACCCATTGTCACAACTCACCACACGTACTTCGCAGCTGGGTGTTGTTCAGTCAACTCTGTGGCCCCTCTTGCAGAAACTGAAGTACTGGGTGCAGTCAGGTGTCACTGCCTGAAGCCCCATCAAAGTTTCTTAATTCACATCATCAACTATCACCATGCAGTTGGCAGTTCCATTGCTCACTATCCTGGATGTACAATTGGCTGAATTTTGGAACACAATTTCCACATGGCAAGGACAGACTGGTGTCTGGTGTCATTCTAAAAGTAAAGACACCCGTGTCACCCGTCTGCCAAACGCATTCCCAACTGAGTTCACCGGTGAAGCAAATGCCGGCACAAATGTGACACAATTTTAAGTTCGATTATTTATCCTTCATTACAGCACTGATCACACTTCAAAAAATTTCTGTCAAGCACTGTGCAACGTCTTGAAGTTGCGGAAAGCACGATATAAATGTAGGCCTTTCTCTCTTCTGTGTTGTATTAAGTTCCAAATCCAGGACTAGCCAGAACACCAAAACCCATCTCATGCTTCCAAATCAAAGATGACATTGTTAGAGCATGTTATATCATTACCATTGGAAGAAATGTCTCTATTGTTGCAATGCAGTGATCTGGAAGACCTGCCATGTACATTTTTCCCATTCCCCAGCATGCTTAGTGACATGTAGGGCCCGAACTTCCCCAGAGTTGCAATCACCATCAGAAAAAAATTGAGGTGAAGAATTGGGAATGGAGTGGCATTCAGGATCGGATTGCCACTCCATTCCCAGTTCCTTACCTTAATATTTTTCCAATTCTATCTCGCCCAAGCTTCCGACTCAGGCTGGGCAAGATCCAGGCAGTGCAGCGCACCCCCCAGGGCCCAGCGTTGAAGTCCAGCAGAGTCGGAGCGGAGGAGGCTACGACCCCTTTTTTTGCGGCACCAGCTGCTTCAAGCCAGGTAAGTTTAAAGGTCCATTGAAATTTAAATTTCCTTGACAAGCCTGGGTAGAGGTAAGTGGATAGTGTTTGAGGGGTCGGGTGGGCTTCGGAGATCAGTGGGCGGGATCGGAGGTCATGGGGGCGGAAATTGGGGGTTGGAGGTCGGGCCTTGCGTCAGGTCAGGTTGGGCCTGGAGGTCGGGGGGGGGATGGGGTGTGAGTCGGGCCCTCAGTGGAGAGGTGGAGGAGTCCTGTGTGGGTGGGGGGAATCCCGTGGGAGGTTTAGCCAGTGGGTGGGGAAAAATCCCTGGAGGGTCATGGGGATGGAGGAGTCCCAGGGGTGTGGTAGTGGGGTCATGGAGTGCAGTCTCCTGGGGGATCGGTGGAGGCGGGCAGGAGTCCCATAGCTGGGGTAGTCAGGGGGGTGGCGGAGTCCCTTTGTGTGGGGGGTAGGGCGCATTCGGTGGGTGGAGACTGGGTGGACCCATGTGATTTAAATCGCATTTTCAGATGGTTCCCATTGAAGGGCAGTTGCCCGGGGGAAGTTTTCACTTCTGGCCAATTGCCATGCAAACCTTGCCTGGGAACTTCTGAAGGGGATTCCCCAGTCTACCTTTGGTGTATCCCCCAATATGACACCGGGAGCTGTTCAAGTGTCCCCTCATTCAGCTTCTCTACCTTGATCACCCAACGTGACCTCTGGATTTCCTACTTTCTCTAAGAAGGATGTCCTCAAGTCTAACTTCAGAGTCTCTAGGAAGCTCACCCATCATAACATTGACAGACTACTTCCCTTCATGAAACCTGACACTCAATTGAGACACATCAGGGATAGTAGAAGCCCCTGGAACATAAACTTCACTGGCATCTCCTACAGCAGGGGAATCACAATGAAGATCTCAACTCGTATGGAGCTCCCGAAAAAATCCTCATCTATAAATAGAGACAGCAGATATCCCAAAAAAAAACACAGAAGGAGCGGCACAAAAATTGTGTCTGGTCTTCATCGCAGATGTCAATCATGTATCAAAAGATATTCTGAAAGTGTGCTGAGAAATCTTGTAAAAACTGGACAAAACAATCCATAGCGGGAACATTCATGTGACTCCAGGAGATGCAATTTTTTACCTACTTGGTAGTTTGTACTTGGAACACATGACTCCTCAGCAGTAGATGACCTCTGACCCCTCTGCCTCCCTAATGTTCAGATAAGTTGTCCGTGGACAGCGAAGAATGACCTCAACCGTTCACATGATGTGAAAGCCAGGAAACTTCCCACAAGTCTTCAATTTATTGATTCATTATCTATCCTATCTGAATCTGAGATGAGCTCCCAACCACATATGCACTCCTTCACTAAGACCGTCTATTTCCACCTGCATAACATCACCTGAATTTGCCCCTGCCTCAGCTTATCTGCTGCTGAAACCCTCACTCATGCCTTTACTCCCTCTAGGCTTCACTATTGCAATGCAATCCAGGCTGACCTCCCATCCTACACCCTCCATAAACTCAAACTTATCCAAAACCCTGCTGCCCATAGCCCAACTTGCAACACGTCCTCTTCACTCATCACCCCGTGCGCACTGACTTGCATTAGTTCACAGTCCAGCAATGTCTCAATTTTAAAATTCGCGTCCTTCTTTTCAAATCACTCCATGTCCTCACTCCCTACAACTGTAACTTCCTCCAGCCTCACAACCCTCTGAGATACCTGCACTCTCCCAATTCTGGCCTCTTCTACATCCTTGATTTTAATGGTTCCACCATTGGAGGCTGTGCCTTCAGCTGCTGAAGTCTTAAGCTCTGGAATCCTCTCTTTAAATCTCTCCTCTTTTTTCCTTCCTTTCTTCTTTTAAGACGCTCCTAAAACTTACCTCGTTGACCATAAGCTTTTGGTCATCTACCCTAAAGTTCCCTTATGTGGCAGGGTATCAACTTTTGTTTGATTAGACCCCTCTGAAGCACTAGAAGTCCTGTATAAATGCAAATTGGTGTTGTTGTGCTGCATGTCAAAGGTACTACCCCAGAAATTTGAGCATGGCCTGAAGCTGTGAGAAATAATCACCGCACCTGAATGGATAAGCCCATTGAGGTGACGTTACAGTTCACTCAGGAGTCTGAGTTGCTGTGGCAACATGTACTTTGGCATGTGTGTTGTAGTCTGGAGCTATGGATAGTGATTTTAGAGGTTCCAACTTGCTTTCCATTACATGGCTGACCAGGAATCTCTCCCACTCTTACCACCTGCCATTGGCTTTTGTTGGAAGGACTTGCAGGTTGATACTCAACCTGATTGGCTGCATTATGCGCACACCTCCCTTGGCCATCAAGTCCCAGGGTCAATCTCGAACCTAGACCTCCCAGCTTAGAAGGAACAACACCACCGACTGTGGCACAAGGCCTCACATAGGCCCCTTACATGTGTGATATCAGGCCTCGGACCTCATAATCATCCATTCGCTGAGCTGAAGACACCTAATAGGTGTCCTGAGACAACTGGCAGGACTCAAAGATCGGGCCTCCATGGCACCAACAACAATCCTAACATAGGTCATTAAAGGGGCTTAGGAAGGCAGCACGATCAAGAAGGGAAAGAGAGTAGTCAGTGATCAGGGAGGGTGGTTAAAGGGCAGTGATAATAGAAGGGAGCCAAGTCTGGGATCAAGAGGGGTCATAGGCCAGGATCAGGGAAGGGGTGGATTCAGGAGAATGACGTTTGCAACTGGGCAAGCCAAGTCCCTCCCTTCCTCTTCCTCATCAACATGTTGCCTGTTGGCCACTCCCTCCGCTGACTCAGAATTAGCTGGGAAATATGCTGGAAGTTCCAGGCTGAGAATCATGAATCAAAGTGACAGCAGTGCCAGTGATTATTTGGGAGGGAAACCTGAGGAGAACCCACCTTGAAAAGATTGTACTTTACACAAAACTCATAGATTGTGAGTATTCATCATGTCACTGGGTGAAATTTCTCCACAGTCATGTCCCTTGTCAAGGTGGGGACAATTTTATTGCCCCTTCCCTCTTTTATGCTCCAAAAAAGCTGTAATTTTGAAATGACTAATCAATTCTCAATGAATGCTAACCAAGATGACCAAGCAAGGCAGTCAGTTATACAATTGGCTTGAGTTAAGAGCAAATCAGTTTGATTGTAATCATTTGAACCATGTTATGTCATGTGACTTTTGACTGAATGGTCATTAGGGGTTAACTCACCTCCTGAGTCCCCAAAGCCATCATCTACAAGGCACAAGTCAGGAGTGTGATAGAATACTCTCCACTTGCCTGGATGAGTGCAACTCCAATAACAGTCAGAATGGCCAACACCATTCAAGCAAAGCAGCCCGTTTGATTGGCACCCCATCCACTGCATTAAACTTCTATCCCCTTCACCATAGAGGTGGCAGTGTACACCATCAGCAAGATGCACTGCAGCAATTCACCAAGCTTCCTTCGACAGCACCTTCCAAACCCTCGACCTCTACCCCATAGAAGGACAAAAGCAACAGATGCATGGGACTCAGAGCGACATCACCGTTCCTTCACTGTCGCTGTGTTAAAATCCACGAAGCCCCCTACCAACCTCAGGTGTACCCACTGTCATGACTCACTGGGGATGGTGCACTACAATATCAAGCCCCACTGTTCCCTGAGCCACGACAAATGTGAAAAGTTTGATCAAACCACCAGATTGCCCCAATTCTACCCAACTGTTTAATTTAGGTTAACAGAATACAAGCACCAGGTTTCTAAACTTTATAGGTAAATAACTGTTTATTGAAAAAACTGTCGTTAACCAGTGGCAAAAGAAAGAAATATGAATTGCTACTTCTAACACTTTTACTTAAACTCTACCCCCTTCTTACACACATCATGGATTTTAAGGGTGGGTTAAACAGTTCAATAGCACTAATTCCAGAGTACAGGATTCGATGTGTTGATTTTGATCAATGACTTCCAAATTCCTTTTAGTTCTTGTTGATGACGTGAGGTGGTCTTCCAGCACTTTCAGTATTTAGTTCACTGGTTGAGCACTTCCCTTTCAATGTCTCTAACAGTGATTTCCCATGAATGATTTTTTTAAAATTCAACCTTGTTGTCTGGGCAGTAACCTGGACTCATAAGGTTGAAAGAGGGGCAGGTTCTACAATGGGTGGGCTCGCCATTCCCCCAGCTTACTGCCTGGCCACGAGATCACAAAGGATCTCCATTTCCTCAGCAGGAAATCCAAAATGTACCAGCTTCAGCAGATGTCAATGGCTTCCTAAGCAACACTTTTGCAGAGAGTTGGAAAAAAAAAAGTTTTACTAATTAAACATACACACAGAATATAGTTTGCTATATCTGCAATATTTTGCTTTTCTTACAAAAGAAATTGTCTTCAGGAGATATAGAACAAAAACAGAAAATGCTGGAAAATCTCAGCAG
The DNA here is from genome assembly GCF_964194155.1 of Cetorhinus maximus. Classification (NCBI taxonomy): domain Eukaryota; kingdom Metazoa; phylum Chordata; class Chondrichthyes; order Lamniformes; family Cetorhinidae; genus Cetorhinus; species Cetorhinus maximus. Next base: position 12,597,776 of record NC_135882.1, read on the forward strand.
ATCTTGCAGCACCTGTGGACAGGGGAACAGAGTTAACATTTCGAGTCCGTATGACTCTTCTTCAGAGCTAAAGAGAAGTAGGAATACAATGGATTTTATACCGTTTAAGAGGGGGTGGAGCAGGTGGAACAAGATAGATTGGGGATAGGAGGCAGCTAAGGAGACAAGATTGTTATTCTTCAACGTTAAACCAAGGCCTTGTCTGCCCTCTCAGTTAGACATAAAAGATCCCACAGCACTATTTTGAAGAGGAGCAGGGGTGTTCTCCCTTTGATGCCCACTTAAGGGTCTCATCCCACTGCCATTGGTATTCGCCCAGCAGCGGAATGGGGGACTCACCATGGGGGATGCCTGAAAAGCAAGATATGGGATGTTTGCTTGTGGGCTCCCTGAGCCCAGGGAGGGGGGGAGGGGGTTTCCTCGAAGTCAGATCTGTGCCTGATCAAGGGACCCAGCATCGGGAAGTGGGGTCTGCAGAAAGTCAGATCCTGCCCCTGCTACCGAAACCCCCGCCCCCAACCATTGACCTGCCTCTCGCCGTCACTCACCACTGTGCCTGGTCCATGGTGATTCTAGGCCTCAGATGAGTATAGTACTGGCACTGCCTCCCTGGTGGTGCTGCCAAACAATGAAGAGCTGCCAGCCTCTGATTGGCCAGCAGCTCTCAGCGGGCATGACTTCCGCCCCCAAGGTCCTTGATCCCAGGGAATGCCCACCACTGCCCATTGAAGTGCGGTGTCGGCACTTAATGCGGTGGGTCTTCCCTAAAAGAGGTGACACAGAGCTCTCACTGGCTCTCCAGACAGAGGGCGAGACCCCCATCACCTCCATTAAACACCACCCAGTCTTTCTCTTATGGTCTAAAAATAGATCTTCAATAAACTGCTATGCAGATGGGAATTTCTTCGGCAAATTTATTGTAACATCACGCCTCTCACTCGAAATATTATCTTGCAACGTGATTATTCAGTTTTACAGCTTTAGTGATACCATGAGCCCCTTTCTAGTGTTCTATAATACGTCGTATGATTTGTTGGGGTAGAAATTGGGCCTCACTACACCAGTTTTCAGACAGAAGGCCAGCATTTATTGGTCATCCCTAGCTGCCCTTGAGAAGGTGATGGTGAGCTGCCTTAGAACCATAGAACCATAGAAAAGTTACAGCACAGAAGGAGGCCATTCAGCCCATCTTTTCCATGCCAGCCTGAGGACACCCAGGTGCCCTTTCTAATCCCACCTTCCTGCATCCAGCCCATAGCCCTGCAGCTTACAGCACTTAAGGTGCAGATCCAGGTACTTTTTAAAAGAGTTTAAAGTTTCTGCCTCTACCACTAACTTGGGCAGCAAATTCCAGACACCCACTACCCTCTGTGTAAAAAAGTTCTTCCTTATGTCCCTCCTACACCTTCTGCCACTTATCTTGAATCTATGTCCCCTGATTCTAGAATTCTCCATCAAGGGAAACAATTTTATCCTGTCCACTCTATCTATTCCCCTCATAATTTTGTACACCTCAATCAAGTCACCTCTCAGCCATCTTTGTTCTAAGGAGAATAACCCCAACCTATCCAATCTCTCCTCGTAGCTACACTTTTCTAACCCTGGCAACATTCTTGTAAACCTCCTCTGCACTCTCTCCAGAGCTATTACGTCCTTCCTGTAATGTGGTGACCAGAACTGCACACAATACAGTTGTGGACTCACCAGTGTTTTATACAATTCCAACATTATATCCTTACTTTTGTATTCTATACCTCTGCCAATGAAGGAGAGCATTTCATATGCCTTCTTTACAACCTTGTCTACTTGAACTGCTGCCTTCAGGGACCTGTGTACTTGTATGTCAAGATCTCTCACTTCATCTACCCCTCTTAGTACATTCCCATTTATTGTGTAATCCCTGTAACTGTTTGACCTCCCTAAATGTATGACTTCACACTTCTCTATGTTAAAATCCATCTGCCACTTTACCGCCCACTCCATCAACCCATCTATATCGTTTTGGAGATTATGGCTATCCTCTTACACTATCCACTACTCGGCCAATCTTTGTGTCATCTGTAAATTTCCCAATCGTGCCCCCCAGGTTCACGTCCAAATTGTTAATATATAACACAAACAGCAAGGGTCCCAACACCGAGCCCCATGGAACACCACTTGAGACAACTTTCTATTCGCAAGGGCATCCATCAACCATTACCCTTTGTTTCCTGTTACAAAGCCAATGTTTTAACCAGTTTGCCACATTACCCTGAATCCCATGGGCTTTTACTTTCCTGACCAATCTGCCATGTGGGACCTTGTCAAATGCCTTACTAAAATCCATGTACACAACATCCACTGCACTACCTTCATCAACCCTTCTTGTCACTTCCTCAAAGAATTCAATCAAATTTGTGAGGCAAGACCTTCCTTTAACAAATCCTTCTTGAATCCCTGCAGTCCGTGTGGTGTAGGTACACCCACAGTGCTGCTAGGGAGTTCCAGGGTTTTGACCTAGTGACAGTGAAGGAACAGCGATATGTTTCCAAGTCAGGATGGTGAGTGGCTTGAAGAGGAACTTCCAGGTGGTGGTGTTCCCATGTATCTGCTGCCTTTGTCCTTCTAGATGATAGCAGTCGTGGGTTTGGAAGGTGCTCTCTAAGGAGCCTCGGTGAGTTCCTGTAATGCATCTTGTAGATGGTACACACTGCTGTCGCTGTTCATCGGTGGTGGAGGGATTAAATGTTTGTGGATGGGGTACTAATCAAGCGGGCTGCTTTGTCCTGGATGGTGTCAAGCTCCATGAGTGTTGTTGGAGCTGCACTCATCCAGGCAAGTGGAGAGTATTCCACCACACTCCTGACTTGTGCCTTGTAGATTGTGGACAGGCTTTGGGGAGTCAGGAGGTGAGTTATTCATTGCAGGGTTTCTAGCCTCTGACCTACTCTTGTAGCCACAGTATTTATACGGCTGGTCCAGTTCAGTTTCTGGTCAATGGTAACCCCCAGGATGTTGATAGTGGGGGATTCAGCAATACTAATGCCATTGAATGTCAAAGGTCAATGGTTAAATTCTCTCTTGTTGGAGACGGTCATTGCCTGGCATTTGTGTGACGCGAATGTTACTTGCCACTTGTCGGCCCAAGCCTGGATATTGTCCAGGTCTTGCTGTATTTGGACAAGGACTGCTTCAGTATCTGAGGAGTTGCGAATGGTGCTGAACATTGTGTAATCATCAGCGAACATCCCCACTCCTAACCTTATGATGGAAGGAAAGCCATTGATGAAGCAGTTGAAGATGTTTGGGCCGAGGACACTAACCTGAGGAACTCCTGTAGTGATGTCCTGGAACTGAGATGATTGGCCTCCAACAACCACAACCATCTTCCTTTGTGCTAGGTAAGACTCCAACCAGCGGAGAATTATCCCCCTGATTCTAATGCAGACACAATCCAATTCCCAGGCGGCTGTTTTTATTTTATTTATTCTTTCATGGGATGTGGGTGTCACTGGCAAACCTAGCATTTGTTGCCCATCCTAATTGCCCTTGAACTGAGAGGCTTTCTAGGCCATTTCTGAGGGCAGTTAACCACATTACTATGTGGTCTAGAGTCACATGTAGGCAGACCAGGTAAGGGGCATTAGCGAAAACATGTATGACAATCAATGATAGTTTCATGGTCATTATTACATTACCAAGACTAGCTTTCAATTCCAGATTTATTAATTGAGTATAAATTCCAACAGCACATGTCCCCAGAGCTTTGTCCGGAGACGCCCAGTCAGTGTGCAGGACAGTTCAAGGCAAATAAAAGGGTGACGAGAATTCAACGTGATAAAGTGAAGAATGTGAAACAATAAAAACACACGGATACAGAAGATTAACGGAATCAGTGCCTTTTGTTGCAGCGAGTGGCAAGTTGGGCTTTATACTGTGTGCTAAGTGGGGACTATAGTTTATACTTTATGCACCTGTATCATAATCTGATTAGCATCAAATGAGCAAAACAAAGATAAGTTCAGGGTGAAAGGAGACTGGAATTTAGTTTCGCAAATCAAAATGGTTGGGGTCAAAAGCATGGCCTAATTTTGCCATTAGTGTTCCTGACCTCTTGACCCTGAGTCCTTCTTATAACAGACGGGTGGCTTGGCAGGTCTCTGTGTTTCAAATAGTTAAAAACACAGCTACTCACGCACATCTGCTTGCAGTAGATTGGATGTGCACTGCTGACTGCATTGTTTCAGAACTGAACACCAAGGCATTTGAAGCATCAAACATGTCCTTCAGATGCCAGCTCATTGGCATTCCCTGATTGATAAAGTGCAAGTTAAAGAAACCCAGTTAATGAAGTGTTGACAAAAAAGAAACATTTGCAGAAAATAGCCATCGACACTATCGTCTCTGCAGGTCTGGAAATCATCCTTTGCTTTGTCAGGGGTGGGAGGGGCGTCTGTGAAGATTCTGATGCTTGACTTTCACAATCGTGTGAGATTCAAATATTTTCATGATTTTTAAAATGTACCCTGCTCTGAAGAACGGTTTAGAATTCCATTTTATTTTTCCCAAATATATCTCCTCTTGAGAGAACAAGTTGAGGATCAGGCGCATTTTCACAAAAAGCATCAAGAAAACTTAAAAGCCTTTCCAGAAAGCCCCCACAAGGGGCCGACCAACACTTAAAGGATGCGTCTATCTGCCCCAAGATAAAATAACATCCTTTTTAGGGGCCTGCTTCTGTTTAAAGAACCTGACACTGGAAGCCATGGAGGCAGAGAACCAGTAAGAAATCTTGCAGAACTCCTACATCCAAATATTAATTACCAGACAATTCCCTTCTCCATCTGTGGCCCAGCAACCAATAAAGTGAAAGTGCAAGATATTTTTTGAAAGCATGAGGTTTTTTTTCAGCCAAACTAACAGGGAATCTAGGCTGACGCTTCATTGCACTACTGAGAGGATGCTGCACTGTCAGAGGTGCTGTCATTTTGTATGGGACATTCAAGCCAAAGTCCGATCTACTCTTTCAGGCGGATGTAAAATGTGGCATGGCACTATAGCAAGAGGAATACAGGAGTTATCGTTAATGTCCTGGTCAGTATTTATCCCTCAAACAACACCTTAAAACTGATCATCCGGCCATTATCACATTGCTGTTTGTGGGAGCTTTCTTTGCGCATATAGGCTGCCACGTTTCCTATATTATGACTGTGACTACACTTCAAAAGTACTTCATTGGGTCTAAATATAAAAACATAAGGAATAAGAACAGGAGAAAGCCGCATGACCCCTTGAACCTGCTCCATCCTTTCAATCAGATTATGGTCAATCTTCAAACTCACTCTACTTTCCTGTCCGATCCCAAAATCCATTGATTCCCTTAGCGTTAATCATATAACACCACCACCTGGAAGTTCCCCTCCAAGCCACTCACCATCCTAATTTGGAAATATATTGTCGTTCCTTCACTGTCGTTGGGTCAAAATCCTGGAACTCCCTCCCTAACAGCACTGTGGGTGTACCTACACCACAGGGACATCAGCGGTTCAAGAAGGCAGCTCACCACCACCTTCTCAAGGGCAACTAGGTATGGGCAATAAATGCTGGCCTAGTAGTAAGATGAATTTTAAAAACAATTAATTGGATGTTTAATTGTATTTTAGAATGTGGACATTAACAGGGGACTCACCTGAGCTCATTTATTAACAGACTGAAGGTGTGGTTGTTAGGTTTGAGTTGCATGATATGTAATGTGTCTTTGTAAATAAAGGCTTATAAGTGTATAAGGAGAGGACATCTTATGGCACACTGAGTAGCATCCCTGCCTCACAGCCCGAAGATCTGGTTTTGAGTCCCAGCCAAGGAAGGCGTAATTCAGAGTACCAGGCTGATGCTCTGGGAACATAGGTTCAATACCCACCACGGCTGGTGGTGGCATTTAAACTCAATTAATAAATCTGGAATTGAAAGCTAATCTCAGTAAAAGGTGACTCTGAAACTATTGGGGATTGGCCATAAGATCCACTTGGTTCACAAGTACCAGGCATTGACCGTCTCCAACAAGGGAGAATCTAACCATCGCTCCTTGACATTCAGTGGTATTACCAGGGTTAAATCCCCCACTATCAACATCCTGGAGGTTACCACTGACCAGAAACTGAACTGGACTAGCCATATAAATATGTGGCTGCAAGAGCAGGTCAGAGGCTAGGAATCCTGTGGCGAATACTCACCTCCTGACTCCCCAAAGCCTGTCCAGAATCTACAAGGTACAAGCCAGGAGTGTGAAGGAATACTCCCCACTTGCCTGGATGAGTTCAGCTCCAACAACACTCAAGAAGCTTGACACCATCCAGGACAAAGCAGCCTGTTTGATTGGCACCCCATCCACAAACATTCACTCCATCCACCACCGACGCATAATGGCAGCGGCGTGTACAGTGTGTCTACAAGATGCACTGCAGAAACTCACCAAGGCCCCTTAGATAGCACCTTCCAAACCCATGACCACTACCATCTAGAAGACATATGGGAACACTACCACCACCTAGAAGATCCCCTCCAAGCCACTCACCATCCTGACTTGGAAATATATCGCAGTTCCTTCACTGTTGCTAGGTCAAAATCCTGGAACTCTGTCCCTAACAGCACCATGGGTGTACCTACACCACATGGACCAATGGTTCAAGAAAGCAGCTCACCACCACCTTCTCAAGAGGAATTACAATGGGCAATAAATGCTGCCCCAGCCAGCGATGCCCACATCCCATGAACAAAAAAAAACTAATGTTCTCAAATGTTCTTTAGGGAAGGATATCTGCCATGCTTACCCTGTCTGGCCTACGTATGGGTCCAGATGTGATTGACTCTTAACTGCCCTCTGAAATGGCCTAGCAAGCCATTCAGTTCAAGGGAAATTAGGGATGGGTGACAAATGCCGGCCTTAGGAGTGAGAACAACCTCAAAAGTCCAGAGCGAGGCAGACCAAAGAGGGGAAGAACCTACTCCAGTACAAATGCTGGGCCAGTCTGTATTCATCAGCAAACTTTGAAAATATTGGGCAGCTATATTAGCATCAGCTATTGGAGTATTTAAAAAACTGATATTTCTATAGTGCCTTTGATAATCTCAGAACAAAGCACTTTACACCCAATGAAATACTTTGAATTGTTGTCACAGTAGTGATGTAGGAAACATAGCAGCCAATTTGCACACAGCAAGCCCCCACAAGCAGAAATGTGATAATGGCCAGATCATCTGATGTTGGTTGAGGGACATAATTGACCAGAACACCAGGGAGAACTCCCTTGCTCTTCCTCAGAATAATGCCATGGGATCCATTATGTCCACCTAAGAGGGCAGATGGGGCCTCAGTTTAACATCTCATCTGAAAGACAGCATTATTGCCGATGCAGAACTCATGTAGTAGGCCCCAACCTGATGATGGGAAACCATGTGCGCACATATGGATCTGGTATACACTACAGAGGAATATTAGTTTGGATGCGAATTGGATTCAGCCAGATCCGCCTGAAGGGGAAGTGTCGCCAGGAGCAGTAGGTGAGGAGGCGGGTTAGCGTTGCAAACTCTAGGTAGGTGTATTTCTGAAGGTTTTGGCACATGACCTTTTACCACCCACTAATAAAACGGCTTTCCCCTCCTCTCCAATATATTTTGAATAAATGAAGTGTTCAAAGGAAATGAAAAACAGGCAATTCTCCAATGATTTACCTCCTGTATTGCTTGTAGCAGTGCCCAGGAGAACAATTCCTGGGACCTCCAGGACAATCCTGGGGGCTTGGCAACGCCAACTGAGCAGGAGGTGGCTCGAAATAGGAGCACGAGCCTACAGGGAAAGAAAATGCTTCTTTTTTAACTTGTGTAAAAGTGTAAAATAATTTAATTCATTTAAAATTCAACACATTAACAACATTATATAAGAAGTTAAATCAATAATAGAATCATAGAATAGTCATTGTGCTGAAGAAGGCCATTCAGCCCATTGTGTCTCTCTCAGTTCGCTGTGAGAGCAACACCCCATAGTCCCACTCCCCCACGCCCTTTCCCCACAGCCCTCAAATTCTTTTCTCTTCAGATAAATATCCAACTCCTCTTAGAAAGCCACGATTGAATCTGCCTCCACCACACTCTCGGACGGTGCATCCCAGATCCAAACCATCCACTGAGTGAAAAGGTTTTTCCTCTTGCTGTCTTTGGTCCTTTTGCCAATCACCTTATGTTGTTGTCCTCTGGTTCTTAACCCTTCTGCCAATGGGACTGGTTTCTCTCTGTCTACTTTGTCCAGAGCCCTCAAGGTTTTGAATAACCTTTTTAATACCTTACCTTGAAGTCGAAAAACCAAGATGGCGTCAGAGCTGAGAGAGACAGCCCCAGAGATATGTGATGCAGAGCCTCTCAGCATCTTTAAGTTTATTTCATTCTAGATGAAGGTATTTTCTTCCAACAGAGTCACGTTAGGGTGCAGGACCCTGAATGTCACTGCCATTAAGAATGATGCGGCAGGATTTCCCGTTGGCCAACTGCACCCTTGAGCGCATGGGAACTCAAGGGGGTGTCGGAGACATTTCCATCAGGTGGGAACGTGCCCAGCGAAGTGGTAGTGAAGCTGGGGCATTCACTAGGTGGTGGGGGAGGAATTTTCCAATGGAGGTACAACATTGGCTCTCTCTGTAGCTGAGTTTGATGGAGGCTCTGGGGCTGGTTTTAAGCAGGAATTTCTGACCGCGATCAGAGGCAATGATTTTTCTTTGAGCTTTTAGTTAAGCCCCTTTTCCAGAAAGGACAAAGAGGATAGTCGACACAAGGCAGCTGCCGGCCCACTACCACCGACGAGCTTCATGTTGGGGGTGTCAGAGACGGGATTGGCAGGACTGGGAATGGTCCAGCATGAACTCAGTGGACCAAATGGCCTCCTCTGAGCAGCACAGCTTCTAATGAGCCTGTGAGTTTCGATGGATGGTTTGTTGCTAGAGCGATCTCCAGCCGTGCGCTTATTGTCCTGGGCACTAGGGCACTTTGAGAACATACTGGCAACCACTGGATTTCCAACAACTGGGCAAGAGACAGGAGGCCCCAATCCGCCATTGTTCTTTTGGTTGAAGATGCTGTATAATGCAAGGTATCACTATATGAGTAATAGGCCTGAATTTCACACTCCCCCACCGGCAGGGGGGCAGGGTGTGTGAAATAGAAGGAACGGGCTTGCCGATGGGCTCCCGCCCTGAGGTGGGCAAGACCTCGGATGGACTGCCCACCCTTGCCCCAAATGAGAACCTTAAGTGGTCAATTATTGGCCACTTAAGGGCCGTTTCCCACCCGGCCTCAATTTTTAGGCTGGCGGGAGGATTTCCCGGGTGTGGGGAAAGCCTGAAAATGATCGGGCTTAGGCCTCAGGCAGGAAGGGTGGTTGGTGGTGTGGGGGGGTGGGGTTGGGGGGAGGTGGGTGGGGGCTTCTCTCTATTGTAGGACTTCCTCCCGAGTGAAGGGTGGAAGTTCCACCTGCAGCCAATTGATGCTCTTTCAAGTGAGAAATGGCTGTGGGGCAGGCAGAGTCGGCGGGAACGCTTCGGATGGCGGGAAGGGAAACCCCGCCATCCGGAATGTCCTGACCATAGTATTATTAATAATACTGGTAATAGTACTATCGATACTATCAATACTGATGGTTGTAGTTATGGTAATTATAATACTAACAATATTAGCAATCGCAGTAGTAGTTATAGTAGTAGTCAAAGTAGCTATAATAGTAGTAGTTAAAGTAGTTATAATCAGTAATAGTAACATTAGTCATAGCAATAGTAGTAGAAGTTATAGTGATAGCAGTAATATTAGTTATAACAGCAGTGGTTATAGTAGCAGTGGTGGTTAAAGTAGTTATCATGGTAGTGTTTATACTAGTTATATTAGGAGTAGTAGCCACTACACAGCATATCTAAGGAGAAGGCCCCGCCCCACCCCTGTGAGGTTGTCTAAAACTGGGCAAAAAATCCAACCTAATCCATGTTTTTCCCCCAGCCTGGGAACAAATAAAACTTAGAGACTAGTTGAATTGTGCCAGACAACTGCCATGCATCAATATATTTCATAGTACATTTAATCTTTAGCTAACTAAGTTGGAAAATAAACTAAATCAAGCATGTAAAATCCACCGCAGTTATATATAGGTTCTTATTAATAATGCATTACAGTTTTTTTTTTCTGACAATAACCTCCTGCAGCCATGTGCTGAAGAAATGTAACATTAATTTGGATGCAATAAATATTTTATTGAAGAGATTTTCCATAATTTCTTTCCTCTGTTCTTGTGCAATGTAAAAAATCTTGATTCGGAAGCTTAAAATAATGATCTATTAAATGATCCGTGGAAATGGTCCATTTGACCCAGAGTTGAAAAGTTACAGCCCTAGTTATTAAGGCATCTTTTTTCACCTTGTCAGCGACTACTTACTGGAAGGAGACTCCAGAAACATAAGCTCTTAGAATTTTGCTGCAGTTATTATTTCAATCATTTTTACAATTTTTCTTTAAACTGCCCGAACATGAAACTTTCATTTGCAATAATTCATAAAGTTAATTTTATGGCCTTGTTGTTTTTTCCTTCATGATAAATGACTGAATCACACAATTAGGGTGGAAAGCAAAGTCATTGAGCTTTCAAATGATACAGCGCAGTACGAGAATACAAGCACTTAACCTGTTTGTTGGAAATCCCTTTGATCTGCAATTTTTTATAGAGCCATTCGTCTGTTTATTTTAAATAAACGAATACCTCTGCTAAAATACTGGGGGAATTTATTAATCCACTTATGCGTTCAAATTCCAATGTCCGTTGGTGTAATCTTCAGGTCATTGTTTCCTGTTCCACAGAGGGCACTAGACTGTTACTGGGGCTGAAATGATCAGTGTCTCTGATACTGGTTAAGGTAAGAACCAAAGATTCCAGCTTAACAATTATTTTACCTAACCTAGAACCAAAGTCTGTCAAGGCGTTGAAGTCTGACATTGACTTGGCATGTTAGTCCCCGGAAATCAGGGCACATCTGGCAGCACTTTGTAAGGAGGCTAACGGCACAACAGCGGTTACAGTCAAAGTCTTTAATGACACCGTACCAAAAACATGAGGAAGAATGTGTACATGAGGTGTTTTCAGAGCAGTAATGAAAAATTGCAGATCGCATTGTATACTGTGCAGAAGATACTAGTAACTCTTTCGAGTTATCAACAGATCGCATGTAACTCTTTCGAGTACATTCACAGTTCTTGGTTTCCGGGAGTGGGACATAAACCCACAACCCTCTGATTCAAAGGCGAGGGTGCTATGAACTGAGCCACAGCTGGCACCTCGTTAGAAGATACTAGAAACTGCACGTAATTGCGAGACAGTAACTTAATCAGAGGAGGTCATATGATAACAAAAACTGCAATGGTCAAACTTGGGCAGTCTCTAGCTCCTGGTTTCTCACAGTTTTATGAACCTGGCTTGAAATTAAATCTTTGAGATCACTCGTCTGCTTCCAGTTTGTTATGTTGCATATTGTAACAAGGAGGTGATGGTGTGTAATACAACTGGGTGAGCAATAGTCTGGTGGACATGGGGTGGAAATCCTGCCACAGCAGCTGATGGAATTTAAGTTCAATTAATTAATTAAAATCTGGCGTTCAGAAAAGCTGGTCTCTGTAATGGTTGTTGTAGAAAACCTCATCTGGTTCCCGAATGCCTTTTAATCTGGCCTACATGTGACTTCAGACCCACAGCAATGTGGTTGACTCTTAACTGGCCTCTGAAGGGTCTTTGCAAGCCATTCAATAGTACCGAACTGTTACAGAAAAGTCAAGGGCCACAGCAGTTACAAGAAGGTGGCTCACCAACACCTTCTCCAGAGAAATGAGGATTAGGCAACAAATTGCTGGCCTAGCCTGCAATGCTCACATCCCATGGAAGAATTTTTTTAAAAGTCCAGAGGAGCTAATTGAGCTGATTCCTTTTCATTTTGGGCTTCATCGTTTCTCTAGGTGCAGGTATCATGGAGAATAGCATCTGCCAGGTATTTGCTCAAGGGGCGATGACATCCCTACTGTATGTTTACTACATGGCAATCAGCAATTGGTCACAGAAAGATAATCCACTGAACCACAGCCCAGGAATGGCTCTGACCCTAATGATTAATTGGCCAATGGTTTAAGCTGTTCACATATAGACTTCACACTGTTCCTTGGACATCGTAGCATTTGTCCTGTTGAGCCTTCCACTTGGCCAAAGCGGATTTTCTTTCTTCCCTTTATTTACTTTTTATATTCGTTCATGGGGTGTGGGCTTCGCTGGCTGGGCCAGCATTTATTTCCCACCCCTGGAGAAGGTGGTGGTGAGCTGTCTTCTTGAACAGCTGCAGTCCATGTGGTGTAGGTACACCCACAGTGCTGTTAGGGAGGGAGTTCCAGGATTTTGACCCAGCGACTGTGAAAGAACGGCGATATATTTCCAAGTCAGGATGGTGAGTGGCTTAGAGGGGAACTTCCAGGTGGTGGTGTTCCCTTGCATCTGCTGCCCTTGTCCTTCTGGATGGTAGTGGACACAGGTTTGTCTAAGGAGCCTTGGTGAGTTCCTGCAGTGCATCTTGTACAGGGGATAAGTAAATTTGTTTACAGTTGTCTATATCTGGACAGTCCTCCTACTAATTCAAACTGAGCAGACAAAGATCACTGGTTTTCTGATCCTAAATTTATGAAATTGTCCTGGCAACATCAGCCTGAGCATTGGAAAAGGGATACTAGCTTTGAATAATAAAGTCTTTGAAATAATCAATTTGTTTTCTTGATTGCTCAAGATCAGTGGCATAAAAACCAAAAGAAAAATCTACAAGCAAAGTGCGCTGTGAAATAAAGAGGGACAGAGCAAAGGAGTCCGCAGTTGGAATTGTATTCGTGTGCAAATTATGAGCATGTCACTCAGTTGCAGGAACAACATCACATTCCACTCAAGCCAAACAACTGCACTGCCTCAGGATAGATGGAAAACAAAGGTGTGCTCAGGCATGAAATAGAGCACTATCATAAGAGTCTCCATAGGACTGAGGGAAGCTCTCTAGGGAGATCTTAGGTGGCCTTCCAGCTTCCTAGTGTCCTGTAACCTGAAACTTAGTCATAATGCCGAGCTTTCTATGAGAGTGAGGAGTGAGGAAAGGTCCATGAGTGGGAGGTGGGGCGGTGGGGGAGGCGGGGGGGGGGGGGTAGTGGTGTGTGGAGGGTGAAGGGGGTGAGCGTTGAAAAACTGAGAAGAAAGCTGAAAGAAGACACTAAACAATAGAGGTCAGAGAAGTTGCTGCAAGTAGAATATCCTGATCATATCAAACTGGAGCAATCCTTGAATGGAGGATAAGTAAATGCTATATTTAGTCCTCATGTTGTTCTATGACGAAACACAATTAGCTAAAGGTGGCAATGCTGCAACAGTGCATTGTTACAGGCCAAAGATAAGAACAGACAGCAGCAATATTCTTCATTTTATGTATCCTTCTAATATAAAAGGCAGTATCAAAGTTTTAAAACGGCAAATATAAGTTTTATGCAACTGTCCCTTTAGGAACTTGATAGCCTGGAGAATAGAAATGCTGGATTCATATTGCCCATCCACACTCGTTTAAAGATCAGGTCTCCATCAGCTTGTTTTAAAAAGAGGCAGACTCTAAGGGGAAGCAAGCATAGCAGCATTAATGGCAAACAATGAAAGCCATTATGGAACGAACGCACGCACACACACACACACACACACACACACACGCGCACACACATAAACACACACATACACACACACACACGCACACACACACACACACACGCACATACACACACACACACATACACACGCACACACACACACACACACACATACACACATGCACACACACATACACACACACACATACACACATACACACACATGGACACACACACACACACACACGCACATACATACACACACACACATATGCACGCACACACGCACAAACACACATGGACACACACACACATACACGCACACACACACAAACACACATGCACACTCACACACATACACACACACATTTGTGCATGCACACAGACACACATTCACACACCCACATGCGTGCGGACACATGCGCGCACACACACACCCAACGTAGTCCTGATGTCCATGTGTCAGGTCAGTGTGATGCAACCATAGATTCTCAAAAAGAATTGTCAACCTTCTGCACCAAGCCGTAGCAAAGGTGAATAGGGTTGGCTTTTGTGTCTGAGTCTCACAGTATATTAACTATTGGCCCAATCTGTGGTACATATTCAGCAAACGGATCTCTGCTAGCATTTGTTCATTTTTGCTGGATGTTTTATACTGCATGGACATTAAATAGAAGCGCAATAATAAAATTAGGGGTAAAGGGACCTTGGTAGGGTGTAATAGATATTTATGGTAGAAGCTATATAGAAGATACCATAAGCACAATATAAGCCACTTCACTGAATAGTAGTTGTTACTTTGTGTGATTTTCAACTGTTGGGCTGAGTTGTAGTTTACGATTTGGTTTTGATGTGAAGTCAAGACCGGTTTAATTCCCAAAGTCAAGCATGTTTTTCTCACTTGACAGAGGAACGAGTTGAGCAGCTCGAGCAATGGGAGATTAGGGGCCGTGTAAATGAATGGGTTTTGAGTGAGTTAAAATGGGTGTCTAAATGTACTCTTTGGAAAGGCAGGGGCCTGGAATAGTCTGTCTGTCAGACAGATTATGTCCAGGACATAATCAGGCACAAAACACATAAGGACTCATTGGGCATAAGACCTACGTAAATACAAAATACTTAATTGGTCTTTTAAAAATGTCTGGAGATTCCTCCACCTGAATGCACCCCCGGTTATTATAAAGAGCACAGTCCGAGTTGTGGAGGTGAATATGTAAGCCTCCTGCAGTTGTGCTTGCAGCTCAGAGAATTTCTCCAAATTTAGTACTGGATTTTCAGGCACACACAGGCCTAAACCATCGTCACTCGAATCGAGCGCAAATCAGGAAGTGTTGAAACCATTCTCATCTTATTGCTGCACCCAGCCATTTTCCAGCTGATCTAAGAATTGAAATTGTCTCTTTTGCTGGTTTAAGCCCTCACTTGCTATTAGAATGGAAGAGGAGACATAGCAGGAAGAGGGCCAAAGACAGGAGGCAGAGAGAGTCTATTTTTATCCCTTCATGGGATATGGGCGCTGCTGGCAAGACCAGTATTTGTTGCCCATCCCTAACTGCCCTTGAGAAGGCAATGGCGAGCTGCCTTCTTGAACCGCTGCTGTCCATGAGGTGTAGCAACACCCACAGTTCTGCTGAGATGGGAGTTCCAGGATTTTGACCCAGTGAAGGAACGGCGATGGTCCCAAGTCAGGATGGTGCGTGGCTTGGAGGGGAACTTGCAGGCGGTGGTATCCCCATGCATCTGCTGCCCTTGTCCTTCTGGGTGTGCAGGTTGTGGGTTTGGGAAGTTGCTGTTGAAGCAGCCTTGACAAGTTGCTGCAGTGCATCTGTAGTTCATGAAGTATCATGGGTGGTGACATCACCCCACACACAAGCACTGATCCCAGGAGAGTGTACAGCCCTTGACTGCCTTCCATGCAAGGCCAGAGGAGCTGACTGGGTAATGACTGGAGTTTACAAAGGAGGCCTTTAGCTAAATGCACTTGCTTCGAGATGACTCAAAGCTCCTAATCCCCATGTATCACAGCCTTGACCATAGAAATGAAGGTCACGATGAGTCTTAGCTTTTATAGGTCTAGCTTGCACTAGACATTCATGAAGGATACATGTCCAAGATTAGTCAATGGGCCGAAAGAATCTACAAGCAGCAAATAACAGGTTTATTTCCCGTTGAGTAGATTGGTGTGGCTTGTCCACAGAGGAGCAGAGGCAGACAGCAATAGGTTTCTACTGGGCCGCTGACTTTCCCAGAGTGCCAGGGACGGTCAATGCAATGCCAGTAGCACTCAAGGCTCACATCAGAGTTCAAACCTTCAAGGTTGATTTTAACCCCTTCTGCCAGGCAAGTGTTGGGCAGGTGGGTGGTTTAAAACCCACCCACCCAGAAGTTGAGCCTTTCTCACCATCTGCAATATTAACCTGCAGGGTATTTTCAAACAGATGAGGCACCCGCCTAAAGCATTGAGAAACCTCATAGTTTATGAGGGTTAAAGTCTTATCACTTCAATCGGACTGAATGTAATTTTAACAGGTGCCTGAATTCAACAGCCAGTGGAAAGAATGAAGAGACCCAACAGGTAAGTGTAAAATGTTCGTTTTGGGGTAATACTTATCAGCATAATTAAGGATCACCCTTGTACAACCCTTTAGTGCCTGTCTCGTGCTTGTTTACTTATCCTAGTGCTCCTTGAAAGAGTGTCCTCCCACCGCCCCCCACCCCCGCCGCCAATGCTACAGTTTAAGAGGTGGGCGGCTGCTCAGCTTTCATTGAGGGCACTTTAGATGCCCACGGCGGGCAACCTCGGCCATCTCTGGGCTTGAGGGCTCAGCTCCAGACAGCAACTCAGTGTGGGCTGGGGTAGTCTGGCCCACATGGCTGAGTGGCACTAACAAGGGCACTGGTGGAGACGGTGGCAGGCAGCAGGCAGGCAGTTATCCTGAGAGAGGGCAGCAGGTGCCTGGCACAGGGAGCCAAGGCAATGTTTCTGGGGCTCCACCTCAGCACCCACCTCCAGCTCTGCAGGAGAACCGAGTGCTGGAGCGAGGCGGTCCTCTGGAAGCCCCTGGTCCCCCAGAGGTAAGGTAGTGGGTGTCTGAGCATCCATGGCAGGAATGTGAGCCACCAATGCAGTTGTCAGCACTGTCAACAGAAGCTTCATCATCATGGGAACCACTGTTATGTTCAAGGAGCTGACAATCAGCCCATGTTGGACAGAATGGTCTCTGTGCATCGCACAAAGCCCCAACACAAGTTGGGCCTCACCATACTCTGAGCCATTATGGCTAGACTGAGTGGTATGTTGTCCAGTGCACCTGGCATATGCCCATCGGTCTATTTTGATAGATTGGGCCTTCAATGCCAATGTCTGAGGTGAGCTAGCACCTGAGATGCCCTAGTGCCCTGCCTTAACCCCTGCGCACTTGAGCCAGTGATTCAGCACATGAAGACCAATCCAAATGAAAGCTGACCTTCTCTTCCTGAGTGTCACAAGGGCACTTTTCTTATTTTTTTATTATTCATTCACGGGATGTGGGCTTCGCTGGCTGGGCCAGCATTTATTGCCCATCCCTAGTTGCCCTTGAGAAGGTAGTGATGAGCTGCCTTCTTGAACCGCTGCAGTCCATCGGTGTTTGAAATGAAAGAGAGGGATTAAGGTTTAACTTTTATTCTGTACGGATTGCAGTGTAAGATGAATGGCTGATGGAAAGAGCCTCCGTTTCTCATAGAGGGTGTGACAGGTGAGATACAAGTCAGAAAAGGTAAAAGAGAAGAAGGTGTGAAGAAACCATGCAAGACATCTCCTCCAGCGTTAACACCCACCATACCAAGACTCTCCTGCATCCACGATGGCTAGTGGTGCAAGGGAATGAGAGCAGACTAGGCTTTCTCTGGTCGCTGGCTCCTGATACAAGTACACGACCTCCCCTGCAACAGGTCTGGGAGTGTGTTAGAGACTTATCAAGTGAGCTATTTTGATTATTTGCATATCACAACCAATTAGTCCCTAGTTTATGTGAAAGATGCGTGGTATGAGAAAATGAGAGTTACAATAGTGATGAAAGTAGGAGGTATAAAGTGTGGCAGTAAGAGCAGAAGAAGGTAGAGTGATGTGTGCTGTAGTGATTGTAGGAGAGCAAGGGAAGTGGGAGAAGGGAGTACCATGATTACAGGTATGGGGTCATTGAGGTGAGAAGTAAGATTCTTACCTTGACACTTCTGGTCAAGTTATTGAACTCTTCTCTGCATTTCAGCTATGTCTTGGTAGCTAAGCCCCTGACCTTGACTCTCTTATTGACCTTTTTCCACTGACAGAGAGGACATTGCTGGAAGGGCTTTCTGCATCCTTGGGAAAATGGGATCAGCATCCTCCAACCAACAGTCTGGATCAGATCCTCCAAAGTTGCATTTAAGAATACAGGTGCCCACAGTACTTCTTCCAGTCATTTTATTCCTTTGAGAACATTTCCCTGTTGTCTACAGCTAGAAACAACCTCTCCTTTAAGAAGTGCTACATGTCTTTAAGTGGAATTAGTCAAGTCCAATTTACCCTCCTTCCCCCTACCCCACCCCCAACCAGGCATGCAACAAATGACTAATTCCAGTACTGTTCTCAGACCCATGATAATGAAGCGGCAACACCAATTTTGCATGCTCCCTGTGACCCAGTGGGAATGCACGGCAATGGATGTCCTGTCTCCAGCCTGCAATTGAATCTCTAAGCTTTTTTTTGTAAGTCAAAAAACATGCTGGATGTAGTTTTAATTTGACTGCTGTATGCATTTTGTGTGTTTTTTGTGAATTTGTTTCTTGCAATAAATTTGATTAATAGTTTAGCCCAAATGACATCTGTCTGAGGACAATGTTTCCATATGTAAAAGAGGGCAGGAGAGCATGCTGAACACCGTGGGTGAACACAAGAAAACAAGAATTAGGAGCAGCAATAGGCCGTTCAGACCCTTGAGCCTGCTCTGACATTCTATACGATCATAGCTGATTTGATTGTGGCCTCAATTCCACTTTCCCGTCTACCCACCATTACCCTTGACTCCCTTGTTGATCAAAAGTCTATCTAACTCAGCCTTGAATATATTCGTTGACCCACTGCTTTCTGGAGAAGAGAATTCCACAGGCTAGCGACCCTCTGAGAGAAAAAAATCTCCATACCTCAGCCCCAAATGGGAGACCCCTCATTTTTAAAAGTGTGTTCCCTTGTTCTAGACTCCCCCACAATGGGAAACAGCCAGCCTGTCAAGTCCCTCAGAATCTTATATGATTCAATAAGATCACCTCTTATTCCCCTAAACTCCAATGGATTCAGGCTCATCCTGCTCAATCTTTCCTCATAAAATAATCCCTTCATCTCAGGAATCTGTTGAGTGAACCTTCTCTGAACAGCTTCGAATGCAATTATATCCTTTCTTAAGTTAGGAGACCAAAACTGTGCACAGTACCCCAGATGCCGTCTAACTAAGGCCCTGTATAGCAGCAGCAACACTTCACCACTTTTGTATGCCATTCCCCTTGCACATGTGCACATTTTCCCACATTATACTCCATCTGCCAATTTTTTGCCCACTCACTTAACCTATCTATATCCCTCTGTATACTCTTTATGTCCTCTTAACAACTTACTTTCCTACCTATCTTTGTGTCTCAGCAAATTTAGCTAGCATACATTCAGTCCCTTCATCTAAGTCATTGATATAAAGGTACTGGACCCCTTAACCAGTATCCCAAAATCCAGAATGACCTGAAAACCAGCTACATTCAAAGCTGGCACCCTGGGTAGCAATTTGAATAAAACCCTGTTATTCTTTATTTTTCATACTTTATTTTACATATTAAAAATACATGCTAGGCCGAGGACACAAAATCCATAAAATCCCCAAATCCGGCACACATCCGGTCCCGAGCTTCCCAGATACACTGTCCGATATCTATAGATTGTAAATAAGGTGACTTCTAAGTCATTGATATAGGTTGTAAATTGGGTGTCGTCCAGCAACAACAGTAAAGAGCAGCGTTAATCCCATGGCACACTTCAGGCAGAATTGTCCCAGATTTGCACTAAGTGCGGTAGCAAGCGGGTAAGACGTTGTCTCGGCCCAAACACGCCACATTATTTATGCATTCCCCGGAACTGAGCCGTTTCCATAACAGGCAGGATCTCATTCGCCCCCCACGCCATCACCTCACCGCTTCATCACACCGGGCGCCATATTTAAAATCCAGCCACACACACACATCTCAGTGCTCCCAGCCCACAGCTACTGCAGGGAAGGTGTCCATGAAAGGCAAAAAGACTGCAGTCCCCGGGTAATTGGAACGCCATAGAGGCCCGCTGTGATGCCCTCTACCCGCGCTCTGGCCACAGGAGGGGCAGCAGCATCACCAATCTAGCGTGGCAGGCGGTGGCAGCGGTGATCAGTGCCAATGCTACACAGAAGAGGTTGGCCATCCAATGCAGATAGAGGATGAATAATCTCATCCGTGCAGCCAGGGTATGGCAATCTCATCGCTCTAAACTCTCACACTCACAAGCCCATCACACATTCACTGGTATCTCACTCACTGCCAGCTCAAGGGACATCACCACCCATTCTCACACATACCCTCACATCTCCATCTGGACTCATCTCCTCTGGAGACTGTCCCCTCAGCCCTCACCACCTTGAGGTCACTTACACAGATCAACATGTGCCCCACACACACACCCTGGGTTACCCCCCTTCCCCAGTACAGCCCTCGCTCTGAAGCCTCTTACCTTGCCTGAGGCCACTTTTCCCCCTTCCCCAAGCAAGACCTTGCCCTGCAGCCGTTGAAAAGCCACCCACATATGGCTGATCCAGTAGGTAGAGGCCTACCCATGAGCCCCCCTAAAAGTGATGCGGTGCTGTCTGTGAAGCCTGGCGCTGAGGGCTGCGAGTGCTGCCCGAAGCAAGGTAGGCAAACAAACCTTGAAGTCCCGAGCGAAGTGTAGCCCGCCCGGTAAACGTTGCTTATGTAGTTTTGTGGAAGATGTCAATGTGTTTTCCCGCTGACGTGGACAGACGATCCAACAGGGGGAGATGAGTCCGGCGGGCTGACCTTGTAATGATATGCTGATGTATTACAATGAGGTTCCCAACCCCCAGCGCCGGGAAACGTGGCCCACCATTGGCGGGCAGAGCGGACGATCGCAAACTGAGTTCACAATGTCGTGAAACCGATTTTTGGCCTTCTCGCCATATTGTCCACTCACGCAGCCAAACACGCCCAACGCCAGTGGGCACAGAACATCCTGGCCTTAGTCATTCATTCCATGCACATAGTTCAAAGCTCCACTTTATGGGAGGTCTGGTTTGCCCAAAGAAACTACCTTGTTAGCATGAACCCCTTATCATGTTTAGGAAAGGATCAAATTGTGACAATAGCTGGGAATTTTCCTTGGAGCTGCTCTCTCAAAGTTACAATGATGGAGCAGGAGCAATTCTGAGCAAAATTCCCAGTCAATGTATTAATTTTCACCAGCAGTTGCTATGGTTGTGATTTATTACATATTCCCGCAATGCCTGTTCTGAACAATATTCCAGCAGTGGGTTACAATAAACTGAATGTAAATACCCTCATATTGCACATCAGGGACTCACCAAGGCTCCTTAGGCAGCGCCTTCCAAACCCATGATCGCTACCATCCAGAAGAACAAGGGCAGCGGACACATGGGAACACCACCACGTGGAAGTTCCCCTCCAAGCCACTCACCATCCTGGCTTGGAAATATATCGCCGTTCCTTCACTGTCACTGAGTCAAAATCTCCCTAACAGCACTGTGGGTGCACCAACAATTGGACTGCAATGGTTCAAGAAGGCAGCTCACCACCAACCTTGTCAAGGGCAGTTAAGGATGGGCAATAAATGCTGGTTTAGCCAGTGACAACCACACACCATCAACGAATATATTTTTAAAAATACTTAAAGGTTAAATTTAATCTGACTGAAAATCATTTGCAAAGAACCTTCATTTATACCCTTGGAGTGATTTTAAAATCCCAGTCTGTTTTTTTAATCATAGAATTGGCTTTTAACTGGGACTTGATAGCACCAATTTAACAGAAGACGTATTAAAGATTTGCTAAATGAAACAGTAAAAGTCACTTTGGCAAAAGTCAGCCCGTGCTTAAAGCTTGTTAACCGTCCATCATAGGCCCAAGATTCTCCGCATGCCATAACCGATTTAACTTCAAGAAAAGTTGTCCAACCTTGCAAGGACAAATCATTACTCTGAATTAAACTGCACAGATGAACTCTTCACTTCGTACTTCTGACATTATCTTTAAAAGGGATTTGGACAAATTAGCCAAAATGGTGCAACGAGTGGAGAAGAAAAACTCTTAAAAGCTTTTCAAGAGGATGCCAAGCTACAAAGGAAGGTACAATCTGACACTAGTGATAAGCTGGGTCACTTTGATTTTCATGGAAGAGTGGCTAATCTAAATCTACTGTTGGATTTGTTGTACAGTAGCACTCGTTTATATTCTTTGCCAAACTTAATGAGACATACCGTTGGAAAGCTGAAGCAACTGAGGTAAAATCACATGCAATCTTTAACCTAGAAAGAAGTACAATTTTATTTGATACTAAATATGTTGAATGAATTTTTTAAATGAGGAGTTGAATTTTAAGGAATAGCTTGAAAATTTGCATTTATATAGTGCCCCCAAAGCACTCTACAGGCAATTGAGTGCTTTTAGATGTGCAGGCACTCTTGCAACACAAGCATTTAAATGGATAATTAAAAAAAGAAAGACTTGCATTTACATAGCGCCTGTCACAATGTTCCGAAGTACTTTACGGTCAAATAAGTACATTTGAAGTGTAGCCATTGTCATAATGTAGGAAACACAGCAGCAGCTAATTTACACACAGCAAACTCCCACAAACAGCAATGTGATGATCACCAGATCATCTGTTTTCTGTGATGCCGTTGTGAGTTATATAAGGGATTAACCCCCTGCTCTTCTTCAAAAATAATGTTATGAGATCTTATACATCCACCTGAGAGGAAGATGGAGCCTTAGTTTAGTATCTCATCAAAAATATATCCTCAGTTCTGCGCTGTATTGTCAGCCAGAATCTTTATTTTTAACTCTTGGAGTGGGATAAACTCAAAAGTCAAAGGTGCTGCCTCCTGAGCCATCATTGACACAAGACTGAGTTGCAGCGTTTCAAGTACCCTTCCTTCAACATGCACGTCCACAGTCACAATGACCAAATATTAGAGCAGAGATGCATATCATAGAATGTTCATTCACTGTACAGCACCCTCGCATTTAGGAGCATGGAGATGTAATTTTGACACTGGCACTGCGTTGGTCCATATGGGCCTCACCAATTGCACATGAGAAATTAACCATGTGGAGGTTAAATAGGCATATATTGTAATGAGACAGAAACAGGAATAACATTAAAAATAACCCCAACAAAGTGATGGGTAGCAGCAGAAGAGGCTGCGAACTTTCCAAGAGAGGGAAGACATATTCAACGTCAAGGGAGATTTTAGTCTGAGGTTCTTCAAAATAAGGACAACTGCTTGGATCACTTAGGATATAATGCTGTAGAAATTAGTTTCACCTCAGTCGTAAAAAGGCTGAAAGTGTCTATCAAATTCAGTTTTGGTCAAATGGCAACTTTAAAGCAGAGATTGATAGATTTTTATTTGGTGATGCTTTTAAGGAACCAAGACAGGTAGATGGAGTTATGATACAGATCAGCCATTATGTTATTGACTAAAGGTTAATGACTAATTAAAGATGTTCTGAGAAAAAGTGATCATAATAGAATTGAATTCCATCTTAAGTTTGAGAGTGACATACTCACGTCCAAAACTAGAATCTTAAACTTAAGGCCAATCACATGGATTTGAGGTGAGATATGGCTATGATTGATTGGGTAAATAGATTAAAAGGTATGGTGGTAAATAAACAGTGGAAAACGTTTAAAGACACAATTCAAAATGTTCAACATAAAAGGTTCCCGTTAAAAACAAAAACACAGTCAGAAAGATCCATCTGTGGCTTACCAGGGAAGTTAAGGATAGCATTAGATTGAAAGAAGAAGCTTATAATGTTACAAAGAATAGTAGTAAGCTTGAGGATTGGTGGAGCTTTAGAAACTAGTAATAAGCAACCAAAATGTTGATAAAAAGGGGAAAAAAAGCATCTGCGAGTAAAGTGGCCTGGAATATAAAATCAGGTTGTAAGAGATTTTATAAGTATATAAAAAGGAGGAGAGTAACTAAAGTAAATATTGTTCCTTTAGAGGCAGAGACAGGAGAAATTATCATAAGAAATGAGGAAGTATCAAAGATATTGAACAAGTATCATGGTGGGAGGGGAGGTGGGATTTTCCCAGATCCATGGAAATGATTTTTAGGATTTTTATTATGGGTGGTGGGAGGTGGCGGGGGGGCGGGGGGGAACGAAGCAAATCTGGGAAAAATACATTGAGCTGATTTGCTGATAAGTTTCTGCCTCAGCCTGTTCCTCCTAGGGGTCGGTTTGGAACAATGCCACCACTCGCACTTCCACATGTGAAGCCAATTATGGCAGCTAAGGGGTCAATTTTCAGTGATTTTTCCCAGCACAAGGCAATTTTGCCAGCATTGCATGCACACCCCCAACCCCCTGCAACAGCCCCCACTGCCCCGCCCCGCAGTGTATTAGCACCCTAGCAACGCAGAGGAGGTGGCTGCACAATGGGAGGTCGGAAATGTGTGAGATTTTAAGGCTTTTTTAAATGTTTACCAACAATAAATGGCAAGGCTGATGCATTCCCATGCCAAAGGGTGAGGATCTCGTGGCGTCTCATGTCTCTGATGGTGCTGACACCGATGCAGTGACTGGGCTCTTCCCTGATGATGGAGCCTCCAGTTCATCCCTGCCACTCGTCTCTCAGCAGTGCTATCACTGGTGACACTGTGAAGGCTGCCGGCCAGAAATGGGTTAGACTGTATCCACCTCCCGCCTCCAAAACCTACCCATTTGCACTGGAGGCAGTACAACGAAGACTCCGTGGATTAGTTCCTGGGAAGACAGGGTTGTCCTATGATGAGAGGTTGAGTAAATTGGGCATGTATCCCCTGGAGTTTAGAAGAATGAGGGGTGATCTCATTGAAACATACAAGATTCTGAAGAGACTTGACAAAGTAGACACTGAGGGATTGTTTCCCCCTGACCGGGGAATCAAGAACATGGGTGCCCAGCCTCAGGATAAGGAATCAATTTTACTGAGATTAGGTGAAATTTCTTCACTCAGAGAATTGTGAATCTTTGCAATTCTCCATCCCAAAGATCTGTGAATGCTCCATCATTGAGCATATTCAAGACTGAGATAGACAGAATGATGGTCTCTCAGTGAATCAAGGAATATGGGAAGCAGATAGGAAAGCGGTGTTGAGGCAAAAGATCAGCCTGGATCTTATAGGTTCAATGGGCCAAATGGCCTACTATTACTTATGCTATTCTTCTCTTATATTCCTGTGTTCTTACAAAACTGGGACAAGTGTTGGCTTAAAATGCAACCCCTGAAAGGAGGACAAGATCCTAACTCCAATTCAAGGAAGGATAGGACAAGCCAATGCCCGGTACAACTAAATCAGGTAGATGAATGGTTGTATTCTTTCCTGTATTAGACTATATTTGGAGAGTTAGGTTTCGGTCCTTGTGTTATGATGTGGCAGATGATGTGTGCCAGGTGGATCAAATCCACGAGGGAAACTTAATCCTGCTGTCACAACAGTTTTGCAATTTGTATTTATTTGGAGATGCGTGCATTAAGTTCAGAAGTAATAAGTCCACCGAGACCTTTGGAGATTTTTTTAAACTAAATTAAAACATTTATTAACAAAAGAAAAGATGTCAAATACATACATAAGATTCCAGTTATTTAATACTATAGTAAATACTAAAATTCCTACCTAACCTGACTCCGAAATACACCTTCTTTTAAGGCAACAGTCCAAACTAGACTTTAAAGTAAAACAAACAGGCCAGCACTGTTATCACCTTTAAGACTGAATGCAGCAGACTTATGCAGACATGCTGGAGGTATTTCTGAGGATGTTTCACCAGCTTCTGCTAGATGTCACAGGGCCTCTCCCAACATAGCCTTTCATTCTCTCTTATATACGTTTTGTTTACTTTTTAATCTGCAAATTCCATTGACCCCTGTGTCTTTGAAAATGTATTTTCCCATAATATAAAACTTTTCATGGTACTAATATTGTCAGTAGGCTTTGGGAAAAATAAACCCACTGCTTGGCGTTATCTTGTTAGATGTAAACATCTCACTATCTCTTTGAAATTCAAACTGTCCTGATTTATCTAAAAATGCAAATTCTCCTCACACCTTACATTGGATTTCAGCCATGTTTATGTATTTCGCATTTCAAACTCCTCTGTACCTAACTTCTTTTGGTATTTCCAAACCTCTAGACCAGCTGTCTCCCAATCAATTAAATCCCACACACACACACACACACACAGACACACAAACACACAGACACACAAACACATACAGAAACTCTCCAAACTCCACTTTTAGCCTACTTTTATGGTATACCATTATAATATTATGAAAATTATTATACTTTCGTAGCACTTGACACTTCCATAGGGACAGCCACCCACATCTATGCTTTCTCACTTGCTTCCAATGTTCTGTGACCATCCTAAGGCAAATGAGAAGTGACATGTGTTCCTGCATCTAAACTTGCAATCCTTTGTTTTGAAGTTAGGTTAATGCTCCGATAAAATAGTTTTTCCACATCACAAGGAAGATTAAACTCTCCCTGACTACTCTCTGAGGCTGAACTAAATTGTTAGCAATCTTGGCATCCTATTTTATGTTGAGTTTCCCCAATGCTCTCCAACCAAGACAGGCTGCTTCTACCTCTGTAATAATGCATGCCTCTTCCCCAGCCTCAGCTCACCTGCTGCCTGAGACCCTCATCTATTTTTTTGTTACCTCTAGACTTAATTACTCCAATGCTGACCTCCTACCTTGCACCCTCTGTAAACTTGAGCTTATTCAAAACTCTACTGCCCCCTATCCTAACTCCCACCAAAATCTGTTTTCCCATCAACCCTGTGCTCACTGACTTCCATGGCCTCCCAGTCCAACAATTTTATAATTCTCATCTTGGTTTTCAAATCTATCCATGCCTCACCCACTCCCTATGCCTGTAAGGTCCTAAACTCTGAGATATCTGTGCTCCTTCCATTCTAGCATCTTGCACATTCTCCATTTTAATTGCCCCTTCTGCAGTGTTCAATTGTTCTGTGTTTGATTATGTGAGTCTGTGACTATTGTTGCTCAATGTGCTTGATTGGTTAAGCCTGGGTGTGGACTCAAAGAAAACTGCAAAAAGAGCTGGAAGCTAGAGCTAGAAGCATGGAGCAGACATTTTAAAGCACTGTTAATAAAACCTGTTGCACCATTGTTGCTGCCTAAGCGATAAACTCTGGAATTCCATCTATAATCCTCTCCTCCTTACTATCTCTCTGCCTTTAAGATGGTCCTGAAGACCTTTCTCTTTGATCAAACTTATGTGTCCTAATATTTCCTTACATGGCTCAATGCCAAACTTTGTTTGATAGCGCTGCTGTGAGGTGCTTTGTGATGCTTTACTACATTAAAGGTGCTGTATAAATGCAAGTTGTTGTTGTTGTTGTTGTACTGTGCAAAATGGGCTAACGATTATAAAAATAGCTAATTTGGCACCCTCAATCCGAAAACAAGCTATTTTATGGCATGTCTGCTTTCAAAGTTTCTTATAACCACTATGTAGATTCTTTTAATTGCAGAGAGCGGGGTGGGGGGAGTTACATTTTCCACATGGACACTTAAGAATAAGGCCTTTGTGAGTCCTGATCCTGGGATATTCCTTAAACCCTTTTGAAATGCGTGCTGCATCTCAGGGAATCTTACAGAATGAAACAAGCTTTTGTTTCAAGTTATATTGATTTCAACCCTTTTTATAATTGAGTTCAATCTTGCTGAACATTATCAAAATATATAAAAATACCACTGTTTTTCAAAAGACTCACAGCATTAAGAAATATTCTGTTGTCACACATGATTCACATGATTGGTAATTATAGAGAGTGCAAAGACAGCATATACAAACAAACACAAAAAAGGGATTAAAAAGTAATAATCTGAATGACACAGCTAGAAAGTTACATTTGGCTTAATTAAAACTCATGCTGCATTTGTACTATTCATGCCCTGAAGATTATTTCCAAACTTTACTTGGTCAAAATTTGCCTCAGTTTTGTCTTTTGCCAACATTTGAGGATTTTTTGGAAAAACTTTGATGGAAACCTGCCCAGGTGCAATTCTCTAGTAGCCATCCACATTCTTACTAGAATGAGTATCCGATTCTGCCTGAGCTGACCTGCTGCTA
This sequence comes from Cetorhinus maximus, assembly GCF_964194155.1. NCBI lineage: Eukaryota > Metazoa > Chordata > Chondrichthyes > Lamniformes > Cetorhinidae > Cetorhinus > Cetorhinus maximus. The sequence continues at coordinate 12,625,933 of NC_135882.1, forward strand.
AAACCCTCATCCGTGCCTTTGTTAGGCTTGACAGTTCCAACGCACCCCTGGCCGGTTTTCCATATCCTACCCTCCATGAGCTTGAGGTCATCTACTGCTCGTGCCCTTTCCCACCTCCACTCCCGTTCATCCTTGTGCTTGCTGACCTGCCTCCCAGTCAAGCAAAGGCTCGATTTTAAAATACCCATCCTTGTTTTCAAATCTCTCCACAGCCTCGCCCATCGATAATCTCTTCCAGCCTCACAACCCTCTGGGATATCTGCGCTCCTCTAATTCTCCTGTCCTTTAGGGAAGGGAATCTGCTGTCCTTACCTAGTCTGGCCTACATGTGACTCCAGACTCACAGCAATGTGGTTGACTCTTAAATGCCCTCTGAACAAGGGCAATTAGGGATGGGCAATAAATGCTGGCCTAGCCAGCGACACCCGCATCCCATGAATGAATTTTTTAAAAATTCTGGCCTCTTGGGCATCCCCGATTGCTGTGGTCCACAATTGGCGGCCATGCCTTCAGCTGCCAAGGCCCTAAGCTCTGGAATTCCATCCCTAAATCTCGCCGCCTCTCCATCTCCTTTCCCTTTTTTCAGATGCTCCTTAGAACCTATCCCTTTGGGCAAGATTTTGGCCATCTGGCCTAATATTATCTTATGTGGTTTGGTATGTAATTTTGCTTTACAATGCTCCTGTGAGGTGCCTTGGGAATTTTTATTGTGTTAAAGGAGCAATGGAAATGTAAGTTGTTGTTGATTCCTGTTTGTCTCTTTATTTGGATTGACTGCACACACACACCTAATACCCAAATGTTTATTTCAGAGAAGAAATCATTGTCAACATTAAACTCTCAAAGTTAAGAATCTTTTAAGATATCCGAACCAATTTTAACACTTACCTTTTAAATTAACATAAGAAAGGGAGAAGAGATGGAAATGTCTCCTAAGTGCAATCACCCGACATTGCTACAACACATCATAGCACTTATGCTTCTGTCTATTCTGCTAATGTGGCTTCTGCTGCCAGGTCTCCCATTATAACATTAAATATTATTCCATGTTTTCTATCTGTATAGCACTACCTTTGTATAACGGCAATACTTTCGTATTCTTTGTGTAACTTGGCTAATTGTTCATAGCAACGTGGCTCAGCTGGTATCCCCACTCCACAAGATTTGAACATAAAAATCTAGGCTGACACTCCGGTGCAGTACTAAGGGAGTGCCGCACTGTCGAAGCAGCCGTCTTTCAGTTGAGATTTCCAACCGCAGTCCTGTTTTCACTCTCGGGTGGATGTAAAAGGCCCCGTGGCATTATTTCAAAGGAGAACAGAGGAGTTCTCCCTGGTGGCCTGGCCAATATTTATTCCTCAATCAACATCACAAAAGCAAATTATCTGCTCATTGTCACATTGTTATTTGTGAGAGCATTGGCCAGCGTACCAAGGCAAACTCCCCTGCTCTCCCTCAGAAGAGTGCTATGGGATATTTTACATCCACCCAAGCAGGGATGGTGCCTCATCCAAATGACAACACCTTTGAAAGAAAAGTACTCCCTCAATATTGCATTAGAACGTTGGCTTTGATTTTTGTGCTTAAGTTCTGGAGGGGAACTTGAACCCAGCAACTTACAATGCAGAGGCAAGAGTGCTACCAACTGAGTCACATCTGGCACACAAATACTGCATGCCAAAAAGCCCTGAGGTTGTGAAAGATGCTGTAGAAATGCAAGTTTTTCTTTCTTCCTTCATAGCATGTTTGCCCAATCCTGTGACCCACCATATAGTGCCACATTTCAGTTTTTACTGCAATATCTGAATGCTACATTTGTACAAATGGCCTCCTGACTGTTTTCTAAGATTCAGATGTGACATTTCATTATCATGATCATTTTACTGTACAGCTACAAATGTACTTTTAATTTAGCTTATAGCAGATATATTTCACACATGAGGTAGAACAAAATCATACAGGCATGCAGCAGATGCATACTTAATAGAAAGAAACATTACAAGTTTCCTAAAGATTTATATGTGAGCTTTTTTTTTTTCATTTCTTCATCAGGGCTGTTAAACCAACCATTAAGTTGTGTTTTTCCTCAGTACATTTATCTGAAGAATACTTATATCAAAATGGTTCTATAATTACTGATCAGTGGTCCTTTGCCAACCAGCCATTCCCTTATACATAAAGAACGTGCTATAAATGGATTCATATCTGCACTGAATACTAAAATATCTTTTTGCAATGACTCATCAATCTTACAAAAAAAAGTCGTGCTTTCCATATTTGTTTTTCTAGATTGTTCTTGTTTTGTTTTCTCCTTTCCCTCTCCTGCCATGCTGGTAGCTGATCCATGAGTCGTGAACAAAGTTCAAGTATTTCCCACTGCATTAGTATCATTGTCACTCCCTGGGATGATTAGGTGGAAGAGTCTGTAAACCAGGAGACCATTCAGATTCTTGTGATCAATTTGTGAGATTTCAAAAGCAATAACAACTTGCATTAATGTAGCGCCTTTAACAGAGTAAAACATGCCAACACACATCAAAGGAGCAATTATCAAGCAAAATTTGACAACAAGCCACAGAAAGAGATGCTAACAGTCACTTGGTAATATCTAACTTGAATATTGCTGAAAAGAGAGACATGTTACTGAAGATTTTCATCTTATACTCATCAGGACAAATGCAAGAATGCCAAATTTCAAACAATCACAACAATGTACACTACAGGAATGTGCTGACTGGTTGGCAAGTCGACTCTGATTGGCTGAGGCGTTGCCATGGAGAAAGCAGTAGGGAACTATAGGCTCCCCATGCTTCCAGACATTCTTGCATTTGCCCTGATGAGTCCACGATGAAAAGCTTCAGCAACATGTCTCTCTTTTCAGTAATATTCAAGAAATATTAGGACAGGTGGCTAAAAGCTTAGTCAAGGAGGTAGTATTTAAGGGGTGCCTTTAGGAGAAGAGAGAGGTAGAGAGGCAGAAAGGCTTGAGGAGGGAATTCCAGAGCTTGGGGTTTAGGCAGTTGAGGGCCCAGCCACCAATGGAGGGACAATTAAAATTGGAAATGTGCAAGAGGTCAAAATTGGAAGAACACAAGGTCTCAGAGGGTTGGTAGAGATCAGAGATATAGAGAAGAGTGAGGTCACGGCAAGATTTGAAAACAAGGATGAGAATTTTAAAACTGAGGCTTTGTTGGACTGGGAGCCAATGTGGGTCAGCAATTTGGATTCAGGGGAAGACAAGTAAAAGTAATAACTATATTGACAGACCACACAGATTGGTCAGACTTATTTACTGTATAATAGAAATCCAAAAAAAATTATTGCACTGTTTAAATTATGTCTTGGCTAGGACTATTCAATGGTTTTATTGAGAGGCAATATACTGCTTCTGGATAATGAAAATAGATTTAGTCATTTTCTTGAGATAGAATAAATATCATGTACTAATTTAAATTGTAATCTATTAATAGAATTCCACCAAACTCCTACATACTACAAAGTATAGTTATGTCCCAAGGAATGAGTGTTTATGAGTGTTGTATGGAAGGGAGAGTTGCATAGGATGCAGGAATTTATTCAGTCTAGTAGGAGTGGGGATAGTGTGCACTCTAGTAAGAGTTGAGGTGGTTATGAACAATAATAGATTGTGAATCTATTTGCATGAATGTTTCCAAGAGAGTCCTTGTGAGCATAAATTGGCATGTAGTGTATATTAGCTTTGCTAAGCCCCATTGAATTAGGGATGTATGTCAGTTGGCTATATCCGTCGCTGTTTGTAACACAAAATGTACCTAACAAAACATCACTAATTAAGTAAGTAAATGTGAGGATTCTTATAGCCAATGAGTGGAAAAATTGGACTACATGTGAACAAAGAGATAAAATGCATGCCTCAGCTGTTTAAAAAGTGTACATTATATGATTATTTCATTTTTTTCAGAATATCTGATTTTCTCTCTCAGGGTTCATCCTACACTATTTGGCCAACCATAAGAAACCATCAAACTATGAGTTTCCAGGGCATTCCTCATCACTCTGTGATTATTCACTAGGAGGTACACCAAAAGCAGCTTGGATTGACTGTCTGTATTATTTTCTGTCATTTTCTTTGCATATCTGTTTAGCCATCGCTTGGGGTTTTCTCACCCACAAACCAATGACCCTACCAAGTTGCTAATTGACAGGGGGTGGAATGTGGGGAGTAAATTTGTGACCAGAGTGTTTTTTTGAACCAATGAGTTGGAGGCATGGGCAGGAGTCACAGCAGACATTTTACCTACTCAGCAAATAGAATATTTAAACAGAGTCTCTACAAACAACAGCAAACAAAACTCGTGAAAGAAACTACAGCAGAGTTTTCTGATAAAATATGGAATAATTTCTCCTGCAAAATGACAGTAAGTGGAGGATAGTTACATACTACAAATAATGTGAGTAAAATCAATCCCATTCACATATAGCAGGGTGATCTCCTGGGATGATTGGCCAAGGCAGAATTAACCGAGCCTCTTCCTCATGACCAGGGACTTTCGGCATCAACATCATCAGCCATTTGTAGCATTGTGGCAGGTACACTCACACATTGTGCAACTGCACTCCTTTGCAATTCTTTAAAGGGCAGGCAAGTCCAATCCCAAAACAATTAAAACTGGGTTCATTTGGATCTTTGCAAATTAACTCTAAGATTGATCTTCTCAGAGCAGAGATGGTTGAGGGAAAACTTAATAAAGCTGTTCGGAGCTTTATGGGTTTTGGTAGTGTTATGATCCCCATGGAGACCAAACGAAGCGAATTTACCAAATAGCCCCAACGGAAAACCAACAGACAAGATGTCACTGTTTACAACTTTAACAATCAAGATAAATTCGACATGATTTAACAGGTAAATTGTGGTCAATATAACCTATAAATTACACATTAATTAGCAGATACAACAAAGACAGATCTGTAAAAAGAGATATTTTGTTGAAGCTTTTCATCTTGCACTCATCAGGGCAATTCGCAAGAATACAATATAAGGGAAAACAAAAAATTTGTACTGTATTGGAAGGGTGCTGATTGGTTGGCAAGTGAACTCTGATTGTTAGAAATATTGCAATGGAGAATGCACCAGTTGATGGTGACTGACAGTTAACTACCCAGCATTGTTTGGAATTTAAACCAGGCAACTTGACTCTGATTGGTCAAGTTATTGCCCTGAGGAATGAACCAACAAATGGCTGTCACTATGTTGCTTAGCTGAAACCAGCATAATGTGTGTACATGTTCTTTCTGTCTGAAAAGAACAGGACTCTGTGTATTCATATATGTAGCTTCCCTTACACACAAATGCGTCACATAAATGTACATCCAACTGACAATCTTAAATTGGTTATCAGCGTAATTCTTAGTGCACTGAGGATTATTTACCAGATGTTGTCCAATCGTGGAATCACATCTAATGTTGGACACTGTGTTTTGAGTTTCGCAAGCCTGGGCTGGTTGGGTACGGTCTGTACCTTGCCTGTTGCGAACAACAGAAGGGACATGCTGTTTGATACAATCCGCTAGCCTTTGGGACATACGGCCTACATGCCCACCATCACACTGGCACTGAAATTTATATGCCACATTATTCATTTGTGCGATAGGCAGGACGTCTTTTTTGGCTCGACAGCAGCACCCTGTTAGTAACGAATATTGCTCATGTTATTACTGCAATGTAGCAGTGTGAAACAGCTAGCTTCAACTTTTGCTTGATTTTTTTGAGATACCTTGCCCTTCCAGGGTAATCTGAGGTAGGCTGGGCACTTTTCAGGGCCAAAAGTGACGGCCTTAGAGTTTGCGTGATATACAGTGCAAAATGATATGATCAGGGTTGCCATTATCCTGCAGGGTGCCTTTGATGTGCCCTATTTCATCATCAAGCTTGCATGGTGAGCAAATGACTTGGGCCCTATTTACAAGGTTGCCGATAAGGCCAATCTTATAGCGCTTGGAGCTGTAACAATCGGAACGTATATATTTACCAGTGAAGGTAGGCTTGCGGTAGACTGTGGTAGAGAACCCCCTGGCAGATTTGTCGACTAGTGCGTCAAGGAAAGGGGAGTTCATTTGACTGCTCCACTTCAAAGGTGAATTTGAGTGCAGGATGGAGCCCATTAAGACATGTAAGGAAATTATTACATGCAGCTGCGGATTTAAATAAAGCAAACTTATCATCCACATATCGGAAATATGCGAGGGGTCGGAGGTTGGGTGTCATTCCATCAAAGATACGTTTCTCATGGAACCCAACAAAGATGTTTGCGAGAGTTGGACCTAGAGGGGATCCCATGGTAGCACCAACTATTTGGGCATACATGGTGTCATTAAAACTGAACTCAACTGCACGAGTTGCCAAGTTCATAAGTTCAATGAATACTGATTCACACAATGGTGGTGGGTCTAGATCGCCATGATATAGTGCTGCAGTGCAAATATCTATGGCTTCCTTAAGCAGAACATTGGTGAATAGACTAGCAATGTCAAATGAGCACATGGGCACAGCATTGCTATCGATATGAAAGTCCTGTATGGCCTTCACAAATGTGAAGGAATCCTTCACTGTGTATGTGGAAAACTTGCTCAAAACTGGTTGTAACAATTCACCCAACTATTTTCCCAGCTCATGTTATGCAGAACCAGTCATAGATAAGATGGGGTGTAAAGGGACATCACTTTTGTGCGTCTTGGGCAGCCCATACAAACACAGACCCAGCGAGCCACGAGGAGGAACCCTGTTATATATACCACATGGCAGCTTAACGCTCTTACACAAGTCCAGCAAGCCTTTTCTTAGCTGACTTTTCAGTAAGGCGGTCTGGTCATGTCGAGTGGCAGGTCCAATAGATATGAATTTGGACCCATCATTAACAATGGCGTGCATTTTGTTGACACAATCAAGTTTTGTAGTACCAAAGGATAGACCTCAGGGGTTGACTAGGCAGACCACTTAGCCTATATGGCACCAATTCCAGCCCCAAAGTCCTTCAAAATGCCCTCAGGCCATCACCTTTCTTTGAGGCTCTAGCCACCAATTCCCAACCGACAGCAGTTTTACTCAACCCGAGTTTCGCAGGTACAATTTTCACCAAAAGGCACGCTTTTCCATGTTCCCCTCAGCTCGGCTCCTCGATCCCGCCTTCCCAGAGTTCTTTTTGCGGCTGCGCCGTGACTTTGCTCTTCTCCGACCTGGTTACGTTGGGCCTGCTTTTTTGTGGGCTTTCCCCGCAGCTCCCCGGGTCACGTGGTCACGGATTTTAATTTTATTTAAACGGCTCCCGATGTGCTGCCAACGGACCTCGGACATTCAGTTCTGTTCCTCCTCCCGTCATGGTTTGCCAGGGCTGAGGCTTCCCCTCACGAATGAGGCGGTGGCAAGTGTGGGAATCGTCCACAATCACCTCCTGAGTGAGCACGACCTCACCGCCAGGCCTGCTCCTGAATAAGCAGCCCCCGCTACCCGTGACTGCGCACAGGCCTTTCTCCCTGAGACCACCTTTTAAATGGAGCCGGCTCATAACCGAGGACAATAGAGTAAATACAAAGTAACCGTTTCCACTGGCAGGAGGGTTCGGTAACCAGAGGACACGGATTTAGTGTAATTGCCAAAAGAACCAGTGGGGAGATGAGGAGAATTTTTTTTTAATATATGCTGAAAGTTGTTATGATTTGGGATCCACGGCCTGAAAAGGCGATGGGAGCGGATTCAATAGTAACCTTCAAAAGGGAATGGGATAAACAGAAGGGGAAACATTTGCAAGGATGCGGGGAAAGAGCAGGGGAGTGGGGCTAATAGGATAACTCTTTCAAACAGCCGCACGGGCAGAGGGCTGTATAGCCTCCTTCGGAGCTGCCTAATGCTGTGATTCTAACTCAAAATGGTCTCATCTGAATCCCTAATTTAGTTTGTTGCATGCCCTTAATGCCAAATCCTGAACGAGAATATCTGCTCTCTACTGATCAAAAGAAAAGGCGAATTTTGTTTTTAAACAGTGAACCTTTTCTATACCTGCCTACCTTTTCAATTCGATTCAGCGTGAAATACCCCTGTGCAGCTTTCTATCCTAACCTAACATCACCAGCAACTCATATTTGGCCACAGCCTGGATTTATTACAGAAATTTCTGCCTTTGTGCCGCTGTGGCAGATTACCTGATACGATCAAAGGCCAACACTCACTGGAAGAACCATGTGAAAGTATTGGACCCTTTCTCTCCCGTATGTTAAAGATGATTGACCTGAGGGAAAAATCCATGGTTATTAGGTCTTCCAAAAGCCACCTACCTGAGTGAACAAAAACAGGCATTTTATCATCATTACAGGGCTACATCTTCACATAGAGCTGTTAGCGTAACAGTAATAGCTGGAGTATTCATATGGCCTGTTCTTACTATTAGCCATTTTGGAGAAAATGGCAACATCTGCTGGTATTCAGTGATTATGGAGATGGTGTTTGCTGCATTCAGACAATTAGAGTAAATATTCTTTTTGTCAAGGCAGTTATAAATCCATCAAGCAGAGTCAGGATAAGTAACTAACGAGGTGAGGATTATGGAATTACTTCCTTCTACAATTGTAAATGTTGGAAATCTGTTAAAAAAAAACAGGAGAAAGCTGGAAAAGGAAGTAAAGTAAATGGAATTCAGAAAGAAAGAAAAGAAAGGAGTTGCATTTAAATAGCACAGTTCAATACCACAAAGTGCTTAACAGCCACATTCATTAATGCAACATCAACATTAATTGCTCCAGCAAGACATTACTGCAGTAACACATTAATTACTGCGGCATCACATTCATTACTGCAGTATCACATTAATTACTGCGGCATCACATTCATTACTGCAGTAACACATTAATTACTGCAGCATCACATTCATTACTGCAGTAATACATTAATTACAGCAGTATCACATTCATTACTGCAGTATCAAGTTCATTACTGCAGCATCACATTCATTACTGCAATAACACATTAATTACAGCAGTATCAAATTCATTACTGCGTTATCATATTCATTACTGCAGTATCACATTCATAACTGCAGTAACAGATTCATGACTGGAATAACACATTCATTACTGCATTATCACACTCATTACTGCAGCATCACATTCATTACAGCAGTATTGCATTTATTACTGGAGTAACACATTCATTACTGCAGCATCATGTTCATTACAGCAGTCTCACATTCATTACTGTGGTATCACATTCATTACTGCAGTAACGCATTCTTTACTGCAGTAACACATTTATTACCACAGCGCCACATTTATTACTGCAGCATCACATTCATTACTACAGTATCATATTCATTACTGCAGTAACACATTCATTTCTGCAGGAACACATTAATTACTGCAGTAACACATTCCACTCTGGTTCAAGGGGTTCTGAGATGGCTGACAAATCCAATGCACGTTCTGCAAACTCTGCCACACATGGGGCAAGCAGTACTTGGAAGGTCAGGTAGATGATTTTGTTAGATTTGTGCGCTCTTTCTGATGCCTTGATTTTGCCTCTGCATGCTCCTGACGGAATTTCTCAAAGTGTTCGGTGCCTTCCCGAACAAACGTTCTCCATTTTTGTCGGTCTCAAGCCAGGGACTGCCACTGGTACTTCTTCCGTGCTTTGAGGTACCTGCTGTAGGTGGAAAATAGGCCAACGTGTTTTACAACAGCATATATACTTGGCGAGCTGCAATTCACTCAGGGCTTCAAGGTTTGTTTGCTTACCTTGCTTCAGTCAGCAGTCGAAGTCATCATCAATGCCAGTCTTCTCAGGTAGCACCACATCACTTAATGCAGATCTCTACCTACCAGACCAGCCACATGTGGGTGGCTTTTCAATGGCTGCAGGGCTAGGACTTGCTTGGCAGCTGGGGAGAAGTGGCCTCAGGCAAGGGGAGAAGCTGCAAGACGGGGGCTGTGCTAGGGAAGGAGGGTAACCCAGGGTGTGTGTGGGGGCACGTGTTGATCTGTGCAAGTGGCCTCAAGGTAGTGAGGGATGAGAAGGCAGTCTCCAGAGGAGATGAGGCCAGAAGGATATGTGAGAGTATGTGTGTGAGAATGGGTGATGATGTCCCTTGAGCTGGCAGTGAGTGGGATGCCAGTGAATGTGTGATGGGCTTGAGTGTGTGAGTTTAGAGTGATGAGATGGTTAGCATGCCCTGGCGGCATGGGTGAGATCATTCACCCTCTATCTGCACTGGATGGCCAACCTCCTCTGTGCAGCGTTGGCACTGACCACCACTGCCACCGCCTCCCAAGCCTGGTTGGTCACGCCGCTGCCCATCCTGCGGCCAGGGCGGGGGTAGAGGACATCGTGGCGGGCCTCCACGGCATCCAAATGGCACTCCAGTGACATGTCACTAAACCTGGGGGCTGCAGTCTTATTGCCTTAAGTGGACATCATCCCTGCAGTAGTAATAGGCTGGAAGCACTGAGATGTTTGTGTGTGGCTGGACTTTAAATATGGCACCCAGCGTGATGAAGCGGCGAGGTGATGACGTGGCTGGCGAATAAGAGCCCACCACCATGGAAACGGAGTTTTCCCCAAGAATGCATAATTAATGCGGCGGGTTTGGGACAATACGGCGGTGAAAAGCAGCCATTGTGGCCAGCGGGTAAAGCGTTGTTTTACCTGCTTGCTACCGCACTTAGTGCAAACCTGGGATGATTCCGCCTACACTTCACATATAGAAGTGAGCTAGTTGCCCACATCAACTGCAAAACACATTGTAGTATTTTTCTTGCAAGCAATCTTGTAAAATAAAATATTGCAACTTCTCCTTTCAATTTACGTACAACCTATTGTGCACACTTAAGGGAGTTGAATCAGGATCCTGCATTCTTTGTGAACAGGATTCCCTGAAAGATAATTTCAAGGTCCAATTAGATTTTAAATGCGGACGATTAAGAGTTAGGAAAAAGCACTGAAAATGTGATGATAATGGAAGAATAAATATAACTAGGGCCATTGTGTTGTGGTCATTGAATAAGTCAAACTCCATTTTAACATGTGAGATCCCAAGGTTTTTCCCGGGTGACTGGGTCATATTCCACAATTCCGTCAATCTTCCCAATTTGCTGATGCCAGGGAATTATCAAGAACTTAACTGCCAAAACACCCGATTTTGTGCTGCGTACGATTCTATGGCCATGGCGGGAACCACCGCAAGGGATACGGCATCCCAGCCAAAAGCCCATTGACTTTCGGAGAGACCGGACAATCCCGGCAGCGAGCTGTGCCGGAAAATTCCATCCTATGAGTGTACAACATTTTTCCCTCAACCAACGTCACTAAAACAGATTATCTGGTCATTATCCAATTGCTGTCTGTTAGAGATTGCTGTCCACAAATTAGTTGCTGCATTTCCATCCGTCCATCTTTCTTTCCTTTCTCCCTTCCTTCCATTCTCCCTTCCTTCCTTCCTTTCTTCCTTCCTTCCATCCTTCCATTCTTCCTTCCTTTCTCCCTTCCTTCCTTCCTTCCATTCTCCCTTCCTTCCTTCCTTCCCTCCTTCCTTCCATTCTTCCTTTCTCCCTTACTTCCTTCCTTCCTTCCATTCTTCCTTCCTTCCTTCCTTCCCTCCTTAATTTTCACCCAATAAGCCACATTTATTGGCCAAGGGCAGGTGAGCCACGTGAGCATTAAAATTACCGTGGGCAATATTAGTGACTAACACACCGGTCAAGCATTCCTCCACTTTTTAAATGGCAACAATGCCAACAGTGGAATGTCACACGAGCGTACGTGTCAGGTACTCACCCACTGACGCGATCGACAGCTGATTTCGAGGCTGTGATATCAACGTGGATTAAAAGTGTGGATCGGGTGTGTGGAGTGGGAGGTATGGAGAAAAACCTTTTTGGCTCTTACAAAAAAAAAGCAACAAAAAAAAAACTGCACCAGTTAAGCTCTCCCCAGCACTTCAGCCAGCGTTTCAGAAACAGCCTCGGGTGAGATAACAAAGAAGGTACTTCAAAATCCATTAAACATTTCACAGCCATTTTCCTTCAGGGCCTGAGCATGGAGCCAATAAACAGGTAAATGGAAGTGACAGCGTATTATTGAGGGGCGCCTGTTTGTGCACAGCATTGGATAATGCTCTCTTCTCTGTCATTATATTCAATATCTGAATTCCCTGAATGCACTCAAAGCAGGGCTGCAATGTCATGATGGTATGTCCTTTATCAGGGATTAAGAATGATGATTGCCATCCGGGAGTATGTAAAGTAATAGCAGGTATTGGGGTGTAATGAAGTAATGTTAAGGATAAATGGAGAATTCATCTAGATACCTTCCAGTTCAAGTTTGTCCATTTCCTTTCATCCAATCTTTTTTTAAAACAGCATTTACCGGCAATACACTACCTGACATTGTATTGGTTCAAGTATTTTTAACATCTACAAGCTTCCCCAGATACGTATGTATTTAAAATTTTCCCTTTTTAAAAGGAATTCTTTATTGTGCTTCTGTCCCATCGGTTGTTCCTCCATTGCCGTACACCATCTGGAGGTGAAAGGCACTGATCTGCACCAAAGCTGCTCTATCATAACTTGCCAGAGGTGCATGAGAAATGTTTGGGGTGACCTGCTGCACAATCTTTGCTTCCTGCAGTGTCAGTCGTGGTTCAAGTCCCGCTCCAGATATAATCCAGGCTGACAGTTCTGAGGGATTGGAAGAAAGTGGTGTATTTTGGAGGAGACATTAAACCAATGTCCTGTCAGGTGGACATAAAAGATCCCATGGCACTATTTCAAAGACCAGCGGGGGAGCTACCCCTTGTGTCCTGGCCAATATTTATCACTCAGTCAACAACAACAAGCAAACAGATGATTTGGTTATTATCACATTGCTGTTTGTGGGTGTATGCCGTGTGCAAATTGGTTGCTGTTTTCTACATTACAGCAGGGATTATATTTCAAAAGTGCTTCATTGGCTGTAAAACTCTTTGGGACATCCTGAAGTCATAAAAGATGCTATCGTAATGCAAACCTTTTACAAAAGCAAAATACTGCGGATGATGAAAATCTGAAATAAAAACTGGAAATGCTGGAAATACTCAGAAGGTCTGGCAGCATCTGCGGAGAAAGAAACAGAGGCTTGGACTTTTGCAAAGACAGAGAGGCTCTCCAATGGAGAAATGGATGAAAATTATAAGTCCCACTCCCTAACGCAGCATTTCCCATCTTTGCATGGGTGGGACTGGAACTGGACCAGGGTTTGCACATGCACGATTTGTGAAGGTAGCTGGCCATTTAAACCTGAAGTAGGATGTTTGAATCCTAGCTGCATGAGTCCTGGATTGTGCAGAGCAGACCAGGTAAGAGAAGGCCTGAACGTGATTAATTATTTGGATAGTTAAGGTACCTTTGGAGAGGTAAGGTACCTCTTTGGATAGGGTGCCCGGGTACCTTTGGGGGAGGTAAGGTGCCCTCTAGGAGAGGTAAGGAACCCTTTGGGATAGTTAAAACTGAACATGATTATGCACTTTCTACACACAAACTCATTGGAACTGTCAAGCTATCTACAAAGCATCAAGCTGTCTAGGAAATGTCAAGCTGTCCAGGAACTATCAAAGCTGTCAGAGCTGTCCTGGAAGTGTCAAAGGATACTAGGTGAGTTGACATGGAGGGTGCAAGGGCAAAGGGTTGTAGGTGGGAGTTATGGGGTGGCATGAGTTAGCACTAAGTTGGCATAGGGGTTATGAGGGTCCATGGGGGGTGGGTAGAGGGGTTTGGGCTGGCATAGGTGTTATGAGGGTCCATGGGGGGTGAGTAGAGGGGTTTGGGCTGGCATAGGAGGTATGAGGGGCCATGGTGGTGGGTAGGGGGAATGGGTTGGCATTGGTTGGCATGAATCGGGCATAGGGATTATTTGGGGGGCTGGGGGGATGAGGGCTAGAGGGATGATTTTTTAAAATTATTTTTTTAAATTTAAGCACAATGCCTGAGCACATCAACAGGCCTTGTGCCCAGCCCACCTCCCCACCTAGCAGCCTCCACACTCATTCCAGGGTCGCCTGCACCGACTTCTATTTCAGCCTGCCCCCAACTGAAAATCTGACCTGCAGGTGAAAATCTTAAATGTTGGGTTTGGCAAGCCAGGAAATCTCCGGACTCTACAACCTGACGTGGGGTTGAAAGTCTGGGGCCAGAGTTTACATTTTAGACCAATGACCTTCAATCTGATGGGCGAGGATTTTGCAGCCCCTCCCACCTGACAGGATATTAATGCCCCTTCGAACCGAATGGACATTTAAATGGCTTGCAGCGGACTGTAAAATCCAGCCCATGACTTCTGATGAAAGGTCGACCTGTAACATTAACCCTGTTTCTCTCTCCACAGATTCTGCCAGACCTGCTGAGTGTTTCCAGCAATTTTTGGATTCATTTGCTTTCATTTCTTTTTTCCTTTGGAAAATCATTCTCTGAAATAGTTGGTTGGTGATCCAGCACATCTCTTCCCCTCCATTCTGAACTTGAGAAGGTGATCTTAAAATCTAAAACATGAGGTACCTCAACCCCTCATTAAATGTCCAGCCACTTGAGCTTATAAGAATGGGCTGCCTGTTCTTGTTGTCTTTTGGTTCCTACATGTCGTTAATGATCACACTTTAAGCTTGGAAAGACCAGAAACTCTTTATGTTTAATTTTGCCATGCTGTCTGCCACAACAGAAGGACCAGATTGAACTGGTTCGGTTATACTTCACATGAGTTTCTAGTGCATCTGTGAAATGTGCCCTCCTGGAACACTCACACATAACACTTTTGTTCCCAGCTAATTAGTTCCTAGCTCTTTACAGATATTTACAGATAATACAATAATATATAACAGAATGATTCATCAACTTTTATGAGTGTTCACGTAAAGTGTTAACCTTTGTTATTTGGCTGATTTTATTTTTAATCCTTCTGGTATGAGCATCAGTTTTGGGTTTCCAAGGGCTTTCTTGACAAACCATCTATCGACCACTAACTTGACAAATTGTGTGGCTGGGTAGGTTTAGAGAAATGTAACGCACCTATGGAACGAAGTATTCACTGGGCAGAATCAAACAGATTTCCAGCAAAGTTCTTGTTATTTTAAATGTCCATGCAGAACTCAGACAGATGTTCTCAAAACATTAATAATTACGGTTATGGTTTATGCTTCATGTGCACTTCATCCTTAAAAGAACAATACGCAGCTAAGGGCAATTGCAGAAGTAGGGGCCAGTGTGAACCATTAACTTGCACCTTGCCACAGATACTTATTGAAACCTGAATGTAGGTTCAAGCAGGCCAAAGGGTCAACACTTGAGCTGGCCATCATTTAATTATCCTTTCTTTTGTTGCATGGTCACTAACAAGCACATCATACCACAAATTTATAACCTACCCACCAGTGAGTTATTTAAAGGACTGTCTCTTTAGTTTGTTTTAATTGCTGGTGAGCACAGTAACAGCATCCTTAGCTTTGCATTTGGTGCTTTGCTTTTCTTCTTAGACCAAGCATTTTCAGCCTGGCATATGGGACATTCTGTCCGAATGCAAGTACGCATGGGCATTGGAAATGGGGTTTTTCTGCAAACTCATCAGGTCTGTTAACAAAAGCTACTCGACATAACCAGTGCAGGGTGCTTTCAATTATTTTCTTTCTCTCTGCTGTATTGGAAATTTAAGGGTGACTTTCATGCCACTACTGCCTCCTTCACACCAAAAACCAGGGCCGGTGCATGAATTGAACTTGCAAGTGAAATGGCTCTCACCTGCCTTTTACAATTTTCAGATGGATCTTAATCTAAGCAGCCAAAACTGCTGCCAGAACCAGGCAGAGGTGAACACGAATACAGATCAGGTTAGCAGACAAACACGGGTCACAATTTTATTCTCTGCCCACGTTACTACCATAGGTTCCTTATCGCACCCAACGAACACAGCACTGCACGTTCCAGGGTCCTTAGCTATGGTTGAGGAAAACTGGCCACATGTCTGGCAGTAATTTCTGCTGCATTGGATTGTGCACTGGGGACTTAAAGGCTTTCAAATGTAATCCCCCCACAGCCACTGCAACAGGTGCTGTAAAAATCTTGCCCTGCTGTGAGAAACTGCTGCTCCATTTCACTCCCCATTATTCCACACCTTTGCTTGAAGACATACCATCTGATTTTCTGCCCCCCAAATTGACAAGCTGTCTACAACAACAACTGTATAGCACCTTTAACATAGCAAAAGGTCCCAAGGGCCTTCACAGGAGTATTGTCAATTAAAATTTCGCACAGAGCTAAATAAGGAGATAAGAGGACAAAGTGACCAAAAGCTAAGTCAGGAGATGGGATTTCGGAAGTGACTTAAAGAAAGGAGATAGAGGTGGAGAGATGAAGAGATTTAGGGAGGGAATTCTATAGCTTAGGGCATGGTCAGCTACTGAACGCATGGCCGCTGATGGTGGACCAACGAAATCAGGGATAGGTAAGAAGCCAAAATGGGAGCAGGGCAGAATTTTTTTTTTAATTATTCATGGAGTGTGGGCATTGCTGGTTAGGCCAACATTTATTGTCCATCCCTAGTTGCTCTTAAGAAAGTGGTGGTGAGCTGCCTTCTTGAACCGCTACAGTCCATGTGGTGTTAGGGGGCGCAGTTTCAGGGTTTTGACCCAGCAGCAGTGAAGGAACAGCAATATAATTCCAAGTCAGGATGGTGTGTGGCTTGGAAGGGAGCTTCCAGATGTTGGTGTTCCCATGTGTCTGCTGCCCTTGTCATTCTAAATGGTAAGAGTCATGGGTTTGGAAGGTGCTGTCTAAGGAGCCCTGTTGAGTTCCTACAGTGCATCTGGTAGATGATACACACTGCTGCCACTGTGCTTTGATGGTGATGGGAGTGAATATTTGTGCATGTGGTGCCAATCAAGCAGGCTGTTTTGTCCTGGATGGCGTCAAGATTCTTGAGTGTTGTTGGAGCTGCACTCATCCAGGCAAGTGGAGAGTATTCCATCACACTCCTGACCTGTGCCTTGTAAATGGTGCACAGGCTTTGGGAAGTCAGGACGTGAGTTACTTGCCACAAGATTCCAAGCCTCTGACCTGCACTTGTAGCCAACAGTATTTACATGGCTAGTCCAGTTCAGTTTCTGGTCGATGGTAACCCCCAGGATGTTAATAGTAGGGGATTCAGCGATGGTAATGACATTGATTGTCAAGGGGCGATGGTTGGATTCTCTCTTGTTGGAGGTGGTCATTGCCTGTCACTTGTGTTGTGTGAATGTTACTTGCCACTTGTCAGCCCAAGCCTGGATAGCATCCAGGTCTTGCTGCATTTGAACATGGGCTGCTTCAGTATCTGAGGAGTCGCGAATAGTGCTGAACATTGTGCAATCATCAGCGAATATCCCCACTTCTGACCTTATGATGGAAGGAAGAACATTGGTGAAACAGCTGAAGATGGTTAGGCCTAGGACACTGCCCTGAGGAACTCCTGCAGTGATGTCCTGGAACTGAGATGATTGGCCTCCAACAACCACAATCATCTTCCTTTGTGCTAGGTATGACTCCAACCAGTGGAGAGTTTTCCCCCCGATTCCCATGGACTCCGGTTTTGCTAGGGCTCCCTGATGCCACACTTGATCAAATGCTACCTTAATGTTAATGGCAGTCACTCTCACTTCACCTCTTTTGAAGATGGAAAAGAGAGTGCGGGGCCAGGCCCATGGTGGGATTTGAAAACAAGGAGTCTGAACATTGGAAGGCCGGCAAATTAATGCAAATGCGGCACAAGCACAAATGTCAGTCGGGAGTCACACTGCCACCTTCAGGCTCGCATGGAAATGCCAAGTGCTCCCAAGTGTTTAATGCAATGGAAGAAACTCTCCCCCGCTGTGTTTTAATACAGACACTATCTACTTAAATTAAATATTAATAATTGGATGTTCCTGTTATTTTAATATATTGATTTTTTTTCAGTCCGTTATCACTGAAGCTCTCCTTCTTGCAGTAATTGCATTACTGTGTGTTAAAAAACATTGCCTACTTGGCATTTGGAGATAATTTTACAGATGATAAAACCTGTGAAAATTCTTTGCTATTTCTTCATGCAGGGTAGTTACAGTTGGACAAGTCTCACTTGATTTGTTTTTGCATCTTTTTCATCCCTCCATCAGCCCACCTCTTACTTATCTTTTAAAAAGTCAAGAAAGATTACAACTCTTAATCTGGTCCAGTAGTCTCAAAGTGCTCTGCCGCATCCAAAGTCCATATTATAAAACGATGAAAAGGTTACTGCTCCAATAAAGCAATTGTGTATTATGAGTGTGTGCATGAGATTCCTAAAGAAAATTATCCCCTTCCGTTCCCCCTTCCCCTCCATCTTTGCCTGCCTGCTCACTAGATCAGAAAGCATTACCATGTGAGAGTGTAAGGTTATCGGGGGTAGGCGGGAATGTGGAGTTGAGGCCACAATCAGATCAGCCATGATCCTATTGAATGGCGGAGCAGGCTCAAAGGGCCGAATGGCCAACTCCTGCTCCTATTTCATATGTTTTTATGCTCCTCCAACTCACAGCCTTGCCTGCATCAAAATCAGAATAAAGATTCCCAAGCCAATTCAAGTTGATCCTTCCACCAGTTGGATCTGGGCTCCATACAGCAGACAGGAACTGAAAGGTCAGATGCCGTAAAGTTCTCTCAACTGACCCCAGCAGAGAAGGATGCTTTTCCTGTCAGCTTGCCGTTCTCCCCATCAGGTGTGCCGTCTTTCAGATGCGACATTGACCCGAGACCCCACCTGCCCTCAGCTGGATGTAGAAGATCCAATGACACTATTTTGAAGAAGGGCAGAGGAGTTCTCCCCTGTGGCCTGGACAATATTTATCCCTTAACTACCATCACTACAAAAAAAGGTTATCTGGTCATTACCACATTGCTGTTTGTGGGAGCTTGCTGTGTGTAAAACTGGCTGTGTTTCCTGCATTACAACTCTTCAAAAGTACTTCATTGGCTGAAAAGCACTTTTGAACACCCTGAGGTTCTGAAAGGTGCTGTATTGTTATGTCCACAGCCGGTGTTAATTGCTGCACAAACCAATTCCGAGAGGGAAACTTGGTTTACGGGCCATACCCTTTATTTTTGTATTCTGAAAACGAGAAGGCGATGTACTGATCTCAGAAGTAAGAGGTCCAATAATACTTTTGGGATTTTAAAAATTAAAAGTGAAAGTTTTGTTAACAAAATTAAAAGAAAACTTAAGCACACAAGATTACAGTTATACAATTAAAGTTAGTCTTACGAAATGTTCCCCCAAGAACTCTCTACTTGGTCAAACCCACAAGTAAGCACTTCCAGGTAACACTCCATTATAGATCTTTAAATATGAAATCCAGTAATATTACACAAGGCAAACTGCTGTAGCTTCAATGAAGGCATACCATTTGCTGTCTACCCTCTTCTACTCTGCGATGGAATCCACTTCAGAATTAAACTGCTTACTGCAGCCCAAGACTTTTCTGGCTTGACTGGATGGGTGATTCAAACTGCATCTCTCCCAGCCCAGAGCTCCAGCTATCTCCACCTATCTCCATAGATCCAGATCAACAGCAACTCTAAAATACCTTTTTTTTTCCCTTTCATCTCAGGTTTCATTGTTTACACACTTCTTTGAAACTCAAACTCTTCCAAATATAAAACATTTCATGTCTCTCTCTCTTGTCTTTGCTTTTGAGTCAATGAAATATTATATCCCCAGTACTATTTACCTATGGAACTCCTGCAAGATGCAAACATGTTTCTTGACACCTCTCACTCCCCTTGATATTCAAACAAACTCTCAACTTAACTAAAAATGCGAATGTTAGATCTAACCTATTTATTTGTACCTCAAACTTAACACCTATCCTTTTCATGTTTTCAACCGCCCTACTCAGACAACTTGCCTCCTATCAATCTCTTGCCCAGCTTAATTAAATCACATACACAGACACCTAGGGCGGAGTTAAACATGCCCACCAGCATCAGGCGCGATGGGTGGCATGAGCAGACAATATGGCACGATCGGTTTCACGACGCCATGAAACCAGTTCGCGATTGCTCATTCAGCCCACCGATGGCGGGCCGCGTTTCCCGCGATCAGACACCAGGAACCTCATTGTAATACATCAGCATATAATTATGAGGCCAGCCCACCAGAATCGTCTCTCCCCACCCCATTGGATCACAGTCATCCTCATTGATATGATTGGTGTCGGGCTTCTAGCTTATCCGCCCACTCAAGCAAGACAGGGGCATCAAGGTGCCACCAAGTGCTCCAAGGCTTTTCACACACCCTCACCCCCACCCCCTCCCACAGGCTCCAAAATCATGAGCGTTTTAGTGGACGGCAGAACAGTTGGATGCCTGCACACATTGCACAGTCTCCTTGCTAAAGCTGGCCATGAAGCAGCCACTGCTGGAGGTGCTCACAGACCCTTGCAGTGTCCGCATCCCGGTTTGGACCAGTCTTCCCTATGGTTCAAGCTAACAGTGCAGCCTTGCAGTGCGGGTAAGGAGAATGCCTGTGCCTGAGCTGAGAGTACAGCATGCAGTCCAATGGGCAAGGCTGCCGCCAATTGGTCGGGTGGACTGGGGTGGAACCGGTGGTGTTTCGGGCAGCTATGCAGTGCGCTAATATCTGGTCATCCAAGTGGTGGCCAGCACTCTCCAGGAAGCATTAAGGAGCCTTCACCAGGACAGGTCCTTAGTCCACCCAGGCTAACCCACGTGTCTCTGACTTTCATCTTGCAGGAGGACTACATCAGGGTCATGGAGTCTGCTGAATTAGCTGTAAGCCTGATGGCCTACAGAGAGCAAAGACAATGGAGGAGAGTGTGACTGAGGCTCCTGGCTGCTCAGAGGCAGGAGCAGCAACTTCACGATGAAGGGGTGACTGGGGCTCCTGCACACTCCGCCAATGAACCACGGCGAGCTGTCGCTGGACAGCGCCTGGCAACACCCAGGGTCTATAGATGTCACCCTTCATTCCTGCAGATGACCGGGAACCAGTGTTGCTGAAGACTGCGCATGTCTAGGGAACTGGTTGGTCACATCTGCCAGCTACTGCAGGATTTGGCACCATGGGGACATGGAGGGCATCCAATGCCAGTGAAAGTGACCGCGGCGCTCAATTTCTTTGCCAGTGGCTCCTTTCAGGGCTCCACAGGTGACCTCCGTGGGATCTCACAATCCACCACCCACAAATGTAACATGAAGCGTAACATCGATAAAAATGAATGCGTCGGACTCACATCAGTGGAACTCATTGTAATGGAGCAGTTAGATTTGATTCAGTTCCTGGTCTATGAAATATCTTTTTAATCCTTTCTGTTTTTAATTCATTTACCACTTTTGTTAAGCTGTGAGACTCAGTATCGTAATGGTCACGTTACTAACACTAGCGCACCACAGCTAAATGAAGCTTCAGAGAATTTGCACAAGATTGGTGCCTTTATGTTCATTTTCCCCCACTTAATGGATGTGTTAGGAGGGAAAACGCCACATTGCGCACATGAAAAATGACAGTTCTTTGATCTCTTGGAGTTTATGATATTATTTTGAATCTTTCTATTAGATTATGGCCTTTTAATCACTCCCTGGTGACTATTCTTCAGCAGAGATACTGAATGTGGAGCGTCCACCAGTACAGACACTAACTCGATCATAAATGGTGCCAAAAAATGTGCGCAATACTTATATTGCAAGGACTTCCTGACCCAGCGCAGGAATTGTTTTAAAAGGAAGCACACAGTCTTTTGAATGTTTAACCACAGCTGGTTTGAAGCGATAACTTGAAATGTCATTTTGTCTTTATGAAAATTTACAGGTAACAATCGATTTGGCTGCATGAAAAGACACGTGGGAATTCTCAAAAAAATTGCTCTTAAATTTTGAATTGGCGATGTGCACAAAGTATCCAAGAAAAATAATTAATAGAGCGCCAAGGGGTATAATATCTGTAAAGTAATCACTGGATTAACTTGCCATTGATAGTACAAGAATATTATTCATGTTGTATAAGCCAACTATGCTACTCACTTTCTGTTTTCACATAACTAATTGACGTACCTTGGGACAATTTCTTGGGACAAAGGTCTGTATAAAGATAAACTTTATTGTTGCTGTTTCTGCACCAATGCAAAATGGAGCTGGGTTTCCCTCTGGGGACAGGCTGGGAGGCCGGAGGGTTGGCAAAATGGCAGCAAATGACATAGGGAGGGGCGTCAACGTCTTCCCACCACCATGTCATATTGCCAGCAGCAGGAATGTTTGGCAGATTGGTCGCCCACTGGGAGACCAATTGAGCCCCTAAAGTGGCCAGTTAAGGACCACGTCGTTCCTCTGCTGGCAGTTTTCCCACATTGGGAAGGTTCACCTCAGCACGGGGAGACAGCCTGGTGGTCTCCGAGCTGGCTCTGAGGGGACCCCCAATTCTGGGTATTCCCTGGCCCACAGAGGAGCCTCCTGATGGCAATGATTGCCCCCATGCCTAAGTCTCTATCGCTAGAACATGGCATCCCCACACCAATCAGCGTTGGGCCTCAGCATGCCCCATCAATACTTCCACCCTTCGAGGGCACCTATTGAGGTGCCCTCTCCCTGGAGTTGCAGTCCCAGCAATGACCATCGCTAGCAGTGGGGCTGCTGCCACTGAGCTGCTGGCCCTCTGATTGGACCAGTAGCTCTTGTGAGCGGGCCGCCACTCTTAATTGGGCAGCAGCCCTGTTCACCACTGGCAAAATGCCGCCCCGAGTCCCACCATTCACCAAAGCCCCTCCACCTTTTGGTCCTAGCAGCAGCATTCCTGCCACATCCACAAACCTCAGCCCATGGCGTCAGTTTCAAATCAACAGAAATGATTTGTGATCAAATCAAGAAAAACTCCATTATTCCACAAACAAAAGAGAAATGCTCAGGCGTTTTCTTTTTAACATGAACCATGTATTGATCATAACAGCAGCTTGCATTTATATAGTATCTTTTGTATCTATGTTGCTTTTTCTCATTCATTCACAGGATGTGAGCATTGCTGGCTAGGCCATTGTTTATTGCCCATTCCCCATTGCCCTGGAGAAGGTGGTGGTGACCCACCTTTTTTCCTAATTGCCCTTCAGAACTGAGTTTCTTGCTAGGCCATTTCAGAATCAACCACATTGCCTTGGGTCTGGAGTCACATGTTGGCCAGACCAGGTAAGTTCAGCAGATTTCCTTCCCTAAAGGACATTAGTGAACCAGATGAGATTTTACAACAATCAGCGATGGTTTCATAATCATTATTAGACTTTTAATTCCAGATTTTTATTGGATTCAAATTTCACCATATGCAATAGTGGAATTCAAACCCTGGTCCCCCGAGCATTACCCTGGGTCTTTGGATTACTAGTCCAGCGACAATACCACTACACCACCACCTCCCCATGCAGGGCTGTGGACATCTCGGAATGAGCTCCTTACCTGTTGTCCATTGTTTCAAAGGAAACATTGACACAGCCACTAAAATGCCGGATAAAGACATTTTATGTAAACACACTAATGGGGCAACTTGCCAACTTCTGGCAATGCAAACTGGAAAGCGCAGTGCTCACTGTGCGCAAATATCCAAATAGCATTGGAAAGCCATGACCACGGTTAATAAGTTGTAAAAAGAAAACCGGCCCCATCAGCGCAGCGCGAGCCCACTGGAAACTGCCAAGCACGGGAAGAGCAAAGAAAGAAAAAAAAGTGGTCAATGTGGAGCCATCTTGAAAGAAAAAAAAATTAAAGCTGTACCTCTCTGAGGGGAAAGGCCATGGAGAGCAAAGTAACATTACCAGACCAATTTAGGATAAGGCAAGAGTCAAACCTGACCCAATGTCAGGCGTCATTGAAAAGAAAAGTTTTAGATTACAAAGAGTACGTCAAGATTAAGCAAGAAATCTGAAGAAGTCCAAGTTAATATGTTTTTATACTTGTTTGGTATACTTATAGATGAAGTAATCCTAAAACAACCCATAGATGAATCCTCAACCACATTTGGTGAAATATTAAAAGCCTTTGACAATGCTTTAAACTCCAAGTTGTGGAGGATGCAGAGCTTAAAAAAGGTCTAAAACACCCCCAATAAAGCACCGAAGGGGCAAGGAAACCCCAGAGTGAGGGAGTCTGGAGAGCCCATAACAAGAGAAACAATACCTAAGCAAACCACAAGGTATTGAAAGATCATGTCAATGAAATGAAATGCACAAGCTGAGGAAAGAAGAGGCTGAGAAGCACCCAAAGAGCTTAAATACCGAGCTTTTTGAAAATGCCGACACAGTACCCAAACTACAACGGTGGTGGTGTGGAGTGAGCAGGTAGCTGTGAATGAAGGAAAGTTATCTGAGGTAAACCCAAGGAAACAGGATCTGCAAAAAGAAGATAAAGCTATTCCACAGGAAAATGTCCAGACCAAAGCTGAGTTGGAAGAAATTAACCAGTGCAGCCAGACACAACAGCAAGCAGAAAATGTACTCAAAGAAGACACCACCCTGAAAGACCTTTGAATAATCAATACATGGCCCTGGAAAAATATGAGTAGTTAAAAAAGATGTTGAGTACTACTTCAGGAAAAGCTGTGTTGGAACTATCAGCAGCGACAAAGTAATCTACTGAACCACAGTGTGAGTTGGCAAGAGGTCAACAAGAAAATAAATAGTTGAAAGAACAGCTAATGGTCCTTCAAGACCAAATGCAAAAGGACTATATTATGCTACAGCAGCATAAAGAAGTGAAGACTGTCTTGAATGGCAGAATGGAAGAACAGCAGAAAAAAGTTGAGGAAACTGTTGAATTCCAAGAAAGCTCAGGATGAAGCAATTGAGCTTCACAAAGAAAAGGAAAATCTGTTGAAGGACCTTCACACATTGCAAGGATCCCTCAGGTCAAAGTTTGTTCCTCAGGAAAATTACAAAGAGAAGCAAAATTAGCTTAATGTCACTCTGAACAAACTGAAGAACCAGTGGTAGAGAAGACTCAGCAATGTTCAATACTCCAGGAAGAAGCCAAGAGGTACAAGCAAGTGACTAAAGAGCTGAAGAACCAGCTGAATGGAAAAGAAAATCTGTGGAGCTTTCCAAGCTATGAGCAGATAATTAAGCCATGAGTAGCACAATCACAGAACTGAAACAAGTTAAGGCTGCGCCGGAGACAGACTTGGCTATCAGTGAAACTAAAATGAAGGACAAGGACAAAGCTTTGCTGCAAATGGAGAAAGAAAAGACAGAAATAAGATCAGAAGATGTCAATCTGACACTGAAGCTCATGGAGCTAGAAGGAAAAGCACTGGATGCCTCAAATGTACTGAGGGCAATTGAGTTGTTGAAAAATGACATGGTTGAACTGAAAATCAAGAACCTAGAATGTCAAGAAAAAGTTGAACAGTCGCAAGAGAAAGTACAAGCTCTCTCGAAGGAGTGTGAAGAATCTCAGAAATAACCAGCAGAAGCAAAATTAAAGAATGTGAGTTTGAAGGATAGTATGAAGGAAAAAGAGTTCGGAGTTTGGAACCAACTTTAACATGTGGAAGTTTGCTAATGAAAAATGAGGACTGAGGAGAATGCTGGAGTGTCGTCACAGGAAATAAAAGTCTTGAAGAAGAACATGAAAGGTGAGATGCGCAGTGTGGAAAAGCAAATCCAGAATTTAAACGCAGAAAGGGAAAATTCTAAGAAATAGATTGAGGATCTAATGAATGAATTGAAAGAGTCTAAGGACCAATCAAAAATCACAGAAGGAAGACTTCAAAAGGAACTGAATGCCCAGGTGAAGTTGTTAAACTTATATATGAGTTGCACAGATAACTCTGAAGCAAAGACAACTGAACTCACCAGAGTACTCACTGAGCTGAATGGAAAGATTCATAAGCTTGAAAAAGGATTGGGAAAATAAGGGAATAAATCAACATTTGGCTAAAATTGTAAAACAAGAGGAAATGAAGGTCCCATTTCTGAAGCCTAAACTTCCAGGAAGAACATGGTGGACCTCAAGGGAAAAGAAAATCTAAACCCACTCAGTGGGCAGAATCTTCAGCTCGGCGAGAGGGGGCGGGGCCGTTCACCGAGGCGTAAAATGACGCGCGGTGATGTCGGGCATGCGCCCCGGTGTCACCGAGCATCATTTAGATTTTCAGCTCGGCGGGCACACACCCGAGTCGGCTGCACATCCACCGATCTGTCAAAGGCCTATTAAGGCCAGTTAACTATTAACTAAAACAGTAAGCGGAGCTGCCCGTCCAACCTTAAGGTCGGCGGGGGGCAGGCGAAGAGCCCAGGCGGCCTTCGCATTTTTCATGGAACCTCATCCATGGGCGGGATGAGGTTCCATGACAGTTTTTAAAGGTTTGAAAATTTTTAAATAAAATTCATCGACATGCCCCAGCTCATGTGACAATTTCACATGAGGGGACATGTCCTAAAAATTTTTTTTTCCTTCATTAAAATTTTTTAAACTTAAACTAATCTCCCTGAGGGGAGATTTCTGTGCTCTTTTGCGCGTATGCACGCATCACGGGCCTTAATTGGCCCACCTATGTAAAATGGCGGCGGCCAGCCAATAGTGGGTGGCAATCGGCTGCGTGCATGCGAGAAAATTCTCCCCTATAAATGAATGGAGCGAACACTCCCTTCAGAAAGAATGGGATAGGCTCTTTGTATTCAATCAAGAAGATGGATTGTCGATAAAGAGAAATGCAGCTCAAAGGAGCACAGAAAGTGAATCAAATGGTAACACCCAAGAACCGGAAACTACCAGAATACTACACAGTCAGCCCGAAGCAACTGAGACTACCACTCCTCCGAATGTGAAAAGAGCAAGATCTGGAAGAATTGTTGAAGAGGAGATGTTACACTCTCCCATCCCGCAATGACCACAGGGGCTCAGGCTTCCTTTTAACCGGTTTTATTCAAGCATATGCAAGGGAGCCGCAATCGTTCCTAAGAATGAAGATCCAGCTCCCCGATTGATTACATTTCATTACTTTTGTACTTTTTCTTATCATAACACATTTGAGTACATTTGAATACATCCAATCGGTAACCGACACACCTGTCCCATACTAACTCTATCCTATTGAGTACATAAATGTGTGATTTTGCTAACCAATTATTTTAAAGGATGTATACATAATTATATTATCCGATCAGAATTAAAACACGTACACAAAGACCTTGGTTCTTACAACTCAAGACTGGTTATGTTTCGTCAAAGCCCCCTCTTTGTCCATCGTCCATCTTCCCATATCTAAGCTAAAGCCATTGGCCCCTTCCCTATGTGAGAGGGGAGTACACTTAATCTAATTTATATTAGACTTTTGTCTCCAGTCTGACTCTCAAGGCTGTGCAATGTTCATCTGGTAATCTTCAACTCTTAATATGTTTAGCAGCCATGTCTGCCTGAAGATATTAAGGGTTTTTCAGTAAATTCTCACTGTATTCTCTTTTAGCATTTTTAATTTCCCCCTAACAATTGTCAAGCCTCCAGACCATCTGAATTTGTAAAGTCAGAGGCACAAGGTAGGGCGGGGGAGGTGGGGAGAAGGGTTAGCAAGTAGAGAAGGTAGTATTGTAAATATATTTGAGTAAGGACTTCAGGGGAGGTGTAGTATAAGGGTGTTTGGCACAGCAAGGATTAATGTGGGACTGGGTAAACAGTACCACTCCCAGTATGAGGTAGAGGGTCACATGATAGTAGACTGAGTACAGTAGTAGTTCAGCATGGAGGCAACGCCTACGCAGGGCTGTACCTTAGAGATGTATAAAGTTATGATTTGTTAATAAACATTTAATGTTCAACCATACAAGCCTCCAGACCTCTCAGTGAGACACCAAACAACCCTTACAACAATTTCCCCTCCAACCCTCACTCCCGTGAATTTTTAATCCTTTTTTTCACAAACCTGCTGAAGGCCTGAGGTCTCTTGCATTCCCCAACAGTGACCACCTTTCCTAACAGCGCTGCTGAGGCTTCAGAGCTGCTGCCCCTGTGATTAGGAGGCTGCCTGGGGTAAAATTTGCCAGTAGGTCCTGCTGCCGGCATGTGCAGCCTCAGGACCTGCTCTTCACCCTGACTCCTGGGGCCCCCACTCACCAGGTACAATTCAATTTATTCCCCCGTCTCTGACTCAGAATGGTTATAGGTTCAAGTCTCACTTTAGAGGCTTTTGCATCTAATCTAGGCTCAAGCTAGTGTGGTGCTGAGGGAGAACTGCACTGGTGGAGATGCTGTCTTTCAACTGAGATATTAAACCAAGACCCTGTTGACTTTCTAAAGCTGGGGAAATTTTGATAGGCAACGCTTGCCTCTCAACCATCACCTGAAATAGATGATCTGATTTGCCACTTGTTGTGTGTGAATGCATTGCTGCGTTTCCTACATTTCAACAGTGACTATATTTCCAAATAAAGTACGCATTTAGCTGCAAAATGCTTTGGAATGTCCTGACATTGTAAAAGACTATGATATGAATCTCACACACTGCAATGGTTGCAGTAAACGCTCAGCTACACAAAGTAACAATTTTTAAAACATTCCCAAACTATCAAAGCATTTGGGAATATTTAGACCTTGTGTAATTAATTCTGACATAAAAAGTTGAGTGTACAGTTGTCTATCCCCTAACCCAATACAGTGGGCATTTGTGCATGGCTGACTGAAGCTCTATATAGCTGGGGTAGATTTTCAGCTTGTTGTTATAATAGTGACTACAGCTTCATTGGCTGTAAAGTTCTTTGGTATATCCTGAATTCAAGAAAGGCACTGTACAGTTGCAAGTTCTTTCTGTATTTTCTCTTTATGGAGTCCCTTTTATGCAATGGGTTTTTCTGCACCACAGAACTAGATGTTTTTGTTTTGTTTTATTAATTCATGGGATGTGGGCGTCACTGGCTAGACCAGCATTTAGTCCCCAGCCCTAACTGCCCTTGAGAAGGTGGTAGTGAGCTGCCTTCTTGAACTGCTGCAGTCCATATGGTGTTGGTACACCCACAGTGCTGTTAGGAAGGGATTTTGACCCAGCGACAGTGGAGGAACACCAACATAGTTCCCAGACAGGATGATGTGTGCCTTGGAGGGCAACCTGCAGGTGATGGTGTTCCCATGCATCTGCTGCCCTTGTCCTTCTAGGTGGTTGAGGTTGCAGGTTTGGAAGGTGCTGTCAAAGGAGCCTTGATGAGTTGCTGCACTGCATTTTGTAGATGGTACACGCTGTTGCTACTGTGCATCATTGGTGGAGGGAGTGAATGTTGAAGGTGGTGGATGGGGTGCCAATCAAGCGAGCTGCTTTGTCCTGGATGATGTCAAGCTTCTTCAGTGTTGTTGGAGCTGCACTCATCCAGGAAAGTGGAGAGTATTCCATCACACTCCTGACTTGTGCCTTGTAGATGGTGGCAGTCTTTAAAGAGTCAGGAGATGAGTTACTCTGGGCAGAATTCCCAGCCTCTGACCTGTTCTAGTAACTACAGTATTTATATGGCTGGTCCAGTTCAGTTTCTGGTCAATGGTAACCCCTAGAATGCTGGTAGTGGAGGATTCAGCGATGGTAATGCCCTTGAACGTCATGGGGAGATGGTTAGATTCTCTCTTGTTTGAGATGGTCATTGTCTGGCTCTTGTGTGATGCGAATGTGTGATGATATGTGTATATTTTTATATTTCTCTGTTTATGTGTATATTCTGTATAGCTAAGGGTAAGCTGTGTCTGCATGCGTCCAGGGTTAATCAAAGGTGAGGTTGTTGGAGTCAGTTTGTCTGTAAAATCTATGGGATGAAAGATGAAAGGTGTTATCTTTTTGCATTTTGCAATGAGGCCTTATGGTGGATCTTAACTTACAATGAAACAGAGTAGCTCTGAAATTAGCATTTGGGGATAAGTTTGAAATTGATTTATGGCTGTTGTATTTCAAAGGAATCTCAAAGGTAACAAAGAGCATTTGCATTTTACAGGAGATTCGTGAGTAAACAGGGGCAGGGGTTTCAAATTTTATTGACCCAAAATAGAGGTAAAATAGGAGCATGAAAGGCTTTGGTATTTGTGAACCTGAGTTTTCAAAGAAATATTTAAAGACAACGGAGAACTAAGATGAAAGGGCTGAGAAGGTATTTATGAAAATGGGTTTTTCAGCTGTATTAGTTGCTGTGGGGGGTGTCTCACTGAAGGCCAACTCCAGTGTTTTGGAGTGTGCTGAAAAGCTGTGAAAATCTTTTAATTGAAGAAAGCAGCTCAAGTTTTGGGCCAGGAAAATATTTGTCCCGAGAAACAGTTTATTTTAAATCTCCCATTGGAAAAATCAAATCAGCGAGGATTTGTTCTCGGAAGTCGTGGATTGTAATTCTGTTTAAAGTGAAAGCAATTTCTCAGTTGGGTAATATTTCCTGGATTTTATGGTTAAGTATCTATAAGGGCTGTTCCCAAAAAGAGAGTTATATTGTGTACCTTTTGATAAAGCATTTTGAGGCTTATTTTGTAAGATTTCTTTTTAACTGTGTATCTTTTATCTTGTGCATTTAAGTTTTATCTTTTCATTCTTTTAATAAATAGTTTAATTCTTCAAAGTTTCAGAAGTTATCATTGGGGTCCTGTGCTTTTGTGTTCAGTAGCTTTCCCTGCTTGCTTCTACAATACAGGGAAAAAAATTTAAGATCAGCTGAGACAGATGTCAATCTGGGATCTGGCTTCCCAAGCAGTAACATCAGCTGTGATCATATCAAATGTTACTTGCCACTTATCAGTCCAAGCCTGAATATTGTCCAGGTCTTGCTGCATTTGGACATGGACTGCTTCAATATCTGAGGTGTCACAAATGGTGCTGAACATTGTGCAATCATCAGTGAACATCCCCACTTCTGACCTTATGATGGAAGGAAGGTCATTGATGAAACAGCTGAAGATGGTTGGGCCTAGGATACTACCCTGAGGAACTCCTGCAATGATGTCCTGGAGCTGAGATGATTGATTTCCAACAACCACAACCATTTTACTTTGTGCTAGGTATGACTCCAACCAGTAGAGAGTTTTCCCCCTGATTCCCATTGACTCCAGTTGCCACACTCGGTCAAATGCTGCCTTGATGTCAAGGGCTGTCACTTTAGCCTGAGCTCTGGAGTTCAGATCTTTTATCCATGTTAGGATCAAGGCTGCAATAAGATCTGGAGCTGAGTGGCCCTGGCGGAACCCAACCTGAGCATCAGAGAGCAGGTTATTGCTAAACAAATGCTGCTTGATAGAACTGTTGACCCCTCCATCACTTTGCTGATTGGGCGACTGATGGGGCAATAATTGGCTGAGTTGGAATTGTCCTGCTTTTTGTGGCGGGTAGATATCAGTGCTGTAGCTGTTCTGGAACAGCTTGGCAAGGGGCACGGCAAGTTCTGGAGCACTTCAGTACTTCAGGTCCCTGCGTAAAACTGTTAAAACTGAAATGCATAACCCAAATACTTTTTTTATTTGTTCTTGTGATGGGAGCGTTGCTGGCTAGGCCAGTATTTCATCCCTAACTGCTGTTAAGGAGAAGGTGGCGAGCTGCCTTTTTGAACTGCTGCAGTCTATGTGGTGTAGGTATATCTACAGTGCTGCCAGGGAGGGAGTTCCAAGTTTTTGAACCAGTGACAGTGGAGGTGCAGTGATATAGTTACAAGTCAGGATGGTGTGTGGCTCAGAGGGGAACTTGCAGGTGGTGGTGTTCCCATGCATCTGCTTCTCTTGTCCGTCTAGGTGGTATAGGTCACTGGTTTGGAAGGTGCTGTTGAAGGAGGCTTGGTAAGTTGCTGCGGTGCATCTTGTAGTTGGTACACACTGCTGCAACTGTGCTGCTACTGTGCAGTGGTGGAGGGAGCGAATGTTGAAGGTGGTAGATGAGGTGCCAATCAAGTGGGCTTCTTTGTCTTGGATGGTGTCAAGCTTCTTGAGTTTTGGAGCTGCACTCATCCAGACATAGGGTTACTGGGAAACAATGGACTACCCTAAGAAGTATTATATTCTTTTCTGAAAATATTTATATACAGTTATATAATTACATTTGTAGTTACTTTATTCTTAGTTCCACAGTATGGAGATACAAGGGTTAAGATGGTTGTGCTACTGCAACACTGCATTGGCCCAGAATCTGTTATTTTGCTGCTTGTTTTTAAGAACCAATATTGTCTGCCAGAACGGTTTTATACTGTGATTTGTATGTTTGTCCAGAACAGAATAACAACTCATATCCCTTGTCACAACCCTTAGCACCATTAACTGTGAGCTCAAATTGGGATGTTATCCCTGGGCTGTGTTTGTTCTCCAGGGGCACTACCTGCAACTTAACAATAATACCCGTACTCAGCCTTTCCATCAGTATTTCCTATCATTGGTGGAAAATGTATTCAAAGGCCAGACAAAGTCAACCATTCTACTCAGCCATTTTCATGTCTTTGATATTTACACAGATTTTGGCTGTCTAGTTCCACTTAAACTATCTGTGTTCCAAGACCAATCATACTGCTTCCCAGGTGGAAGTTTCAGTGCCAGTCTCAGCGTTGTGATGTATTGTCTTATAAACGTCTAATGGTTAGTTGAGGTAATGCCATTTGAAAAAGCTGTGAAAGTAAGTGATGCTAGATTGGAGAGTTCTCAAATCCCAAAAGTGCTGAGTGTCGCAAACTTAATAGTCGTCATGTCAGCATGACTTCAAAACCAATAAACACCTTTCTGTCTATAAATAATTTGTTCTGTTATTATATCATTCTCACTGTACAGGGAGGGCAACCAATATCTCAGACTAACTTATAATTTGTTAAATTTCCAACTTAACTTTATTTTTTCGCAGGGCACCCGTCCTTTTTTCTCATCCATTATCCAGCAGGAGTACACATTGCCCATTATGCAATGTGCCTCACTGGGTAATAAATGCTGCAGCATTTCAGTGCATGTGCTTCAATAGAAAAATAAACTTGGAATAAAACTATTCTAGTCATTGTTACCTACATACCATGTACTACTAACCAGGAAGCAAGGAAGAAGGAAAGAGGGAAAGGAAGAAAGGAAGGAAGGAAGAGAGAGAGAATGAGGGAGAGAAAGAAAGAAAGAAAGAGCAAATGAAAGAAAGAAACAAAGAGCGACAGAAAGAAACAGAGAAAAAGAAAGAAAAAAGAGAAAGAAAGAGAGAACGAAATGAAAAAAAGGAAAGAGAGAAAGGGAGAAGAGAAAGAAAGAGAGAAAAAGAAAGGAAAAAGAGAAAGAAAGAGAGAACGAAATGAAAAAGAGAAAGAAAGAGAGAACGAAATGAAAAAAAGAGAAAGGGAGAAGAGAAAGAAAGAGAGAAAGAAGGATAAAAGAAAGGAAGAAAGGAAACAAAAGAAGCAACAAATAAGAGTTCATATACCCCGTTGGCTACTTCTCTCAGGTAAAGCCAGAGGATAACATTGTACTTGGACAGACCTTGGACATTGTCTTTTCCAGCCTTTGCCAGAATTGTTGCCTGAATATTTTACAACGTTCAGTCTGTATATTGTGGAGAGACCTGTATTCTTGTCTATGTTATCAGCAATAATGGGTGCTTCTTTCATGTGTCAAGAAGGTTATCCAGTACTTAAACAGCGTGAGAATTATCCATTAAAAGAGGTGGTCATGATGGAGCAGCAAATAAAATTCCACTTTAAACCTATCCAGCAGGGAGATTTAAACCGCTACTCCTTAATTACCATCCACCATTCTTCTGAACCCTTCATTGTCAAAAGGCCTTTATTTAATTGATACTACTGGAAAATATATTTCTCCAAAAAAATAATTATTATAATCTCTTTGCATTAGTGCTAAGCCTGACAAGTTGGATTTTTCTTTGTTCTGGTGCCTAAAATTCAATGATAAAGTGGCAAAAATGAGAGGAAATTTGAGATTTGCTTATCCTCCACTGGCCGGCCCAATAGATTGTCTCACAAATGGAGAAGCTAATGTAGATTTGGCCAGGTTAAGCTGCCATTTAAAAAGACAGCACTCTTAGGATTGCAGGCAAAAGCCTTGCAATGGAAAGTTCCAGAAACCTGGAAGTTCCCTGCTCTTTCACCATCACATTTTGATGATGCTTCAATGGAGCTGGTAACCAGGAAGTGAGGAAAGAAAGTACAATTAAGGGCTGATAAAGACTATATATTAAATGCAAGTTGATGTTGTTAAGATACTTCTCGAGAAAAGATGGGAAAAATGCAGCAAATAGCTGTAAAAAGTCTTGATTTTATCTAGCATCTTTTCCCCACTGAGCTCATGCAGGCCCTATAAATAAAGGTTCAGGACAGACTGGACCATCAACTGTATCTGCCCCAAGAATGTTCCCAACGCAATGACACTTCCTCTGCAAGCTAGTCCATTCATACTTGATACAAAAACAGAAAATGCTAGAAAAAAATCAGAGAAGAAGAATCGAAACGTTAACTCTGTCTTTCTCTCCACAGATGCTGCTGAGTTTTTTTCCCAGCATTTTCTGTTTCTGTTTCAGGTTTCCAGCATCCGCAACATTTTGCTTTTGTTTTAGCACTCACACCTGAGAGTCGGACGTTTTGCAGAGCTGAACAAGTAGGTCACCTGCATTCAGGTGCGTTTGGGGCTGTCGGGAGGCAAAACAGCAGGAATGGGTCTGATTCGAAATTGTAACAATGCGATGTTTAAAGGTTTACACATGTTTCAATCCACTTGATGTGAAGGCGGATTTTTACAGTGTAGGAATTCCTTGCTCCGGCATATCAATCATGCCAGAAACTTTTTCTTAAAAAAAATTTCCCAAAACTCCTTTTCCATTGAAGTGTTAAAAGCAACCAGCGAAAAGGCAACGAGGAGGCAGTGAGCAAGCCTGTGCACTTGCTAGTGAAAGTTGAAGATTACTTCAAATAATCTACTCTGGATGCAGGTCTGGGTCGATGGCGCAGTCAGAGGGGGCAGATCTGATTTGCTGTGACAGACAGCGATGAGTAATTGCTCTAATTACTTTCCTATCCACTAGATCAGCTGGAGAAAGATGATGTCGTAACTACCTTCAGAGGGCAAATCAAACCCCGCAACCTGACATCCATGACAGCAAAGCATTCATATTAATAGAAGGTAATTTAGAGTTGCTGGCATTCAGTAGGGAAGGTACACGTAGGAGTGCAACAAACCCTAGGAAGTTAGACAAAGATAAGGACCTCATTAGAGCGGCTGGGATTTGTTGACTAGCTGCTGCAATAAAGCTGGTGGAAAATGACAAGTGCACAGCATGTCATGGGCTGGGTGACAGTTTACATTTTCTTCCCTCCTTCATTGTTAGGGAGGCTGCGATCACAACTCAGTATCAATGTATTGCTACATTATTCCGAATAACGTGTCAAACATTTTATTCCATTTTATATAGTCTGTGTAAAAATCGTGGTTAACTGTAGCCTTAACAGACACAGGAAGAAAACTCATGTTAGCATCATTATTCCGTCAAATCTTCATGGGGATTTGACTTCCCTCAGCACACCACCCCCAGCCCCCCCAATGTTTTATTGCTTAACACATTCAGATTCAGATTCCTTAATGCAGTATTTCATCAACAGGTTAACAGCTCCATTAAATTAGGAATTGTACACAAGAGTAAAGGGAATGAAAATCCTCAGTGCGAACAATTGGAACAAATGATCATTTTCTGGGATTTTCCAGTTGGCCTCCACATTCCCAGAGGTAGCAGAGGACAGTTTAAGTGCTTGAAAGCGGCTTCCCAGTGTGTGGTGTGGGGAGAGCTCTGAAGAAGAGTCATAAGGACTCGGAACGTTAACCCTGCTTTTCTCTCCACAGGTGCTGTTAGACCTGCTGAGGTTTTTCCAGCATTTTCTGTTTTTGTTTTAGAAACCCTCCCTGCCCTGCCTGGGTGCAGGAGCAGTCCCAGGCCGCCCTGTAGGTGGGTTCCCGGACTGCAAAAGGCCATTTTTAATTTGAAGTTTAACAAAATGGGAGAGAGGATGCTTCCCTTTTGAAGCGTCCTCTCCCTCACCGTCCATTGCAGCCTGTTGTTGCTTTCAAGCAGGAAGACTGGTCCTCCTGCCATCTTTAACTGGGTGGCCACCCTGGGGAAAATCACAATGAGTGACGGTTCCCCACACTGTGCGGGCTTCTGACCCCCAGTTGAGCCTGACAGAAACCCACAGAGAAAACCCTGCCCATTAACTTTTGTTTCTCTCTCCGCAGATGCTGCCTGACTCTCTGAGTATTTCCAGTATTTTCGGTATTTATTTCCGATTTCAAGCATCCGCAGGTATTTTGTTTTAGGGTCGTTCGCTGCCTGACGTTTGTTTTCAAACGTTACGAGTGATTTTGGTTTCATATTGGAGACATTCAGATTGGTGGCTGCATCAGTGTCCAATTTGAAGGTCCCACAACGGTCCATTGGGTAAAGGCAGCATCACATGCAGAAGTGAGTGCATCCTTCAGACCAGAAAGGCTGCAGCTTCACTTTTTGGGTTGAGCTATATCCGATTTCAGCTGAGTACGCTTGACAAATGGCTTAACACTCAGGATGCGGGTCGAATGCTTCCGATTGCCATAGATTTGCAAATGAGGAGTGGTCATTTCAGTGAGCTGCTAATACCCATGGAATTGTAAGGTAAAAGCAAAATACTGCGGGTGCTGGAAATCTGAAACAAAAACAGAAAATGCTGGAAAAACTCAGCAGGTCTAACAGCATCTGTGGAGAGAAAAACAGTTAACGTTTCGAGTCTGTATGTCTCTGAAGAAGAGTCATACGGACTCAAAACGTTAACTCTGTTCCTCTCTCCCAACAGATGCAGTTAGACCTGCTGAGTTTTTCCAGCATTTTCTGTTTTGGACCCACAGAATTGTCCCCCAGCATGGATCAGGTAGGGTGGTGAAAATTTAAATTGCAGGGGGGGGGGGATGTATAACTGTCATATTTACAATCAGAGTTTGTGAGTTTGAACTAGATTGCTTGAAATGATTAAAATGTATGTGCTGTGAGAGTTACAGGAAATGTCGAATTTGAAACTCTGCTGACATTCACTTTAAACCATATCTATGTGGCCCTGATTTTGTTTCTGGTACAGAACCAAGTCATTTAACTGTTCAGGCAACAAATTCACAGGCCACGTGGTCAGTCAGTATTTTACCCTACGCAAAATGTAAGAAAATATCAGAAAGATCAGTAGATAAAAGTGCCCAAGAACATACAATTTCAATAAATTGGATGGCTTTAACTTATCCACATGAATTGGCAGCACAATAACTTACTGATGTTGAGGTTTCTATCAGCTGCTTCATCAAACAGCAGGAAATTCAACCAGCCTGAAAACCCTTGGATCTGAGGCGGAAGTTGTACAGGGGTGGGGAAGTTGTTACAGTGATGGGAGGTTTCGGAACCATCTCCGCTCAAAGTCATGGGAGGCAGGCAATTTGTCTTGCCACCTTGAGCAAATGGAGTCCCCATTCACTCCGAGCACAGCCCTGACCTCAGGGGAGATGCAGCCAATGAGGGGGGGGGGGGGGGGGGGGTGGGGGGGGGGAGTTCCCACACCAACAATCTTCTTGATCGCAGCCTTCCCCCACAATGAGGTGTTCTCGATGCCACGAGCATATCAGTGTACAATTCCCTGAAACGGGTGGAAGTAGAGCCACTGAGTGCATTCAGGTAAGGTTCATGGTCTAGAAGTAGATGGTACCAGAGTTTGGATCAACCCTCGGGGATCTGTTTAGCTTGTTAGTCCAGCACTTCAGCTACATTTCCCACATTCCTGGCACCACACCCCCTGCCCCAACCCCACCGATGGACACCCAAGATGCGTCCATACGAAATTCAAAGAGTTGCTGCTGTCCTAACCCTGGATGCACCAGCAGCGTCAGAAGCAAAGATCAGTGGGGCAAGGTTATTGATAACCTGTCACTATTATGTACCAAAGAGAAGCCATTCCAGATATAGTCTGCAAAGAAAAATAAATATCATCATCAAACAGCCTTTTAAAGTATTAATGCAAAATTGTTTCGTGTTTGTCTGAAGCATTTGCATTGTGCGCATGGAATACTCTCCACTTGTCCGGATGAGTGCAGCTCCAACAACACTCAGGGAGCTCGATACCATCCAGGACAAAGCAACCCGCTTGATTGGCACCCCATCCACCGCCTCTACCAGATTCCAGCATAATTGTTGGTTTGGGTTGAGTTAGCCTCTCTCATGCAGGATAGCAGGAGTGCTGACATTGGCCTTAGCACCTTGGTCAATAGCCAATCATCATGCACTGTCTTGGCTCCAAACAGGAGGAATTACCACATAGGGGAAAGCATTGAAAGGTAGCTCACTTTTGTGGAACTGGATCTGGCGTGAATCATCCAATTGGGGCATTTAAAATGATTAAAGGATTTAATAGTGCAGTTAGAAAGAAGCTATTTTCTCTCTGGTGGGGGGAGTCCAGACAAGGGGGAAGAACCTTACAATTGGAAACAAGCCATTCGGGGTGATATTGGGAAGCATTACTTCACACAAGGAGGGAACTCTCTCCATCAAAAATCTTTTGAGTCTGGATATCAATTGAAAATTTCAAAACTGAGACTGATAGATTTTCATTAGTCAAGTGTACTAAGGGTTAAGGGACCATGGGTAGATAGAGTTATGCTACATGAGCCATGATCTAATTGATGATGGAACAGGAGAGTGGGGCTGAATGGCCTCTCCTGTTCCTATTTTCTTAGGTTATTTGACTTGTTTCAGTATATATTCCAAGCACTTTGTGTTGGATTGGTTTCCTCTCTTTATTCTCTGTGTCTTACTGCCTCCATCACCAACCGTCCCCCCCCCCCCAAAAAAAAAAACACTGGCCATCCTACCTTGAAGCCTTTTCCTGTTCCTGTAGAACAGCTCAATCAGCACTGGTTTTCTTCCATTACTTTGGTAAGTGGGAATTTTTAATGTGTGCATTGTTTGGCTATTCGGCTACAGGGGCATCACAGCCGAGTCCAATCCTGTCCTCGTGGAGAATTCACATGTGTACATTCCCAGCTGAGGTGACACAATCACTAGTATAGCAATCAGCAATAGAATGCTGGCCAATTTTGCTTCGCAAACTGGGGGATGAGGGGAGGTCGAAGCTAATGATAGCACACCTATTGACATACCAGCCCTGCCAGGCATTTTCTAAGGTTTCTGTAGAGTCTCAAAATCCCATATCCACCCACCACTGCTTTTTGTTAAGCTTTTCACACACGCATGCCATTTCCCATCAAACATTTCCTCTGAACTGGCGTTGGAACCAAAATCTCTACCTGAACCACACAGTTCAAGGTACCTCTTAGGCAAATAGTCCCAGTGAGGCGAAGCCCTCATATTGTCACTCCAAGCTCACTGTCACTCTATAGATTGGTGGATTGAATGTGACAAGTTGAGCAATCTGCAGTGTCAGAATACTGATATCAGCTGTAGTTCTTCACTGTCACATTTGAGATTCAAGAGCAAATATTATGCAGCAGAGACCATGCAACAAAGGGAATATCTTTCAAAGTGAAACAAGATTTTATTCCAATTCAATTTGGCTGTGGTTGAAATCCCATTAGAGGGTTTGGTAAGCGATTTGACAATGTTACCTCATGATAAATAGTTTAGAAAACAGAAAGTTGACTTTGCTATCCACTGTTACTGCTGCGATATCCTGTCTAAAAGCCACCGATGCTCCAAACCCATAAACAAGAATTAATGCTAGTAGCCATTGAAAAGAAACATTGCAAGTGTATTAGCCTTTCGACAACTGACATTCAAACATTGCATTGCATTTATAATTGTCAAGATGTGGAATGACAGTGTGTTGGGAATGGAATATTTGCTAGGAGCACTAACCATGCCCAGATTTATGCACAGATTAAGGTCAGACCTTTAAGGATGACGTACAGCCGTGACAAAGCTAACAAGATTCTTTTTTTCTTATAAAGTGTACACCGACTGGTGTCAAATGGCAACAGAGATGGGCGCAATTTTTTTACGCCAATAAGTTTCAAGTTATCTAATTAAAATTAAATTTTCAATCTAGCCTCAAAATATGAGAACTGTTTCGTGCCCCACGTTTTCCTTATACAGATTCACTTGAAGTGCAACAAGGTCCCATGTCCAAGTTCCGCTCCAGGTCTTGAGCGCAAGAATCAAGGCTGACACTCTTATGCAGAATTGAGGCAGTGCTGCACTTTCAGGATGCCGTCTTTCAGATGAGACTGAGGTCCGGTCTGCCCTCTCACACAGGGAGGTGGAAAAGATCCCATGGCACTATTTCAAAGAAGTGCAGGGGAGCAATTCCTGGTGTCGTGTCCAATATTCATCCCTCAATCCACATCACAAAACAAAAAGAGATTACCTGGTTGTTTATCACATTGCTATTGGGACCCTTGCTTTTCCTGGTATATATTAATGATCTAGATCTTGGTGTGTAGGGGACAATTTCAAAGTTTGCGATTTGAACGAAACTTGGAAGCATTGTAAACTGAGAGGAGGACAGTGTAGAACTTCAAAAGGACATAGACAAGTCAGTGGAACGGGCAAATAGGTGGCAGATGAAGTTCAATGCGGAGAAGTGTGAGGTGATACATTTTGGTAGGAAGAACATAAGAATTGTACCTCTTATTTTATATTGTTCTTTAAGCGGGTGCAGGAGCAGAGGGACCTGGGTGTATATGTGCATAGATCATTGAAGGTGGCATGGCAGGTAGAGAGAGCAGGTAATAAAGCATACAGTATCCTGGGCTTTATTAATAGGGGTGTACAGTACAAGAACAGGGAGATTATGCTGAGCTTACATAAAACACTAATTAGACCTCAGCTGGGATATTGTGTACAGTTCTGTGCGCCACACTATAGGAAGGATGTGAATGCGTTGGAGAGAGTACAGAAGAGGTTTACAAGAATGTTCCAGGGATGAGAAACTTGAGTTATGAGGATAGATTGGAGAGGTTGGGACTGTTCTCCTTGGAGAGGAGAAGGCTAAGAGGAGATTTGATAGAGGTGTTCAAAATCATGAGGGTGCTGGATAGAGTAGATAGGGAGAAACTGTTCCCGCTCGTAAAAGGATCGGAATGAGTGGGCACAGATTTAAAGTGATTTGCAAAAGAAGCAAATGTGATGTGAGAAAAAACTTTTTCACACGGCGAGTGGTTTGAGTCTGGAATGCACAGGCTGGAAGTGTGGTGGAGGCAGGTTCAATCAAGGCATTCAAGAGGGCATTAGGTGATTATTGAATAGAAACAATGTGCAAGGGTTACGGGGAAAAGGCAGGAGAATGGCACTGTCATAATGCTCATTCGGAGATCCGGTGCAGACACGATGGGCCAAATGGCCTCCTTCTGTGCTGAAACATTCTGTGACTCTGTGATTCCATTTGTGGGAACATGCTGGCTATCGCATTTTCTATGTTACAACAGTGGCCACACTTTAAGACTATTTCCTTGGCTGTTCAGAGCTCTGAGATGTTTAGCGGTCATGAAAAGCATTATATCAATGCAAGCCTTTCTTTTCTATTATGCAAATTACTATCACAGCCAAGTGTAATAACCAGATTGGTCAAATATGCCACAAAGACCATATCTCTGCCAGCCCTTGCAGTTGCCTATACGTCGTTATTCTTCCACTCTCTGTGCTATCCCACTTGGTCAATTTTGGCTTCAGTGTGAGCTTTTACCATCAAGGACCCCACCTTTAGCCACTGCCCTTTGTGAAATGGCTAGGGTCATAGAATGATAGAATGATATAGTACAGGAGGAGGCCATTCAGCCCATTATGCCTGTGCTGGCTCTGACAGGATTATCTAATTATTCCCATTCACCCTGCTCTTTCTGAATAGCTCTTCGATTTTCCTTTCTCTATTTAACAATACAACCAATTCCCATTGAAAGTTGCTACTGAATCTAATTCCACGCCCCTATCTGGCAGCGCATTCCAGATCACCCTAGACCACCCAGTGAAACTTTTAATGTTTAACCTGCTGATATGACTATATTTTTCTCCTGTGTTTGATATCATCAAATGTCCGCCCAACAAAATAGCCATAAGGATTTGATATTAATGCAGCGTGAAAGTCTTCTCGCAATGTCCCTGAAGTCATATCGTCAGGAGCGTGACCCCCACCTATTTCACCACCTGTGCTGCAGTTCCAGTCATCTTTCCCCAATTAGTTTTCGACACGATAGAAGGTCCTGTGTGGTCGAGTCCACTGGGAGCTGGAGTGAGGCTGCCCAGATGTGTTTTACTCAAAGCTACTGAAAGCCTTCAGAGATCCCTTCTGTTTGACCTGGATTCCTATACAGGTCCTCGAGGTCAAAAGTGTTCCAACTTCCATGCCACCCAGTTTTGCCATTCTGAGCAACCATTACAAAGCTATACATGACTTTAAATTAAATTACAGGAACCCTGGAAATGACAGCAAGCTGCTTGTGTGCAGTTGCTTGACACATGTCTCAAGTTTCTGTTATTTCAATGGAAATATTAAATGAGTTTACGCATCCATTAAAATAGTGATACAAACATGTTAACCTTTCAAGAGTAATTTCCAAGTCTTTTCAATGTTCAATGAAAATAGATCAAACATTAATATTCATGCTCATTGCTCATGTCAAAATATCATGTTACAAAGAAAAGGTTTCTGTGTTGTATGATGTGCCTGCATGCCACTGTAATGTAAAGGTGCTCGACAGAGCAAGGTTTACTGTGGGACTGGAGAATAGCACCGCCAACAGTATGATGTATAGAGTCACATGGTAATAGACTGAGAGAACAGAATAAGTGTCTTGTTATCAATTTCATCTCCCTTCCCCAGCAGCCAGTGTCTTGGGCTGTACAAGACTCTTCACAACTTTAGTATGCTATTTGATTCTGAGCTGAGCTGCTAACATCAAATCCTCTCCATCACAAAGGCTAATATTTTCTTTCGCTTCTGTAACATCACCTGTCTTTGCCTCTACCTTAGCCTTCATTATTTGCTTAAACTCCCATCCATGCCTTTTCCAACTCCATCTCAACTATTCCAATACTCTCCTGGCTGGCCACCCATCTCCAACTCTCCATAACCTTCAGCTCATCTAAATCGCTGCTGCCTGTATCCTATCCCACACCAGGGCCCAGTTTCCCGTCCCTGGGTTGGGCCTACAGGGTGGGGAGATTTCCCAGTTCGGCAAACCTGACATTTAAAAATGGCTGCCCGCAGGTCAGATTTTCGGTCTTGAGGGGGTGGGGGTGGGGTGGGGGTGGGGGTGGGGGTGAGGGTGGGGTGGGGTGGGGGTGGGGTGGGGGTGGGGTGGGGTGGGGGTGGGGGTGGGGTGGAGGTGGGCTGAAATAGGATTTGGGGAAGACAACCGCAGAATGAGTGCAGAACTGCCAGGTCAGCTGGGTACAAGGCTGGTTTAAGTTTAGAAAAATTATTCAAACAAAAAAAATCCTTCCAGCCCTCATCCCTCTCCCCCTCCCCCACTCACTCCCTGTGCCCCATCTATGCCAACTTATGCCAACCTATACCCCCAACACAATCCCTTTGCCCCCATCCATGCCAACTTATGTCAACTCATATCCCCCACCCACCCCACATGGCCCCTCATCCCTCTATACCAGCCCATCCCCTCTACCAACCCCCATGGCCTCTCATACCTCTATGCCAACTCAGTGCCAACAAATGGCACCCCATACCCCCACCCACCACTCTTTGCCGTTACCTCACCCATGTCAACTCACCTGATATCCTTGGACAGGTCCTGGACAGCTTTGACAACTTTGACACTTCCTGGACAGCTTGACTGTTCCTGGACAGCTTGACACTTCCTGGACAGCTTGACACTTCCTGGACAGCTTGACACTTCCTGGACAGCTTGACACTTCCTCGACAGCTTGACACTTCCTGGACAGCTTGACTGTTCCTCAACAGCTTGACACTTCCTTGACAGCTTGACTGTTTCTCGACAGCTTGACTGTTCCTCAACAGCTTGACTGTTCCTCGACAGCTTGACTGTTCCTCGGCAGCTTGACATTTCCTGGACAGCTTGACTGTTCCTCGGCAGCTTGACACTTCCTGGACAGCTTGACTGTTCCTGGACAGCTTGACAGTTCCTGGACAGCTTGACACTTCCTTGACAGCTTGGCTGTTCCTGGACAGCTTGACACTTCCTGGACAGCTTGACTGCTCCTGGACAGCTTGACTGTTCCTGGACAGCTTGACAGTTCCTGGACAGCTTGACACTTCCTTGACAGCTTGGCTGTTCCTGGACAGCTTGACACTTCCTGGACAGCTTGACTGTTCCTCGACAGCTTGACTGTTCCTCGACAGCTTGACACTTCCTGGACAGCTTGACTGTTCCTGGACAGCTTGACTGTTCCTGGACAGCTTGACAGTTCCTGGACAGCTTGACAGTTCATTGACAGCTTGGCTGTTCCTGGACAGCTTGACACTTCCTGGACAGCTTGACTGTTCCTCGACAGCTTGACACTTCCTTGACAGCTTGACTGTTCCTGGA
Organism: Cetorhinus maximus; assembly: GCF_964194155.1. NCBI lineage: Eukaryota > Metazoa > Chordata > Chondrichthyes > Lamniformes > Cetorhinidae > Cetorhinus > Cetorhinus maximus. Next base: position 12,670,432 of record NC_135882.1, read on the forward strand.
CAGCTTGACACTTGCTCGACAGCTTGACTGTTCCTCGACAGCTTGACACTTCCTCGACAGCTTGACAGTTCCTTGACAGCTTGGCTGTTCCTGGACAGCTTGACACTTCCTGGACAGCTTGACACTTCCTGGACAGCTTTACTGTTCATCGACAGCTTGACAGTTCCTCGACAGCATGACAGTTCCTCGACAGCATGACAGTTCCTCGACAGCTTGACTGTTCCTCGACAGCTTGACAGTTCCTGGACAGCTTGACAGTTCCTTGACAGCTTGGCTGTTCCTGGACAGCTTGACACTTCCTGGACAGCTTGACACTTCCTGGACAGCTTGACTGTTCCTCGACAGCTTGACACTTCCTCGACAGCTTGACTGTTCCTCGACAGCTTGACAGTTCCTGGACAGCTTGACAGTTCCTTGACAGCTTGGCTGTTCCTGGACAGCTTGACACTTCCTGGACAGCTTGACACTTCCTGGACAGCTTGACTGTTCCTCGACAGCTTGACAGTTCCTCGACAGCATGACAGTTCCTCGACAGCTTGACAGTTCCTCGACAGCTTGACTGTTCCTCGACAGCTTGACAGTTCCTGGACAGCTTGACAGTTCCTTGACAGCTTGGCTGTTCCTGGACAGCTTGACACTTCCTGGACAGCTTGACACTTCCTGGACAGCTTGACTGTTCCTCGACAGCTTGACTGTTCCTCGACAGCTTGACAGTTCCTCGACAGCATGACAGTTCCTCGACAGCTTGACTGTTCCTCGACAGCTTGACTGTTCCTCGACAGCTTGACTGTTCCTGGACAGCTTGACACTTCCTGGACAGCTTGGCTGTTCCTGGACAGCTTGACACTTCCTGGACAGCTTGACTGTTCCTCGACAGCTTGACTGTTCCTCGACAGCTTGACACTTCCTGGACAGCTTGACTGTTCCTGGACAGCTTGACTGTTCCTGGACAGCTTGACAGTTCCTGGACAGCTTGACAGTTCATTGACAGCTTGGCTGTTCCTGGACAGCTTGACACTTCCTGGACAGCTTGACTGTTCCTCGACAGCTTGACACTTCCTGGACAGCTTTACAGTTCCTTGACAGCTTGACTATTCCTCGACAGCTTGACACTTCCTGGACAGCTTGACTGTTCCTCGACAGCTTGACACTTCCTCGACAGCTTGACTGTTCCTCGACAGCTTGACAGTTCCTGGACAGCTTGACAGTTCCTTGACAGCTTGGCTGCTCCTGGACAGCTTGACACTTCCTGGACAGCTTGACACTTCCTGGACACCTTGACTGTTCCTCGACAGCTTGACAGTTCCTCGACAGCATGACAGTTCCTCGACAGCATGACAGTTCCTCGACAGCTTGGCTGTTCCTCGACAGCTTGACAGTTCCTGGACAGCTTGACAGTTCCTTGACAGCTTGGCTGTTCCTGGACAGCTTGACACTTCCTGGACAGCTTGACACTTCCTGGACAGCTTGACTGTTCCTCGACAGCTTGACTGTTCCTCGACAGCTTGACTGTTCCTGGACAGCTTAACAGTTCCTGGACAGCTTGACACTTCCTGGACAGCTTGGCTGTTCCTGGACAGCTTGACACTTCCTGGACAGCTTGACTGTTCCTCGACAGCTTGACTGTTCCTCGACAGCTTGACACTTCCTGGACAGCTTGACTGTTCCTGGACAGCTTGACTGTTCCTGGACAGCTTGACAGTTCCTGGACAGCTTGACAGTTCATTGACAGCTTGGCTGTTCCTGGACAGCTTGACACTTCCTGGACAGCTTGACTGTTCCTCGACAGCTTGACACTTCCTGGACAGCTTTACAGTTCCTTGACAGCTTGACTATTCCTCGACAGCTTGACACTTTCTGGACAGCTTGACTGTTCCTCGACAGCTTGACACTTCCTCGACAGCTTGACTGTTCCTCGACAGCTTGACAGTTCCTGGACAGCTTGACAGTTCCTTGACAGCTTGGCTGTTCCTGGACAGCTTGACACTTCCTGGACAGCTTGACACTTCCTGGACAGCTTGACTGTTCCTCGACAGCTTGACAGTTCCTCGACAGCATGACAGTTCCTCGACAGCATGACAGTTCCTCGACAGCTTGACTGTTCCTCGACAGCTTGACAGTTCCTGGACAGCTTGACAGTTCCTTGACAGCTTGGCTGTTCCTGGACAGCTTGACACTTCCTGGACAGCTTGACACTTCCTGGACAGCTTGACTGTTCCTCGACAGCTTGACTGTTCCTCGACAGCTTGACAGTTCCTCGACAGCATGACAGTTCCTCGACAGCTTGACTGTTCCTCGACAGCTTGACTGTTCCTCGACAGCTTGACTGTTCCTCGACAGCTTGACTGTTCCTCGACAGCTTGACACTTCCTGGACAGCTTGACTGTTCCTGGACAGCTTGACACTTCCTGGACAGCTTGACTGTTCCTCGACAATTTGACACTTCCTGCACGGCTTGACAATTCCTGGACAATTTGTATGTAAAAAGTTTAATTCTAACAATCCCAAAGGGTGCATTACCTCTCCCAAAGGTGTCTTGGGACCATTTCCAAAGGGGTATCTTGCCTCTCCAAAGGGGTACCCTAACTGTCCAAATAATCCGCCAAGTTCAGACCCCCTCTTACCTGGTCTGCTCTGTGCACCCCAGGATTCACATATCTAGGGTTCATAAATCCCACTTCAGTGGAGGCAGCTGGTGATTTAAATCAGGCCGGCTGCCTTCGCGAATTGTACATGTGTGAACCCCAGTCCAACTCCAGCCCCGCAAGGATGGGAAATGCTGGGTTCATGGGCAGGACTTAGAAATTTCATCCATTTCTGGAATTTTTGCCATGACAGAGAGGCTGTCAGTTCCACTCCTTGAAAGCCTACATTGGCTCCCAGTCTCCCAGTGCCTAAAATTGAATTAAATTCTCATCTCATATTGAAACCCATTCACGGCTTAACTCCTCCCTATCTCTGCAACCTCCTCTAGTCTTAAACCGCACCCTCCCAGAACTCTGCTTTCCTCCAACTCAAGCTTCTTCTGCAACCCCCACTCCTTCACCCCATCAGTGATGGCTGTGCCTTCAACTATTTACAACAGCATTTGGAAAAATGTCCTAAGGCTCTGAATTTTCCTCCATGAACTTCTCCGCCTTCATTTCTCTCTCCAATTTTACCACCCTCCTTAAAACCCGTCTCTTTGACCAAGTTTTGGGCCATGACTTCTATTCCCTCCTTCTTTGGCTGAGGGTCCACCGTACTTTATTAGGCTTCTGTGAAGTGCCTTAAGACATTTTTCTATTTCAAAGACACTATACAAATGCAAGTTTTTGATGTTAGCATTAAATTTGTGTTATATACTGTTGATTTATCTGTAAATAACTGTAAAAAGATAGGAACTAATTAGCTAGGAACTAATCGTGATGTGTAAGTGTTCCAGGAGGACACATTTCGCAGCTGCACAAGGTGAAATGTAACTGAACCAGTTCAATCCTGTCCTTCTATTGTATCAGACAGTATGGCAAAATTAAACATAAAGAGTTTCTGATCGTTCCAAGTTTAAAGTATGATTATTAACAACATCTGGGAACCAAAAGACAACAAGAACACATAGCGTGGTGGCACCAAGTCTGTGAGTAAACCTAAAGCATTTTAAACTAATTTAATGCTGATTTGGAAAATTAAGCCACATTAGTGCCAATAGAGAAACTTAGTGAATCGTGCGAAAATGAAGAATGAAATGTCGACTGGCACAGCAATGAATGTACAGCCAAAGCCCATAATGAGTTGGGAATCTGATGATGTGGCAGAGATGTATGCAAAGTTTAAGAAAAGGTGCAGATTGATATGCGGTAGTTTCCGAAAAAGACACTAGCAATGAAGAGAGGATCAGCTATTATCGTTCCGTGGCATGAGATATAGGATTAAATTTATTTATCAGCTGGGAGCTCACTGAAAAGGACAGCAAAAGCCCAGACAAAACTTTTGAAAAATTCAGCACTCACCTCCAGCCAAAAGTGAATCATCGGATCTATCGGTATGAGTTTCAAAGCCTCATCCTATTGATAACTTTATAACAAAGATTAAAAGATGCAGCTAGAAAATGTAAGTTTAAGGACACAGACTAAAGGCTGATGAGTCAGCTAATTGTGGGTTCTGCACAGCCTGAAGCACAAAGTGCTAACCGGGAAGGACGCGCTCACAATATCGCAGGCTGTAAACGCTGCCAGGACACACGAAGCCACGAGCAGGCAGATGAAGGCACTGGGTACCCAAATGGCTAGCCTTCGGTTAAGCCAAGAGTAAAGCAGCAGGGTTGATGCACTGAAAAAGCAACCAAAGAAAATTCACCAAACAGGGGGGGAAAGATGTGCAGAAGATATGGACGACCAAATGAATTCACAGACAGAAGGAAATGTCCCACATATAGATCAGTCTGAAAAGCTAGTGGATAGGCCTATCATTGGGAAAAGATATGCAAAACAAAAGGAGAAGGCGGTAAATGAGGGACCAGAGCCAGGGGAACAGAACGAATGGACAGGAACAGAAATCCAACCATCCATACCTGGGAAGTTGATGGTGAGTCTGAGAACACAATAGACATCAGAACCATACAACTGCATGAACTGTCTCGATGTGACAGTTCCCAAAGTAAAGAAATTCACACAAACATTCAGATCAGGAAGAAGGTGAGACAGAAGCCCACAGCGATAAATCTGAAGGTGAAGATTGATACCGGACTGTAGGGTAACATTAACCCACTCAGACTATAGCAGAAGATCCTTCCTGAAAATCTGGAAGAAGATGGTTATCAAAAGAAAGGTGTTCTGAAACCGAACAATGTCATGCTAACAGCATACAGGGGAACTGAGGTTCGACAGCTAGGAAACAACACAAATCAAAGGGACACACAAAGGAAATGATGTCAACTGAGAGAGATGGTCCTGCTATCCTGGGGTTGAGCAGTTGTAAAGAGCTACAGATTATTTCAGCGAACCACGAGGTAAAGGAGGCAACCCTGAGGGTTGAAGAAAGTACACACACTGAAAAGTGCCCTTCAATCAGATGCAAAGAAGATTTGGTATAAATGTGCCCTGAGTGTTTTGATGAGATGGTTGAATGCTTCGAAGGTTTTGAGTTTTACATCACTGTTGACCCAGCGATGAAACCAATGATACATTCCCCATGTAAAGTACTAATAGAGGTAAAGGAAAGCTTGAAAGAGAGCTCCAAGAGAGGGAAGAAAAGAAAATGATCGCCAGAGTCATAGAGCCTACAGATTGGCTAAATTCCATTGTGGTGAGAGCGAAGCCAAATGGACGGCTAAGAATTTGCCTGGATCCCAAAGATCTTAATCAGGCAATAAAGAGGAATCATGATCCCATCCCAATACAGGAAGAGATCACATCAGCACGGGCGAGGAAAAAGGTTTCAGCAACCTTGATGCCAGAAATGGCTACTGGAATGTGAAACTAGACATGGAATCTTCACTGTTGGCAACATTCAACACTCCCCTTGTTCAAAACAAATTCCTGCATCTACCTTTTGACCTTAAAGTGAGCCAGGATGTGTTCCAGCAGAAAGTGGATGAGACATACGGGGGATGCAATGGAGCATTTGTCATAGCAGGTGATATCCAGAGCAAGGTCATGACTACCATCTACATGAAGCCATGGAGGGAACAAGGAAAGCTGGGATCAAGTTAAATGCAGACAAATGTACTGTGAAAATGAGAGAGTGGCAATTGTTTGGAACGGTGTACACACCTGATGGAACCAAGCCTGAAAGAACCCTGGCTGCCTCTGGGGTGGTAGCTTTAAGAGATAAGGGAGAGCTGAGAAGTTTCCTTGGCTTGATCCAATACATGAGCTCCTTCTGACTGTCAATGTCAGAGCACCCAGCAGACCTGCAGGAGCGGATGAAACAAGATGTAGAGCACCAGTGGTCAGAGTCACACAACGGGAGTTTCAGCAAACTCAAAAGGGTAATATGCCAGGAGACAAGTCTGTCATACTACGCCAGAGAGAAAGCAGTCACTCTGCAAGCGGGTGCTTCTACAGAAGGACTAGGAGCAGCCCTGGTACAAGAGGGAAAGCCAGTAGCATTTGCTTCCAAAGCTCTAACATCAGCTGAGACCAGATATGCTAACATAGAAAGAGAGCTTTTGACAGCCATGGACGGATGTGAGAAATTCCATTCATATCTCTATGGGAGAAAGCTCATAGTGGAGAGTGATCATTGTCCACTGGAGCACTGGAGGCCAGCACTTCAACAAACATGCTAAATCCCTACCTGAGCTGTTGGAAGGGCAAAATATACACGTACAGGATCCAACCATGAAAACCTGAAGCCCAGCAAAAATTGTTACTGAAGCCGAGACATCAAGGTCATACATAATTGAGACCAAAACAGGTAAGCAAATGAGGAGAAACAGAGTCCATATTCGACCTGCTGGGAAGCAGAAAATGCCGTCAACAACACCGGAAACTTCAATATCCGGAGAGACAACATAAACATCACCAGCAAGTAATGCAACATTAGCAACAGCAAACACGACTCCTGTAACAGCAGGGACAACACACAGATCAGTGAGCAGCGTGCCAACTCACCACTAGGAGCAATGAATGCCAAATCTACAAGATGGAAACACAACATCTTACCACCTAAATATTTTTAGGAAATGATACGTCCTATAACAGACTCTAAGAATGGGTTCAGTTTATTTCCAAAAATAATCTTCTTTAGTTTATAGGGGTAGCACATTGCGCTAGTCAGGCGGGCATCCCAACGCCATCACGCACTCGCGCAATATTTCGGTCAGCAGCACGCCCACGGACACTTGACAGGCCTATTAAGGCCATTAAAGATCTAATTAAATGAAATTTCTCGCTGCCTATCCAACCTTACGGCTGGCGGGCAGGCGAAAAGGTCAAGCGGCCTTTGGATTTTTCATGAAGCCTCATCCAGGGGCAGCATGCTGCCTCAGGGAGATCGCTTACAGTTTTAAAAATATTAAAAATAAAAAAAAAATTCCCTAACATGTCCTCCTCATGTGTCACATGAGATGGGACATGTTCACAATTAACATAATAACTTTATTAAAAATTTAAAAGCCCTGCATGAAGCCTCATCCCGCCGCTGGATGAGGTTTCATGTTTTATCTGTTTGCTGCCGGGGCTCCTGGCCTACCTGCCAACCTTAAGGTTGGACGGGCAGGCACGCTAAGTACTTTAATTGATCCTGTCAATGGCCTCCATTGGCCATGACAGGTCGGCGGGCCCGCAGCTGATTTTGCCGCGCCCCCGCCTTCCTGAAAATTTAAATGGGGCGGGGTGACGTTGGGGGTTCCACCCGACTTCATCCAGCGTCATTTTATGCGTCGGCGAGCTGGCCCCGCCCCCTGCTCGCCGACGGCAAAATTCAGCCCATAGTACTTAAAAAAAAACATAAATGCAAACATTAAGGGTAGGCGATGGCGTAGTGGTTTTTTTGCTGGACTAGTAATCCAGAGACCCAGGGTAATGCTCCAGGGACCCAGGATTGAATCCTGCATTTGAATTCAATAAAAATCTGGAAATCATGAAATTGTTGCCATTTAGGGAAGGAAATCTTTCATCCTTACCTACATGTGACTCCAGACCCACAGCAATGTGGTTGACTCTTAAGTGCCCTCTGAAAGGCCTAGCAGGCCACTCAGTTGTATCAAACAGCTACAAAGTCACAAAAAAAATGAATGAAAATGGACAAACCATGGCTGTTGCTGGGTCAAAATCTTGGAACCCACTTCCTAACAGCACTGTGGGTGTACCTACAAGAAGGCAGCTCACCACCCCCTTCTCAAGGGCAACTAGGTATGGGCAATAAATGCTGGCAAAGCCCACATCCATGAATAAAAGAAAAAATTTGGGTTCCTGCTTGTTTCAGTGACCAAATGAAGGGACCAGGCAGTTCATGATCATAAGAATATTCCAATTTGCCCTTGAGGTGGTGATGAGCTGTCTTCTTGAACTGCTGCAGTCAATGTGGTGTCAGTGCCCCCACAGTGCTGTTGGTGAGGGAGTTTCAGGTTTTTAACCCAATAATGATGAAGGAACAGTGATATAGTTTCAACTCAGGATGAAGCCTGGCAGAGAGTTCCACATTCTAACCACTCTCTGGGTAAAGGAGTACCTCCTGAATTAGTTACTGAACTTATTAGTCACTATCTTATATGCATGCTCTCCTGACAAGTGGAAACATTTTCTCAACATCTACCCTATGGCCCCCTCTGGTCATTTTATTGCACTCGATCCTTATACTTATCACAATTAGTTTCAACTGTGGCCCTTGATGTTTGAAACCATCACTAGAATAAATAGTTTGCCTGGATCTAAATCTGTCAATTCCTTCATAATCTAGAAAGCCACCATTAGATCACCTTCATGTTGCTTCTGATTTTAAAGACACTGGCCCATACATTGTGGTTATGCTTTCAGTGAATGATGCCGCTACCATTTTCACAGTGGGCCATGAGGCAAGAATGGCACCACACTATTGCCAAAGGTTGAAGGGCGTATGACTAAAAATCCAGGCACGTTTCTACTTTTTTACACAAAATATACAGAAAGCCAGGACAATGATTGTTGCAAAACCTGCCAAATGCCCACAACCAAGAAAGTTGCAGGTCTGCACAGGAATAAAATTATATCCATTATCACTTATCTCATTCACCTCTGCTGTATCATTGACTTTTTAATCTTCTACTCCCATTCAATTGTCGGCCTATGACCTTTACGTGAACCCATGAATAAAAACTTAAGACTGACAATAACCTTAAGTGATTGTTTCGGACAGTTAGAGTGGTATTTTGAGACTAATAACTGCAGCGGAATCATACGTTTTCTATCCAATCTGTCGTGATGGGGCCAGGATGGCAGGCAGCAGTGAGTCGGGCAAAAAAACAGATCGTGTTTGTAAACTTTTAGTCATTTTTGTTTTTCAACGTGGATCAACCTTTCATTTCCCCGCATAAATGAGATGACATTTGAGAGTATCTCCCTTACCCTGCAGAAAACTAGGATTTCAATTAAAAAAAACACCTCGACTTTGTAATGATGTTGAGAATACAGTTTGGAACTGAGGCCAACAGAGACTGCCGCTGAGTCTCTAAATAAAATGGAAATTAACATCAGTGAGCTCCGGTGCTGACTGCGTCCGGATCCAAGCTAGACAGTGTGTCCGTGCCGCTTCACATAGGCTATTTGTCAAAATACCACACACTGTTTATTAACTTAATGAAGAAGGAAGACCAGTCTTGCCATACAGGCTGATGCTTTCCTTTGACAGCCCTATCAGAAATACTTCAAAACGTGTTATGGACCTTCCCCAAGTACATATGGAAGCACATGGGGAATATACAAAGGCCTGTGGTAAGGTTTATGTAATTTAAAATAATGTAGCGTGGGTTTTATTTCTCATAGCTTGAGGGGAAAACTCTGGAATGGAAAGCAACAAAAAGTGATCACTTGGAGCTATTAAAATGACTTGAGTATTGTTAGTGCACAATGCAATTTGGTCTGAAATTGTCATCCTGCATCCTCTTCAATTCTTATATCAAGAATTTGCAGTATGTTTACAATTTATGCCGCAGAATGCTGGCATATTTTTTGGAATATGTATTTTGTGATATTTATCCATAAACTGATGAGCAGTTGGTTTTCTGTGTGGTTAAGGAAAAAAAATGTGTGCATTGCTTGAACTATTTCCTGCCAGTTGATGTCAAAGTGCTTTAATCAACAAAGATCAAATTAAAAGTTACTGCCCTCTGGCATCCTGTAACAGAGAGCATAGCTGGCATTCTACTGCTGCACTGGTCAGCCAGCAATCTACTCAGCCATCGAAGGGGATGGGTCAAAGACCGTGAAGTGTGCAAGTTGAAAGTGTCAGCTGTGGCTCAGTTCATAGCACCCTCGCCTTTGAATCAGAAGGTTGTGGGTTCATGTCCCACTCCCGGAAACCAAGAACTGTGAATGTACTCGAAAGAGTTACATGTGATCTGTTGATAACTCGAAAGAGTTACACCCAAAACGAGCAGGTCAAAAATACATTGAAAGTCCATCCTCACTGCACACATATCACTATACCGGGCAGCTTGCATCAAAAGGGGGAGGCCTTGTTTCAATATCCTCCCATTTTTTTACTGAGTGGAAAGATATAGCAAGCTACTTAAATGGGTGGCTTTCTTGTTTCTTTTTACCCATTCATAACTTAGAGCATTACAAAGATATCTTTTGGTGCTTATACATTCAGGGTGAAAGCTGAGTGGCTTCAACTGGCAAAATAGAAGTCTGGGAACTTATAAGTGGATTACCGAGTAAACCAGATGCACTACATTTAAAATGATTGAATTCAGCTTTTTGCACTAGGCATTAGAAGCCATCCTCTACCTATAACCCCCTCCTTCACCACGTCTCGCCCTCCCCCCCCACCCCCCACCCCCACTATAGCAAAACAGTATTTTAGTGAAGGGAAGTTTTTTTTTCACACACAAGTGTTAAAGAAGCTTTCAGTGTGTACCTCTTTTCCCAAGCGTCAAAACTAATCAATCAGATTAACAATGCCACGGCACTTTAATTGTTGCTTTCAGTATTTCTAGCAGGCTGCACTCACATTACCCCATAAGTAAGGAATCCTTGCACTGGGCAATTTGGAATAATTGGCGGCTAAGGTTACAGTCGGAGTTAAGGTGAGATTGTTTGTAACCCGGACCCTCTATCAGTCAGCATTGACAAGTGGGGATGCAACCAGACAGGAAGGCTTGTCATGATCCTGACTCTGTGACTGGCAGCAGGTGTGTTTTTACAAACAACTATCTTTCTTCCAATCTGCGAAGTTATCGGAGATGAAAATTATTTGCTGCGTGAAGGAATGCGTCCGATAAGCCCCTCGGACTCGAGGATGAACATTAAAGAGCATTGGAGTTTCCTCACTTATGGTCTCTGTCTTTCACTTCCCCCATTTTCCTCAAGATGTGAGATAAGCATCAAGTGCTGAGACTTCAGTGAAAACCTCGAAAGGAAAAAAAAAATGATTTGTATCATGAGACGTTAAACTAATTCAAATGATGCCAAACAGAAATGTAGCCCAGAGATGGCAAACAGTTAAAGCGGCTGAAGTCACAATGTGTAATCTTTGCAATGAAATGCAGATTTTTTTATACGATAGCAGGACTGGGTATAACATCACTGAACTTTGAATAAGCTACAGCTCTGCTTCATGTTTTTTTAGTGTCATGCATTTGGCCCAGAGGCTGATTTACACACCACCATCTCCCAACACCCCCCATCACCCACACAACCCTCACCGCAACTCCCTCCCTGTCCTGTCTTTGTATGGCCTGTGAAATAAGACAAAGTATTATTTAGCATGAGCATAGAAGCACCAGAAAGTACAGAACTATAACAAGAAGTTCACATGTGGCCAGTCTCCTCTCAATTACACCCTCCCCTAAACATCTATTCATTGCTACACTCTCTGCCTTTATGATGTCCCACGCATTCAACATGCACTACCTCAAATTAGATATGAACAATCCCCCTTCTAACCTGACCCCTGGTCCTGTGGGTTTGTGCCAGTCTCTAACATATTAGTTTACCTATTCTCCTAAGAGTCTTGAATGCTTAATTGACCACTTCCCTGAATCACCCTTTCTCCGGAGTGAATGATTGCAGGCCCTCCAATCTCAGACACAGTTAGCTGCTTTTCAGGTTGGGTTAGACTTTTATCTGCACTGAGGTCCCCAGAGCCTGGATATCCTTACAGTAGCACCACGGCCACAGTGGCAGACAGTACTGCGATGGGGCCAAATACCTCCTCCTGTGTCATAAATGACTCTATGTGGTAATACTGGAGTGCACACTCATCGGGGTTGACATTCGCCTGGTATCGAATTGACTGCCCTACCATACACTCTGTACGATTTTCCATTCCATTGGGTCAGGCAGGGTGTACAATAATTGGCCCATACAATACTGCCCATATTGCACCACATTCCCCAGGCAACTTTCCACTACATTGTTATCTCCTGGGATCATTTTTTTCTTGATCATACCCAATGCCTCTGGCTAACGTTTCCATGATTCAGTTAACTTCCCACGTGCCGCTGCAGACCACTGTACTGTTGGGATGGAATCATGACAGCCGGAAGGATTTGGACAGGTTAGGAGAACGGGCAAAGAAGTGGCAGATGGAATACGACGTGGGGAAGTGTGAGGTCATGCACTTTGGTAGGAAGAATAGAGGCATAGACTATTTTCTAAATGGGGAGAGAATTCAGAAATCTGGAGTGCAAAGGGACTTGGGAGTCCTAGTCCAGGATTGTCTTACGGTTAACTTGCAGGTTGAGTCGGTAGTTCGGAAGGCAAATGCAATGTTGGCATTTATTTCGAGAGGACTAGAATATAAAAGCAGGGATGTGCTGCTGAGGCTTTATAAGGCTCTGGTCAGACCACATTTAGAATATTGTGAGCAATTTTGGGCCCTGTATCTCAGGAAGGATGTGCTGGCCCTGGAGAGGGTCCAGAGGAGGTTCACGAGAATGATCCCAGGAATGAAAGGCTTAACATATGAGGAACGTTTGAGGACTCTGGGTCTATACTCGATGGAGTTTAGAAGGATGAGGGGGGATCTGATTGAAACTTACAGAATACTGAAAGGCCTGGATAGAGTGGACGTGGGGAAGATGTTTCCATTAGTAGGAGAGACTAGGACCCGAGGGCACAGCCTCAGAGTAAAGGGAAGACCTTTTAGAACAGAGATGAGGAGAAACTTCTTTAGCCAGAGAGTGGTGAATCTATGGAATTCATTGCCACAGAAGGCTGTGGAGGCCAGGTCATTGAGTGTATTTAAGACTGAGATAGATGGATAGGTTCTTGATTGGTAAGGGAGATCAAAGGTTACGGGGAGAAGGCGGGAGAATGGGGTTGAGAAACTTATCAGCCATGATTGAATGGCGGAGCAGACTCGATGGGCCAAATGGCCTAATTTCTACTCCTATGTCTTATGGTCTTATGGGTTTCCCAAGGCCTGCAAAACCAACACCCCACAGGCCTCAGAGAGCAGGCTGGCTACCTGCCCCTTGTCCTGTCTCCCTGAAACCTGGAAGTGGGGAGGATGGAGCCAGGTTCCAGATTTTTAAGGCTTTTGCATTTCACCCAACATCAACCCACCCGGAGGTTAAGATTCAGCCCTGGCAATTGATTGACAGCCTCCACAGCCCTCCCCTGCCATCTCGAAGCTGCTGTGGGGAACAAAATGTTTGCAGTTCCATAAATAAAATTAAGAGTTCAACAATTATTTGAAATCGGCCTGAAAAAAAAAACGTCCTTTTGTGGTTCTTGAGCGACCAATCCCTGTTGTGATCGGATTAAACTCGCCGATGCCGTTCCTGTACTTGTGACATTATCTGACTCCGATGTATAACCCCGTCGATTTGATTGTCTGAGTTGTAACCTCTCTGTACGGCTCACATATGCACTCGCATATGGAGTTAGACAGCCATGCATTGAGCCATATTGTCCTGGACCTGTATCATAATGTGACCCATCTGATCAACCTAGCTACCTCATTAATCAACTGTGCATGCTCGGTTGGCAGTGGCTTACAGGGATGTTGGTTCCCCATAGCAGCATGTAAATGACGGAAGGGATATGATTGCCTCGATAGACTGGAACCTTTTGGGTACATTCAATGCCAACAAGAACGGTGCATTTGATGGCATGCAGCTTTAAGGGCAGCCAATAAAATAAATAAAAGTATTTCTTCAGCAAATCCTTAGCAGCGAGCAATGTCCAAGTTCATCTCCTGAAAATATCAAAGTTACTAGGCGAGCTTAAATAATGGTTACTGTTAAAGTCTTGCCCACAAACAGGAGGGAAAGTAGGCAATGATGACCTACTGCTGGGGTATTAAAAGACCTGTATTTCTAGAGCGCCTTTCACAACTTCAGGACGTCCCAAAGCTCTTGTGAAAAACACGGGAAGCCAGTTTGCACACGCGATCCCACCATCAGCAGCGAGCAGGTCATCTGTGCTTCAGCGATGTTAGGCTGAGGGATACACATTTGGCACAGGACACCAGGAAGAACTCGCCTGCCCTTCCTCAAAAGAGGTCATCGATTGGGCTACCCCCCTTCAACGCACTGGTCAACTGCTGCCTGTTGAATTGTGACCCGAAGGGTTAAATAAAACTTAAATTCGTTCAGAAAAGTGCCCGAGAACAAATAAACCCTTTGCCGCATTATAAGTGAGACTTGAAACAACTGAGGTTGGAAAGGGTAAATAAAAAGATGAGACGACCTGTGCCTCGGAGTTAGCATTTGATTTTGGGTACAAACTGCACAAAACTCACAGGAAATTTGTGCTATGAACACAATGACTAGAAAGATATCAAATTGGTCTAAATTCTTGTTAATTTTAATGCCTTTCAAATTTGCCCTGTTTACAGGTCTCAGTGCCCCACTTGGGGCCTAGCCATGTGGGTACACCAAACATTTCTCACTTCACTCCTGGGTTAGATTCAGGGAATGGATAATAAATTATGCTTTTTAACACGGTGCGAGTATATTTTCTGTCATAATGCACATCTGACGTTTTAATTAATTTAATTTGCAAAATGTTGCTCCTACCAAACATTTACGATTTTCCCTCAGCTTGTTTTAATTGCGTGTATGATCAGGTTTACTAAAGTCTCGTCTATACATAAAAGGCTGTAATAATGAAAGATATGATAAATAAGATGATTAATTAGCCTGCCTCCATCATTCGATTGTTTTAATTAATTTAAGATGTATTCTCGTGTATCAAAATTAAAATGTGTTCTTCTACAAACTTGTCGTTGCTGTTTTTCACAATTATTTATCTGCTCCCCTTCCACCACACGCCCCCACCCCCCCATGTATTTCCCTGCTTTATTTTGTTCAGTATGTATGTTTGTCTGATACCACAGTGACATCCATTGGCTTTATTGTGTATTGCAGCCCTGATTAAATATTCACAATCTCAAATCCAGGTCAGTAAAACTACTGATTCTTTGTTCTGGCCATTTTTCGACAAGGGGAAGAGAGACCCAGTGTTGCCGAAGCCAAAATCTTTGGAAAACAGTTGCCTTCTCCTGAAACACGCAGGAAAAAGTTACATTTTCTCCAAAAGAGAGACGACTCACGAGATTGCATCTTTTAAATTAATGAAACAGTCAAAGGGGGAATGAAAAAAAATCATTGAACAGCTCTGCCAATAAGGCATCACAGGCCTGATGGGTCGAATGGCCTCCTCTCATGCTGTCTCGTTCTACGATTCTGTGACTCTTTTATAGTTGTCAGCTCTGGTTGCATGTATTCCTGGTGGCTTCATCACAAGACCTCCAGCCTCCAACTGCCCCACCCTTTAACCGCCACTTTTGGCCACCCGAACTGTCCATCTCAGTGCTGTCCCACTTTCCCAGGCCAAGTGCAGTGGTTTTCCACCTTTTATTTGGTTAAGGGATCCTATAATATATTGTGAAATTCTGTGGAACCTCAACCCCTCTCCCTCCTCCCCTCCAGGTAGTGTTCCCATGCACCGGCCCCCTTGTCCTTCTAGGTGGTAGAGGTTGCGGGTTTGGAAGGTGCTGTCGAAGGAGCCTGGGTGAGTTGCTGCAGTGCATCCAGTGAGACAAATTCTGCAGTAACATTAAAGCCCTGGGTGAACTGAATGACATCAGGGACAGAGTTCTGCTGGTGAGTGGTGAGGTCACTTTATTTAGCTTTCACACCAACTGCAGTGTTAAAAAATCTTAGGGAGAGAATAGCCAGAAAGCATATTTAGAAACATTGCTGATCCAAGGACAATTAAGCAAGCAGCTTATACAGGATTGATTGTGCGACATTAATTTAGGGATGTCTTCATTATCTGACACAGAATAAATAATGGGCAGACTTGCCCCAGATTTACATTAAGTGCAGAAGTGGGTGGGTAAAACAACGTTTTACCCACCAGCCGCAATAGCTGCTTTTCAAGTTGTATCGTCCCAAACCGCCGCATTAATTATGCATTCCCGGGAAACACGCCGTTTCCATGGTTGGCAGGCTCTCATTCGCCCACCAGGCCATCGCCTCGCTGCTTCATCACACCAGGCACCAGATTTAAAGTCCAGCTGCGCTCACACATCTCAGTGCTTCCAGCCCACAGCTGCTGCAAAGAAGACATGGCCCCGAAAGGCAAGAGATTTGCAGGCCCCAGATTCAATGTTGTGTCCCTCGAGCGCCTTTTGGATGCAGTGGAAGCTCACCGTGATGTCCTCTACCCCCGCTCTGGCCGCAGGATGGGCAGCAACATTACTAATCTGGCTTGGGAGATGGTGGCAGCGATGGTCAGTGCCAATGCCCTGCAAAAGAGGACAGACACCCAGTGCTGCAAAAGAATGAATGATCTCCTCCGTTCCACCCGGGTAAGTAACTCTTCTCATCACTCTCATCTCAACTCACACACTCACAAACCCATCACACATCCACAGGGCCCTCACTCACTGTCAGTTCGAGGAACATCACCTTTCACTCTCCCACACACAACTTCACTGTCCTCATCCTGTCCATGGGACCACTCACCACCCACACATGCCAAGCATACTTATCATCTGGCCTGGCAGGTATCCTGCTTAGATTCTCTCCATCTCTATTTATGCAGGACAAGCTGGCACACAACAACAGGGAGAGGTTGCAGACGGATGGAGGAATGCCTGAAATCAAGGTCCCCACGGATTTGAAAACAGAGCCATCCAGCTGTCCGGTGAGGATCTGGACCATTCCTGTGCTGATGGTGAGGTCGGCGGTGCCCTACCAAGTGAGGATCCAGCAGTGCAACATCCATCAGACAACCATGCTGTGAGTGATGTGTCCTCTTTCACAGGCCATTGCCATACACTAATTATCTCTCCTTGCTTCCACAGGCACATCTGGGAAACAGCCGACAGAGTCCATGACCCAGGGCCTCCAATCAAACCCCAAAGAAACCTCTGAAGAGAAAGCTGGAGGCCCCCTCCCTGAAGTTCCATCATAGCCCTCATCCACACCCTCCACCAGCGCAGAGACACACACCTCGGTGGGACCTAGCTTTACAGTAGCCTCGGGATCACAATCTGGTGAGCACATCGCACTGTCTGATCCACAGCAGACGGTGGCAGGGACTTCACAGGATTCTGGCACTCGGAGGATTGCTGGAGGCCAGAAATTTGCTGAGTCCAAGTCAGATGATGAGCCTCTGGACCTCAGTTGCTGGAGCTGCAAAGGCAAGCTCAGGAACACCAGGAAGGGATGTCCGCACTCCTCAGATTGCAAAGCATGATGGAGGAGTCCGTCCGCCTTCAGGCTGAGGTGATAGCACCAGCATTGCAATGCACCGAGGTCAACACTGGTAGGATGGTGGTCGCCATGGAGACCTTGGTCCAGGATGTCACTCCTGCACTGCTGCGCGGGATTAACTCTATCGCTGACACCATATTTGGCCTCCAACAGTGTGTGAACGAGAGGGGTGTGGGGCAACTCAATCTTACTCCAGCTACTCCTTCTCCTCAAGGAGTCAGCCAGAGGCCCTTGGGCATCCGTAGGGGGGAGGATCAGCAGGTGCACATCCCAGGGCCATCC
The DNA here is from genome assembly GCF_964194155.1 of Cetorhinus maximus. Taxonomy (NCBI): domain Eukaryota; kingdom Metazoa; phylum Chordata; class Chondrichthyes; order Lamniformes; family Cetorhinidae; genus Cetorhinus; species Cetorhinus maximus. The sequence goes on from NC_135882.1 coordinate 12,688,070, forward strand.
ACCGGGGTGACACCAGGAGTGTCCGGCCCATCCAAATCCCCTCTTCCTGTGACCACAGCAGCTTCAGCTCCATAGGCTGAGGAGGGTGTCACTGCCACACAGCAGGACCCCAAAAGCAAGCAAGAGCCCTTCAGGTCTCTGCCCTCCAGAGGATGCCCGCCATGGTCATCACAGACAGGACATAGCAGTCAGCAGGCAGTCTCCACCTCCGCTATGGATGTCCAGGGAGCACCAAGACATACAGGCAGGGTTAGGAATGTTAAGAAGATGTAGTTGCACAGCCAGAGCATGGGTGTTCATCACTTGCACATAATGTTCACTATTATCAATAAAATCCTAAGAATGTCTCCCTGCCTATGGCTCCTTGTTCTGATGAGCAGTGCTCTTGTCAGTCAGATATGAAACCTTTCTGCACAAGATGAAGGCAGGTGTCTCAGTCCAGGGCCTCTTCCCTGTGCTTCGTGCAGCCTTCAGATCAAAGTGATTGTCCAGCCTCACACTCCCTGGACATATTAGTGATGCCTGCTCCTCTGCAATGCTGGTCATTACTGCCAGAAAGTCGTGGGCAGACGTCACTGAGTTCCATCATTCTCTCTGTGTGCTCTCAGCACCTTTAAGGAGGGGCTGGCCCCCATCTCTTTAGCATCTGTGACCAGTGACACTGTGCTCCTGAAGGGCTCAGGTGCTGTAGGCTGACAAAGGATCAGGTGCATTTAATGTTTCACGGCTGCGTCTCTATGATATGACCCTGATCACAGAGCACAAGCCAGCTTCCCTCAGCCACACAGGATTCAGACATTCTCAGAGGCCATGTGAAGATCTATGGAGTGTCCTCACTGCATGTTGTCATCATCCATCTGCAATCGAGCGACTATTAGTGCCTCCAATTCATCTCCATGACAGGAGCCTTATCACAGAGGGTATGTGCGCTGTCATCAACCAGACTGGAGTCAAACATTCACAGATGCAATGTGAGGATCAATGGTGCCTCCTCATTGCAAGTTGCCATCATCCTCCACAAATCTAGCAGCTATGAGGGCCTCCCGAGCATGGCTGCCTCATTGGGCCAGTGCGAGGGCCTCATCGCCATCATCGTTGCTTTCGGGGACCCCCTCACCCTCATCCCCATCAACATCCTCCTCATCGGAGGAGACCTCCAGCTCCTCCATCTCCTCCTCAGCCAACTCCTCTTCCCATTGCAGCGCCAGGTTGTAAAGGGCGCGGCAGGCGACTACGATGCTTGACACCCTCTGTGGGCTGTATTGCAGGGCTCCACCAGACAGGTCCAGGCACTGGTACCTCATTTTCAGCATCCTGATGGTTTGCTCCACCAAGTTATGAGTTGCAGCATGAGCCTCGTTATACCTTCGCTCTTCTGCAGTCTGAGGCCGCCGCATGGATGTCATCAGCCACATCCTCTTCAGGTAGCCCTTGTCGCCAAGGAGCCAACCCTGCAGCTTCTGTGTACCCTGGAAGACATCAAGGATCTGTGACCAACTGAGAATGTTGGAATCATGTACACTGTCTAGGAACCATGCACAGAACTGCAGGGTGCATTTGCGGTGGTCGCACACCAGCTGCACATTCAGCGAATGGAAGCCCTTGCATTGACATAGTTGATCGCATGTTGCGACGGAGATTTGCGAACTACCTGAATGCAGTCGATGGCAGCCTGCACCTGTGGGAAACCCGAGAGCTGGGCAAATCCAATCACTCTTTCGTTCAGGCTGTGGTGAGAGGCAAGTTTGGTCAAAGGAGTGTGAAGATAACACAAGCAGGTCCTCCCAGTAGGAAAGTATCATAAAGCATCAAATACCTTGTGCAAATTCTGAAAACATTGTCAAAATATTCATTCAACCAAAACCATAGTCAATGCTGATTTATGTTCCGCCATCAATTTGACTCTGTGTGCTGTAAATATTGTACTGAAGAAATAAAATAAATTGCATATTTAGTCCTCATCACATTATTTCATTTACTTATAAATTTGCTTTAAAATTGTAATTACTGGAATTGCAATAATCATAAATCTGGTACAATTTAATCACAAGACAGATGCAATAATCAAAAGAGCTTTCTCTCTCTTTCTTGGATGCATTAATCTGGTGATTTGGGGTCTGAGTTGACACAAAGGGGCCTAAATTTATTTGCCATTGTGGCTAATTCATGCAGCAGAATGGAGAGGTCCAGAGCACTATCCTAAATTCATCCTCAGGGCCCCAGCCTTGTAATTCATGTATGGCCAGGGGATGCTGACTGGATCGGGGCCTGAACATTTTTTAACTGGTTCTAATGCCTACAAGTATCTGAGAGGTGAGGAGACAATGTGAAGGAGGGATCAAGAGCTAGCCGACAGCTGACCATGGTTGGTTTATGGAGCCAGGAGGAGCACCCTGCGCTCTTACCAAAAAGATTTTCCAAATGTTTTGAGGCCAATTTTTGAACCAATGCCACTTCAGGAAGTAGAGGCCAGCCTTTCTGATGATGCATCGTCACTCAATCAGAACCTCTGCAAGCACCAGGTCAGAGATTGGCACCACATGTACTTGAGAGGGTAGACTAGAGGGTGAGTCCTCACACGGCGCCATCACTGGGCACCAGTGTTATGGAGCTAGGGGTAGAGAGTAATAGTGTCAACTCGCTGGAGGGCAAGATCACAGAACTCAGAAACTAATTTTAAGGGCCAGAGTGTTGAAGAAAGTTGAAATGGATACACATTGATTCTCTGAGCAGCCTGCCTCCAGCTGGTGAACAAAGTCACTGAGAATGGAGGAGTCCAGTGCCAATTTGTGTCAAGGCTTTACGCAGAGTAGGAAGACCATCCTGTCCAACATGTGAAGTTGGTCAGATCCATGAACACAACAGTGGCTTCCACCACTGGAGCCTCTGGTGACAGCTTATGTACAGATAACGCTGCTGCCTTGGTTGCCCAGACTGTTGCCATCTTGGCTTTGGGAGCCTGCATTGAAAAAGCATCATATTACTCCTGCACTCAGTTCTTGTGCAGAACGGTAAGAATGCTGAGGCACAGTTTCAGGAGAGTGTCTAGGTGTGAGGCACCCGCTGCCCTTTCCTAGGATGGCAGCATGCCTGCTCCGGTGACACTTATCACCCTTCTTAGTGCCACACTCTGGCCTAGGCAAAGTGCTGCAGCCTGGACCTCACCCCTCAAGACCCAGAGCTGCTCTCAGATCCACACAACAGCCATTTGAAATATCTGTGAAGTTGTTGCAACAGAAACAGTTATATATTCAGCCAGAGACATTTGGAATTAGAACTGCATGAGCTGTTAAACACGGATCCTTTATTATCTGTTCCCAACAGACTCCCTCTGCTGGTACATGTGTGTGGGGGAGCTTCAAGTAGACAAAATGCACAATGCACTTTTCCATACGCTAGCATCCTGAATGGAAACTCAGCTACTTTTCTCTTCCCAAGCTGTAGCCATTGGGTAAACACTTAGTAGGAGCTGTAGGATAAGTAAACAAGTACACTAGATGGGCAGTAAGGATTTGCAAAAGGCTGAGTCACAATTGTTTCTATTAGATTGGGATGGAATTGAGTTTTAGATAAATTTGTTTTTTGTTCCAGATTTGGTGTTGGTGTTTTATATTTGTGGTGAAGTTCAATGAAGCCCCATTTGCATGCAGCAGATGGCCACAAATCTGGGTACCCAGAGCTTGACTGTGAAATTTTCCCCTAACCGTCCAGGCAGTGGCAACTATGATTGAGCATGACCAGTTTCCTGTTCCATGACGTTTTTGCTGGCAGGTTAGTGAAGGACAATGTCAGCCACTCTCCCTGTACATGACCATTATTCAATCATCTAGAGAGCGCAGGGCAAGAATCAACAGCTCAGAACATTGGTTGGGCATGGGGGGAGGGGGGGAGTTGATGGCTCAGTGGCAATGTCACAGACAAATAATGTAGATGCCCCGTTTTAATGCTCTGGGGACATGGGTTCAAATCCCACTACAGCAGCTGGTGGAATTTAAATTCAATGAATAAAAATCTGAAATTAAAAGCTAGTCTCAGTAATGATGAGCATGAAACTATTATCAATTGTTGTAAAAACCCATCTGGTTCACGAATGTCCTTTAGGGAAGGAAATCTGCCGCCCTTACCTGGTCAGGCATACACGTGACTCCAGACCCATGATAATGTGATTGACTCTTAACTGCCCTCTGAAATAGCCCAGCGAGCCACTCAATTTAAGAGTAATTAGGGATGAGCAACAAATGCTGCCCTTGCTGTGACACTCACATACTATGAAAGAACAAAAGAAAATTGGAGATATGTAAACCAGTACATGGATTCACTTTTCTTTCAGCTCACACAGGAGATCGCTTGTCCACTCTGGCTATCCAGGATGATTGGTATCCCTGGGACACAGGATTGGTGGATGATTAGACATGGGGGGAGGAAAGCGAGGTCTGGAATATAGAAACTTAGAAGCTACAGGAAGAATTTTGAGCAGTCTGGTGCAACAAGCCAAGCAGAGTGGGTGAGGCAGGGTTGGAGAAGGGTTGGGGGAGGAAGATAGAATGGGGTTAAGGGGCAGAGGTTCGTGGTGTTAGAAAAATTAAAATCATCAGTTATGTAGATTTAGTCTATTTTAATTATTTGTTGTTAATTTCATATATCACATATATTCTGTGCATTTATATTGATTAGAGTTAGCTAGGGGGCGGGTCACCACACTAAGAGTTGGGGTTGGCAGGGCAACAGGGCAGGATGTGGTATTGGCGAAGGTGGCCATATTGGGAGCTGGGGTCACAATCATGGACGAAGCAAGGAGCAGGTTTGAGGGGATAGAGAAAAAAGAGAAAATGGCAGAGACGATGTTATGAATATTTCACCTCAGTGTATATATTATCCATATTTCATCGGGTTGATTACACAAGACCGTGTGGGAAAATCACTCTCAGGGCGATGTTTTGGCAGGAGTCGACCACTCGTGGATTATTTCATTTTCTACGCCTGTTAGTTATGCCTCTTCTTCCCCTCTGCAAGAAGGAACATATATCTTCAGCGTCTCACTGTCTCCAGCACCCATCTCAGATATTCCAGGATTGTCCCATAATTCGGCTTTACATCCTGCGTCCCGGGTCAGCACTTCCCGGGAATGGGTTCTGGCGCGGATTTCTTACGTCCCTGCAGGCATTATTTCTGCCCATGCATTGGCTGTGCCAGGTTGATGCATTGTGTTCGGGGCTGTCCAGCGGCTGTCCGGGGGTGGGGATGGGATCAGAGCCAGCATAATCAGACACAGGGCAGGAGCGACAGCAGTCATCTCCTGCACAAGTCAAGGACTGATTCCTCCTCACTCGCCACTCCCAGGGTCTCGCCAGCATTCCCCCCCCTACCCCCGCCCACTGCTCCCAAAGCCTTGCTGCAGCCATTTTGACCCCTGCCAGGGTCCCTTTAAGTAGACATTGACAGGTGGGGGTTGTTATCACGCCCACGATCTGTGATTGGACAGGAAACCCGGAATCAGAATGGCAACGCCAGGACTCAGTTAAACTTTTAACACTTTAACGATCGGGGTTCCTGACCCTTTGCCTGGATTCCCTCCAACTGCAAGTGGTTCTGCTCAAATAAAATTCCATCCTGTCTGTCTAATGGCCCCTTCTCTCTCCCAGTGATCAAAAAAAGGCATCTCCTAGGATTCCTTCAAGCATCTTCCCTCTGATGGATTTCAGGCGGATAGGCCTGTTAGTCCCCTGGCATTTGTCCCCTTTTTATATAATCTGCCTCATGCAGAAATTACTGTTTGCAATATGAACTCCTAACATGTGTGCATGACCTCCTTTTTTTGCCTTATTTTAAAGGGTAGGGTAATCCCATGAACATGCTAAACATTGGTGTTATAATATTCGTGACACTTCTAAGTCTACGTGTAACCTCAGCGGTTGTTGAATTAATTGCTTACGATTTATCTGTATATTTTCTGAATAAATTAGACTGCATTCAGTAAGCAGTTTATTTTCCTTGTTGCTTAAAAGCCTAATAGTTTAATAGATTAGATTTTACTTGTTGATAGTACAAATGCTGCAAATTGAGTTTTTTTTTTTGCAGCCTTCAGCCATTTAATTGCCAAATAATCATATTGAGTTTCATCTAATGTATATTTGGATTTCTGTATTGCTGCGATAAGTGAACAGGAGAGCTGATTCATGCTGCTATGGAGCATAGAAACCAATTACCCCAAACCATGTTTTCATTTTTAAAGTAATTTTTGGTAGAATTGATTTTTTGAAAACGCCATAGATACTGTTCAACATACCTGTAATTGAAAAGACAAGCAAGAATTAAAACATTGCGCGCAATACAAGATACATTTTGCCATTGAAAGGTTTTGTTGGCCTTGCGGATCTAATATTTCCACGCAAAGGCACATTTAGATTCTTAATCACGAGATCAGTGACACAGAACCAAGCGATCTATCCGGTTATCTTCATTGCAATGTGAAAAGAAGGGGAATAGAGACTAATGTTTTTTTGCCCTGATAGCGCCACTGCAAATGGTACACAGCACAGTGGTTATGTTACTGGCTTAGTAAGCTAGAGGCCTGAGTTAATGTTCTGTGCTTATGCATTCAAATCCCATCAGGCCAGGTTTTAAATTTAATTATATAAACCTGGAATAAAAAGCTAACATAAGAACATAAGAAATTGGAGCAGGGCTTGGCCATACAGTCCCTTAAGCCTGTTCTCCCATTCAATACAATCATGGCTGATCTTCTGCCTCAACCCCATTTTCCCACCCTCTCCCCATATCACTTCATTCACTCAGTGACCATCAATCTGTCTGTCTCAGCCTTGAATATACCCAACGATGGAACATTCACAACCCTCTGGGGTAAAGAGTTCCAAAGATTCACAACCCTTTGAAAATTTTCTTCTCATCTCAGCCCTAAATCATCGGTCCTTCAAACTGTGCCCCGATGTTCTAGGTTTGCCAACCAGGGGAAACAGTGTCTCAGTATCTACCCAGTCAAGCCCCTTCAGAATCTATTGTGTTTCAATGAGGTCACCTCTCATTCTTAAAAACTCTGATGAGTATAGACCCAACTTACTCAGCCTTTCATCACAGGACAACCCTTTGCCCCTAAAGCAAGTATATCGTGACTTAAATATGGAGTCCAAAACAGTGCACAGTCCTCCACATGTGGTCTCATCAACACCCTGTACAAGTCTAGCAAGACTTCCTTCTTCCTGTACACCTACCCCTTGCAATAAAGGCCAACATGCTATTTGCCTTCCTAATTGCTTGCTGTGCTAGCATACTAACTTTCTATATACCTTGTACAAGTAAACCAAATTCCCTCTGAACATCAACATTTAAGTTTCAAGCCTTTTAAAAAATATTCTGCTTTTCTATTCTTAGTACCAAAGTGAATAATCTCATACTTCCCCACATTATCCACCATCTGCCACCTTGTTGCCCACTTAACTTAACAATATTTCTTTGCAACCTCTTTGTGTCCTCCTCACAACTTGCCTAGCTTTGTATCACCAGCAAACTTACCCTCTATTTCTATTATCAAGTCATTAATATAACTGAGGCCACGGCACTGATCCTCGCAGCACTCCACTAGGCACAGCCTGCCGATTTGAAAATGCTCTGTTTATCCCTACTATTTGTTTCGTGTCTGTTAACCAATCCTCTATCCATGTTAATATATTACCCACAACTCCATGAGCCCTTATCTTGCATATTATCCTTTTGTGTGGAACTTTATTGAATGCCTTTTGGAAATCCAAGTATACGACATACAGTCTCCCTCCTTTCTTGAGTAGTGGTGTTACATTTGCTAACTTCCAATCTGCTGTGACCATTCTAGAGCCTGGGGAATTTTGGAAAATCCTAATCAGCGCATCCACTATCTCTGCAGCTACTTATCTTAAACCCCTAGGGTGCAGGCAAACAAGACCTGGGGATTTGTTGGCTTTTAGTCCCTATGTTTCTCCAATATCCTTTCCTCACCTGAAATGTTTTGTTCTTACCTGCATGCACAATTCTTTTCCCCTTTGGCGAATAGCAGGGAAATGCTGGAAGGGTTAACAGGCTAATTATCAACCCGTTTGAACCACAGCATGAACATTCTTTCCATGGTTAACAAGTCCTGGAGCGGGACTTGAACCTGAAGCTTCTGGCTCAGAGCCATGAGACCTCCTCAACTGAAATTAATTACCTCACTGTTAGCCCGTAAGTTGCCCTCCATTTGCACTATGTAATTTGTGTCTTCCTCTGTGAAGATAGAAACCAAATATTTGTTCAATGTCTCTGCCATTTTCTTATTCTCATGATAATTTCCCCTGTCCCTGTCTCTTTTCTTTCCAACATTGTAAGCCTCTTCTTTTAATCTAATATTATGCTTAATTTCCCTAGTAAACCAGGGATGGATCTTTCTTTGTTTTCTAATGGAATGCATTTTTGTTGAACATTTCGAATTGTTTCTTTAAATGTTTATTGCCATACCTTTTAATCTGTTTACCCAATCAACCTTAATCAACTGTCCCCTCATACCCATGTAATTGGCTTTGTTTAAATTTAGGATTCATATTTGGGATGGGGGTACATCACTTTCAAACTTAATATGGAATTCAATTGTATTATGATCACTATTTCCAAGTGGATCTTCTACTATGACATTACTAATTAACCCTGTCTTATGACACAATACCAGATCTAAAGTAGTTTTATCTCCACAATGCATTGTTCCAGGAAACTGTCACAAAAGCATTTAACAAACTCAGCTTTCAGACCACCTTTGCCAATTTGATTGGTCCATTCTATATGAGTTAAAGTGCCACCCCGCACCCCCCAATTATTACATTGTCTTTGTTACAAGGTCCAATCATTTCTTGCTTAATGCTCTGTCCAATAGTATAACTACTATTAGGAAGTTTACAAATTTCTACCACCAGCATTTTCTGACCCTTGATATTCCTAATCTCCACCCATGCTGATTCTACTTCCTGATCTTCTGAGCCAAGATCCTTTACTCACTACTGTCCATATGTCCCCCTTTATTATGTTTGTCTTTTCGAAATGTTGCGTACCCTGGAATATTTATTCGCCAAACCTGGTCACTTTGTGACCCTGTCTCTGCAATGATTTAAATCATCCCATGGATGATTTTTTTAAAATATGATGGTAAAACTATTTTTGTCAATTATGCCCATTAAAATCAAATTTCTGTGAAGATCAATGTTTTGAATATTATGATTTAACGACTACCTTGGCAAAGAAAAATGTTTTGTTTTCGATGTCAAGGCTGTGTTTTAACTAGTTACGCCTTATCCTGTTAAACCTTTCTTCCCTGTTTGAAGACTATCACTTTTGTTTGATGTATTCATCTACATTCTCACCTAAGCTTTGTTGTTACAAAGGAACACTAACAACAACAGCAACAACTTGCATTTATGTAGGGCCTTTAAAGTGGTAAAATGCCCCAGGGCTCTATCAAAATTTTAGCTCACGTTTAGGGAGGGTGAGAAGTGGAAGGGCAGCGAGGAGAGCATTGGAATAGTCGGTTCTGGGGGCTACAGTGACACAAATGAGCTGATACAGGGGTGAAGACACACAGCGCTACAGAGATACATGTAGGTGGCTCTGGTGAGGGGGCGGATGTGAGGTCGAAAGCTCTTCTTGGGGTCAAGTGTAGCAGCAAGGTTATATCTTAACTAGCTACGCCTTAACCTGTTAAACCTTTCCTCCATGTTTGAGGACTATCACTTTTGTTTGATGTATTTATCTACGTTCTCACTAAGCTCTGTTGTTAGAGTCAGGTTCAGCCTCAGATAGTTGCCAAAGAGAGGGATTGATTCGGTAGCTACGGAACAAAGTTTGTCACAGGGGCCGGAAGCAATGGCTTCAATTTAGTTGGAGGAAATTTCTGCTCATCCAACACTGGATGACAGACAAGCAGTGTGACAACTGAGAGGTAGCAGAGGGGCTGAAGTGGAGGCAGTCAGGTAGAGCTGGATGGCGCCTGCTTACAGGTGGAACCTGACATGCACTTACAGATGATGATGTCACCAAGGGGCATCATGGAGATAAGTAATGTTACCCTTACTTTCCCTTCAGCTGCCCTGGCCTTTCTCCTATGGTTTATACATTAGGGAGCTCCTCCAGGGTTGGATGAACACTGTAACAACATCATTCATTCTTAGTACAGTTGATATTTCATGGGGCCCACAGAAATGGCAAGGCACTTGCACAGTAAGCACATTAATAGCCACTTCCAGCAGGATAGATGTTACTGAGTTATTTCATTAGAGAGTCACAGAAAGCTTCAGGTTCTTTATGATCCTAACACCAGGAGCTTGCCAAAGGGGAAACTTGCACAAAATAGAAGCATTACGATCACTTAAAGGTGAGCGGCCTGCAAAGGTTGAGGAAAAAGTTAGAGATAATTTTTAACAGACAGAAATTGCCTCCTGTGTATGTTTCAGCCTTTGCAAAGGTTGCTTAGGGTGTAAAAGCTGTCAGGAAAAAACCCAAACCTTTGTAATAAATATGGAAGCAGGGTCTGTGGTCTGTGGAAAAACAATGGAATGTTGCATTACCAAAACTCCCTTCTCCCATCCGCTGGGGAAGGGGGAGATGCTATTGCATGAGGTGAAGACAGGAACTATTGGCCTAATTGGCACTCCAAGCCACTCTGCCAAAATGATAACAGTGCCGTATGCTTGACAGGAGATGATGGCAAAGAATTTGAGGGAGGAGGTGACCTTGGCTGTCACTGGCATGCCGTAACAGTACAGGTTGTCAGGAAGTGTACCTGCAGCAGACGATAAAGAAGGGGAAAAAAAGACTTGCATTCTTATGGCGCCTCTCATGTCCCAAGTTGCTTTCTGGCAAAAAAGTACTTTTGAAGCGTAGTCACTGTTGGGATCTGTCGGCAACAGCAGCCAAATTTCACACAGCAAGCTCCCACAATGTGATAATGACCAGATAATCTGTTTCTTTATGCTAATTGAGGGATAAATATTAGCCAGAACTCCTCCGGTTCAAATAGTGTCATGAGATCTTTCACATCTATCTGAAAGGGCAGACTTAGATTAACATCTCATCTTGAAAGAGGACACCAGCAACAGGTCAGCACTTCCTCAATGTTGCAGTAGAACATTAGCCTAGATTTTCTGCTCAGGTCTGCAGAGTAGAGCTTGAACCCACAACCTTCTGACTCAGAAGCATGAACTCTACCATCTGAGCCACAGGTAACACTCTAAACAGGAGGTGGAGTCTGTTCCACATGGTTATTGGCAAATGTGTGTGCCTGATCTGCAAAAAAGAATGGTGGCACAATGGTAGATAAAGATGATCCGGCTCTGATGACTGCAGATCTCCTTGGCATGCCTCCTTCCATCTTGGATCACTTCAACTTTGTGTATTTACATACATGGATTGTAATCCTGTCTTTGCATTCTCCATAGTCCATCTTAGTCCACTCCTTTCTAATATTTCTCTATAACTGCTCCACACCCTCAGCTTTTGCACCTTAGTCCTCCTTTCTACTTCTAAATGCTGGTGGCTATCCCCCTGACAACTTAGTTTTAACGCTTCCCAAAGTACAGCAAAGAAAATACAAGGATAAAGAGTTTTGGGCACTCATGTATCTTAATGGCCCATTCCAAATGTGCAAAGTACATCCAATTATGACTGAAGTAGATAGAAATTTATGGGTGGTTTTGTTTCGAAACAAATTGATATTAAAACTAAATTGTAGCCAAACTAAAATATCTGCTGTAAAATCGTGTTTTGCAAGAAAATGACGTAGCAGGTCACATAGCAGATTTTCTTCCCCTCCAAGTGTCTATTCTACTCAGGTGCTGCTGGAGTTATGGCCAGAACATCTACCCTACTAAGCAAAAAGGTCTCAGCTATGATAGCTCAATTGATCCAAACCAGAGGAACATTAATATGCAATAATTGGCCTCAGTACCACTGAGCTCATTAATGGGGGAAGTATCCATGGTTCAAGAGCTTGGTCAAAGAGGTAGGCATTATGGAAAGAATTCAGCAAAGGAGAGAGATAGAGAGATGGGGACATTCGGAGAAGGAATGCCAGTGTTTAGGGCCTAGGCCAATACTTATCCCTCAATCAGCATCATAAAACAGATTATCTGGTCATTACCATTTTACTGTTTGTGGGAGTTTGCTGTGTGCAAATTGGTTGCTGCAGTTCCTACATTACAGCAGTGACTACACTGCAAAAATACTTCATTGGCTGCAAAGCACTTTGAGATATCCGGAGGGGTCGTGAAGCTTTTCTTAGTAGGTAGCATCATGAAGCTAAGACAGGATTCTCGAAATGATGGGGCATATGATCAGGCTGCAGGATGTCCTCTCCCTCTCTCCACTGTCTTTAAACCTCTTACATTTCTATCTTTCTTCAGTTCTGATGAAAGGTCATCGACCTGAAACGTCAGCTCTGCTTATCGCCAGGCATGCTGCCTGACCTGCTGATTTATCTTTCCAGTTTTTTCTTTTTGTTCTTGCTTCAGGTTTCCTGCACTTGTGATCACTATGGGAGGGGGAATGGTGTTTCCTTAAGTCAGTGAGTGGGTGCACTTCCAGCTCTGTCCGCTGGCGGCGGTGTCGGTGCACTGAGCCCCTCCCCCTCCCCCCCGGGACCTGGAGGAAGGGGGCGGAGCCTATCCCCAGGCCGCCGGGCCGGGCGGGCCAATCGCGGGCGCCGTTTGATGCCGGTGCGGCGGAAAGCTGCGAGCCAATGGGGAGTGGCGCTCTGTCAAAGCGGAAAGATGGCGGCGGCGCCGCTACTGGAGCTGGAGTCGCTGGAGAAGACGCTGGGGCTGCGGGGACGGAGCAAACTGGAGCACGGCCAGAGCGGCAGCACGGTGAGTGAGTGAGCCCCGGGCAGGCGCCGTGTGTGAGGGGGGAGAGCCGGGCCGTCGGGAAAGCGGCTTAAACCTGGAGGAGGGTGGGGGGGGGGCTCGAGTTCGCCTGGTGGCCGCGGCGAGTGACGGCGGTTAAATCGGGCGGGGTTCACGCCCGCCCGGCGTGAGCCGCAATCTCGCTGCGCACCCGCCTTCAGTTCAAGTACACGTGTCCATGCGGGAAGGGGAGGCCTGAAGGAAACTATTATTGTCATTTGTGAGCTATTTTTTAGGGTAGCCGTTGCCTCCAGTGATTATTTGTGAACCTCACATTGGCTTAAAATGTGAGAGAGAATTGGCATTGAAATTGGGACGTGATAAATCCCCTTAAAATACTTCCTGCCCCCCCCCCCCCAATGGGACAGGCGGCCTAGGATCGAAATCGGTGGAGAAAGATTGTTCACAGTGCGGCCAAAGTCAGATGGAAGACAGACAACGCTCACCCTCACATGCTTTAGTGGTCCAGAAACATGTATTCACCCACCGTGTTCATTCTTTGGCTGTGGGCCTGACTGCCAAGGTCATCATCATCATCATCATTCATTGCTCTTGAAATACCTTGTTAGGGCATTTCAGCCCCCACCCACCCAATTAAAACTCAACTATGTTGTTGCGGGTCTAGGAGACACATATGGGTCAGACCAGGTAAGGATGGCAGATTTCCTTCTCTGAAGGGCATTAGTGAGCCAGATGGGATTTTACATCAATCTGGGAACTTTCATGGTCCCTCATATTAATACTACATTTTTTTTATTTCTGATTTATTTCATTAGCTGAAGTTAAATTCATCTGCTGAGGTGGGATTTGAACTCATCCAGGCCTCTGGATTACTGGTCAAGTAATATAATAACTAGGCTACTTATCACTTGGATGATGTTTGACTAATTAAAATAAATTAATTTTATGCAGCCAAATCATAAATTCTATCAACTGTTCCCTTATCTTTCTGCAGTTCTCACTCATTGGAAACTTTGAAGTTTGTAGCACAGGAGGTCATTCACCCACTGTTTTTGTGCGATGCAATGATCTGTGCCTCAACCAACAAAAAAAGTGAAGCTTGAATTCTGAATTTTTTTTACCCCAAGTCAGCTAGTGTGGAGACCCATCACTGAGTCTCCAACCCAAGCAACTGATCAGTCACAGAAATAAAATTTCTGATAAAAGATTATTGACCTGAAATGTTAACTTGGCTCTCTCTCCACTGATGCTGCCAGACTTGCTGAGTATTTCCAGCATTTTCTGTCTTTTTCAGATTTCCAACATCCACAATGTTTTGCTTTTGTAACATTTGTTTGCCTGCTGCAGAGTGATATTCTTTCTCTGCTTACCCAAGTGCTTAAGTTTCCATTGGCCAAACACAACTTAGGGGTGCCCTGCCCCCCGCTGAAAGTGTATTGCTGGTGTTTAATAAAAATTGAGAAGTGTCAGTGTCTTGAAACAAAAAGGAGCTCTTCTGGACCAATCTTTTGTTTCATTACCTGTCCTGTTAATCATCTCCCGTTGCCTTGTAGCATCATCCTTTTTGTCATTTAATCACTCCTGCCTTCCACTGTGTCACATTCCTTCCCTCATTTTCTGTTTATATTTCAGATTTCCAGCATCTGCAATATTTTGCCTTTTTTTTATTGATGTCTATAGGGATAATTATAGACGTCATACGTCACAGGACACAATGATTCTGTGCTGCTGGGAGTGAGGATGTTTCTTTGAGCAGATCAAATGGGTTAAGTAGGCCACGTAAAAGGAAAAATGCTGCATGGCCGGTGAAGCACTGAGGCTGATGGGCATTGTTCGGTGTTTTTTGTGTGTGGTTAACTCACCACCTCGATGCTACATGTTCATTGTGAATAGAAGCAAGGATACATGTTGTAGACAGAGAGAAGTGGCGTCACTAGACATCATTTGCTAGCAGAAAATCAGTTCCAGGTCACATTACAAATTGCACCCCACCCCCATATATTGTACAGCTGCAAGCGACAGTGTGTTATTTCTTTGTATGGAAAGAGTTGTCAACACTTAAGACTTAAAGAAAAAAAGAACCACTTTTTGAAGATGATTTTAAGGCTGTATTTAATTTGGATATTCTTCAAACGGGAGCAAAGTTTGAGCAGCTCATCATCTGAACTGGCAGACAGTTGTCTTGTAATTTCTAGAAGGGGTTCATTATCCCCTCCGTACTGTTTAAGATGGACTGTGATTGTCCAATAATCTGTAAATGATTCCCACGTGCAGACTATCCACCTTAATAAGAAGTGGGCTGAGAAGTGGTTGGAACCAATCCTGAATGAATGAATCCCCCCCCCCCCCCCCCCCCCACCACCACCCCGGCCAATGGCATTGAAAAAGTTTTTCATCAGAGAAGATTTTTTTATTGTTGTTGAAAGTAACAATCGCATTTGTACCCAGCCGGAGCATGCTTTTCACACCTGGAGTAGTGTGCGTCATTTTGGTCTCCTTACCTAAGGAAAGATGTACTTGCCATAGAGAGAATGCAACAAAGGTTCACTAAATTAATTTCTGGGATGGGAGGGATTGTCCTATGAGGGGCGATTAAATAGACTGGGCCTTTATTCTCTGGATTTGAGAAGAATGAGAGGTGATCTCATTCAAACATACAAAATTCTTACAGGGCTCGACAGGGTAGGCGCAGGAAGGATTTTTCCCCTGGCTGTGGGGGCAGGGGGCTTCAAGAGCCGGGGGACAGTCTCAGAATAAGGGCCAAGTCATTTTGGACTGAGATGAGGAGGAATTTTTTTCACTCGGAGAATGGTGAATCTGAAATTATCTGCCCCAGGGGACTCTGGAGGTTCAGTCATTGAATATGTTCAAGACTGAGATCAATAGATTTCTACATATTAAAAACATCAAGGGATATGGGGATAAGTGCTGGAAAATTGTGATGAAGTAGAAGA
Source organism: Cetorhinus maximus (assembly GCF_964194155.1). NCBI lineage: Eukaryota > Metazoa > Chordata > Chondrichthyes > Lamniformes > Cetorhinidae > Cetorhinus > Cetorhinus maximus. The sequence continues at coordinate 12,703,893 of NC_135882.1, forward strand.
TCAGCCATGGGTTCATTGAATGGCGGAGCAGGCTCGGAGGGCTGAATGGCCTACTCCTCCTAATTCTTATGTTCAAACCCCCTTCATTAGCCTTCCAGGAGGTGGGCATCACTGCCCACATTACAATCGGTGATCTCATTCTGGAGAGTAACAAAGTATCTTCGTGGCTGTGAAATCACCAAAGTAGCAGCAACGATGGTTTGATGTCGGGTGGGGGGGAGGAGCGGGTAAAGATTTGACAAACTGAACCAAGTATGTCCATATACATAACAGGGCACATTTTGAGTAATGAATTCGCTTCCCCTCCCCCACCCCACATGACTTCCCTTCCCCTTTAGTGCTGCCTCGAAACAGTTAAAATAATGTAAAAGTTCCTGTGTGTGCTCCTTTAATCGACACTTAATTCGAAGTTCCCCGTCTAATGTTTCATCCTTGCAGTGTAATGGTCAGTGAGGTTTTCCAGTGTAATTGAGTTTGGTGTAAATAAATCACGCAGCTTAAGTTTTAGGTGCATAACTTCTGAAAGAATTGTTATTGAAATAAATATAACATCTATAATTAATGAAATATAAAATGCAGGTACAGCAATTCCTCACTGAACATCCTAGTTGTGTTCCTGACAAGTGCAACTTTAAGTGAAACAATGTTAAGCAAATCAGATTTTCCCATAAGAACTAATCTATAAACTAGAGTTAGGTTCTTTTGGACAATTTTAAATGCTTTAATGGTATGTGGGCATTGCTGGCTAGGCCAGCATTTGTTGCTCATCTCTAATTGCCTTTGAGAAGGTGAGCCACCTTCTTAAATGCTGCAGTCCACATGGTGTAGGTACACCCACAGTACTATTAGGGAGGGAGTTCCAGGATTTTGATCCCATGACAGTGAAGGAATGACGACATAGTTCCAAGTCACGATGGTGTGTGACTTGGGGAGGAATTTCAGCTGCTGGTGTTCCCAAGCGTCTGCTAACCTCGTCTTTCCAGGTAGTGGGTTTGGAAGGTGCTGTCGAAGGAACTTTGAGTTGCTGCAGTGCATCTTGTAGATGGTACACACTGCTGCCACTGTGTATTGGTGATGAAGGGAGTGAATGTTTAAGGTGGATAAGAACATAAGAACTAGGAATAGGAGTAGACCATTCAGCCCCCTCGAGCCTGCTCCACCATTCAATAAGATCATGGCTGATCATCTTGTATTTCGATTTCCACATTCCCAACTAACCCCAATGAGCTTTGATTCCCTTAACAAGAATCTATCTAACTCTGCCTTAAACATATTCAATGACCCCGCTTCCAACTACTTCTGAGGCAGAGAGTTCCAAAGCCGCACAACCATCTGAGTGAAAAAAAGTTCTCACCTCTGTCCCAAAAGGGCGACCCCTAATTTTAAAACAGTAGATGGAGTGCTAATCAAGTGAGCTGCATTGTTCAGGATGGCGTTGAGCTTTGTGAGTGTTGTTGGAGCTGCACTCCAGGCAAGTGGAGAGTTTGGGGGAGATGGTGGCATAGTGGTAATGTCACTACATAAACAATCAGACATGCAGGCTGAAACTCTGGGGCCATGGGTTCAAATCCCACCACAGCAGCTGGTGGAATTTCAATTCAATTTCAATCAATTGAATCTGGAATTGAGAGCTAATATCAGTAATGGTGACCATGTAACTATTGTTGATTGTTGTACAAACCCATCTGGATCACTAATGTCCTTTAGGGAAGGAAATCTGCCATCCTTGCCTGGCCTACATGTGACTCCGGATCCACAACAGTGTGGTTGACTTTCTAGAGCAATTGGATATGGGCAACAAATGCTGGCCTTGCCAGTGACACCCACGATCCAGGAAAGAATATCAAAGGATATTCCATCACACTCCTCACTTGTCCCTTGTAGATGGTGGGCAGGGGTCACCAACACATCGATTGTGAGTGACTGGTAGCTTGTCGCCTGCCAATGAGTAGCTCGCATTAAGATTTGCCCATTACAGGATTCAAGTTACATAATTATTTTTCCGCCGCAAACTAACTAGTTTTCCAACTTCTGTAAATGACACTGGTGTAAGTGCGGGTCCGACCGCCGTAAGTAATAAAATGGGTGTAGTTGTGACCTGTGTGGTGGAGGATCGACATAAGTCGAGGACCATCTGTACTAGCACAACTCTGCTAGCTAGCATGCGGCAGGAAAAATAATCAGCTCTTGTTGACATCATGGATGCAGAGGCAACTCCACCCCAAAAAAAAGGCAAAAGACATACTATTTCCATCAAGAGTGGGAGAATGATTATTTTGTTTCAGCATTAAGGACAAGTGTGTCTGTTTAATCTGCAGTGTCAGAGTTGCAGTGGGGAAAAAAGTGTAATGTCGAGGGGCATTTTGGAACAGTGCGCAAACATTTTGAGAGGAATTTTCCCACAAGAAGCAGTCTGCGGTCACAAAAAGTAAGTGAACTAAAAGCTGCAGTGTAGAGACAGCAATTTTTTTTTACAAAATCAATCAAGAAAGCTAATGCGGCAACAGAGATATCTTTCAAAGTTGCTCATTATTTGACCAAAAACAAGGCAACATTTACAGACACAAGGGCGCAATGACTCTGGCCGAGTCCCAATTCAGAGATTTCAAAAACAGCCCTGAAATTGTCTGCCATTTCAGGCGTGTAGTTAGGAGCAAACGCCATGGCAAGAATGGTCTCTGCATTATCAGCCGATGTGCTGGAGCAGCTAGGGATTTAAATACATGTAAGTGGTTTTCTATTCAATGTGATGAATCGGCTGACACAAGCAGTAGTGGCAGTGTTCATTCGAATGGTGTTTGAAGACTTCACCATTAAAGAGGAATTGCCACTGAAATCCACAACCAGGGGAGTTGATATCTACAACGAGGTCAAGAACTATTTCGCAAAGAAGAACGTGCCACTGGAGAAACTAGTGGCAAGAACGACCGATGGCGCGCCAGCAGTGACTGGGCGTCATACCGGGTTCGTTGCAAGTTGTAAAGCAGACCCCGATTTCCCTCGTTTCTTGATTGCATCATCCATCAACAGGCAGTTAGTGCCAAAGTAATGGGGTTTGATCACGTTATGTCTCCTGTTGTTAGCATTATTAATTCGATTTGTGCAAAAGCCAAACTTCAAGTCATTTCTCGATGAACTGTCAGCCGAGTATGACCACCTTTTGCTGCACACAAAACCGGTGGCTTAGCAGGAGGAAAATACTGCGTAGATTTCTTTCACTTTTTGCAAGAAACCAAAGCTTTCATGGACTCAAGAAATGAAGGTACTGCAAAATTATCAAACGTTGCGTGGCTGCTTGATCTGGCATTTCTAACAGATGTGACAGAGAAATTGAACACCCTGAACTGTGAATCGCAAGAGAAAGAAAAGACAATTGCCGACATGATTAGTGCAGTGAAAGCTTTCAAAGTTAAACCTTAACCTTTTGGTACAGCAAGTGCAGAAGAGAAAAATGCAACATTTTCCTTCTGTGCTCCAAACACTGGCAGAAAATGAAGCTGCTGCTGGGCTCCTGGACATGACGAGTACAGTGACCTCCTGACCAGGCTTGGCCCAAGAGTTCAACGACAGATTTAGTGATTTTGAGCAGCTGGAGGCCTGTGTCGTATTTACGTCAAGCCCCTTCACGGAAGTAGATGTTGGTGACATTTCTGAACAAATTAGTGTGCTGTTAACCTTGATTGTGTCACTATGGAAATGGAGATTGGCAGCCTTCAAAATGACATTCAGTTAAAATTAAGGCAACCTACCACTAATCTCTGGAGTCTCGGGGGTACCGAGAAGCACAGTAACATCCGCACTGCAGCAATGAAAGTGGCTTCCCTGTTTGGTCCCACCTATCTTTGTGAATCCACCTTTTCTGGCATGAGCTTCATCAAATCCAAATTTCAAACGCACCTGACCGATGAACATCTGAATGACCCCATCAGATTTGCCCCCTCAGGATACATACCAGATTACACAGCACTGGCGGATGCCATGCAGTGTGAAGTTTCACATTGAAATGAGCGTTAAGAATCAGTTTTCTTCAGTTTAAATATTTTTGTAATTCGACTGTAATAACTTAATACGTACCCTTATCAATCCATATATTTTCAGTATATGTCTTAGTAGCTCGTATTATGACGCAGCGGACGGTAAAGGCTGAATTGTTCAAATCCCAGAGGGAAACTTGAAACAATGTCATAACCCATTTTTGCAATTTGTGTGTTTCGAGATGCAGGCTTTGAATTCAGTAGTAATATGACACCAAGTCTTTTTTATAAAACTAAATTAAACATTTATTAATAAAAGATTGAAAACACATGTCTACAAAATTACTACTATAATAACTACAAATGCCCCCTAATTAATCTCTCTCTCGGTTACACCCCCGTTATGACAATAGTAAAACACATATTTAAACAGACCCCTGGCAAAGCACACCCTGGACAGTCACATTCAAAATGAGTTTCTTTCAGCTCAGGTCCTTGCCTACGACTTGTGGCTTACAGGTTGGAGACTTTAGATCTTGGAATCCCTCCTCTTTTTACCCAATAGCCTTCTCTTGTTTATGTATATTTTCCTTTTTGAATGTAAACTCTCATTGTCACTAGGGTTTTTTTAAACTTTAAATATTCTTACAATAAAACCCTTTCACAATACCCACTGTACTAGTAAGCTTTGAAAACAAAGTAAACACATTGTTTCTGAGCTTCACCTGGTTAGGTGTAATATTTCACCCGCTCTTTTGAATGGTCTATTTAAAAATGCATATTGCCCCCTTTATACCTCACCTATTTCTCTGTTTACCTAATTACCATTTCAAACCTACTTCCCTTCTAAACATAAAAGCCTCTAGACCAGCTGGCTTTAATCCAATTAGACACAGACACCCCTAAATTCTATTAAAATAATATCCAATAATATTATTATATCTTCTTGACGCTCGGGATAGTTTCATTAATCAGAAGTAGTTCTCATTAAAGAAAAGGTTGGCGACCCCTGTTTTAGGGAGTAAGGAGGTGAGTTACTTGCTTCAATTGCCAGCCTCTGACCTTGTAGCATCCTTCTTATTATTTATATAGCTGGCCCAATTCAGTTTCTGGTCAGTGGTAACCGCTAGGATTTGATTCAGCGATTGTAATGCCATTGAATGTCATGGGGAGATGGTTAGATTCTCTCTTGTTGGAGTTGATCATTGCCTGGCACTAGTGTGTTGTGAAAGTTACTTGCTATTTATTAGTCCAAGCCTGAATGTTGTCCAGGTCTTGCTGCTTATGGACATGAGCTGCTTCACTATCTGAGGAGTCGTAAATGGTGCTGAACATTGTGCAATCATCAGCGAACATCCCCACTTCTAACCATATGATTGAGGGAAAGTCATTGATGAAGCGGTGGCAGGTTGGGCCTAGGACACTACCCTGAGGAACTTCTGCAGCCATGTTCTGAAATGGAGATGATTGACCTCTAACAATCACAACCATCTTCTTTTGTGCTAGGTATGACTCCAACCAGTGGAGAGTTTTCCCCCCGGTTCCCATTGGCTTCAATTTTGCTAGGGCTTCTTGGTGCCACACTCGGTCAAATGCTACCTTGATGTCAAGGGCAGTCACTCACCTCACCTCTGGAGTTGAGCTCTTTTGTCCATGTTTGAACCAAGGCTGTGACGAGGTCAGGAACTGAGTGGCCCTGGTGAAACCCAAACTGAGCATCAATGAGTAGGCTTTTGCTGTGTAAATGCCATTTGATAGCACTGTCGACGACCTCTTCCATCACTCTGCTGATGATGATTGAGAGTGGACTGATGGGGCAGGTTGGATTTGCCCTGCCTTTTGTGTACAGGACATACCTGGTCAATTTTCCACATTGCCAGATAGATGCCAGTGTTGCAGCTGTTCTGGAGCAGCTTGGCTAGGGGCGGAGCTAGTTCTGGAGCACAAGTCTTCAGTACTATTGCCGGAATGTTGTCATGGCCCATAAGTCCTTGCAATATTCAGTGCCTTCAACTGTTTCTTGATATCGTGGAGTGAATCAAATTGGCTGAAGACTGGCATCCTTGATGCTGGAGACATCAGGAGGAGACAGAGTTGGATCATTTATTCGGCACTTCTGGCTGAAGATGGTTGCAAATCCTTCGGCCTTGCATTTTGCACTGTGTGCTGGGCTCCCCCATCTTTTGAGGATAGGGATATTTGTGGTGTCTGCTCCTCCAGTGAGTTGTTTAATTGCTCAACACCAATCATGACCAGATGTGGCAGGATTGCAGAGTTTTGATCTGACCCTTTTTGGTTATGCGATAGCTTAGCTCTGTCTATCACAGGCTGCTTCCACTGTTTAGCATGCAAATAGTCCTGTGTTGTAGCTTCACCTGGTTGACACCTCTTTCAGGTATGCCTGTGCAACTTGAGGGATGGAAGGAGCAGGGAGACGGACAGACAGAGATGGAGAGTGCACGAAACAGCGGCATGAAAAATTCACCATGATAAACTGCCAAAGTGTTCAGAACAATATGATAAACTGGGAGAATTGAAGTTATTAGGTTGTGGTCTGTTTGGGTGGGTTTTATTGTTGGACTCCGTCTATGTTTATCCCTGTCAGCTCCTTAGTCTGTTTTGCAGCAAGTCCCTTTTCACTTACAGACTGAATAAATAAAAGTACTAGAATCGATTATTCACTGGTGATTCATGATTTAAATACAATGTTTTAAAATCTCGGTGATGACTGAATTCAATAAAGTGAGGCTGGTTTTGTCAATACGTTTAAATTCTCATTGTGGCCTGCTAGCAAGTGGTGTAATAGTGAACTTCGCGAAGTTTAAGGGATATACGTTGCCTATTGTAGACATTATAATGAAACAACGTTAAGTGAGGAATCCCTGTAATGTGCCTATAGTTATAAGTCCAAATCTTGGCAATTAGTTGATGTTTATGAACAGCTTCAACTCTTTGCTGATGGCTCCTGAGCTGTTCTAAACCCCTCCGATTAGATTACAGCAGTTATCTCTGAAGTACATGCACTTTCAAAAGGCAGTTGATAAAACACCAAACACAAGACTTATTTGGAAAATAGAAGTCTACGGTATTAAAGATTCTGAAGGATTCTGGATGATGTGAATAGTTAGTCTGGAATTGAATCAGAAAGGGGAAGACATGCTAAATGGAACAGTGGGAGAGTACTCATCGGGATTGAAATCCAGCGATTGTAGTGAATAAATTAATTAAACCACCAGAGTACTTGGCCTCATAAGTACTGTGTTGCTTTTGTAAAGGGATAAAATGCAAAGGAAATGAGATGTTGTTAAGGCTTTGGTCAGACCATACACAGGGAGCTGTGTGCAGCCCTGGTTACAAATCATGGCAGCAGTATTACTGCCCTTGGAAAAAGACACAGAGGAGCATCAAACGTTAAGAATGTTGGGCTGCTTTCTTTAGAAAGGAGTAGGTTTAAGTGATCTAATTGTTTTTAAAGCTAATTTATTTTTCCTAATTGTGAAGGGATTAGGTAAAGTTGATCCAAGATGGTATAATTGGGTGAATCAAAGAAATTGCCTCTTATACTAAGAGACAGTTGGATGCATTTCAAAGCAGCTTGAACTTCGGGAGAAGAACAAAAAGAAAGAGGAGATTTATGTCGTCCTGTGCCCGAAAAAAAAATTGTGTACCTGTGCAATCATTGTAATCATTTAGAGTTTAGTTCTAAGTTCCTATTCTAGAACTGGCTGCAGACATTTGAGATATGTGGGTGGAGTTTACTCGAGGCAGCTGTGGTAGAGACAGTGACTTTTTTCCCCACAGAACCTTGTTTTCATGGCTACACAATCTCATTGGTAGAACTGAAAATACAGGTGTATGCCAAATCATAGAAATCTGTACTGTGTCACAATGCACAAGCAGCATCTTGTCTCTTGCTGGTAAATGTTCTTCTTACAAGTTATTTAACTAGGTTTGGAAACAGCAGAGTGCTTTGACTCATGTACTGACTTCATTCATTCCGTGAAGACGAATAAGAGAAGTACATTCCAATAGTTATATTAGCAGTTGCAGAAGACACCTGTTGTACCACAGACGCCTGTGGCTAACCTGGAAATTGAGTTTCTGTGGTGCCTTTTTTCCCCTTTCCCTCCCTTCACCAGAAACTAAACCTGTCTGAACCCCACCCAAGAAAAAATGTGACAACATCCATTCTGTATTAATTATTTCCTACGTTCTGGCACTACTCGAGCAAGAAGAAAAATAAATTGCCTGCTTTACAGTAACCGTCTATGTTTGTCTCTCCCCTCCGTCACATAGGCACACTTACACTAACATTCAAATTTATAATTCTGTCCAATTATATGTGAAGGGCAGATTGTAGCCTTGAAGTGGTTGGTATTTTTAAAGAAATAATGCGTGTATACTGTTCCTATTTTGTGTTTCTCATCCATGAACTGCTATCTTTTAAATGATAATCTGAAACTCATGCAGTACTAAATGCTGTTTAAATATGATTATAATGACTTAATAGTTCTCGAGTAAGCGCTGAAACAATGATTAAGCACTGAAGAATCTCAAGTCATTCATGATATATAGCTTGTTCACTGAATTGGTGCTATCTCTAGGGTTTCAAAAAAACCAATCTTAGCCATGTAAAGTTTCCACTTGAACTATTTTTTTTAAAGCCCAATATTGCAATTACAGTTTTTGTCTTTCTTAGGGTGAAATATTGATGGCATGAGAAATTTGAGGTGATGCATTATTAAACCATTTCATTTCTTCCTTTTTCCACCACACCCCCAGCAAAATATTGCAAATGGTTCCAGAATGTAATAGAAAGAAGTTGTTATCCATTGTTTTAAGTCTAATTTTGTTTTCCCAGTAGTATTTTGATATGAAGGTGATCAATAAACCCTAGTGGCACCAATGAATATATTAAATGCAGCGTCCAATGTGGTTCATCGGGCACCTATTCCTAGAAGATTGGTTTGATCTTTTCACTATGAATTATCCACCTGATTTCTATGTCAGCTGTCATTGTCTTGAGACATTTTGTGGTGATTTACTTGACTCGAAACCTTCCTTTTTACTTTCATTTCTAAATGTTTGTTCTATTATTGCACGGTAGGAAGATCCTTCATTACCTGTTCTTTCTAACTTCACAGGTTCCTGTGTTACAGACAAATAATGGACCTAGTTTAGTGGGGTTGACTACCATAGCATCCCATCTCGTAAAAGTGGCCAAAAAGGAGGCCCTCTTGGGAAGTACGGCAGAGAAGAGCGCTATAGTTCATCAATGGCTCGAATATAGAATCACTCAAATAGATAGGTGTAATAGTCAAGAGGATGCAAGGATGGTTTTAAAGGTAAGGTTAACTTCATTTCTGAAGAGCTGGCTGTAAATGAGATATTTCTAAGGGTTCTGTTTAATTTGTAAGATATTTTGACTGCCTCATTGGACTCGCTGAGCCACAAGTCATTTGTACCCATGAGGTCAAATGATCTAACCAAGATCTGACTGAGTCTGTAGCCACTTGGGAATAATGGCTTGAGTTTGACTATCCCCTCTTCCTCACACTACCTTCCATACTAGCAACCTTTACTCAGTGCTGTCTATGGACCATAATTCGGTAACTGGTACCTGACTCCTAAACTTGGGAGTAAATCAAACAAAATACTGTACTGCTGCTGTGCACTGTACTGTGTTAAACTTAGTATAATATGATTTCCTTTTTCTCTTGGAACCAGCAGACTGTGCACCACAATGCTATATGACTAGTTTTGCAACAAACTTGTTAGAGTAGAGTAAATGTTGGTGAAAAGATAATGTAGCCACTTTTAATAAATACCCAAATAATGGGATGGCTCATCCCGTTGTCTGCATGTTGCGGCTAATTTAATCCATTCCTTTGCAGGAGAAAAGCAGTGTTTTATTTTGCTAATTGTTATGGGTCGAACATTGCACTGATGACTCAGTTTCTAAACCACTCTTTGCTCTGTAGTTTCTTTGAGAAAGCGACAGATAACTCGTGCCTTTGCTGTGAGACTAGCTAAATCCTAACTAAGGATCTTGCATTTAGCTGCCGTCCGACCAAAATGTTTACTGCTTTTTGCGGATGAGCTTTCACTTGTTTTAAGGCACTTTGTTCTTGACTATACAGAGTTCATTGTGGGGGTGCGGGAGAGGTTGGGGACGTAATTCTGATGCTGGAATTTGACAAGAGTTGTTCTAGATAATAAATCTGTGCCTGTGTGTGTTACTGAGGTGACCTCAACCTACCAGCTATAACTGGTAATATAACCAGGATTACTGTTATCATTAAATGATTTAGCAGAACTGTTCTAATTTTTTATTTTATTTAATGTATCTTTTTCAAAAAGGGGGTGGGGGAGGAGTTCAACTTTTCCTAATTTGTTATAAATAAAGCATACCACTTTAGGCTAAGACCAAAAAGGGAGAACTTGCACTTACAATAGGGCTTTTCACAACATTGCGACATCCAAAAACTCTAAGTACCATGTCCATACTGAGCGTTGTTCTCAAATTATCAAGAATGGGCTGTATTTGAATGATAGACAATGCAATCAATGTGCACAAAAGTCTAGCACATGTAGCCTGCTGTGCGGCGTTTCCTAAATTATCCAGCAGCAACACGAACAGACCCGAAACTGAATAAAAACAAACATTTTTGTCATCTGATTCATTTCATAACTGCTAATTAAAGTCGCCAATCCATATTCTGAGTAACTTCCCTGAAGGTATTGACCTGAATGATTTTTTAAAAAATAAAATAACTAAGAATGTGGATTATTCTCTCTTCATCCATAACAATTCTTCAGTATTTAAGTTGATCTAAGGCCTATGCAGCTATTATATTTTGCAATATTTGCACAGTCCAGCTGCTGCTGATGTGAATGCCATGGTTGTTATACTGTTAAGGCCCTGTTGGGGGAACTGCAGTGCTATATCGTGGTCATAATTCTAAGCAGCAGCAGCACCACCACCACCAGCACAAACTTGGTGGTATTGCAGACTGGGATTCCAAATTTTTAGATGCTTTTACATTGCAACCAGAGCAATTTTTAACCCTAGTTTTATTGGATCCGTCCCTTAGAACAGTTCTTAATTTTGTCAACATGGTGTTGCAAGGCCAGGCCACACCGGCGAGGAGCTACTGTAAGCTTTCTCTGGCTTGGGTGACTAAGTGAAGTTCAAAAGGGATAACTGCTAACTGTTGGTGATTGTCATGTACATAGAATCACGGAATTGTTACGGTATAAAAGGAAGCCATTCAGCCCATCGTGTCTGCACCAGCTCTGAGCATTTTAACTTAGTGCCAATCTCCTGCCTTTTCCCCATGACCCAGCACATTGTTTCTATTTAAATAATCACCCAATGCTCTGTTGAATGTCTCAATTGAACCTGCCTCCATCACATCAATCATACCTCACTACACTCCAATTTCTTTTTGTTTATCTAGGAACTCAATTGCTACCTTGAAGATAAAGTATACCTGGCTGGAAACAGCTTGACGTTAGCAGACATCATGGTGTACAATGGTCTTCATCATATTGTGGTGAGTGATTTGTAGAACCTTAGAAACTTGACTCTTAGAATCATAGAATGGTTACACACAAGAAGGCAATTCAGCCCATCGAGTCTGTGCTGGCTCTCTAGAAGAGTAATTCACTTAATGTCATTCCCCTGCCTTCTCCTTATAGCCCTGTATATTATTCCTTTTCAGAGAGCACCCAATTTCCTCATGAATGCCTCAATTGAACCTGCCTCCACCACACTCTCAGGCAATGCATTCAGCCCCTAACCACTCACTGGGTAAAAAAGTTTTTCCTCGTTTCGTTATTGCCTTTTTTTCTTTCTCTTGTACTAAACTCCCTGAGTAAAAGATTATAAGGATTCTGTTTAACTATTGTAGAATATTGAATTATTCTAACAAAATACAGCCATTTTTTAAAAATCCACATGGGATCATAAGAAATAGGAGCAGGAGGAGGCCATTGAGCCTGCTCAGCCATTCAATAAGATTAGGGTTGATCTGATTGTGACTATAACTCCACTTTTCTGCCTGCCCGCATAACCCTTGACTCCCTTATTGTGCACTCCTGTTTTTGCACTGTAAATGGTAAGTATTTACACAACTTCAAGCATTTTAATGCACTAAAAACATCCTGGAGCCCTTATCTCAGCCCAGTTAAAATGGTGGAATATGACTGGACGTGATCAGTGGCCTCCATTTCACATTTTGAATGCTTTCTGCTGTCACTTGATTTGGAATCAAGCATTGTTATCGAACTGTGGTTTTAAAAAATCTCCAGGCAAACTCGCTGTGAATATTAACATTCCTAGGGCCCAGTGTTCTAACTTCAAACGGCAGTGTCACTGCAGGAAAAGCCTCAGCATGTCACAACTAAAGTAGCGCACTATGAATTAAAGAAACCTGATGTTGCAATAATCTTTCTACAACCCCTCCAGTTAAACCATTTAGCTGACTACGCCCTTGTTTTAACCATTTGTAGACCCACCCTTGCAGGTACAGCTGATAATATATCCATAATATGGACTGCAGTGGATCAAGAAGGCAGCTCACCCCACCTCCTCCTCGAGGGCAATTAGGGATGGGTGATAAATGCTTACCTAGCCAGTGACACCTCCATCCCTTGAGAGAATAAATAAAAATATGCTCTACGGGTTAATTATACCATCGATTGTGTTCGCTAGAGGAATGTGGAACAGTTCATCCAAAGCATAGCTGAATGTGAAAGTGTCATTTAGCTGAAAGTTTTCAAATTATATTGAGGCTACCTTGTACAGCAAACTATATCAGGTTCAATATGCCGTATTAACAACAAGACAAAATTGGAAGATTTTTTTTTTATATACTCAAAGTTGGGTTCTCTCCCCCCCGCCCCCCCGGTAAATTTACCTCGAGACATTATTAGAGAATCTGTGCATAAAATGAATATCCATACATCATAAGTGGAGGTTACACCTTTAGATAGTATTGGTATAACATGGAGGCAGCTTGTAGCCTACAGTGCTGGAATGTCTCAAATTTTTAATACATTGCAGTATTTTATATGCTTTATCAAGTATTTTGAAGCTTGAAGTATGAGCAGCGCTTAATTTTATTAATGACACACCTCTTTGTTCTAAATATTATACAGTAGAATTAAAATACCTGTGCAGAACCATGAAATGCTTAATTTACAGGATTCCTGGCATTAAAAATATGTCATCCTGTTCAAATTTTGATTTTTCTCAGGTAGAATTAGGGCACTTCCCATTTTCCACACTGGGGCTATCCTAGAGATCCAATTGGGATTGACAATTTAGTGGCAGTTAGCTTTGAGTTATGGGGCAGCTGTGCTTCTGTGCACCTTTAACCACAAGGGATGAGGGACTTCAGTTACGTGGATAAATTGGAGAAGTGGGCTGGTTCTTTTAGGCAATTGGCAAAAAAACCAAAGACGTGGAGGGAAAATAACTTTTATGCAGCAAATGGTTAGGATCTGGATTGCACTGGCTCAGAGGGCGGTGGCGGTAGATTCAATTGTGGTTTGCAAAAGAGAATTGGATAATTATCTGAAGAGAGAGAACTTGCAGGGCTATAGGGAAAGGGCCAGTGTGTGGGACTAGCAAAATTGCTCTCGCAGTTTAGATTGGCGGGATGATGACCGTCTGTGCTGTAGCCACACTCAAATTCTAAGAGCCTGATAGTTACACTCAGCTGGTAGAAACAGGAGTTGTTCAAACGCCTGCTTGATAGTACACTCTAGAGCCTGGGAGCAGTGGTTAGTCAAGTAGCAGCAGCCACACCCATAAATGTTGGTGGCATGAGAAAATAGCTATGACACAAGTGGTTTTTATTTAACAATCGTTAAATTTAGTTTTCATCGCCAATTTTAAAATTCTTTTTGGGGGGTTTCTTCTGTTTAAAAATGATGAAGAAATGGGGTGGGTAAATTCAGAGAAAAGCACTGTTTAATTTGGAGCTTAACTCAAGGAAACAAAAAGGGACTAAAAAGACAAGCCAAGTGACAGCCCATCGTAGGTTGTGTAGTTAACATACCCTCTCTTTCTGGGCCACAAACACAGTTCAGAAAGTTCTAGAAGCATCAGTGAGGTTAACCATTTACCAAGATATGTTTGTCTAGAATGCTGAGCACAGCTGAGTCAGTTTTCTTGGCATCAGTTGGGACTTCGACAATGTGCGAAATTGTCTCTCGAGTCCCTTTTTCCAAAACTTAATAGATGTTTTATTGTCTGGAGCCGACATGGCCAGATGTGCGTGCAATTCACCTTCTAATTTTGCTGTGGCTTCATCTTAAAAGACAAAATCACACAAATACTCGGTGAATTCAGCAGATGGGGCCAGAATGTTTCCAATGGGAATCAAACACCTTCCACAATTGAGTATTTCAATGTTGAGCACAGTTTCATTCCACTTTTGATTTCTAAGAATCAGGCTGCAATTCTCATTTTTCTCTCTCACAGCAAATGACAATTCCAACTTGAAAAATGTTCATTCTGGGATTAGTGCAGTTCTGCAATGGTGTCTTGAGTTCAGCCGAGCCTTTGATAGAATGCAATAAATGTGTTTGTGAGCATTGTGCCTACAGAGGAAGGAGGGGATTCCAGTACCTAATGCATCACGAGCCCAGGCTTCCAGTCACCTGCCTTTTTAATTCTCTGCTCCACTCCCCCTCTAACCCCACCATCCTCACTCGAGGCACAGCACCTCATTTTTCTTTTGGGCGCTTTAGAACCTTCTGGATCAAACACTGAGTTCAACTTCAGATCACAGCCCCTGCCAATATATTTCAGATGGTAGCTGCTTGTGATGATTCTGCTGTTCCTACTAACGTCTCTAGAGTCATCTTTTGTTTCTTTTACTTGTCCTTTATTTACCATCTCCTTTTGCCATGCACCATCATCCCCTTTGTCGTTTATAGAGTGGTAGAGTTTTACAGCATGGGAAAAGGCCCTTCGGCCCATCGTGTCTGTACCAGTCATCAAGCCCCTATCTGCCCTAATCCCATTTTCCAGCACTTGGCCCGAGGCTCGTATGCAGTGGCGTTTCAAGTGTTCATCTGAATACTCCTTAACTGTTGAGGGTTCCCAGCCTCTAGGTGAAAAAAAATTTTCTCAAATCCTCTCTAAACCTCCTGCCCCTTTCCTTAAATCTATGCCGCCTAGTTATTGACCCCTCCACTAAGGGGAAAAGTTTCTTCCTACCTACCCTATCGATTCCCCTCAATTTTGTGTACCTCAATCAGGTCCCCCCTCAGCCTTCTCTGCTCTAAGGAAAACACCCCAGCCTATCCAGTCTCTCTTCATAGCTGAAACGCTCCAGCCCAGGCAACGTCCTGGTGAATCTCCTCTGGACCCTCTCCAGTGCAGTCACATCCTTCCTATAGTGTGGCGACCAGAACTGCACACAGTCCTCCAGCTGTGGCCTAACTAATGCTTTATACAGCTCTATCATAACCTTACTTTTGTGTTCAATGTCTCGACTAATAAAGGCAAGTATCCCATATGCCGCCTTAACCTATCTACTTGTCCTGCTGCCTTCAAGGATCTATGGACATGCACACCAAGGCCCCTCTGATCCTCTGTACTTCCTAGGGTCCTACCATTCATTATGTACTCCCTTGTCTTGTTAGTCCTCCCAAAATGCATCACCTCACATATTTCAGGATTAACTTCCATTTGCCACTGTTTTGCCCATCTGACCAGCCTGTCTATATCGTCCTGTAGTCTAAGGCTTTCCTCCCCTCTATTTACCACATCACCAATTTTCGTGTCAGCTGCAAACTTACTGATCGTACCTCCTACATTCATGTCTGGATCATTAATGTACATCTCAAACAGCAAGGGACCCAGCACCAAACCCTGCGGTACTTTACTGGACAGAGGCTTCCAGTCACAATAACAACCTTCAACCATCACCCTCTGCCTCCTGCCACTAAGCCAATTTTGGATCCAGTTTACCAAATTGCCCTGGATCCCATGGGCTCATACCTCCTTGACCAGTCTCCCATGCAAGCCCATGTAGACTACATCAACTGCATTACCCTCATCTACACACCTAGTTACCTCCTCGAAAAATTCAGTCAAATTTGTTAGACATGATCTCCCTCTGACAAAGCCATGCTGACTATCTTTGATTAATCCTTGCCTCTCCAAATGGAGATTAATTCTGTCCCTCAGAACTTTTTCCAAAAGTTTCCTACCACTGATGTTAAACGCACTGGCCTTTAATTACCCTTTTGTTCTTACCACCACTTTCCCTGCCTTTGTACTTAAAACCTGTTAAATCTGTAACATTTTCCAGTTCTGAAAGGTCAGTACGTGATTTTTTTGAAGGATGAAGGTCTACCAATGAGACAAGGTCAGCACTCCAAGAACATACTCAACGGTCTCCAACAGGGCAGTGTCCTGGCACCCACACTTTTTAACATCTATGTTAGCGACATGACCACCACATTATCACAAAAATTTATTTACAAGTCAGGCAAAATCTTTCCGGGATATGGAAGCCACACTAAATTCTGACCTGTCAAAAATGGCTGAATATTTCCAAACGTAGAGTCTGCAGCCAAGTCCATCGTATCTACATTCCACTTTGAAAACTGCAAGGCACACAACACCCTAAATGTCACCTTCCGTGGAGAAAAAATGCAGTATGACCTATCTCCCACCTATCTTCCAGTGACTTGCCTGCTCCTTAACCTACCATCACCACCTCCAAAAGACTGCCAAAAAGACCAAAACACAAGAGAATATCATCCACAAGCTCGCCAGCACAAGCTGGGTTGCAAAAACTTCCAATCATCACACTCCTCCTATAGCTGAGTACTGTGCATCAGTATGGGCCTCAAGTCATCACACCAAACTCATTGACACACTACCTCACTCAGTAATAGGATAATCTCTGGAACTCTGAGTGCAATTGCAACTCAGTGGTTGCCAGTCCTCAAAAGTATCACCCCTCCCTCCATTTGATGGAATGCAGGAACACGCAGAGAACATATTAGCAGGAATTTGGACCTCCCTGTGCACAGAGACCTTCAAGACCCTCCCAACTGGCCACTTGGCTCTGCAAAACCCCCTCTGGATGTGAATTGAACATCTCCAACTCCATAAGGATCTGAAGGCAATAGGTGCTGCAAAGGTTATGGGCCCTGACAACATTCCGGCAGTAGTACTGAAGACTTATGCTCCAGAACTAGCCGTGCTCCTAGCCAAGTTGCAGTTGCAACACTGGCATCTACCCAGCAATGTGGAAAGTTGCCCATGTATGTCCTGTCCACAAAAAAGCAAGACAAGTCCAAAACGGCCAATTACCACTTTCTACTTTTGATAATCAGTAAAGTGATGGAAAGTGTCATCGACAGTGTTTTCAAGCAGTATTTACTCAGCAATAACCTGCTCAGTTTGGATTCTGCCAGGGTCACTCAGTTCCTGACCTCATTACAGCCTTGGTTCAAACATGGACAAAAAGAGCTGCATGCAAGAATGACAGCCCTCAACATCAAGGCAGTATTTGAGTGAGTATGGCAAGAAGGAGCCCTAATAAAACTGGAGTCAATGGGAATAAGAGGAAAAGCTTTCCACTGGTTAGAGTCATAGCTAGCACAAAGGAAGATGGTTGTGGCTGTTGGAGGTCTCAGTCCTAGGACATCACTGCAGGAGTTCTCAGGGTAGTGCCCTAGGCCCAATCATCAGCTGCTTCATCAATGACCTTCCCTCCATCATAAGGTCAGAAGTGGGGATGTTTGCTGATTGTGCAGTGTTCAGCACCATTCTTGACTCCTCAGATACCGAAGCAGTCCATTACCATGTGCAGCAAAACCTGGACAACATTCAAGCTTGGGCTGATAAGTGGCAAGCAACATTCGTGCCACACAAGTGCCAGGCAATGACCATCTCTAACAAGAATCTGGTTGGACTTGTCCTGCTTTTTGTGGACAGGACACACCTGGGCAATTTTCCCATTGCTGGGTAGATGCCTGTGTGGTGACTGTATTGAAACAACTTGGCTAAGAGCACAGTTAGTTCTGGAGCACAAGTCAGCACTATTGTCGGGATGTTATCAGGGTCCATAACCTTGATATTCAATGGCATTACCATCACTGAATCCCTCAGTATCAACATTCTGGGGGTTACCATTGACCAGAAACTGAACTGGATCCAGCCATATAAATACTGTGGCTACAAGAGCAGGTCAGAGGCTAGGAATTTTGCGGAGAGTAACTCAAGTCCTGACTCCTCAAAGCCTGCCACTATCTACAAGGCACAAGTCAGGAGCATGATGGAATATTCTTCATTTGCAAAGATGAGTGCAGCTCCAACAACATTCAAGAAGCTCGATAGTATTTCAGGACAAAGCAGCCCGCTGGATTGGCACCACATCCATCACCTTCCACATCTAGACCCTCCACCACCGACACACAGTAGCAGTAGTGTGTACCATCTACAAGATAAATTGCAGAAACTCACCAAAGCTCTTCTGACAGCACCTTCCAAACCAAACTTGCAACCTCTACCACCTAGAAGGACAAGGGCAACTGATGCATGGAACACCACCACCTACAAGTTCTCCTCCAAGCCACACATCATCCCGACTTGGAAATATATCACCGTTCTTTCAATGTTGCTGGGTCAAAATGCTGGAACTCCCTTCCTAACAGCACTGTGGGTGTACCTGCACCATGTAAACTGCAGTGGTTCAAGGCAGCAGCTTACCACCACCACCTCAAGGGCAATTAGGGATGGGCATTAAATGTTGGCCTAGCTAGCAATGCCTAAATCTCATGAAAAGAATGTAAAGAAAAAACACAAATCTGGAGGAAGACTTGGGAAGAAAACACCCTTCCAAATACACACATTGACTTCGACCCAACATCTCAACAACCAGGCTTCGGTCCCCCCTGGAGCATTTGGACAATCCTCAATAGAATACAGACTGGACATGTCCAATGTGGCCACTGTGGCCTGACTGTGACTGTGGTAACCCTGACCAAACCATGGAGCACATAATAACACCTGGCCCCAACTCAAGTTTGAGGCTGACATACTGGGGTTACACTTGCACTCCAGTAGGGCATTGGACTGGTTAGGGAACTTGACATTAAAACTCTAACAACAGCTTCTGCTCCTAAAACCGTACAAAAGATCGACCTGAAATATTAACTCTCTTTCTCTCTTCACAGATGGTTGCTTGACCTGCTGAGTATGCCCTGCATTTTTTTTTTAAATTTCAAATTAAGACGCACTACGTCTTTCGAACAATCTCTGCAGCGAAATACAATCCGAACCATCTTGTGGATACCACCGCTTTTAGCTGGCCTCATGCTATGTGGGTCTCTTTGCAACCAACATAAAGCACTTTTCCCAATCTGTCCACATACTTGAGCTAGTAATGATGAACGGCTTCATAGTCAGCATTTCAGAACTGCCTTGCATGAGACTCTGGTCTGCAGAAGCTGAGCTGGACATAAAACAGATGTGGATCATCATTTAGCTGCACACTACAAGCAAACCAAGTCTCATTTCACAGTTGTTTGTTCATGCCAAGCAAGACTGCCATAACTACACATCTGGCAACCGTGTGCAGCAGTGATGAAACCCAGACCAGCCAACACAAGTGCAGGCTTCTTCACAACCAGATCATAAAAGACAAATGATATCACTGGACGGTCAAGAATATCAAGTAATTCATCAAAAATTAAGGAACTTGCAATATTTCTGACCAACCATAATTTGTCAGTGTCATCATTCATTGTCCCCTAAATATTTTCTGCTGAGGTTGGTGGATTTGAGCATGGATTTTGCTGTTGGGCAAAATGTCCTGAGAAAATTAGCCAACAGACTTTCTGCAAGGCTCACTAGTTGACCTGAATTCCCTGTTTTTCTGCTCATCTCGATTTTTGTTCTGATGAATATGTAGAAGTGCTGCATTCAGCATTTTTGCCCCTGCTGTTCTACTTATCTCTAATACTTCCACGCCCCTTGTTATCCCAGTGCTCCCTTATGTAGCTGTCCAAGCATCTTCTGTATTTGCACCTGATGATCCTCTGCCTTTAGCATTTTGCTCACCTCAGCTCATAATCTGTCGAATATCCTTTATCTGTAAATCCAAAAACCGCACTTTTTTTTAACCTCATTGACTTTTAGTGCAGGAAGTCTAGTTGTTTGCACTGTTGACCTTGTGATTTTTGTGGTGAACAGGTCAAAAGAAACTTATTACAGGTACACTGTATTTAGTATTCAGTACATCTTACTTTTCTGGCCATTTTATTTGCTTCAGATTATAGGTAGCCTAGGCTTCGGCTATTGTGATGTAAGTTTATAGGCAGTATCCGTAAACTGAAATCAGAAATCCAAATGCAATCGGTCCCAAGGGTTTTGGATAAAGGATACTTGACCTGTACTAATTCAATTTTTCTGTTTTGTTATTGAGCAGCACAATATAATCGTACTTAGCATTTCTCCCACCTCCCACGTGCAATTTACAGCTTGAACCACAATTCAGAAAGTTGCTTGGACAGAAAATACAGGTCCCCTTTTTTTTAAAATAATAAAATACAATAAATACCAGTTGCAAGCTTCCTTTTCTCCATTCAGAACATCAGACCCAGTGATGCATGCTGACATCATGGACACAATGCATGCACCTTGCTGGAAACGGCTTTTAGTAACTTGCCCAACTAATGAGAAGTTGAGGGTGGAGAGGTGCAGTTAACGGGTTAGGAAGAAAAAATATATAGTGAAGAAACTAATTTAAATCTTATTTATTGTTTTTAATGAATAGCACTGTAATGCCCACATATATTTAAAGCATTATGATCCTAGTAGAGACTGATGATCTTTTTTTTTAAAAACTCAAGCTTTCAAGTGAATGACTGAAAGAATCACATGATTTCAAGTGTTAAGACATTTATTGTAACAGACTAAAATCAATATTGACTGAACACTAGTAGGCAACCTGTACTCTAAACTACAAAAAAGTTTCCTATTCATTTTAATTACTGAAAACCCTCTGCCACCATTTTATACTTGACTCTGTCCTTTAAATGGACAAATCATTCTCTCAGAACCAAAATGATTCTTAGCTCCTGAAGGCTTGCTTCCTTTCTCTTCATTCTCAGCTTGGCAATTCCTAATCCTAAAACTGACTTTCACAGTGAGGGACAAATTGGAGATTCTCCCCTCTACTCAAAGCTAGGTGAATCTTCATTTAAACCCTCATGAACTTGGTCTCTTCAATCTGAGAGTGAGCTCCCACCAGCATCCTGCCTGGTGAGCAATAGAGACTTGCTGGCTATATCTCTCACTCTCATTCTTTCAGACTGATTGTGTCTGAGGTTCAGGGATCTTTTAGGAAAACCTGCAACCCAATCCTACAATAGATTCCTATGGACCTCTCTTCCCCTCCTAAAGCCATGTCCATGGCAACATGATTAACAAACAGGAAATGACCAGCTGGTCCTTCAAGCCTGCCCCACACTCATGGTGCCAGGTGCATCATGTGGACACTCCCTCCTCTGTAGTTCAGGGTGAAGAATTAATGCCTCCTACATTTTAGTGATGGCTGGAGGGGATAAACACACCAGTGCCAATGATCCCTTCAATTTTTCTTTGTTGAGTGTAGCTTGTTTATAGCTTTGTTGCATTAGGCAGTCCATTTAAGTTTGCTGCATGGCCCACTTGTACTGTGCATTACCTTCCAGATTACTGCGTGGCCCACATGCCTGTGCAGCTTAGCGGGAACATTAACCAGTGCTACCTGCTTTTTTAAGACATGCAGTTAATTTTAATGTGCCTTACAATTTGCGCTATGGACATGAAAATGATGGGAGTACGGATCACTTGTGCACAGTATGTCTGTATTCATAGGTTGCCTTCACATTTGGCCATCCTTAAGCATAAATCATAAACTCAGCTTTTTGTACTATACCTACTTCACTATACATACCTGAACCTTTTTATTGATAAAAGCTTTCCTTTGCATATAAACACACACTCCAGCTTTTGCTGATTTACTTCCATCTCATCTTCCCACTGGTTATTTTTGATCTTTCCTTCTGAATGTGCCCAGCCACCTTGCAACTCATCCAAAGACTTTTGTAAGCACTCAGACAGTAAATATTACCCTTACAGTTCAACTGTGAGTGCATCACAAGTGAACACAATTCCATGTTCTCTTGATGAGTTTTTAAAATCACGAGGTAATTAGGAGCCAAAACCCTAGCTGTTATCTTCCTTGCCACCCCCTTCTTCCTCACTCCCCAAGGATTGAAATAGTTTAAGCTGATTTGTGAGCGCATAACTAATTCTAGCATACACGGGAGCATCCTGTGTCACATCCTCAACTGGTCAGTTAATTCAGCACTGAGCATGTATCATCAAACTTGGACATTTTCTAGTCTGAGAGATTCTGTCTTGCACCACATTCATTTGACTATTGACCCAATTTGGTTAAAAGATGTCTCATTATGTAAAGCTGCTTCTCTTCTTCTTAACTACTTTTGACATGTTTATTTCTAGGCCGAACTAACCCATGAAGAGAGAGAGAAATACATGAATGTGTCTCGGTGGTTCAATCATATCCAACACTATCCAGGAGTCCGACAACACTCTGCTGCTGTCATCTTCATGAAGAATAGACTCTATCCTACCGTCCACTAGGAAAGCTGCATACAGTCTTCATGAGTCATGCTGAATCTGAACATCTGCTTGTCAGCATTGAAATAGTGAGGGTTGACATGGGCACGTTTGCTGATTCTAGCATACAGAGGAATGGGCCTCTTGTTCTTTTGTCTGCCTGTTGTGTTTGCTTTCGGTAAAAATGTAATGCACAGCAAATTCTTTTTTAAACTCCTTTTTTTTTCTTCTTTAACTCCAAAATCAGGTAGCGTGTCAATGTTACAGGCTTTGTCTGCTTTCTGTACTAACTCATGTTAAAATGGTTATGCAAAGTTAACATGAGTCTTATTTCTGAGCAGAACCTTCCACTTCGGATGGTGCAGTGAGCTAGAATTGTCAAGCTTATTCATTTTACAAAGGGCGTTTTTAGTGTAATTCAATCACTAAAGGAGTCTAGCGGTTCACATTGCGAAAGTGAAATGGCTGGAAGTAGATTGGACTCTTATTTTAATAAATAAATGCCACTTGCTGGTGGTTAACAACGTGGTCTCACACTGTGCATGTCATTGAGGAAAGATTAAAACATTCTTTAACTACTCTACCTAATGCTGGTGATGAATTGGGCCGTGATATTACACTAACCCTTTGCTCTGGAGCATTATATCTAACTGCTTTAAATGAAAGGGTGCTGTTGAACTTGCTTTCCTAAATATTTCAACCAGCTAACAGCTTGCTTTCTTGTTAATTGCGGCTCAGAAATTCCATAACCAACCTATCTTGTGTAGTTTTGCATTATTAAATTGTATATTGTTTACATCATTTTTAATTTGAGATTGGTGAAGAAATGCCAATTCGGAAGGACTTGTCAAAGGGAGCAACCTTAGCTCAACTGTGAAGATCCTTAACTTCTGATTGCACCATTTGACGCAGTTTTACAATGGTAATTTCAAAGTAAGTGTATGCAGTGATCATTTTACAGTAAATGATCAATATTTATTGGTGGGTGTCTGGAATGCATACTAATGTACATGAAAATAAATCATAAATTTGAACAAATTTGGTGCATTATGTATGAGAAAGATATGAATGTCTCAATACTCACCACAACCCTGAGACTATTTATTTTAATACTGAATACCATGTTTGATGCTTTGTCCTGTGAATGAACTGATGCTAAGTAAGCTTTGAATTTAAAAATCTAACTAGCCATTATCCACATACTTACAGTTCTTTCATGGATGGTGTTATCAGTTGAGAGCAACCATTCAAGTGTTGACAGTCTGAGACAAAGAGCAGAACAACTTTTAAACAGCCATTGCCGAAGCTTGTTACTTCATAGCTATGATGGAGAAGGGCTTTTTTGAGGCTTACTGTTTTGGGGAGGCCAGAACAAGCATTCATTTCTGTTCTCTCTTTTCTTTCCCCCACCCCCCAACAACCATTACTAGCCAGTAAAAGAAAGCCAAATAGGATTATATAGTGATAAAAGCAAAATACTGTGGATGCTGGAAATCTGCAACAAAAATAGTTGGAAAAACTCAGCAGGTCTGACAGCACCTGCGGAGATGAATACAGTTAACGTTTTGAGTCCGTATGACTCTTCATCAGTTCTGATTATATAGGATTATATAGTGTATACACGAAAACAGAAGCAGGCCATTTGTCCTAACTGTTCTATGCCAGTGTTTTATCTTACAAACATACGAAATAGGAGCAGAAGTAGGCCATTTGGCCCCTCCAGCCTGCTCAGCCATTTGATAAGACCATGGCTGATCTGTTTGTGTTTCGAATTCTGCATTCCCACCTACCCCTGATGACCTTTGATTCCCTTGCTTAACAAGAATCTAAAAGGGTGACCCTAATTTTAAAACAGTGCCCCCTTGTTCTGGACTCACCCACAAGAGGACACATCTTTTTCACATCCACCTTGTCAATACCATTCAGGATCTTGTAATACTTCAAAGCACCCCTCACACTTCTAAACTCCAGTGGAAATAAGCCCAGTCTGTCTAACCATTCCTCACAAGACAACCCATCCATTCCAGGTATCAGTCCAGTAAACCTCTTCTGAACTGCCTCCAATGCATTTACATCCTTAAATAAGAAGACAAAAACTGCACACAATATTCGTGATGTGGTCTCACCAATGCCCTGCATAATAGAAGCATAACATCCTGACTGTTATGTTCAATTCCTCCCATAATAAAGGATAGCATTCCATTAGCCTTCTTAATTACTTGCTGCACCTGCATACTAACTTTTTGTGACTCATGCACAAGAACACCTAGATCCTGCTGTACCTTGGAATTCTGCAGCCGTTCTCCATTTAATTAGCACACTGCTTTTTAACTCCTGCCAATGTGAACAACTTCACATTTTCCCACATTATACCATCTGCCAGATTTTTGCCCACTCACTCAACTTATGTCCACCTGCAACCTCCTTGTGTCCTCTTCACAAATACTTTCCTATATATCTTTGTGTCGTCTGCAAACTTAGCTACCATGCCTTCACTTCCTTCAACTAAGTCATTGATATAAATTGTAAAAGATTGAGGGCCCAGCACAGACCCCTGGGGAAATCCACTCTTCACATCCTGCCAATCAGAAAAATACCCATTTATGCATACTCTGTTTTCTGCTGTTATCCTGTACACAATGAGCTTTTATTTTCCACAATAACATTTGATGTGACACCTTATCAAATGCCTTCTGGAAGTCCAAGTACAGCACGTCTACATGCTCCCCTTTATCCACAGCGCATGTTACGCCTTCAAGGAACTCCAATAAATTGATTAAACATGATTTCCCTTTCACAAAACCATGCTGACCCTTCCCAATTACCTTCAGTTTCTCTAAGTGCCCAGCCATAACCTCCTTAATGATCAATTCTAACACCTTCCCCACTTTAGACATCAAGCTAACTGGCCTATATTTTCCTGTTTTCTGATTCCCCTTCTTGAATAAGAGGGGTTATATTTGCTACTTTCCAGTCTGATGGAATCTTTCAAGAATCTAACAAATTTCACCTACGCATCTACTAGCTCATTTGCCATCTTTTATAACCCTAGGTTGAAGTCCATCAGGACCTGGAAATCTGTCAGTCCACAGCTCCATCAGTTTGCTCAGTGCTGCTACCCTAGTGATTGTAATTTCACCAAGTTCCCCTCTCCCTTCCACCACCTGATTTACAGCTATTATTGGAATGTTTTTGTATCCTCTATAGTGAAGATGGAAGCAAAATATTTGTTCATTTCATCCACCATCTCCTTATTATCTACTATTAACTCCCCATTGTCACTCTCTAGAGGACTAACACTACTTTTCCTTTTTAAACACTGGTAGAAACACTTGCTATCCATTTTCACATTTCCAGCTAGATTCATCTCATTCTAATTACTTTCTCCTGATTAACCTTTTAGTCATTCTCTGCCATTCTTTATTTCCTGACCAATTATCTGACCTGCCACTCATCTTTGCAAAATTATATGCTTTTTCCTTAAGTTTGATGCTTTCCTTAACTTCTTAGTCAACCACTGGGTCCTCCCCTTAGAATTTTTCTTTACAGCAGGAATATACTTTTCCTGAGTATTCTGAAATATCCCCTTAAATGTCTGCCACAGCTCCTCTATTGACCTGTATTCTAGCCTAGTATCCCCGTTCACTTCAGCTGGCTCAGCTCTCATGCCCACATGATTGCCCTTATTTTTAAGTTTTAAAGTACTAGTCTTAGACCCACTCTTCTCCCTTTCAAACTGGGTGTAAAATTCAATCATATCGTGCTCACTGCTACCTAGGGGTGCCTTCCCTCTGAGGTCATTAATTAATCCTGTCACATTGCACAATACCAAGTCTAATATTACCTGCTCTCTGATTGGTTCCAGAATGTGCTGCTGTAAAAAAAAACTATCTTGAAAACATTCTATGAACTCATCCAGGCTACTACTGCCAATCTGATTTTTCCAGTTTACATGTAGATTAAAATCACCCATGATTATTACTGTCCCCTTATCACACACACCTAATATATTTTCTTGTATACTTTGTCCTCCATTGTGGTTACTGTTAGGGGTTCTGTGGACCACTCCCACTAGTGACTTCTCTCCCCTACTATTCCTCATTTCCACCTAAACTGATATTATATCCTTATCTCCTGAAACAAGGGGCAGAATTTTCTGCCTGTCGGGCGGGCAGAGCAGGAGTGGGCGTGGACCCAATAGGTGCCCGCGATTGGGGCTGTGCTGTCATTTTGCGCGGGCGAGCCAATTAAGGCCCGCCCAGCGCATTTCCGACTCCCATGAATAGCGGGAGTGTGTGGGCTGCGGTAGGCGTACACAGACTGCCGGGTCTAATAGCGACCCAGTAGTCTGTTTAAAGGAAAGCCTGGCAGCCTCCTGTAGGCTGCTCACATTGGCCAAGTCAAGGTCACACCACAAGGGGTCTACTGAGCAGGGCACGCTGGAGGGAAGGGCAGAGGAGCAGGGCAGGCCAGCTGGGGGCCCAATGTGCTCCTTGCTATTCTGATGACTGCCTTGCTGCCCTCCTCAAGGAGATGGTAGCACAGCGGGAGGTTTTGGTCCCCTAGGATGGAAGGAGGAGGCCCCCCCCCCCTCCCCCCGCAATGGCCAAACATACACTGGAGGAGGTGGTGAGCTCCCGCAATTGGTGCGGCACACCTGGATCCAGTGCCGTAAGCACTTCAACAATTTGTGGCGCTCTGGAAGGGTAAGTACCATGTTGGCATTGGGCATTTAACCCAGCAGGTAGCCTTAGCCTTTGAGGGCCCCCCTCCCCCCAAAGTCTTACTGTCGTGACTGCATTGAATCATGTTGGGCATTTCTCGTACACTGGGTGGACAAGCAGATAGTGCCCATGCTTGTATCAGCCTGAGTAGTTCATGAGGAGATGAGTTCTCCCCCATACCATGTGTTGCTCTTAGTCGCACATGATTAGTCTGGGAGCAACCTGCAGGAGATGCAGCTAGGCGCAAACTCAGAACTCCAACACATGTCCTATTCACAGTGATGAGATTGTGGAAGGGGAGCCTCGAGGTCTCGTTGCCAAGAGCCATCTGCTGCCCTCGACGCTGCACGTAGTTACGCCTCCTTGCTATGGGAGCTAAGACCGTGTTTCCTAAAGTGATGGATGCAGAATGTGTGGCCGTTGGGAGCAGGCGTACTATCTTTGTGTGACTGATCAGCAGTAGTGTGGAGAGGAGGTACTGGAGGCCTGAGATGGGCCACTGTGGTTGGGGTGTGGCGTGCACGTGCAGAGACCATGTGCGATTAGCCGGAACGAATGGTCTCTGTTTTTCAGAAGAATTCTCACAATGCGTCTGAGCATTCGAGGACTGGAGGCGGCCAGGCCCAGCTCGTGATTTTAAGCTGTTTCGAGCAGGAGGCCCTGGAGCTTGAGAGGCGCCATGTGCCCAGGTCCACTGGTGTCAGTGACGCTGGGGTGGAACAGCCAGGTATTTGAGGTCAACAGTGACATCTGCTCTGTCTTCCCACCAACCATAGCACTGATGATTGTTTGATTTGTTGTTGTTGCAACATTGCTCATTCACAGACAGATAGAGTCAGACGTGTGGGTCATAGACAAAGGTCCCTCGGCCCTTCGAAGATGCGCGTGACAAGCACCTCCCAAAGTCGCCTTATCCCATTTCAAACCACAATCCCCATGGCCTTGTATGCCATGGCATTGCAAGTGCACATCCAAATACTTATTACATCTTAGGAGGGTTTCTGTGTCCACTACCCTCTCGGGCAGTGCATTCCACATTCCCAACACACTGTGTGCAAAAGTTGCTCATCACATCACCTGTCAACCTCAAGCCCCTTACCTTAAATCAATGCCACCAGGTTACTCATCCCTCCGCCAAGGGGAAAAGTTCCTTTCTGTCAACTGTATCTATGCCCCTCATAATGTTATAAACCTCAATAATGTCACCCCTCAATCTCCTCTGCTCCAGCGGAAATAACCCCAATCTACGCTACGTCTCCTCATAAGTCAAACTCTCCAACCCAGCAGCATCCTGGTCAATGACCTCTGCGTTCTCTCCGCTCCAATCACATCCCTCCCGTGAAGCGCATTTCACAACTGCACGCAGAACTATAGTGGTGGCCTAGGCAGTGTTTTCTGCACTTGCAACATGATCTCCCTGTTCCTATATTCTATTCCTCGGCTAATAAAGGCAAGTATGGCTTTTACCTTCTTAAACACCTTATGTACCTGGCCCGCTACCTTAACGGGCCTGTCGACATGCCCAGCAAGGTCCCTCTGATCCTCCTTACATTCCAGGGTCCTACCATTCCTTGTGTATTCCCATGCCTTGTTTCTGCTGCCCAAGTGCATCGCCTCACACTTACCCACATAACATTCCATTTGGCATTCCTTAGGCCATCTGACCCATCTATTTCCACCTGTAATGTTAGGGTCTCCTCCTGACTATTTGCCACCCCACCAATATTAGTGTGCATAGGTTCTGGAAGGTTGAGCGCATAATGAGCCAGGAGGAAAGGGATGAAGTGTGTCACTGTGTGCACGCTAACTGACCCACTGTCCTTGTTGTTAATTTCAGCATCATCAGAGCCTGTCCACCAGGAGCAATTCCAGAAGCCCCCTCTCGCACCTGAGGGCCCTCAACTGTCACCTGTGTCACACCATTTCTGCGAGGCAGGCATCAGCGCAGATACTAGCACCTTGGTGGGCATTGCAACATCGGCTAATGTCCCGGGTCACAATGGAGAGGGCACTTCACAATCGCCGGAGGAGCTGGCAGAGACAGAGAATGCCCATGGTGCCAGCGGTTGGAGGACTGCAGGGGACCAGGCACATGCTCAGTCGGTGCCTGATGATGTGCCTCTGGAGTCGTCCGCAACACTGCAGCTGCAGGAAATGCGGCCGGGTGTGCAGAAGCATCAGGGAGTGTTGCTTCGCTTGGTGTCCGTGGTGGAGGAGTCCACTCGGAGCATCAGTGATGCAATGAGCCTCATGGCAGACCGTCATGCTTCCTCCATGGAGAGGGGCTTCCAGGAGAACAAGCAGCTTCTCCTGGTGTTACACTCAGACCTGCAAGCCCTCACAGCACCAGTGGCCACAGCTGGTCAGTGCCAATGTGGGAGATGGTGTGGGCTTCAAGCTTCCCAGCTCGTTGCCCATCCATCGACGGTGAGCAGGGTGGTCCGGGGCGACCTCACGTCAGTGGAGCAGCTGCCTGTCGTCTCTGCGGGCTCCTCTCACAGCGCTCCAGATGAGGGCAACAGCTGCTCCGCCCCTCTCCCAGTGACCGCTTCATCGGGTGAGGCTGTGACAAATGGGCTGTGGAACTGGCAGCTCTCTCCCAGGCGGGGCCAGCACAGGCTCCACGGGCCAGAGGACAGCCACCAAGGTCATCGAGGCCAACAGGACAGCAGAGTCAGCAGGCTGTCTCAGGTGCCACTCCGAGCGATGGGGCAGCACCAAGACGTAGCACCTGTAAACATAAGCATAAGGCACCTTAGGCACACCACGGGTTTTTCACTGGTGCTTTTGTGTTGGCCCGAGATTAGGGAATTATTATTTATGCTTGAAAAACATTTTGGTTTGACTTTCTGTGACCTAATGATGGTGAAAATTAAAACCAGATGTGTTACCATGGCTGAGGGTGGCTCCTTTGTTCTGCATTTGTACGTTTTACATACATGTCATGAGTGTTTGAGTGGACATTGAAGTTTATGTCCAAAGCCTTTAGTTGCAGCTGATGAAGTGGCAGATTTAGCATTTAAGTGCTGAGTATGGAAGCACCAGGCAAGGCTGGTCCTCCTGATCCATTTGTGTGGAGCTAGCTGAAGGTTCATTCGATTAAAGTCTCCCGGGTGTCCTTGGCGTAGTCCCGGGTCAGCGTTTAGTCCCTCATCATTCCCCTGTGCTTCCCCATCCTCAGAATCAGCATTGGACTCATCGTGTGCAGCCACATCCACTGCGTCAATGTCTTCATCGTCCACTGTGTCCCCCCTTTCCAGCACAAGATTGTGGAGAGTGCAGCATGCAACCACTATCACCGACACACGATCTGGGGGGTACTGGAGTACGCCCCCTGAGTGGTCCAAGCATTGGAAGCGCATCTTGAGAAGACCGATGGCTCTCTCCACCACAGCCCTTGTGGAGCCGTGGCTCCTATTGTACCGCTGCTCAGCTTCTGTTCTTGGATGGCGGAGAGCCACATCACATCATGAGCCACCTTCTGAGGGAATAGCCCTTGTCACCCAGCAGCCATCCATGCAGCCGGGCTGGAGCACTGAAGATCCCCGGCACCTGTAGGCGTCGTGGGAGCTGCCTGGGTACCTTGCACAGACTTGTAGAATCTGTATCTTGTGATCACACACTATCTGCATGTTCATGGAGTGGAAGCCCTTCCTGTTGACGAAGGCACAGGGCTCACCTGCTGGCACCTTGATGGCCACATGTGTACAGTCTATAGCACCCCGGACACGGGGGAAGCCAGCAATGGCCACAAAGCCTCTGGCTCACTGTGTCTGGCTGGCCTGGTCCCAGCGGAAGGGGATGAAGGTCAATGCATGTCTGAACAGAGCATCTGTGACCTGCTTGACACAAATGTGGACAGCTGATTGGGAAACACCGCAAAGATCACCCACCGAGCCCTAGAAGGAGCCAGAGGCATAGAAGTTGAGAGCAACTGTGACCTTCAGAGCCGCTGGCATGGGGTGTGCACCCATACAATTAGGAGAGATCTCAGGGCCAATCATCTGACAGATATAGGTGACTGTCTCCCTTGAGAGTCGGAGCCTCCTTCGGCACTGCACCTCAGTCATATTGAGGTAGCTGTTTTGCCGCCTGTATACCCTGGCAGCAGGATTGTGGCATCTTCTGCTGCCCCTTTCACCTTGGGCAACCTCTTGGCCCTGCACCCCTTGTGCCTGTGCCTGTCCTCCCAAAGGTGACTCCCCTGGAGGCTGAATGTGCACTCCTGGCGTCCTCCTTATTCTAGCCTTCCCTTCCACCTCAAAGGAGCTGCCTCCAGTGGACATGTCAGAACCCACACCCAGGCTAAAGGGAGGCCTCTGGAAAGCTGCAGGCCCGATAAAGATTACTGACTGCAGAGTGCTGACCTGGAGGTTCAAAGTGCACAGAAAGTTGCTGGAATTCGTTCTGAACTGCTGCAGATCACACGGGCAAGTTTAAAAAACCCCACTGAGCCCTCTTACCTGCCCGTGGATGAGTTTCATTAAAAAGTCTCTTATCCGCCTGCCCGTTGCGCCCGTGCTCCGATCTGAAGGTCGCATGGGGGCCTGAAAATCGGTGTCGATTGACGATTTAAGGGCCTTAACTAGCCCGTTAATTAATGGCAGGCGCGCTTCGAACTTCATCGTGCGAAATATCCCGATGGTGCACGGTGACGTCGGGACGCTCGCCCAACGTCACCACATGTCATTTTACGCACTGACATGGGCCCCCCACCCCCCGCACGTCAAGCAGAAAATTCTGCTCAAGGTCATCTCTAACTATTACACCAATGCCACCATTGATCAAGAGTGCTACTGCTCCACCTTTACCTAGCTTTCTATTCTTCTTGGATGTCATATACCTCTCAATATTCAGGACCCAATCCTTGTCATCCTGCAGCCACATTTCCATAATCGCTATCAGATCATGTTTATATACTTCAGTGGACGCTATCAATTCATTTACCTTGTTATGAATGCTACGTGCATTCAGATACAGGGGCTTTAGTTTTGTCTTTTTGTTATCTTTGTAACATGTCATCTTCACTATTGGTTGTACCTCTCTGTCACTTCCTGCTATTCTATGATCCCCATTTCCTATATTACTATTATGGTCTCCTGACTTGACTTGCTACATGTACCCGAGCTTGATCCCTCCCCCACCCCCTCCCGTTAGTTTAAAGCCCTCTCAACTTCCCTAGTTATACAATTCACAAGAACACTCATCCCAGCATGGTTCAGGTGTAGACCGTCCCAACAATACAGCCCTCACTTTCCTCAGTACTGGTGCCAGTGCCACACGAACTGGAACCCAACTCTCCCATACCAATGTCTGAGCTACGCATTTATCTCTCTAATCTTATTTGCCCTTTGCCGATTTGCATATGGCTCAGGTAATAATTCAGACATTATTACCTTTGAGGTTCTGCTTCTTAATTTGGTACCTAGCTTCTCATACTGACTATGCAGAACCTCTTTCCTTGTCCTGCCTACGTTGTTGGTGCCTACATGGACCATGACAACTGTATCCTCTCCCTTCCACTGCAAGTTCCTCTCCAGCCCTGAGCAGATGTCCCAACTCCTGGCACCGAGCAGGTAACACAGCCTTCTGGACTCTCGCTCATTGCTGCAGAGAACAGTGTCAATCCCTCTCACCATAGAGTCCCCCTAGTACCACTACTTTCCTGTTTGCAACCCCCACTTGAACGGCTTCCTGCTTCCCATGGTGCTATGGGGCCAGCCTGCTCATCCACCTTGCAAGCTTCACTTTCATCCATGCAAGTTGTGAGCACCTCAAACCTGTTTGACAATTGCAAAGTCTGAGGCTCCTTCACTACTGTTCCCTCAGTCCTTTTCTGTGCCTCACTCACGGTCACATCCTCTTGCCCCTCACTGCTGACCAAAACTGGTGACCCTATTCTAAGAGATGTGACTGTCTTCTGAAACAAAGTGTCCAGGTATTTCTCCCCTCCCTAATGTTGCGCAGTGCCTGCAGTTCAGCTTCCAGATCAATAATCCTGATCTGGAATTCCTCTAGCTGCTTTACACTTTCTGTAGACATGTTTGTCATGGATTGCCTTGGAGTCCAAAAGTTCCCACATTCCACAGCTGTGACATAACACCTGTCTTGCCATTGTTACTTATATTATTTAGTTAATTTAATTACTTAATTAACTTAGAATAATTTCTATGTATACTACGCCTTTTTCCTCTGAATTCCCACATGAACCTAATTCGCTACTGACTCAGTCTCCGCCTCACTCCAGTACAGTCACCTATCTCCTCTTGCGCCCTTTCCTGATCATGCAATCTGGAAAGCCAGTCTCTTTTATGGACCCTCTGATGAGTCACTAGCTAGTTTAGTTTCCTGCTACAATAATTAACACCACTTGAACCATCTGCTTTCAGGTGATTGACAGATAACTGCCACTCCATGCGGTTCTCTACTTAACAAGCAAGCCTGACTTACTTGAAGGTCGGTACTATGTCAGATCTTGATTCTTAATCTAAAGTTAAACCTGAAAAGGACTTACCAGAACTTAACCACGTGAACCTAATTCACTACTCACTCGGTCTCTGTCTCACTCGCATGCCCCTTACTGATCCCACTCCCATACCTCTTCATCCAACCCTACCATATCCTTCCATTCCTTTCCCTCACATACTTAACTTCCCTTTAAATATGCTGTTATGCTCTTCAATAATATTAGGAAGCAAAGCTATCATAACATTCATCAACAAAGAGAAGGCTAGAGGAGTAGATACTGCTTACCTCAGGGACAGTGTCACCTTCAATAAGCATATGCCAAATTTGAAATCGGGAGCTCTTGTGTATGGGGAACTTCAGGTGTGACATGTCGAAGCATTCCAAGAGCAAAATATTTCCTTGGGATAGTGGTCATTGGCAGACATTTAGTGAAGAATATTGATTTAAAACAATAGTATTTCCTTCAGTGCTAGAGTATAGGAATGTCTTTCCACGCATAAGTGATGAGGAGTAGTTACACCTTTAAGAAGCTGTTCTGTTTGCAGCACTTGATGGAATCTATACTGCCTACATTCCCTGCTAATTATTCATTATTTCTCATTAAATTTAACAATCACAGTTGCCAATCCCTGAGTCTGACTGTTGCATTGCATTAATGTCAGAGCCCCCTGGTCAGTGCAATGGGGAGGTGATGATGTAGTGGTATTGTTGCTAGATTAGTAATCCAGAGACCCAGGGTAATGCTCTGGGGACCTGGGTTCAAATCCTACCATGGCAGATGGTGAAATTTGAATTCAATAAAAAATCTGGAATTATGATAACTGTGAAACCATTGTCAATTGTTGTAAAAACCCATCTGGTTCACTAATGCCCTTTAGGGAAGGAAATCTGCTGTCCTTACCTGGTCTGCCTATATGTGACTCCAGACCACAGCAATGTGGTTGGCTCTTAAATGCTCTTGTTCCCTCTGAACAAGGGCAATGAGTGATGGGTAATAAATGCTGGCCTAGCCAGTGATGCCCACATTCCATGAATGAATTTTTTTAAAAATGATTATAAACTGAATGAAGCTTCAGTGGGCAACGATTTAAAAAATAAGCCCTGGAAGAATTTCAAGGCTGGAATGTACTGACTTTCAAATGACATTATATCACTTGAGCTTTACGCAAGAAGTTTGCGATGTCATTACTTGATTAGATTACTCTGTGTTTGTGCGTTAAATACAAACATATATACAAGCAATTCAAAATGCATCTATTTACTGCTTAAACTTTGCAGCTGCCTGTAACTGTTGGCTGAATAGAAGCTAACAATATGGCCGCCAGGTCAAGAGAACAAGTTTAGGGTCAGAAAGGTCGGAACCGTGCCTTCAAGGCAACACAGTTGTGTATCATGGAGCTTTGCGTAGAGTTTAACTCCATGTTACCACAAATTTGCATAAGTCTCAAGTTGTCACTAATAATGAGTCTTTGATGGATAAATCCTAAATCAGGACCCAACGGAGCAACAGTGCCTAAGAGAAAGCTATCGAAATCCAGCCCCCCCAAAATAAAAACTAGACAAATCACAACTCATAAAAATATCTAAACACAAATAGCATTGGCTTACCTGAGCTTTGACAGCTGGGATTGCCAAGACCCATGGCCCACAGCCTGGCTTACTTATTCTTTCCTGTGTATCAATAGGAGTTAATATGTAACACTCGAACCTTTATTATCAATGGGCTTACTGCAAAGTTATTTAGAAGGAAGAAACTTGAGATCTTAAGAAAGATGGGCTTCTTTTTAACCACTTTATCAGATTTTTCAGGAGATGTGAAACAGCTTCACAAAAGTAGCAATGTAGATGAATGTGGTAGTCACTTTACAAGAGCAAGAGCCACAAGCTACAATAACTGTGGATGACTAGTTGATCTTTGTTGTGCTGGTGCTGGTGAACTGAAAAATAGTGGCCAGAAACAAAAACCCAGCTCTTCTTTGAATAGTATTGCTTGATCCTCAGCAGCCACCTATCCTGAGTGATGGAGCTTTGATTAATGTCTCAGCTGACAGTGTGCTGCATTATCAGTGATGCTGTCATTACTATGCTGAAGTGTCTACATGAATTCTGCACCTAACTCTTAGAGTTGGACATGTTCCCACGGCTGATTAAGAGGCATAAGTTCTACCAACTGAGCTGATCTAGGCTTTGAAGTCACTCCATGATGTATGCCATCTAAAAGAGCACTGAGTTACAGTGGAAAGGGACAAATGATGCCTCATTTTCCACATAATGACATGCACAAGCAACATAATAATGCATTTTGCATTAACTTACATTATCCCATTGATAGATTCCTGTGTGCTTGCTAACTACTTTTGCAATGACAGCACTCTTCAAGTGGTGGATGATTGTGAGGATTTGGACTGTATGTTATTTAATTGAATCATAAAGGAAGTAATGCCATTAGCATAGACAATTCGGATCAGGTTATATCCATGATGATAATTGCACTAATTATTTTATTCATAGTAAAATCGCATCGTTATGTTATCATTAACCACGTGATCTACATCCTCTGCCAAAAGAAGTTTGCCTGTGTTTACGAGATGTCTTACAGTCAACTCTCCCAGCAGGGTGAAGGGATTAAATTACAACCCTGCAGTCACAGAAGTGTCTGTTAAGGTCCCTATCTCTTCAAGATTCATGCTGTAAACATTGAGGACACCAGGCAGAGATTGTACTGAAATGTCACTGAGTCAACTATTCTTTCAGGCAGCTTCAAGGCAGGATTTTCAGCAGTGTTTGCTACAAAAACTGCATGACTTGATCTGATGCAGTCCATTATTCCAATGCTAAACATGCTGCTATATCAGCAGCAATGATTTGCATCCATTGATCACCAATGGCTCCTTCTGGTTACTAAGCAAAAAAATGGACAACAATGTCACCCTTCCAGATGTTTTTGGTCAATGCAAAATGTCAATGCACCCATGCATATTATGATACTGAACAACAACTTGCATTTATATAGTGCCTTCGATGTCTTAAAACATCCCAAGGCTTTTCACAAGCTTTAATCAAACAAGAAAACCCAGCCGCATAAGGCAATAGATCACCAAACATGTGTTCGAAGAGGTGGGTTTTAAGGGACGTCTTAAAGGAGGAAAGAGAGTTGGAGCTGCTTAGGATGGGAATTTCAGAGCTTGGGGGCCCAGATAGCTGAACGCACAGCTGGCCAATGGTGGAGCAAAGAAAGTGAGAAAGTGTAGGAAGCCAGAATTGGAGGAGCGCAGAGATCTCAGGAGCTGTAGGACCGGAGGAGGTTTCAGAGATCAGGAGGGATGAGGCCATGGAGGGATTTGAACATAAGGTGAGAAAACATTCACCAGGACGCCACATATTCATTACAGGCCTGCACACAGAAGCCAAGGAAACGAAGCAAGTAATTTGTGACACGAGGGAGGCTGTTTGCTAAATTGGAAACTTTTTAACCTTTTATTCTAGTTAGTGGATGAGTTAACTAATAGTACCCAAGATGGGTAGGCTATTTTAGAAAAAACAAAACAGATAATGAAATCTGGGAGACAGTGGACATCAAGAGGCATAGATGCCAAATGTACAAAGGTGAGGCTCAGCTCCATGTTTCATTGTCAAAATCTCCTTTGTAAGTGCTAGAGAAAAGTAAACTCTCTAAGACAATCCACCTTTCATTCAGGAAGCACACATATCTCTTAATGCTGTGCAGAACGGCAAAGGAACCCAAATCCGTGCCATTTATTATTGGAGAGAAAGAGTTTGATTGGTTAGTTGGGAAATCAGTGTGCACAAAAAGCTCTGTAAAGTTTTCTTTTAATAAGTGTAGTTTTGCTTCATTTTGTTGCAAGAGATGGATGCCCTCAAGGTCCTTCTCGAGAGGTTTGGCCTCTGAGGCCACAAGCTATTTTCTAGCAGAGGACTAAATCACAGAATGTGATGGTAAATCCTGTCGCTTTCTATTTGTGCACATGGATTGCTTGATACCACATGGTCAGTATGTCTCTCAGAAATCTGATCAGATATTTTTGGAAAGAAAAACATTTGACTGGTTGAAATTAGTTAACTCAGGTGTTTTCACTACACTTATTCTGCAAAAGGTTGGCACAGTTCAATAAGGGTGCACCACAAACCAAGTGAAAACATAGTGACATTGTAGATACCTTCAGATTTCTCATCAAATCTGTTAAATCAGTGAAACTTTTATAACTGTCGCATTGGAACTCAAATAGTTTGGGAAGCAGAACTGCACTTATACGATAAATGAAATGCAAGCAACTGTTCTCAAAATAAATAACTGCATTGGAGAGGGTACTTGTAAAAAAAAATCCAAGTTCCTGACATTTATTGATGGAGAATTTATCAAAATTATTTACAGGGCACTTTCATAGAGCTATGGGAAAAGAACAGGGGAAAGGGGCAAATTGGATAGCACGTTCAAAGAGCTGGCACAAGCAGGATGGGCCAAATGGCCTTCTTCTGTGGTGTAAGATTCAACTATGACCCTCCTTGCACTTGAATATCAGATTCTCAATTTACATTGCCACTTCATAGATTAATATTATATCCTGGGACACTGAATCTGCTAGCGAGGCTTGAATGGCACTATTCGTTATGAGAACTGGGGCAAAAGTTGGTTGCAGTGTTACAATTTTTGTCCCATGCTTTTTCTGGCAACATTCATAACAGGAAAACGTTGTCAACATTTTGCTGTTACCCGGTAATTGTAGACTTCCCAGCATTATGTGGCTTTTATATAAAGATAAATAATATAAATTTGCCAAGTAATTTGTGGGGGTTTTTTTTAGTTGTTTTTAACCAGGATCTCTGCTTTTGCTGGGTATTTTCTGTCCATCACATGACTGTTTTTACTGTTTTTTGCACTTATAAGTGTGGCACTTTTTAAAGAAATGTATGAAAAAACAAAAGCATTTGTTTGAAATAGACAGAGAAACTCTCCAGAACAGACACCACCAGAGAGAGCAAAAGGACCTCAGTGTATATGTACATAAGTCATTGAAGGTGGCAGGACATGTTGAGAGAGCAGTTAATAAAGCATATGGTATCCTAGGTTTTATTCATAGGGACGTTGAGTATAAGAGTAAGAAGGTCATGTTAAACATGTATACAGCACTAGTTAGGCCTCACCTGGAGTACTGCGTCCACTTCTGGGTGCCATACTTGAGGAAAGATGTGAAGGCATTGGAGAGAGTACAGAGGAGATTTACAAGAATGATCCCAGGGATGAACAACTATAGCTGTGAGGATAGGTTGGAGAGGTTGGGCCTGTTTTCCTGAGAGAAGAGAAGGCTGAGAGGAGACTTGATAGAGGTATTCAAGATCCTGAGGGGTATGGACTGGATAAATAGTGAGAAACTGTTCCTACTCAAGAGAACTTCAAGAACTAGAAGGCACAGATTCAAAATAATTGGCAAAAGGAGTAGAAGTGATGTGAGGAAAAATTTCACCCAGAGGGTGGTTGGAGTCTGAAACGAACATCCTGAAAGGGTGATGGAGGCAGGTTCAGTTGAAGTATTCAGAAGGGAATTGGATTGCTATCTGAAAAAAAAGGATATGCAAAGTTATGGGTATAAGGCAGGGGAGTGGGATTAGGTAGAATGCTCTTATCGAGCCAGTGCAGACTCGATGGGCCAAATGGTCTCCTTCTGCACTGTAAAGATTCTGTGATTCTGTTAATGTAAACTCTTATGATGTCCCCATCTCTGTAACCTCCTCTATAATACTTTCCCGTTCTGTGCTTGACTGTATCTTGCCCTATCACAGCAAGCATGAGTCACATCACCTCACCTAGCGACAAATGATAACCAGGGTGTCATGATACCATTTAGGAATCTTGAAATTACAGTACTGCAAATTTACATTAATCCTTCCCTTCTCACTGAAGATTTCACATTCATTGCTAAGCCAACTAAGCCTTTCAAAATTCTATTCACTTTTTTTTGCTGATATAAGCTCATTATCCTGGTTTACTGAAGAAGAGCAGGGTGTCCTCGGCAACGTCCTGGCTAATATTTACCTCTCTACTGATGTTGTTAAAATAAGTTACCTGGTCATTATCACATTGCTGTTTGTGGGAGCTTGCTGTGCGCAAACTGGCTGATGCATTTCCTACGTTACAACAGTGGCTATACTTCAAAAGTACTTCATTGGCTGTGAAACACTTTGCGACATCCTGAGGTCATGAAAGGTATTAAATAAATGCAAACTCTTTCTTTTTATTGCTTTTACATAACGGAAGACATTTATCAACAAGATAACGGGTACCTAGGAGTATTTTACAAGACTAGTTTTCAGGAGGTTTGGATACTATCGCACATTGAGCAGTCAACTTCTAATAAACCTCTGCTGGAGCACAAGATGTGCTACAGCCTTTTAACTGTTGCTTTGTACTCTATGTATTCTATAGTTTATACAAGACCTTTAAAGCTGGTGGATCTAGCTCAGGGCTTTAAGGATTAATGGACATTAATCATTTTTCACTTCCTATCGTGTAAAACACGTTTTACTTCCCACTTAAAACAAATTCTAGGCTAACAGTTCTGATAGTTATAGTTATATAGTTATATTGTTATAGAGAATACTCTTCTCCCCCCTCCCCTTCAACAGTGTGTAACCTTTGACTTTTCCACCTTCAAAAATGATCAACCAGCATTTTCAAATGATATAAAACAAGCATCTGAAGATAAATCTTTCTATAAGATAAAAATGTTATGTATTGCCAGTCAGTGCTCAGTATATGAATCTGCATTGGTGGATTGAGTGGAATAGGAATGTATAATCTGCTGGTTGCCAACAACTTTTCTAATGCCTGAAATTTTGACGTCTGCAAACTAACAGAAAACCAATAGTGTTGTATTTCATGCCTCAGAGATATGCAGAGATGACACACCAGCTTATGTGTGTGTGTGACAGGAATTTATTCACAGTGCTTTAAAATGTTTGCTCGCTCATACTTTGAGCAGTTAGCTTTGCTTACTTTTGTCTGAATCCACACCCAGGCTTAAGTAATCAAGCACAGTGAGCATGGAACAATCAACAGACACACATAATTAAACACAGAACAATTGAGCATCATAAATGGCAGAGAAGGGACCATTTTTTCCGTTGTGCCTGTGCCAGCTGGTTGGTTGAGTTATCCAAGCAATGTCACTCCCTTGCTCTTTCCCCAAAGCTCAGTAAACTTCTTCCCTTCAAGTATTTATTCAATTCTGTTCCCAGTGTTACTATTTAATCTGCTTCCAACATCCTTTCAGGTAATGCATGCCAGATCACAACAACTCGCTGTAGAAAATTTTTTTCCTTGTGTCTCTTTTGATTCTTTTGCCAATCACCTTAAAACTGCGTTCTCTGGTTTCAGTTCCTTCTGCCACTGGAATCAGTTTCTCCTTACTTACCCTATCAAACCATGCATAATTTTAAACACCTCTATCAATTCTCCTCCTAGCCTCCTCTGCTCTTAGGAGAACAACTCCAGTTTCTCCATGTAACTGAAGTCCCTCATCCCTAGTGCCATTCTAGTAAATTTTTTCTGCACCTTCTCTATAGGCCTTAATTGACATCCTTTGTAAAGCTGCATTTGCAAGGCCATAGGATCCATCCTTCACTGTCACTGGGTCAAAATCCTGGGACTCCCTCCCTAACAGCACTGTGGGTGTACCCACACTGCATGGACTGCAGCGGTTCAAGAAGGCGGCTCACCACCACCTTCTCAAGGGCAATTAGGGATAAGCAATAAATATTGGCCTAGCCAGCAATACCCACATTCCGTGAAAGAATCAAAAAAGATGACAGGTGCATAAAGATTAAAGCAAGAGCTAGGATGATATAGGACTGGGGGCTAGATAGAACTATATGATCATAACTAAACCTACAGGCCGCAAACCCGAAAGCAGATTCAATAGTAACTTTTGAAAGTATGTACATTTTTCCAGTCTTGCCATGGTAACATTTTACTATACTGTACAGGAAAGCTGTTGGAGACTAGCGTTGCCAAACCCCTACGAGCCCCCAGGCATTAAGATTAATCACCAGGACATCGCTGCAAGTAAA
Source organism: Cetorhinus maximus (assembly GCF_964194155.1). NCBI lineage: Eukaryota > Metazoa > Chordata > Chondrichthyes > Lamniformes > Cetorhinidae > Cetorhinus > Cetorhinus maximus. The sequence continues at coordinate 12,745,811 of NC_135882.1, forward strand.
CCAGGAAAAAACGTCTTATGGGCATGAAGAAAAAGTGGTTTTCTTCCATTTCTTTTGAGCATTTTTACACCTTAGATATAAAAGTATTCTAAACCGGAGCACAAGGTGGTTTGACATGGTCTGAAACATCCAATAATGAAGTGTCTGTTTGCCTCCTAATTGGTGGGGGGAAGGTGTCGAACTGTGAGGATGGAACTTTTAGGTGCAGTGAGGAAGCACAGGGTGGGATGGCTGGAGGCACCAGATTGTTTGAGGGAAGCTTCAGGAATATGTCCGAACACAGACGGCAACCCTACTGCAGACTGGTGATTTGTGACTTTTGAGCTCTGAAGAAAAGTCATATTGGGCTCAAGGTTAACTCGAGTTCTCTCGCTCCACCTGCTGAGTTTTTCCAGCAGGTTTTGTTTTTATTGCAGACTGGTGAGGTTATGTTAAGCTGGTCATTGTGTTATTGCATTACAATGCACTCTTCCTGAAATACTGAATTATTTTTGCCATCTTAGCGGGTTGAAGTGGTCGCCCTGTTAGAGCTTCAATAACATTGAGAGTATCTGTAGTGACCCAATACCTTGAGTAGTGGTGTAGAATGAGGGTGTAGAAACAGGTCATCTTTGTGTGTGAAGTAACACAGGGAAATGGTACCGCCTGTGTGATAGCCAGATGGCTTAAGACAACACCAGTTAGATAAAGGTTGAAGAGGTTTAGCTACCGCCTGTTAAAGCTGAGCTAGGATTAGAGGAACTCCTGACAACACTTCAGCTCCCTGCTCAAGGTAATAATGGTTGGTCTGTAAGTACTGCAAATATATATTTTTAACTTTAACCTCTCTGTGAGCGCATTTACATCTGGTGTCCACAGTCACTGATTACATAAAAAAAGAATTATTCAAATGATGAATGGTTCTGAGAAAGTAAATGTGGTGAAACAGTTTCCACTGGCAGAAGGGTCAGTAACCAGAGGACATGCATTTAAGATAATTGACAAAAGAACCAGAGAGAAGATGAGGAAAATCATTTTTATGCAGTAAGTTGTTCTGTACTTGAATTCATTCCCTGAAAACGCATGCTGGAAGCAGATTCGATTGTAAGTGCAAAGATTTAATTGAAAAGAAAAAAAAATTGCAGGTCTGTAGGATAAGAGCAGGAAAGTGAGATTAATTTGACAGGTCTTTGAAAGAACCAGAAAAGCCAAAATGAGCCAGATGGCCTCCTTCAATGCTGTAAGATTCTATGATTCTATGAAGAACTAGCAGAGCCAATGATGGCGTATTGGACCATATCTGGAGGTACCAGCCCATCTTAACTCGGAGCATTAATCTTACTAGGATGTAGTAGAGAGTTACATGCGAAGAATGAATGACAGTCATTGGCTTAAAGGGATAATTGCCCATGATAATAACTGACAACCCAAACTGAAGTTGCAAAGCTCAAATGGGAAAGCCTGGGAACAGGAGGAAAAATGGAAGAATGAGTGTACAAGGGCTCCAGTGTGGGTCATGCCGGGGTGGTGGCGGGGGGGGGTGGTGGAGTGGTGGGGGCAAGGCAGCACAGACTGAAGGAAGTACACAAGCACATGCCGGTGGCTGGGGGGAAGTGGGGGTAAGGGAAGGGGCTGCGCACTTGGAAAAGCTTGTCAAAAGTGAGCATTCTTCCGCAGCTGAAACCGTTCAGAGCAATTGGCCAACTAGGCAGCCTGTAGAATCCCCTTGCTAAATCTGGCCATGGAGAAGTCACTGGTGGAGGTGCTCACAGCCCCTTGCAATGTCATCATTCAGGTTTGGACCAGTCTCCCGCATGGTTCAAGTGAACAATGCAGCCTTGCAGTGTGGGTTAGGGGAATGCCTGTGCCTGAGCTGAGAGCACAGCATGCAGTCCAGTGGCCGAAGCTGCCGCTAATCAGTCAAGTGGAGTGGGGCGGAGGTGGGTAGAGTTTCGGACAGCCAGGAAGTGCATTACACACTGGCCATCCAAGTGGTGGCCAGCACTCTTCTGCACGTGTGATGGGGCCTTCAGACTTAACCAAGAGAGGTTCGTAGGACACATATGCTAACCCACGCACCTCTCTCTTTGATCTTGCAGGAGGGGAACATCAGGATCACGGAGCCTGGTGATTTAGCGGTATGCCTCATGGCTTACCGGGAACAGAGAAGAAGGAGAGTACGGCGGAGGCGCCTAGCTCAGCAAAGGGAGGAGCAGCTCCCTCAAGCTGAAGGGGTGGCAGGGCCTGCTGCGCACGCAGCTGAAGATCCACAGAGAGGCATCGCTCGTAGGTGCTTCGCCAGCCACAGGATCTATAAATGGTGCCTTTCATTCCTGCAGATGATTGAGAGCCAGTGTTGCTGAAGACTGTGCATATCCAGGGAACTGGTTGGTCACATATGCCACCTGCTGTAGGATTTGGCACCATGGGGACATGGAGGACATTCACTGCCAGTGACTGTGAAAGCGACCACAGCATTTAATTTTTACGCCAGTGGCTCCTTCTAGAGCTCCACAGGTGATCTGTGCAGGACCTCACAAGCCGCCATGCACAAGAGTGTCCAAGAGGTCATGGAAGCCATCATCGCTAAGACACAGAACTTTGTGCATTTCGACTGGGATCAAGAAAGCCAGGAAGCAAGAGTGCTGGGATTTGCACAGATCTCAGGTTTCCCACAGGTGCAGGATGCTATCGACTGCATTCACATGGTGCTTAGATCTCCATGGCAACAAGCGGTCAACTACATCAACCACAGTGGCTTCCACTCACTGAATGTTCAGCTGGTCTGTGACCACCACAAACACATCCTACAGATCTTCACATGATTCCCAGGGAGCGTCCACAACTCCTACATCGCAGCAAGTCTCAGAACCCTGACATCTTCCAGCGTCCACAGGGGCTGTAGGGTTGGTTCCTTGGGGGTAAGGGCTACCCACAGAGGACGTAGCTGAAGATGCCTATATGGTGGCCTCAGACTGCAGTAAAGAGACGGTATAACGAGACTCATGCTGCGACCCGGACTTTGGTGGAGCAAACAATAGGCATCTTGAAAATGAGGTTCCAGTGCCTCGACAGGTCCAGTGGAGCACTGCAATAGAGTCCACCGAGGGTGTTGCACATCATCGTAGCTAGTTGCGTGCTACACAACCTGGCCCTGCAACAGGTGGAGGACCTGGCTGAGGAGGAGATGGAAGAGTTGCACGTCTCCTCTGATGAGGAGAGCGTTGAAAGAGATGATGGTGATGAGACCCTCAAAGGTGAGGGTGCAGGTGATGAGGCCATCGCACTGGCCAGGCAAGGCAGGTGCGCTTGGGAGGCCCTCATAGCCGCAAGATTTGTGGAGGATGATGATGAATTGAATTGAGGACAGTCCTGACTCCCTCACCTTGCATCTGTGAATGTTTGACTCCTGTGTGGCTGATGACAGCGCACATACCCCCAGTGCTCAGGCTCATGTCATGGAGACACAGCAGAGGCCCTAATGGTCACTAGATTCCAGGAGGATGATGACGACATGCAGTGAGGACACTCCATAGATTTTCACATAGCCTCTGTGAATGTTTGACTCCTGTATGGCTGAGGGCAGCTTGCCTGCCAGTGTTGACCTCGATACGCCAGCGCTATCACCGCAGACTGAAGGCGGACAGATTCCTCCATCATCCCTTGCAATTTGAAGAGAGCACCAGATATCCCTTCCTGATGTTCCCATGACTGTCTTTGCAGCTCCACCAACTGATTGAGGACCAAGTCCAGAGTCTTATCATCTCACTTGGACTCAGTAGACCCCTTGCCTCCAACAGTCCTCCGAGCGCCAGAAACCAAGGATGTACCTGCCTCCACCTGCTGTGGAACTGAGTATGTGGTGTGTTCACCAGGTTGTGATCCTGAGGCTGCTCTACATCTAGGTCCCACCGGGGCATGTGTCGCTGTGCTGGCAGAGGGTGTGGGTGAGCCCCATGTGATTGTGCTTGATCTTGTCCTGCATAAAGACAAATGGAGAGTATTAGCAAGGCACATACCAGGCCAAATGAGAAGGACGCCAGACATGCGTGTGTGCTGTGTGGAGCCATGGCAATCTCCAGAGGAGATAAGGCCGGATGGAGGTGTGAGGCTGTGTGTGAGAGAGTGAGTGGTGATGTCTCTTGAGCAGGCAGTGAGTGAGATGCCAGTGAATGTGTGATGGGCTTGTGAGTAGGTGAGTTGAGGGTGATGAGATGGTTGACTTACCCCGGCAGCATGAATGAGAGCATTCATCAGTTTTCTGCACTGGATAGCCGACCTCTTGTGTGCAGCATTGGCACTGACTACCTCTGCCACAGCCTCCCAAGCCAGAGTGGTGAGACTGATAGGCCTCCCGTGGCCAGAGCTGGGGAAGATGACATTACGACGGGCTTCCACAGCGTCCAGAGACATCCCAGGGATGTATCACTAAATCGGGCAGTCGCAATCCTCCTGGCTTTTGCGGCCATGTCTGACCAGAGCAGTCTTGGGCTGCAAGCATTGAGAAGTGTGAACGTGGCTGCATTTGAAATATGGCGTCTGGCGTGAGGAAACGGTGAGGTAACAGCATGGTGGACCAATCGGAGGCCACCCACTAGCGATCTGATGTGTTACTCATGACTGCATAATTTATGAGAATGGGACAATATGGCGTGAAAACCCAAATGTCTTTTTTCACACCCGCTACCGCACTTAGGGCAAATCTGGGATGATTTTCCCCTAAAACTCTAACAGCAACTAGTATTCAAAAGCATTTTAATTATTAAAATTCTGGGTCTAGCTACCAATTCATACAAAAAATGGAATTTTTTTTGCAATGGAACAAATGTGGTTCTGACACAATTAGGCCTATCCCAAGCAAAGCTAACTTTTCACACACTGCTAAAATTCCTTTGGGAAGTGGTATCATTCAGTACGCGGCCCAGTGTTAATAGTTTCTTTTCAGTTGTGTTATGATGTGGCAGGTGATGTGTGCCAGGCAGACCAAATCCACAAGGGAAAATTGGCCACGCTATCACAACGGTTTTTCAATTTATATTTATTACGAGAAGATTTGTGCACTGAATTCAGAAGTAGTGAGTCCACTAATACCTTTAGTGGTTTTAAAAGTTAAAACATTTATTAACAAAAGAACTCAAACACATACATAAGATTACAAGGTTATTTAGCCTTAACAGTTCCCAAAATTCTTAATTAAGCAGACTCTCAACTACACACCCCCTTTAAGGCAACAGTCCAAAATAGATTTTAAATTTAAATAGACAATCCAGCAAGGTTACCACAGCACTCACTTGACAGTGGAATCCCAAAGACTTTTAACACAACTTCAGTTACTGGACACAGCAGACTTTTGCAAAAGTGGCTAGAGGCTTTTCCCCAAGGCTGCTTTACATGGTGCACCTTTCAAGATGTTACATGGCCACCTCCCACATAACCTTCCATCCTTCTTATTATATGCTTCATTCTCTATAGTGTGTAAAATTCCATTGTTCTACATGTCTTCAGAAATTTACTTTTCCCATAATATAAAAGTATTTCATGTTGTCAATATGGCCTCTTTCACTTTGGGAAAAATAAATGTAATAATCTTGCCCTATTTATCTTGTTAGTTGTAAACATCCTACCATCCCTTTGAAAATCAAACAACCCCTTCATTTATCTAAAAATGCAAATTTCATTCGCACCTTATCTGTAGAACCCTCATCCTAGCTCCATCTCCATTTCAAAAGTCTACTTTACACTGAACTCTTCGGATAATTTCAACCTTGCAGTCTGTCTGACTCTAATTCAATTAAATCAGTCACACAGACAGAACCATCCACACTCACACCCATAAACCTACAATAATATTATGAAAAATGTTATACTTTCATGACAGCTGGTTGAGGCAGGGGTCTTAATACAGGAGGCATTGTGAAGAGCCTCTTGTCTCATTCCACACGTCAGGAAAGCTTCATCACATTGCTGTTTGTGGGAGCTTGCTGTGCAAAAATTGACTGCCAAGTTTCCTACAATAATGGCTGCATTTCTAAAATATTTCATTGGGTGTAAAGCGCTTTGGGGTGACCTGAGGTGGGGAAAGGTGCAATATAAATGCAAGTTCTTTTTATCATCAGCGAGTTTCACTTTGCTGAATATACAGGAACTAATGCATTGAATGAATGGCTATTTAATATTGTGTGTTTTAGGTAGCTTTATGATATATTGAATAATTTATCTAAATATAAATTAGCTTGCCTAGTGATTATTTGTGCAAGTTGAATGCAATGGAATAGTCAGGTATATATGTGAGAATAAGAACATAAGAAATAGGGGCAGGAGTAGGCCATTCAGTCCCTCAAGCCTGTCCCGCCATTCAATAAGATCATGGTTGATCTGCCCCAGGCCTCAACTCCTCTTTCATGCCAGCTCCTCATAGCCCTCAACTCCCCGATATTTCAAAAATCGATCTACCTGCTCTTTAAATACTTTCAGTGATCTAGCCTCCACAACTCTCTGGGGTAGAGAATTCCAGACATTCACTACCCTCTCAGAGAAGAAATTGCTTCGCATCTCAGTTTTAAATGAGTGTCCCTTTATTCTGTAACTATGTCCCCTAGTTTGAGATTTCCCCACTAGTGGAAACATCTTCTCAACATCTACCCTGTCAAGCCCCCTCAGAATCTTGTATGTTTCAATAAGATCATCTCTCATTCTTCTAAACTCTAATAAATAAAGGCCTAAGCTGTTTAGCCTTTTGACAATCTCTTCAGGTTGTCCATTTTTATCCTGCTCTGCCAATTCTCCACAGCCTTCATTGCTTGTCTTTCTCTTCCAAATGTTACAATTTCCCAGTTCAATTTAGATTAAGTGCACCAAGCTACTCAGCAAATGCATCTGATATCTTTCAAGTTTACGGCACAGACTGTAAGTGGCAGCCTCCCTTTGTGAGTGCCTTTGATTCCTCAAGTTCATCTTCATCGTTCCCTGAGGGAGTCAAGAGTTTGGGGGGGACAGGCAGGAAAATAGGAGTTGGGGGCCACATCAGATCAGCCATGATCTTATTGACCAGCAGAGCAGGCTCAAGGGGCTGAATGGCCTACTCCTATTTTCTTATGTTCTTCACATTGTGCTTGAGGTCAGATACATCTCTCTGGTTAACCCACCTCTCCCACCCGTTTCTCCAGGTATATAAAGAGATCACTCACGGCTGAGGTCATGCCCACCCTCACCCCCCCAACACCTGCCATGCCCTCTAGTTATTGGTGGGGTTGGCCTTCTGCATCATACCTCTGGATGCTTGTGCACTGTGCTGAGGGAATATCGATAAGAATCGACAATATAATCAGTTTTTTTTTCAAAAAAAAAACCTATCTCATCATTGCAAAAATGAATTGACGCTCAGAGGATAAACTGTGCGGTTGGATCCCCTCTTGCTTTTTAATGTACGTCTGAATCAGTGGTTGAACCCATAACCAGCCATCAAGAGCATTCACCCTGTTCAAATTATCCTAGGGATCACCTTTACTTTAGATCATCATATCCAGAAATTGCAATGACCTGCCCCCTTCAGACTGAATAGGGAGAATGAGTATGTTCCATTTTTTTGAGCTTTTCATTCTGGTGACATAAATTGTCAACATGCGGTCTTCGGCACCGTGTGTAATCTATCTAATATTGTCAGGAATGAGACATTCAGCTTCCACATCGGCAAGTGCGGAAAAGCACAACCCTGATTTTTTTTTTCCACACTCTTCACTTAACATCACTGTCTCGTTTTATTTCGGAAGATTTCTCCCTGTTAAACTTTTGAGAACCCTCCCTCCTTTGAGCATGCAAGTCTCTTCAAGCTCCCCAGTCTGGTGAGCTAATTTGACACTGAATTGACAGTGTCTGGTCCAGTTGAAGTAGGCGGATGCCCCAAGGGCCAGCCAGCTGTGGGGCAGTATCTGCAGATTCCCTTGGCCGCTCCTGCTGGGTTAGTCATCTGTCTCCTCGGCCTCACGGCGGATAATTCATGTGTCCCCCCCCCACCCACCCCCCCCTGACATCATTTGCTCGAACAGCTTCGGCCCCGAGGCTTTGTCTGTCCAGGTTCGACATCAAACTTTGCAGCCCTGGACCTAATCGGACCCGGCACCCCTTCCAAAAACACTGGTGCCTCGGGTCGTTGCCAGGATCAGCATCAGGATCGGAGCCCACCACTGCATGACCTTGTGGCCTTGCTTTCCCATGGCAAACACCGCCCATGGACTTGTCCTGCTCACGGAGAGTGTGCCCACGTTGTAAAGCTGTCACTCGCATTACCCTCATCGCCGGTGAGTTGTCTGCCCGAAACGGTTTGGATTTCCCCCCCCCGCCCCCGGCCTGTTGCAAGCAGCTGACCTGGACACGGCCACTTGGGTGACAAAACCCTGCCGAGGATGATCACTGGTTTTTCACCGCCCGCGGGCAGAGCCTGACAAGACTGGGCAAACAAGCGCGGCCAGATTTCTATATAAAACGTCCTGTGCAATAATCCCAAGTGACACAGTGACTTCTGGAGGACAAGACGGTATAGGTTGGAGTGGGGAGAAAAAGTGACAAGGTTTTTGCTGGGGATATCTTTTTGTTCTTTAAAAAAAAATGACCACATATGCTGATATATCTGCTCTAAGCAACGGAGATTACCATAATTCTTTATGCTTAGGTGACTGGTTAATACCAGCTGACCAGTAAGGCTACATGAACACATTGCTTCGGACTTATTTGGTCTGTTTTTATTGCATTTGTTAAAATCATCACCTGAAATACTGTAAGACTTACACAACCATTTTCTCAAAAACACTTGACCATTGCAATAGCATTTCATTTACCACAATGGATCTGCGATTCAATTTAGAACCATAATCCTCTCCTTAATGGTGTCAAAATTTGTGTTTGCCTGTGGACCAATCACATAATTAGTGCAACAAAAGTGCAAGGATGCAGACCGGTCCAGTGTTATCAGAAGTGTTTGTGCACATTCAGTGCCCCAGTCTGTTTACATTCACTTAAGAAAGGATAAGCTTTTCACTCTGTAAATAGCAGACAAGCAAGTGAAGGACAACCATTCCAGATATTGTCACTGCAGCACTCAAACTGGACCACAAGCCCACAGTAAACATTATATTAGGAAATTAGGGAAATCCACTGCCATTTCTCCCCAGGACAGGATCTATAATTTTAATGCCTCTGAAGCAACAATAGATTCACCGGTTTCTATATTCGCTCATGTTTCACTCCCCTTCAGTTAATGGCCAATGCTTTGCAGTTAAAAACTTGAGTGCCCTTAATCTGTTCAAACACTGCAAAACACTTCACAAGAGTGTAACCAGATACATTTGACTCTGTACCACACAAGCAGATATTAGGACAAAAGTTTGACCACAAGTTCAGCCAATGAACTAGGTTTTTAAGGACCGATTTAAAGGAGGAGAGAGATGTTGAGAGAGCAGAGGGGTTTAGGGAGGAAATTCCTGAGATTAGGGCCTAGACAGCTGAAGACATGGTCACCAATGGTGGAACAATGAGAATGGGAGTTGTTCAAGAGGTCAGAATTGGAGGAGTAGAGGTACCTCAGAGGATAAGGGATCAATAATTAAGGATTGAGATGAGGAGGAATTTCTTCAAAGGGTTGTGAATCTTTGGAATTCTTTACCCCCCAGAAGGTTGTGGATGCTTCAGTATTGAATGTATTTAAGGCTGGGATAGGCAGATTTTTGGCCTCTCAGAGAATCAAGGGAAATGGGGAGCGGGCAAGAAAGTGGAGTTTAAGCCAAAGATCAGCCGTGGTTGTTTTGAATGGCGGAGTGGGCTAATCCTGCTTCTATTCCTTATGTTCGTCCGTCAGCATTCTTCCATTTACAGAAGGTAATGGACATGCAGCAAGTTGTTGGGAATGGAGTAGCTTCACATGGTGCACTCTCGCTGATGGCTAAAGAGACCAATCTGTGAGAGGTAGGCTTGTCACAAGTGCCGCATATGGGGTGGGTATCAGGTGTCATTGTGGGTTCTTGTTTTTGCTGTTGCCACCTGTTGCCAAGCCTCTATCACCACTGATTGTCATGGTGGCACACGCCAGCCCACAGGTGATGCCACCATTTTCCTCTGTCGCTGGCTAATGTCTCCCAGGTGTAGGAATCGATGTTTAGGATCTTCATGTCATGCTTGCACGCCTCTTTGAAGCGGACCTTGAGGCATCCTACTGGTTGTCTGGCTCTGGTTACATGTTCTTATAAAATGTCCCAAGGTGCTTCACAGGGACATGATAAAACTAAGTATGACACTGAGCCACGTAAGGAGATATTAGGTCAGATGACCAAAAGCTTGGTCAAAGGGGTAAGTTTTAAAGAGTGTTTTAGAGGAGGAAAGTGAGGTAGAGAGGCAGAGAGGTGTAGGGAAGGAATTTCAGTGCTTAGGGCCTAGGCAGCTCAAGGCACGGTCACCAATGGTGGAGCTATTAAAATCTACAATGCACGAGAGGCCAGAATTACAAAAGTGCAGATATCTCAGAGAGTTGTCAGGCGGAGGAGATTGCAGAGATAGGGAGGAGCAAGGCCCACACCCCACCAATAAAATCACTGCCAAGATCCAAGAAAGCCAGGAGGCCTGCGTACCAGAAAAATTTGTTTGACTGCCAACACTAAGTGGCTGGTGACTCTGAACATTGGGTGACCAAAAACGGTTGGACACATTCCTGGAGATTTCATCACCCGATGTCCCACCCAGTCAAACAGCCTTTATTTCCCCCATCGCCAACACTTTTGCAAATAACAAATGCAAATTTTGACAAACACGATTTGTTTTTTTTTTAATTTCCCCTGTGGTTTTTCTCCCCTTGTTCCTCACAGCCATGTCCAATTTGACAGCTTCATGGTCACTGACTGATTCCAGCTATTTATTTCCAAATTCAAATCCTCAAACATGGTCAGGATCATCAGTTCTAGACCTCTGCATCAGAAAGGAGAGAAGTGTAGTCACTGTTGAAGTTTTGAAAATTCAGCACGGCAAGGATTCACAAACAGCAAGATGATAATGACCATACGACCTGCTTTGAGTGATGTTGGTTGAAGGATACATATTGGCCAGAATACTGATGCTTTAAAATGGCATTCTAATAAAAATCAGCCTGTACAAATCGACCAGTAGAAAACAGGTACAAGTTTGCAGTTTTAGCTCCACTCCTCTCTTTCCCTTCTCCCACACACCTAACACTGTGAAGGAATGCAGCTATAAATATAAGATTAAAAAGAGTGATTCTCGTATGGAGTAGAGATTAAAACTGAAAAGCAGAGTTCATCTGCTGGACAAAGGTTTAAAAGTTTATAAACATGCCTGGGCACAATTGTTTGCTTGAGGACACCAACATGCTGCAGCATAGGATATGGTATATCCTCTAACACAAGGCAAGCCTGAAGAAACACAAACCTCCACATCACCTCAGCAAGGCATAGATAAATTGTGTGATACCACAATCTAACAATGGATAACCTTAAGTAACCCGAAATAACTTGTTAACTGAATCCTGGAAACTGAGTGTAACGACCGCTATCTGTATCCTGTTTGTTTGAAGGATGTTGACTAAAATAAAACATGTTATCCAGCATGTGTGCTCAACAAGTTTTCTGCTAGTTCAGCTCTTTTATGGTATAATAATTGGAACCACACAGTAGGATTTTTAGATTCATTGGATTCACTGCAGCATCTCTCAAGGTAACTGCAAAGTACTGCCGTAGTGTAGTGATGATAGTTCTCCCCTTAATTGGGATGAAGGTATCTCATTAAACTCCGTAGCTTTCTACTCGGGGATTCAATGTAAATACTACTCTAAATATTGATGGACATTCTAAATACCTCTCTGTAGCAATAACTGGACTTGGATTCTCTAGCAGAAACAAGATTATACTTTCTTTTCCGGAAACTATCAATGTTATGATTACCTTTTGAAGTGAATTGCATGTTCAGTTCATTAATAAACTTCTATATAATTTAAAAGTATATTGTCTCATATCGTCTCCTTTATCCAAACATGAAAACCCACCTTCGTACACTCTTCAGTGGAGAGGTACATTGTTCAGAAGGGATGCCTGGACCCTTATACTATCCAGAGGACAGTACTATTCTCTGGTGGTTCCTTTCCTTCAGGAAGAGTTAGATCAGTAAGGAGTATGTCTGATCCAGAATAGTTCCAAAAAGGGGCTGGGATGACAATCCACATCAACACACTACCCACCCCCCATTTCCCTGCACTCATTCCCTCCACTCCTCTCCCCACCACTGCCCCAATTCCCATCAGCCACTCCCCCTATACCTCCGCTATCCCTTTCCCCTACCTACACCCTTTCCCTTCCTCTATCCCATACCCTGTTCCACTCCCCCATCCCCTTTGCCCTCTCCTATCCCCTGCCCCCTGTCCTTTCCCCATCCTCTCCCCCTTTCTCCCATCTCCTTTCCCATCCCCTCTTTCCCCCATTCACATCGTTCCAAACCCCTACCCCCTCCCCTCCCCTACCTCCTGTCCTCTCCACTCTTTCCCCATTCCCTTCCTCCATCCCCGCCACCCCTCCCCCTTGACTCCCCCTTTACTCTCCCCACACATCCCTCCAATCCCCTCCCCCACCACAAACGGCCTCCCCATAACCCCTCGCCCAACACACCCCCTCCTCCCGCCACCACGCACCCCTCCTCCTCCTCTTCCTATCACCACACAGCCCCTCCTCCTCCCGCACCACACACCATCCCCGCCCCCTTCCTCCCTCTCCCCTTCCCCCACCCCCCTACTTCCCCACCCCCAACTCCCCCCTTTCCCCTCCCCCAATTCCTCCCCTTCCCCCTCCCCCCTCCCCTTCTGTGAATTCCCCCCTTCCCAATTCCCGCCTACCCCCTCCCCCAATTCCCCCATTCCCCCTCACCCAGTTCCCCCTCCCCCAATTAACCCCATCCCCACCCCCAATTCCCCCTTCCCCCAATTCCACCCCTTCCCCCAATTCCACCCCTTCCCCCTCCCCCAATTCCACCCCTTCCCCCAATTCCACCCCTTCCCCCAATTCCACCCCTTCCCCCAATTCCATCCCTTCCCCCAATTCCATCCCTTCCCCCAATTGCACCCCTTCCCCCTCCCCCAATTCCACCCCTTCCCCCTCCCCCACCCCCACCCCCAATTCCACCCCTCCCCCCAATTCCACCCCTTCCCCCTCCCCCCAATTCCACCCCTTCCCCCTCCCCCCTCCCCCCTCCCCCTCCCCCCAATTCCACCCCTTCCCCCTCCCCCCAATTCCACCCCTTCCCCCTCCCCCCAATTCCACCCCTTCCCCCTCCCCCCAATTCCACCCCTTCCCCCTCCCCCAATTCCACCCCTTCCCCCTCCCCCCAATTCCACCCCTTCCCCCTCCCCCCAATTCCACCCCTTCCCCCTCCCCCCAATTCCACCCCTTCCCCCTCCCCCCAATTCCACCCCTTCCCCCTCCCCCCAATTCCACCCCTTCCCCCTCCCCCCAATTCCACCCCTTCCCCCTCCCCCCAATTCCACCCCTTCCCCTCCCCCCAATTCCACCCCTTCCCCCTCCCCCCAATTCCACCCCTTCCCCCTCCCCCCAATTCCACCCCTTCCCCCAATTACCCCTTTCCCCCTCCCCCAATTTCCCCCTCCCCCATTCCCCCCTTTCCCATCCCCCAATTCTCCCCTTTCCCTTCCCCCAATTGCTCCCCTCCCCCAATTCCCCCTTCCCCCTCCCCCCAACTTCCCTCCCTCTAACCCTTGTCCCCTCCCCAATACCTACCCCCAACTCCTCCTCTCTTTCTCACCGGCCCCTGTTTATTGTAAGTTGTGCAGTCCTTCCGCCTTCAGCCAATAACAGTCCTTGTTCTTGCCTACTGGCGCGAGGAGCCAATCAGCGGGACTCCTATTCCAGGCTCTCAACCAATCAGCTTTGGAGGGAACCATTATTTTTTCAATGTGGGGGGGGGGTGGGGTGTTTAATCAGCTGCTTTTCATTCTGTAACTGGGGCGGGATGTTGTGATCCGTTCGGTACCTTTCCCGGTGCAGAAACCCCTCCCCCGCCCCCCTCCTCTTCTTACAGCGGCTGCGGCTGGAGAGCGGCGTCTCCTGGGATCCGGTTAGAGACAAGAGCAGCGGAATGGAGCGAGCGAGGAGAGGTCAGGGGGTCGTCCAGGTCCCGGTCCCGTTTCGGGGGGGGTGTCCGCCGGGGTTGGGCGTTGGGAGCCGGGAGCCGGGAGCCGGAGGGGATCGGGGTCCAGGGTCCAGGGGGAGTGTCCAGGGGGGTCCAGGGTCCAGGGGGAGTGTCCAGGGTGTCCAGGGTCCAGGGGGAGTGTCCAGGGGGGTCCAGGGTCCAGGGGGAGTGTCCAGGGGGGTCCAGGGTCCAGGGGGAGTGTCCAGGGGGTCCAGGGTCCAGGGGGAGTGTCCAGGGGGGTCCAGGGTCCAGGGGGAGTGTCCAGGGGGGTCCGGGGTCCAGGGGGAGTGTCCAGGGGGGTCCGGGGTCCAGGGGGAGTGTCCAGGGGGGTCCGGGGTCCAGGGGGAGTGTCCAGGGGGGTCCAGGGTCCAGGGGGGTCCAGGGTCCAGGGGGGTCCAGGGTCCAGGGGGGTCCAGGGTCCAGGGGGGTCCAGGGTCCAGGGGGAGTGTCCAGGGGGGTCCAGGGTCCAGGGGGAGTGTCCAGGGGGGTCCAGGGTCCAGGGGGAGTGTCCAGGGGGGTCCGGGGTCCAGGGGGAGTGTCCAGGGGGGTCCAGGGGGAGTGTCCAGGGGGGTCCAGGGTTCAGGGGAAGTGTCCAGGGGGGTCCGGGGTCCAGGGGGAGTGTCCAGGGGGGTCCGGGGTCCAGGGGGAGTGTCCAGGGGGGTCCGGGGTCCAGGGGGAGTGTCCAGGGGGAGTGTCCAGGGGGGTCCGGGGTCCAGGGGGAGTGTCCAGGGGGGTCCGGGGTCCAGGGGGAGTGTCCAAGGGGGTCCGGGGTCCAGGGGGAGTGTCCAGGGGGGTCCGGGGTCCAGGGGGAATGTCCGGGGGGGTTGGGGGTCGGGGTCCAGGGGGAGTGTCCGGGGGGGTTGGGGTCCAGGGGGAGCGTCCGCCGGGGGTTGGGGGCTGGGGGTGGTCCGGAGGTGTTGGGGTCCGGAGGTGTTGGGGTCCAGGGGCGTGGGTGTCCGCCGGGGGACGGGGTCCACTCGGTGATCAGAGGGTCTGGGGCAGTTCGTCTCCAGCCGCCTGACCCAAACACCCTCAATGTGCCTTGGGCCATTGCCCTGTCTCTTCACTCTCCCTCCCCCTGTTTCACTGTGTGAACTGTCTAAAGTTGCTGTGATTTGTTATTTGTGCAGATTTGAGTGAGATTCACTCCAGGCTGTTTGACCACAGGCCCATCATCCAGGCAGAGATTCGCTATTTCATTAAAGAGTTTGAGGTCAGTAATTTCTTTACACAGGAAAGCGGGTGAACAATATACATGGAAAGGAATGTACTTTCTCTGGCCCTGTCACCTGCCTCTCTCAGTAGTTTCTTGCTGTGTTTAAACACTTCTCTCTTCTACCGACAAAAGTGTTCACCTGTGGTTAACCTGCAGTGCTGAACCTGCTTGCTTCCCCTAATGTTGTTGATGCCTCGGCACCTTCCTTTGTGTCCTTCTCTGGGGAGGTTGTGTGTTCTATTTGGTCGCCCCCCCCCCCCCCCCCCGCCCCCCAAGCATATATCTCACCCCAAGCAGTGTCGAGAGGGAAAACATTTTTACTAGTGAATCGTAGAAATTTACAGCACCTAAGGAGGCCATTTGGTCCATCGTGGTCGTGCCAGCCGACGGGTCTAATCCCACCTTCCAGTTCTTGTAGGATACGGCACTTCAAGACCATATCCAAGTACTTTTTAAATGTTCTGAGGGGTTCCACCTCTACCACCCTTTCAGGCAGTGAGTTCCAGATACCCACCATCCTGAGTGAAAAGATTACCCCTCGAATCCCCCTCTAATCCTACTTTAAATCTAGACCCAGGTATGAGCCCCTTGACCCAGGGAAATAAGCCATAGGATTTGGAATGTACTCTCTGATGAGATGGTGGAGACTTATTCAGCAGTAGCTTTTAAAAGGGAATCGGAAGGAGCAATAAATAGGCAGCTTTATTTTGTCATGGAATGTGGGTGTCACTGGCAAGGCCAGCATTTGTTGCCCATCCTAATTGCCCTTCAACTGAGTGGCTTGCTAGGGCATTTCAGAGGATGAGTCAACCACGTTGTTCAGGGTCTGGAGTCACATGTAGGCCGCACCAGGTAACGACAGCGGATTTCCTTCCCTAAGGGACATAAGTGAACCAGATGAGTTCTTGCAACAATCAATGGTAGTATCATGGTCACCATTACTGAGACGAGCTTTCAGTTCCAGATTTATTAATCAAACTTAAATTGCAGTGGCTGCCATGGTTGGATTTGAACCTGTGTCCCCGAGCATTAGCCCGGGGCTTCTGGATTACTAGTCCAGTAACATTGCCCACTATGCCACCACCTGCTTGCTCTAAGAGCAGTCTGAACACAGTCATCAACACAGGACAGAGAGTGCTACCCACCTCCATCACTTGAACTAAAAGATACATTTGGGTTTGTACCTTAAAGACTTAAAAGCTTCCATCCACTAGGCCAATCTGTTACTTAATGCACTCAACCATATGGACCATTGTCTCCCAGTTTTGATTCCAGGTCTGAGTGATCTCAACTGGAGCTATTGTAAGGCTGCTACACTTGGTGTGGTAGGGAAAGGTAAAACAAGCCAAGGTCTGTGCTCCCCGACTGCTCTCCAGCACCTTCACTTAAATTATACCTGTGTCGATGTCTTGAGGACAGAGCCTGTTTTGTTTGCAATGCTGTCAATGGTGGAACAGTCTTCCAGCAGTTGCACATACACCTGTATAAAAACCATTTAGACGTGCTACCAGTAAGTGATTTGGTGAACACAGAAGCAATGGGTTTCCAAAGGAACAGCCATTGCGTTTTTAAGGAAAAGGAGACATACCGAAAATACTATTTTCTTTCAGTGAGCAATTATCTTAAAACAGCAATGATTTTTATTATATTAAAGGTGCTATGTAAATATAACATCCCAAGGAGTTTCAGTGGAGCATTATAAAACAATATGACACCGAGCCTTGTGAGGAGTTAGGCCAGATGACCAAAAGCTTGGTCAAAGAGGGACGTTTAAAGAAGGAAAGTGAGGCAGAGATTTAGGGGAGGGAATTCCAGAGTTTGGGTCTGAGACAATAGTGGATTAAAATCGGGGATGCAAAAGTATAAAGAGTATAGATGGAACATCAGGAGTAAGAACCTAGAACTGAAAACACTTCGCACTGAAGTAGGCTTCCCTCTGTAAATACAACTATGGAGGCCAGATATTAAGGAAGGAGGCCATTGCGTCCATCATGTCTGTGCTAGCTGTTTAAAAGAGCTATCCAATTAACCCCACTCTTTTCCCCATAGCCCTGTATTTTTTCTTCCCTTCAAGTATTTATTGAATTCCCTTTTGCGAATGCTACTATTGAATCTGCTTCTACTGCCCTTTCAGGAAGTGTATTCTAGATTCTTATAACTCAACTGCATTTTTTAAAAACAAAGGGTTCCCTCACATCACCTTTGGCTGTTCTGCTAAATTGCCTTACCTCTGTGTCCTCTACCCACCCTCTGTCACCGCAGTGACATTCGGTGTATTTTGTGAAGAATGAGCAGCAATTGTTTTTGGCCACGAACTACTCAATCATTTATGGATGTAGCTCTGCCTTTCAATTTATTTTCAGCAACTCCTTTTTAATCCTAATGGTTTGACTTGATGTTCCTTTTTGTGCAGTGATGGTGTTTCTCATGCCGCCTTGTCCCTGTGTCTTCCAATATTGATTTGAACCCCACCTTCATAAACCATCTTAACCTCTTCTGTAAGATCGCTTGCTTTACAGGACAGATAAAATTGCGAAGTTTTTACATTCTGTCGCCCTTTTTTAAAATTTTGAAAGGAGAAGCGTGGATTTCGTGAGCAGAGAGGACTGGAAGCTGTGAACAATCTGATCATGGAACTCAATGACCAGCTCCTTCCTAAGACCCAGGAGGCAATGTGCAGCGATATTCCGAGCGTTCTTGCCAGGTGTAAGTTTACAGATTTTTAAAAGGATATATGTTTTGTAACTTAATTATTGTTCTGGGTTTTTCTTAGTAACAGTTTCCAATGGCAGGAGGACAGAAATTTAACTTAATTGGCAAGTGAATCAGTGGAGGAAGTGGGGGTGAGGGTTGCCATGAAGAGATTTTTTTTTCACGCAGAGTTGTTGTGATCTGGAATTCACTGCCTGAAAGGGAGGTCGAGGCAGATTCAATAGTAACTTTCAAAAGACAATTGGATAAATGCTTTGAGGAGTAAAATTTTGAAAGGCAATAGGGAAGGAACACAGGGTGTGGAACTGATTGGACAGCTTTTAAAGGGCCACCATAGACCACAAAGGCCTGAGTGGCCTCATTTGGTGTTATATGATTCTATGATCATTTATCCGGCACAGTGCTTTGGGGAGGGAGGCAGGAACCTTTATCCCATCTGTTGAGCTTTTGTTTTAGTTACCATCCCGAAGATGAAAGGGCAACTGTCTGTTCCACTGTCATCTGTTCCTATTCAGTGACTTTTTCCTTTGCTTCATGGCTGACGTTTTGGCAAGATCTCCTTGTAAAACATTGCTGAGACTAGATGAGGATCCGGAGTAAAAACTCTCCTCACCAACAATAAAAATGTGAACCTTCTTAGCATGAGTTTTTCCCCATAGTGGAACTTGCATATCTAACTTAATATATTAACAGCCTGTGGAATTCAACGTGAGTTTCAGGAACAAATTTAGGAAACATTTCTACATGCAAAGGTTGGTAGAAGTTTGCAACTCTCTGCACAAACAGCTGATGTTGAGTCAATAGTTAATTTTAAACCTGACGTTGTAGATTTTTATTAACCATGGTATTAAGGGTTATAAGGTGGGCATTTGCGTTTGGGTCACAGAGAAAGATTAAAGAAGGCTGCAGCACAAAGGGATTTGGGGATCCTTGTGCATGAATCCCAAAGAGCTAGCATGCAAGTTCATCAGGTAATAGGGAAGGCAAATGGAATGTTGGCCTTTAGTTCAAAGGGAATGGAGTATAAAAATAGGGAAGTCTTGCTAAAACTATACAAGGCACTAATTTGACTACAGCTAGAATACTGAGAACAGTTTTGGTCCCCTTATCTAAGAAAATATATACTGGCATTGGAGGCAGTCCAGAGAAGGTTCACTAGGTTGATCCGGGGTATGGAGGGATTTTCTTATGAGGAGAGGTTGAGTAGGTTGGGCCTGTACTCATTGGAGTTTAGAAGAATGAGAGGCGACCTTATTGAAACACAGAAGATTCTTAGTATCTACCCTGTCAAGCCCCCTGAAAGGTTGATTCCCCTTGTGGGAGAGCCTAGGGCCAGAGGGCATAATCTCAAGAGTAAGGAGATGCCCATTTAAAACAGATGAGGAGGAATTTCTTCTGAGGGTGGTTAATCTGTGGAATTCTTTACCACAGAGGGCTATAGACGCTGGGTTGTTAAGTATATTCAAGGCTGAGATGGACAGATTTTTAATCAGTAAGGGAATCAGGGGTTATGGGGAAAAGGCAGGAGAGTGGAGTTTAGGATTATCAGATCAGCCAAGATCTCATTGAATGGCGGAGCAGACTTGATGGGCCAAATAGCCTACTCCTGCTCCTACGTCTTATGGTCCTAGAGTTGGTTAGAGTCAAAAGGTTTCTTGGTGGTAGAAAAAAACAAAGAAACAAGTTATATAGTGTTGCTATTGGTGGGAGAGTGTCATTATAACACCAGTTTAGACAGGCAGTTGTGAATGTAAATATGGCAATTTTAAAGAGAGTGCAATGCAGATGTGAGATTTTTAATATAGTCTAGAGCAATTTGAGATTTGTAGTTTGGACAGTTTATTTTTAATGGTAACCCTCCCCCTTAGGTAAAGGATGCAACTTGTAAATGCTTGTGCTGGATTTGGTTTTTACTGTCCTATGCAGGGCAGCAGACGGTACTACCACCTTTAACATTGTAATATGCGGGTGAGCACACATTTAGCAGATCTGCCGAGTGCCTTCAATTACTAGCAGGAGCAATTTGTGTTGGTTTTGGCCAGTAAGATCCCAGCTCAGTGCAGACCTGAGCCAGGTAAGCTGCTATTTAAGGATTCATCACAGTTTAAAGAAAGGACTTGCATTTGTTAAGCACCTGTCACAGCCTCAGGACTTCCCAAAGTGCTTTACAGCCATTGACGTTTTGAGGTGCAGTCACTGATGTTGTGTTGGAAACACGGCAGCCAAGTTGCACATAGCAAGTTCCTGCAAATAGCAGTGTGATAATGACCTGATCCTCTCTTTTAGTGATGTTGACCCTGTCACCAGGGATAATTCCCCTTGTTCTGCAAAATAGTGCCATGAAATCCATTTGAGAGAGCAGATGGGTCCTCGGTTTGAGGTCTCACCTGAAGGACGGCACCTCTGACATTGCTGCACTGGAGTGTCGGCCTTAATTTTCTGCTGGGAGCGGGATAGGAACTGAAAACCTTCTCACTCAGTGCTGCCAGTTAAATCATGGTTGGACATAGCTGCCCTGAGTGTCCCAAAGCTGGATGGAGGAGTGCAGGAATTGGCATAGATCTTCACTTCTGTTTGTGATCCAGTGACTCTCTTTGTAAAACACTTGTGTGAATGTGAGAAGGATGGATTGGGGTTAGCTGTGATATCCTCCACAGGAGTTCCAGTGCTTACATATAGAAAATGATCTTTTTCAAAAAATATACTTTACAAATTTTATGAATAATGTCAAATTTGAACTGTTGTGTAAAGTGCAATACAGTTTACTTCTTTCAACACAGTGTGGGGCATTCTTGAGGTGCCTCCTACATTTACAGTTACAGATTATATTTACAATATATGTTCATATTCTCCTGTCCAGCATTCTCTCGTACATAGAGCCTGAAGGAATTTACATGGGTTCCAGCCCCTCAGGATGGAGGGCTTGACCTTTCCTTATTGAGCCTCTGCAGCGGCTGCTCCAAACTTTAGTACATCCCTTAGCACGTAGCCCTAGACCTTAGAATGCTCGTGAACGGCTCTTTGCACTGAAAGACTAAGTCCTCAGCCAGAGCAAAGAGCATCTTTCACTGAGGGAACAGCTGGGTGATTCACAGGACAGCTGCTTTAACTCCTGGTCCCATACTCTGCAACAGTTGCTGGGTAGCCTCTATCGATGCACCTCAGTGTGAAAGATAACCTTGAATTCTGTATTTTTCGATGGCTGTGTTAGCTTGTTGAAATAGATCTCACTCCTAATATTTCGCCCAGTGCTTGACTGTTCACAGACTTTTGTGCTTGGGAATATTTTTTCAGTGCAAGCTACAAACCACATTATGAACAGGATCCAGCAGAGGGAGCAGGAAGCCGATCAGGTCAGTGTAACCACTTTTACACAAAATGAATCCTTTCTGCATTCAGATGTTTTGCTGAATGAGGATGTTGGGGGCTCCCTGCTCCTGCCAAGGTTGGCAGGGTGGCCCTGCTCAGTTTTCACATTTGCCACTGTTCTTTTTCTTAACTGTGCTAACTAGAACTGAAACCTGAACATATTTGAATGGTTCTCTTGCTGGTAGTGGTCTCCATTTCTCTGTACCACGTGGTCTTGTGCTTTCCTCTTGAGTTACTCATAGGAGCCTTCCAGTTTCAATTTCCGTGAGCAATGCGACTAGAGAAAAGAATACTGACAGAATTCTTACAGCCAGTTGGTGAAGGAGGTGACCAGGAGTCAATCAGCATTAGATTTATTCACAAATGTACAAGCAATAGGCCCAACCTCCAACCCACCACCAGTGTCAATACGTGTCTCTTCATATCTGCACAAGTTATGATCCAATGAGTGACCCCCCCCACCCTTAGACACTTAACATTAATTAACACGAGGTGGTTTCCCGTTGTGCTCAATGGAAACACAAGTCCTCTTGCTTAAGAATCCTTCACATGTCGGCAGCCGTCGTCCATCGAGGTTCGAGCTCTTCTGTCATCACTGCCGAAAATTCGCTGCTTCCACTGCCATTGGCCATGGCTCATAACCTTGCGCATGGGACCCTTACCTGGGGCTGGGGTGATTCACGAAAGGGCTGAGGCCTCAAATGACCCTGTTTCTGCTTGATTTTCTGCATAACAGAATGGATTGTAGAGCAGGGGCAGGAACATTAGACAGCTGCCCAAGAGCAGTTGTTCAAAAGTACCAAATACAACTTTAGTATTTCAGGCCACGAATCTTCCCTGCTGTTGCAGAAAGGTCCGTGTAGGCTTGCAGAGGCCAAAGTGCATTGTTGGACCTTTACTGGGAGGCTGAGTACTCAACCAGCCCACAGAACGTGCAAACTGGCTCCAGAGACCATGATGCCCGTTTGCTTTTGGTGGTATGGGAGACGTTCCGGGGGGGGTGCAGGAGGGAACCAGCATGGAGGTCTCCAGAGGCACTAGCCTCCTCGTTTCATATGAGCCAGATTCAGCAGCGTCAGTGCGGTATAAATGTAGCATCAATCTCTGAACCAATTGTTCACACACCGAGATTCACACTGGATTGTCCATATATCAAAAGTCTATTATAGCAATCTCCATTGAAAGAAGACTTGGTTTGTTTACTCGCATGGAACAAGCTCACAGCAAGTATGATTTTAAACAGTCAGCACGACTCCAGGCAAATCAAAATTTATCACTCTTCCCACACCAAGGGGCATACACTAGGAATTCAGTCAGTCTGCTGAAGGCACAGCTAAGGAATGAAGTAAATTAGAATTGTTTTGTTTCTCAAATCAGCATGCATAGAAATTATAACACGGAAAATGGGCCATTCAGCCCAACTGGTCTATTCTGTTGTTTAGGTTCCACTTGAGTCTCCACCCACCCTAACTTCATTTAAACCCATCAGCGTAACCTTCTATTCCTCACTCCCTCATCATACTTACTTACCTATCTCCCTCTTAAAGGCAGCTATACTGTTCACCTGCTCATATGACAAGCAGGTTCCACATTCTCACCACGCTCTGAGAAGCAAAGTTTCTCCTGAATTCCTTATTTTATTTACTAGTGACTGCCTTCTATTTATCACCCTTGGTTTTGGTCTCCCCCACAAAATGGAAAGCATTTTCTCTACCTCTAACCTCTTGAGCCCCTTCATAATTTCAAAGACCTCTCTTAGGTCATCCCTCAGCGTTCTAGAAGCCTTCTCTAGAAAAGAACCCCAGCCTGTTCAATCTTTTCTTATAGTTTAATTTGGAAGTTGACTTGCCAGATTACTGGGAATGTCACAGACACCTTATTGCGTTGTCACTATCACTGGCTTGATTTTATTCAGTGTCGTGTACGGATAGGTCAAATCCTTCCCTCTACTGGGAATGTGGCGAGAAGACCAAACAGCTGCGGATATTGTGCAAACGTTTAGCAAGTGACTTTCAAACTTGAGCACTTAAGAGTTTTTAAAAGTAAATTAGTGTTTGCCAATTTTGAAATCACGTATTCTGTTTGAAACTTGCAAGCTTTTATTCCCTTGAGGGTGGCTTAAATATTTTCTGAGAAGGGCTCTCGGGTTAGAGGGAACTTTTGAGAAAAAGAGGGCTTTATGTTGAGAGCAGTTCACAGCACACGCGAGATGTGCAGAGTACAAGACAATAGAATGGAATGGGAGGCACCAGCATTCCAGTTTGGTATACTGCTAGTACTGGAAGTGTCCAAACCTGTCTGTAGCCTGCTGTACTGTAATATACCTGTCATCAGTCATCTTAAATATTCAAAATGCAAGCAGAGTACATCCTTTATATCTTCCAAGACATAGGCCCATTAAAGTTGACTTAAAACGTTACGGTTTTACAGTTAAATATTTGCAACAACTATAAGCTTGGCGTTTATTTTTTGATGTCAACAACAACACACACATCCTGTGAATGAATAAAAAATTGGCCACCTTAAAGCAAAGAAGGTTTGGGGGAGATTTGACAGGTGTTCAATGTTTGATGCAGTAAATATGGAGCACTGGTTTTCACTAGTTTTCTTGGTTGGTACATTTGCGATCGTATGGCTTTGGATAGATCTTCTTTCCCTAAATTCTGGCATCTTTCTTGTGAAGAGGAACAGCTTCTTGGTGAGAAAAATAGCTGGTGGCCTTAATCGTGTTGTTCCCTCCCCCCGCCCCCCCGCCAACCACATGCAATAGTCTTGGTAGAATTGTTTATTTTATACATGAAGTCCAATCAAATGTGCAAACTTTCCAGAATCCAGACCTTTGCTGTTAAAGATTCTAGTTAAATGCAGTTTTAAAATGCATCATTTGTAGAAGTTTTAATCCACCTTCTCATGATCAGTGACTTGAGTTAAGTACACAGATCTCACTCCCGCCCACTGCACATCACATTTTAACATCAACTATCAGGTGACCCTGCCACTTTGCCTCGACGCCCAGTTCCTTAAACTCTTGAGTGACACTTTGTGGTAAATTCGGTCATACTGGCTTCTGGAAAATTCCACTGAGAGGCAGCAAACAAAAAGTAAAAAGCTGCAGATGCAGGAAAGCTGGAACACAAACACAAGGCTCTCAGCAGGTCAGTCAGCCTCCTGTGTAGAGAACGGAAGAGTTAATGGTTCAGGAGTGGCCCTCTTTAGTTAGAAACGCAAACGCTAGAAATTGGAAATAGAAACAGAAATTGTGGGAAATGCACAGCCAGT
Source organism: Cetorhinus maximus (assembly GCF_964194155.1). Classification (NCBI taxonomy): domain Eukaryota; kingdom Metazoa; phylum Chordata; class Chondrichthyes; order Lamniformes; family Cetorhinidae; genus Cetorhinus; species Cetorhinus maximus. The sequence continues at coordinate 12,770,556 of NC_135882.1, forward strand.
CTGTCAGCATCCGTAAAGGGAAAAGGTACGTTATGGTCTGGGTGTGCGCACTTCATCGGAAATGCCATATCTTTAGGGTACAGTTGGTAAATGACCTATGCATTCCCTGCCTTTTCTTCACCGTCTCACTACTTTTTAAAGGAATCTTGTTTTTTTTTAATGAGGAATGTGGATTGGCTTTGATTTCAGCGACTGGCGAGTTAAATGTACATCCCAGTTCAGTAAGCAATTTTAGCTGGCAAAATATGTATTGAAGTGTGCCTCACTATGCATAGCCTATCTAGAATATAAAGTCATTCAGTGTGTTCTGTCTGGCTGGGCCCACTTAGTTGTTAAAGCACCATGTTGTGATCTTCTCTTGAATTTAAAATTTTCATTTTTGTTTTCAAGCCCCTCCATGGCCTTGCCCCTCCCTATCTCTAACCTCCTCTAGCCCCAGCACCCTCCAAGATATCTGCCCCCCCTTTAATTCTGGCCTCTTGTGCATTCCCAATTATAATTGCTCCACCATTGTGGCTGTATCTTCAGTTGCCTAGGCCCCAAGCTCTGAAATTCCCTCCTTGCACCCCTCCCCATCTCTACCTCGCTTTCTTCCTTTAAGACAATTCTTAAAACCTACCTCCTTGACCAGGTCATCTGACCTAATATCTCCTTATGTGGCTCAGTGTATACTTTGTTTTATAATGCCCCTGTGAAGTGCCTTGGGATGTTTCATTACATTAAAGGCATTATATAAATATATGTTGTTGTTGTTGTTGTGAATGAGTTATCAACTGTTTCTTTTTATAAAGTTGTGGAGCACCATGCTGTGATCCAATCCTCTATGTTTCTGGCAAATGAGCAGCTGTGTGAGGATGAAAAGTAGAGAACGATAAAAGGAAGAAGCTCAGGAAAATGAGAAGTACAGAGGCAAATGGAAGAGGCCAATGTGGGAAGGAAGAGAGCTGAATTGGAGGCAGCCCTTGTCCAGGTCGACCAAAACTAGGCTCTTTGCGGAAAGCAGCGATGACAATTCAGGACATTGTTTCACATCGCTGTAGTGACATTCCCAGCTGTTTTGTCGATTTTGAGTTGAACTTTCTTTAACTTTTTGGAGCAATGTTGCTCTTAACAGTTGTGTTTCCTAATTGACAGGAAGGCAGACAGAAGGAAAGAACTTACATATACATCACGCCTTTCACATCCTCAGGATGTCCCAAAGCGTTTCACAGCCAATGAATTACTTTGAAGTGTAATCACTGCTGTTAAAACGGCACACTTGCTGCTTTTAAAAAAAAAATTGTTACCTGATGGGTGAATTTTGCCGAGACCTTTCTTACTCCCGATACTGCGATTTTCCCCACCCTGCAATTTCCCCCAAAGTTACAGCGGTAGAAGAAGCTACAAGGAAACCCACCTCTTAATTTGTCTGTGGTTTCCTGGTTAAGATTCAGTAACTTTTTGAGCTAAAATCATGGTGACTTGTTGAGTTGCAAAATAGAATTTGGGCTCCAAAGTTAAATTATCTCTTTTTTTTACAAAGAAGCAATTCTGCATTTGGGTTTAAAGTGGGGTAACATTATCTAGGGCTGTGCTCTCAGCGCTCAGTCGGGGTGGGGCAGGGGTGGCAGATTTGTTTGCTGCATCTTTTTAACCCGGTTGTCATGTTAACGCAGTTTATGATTGCTGCAAAGCTGAATGGCAGTGGTAAGTTTTCCGGAATTGAACAGGCCCAGGGCTTAATAAAGGGGATGATTTTTGATATCCTTGTCCAGGAAACAAAAGAATGTCTGTTCGCAGAAGCTGCTGGCCTACGTTTGCAGAAATGCCGAGACCTATTTGCATTTGGCTGAAATACGCATTTCCCCCTCGTTGCTTACAGAATGACCAGCTGCAAGCCAGCAGAGAGAGGCGCAGGGCTGAATGGGAGGCCTTCGTGTCTGAGCAGCGCCGGCAGGGCGCAGAGGTGGAGGAGGAGCATGCGAAAGCAGCCGAGTGGCTGAAGGAACAGTATGCAGCAATGGAGAAGGACTTGGCGAAGTTCAGGACTTTCTAAGCAGCTGTGTCACAGCACAATTTTCAGCCTGTTACTCTTTCCTGACCAAGGCTGTTTGAATGTGTGATGAAGGTCAACACCTCCTAAAGCTGTGGGGAGATGGGGGGGGAGCATGAAAAGAGAAACATTTAAAATAATGTCTTCGAATAGTTTACGAATGGGTTTTAATGACTGCATTGCTGGTTCTGATATGTTTACAGTGACTATTTCAACAGAAGATATTACATAGACTGTGCCATCAAGATACATCAGACTTGTAAATATTTACAAATAATCTGAGTGAAAACTATGATATTTCTATAAAGGCCTTATCACCAACATCATGAAGTGCTTTGCAGTTATTATTGAAATGCAATAGCTGTTAATATGTAGATGGCTAGGAATGAAGATTTAAGTTAAAAGTTGAAGTAAGAGCTTTGAATATTGCTTTAGAATCTATTGCATGTTCAAGTGTTCTGTTAAATCAAATGTTAAACTTTACGGGGTCATCATTTCCAAGACGTGAGAATGAGTGTGAGAATAAGAGCTTAAATTCACACAGGCAGCTCCTTCTTTATGGTTTATTGTAGAGCCACATTCTTGGCAGTGTGGTGAAATTGTGATTAAAGTACTGGAGCAGATGGAATAAATATTTTAGATTAGTTTTGATAACATTGAGTCGAAGCCAAGTTTTTCATCCACCACTGTGTTTTGACAGCCTCATCAATCACCTGCTGGTACCCAGAGTAAAAACACCACCACCACAGAGTCACTTGGAGTGTTAGTAGCCCACGATTGTGTAACTTGAGATGAAAGCAAAAGGTTTGACATTATTTAACTTTATTGCGGAGGGGAGAGAGAGAGAGAGAGCCTTTATTCTCTTGTCTAGTTTAAAGAGCTCTTCAAGGTATCTCCGACATCAGGTTTCATTTTCCTGTCTACATCATAAATACACAACTAAAGACCATATTTTTGTACAAGGGAAAGAAAAATAATCTGATAACAGCAGGGCCAAGAAGGCTGAGGTGAAAGTTCTTGCTGTTCAACCTGCTGTGTATTTCCATCATTTTACCGCAAGTACCTAGTGATCTCCCCTCTGCGTGTAATCATTTTCAGTGGCACGTTCTTGCAACTGGATGGGAAGGTTCCTGCTATAGGGCATTTCTTTTTCTTGCCCTATTATTGAGACTTGTAATTGCTTAACATTATAGGTTAATTTAGGAGCCTGAAGGCCAGCTTTGGTTTATTTCGCAAGTGTGAAAATTAAGCTACCCTGATCCAGATGTGGAGTTGGCATTCGATAACTGACAACCCTGATCCAGATGTGAAGCTTGTTTCTGGTTGACAGCAAGTACAGTTCTGAAAATTTCTTTCGAGCCCTGTTATTAGTCATAAATACCTGGTGCTGGGTGAGTTCCAAACATTCTCATTCAACTGGCTTGTGTCTCATAAGCCACTTGTGAGCTAAGATCCTTTGAAATAACAATGAAAGGATGTGCTTGATGTTGAAACACAACCAGAACCAGTTTTGTTTTTAATTTTGATTTTTTTTTCCCCTTTCTCGTGATGAAATATCTTTATGCCCAGAGCAAACAAATGCCTCCGTTAGAATAGGCTGCTTAATTTGATTTTGAGTTAATGTCCTTGTAAATAAGTTGCAAAGTGAATGTAGATAGAATGTTACTCGTGGATGCGTATATGTAACATCAACTCACCTGTCCGTGTCATGCGAAACCTTGAGTCATTTATAGATGTTCAACCATTTTCTACTCTTCGTGAGGGAGTTGCTTCTGTCATTGATCCATTTTGCACCCTAGTTATTCTGTATCCGGTTTAAAGCTATGTGGTGTCAAAATCCATGGTGGGGAGTACCTGGCCTTCCCACTTTTCAAAATGCAGCATCGTTGCATATCAAAATAATCTTTCGATTTGAAAATTATGCAGTACTTGTTTCTGAAACACACAAGAATGCAGCTTAAAACATAACTCGATTGTCATGGATTAATTAACAGAAGTGCATTTTCACTTTAAACTTCTTTCCTAACGAGTGGCCTGCCTTTACCAAATTAGAAACGCCAACGCACATTGTGGCAGAGAGTTTAAGCTTTAAGCTGGCCCGTCTTTTTTTCCCCCCTGTAAGATTGGATTTTATCAGAAATCTGCAGATGTGGGGGCGGTGGTGATGTCACACCGCACAGGTTGCTTCTGATCTGTGGAATTTTGAATACAGTGGAGGATGGGGAAGGGAAGTGTGACCAGCTGTAATTTTAGACAGTTAAACATAGAAGCTGACAGGCCTCCAGTTATTGAAACAATAAGGTTCAGAGGCCGTCCATTAGCTTAGTTGTGAACCAAAACGCAAGAAATAAATCCGAGGCATTCCAGGCAGACGCAGCAGTCATGTAGAGCAATTGAAGAGTCAAGTGTGTATTGTGTTTGGCAGTGTTATCAGCCACCATATTCTCAAAACACTGTGAGATATGTACAAGCACAGCCCCAGCATTAAAGTTGAAAAGATAATAAACCTACATTGTAAAATGAATGGAGCAATAGGCAGTTCTGAGCTTTGAAACACTCCTGCAGAGCTGGGAAGTGGATTTTGAATTACATTCCCTACACAGCTCCGGGGAAGATCATTGCATTCAGTGCAAAACCAGAAGAAGCTTTTGAACCCTTATTCAATGGGCGAAGACTGATGGAGGGAAGATAGATGACCAACTTCCTTGCTAGAGTGGTAACAACAAAAGGGACATCACCATTCCTGTGCATATGTTAGTTAACCCTCCTGGTTTGCTCCTCTGTTACCACTTTGCCACATACATAAATGTAGTTTTGTTTATCAGATGGTACAACGGGGTGCAACTGGAGAGAACAGTAACAAGGCTGGGTGGACTAAGCTAAACTTATTGATGGAGCACCGAAAGACTGGAAGAAGCTGTATTGTAACAGCAACTTGACTTTAGAGTCTTTAACATAAAATGTCCAAGGGTGCTTCACAGAAGCATTATCAAACAAAACCTGACACCATAAGGAGACATTAGGGCAGATGACCAAAAACTTGGTCTAAGAGGTAGGTTGTAAGGTGTGTCTTCGAAGGGGGGAAACTCCAGAGCTTAGCCCCCTGAAGGCATAGCCGCCAATGACAGCAGGATTAAAACTGGGGATGCGTTGAGACCATAATTGAAGGAAACCAGAGATATTGGAGGGTTGTTCGGCTGGAGGAGGTTCCAGGTATTGAGGAGCAATATCAAAACAAAGATGACCATTTTAAATTAAGGTGTTGCTAGACCAAGAGCCAATGTACAGAGAGCAGGGTTGATGTGTAAATGGGACTTGGTGTGAGTTAGGATATGGGCAGCTGAGTTTTGAATGAGCTCCAATTTATGTTGGGTGAAAGATGGGAGGTCGGTCAGGAGAGGTCTAGAGTCATCAACCCGAGAAGCAACAAAAGCATAGATGAGGATTTCAACAGCAGATGAGCTGAGGGAATCACTTGCCAACTAATGCACAGAATTTTAAGGTGGTCTCCTTAATAATTGAACTTTCTTATAAGCAGGCCCTGGCCTGTTAAATCGGAATAGGATAACTCTCCGTCCGCTGGGCCTTCCCAGTTCTCCGCCATACTTTGTATAGCCGGTCTCCCTAAAATCTGATTGGCTTTCTCTTCATGTGGAGGGAAGGGGGTCAGTTAGTGTTTCAAACGGTGACCAATAGCATCCTTGATGCACCCACGGCTAGTGGACATTCTGGCTTTGCATATCGCTGTGTAAAGGGAATGTGCCAACATATACGAGTAGAAATTGTGAAGATTAACTTGCAGCTTTCAGTTGTTATAGGCTAATTGGTTAGTGATAATACATTCCAATTATCCAAAACTTGCTTTGAGGTATGGTAGTATGATAGTAGTCCAAAGGGCTGGACGAATGATCTGGAGACTTGGGGCAGGATTTTCCAACCCCGCCAGACTTTTGGCCGCTCTCCAAATTTTCCCGTTCCGCCCGCAACAAGGCTCCCCACTGGCAAGGCCGGAAATTCCCACCCATGAGTTCCAATCCCACCTTGGCAGCTGAGGAATTTAAACTCAATTAATTTAATTAAATCTGGAATAAGAAATTAGTATCAATAATGGTGACCCTGAAACTAGCGGTTTGTCATAAGAACCCATCTGGTTCACTTGCAGGGAAGGAAATCTGCCGTCCTTACCCAGTCTGGCCTACGTGTGGCTCCAGACCCATAGCGATGGGCTTGGCTCTTAACTGCCCTCTGGCACGGCCCAGCGAGTTGTATTCAAAATGGTGGCTCACCCACCACCTTCTCAAGGCCAGTGAGGGATAGGCAAAAAAATGATGGCTTTGCCAGTGGCACCCACACTCCCGTGAATAAATATAGGACCCATCAACGTCGTGTGAGGGTTGAAGGAGATGATGCTGGCAGCCACCTCCCCCAGCTGTTCCTGCTGCCACACAGCAACAACACCTTGCCCCATCTCCCATGCAAACGCTGTCTTCTTATCTCCACCGGTAATACTTCCAGCTCTCCTTCAGTGAAGTTCATACACCTCCCCTCTCTCTCTCCTCCTTTCTAGCTGGCCGTTATCTCCACTCAGCTTCCTTGGCTAGTGTTGCTCTTTTTGCTTTCGGACTTTGAACTGTGATTCCCTTCCTGGATTTCCCCGGATCCCACTCCTGGCCAAAATGTGACAGACCGCCCAGGCTCCAGAAAACACCTCAGCTCAGTGGGCAGGGCGCTTCTGGCCACCTGCTGGAGGTATGCATGAGCTTTGTCGAAAAGTCCACAGGCCGTCACTTGAAATTCTGACAGTACCGGATTACAGCTTATAGGTGGATCATGAGCGACACTACAAAGAACAAAGAAAAGTACAGCACAGGAACAGGCCCTTCGGCCCTCCAAGCCTGCGCCGATCATATTGCCTGTCAACTAAAACATTTTGCACTTCCGGGGTCCGTATCCCTCTATTCCCATCCTATTCATGTATTTGTCAAGCTGCCTCTTAAACACCACTATCGTACCTGCTTCCACCACCTCCTCTGGCAGCGAGTTCCAGACACTCACTACCCTCTGCGTAAAAAACTTGCCCTGCACATCTCCTCTATAGTTTTCTCCTCTCACCTAAAATCTATGCCCCCTAGTAATTGACTCTTCCACCCTGGGAAAAAGCTTCTGACTATCTACTCTGTCCATGCCACTCATAATTTTGTAAACTTCTATCACTAAAACTAGTGATAAAGTAAAGCTACGCTGAGCTGCGATTTGTTTCGTTAAGTTCTTAATGTGACAAATAGTGCGCAAGGGGGATTCACGAGGCAATAACATCTGGCTGCTAATGAACGATTGAGCACCGAGCACAATGCAGATGTTTTTGCTTCATGATCCATTTCTTTTTCCAATTAACTAAACAGCACCAGACAGAGCAGTTTATTAAACAGCCCTTTAATAAGTCAGCGTGAGCTGAGGTGGGATTTACTAAAGTTTCTGCGAGACTGTATTAATTCCTCCTAAATGCCGCCTGACAAGGTCAATTGCTGCACATGCCACAGGTCGGTGGTACGATGCCCAGCTACTATGAAGCAATTCATTTACTGCGTGGGACCATTGTTTCAGTTCCCTGTCTTTGTGGATGGAATTGGTATCAAAGTAACAGCTAAGTGTAAGGATTTCTTTCTCGGGTCCATGATTTTTTTTTTGCTATTTTGTTTCATAATTGACTGTGCACAACCTAAGTCAGAGGTGTGAGTGCTATCAACTGAGTCTTGGCTGTCAGAGAATGGCTGTACACAAGTTAAAGATCATAATGTTTCAAATGTGCCCTTCCTGGTGAGTTATACTGAGTTGTTTTAACTTATTTAACAACTTTAAGGTGCACTTGGATTATCTTTGTCAATAGCTGCCTCACATTAATACCTTTGGTGACTGATCAATAACACAATTAATTTATTGTTTTTCTTCTTACCAATGCTGTTGGGTGCTCAAGGGTATTCAGGAGCAGAAACCATGTCTTGGTTGATTTTATTTGTCTTGTGTTGCTCACCAGCCCAGGATCACTGTAACATCCCCATGACTGCCAAAGCTGGGAGCTGCAGTTCCTCAGGGTAGTGTTCTCGGCCCAACCAACTTCAGCTGCTTCATCAATGACCTTCCTCCTATCATAAGGTCAGAAGTGGGGATGTTCACTGACGATTGCACAATATTCAGCACCATTCGTGACTCCTCAGATATTGAAACAGTCCATGTCCAAATGCAGCAAGACCTGGACAATATCCAGGCTTGGGCTGACAAGTGGCAAATAACATTCACACCACACAAGTGTCAGGCAATGACCATTTTCAACAAGAGGGAGAATCCAACCATCACCCCTTGACATTCAATGGCATTACCATCACTGAATCCCCCACCATCAACATCCTGGGGGTTGCCATTGACCAGAAACTGAACTGCACTAGCCATATAAATACTGTGGCTACAAGAGCAGGTCAGAGGCTAGGAATCTTGCGATGAGTACCTCACCTCCTGACACCCCAAACTTGTCCACCATCTACAAAGCACAAATCAGGAGTGTGATGGAATACTCTCCACTTGCCTAGATAAGTGCAGCCAACAACACTCAAGAAGATTGACACCATCCAGGATAAAGCAGCCCCCTTGATTGTCACCCCTTCTACAAACATTCACTCCCTCCACCACCGACACACAGTAGCAACAGTGTGTACCATCTACAAGATGCACTGCAGGAACTCACCAAGGCTCCTTAGACAGCAAATTCCAAACCCACAACCACTACCACCTAGAAGGAGAAAGGCAGCAGAAGTTCCCCTCCAAGTCACTCACCATCCTGACTTGGAAATATATTGGCCGTTCCTTCACTGTCCCTCGGTCAAAATCCTGGAACTCCCTCCCTAACAGCACTGTGGGTGTACCTACACCAGAGGTACTGCAGCGGTTCAAGAAGGCAGCCCCACCACCGCCTTCTCAAGGGCAACTAGGGATGGGCAATAAATGCTGGCCTAGTCAGCAATGCCCACATCCTGTGAACGAATATATAAATAATTTTAAAAATACAGGCTGGGATTAATCCTGGGACAGTAGGATGTTGAACGACATGGCTAGTGCAGTTGGATGTAAGTCTGAGCAAACCGTGATCCGATGGTATGGTGCTCTGTTTAGAGCAGAGCTTGAGGAATGCGTTCAGCTCAGCTTGTGAGAGAGATGAGAGAGACACTCAGGCGCTGGAGACAATGCAGAAGCAAAGAGTCATGAGGCTGATCTTTAGGACAAAGATGAGACAGGTTTGGGCTTTTCACCTTGGGAAAATATATATGTAGTTAATGGAATGGAAAACGTAAATCAGGAATATTAATTAAAATTAAATTGTGGTGTCTGAAAAAGGGACATGGGTCTTGATGGATGAATCAATGTGGGCCGAATGGTCTTCCTCATCCATTGTTATTTTGTGACCTTGTGCTTATGAATGCATCGGTTTGTGCTGGACCAGCCAGTGCCCATCTCCTCTGCTCAATCGATATAACACTCAGCAGGTTACAAGATGCCTTGCTGCCTTCTGCTTCATAGAAACCCGAGCAGAAAGTGTCCATTATTGCTCTGTTGGTGTGGTTAACTCACAAACAGGTTCACTGTGCTATGCACTTACCAGTAAGAATAATTCAGCTGCCTGAGCTGTAGTGTGTGAGGGTTGCCACTAGATGTCGGAATTATACAAATAGAGACGATTGCAAGCGACAGTAATATACAAATACCCCATAGATTCACTGATTCAATAGAATAAAAATGGTTGTTAAAAGTATGCCGTACAAACTGTTAGCAGGTATATTTTTATGTGAATTCAGTATTCTGTAAAAATAATAAGTCTCTTAGTAGCAACAGGGAATATTTTATTTAAACATCTTTTTTCACCACTGAATGAGTGAGGGTTTAACCATCGCATGACTGATTCACCCAGTATTACAACACACAACAGCTCTGTTTCATACTGAATGGCTGCTATGTTGGATGACATCGATTGTTGAAATCTCTAATTCTCTATTCCTGTACGAGGCAAGTCAAGTCCGGCCCTATCAGGGCCGAAATCTTGATACATTTGTTCTGTATACCCGGGAGGAGAAAGGACTTGCGTTTGTATAGTGGCTTCCAAGACCACTGAACTTCTCAAAGGACTTTACAGCCAATGAAGTACTTTTGTGGTGTCGTCACTGTTGTAATGTAGGAAATACAGCAGCCAATTTGCACACAGCAAGCTCCCACAAATGGGTAATGACCAGACAATCTGTTTTGATGATGCCGATGGAGGGATAAATATTGACCACGACACCAGGAACGACGACCCTGCTCTCCTTCCAGCTATTGTCACCCACTCGAGAAGTCAGGCCAGTGCCCATGGTGCAACCTCTCATCCACAACACAGCCAGCACATTACAGGTCGAATATCCTTTATCCGTAAATCCGATAGCCAAACAGATCCAAAAACCACACATTTTTTGAACCTCATCGACCTTTAGCGCCTTTTTATTTGCTTTAGGTTCTAGCTAGCCTAGGCTTAGGCTACTGTGATGTACGTAGGCTAGTCCAACATCCGCAATTACCTGAAATCCAAAACGCAATCGGCCCCGAGGGTTTTGGATAAGGGATACTCGACCTGTACCCGCTCCGTATCGCGCTGGGAGCGTCAGCCTGGATTCTGGTGCTTGAGTCCTGGAGGCAGGTACTTGAACCCACAAACTTTGGACTCAGAAGCAGGAATGCTACCAACTGAACCACAGCTGACGCCAGAGCAGGAGTGGCCATTTCAACAACACGAATGAGACTGAGTAAAAGGCTCCCTTGTAATGCAGTGATTCTCGCTGGAACACAGTTCCAAGGGCATCCTCTGACCTCAGCATCTCCTTCAGTCTTCGTGTGGGGGCCGAGATAATCACTCTGAAGGGTATGTCAGATGAGGCTCACCTTGCCCCGAGATTTACATGCACGCACTTTCCAACAAGGGTCGATTTATGTTTCTTCACTCCCTCATCCAGGGCCAGTAAAGTCAAATGTATCTCCCCTCCCTTCACCCTGGTGACCATCAACCCATACATCATAGACCATTTGTTAGCTATTGTGACTTTATGAATGTAACTCAGGACCTCACCTGATGGTACAGTTGCTTGCGATTCTACACATTACTAAAAGCGTTTTTAATGTATGAAAGCATTAGAGTCTCCCCTCCTCCACACGTTGCCCTCGAGGTGGCTGTGGTGGTGACGAGACCGTTGTTCACCTCCTTGTGGAATGTGCCTTTGCAAAGAAGGTCTGGAGAGAGATGCAGTGGTTTCTGTCGAGGTTCATCCCAAGCAGTGCTGTGACACAGGACTATGTGCTCTACGGGCTGTTCCCAGGGACACACACCGACAAACATCAACTGTAGCTGGAGGATCATCAACTCGGTGAAAGACACTCTTTGGTCTGCCCGAAACTTGTTGGTCTTCCAGCGCAAAGAGTTGGCCCCGACCGAGTGTTGCAGACTGGCACATTCCAAAGTCCAGGACTACGTGCTGAGGGATGCACTAAAGCTTGGGGCAGCCGCCGCAAAGGCGCAATGGGGAAGGGTCACTGTCTAAGACCTTTCTGCCACAGTGCACCAAGGGGCTGGGAATTGTATAGACCCCTCGGGCTGTACTGCTCACAATGAATGTATGTAGTGAATAATAAATGTATCACAATTGTATTGAAGCACCTCAGAGCAACATGATGTATGTTGATAACTCCAAAACCATTGCACTGTCTGACTGTCTGTAATGACCATATTGAAATGACTGTAATATTCATTGATTGTATTGAAGCACCTCATGATCCATGTGTAAAAGTTGAATCTGATTGTACTTCTGGTGATGGCCATTTAGAAATGTTTTGTAATGTTCTTTCAAATATTTTATGAATAAAGTATATTTTTCAAAAAAAAATTAAATAAATAAATGTTTAAAAACCAAGCCAGTTCATTCGAATGGTTCCAGGGATGAGGGGTTTGTCCCACGATGAGAGGCTGAGTAAACTGGCCCTATATTCTCTGGAGTTTGGAAGAATGAGAGATGATCTCATTGAAATGTACAAGGTTCTGAAGGGGCTTTACAGGGTCGATACAGAGAGGTTGTTTCCATTGGCTGGGGAATCCAGACCGTGGGAGCATGTCTCAGGATGAGAGATCAATCATTTAGTAGAAACTTCTTCCTCAGAGGGTTGTGAATCTTTGAAATTCTCTGCCCCCCCACCAAGAAGCTTGTGTATTCTCCATCATTGAATATACTTAAATCCTGGATAGATTTCTGGTCTCTCAGGGAGTCAATTGGGATATGGGGAGCAGATGGGAAAGTGGAGTGGAGGAATGATTTTGTTGCATGGCTGGGGTCTGGTCTTACTCCTATTTCTCATAATCCTTATCAATTGAGTTTTCACAGCTTTGAGCTTTTTTTCTGCATGTTTTTGATTTTGTAAAAAGAAAATGTTTTGTTCAAATGCACTAAACAAGTCAGAAGGCTGCGGGGGGGTGGTGGGGGGGGGGGGGGGGGGTGGGGTGGGGGGGGTGGGGGGTGACTTAATAGAGATCTTTAAGATTATGAAAGGGGTTTGACAGGGTTGGCGTAGAGACAATGTTTCCCCACCTACAGGACAGTCCAAAACTAGAGCTCATAAATATAAGCTGGTCACCAATAAATCCAATCAGGAATTCAGGAGAGCCCTTCCTTACCCAGAGAGTGGGTTATAATGTGGAACTCCCTGCCAGAGAGCGTAACTGTGGGGAATAGTATAGATACATCCACCCACCACCGTTCACCCAAAACATCCATGATCATGACATTCCTCCTTCCAACACCAAGTGTAGGGTCAGCAGACGCCTTGTTACTCGAAAGGCAAACAGACAACTTTCCAATTGCCAATAGTTTTCACTGGTAAACCAGAGCGCTCAGAGAAAGCATAACTGCTCCAAAATGGCCTCGATGTGTTAATAAGGAGGGTCCTGTCTGTTTCGCGAGGTTTAAGTTGAGACCTGCTGGAAAATGAAAGTGGAGAGGGGGGCTGCAGCCTGTAGCAAGCTTATTGTTTGGCCTTTTAGCCTCGGTTCTACCTGGTTCCTGCAGAAACAATTGAGCAATAGAGGGACTGTAATCGGGGGCCAGTGTTTCTGTGTTTTCAGTGGCTGCTAATTCGGGGGAGCTCAGCAGCAAATCACTGCGCGATCTTTACCTTTCTGATGTCCCCACACCCCACCCCCCACTACCATTCGCAAAGCACCCATAACGGCCAGCGGAATAACAAGCTCTGAAGAAGAAACGTTAACTCTTTCTTCTCTCTCCACAGGTGCTGCTGGACCTGCTGAGCTTTCCCAGCATTTTCTGTTTTTATTTCAGGTTTCCAGCATCCGCAGTATTTTGCTTTGATTACAGCGGAATAACAAGCCTCATCCCAACTGGAGATACCACAAGCCGACTGGTGCGATGCCAGGTATAAAACAACGAGCCAACTCTTACCCTCACCCAACACAAGCAGCGAGAAGAAGTGACTCTTTTTGAGTGATACATGATATATAAAAGCTAATGAAAGTTCAAGTCTGGTTTGAGGAGATCAAACAACATCTAACAGTCTAATAATGTGCTTCAAAAATTACCACTTCAAAAATCTTCTCATCTAGCCACAGTGACAATTATATGTATATAAACTATATTTATTTAGTTTTATGTAACTAAATATATATATATATACAATATATATACTTTTATATATGTCTGTGTATATATAATATAAATATACATATATGATATGTGTGTGTGTGTGTATATATATTTCTATACATGCATATTACATAAGCTAGTGCATAAAGTCACTTTCTGAAATAGTGCTAATCCACGGTCTATATTGAGGTTACTGATCTCAGGGGGTGAGGCACTGGACTCTGCAACTTAGGACTGATCCTCCAATCCCATCATGGGCCTTCCCTCACTTACTGACACTTTCTTAAAATTATGTTTTCATTATTGGGTTACCATAATAATAACTGGGTTTGAAGAGAATGTTTAGGAGAATTGAGGGAGAGAGGGAGAATGGAACCCTTCTAGACTCTCCAGCATGCTGCAGCAACCCTTACGCAGATGTCCAACAGCCCAGTAACTGCTTCTGTATAGCATTGAGTCTCCTCCTGTGAGCTGGGCCTCTGAGGCATGCACCTGAATCCTCTACAGTGGAGCTAGAACCCTGGGCTGGGTCTGAATCCCAATCTAGAGCAGAACTAGGACCCAGGTTGGGTGTGAATCTTGAATTAGAGCAGAGGATCTGAATATCAATCTATAGTAAAGCTAGGGCCAAGGTTTAGTCTATATCCTGATCTAGAGCAGAGCTAGAACCCAGGCTGGGTTTGAATCCCGATCTAGAGCAGAACTAGAACACAGGCTGGGTCTGAATCTCAAATTAGAGCAGAACCAGAACCTGGATTGGATCTGAATATCAATCTATAGTAAGGCTAGGACCAGGGTTGAGTCTATATCACGATCTAGAGCAGAGCTAGAACCCAGGCTAGCTCTACATCTCAATTTAGAGCAGAGCTAGAACTCAAGTTGTGTCTGCATCTTGATCTTCAGTCAAGGATTGGGTCTGTATCTCGATCTATAGCAGAGCTAGAACCCAGGCGGGCCTGTGCCTCAATCTACAGTGTATCTAGAACACAGGTTGCATCTACATCTCAATCTACAGCAGAGCAAGAACTCGACTGCGTCTGCATCTCAATCTCCGAGGGAACTAGAGCCAACAGAACCTCGATCTCTGAGGGCCAATGAAACAACAAGGAGTTCCTCCCAGATTGCTTCCTGTTAACAAGCAACAGTTTCCCCTGGTGACTTGACACCTGGTCTTTAAGAGTTACATTGGCCCTCTCATTGCAGGGGGTCCCAGGCGGAAAATCACACTCCCCAATTGGGTGGTCCACTTATCAGTAACACCAATGCCCGAGCAGCCTGTTGATAGCCATGGAGATAAGGCCCGGTTGTCAAAAACAGGCCAGAGACTCCAATGATTCCACCATTCCAGAGATTCCACCCAATGGCCACCTCAAATCTGTTTGGGCTGGTGGGGGGTGAAGGGTGAATGTGGATAAAAATCTGCCCCCACATCTCAGCACCCCCATTGCAGGCTGAAAAGCCCAAGGAGGCTAAATTGGTTTGCAATGTGTGATGACCCGGTGCCCATTCTGCCTCACCTCATTGCAATCTTACCCTCGCACATTTTTCCTTTCAGAGCTGCAAGGGGTGCAAGAGCAAGAGGACAATGAAGGTTGAAACACACTTCTCGCTTCCTTTAATACTCGTGGCCACCAGCTCAGACCCCGTTTGTGTCTTAAAGGCATTCGAAGGGTGAGATCCATGCTTGGTCAAACACTGGGCATGAGTGGGCTGCAGCCAGGACAGGGGGAAAGGATGGCACAGCGCCAGTTTCCTGGAGGGTGAGATTGCTTGTGAGTTCTGCTACAGAAAAGCACTTCAGTGGGCCAGGCCATCGCCTCAATGAAAGCGATCAGGTTGAGCAGCTAAGATCTTCCCTTTCTAAAACGATTTGACTGCCAATTAAAAGCTATTACCAAGATAGCTCCAGATAATTAATATCACACAGAATGGAAATAAGACTTGTGAGCCTACAGTTGTCCACGACTGTTCTTTTTTAATCCCCTTTTCGAATACAGCCACCACATTAACCTGGCTCTAACAGTGTTCATTGACTCATGATGATCATCAGTGCCTCACAAGCCTCACCAGTCTTTCTCGCCACTTTGGGATAAATAGTATTAAAAGTTTGTCTTAAAGTCTTTCAGTTTACCTAGGGCTCCCATCTCATTTCCATTGCACACGTACCTGCATTTTGTCTTGGTGCTGTTTTTAAAGAGAGGACATGAATACTTTAAAGGAGTACTCATCCAGAATAAGTACCATCATCCTCAGTTTTCAAGGCTTTTTTGCACCCAGTAATGTTCTCGCCTCCTCTGGCAGCCCTCTTAATACTGAAAGAATTCTTAACTGTTTTGCTTTTTCTCTGTGGCTGTGTTTCTCTTTTGAACATCTCCCTTGGTCCCTAATCGCTCTTTTGACCTGTTTCCACATGAATCTGTATGTGTAGACACCATTTTCTCTTCACTTCACTCTCAATTTGTCAATCCATTTAGAGTCAAACTTGTTTAGTCTGAGCTGACTGACCGTGCCTCGGTACTTGTCTCACATGGCCAGATTTGTGTTTTTAAAAGTACTACCAGTCCCAAAACATTGCTGCAGAGGCAGGTTAAATTCCAGTCATGCCTTTCAGACACCCTGGAGCTAATAGCTTCCTCATGATGTAATCCTTCGCAAAAATAGACAAAAAGCACCCAGATTCCTCAGCCTTCGTTTGTGTGGACATTGCACAACCTGGGCAAGCGAGAGGAGTGACGTTCAGGGCCTGGTTCTGCTGGACCTCCACCTGTACCTGATCCCGTTGGGTCAGGGTGATTGGGCTGGGGGGGGGCGCGGGGGCAGGGGGGTGGGGGGGGGGGGAAGAATCTGGGAGGGACAGGGGTGGCAAGCACTTAATGGGCACCCCTTTCCCAACATTACTGGAAGAGGCAGGGATATCAGGATGGCATTGGACACACAGCCAGTTCTGACTCAATTGTACAATACAGGTGTGCTTGTCCTGCTAGGACGTCCTCCTGCCAGAAGGGGGCCACGATGCCATTTTTTCCCGATATATCCAAGATTACTATTTTTTTTAACAACTCCACTACTGCTAAAGTGACGTTTTGATATCCTGTCGCCGTGATTCGGTTGGTAGTGCTCTCAAATCTGAGTCACAAGGTTCTGGGTTCAAGTACCACTCCACGACTTAAGCCCAAAAATCAAGCATGACTCCCCAGTGCAGTACTGAGGGAGGTGCTGCACTGGCAGAGATGCTGCCTTTTGGATGAGAACCATCTTGCCTGTTCGGGTGGATGTAAATGATCCCTTGGCACTATTTCCAAGAAGAGCAGGAGAGTTCTCCCTCGTGCCCTGACCAATATTTATCCCTCGATCAGCATCAAACAGATTATCTGGTCATTACCAGATTATGTGTGAGGGAGTTTGCTGTGTGCAAATTGGTTCTTGTGTTTTCTGATTACAGCAGTGACTATACTTCAAATAGTACTTCCCTGGCTGTAAAGCACATTGAGATGCTTTATAATAAGGCGTTATATAAATGTAAGTCTTTCTTTTCTTTATTTCTTTTCCTTTTTTTAAATAACTTTGCTTCTCAGCTGATGACTCCATCCATCAGATAGGGTCGCCAACTGTGGTTGGATATATTCCTGGAGGTTTCATCATATCACCTCCTATGATATTTTGTCCATGGCTGGATAATCCAGGGAAATCCTGGTGCGTTGGCAACCCTACAATCAGACCCCTGCTAACCCTCTTCACCCGCTGTCAGCTCTCATCTCATCCTTTCATGAGCAATAGACAGTGCCTCATTCCAGCCAACCCTTAGTGCATTCTGCGGTCTCAATCTCCTGTGGGAAATCCCAATATTTTCCATCAGTGGAAATCCCCAATTCAGACTCGAAGCTGAGAGGAAATAAAGTTATACTGTTCCGTGTGTGAGAGAATCGCAAACAGTCGCCAAACTATGTGAGTGAACAGGATTTGGGAGCTGGTTAGTGCAGAGCTGTCCTCAGGAAACTCCAAGAGGTTCACATCCGTCGACAGGGGGTTTCTCTGAGTTCAAAGCTTCTGCTGAAGGCTGACGTGAGGGGTGAATGCTGAGTGAGCTGAATACTGCCACCGAGGGCCAAATGGACAGCTAGTGAGAATCAGATAAATGCTCCATACAATGATCTGAAGTTCCAGATTGTTGACGTGGGTGTGTGAAAACTTTCCAATTCTGTGTTTTCCCTAAATTGGCCTGGCTAAACTGCTCGATTTACAGATTTCTGCACTTTAGCAGTCAACAAGGTGCTTAATATAAGAAATATGAAGGGATGTGCTGATTGGTCTGTTTGTTGCCAGGTAAGATAATCAAATTTGAGAGCCATGAGTCTGATGGGAGCAATCTTGGTCTACTGACCATTTTGATTGGCAACACATCGAAATAAAACTGTGAAACATTAACACCAGGGCTGAGAAACATTAAGTAGAACAGGACTATGGTGGACAAAATGCTCCGCACTGTGTTCAATACATAAACCTGGCTGCCTTTAAAGGCTTGTCCTTGATTTCTGTGGAGAAGCATAATAAATAGCACCTCTTTTTTTATTCATTTCCCTTTCTTCCTATTAGTCTCTTCTCTCTTGCTTTTCTTCCCCCCCACACATTTCTGCCTCAACTTGGTTTAATTGTTATCAGCTTCTGTCTCTCTCCTCTTTACCAGCGGTCTTGCTTCTATCTTCCCAACCTTTAACTATAATCCTGAAGACATTAGATCCAGTTGGCCTATCCTCACATTGACTTAGAGAGATCAACCGGGCCTTCCTTCTTAGCTCAGTAAGATGGTGGAGATGGGGGGGGGAAATAGGTTTTAATTTTTAACGCGACGGTCCAACGGGATTTTCAGCGGCAAATTCCCAGTTATTTAGGAAGTGGGACCCTTGGGAGGAAACATGCACAGTTACTCTTCACCTTGTGCCAACAAGCCTCACTGTCTGCACAACGCAACGCCCCCTCGCTCGCACTGTCTGGTACGAGAAAAGGATGCCAGGTTTTTCAGACGCCAGTTTGTGAACAATACGGTATTAATCATTTTAATTCCGCAAACAACTCAAGATGGACTTTAGCCAAGAAAGTAACTGAAACATTAGTTCCACATATTCTTCTGAAACTTGTCAACTTCCTAAAACAGCCCGGAAAAAATATTTACATCCAGGCTACAGCATGAATGAACTTATGACACACTTGGTCTCCTTCATTTACTACAACCCCATGTAAAATAAATCTTAGAATGCTTGCTATGGCTGCCTGTCTTTAGGCCTTATTATTATATAGAAGGTGCCTGAGGGCAGAAACTAAATAAATATGTATTGTTATCTTCAACAATCTTTCTTTTCTTCTGGAAGGGGCTTTTATAAGGTTCGTTTTAGCTGGCTGTTCTCCTGTACCTTGCCCAACTGTGCATTCTTCATGTGTAAGCCTAACAGGGAGTGTTGTCTGGCTGTCCATCTGTGGGAGCAATCACATCTGGGAGCGACCCTATTATTGCCTGACAGGCCCACACGTAAAAGTCCAGCAGGAGACGTAGAATAGAAATGACCTTCAGCATCCCAGACAAGCTCCCCCATCCTTATTTGGAGACACTTTTCCCAAGAAATTGGGGAGAGATGTATATAAAGTGGTCAAACCCATATGGCCTTTTACAGTGTTGCACTCTCCCCCCGCCATACAATTGTTTACCCTTCAGATGCTCATCCAGTTCCCTTCGGAAAACCAGGATTGAATCTGCCTCCATCACACTCTCAGGCTGTGCATTCCTGATCTTAACCACTCGCTGCATAAAGAAGTTTTACCTCATGTCACCTTTGGTTCTTTTGGCAATCGTCTTAAATATGTGTCCTGTAGTTCTCAATCCTTTCACCAGTGGGAACAACTTCTCTTTATCTACTCTGTCTATACCCATCATGATTTTGCACAGCTCTATCTAATCTCCTCTCAACCTTGTCTTCTCTTGGGAGAACAACCCCAGCTTCTCCAACGTATCCACGTAACTGAAATCCCTCATCCCTGGAGCTATTCTCCTAAATCTTTTCTGCCTCTCTAAGGTCTTCACGCTCCTCCTCAAGTACGCTGGCCAGAATTGGACACAATGCTCTAGTTGAGGCTGAACCAGTGTTTTATAAATGTTCATTATAAGTTCCATGCTTTTGTATTGTATGCCTTTATTTATAAAGCTCGGGATCCCAAATGCCTTTTGAACCATTTTCTCAACCCACCCTCCCATCTTCAATGGTTTCCCTGCCCTGCCATCTTCAACCATTGGTCCACGTTATGGCTTAGTACACCAATACAGGTTCATCAATTTGACACTGAGACTTCCGTGGCTGTTAAGGCAGTTGGGTGACTCACACCAAAGCGCCTACCAATGCCCCCGGTCAGAGATGTGTGCCAGGTGTACCTTGTGACCTGCCGCATGTAGATAAGCTGGAATCTGGGTTAGTGCTTGACAGTTATGGCCTTCTGCAGAATTAACCGGCCGGCTGATTTTATCATTTTCGAGGTCTTCTTGCTTGTCTCTCAGGCCGGGGTGTTGCCTAGCAGGACTCAGATACCCCAACACACTATGGCAGCTGTAACTGAGGTTAATGGAGGATTGACATTGTGCTCCTCCCTGTCAGGTGTGGCCCATTGGAGGGTCCCATCTAAATCAGAAGGGTTCGAGACCCACTCCAGCGAATTGACCACTAAACCCAGACTGAGGGAATGTTATAACAGGTGAATAGAGACTCTGCCTCAATGTTGCTACCCGCCTGTATTGAAGACGCTTGGGACCAGATGATCTGCACCATTCCTCACGCTCCCATGAGCCTCATCCCACGCCTCTTCATTTAATGCTATCAGCATTACCTCGCATTCCTTTCTCCCTCTTGTGTTTATCCAGCTAGTTTATCTGCCAGTACTGTCAGGTATCCTGTCTCTCAGATGAGACATCAAACCAAGTACCACCCACCCTCTCTGAAGTGAACATGGCAATATTGGGAAAGGTTGGGGCGGGGGGGGGAGTTATCCCTGGTGTCCTGGCCTATATTTATCCCTCAATCAACATCACTAAAACAGATAATCTTGTCATTTACCTCATTGCCATGTGTAGAATCTTGCTGTGCACAAATTGGCTGCCATGATTCCCACCTTACAATTAAACTTCAAAAGTACTTAATTGGTTATAAAATGCTTTGGTATGTCCTGAGGTCATGATAGGTGCTATGTAGATGCACGTCTTCCTTTCTACACCGTCCATCAGTGCTCTGATGAGCATTGTCATTAAGGCTTTAATTTCTGGAAGATTTTTTTCATATATATATATATATATATATATAAAATCAAGCCCTGCCTCTGGATGGAGTTATAACCATCTGGCTTCCTGATTAGCACAGTTTGGGAATGCTTTGATCATTTTGGTGGGGAGGGGGTTCCTTTATATATAAAAAGTTCTGTACATTTTTAATGCTATGTTCCTTAAGGAGCAAGCAGCTGTGTCAGAACTGGCCATGGCAGCTGTTCTCTGAGATTCCCGTTCTGGTGGTCTGGCCCCTGGTGTTGATTGTTCTTCAGATCTTTATTATTTTCCTCCCCTGGTTTAATCCAGTCACAGTTTGGAGTCTGGCTTTATTCCACATCTGATGTCAATAATATGCAGTATGCGATACAGCATTCCAGAAATGTTCTACTGCAATTACATAGAATGACATTGAATGTATTCTATTATTGTGGGTAATGTGTCTAAGTTTTCTGACGATACCAAGCAAGGTGTGAAGGTAAGCTGTGGGGAGGACACAGAGAGGCAGCAAAGAGGTACAGGCAATTTAAGTGAGTGGGCAGTTGGAGTAGAATGTGGGTGAGTGTGAAGTTATTCACTACGGTTGTAAGAACAGAAAAGAAGAATATTTTTTTAAAGCTGTGAAACTGCTCAATGTTGATGTTCAGAGAGCCTTGGTTGTGCTGGTGCAAGGAATGCAGGAAATTAGCATGCAGGTGCAGCAAACAATTAGGAAGGCAAATGGCATGTCGGTCTTCATCACAAGGGAATTGGTGTACAGGAATCAAGAAGTCTTGCTACAGTTGTACAGAGCTTTGGTGAGACAACATCTGGAGCACTGTGTGCAGTTTTAGTCTCCACATTTAAGAAAGGATATATTTACATTGGAGGCAAAGGTTCACTAAATTGGCCCCTGGGATGAAGGGGTTGTCCTATGATGAGAGGCTGAGTAAATTGGACTTATATTCTCTGGAGTTTAGAAGAATGAGATGCGATCTCAGTGAAACACACAAGATTCTGAAGGGGCTTGATAGGGTAGATGCTGCGAGATTGTTTCCATTGGTCGGGGAATCTAAAACACAGGGGCACAGTCTCAGGATAAGGGGCTGATTATTTAGGACTGAGATGAGGGGAAATTACTTCACTCAAAGGGCTACGAATCTTTGAAATTCTCTGCCCCAGAGGGCTGTGGATGCTCCATCACTGAATACATTTAAGGCTGGGATAGACAAAATTTTGGTCTATCAGGGAATCAAGGGATATGGGGAGCTGGCGGGACAGTGGAGTTGAAGCCCAAGATCAGCGGTGATCGTATTGAATGGCGGGAGCAGGCTCGATAGGGCATGTGGTCTACTCCTGCTCCCATTTCTTGTGTTCTTGTGTGCAGCAGAGAAACAGGCCATTTGGCCCAACCAGTCTTTGCTGATGTTTATATGCTCCACATGAGTCTCCCCCGAGTGCTCTTCATCTAACCCTAGCAGCATCTTCTTCCATTCCTTTCTCCGTTGCGTGTTTATCCAGCTGGTTTACCAACCACAACCTTCAAGACAACAGCCATGTCTCTCCTGCAAAACCAAAGTACACCAGGTGGCTGTTCTTGCTGTGTAGTGCCACTGTTTATGTTTGACCAGTTCTTAAAATGGCAGCAACAGTCTCCTAGCACCACAGATAACTGCAGTATTTTAGAAACTTGCCACACAATTCTCTGGCTGTGATAGTCTGTGCTTGGCGACCCCAAGCTGGTACCCACACACCAGGCTGTAAGGTCATATTTAGTTCAACCTGCCAGGAAAGATGAGAGTTCTGGCACAAATTGGGTGAGGTACACATTTATGTAGTATAAGGGTGTTTGCGTTGGTGAGGGTTGATGTGGGACTGGGGAAGTATTAGATGTAGAGAGTCACATGATGGTACACTGTGCGCAGAGAGTGCCCGAGAGAAGCCGGCATGAAGATAGCATCTAGGGCTATACTTTGGAGATATGTATATAGTTGTGTCTTAACAATAAACAGTTCATGTTCAACCACACAAAGGCCTCCAGACCTCTTAGTGAGACACCAAATGATCTTTCAACAATTTATGATGGCCTCTCATGCCTATCCATAGAGGTGCTGCTGTTTCCAGAGACAACATTTGGATCCGGATCCCAATGCCTCTGGCTCCCAGAATATTTGGGAATGTTATAAGCATAATACCAGGGCTTTACAAGGAGGGTAGCAAAACTGGGAGGTTATATCTAGCTGGAAAGATTGAACAGCATGGGGCTCTTTTCCTCTGGGAGTGTGAAGCTGAAAGGGGACTTGATAGAGGTCTTTAAGATTATGAAACGACAGACTTAGAGAAGAAGTTTCCACTTCTGGGAGATACCAAAACCAGGAGCCTTCAATATAAGATAGACACTCATAAATCCAATTGGGCATTCAGGAGAAACTTCCTTTACTCCTAGAGAAATGGGAATGTGGAACTCACTATCAAAAGGAATAGTTGGCACTAAAAGCAGAGATGCATCGAAACGGAAGCTATGTGAGAGAGAAAGGAATAGAGAGATAGGCTGATAGAATTAAATCAAGAGGGACAGGAGGAAGCTCGTGTGCAACATAAACACGGGCATGGACCAGCTGGCTGGCCTGTTTCTGCCTTGTATATTTTATGTACTTCTAAGGAATGCAAACAAACATGTTGTTTAATGATCCTCATCTCGCTGAAATTCATTCCTTATCTACTGTTTATCCTTCCCTTGCCACTGTACTTTCATACATATAATTGTCAGGCAAACTGCCAGATCTCTATCCCCAGTATTCAGCCAACACCCAACACTGTTCTACCATCAAAAGATAGATGCTGCTTTCTCCAATCCCCATTAGCTGAAGCATCTCATCTCCAATGATCCACCTGAGATCAGATGTGGAGACACAGACGCAGAGGGAAATTGTATCCACCTCATCCATGCGCAACAATATACCTGCAATTTCCTGGCAATGCATCTACAATTTCCTGTAATGTGTCTGTAATTTTCCTGTATTGCACCTGCAATTTTCTGGCAAAGCAGCTGTAATTTCCTGCATTGCACCTCCAATTTTCCTGTATTGCACCTGCAATTTTCCAGCAATGCAGCTGCAATTTCCTGCAATGCATCGGCAATTTCCCTCATCGCCCCGCCTTTTCCTGCAAAGCACCTACAATTTTCCTGCAATGCATCTGCAATTTCCTGAAACGCATTTTTAATTTCCTGCATCGCACCTGCCATTTCTGGCACTCCGTCACTAATTTCCTGCATTGCACCAGACCCTCAATACATCTGTTTATCATCATCTTTCTTTGCTCAATCCAAGGGGCATATTTGATGCAAATAGAAGCTGAAATTTGGCTGGTGGTTTTCGGCTTGCTGATCTGCCAGATTCCAGCTACCTTGGCAGCTGTCGATGTGAAAGGTTTGCCCGCAGCTGGTTGCTTCCTTGCCACAAGTGGCTTGTGCCTCACTGAGAAGGCAGTTGCCAACCTTCCTGACCTGCTGGCAGGAGCTAAAGGGTGCAAGAAGCTGTGGACTCTGTACAGTGATCAAAATCAACGTGTTCAATGAATGTGCAAAATCCAGTCCAGGAATGTGTCATTTTGTTTCCAGGTACTTTCCAAAAATCTAATGCAGCCCCTTCTGCAGTACAAAGTCCCCCAGTCAGCTCTGTGTTTTTCTAAATATCGTTGGTGGTGCCTACAATCACACTGAACTCATGTTGTCCAATCGTCAAATATTGCAGAGGAAATTTAAGCTCCGAATTTAGTGCTATAAATATTTGCAGACAATGCCTAACATTGTGCTATATAACTGCAAGGCATCAGCTTTACATTTCAGATCGCATTTTGGGGGTCTTCACAGGGAGGTTTTGAGGATGAATTGTGTGAGGGAACATGTATAACAGGGCAGGTAGCCAGTTCGCAAATTAATCTTGAGTTGTCAGAAAATTAAATTGGGGGCAGATTGCACATAATAAAAATAATGGTATTTTATTAATAAACTTGCAGACCTCATACGCCTTTGAGAAATTCATGTTACAATTACATTGGAAAGTAAGTGGCGAAATGGGATAGGGGAATCCAGCGGTAGAGCTACACATCTCATTAAAAATAACTACGCATGTTAATAAGTCCACAGATGCCACAGCATCTATCTTTTGATGGTAGACGCAGACTGACCAATGGATGTTGTAAGGCTGTTTGGTGTCTCACTGAGAGGTCTGGAGGCATGTGTGGCTGAACATAAATTGTTTATTGTTAACACACAGCTATATGCATGGGGAGAATTTTCTCCCTGTCGGTGGGGGGAGGTTGGGTGGGAGCAGGCGTACAGCTGATCGCCGCCCACGATCGGCTGCGTGCCGCCATTTTATGTGGGCGGGCCAATTAAGGCCCACCCAGCGTGACGCGCAACCAGAAGCACTGAGTGCTCCCTGTGCGGGTGGGGGGAGTAGGCTGATTCGGGGCCTGCGCAGAAATCTCCCTGAGGCAAAGAGCTGCCTCAGGGAGATTAGTTTGAGTTTCAAAAATTTTAATGAAGAAAGTAAAAATTTAGGACGTGTCCCCCTCATGTGAAAGTATCACATGAGCCGGGACATGTCTGTGAGTTTTAATGAAAATCTTTATTTCACTTATAAATCATCAATGAAACCTCATCCCGCCCTTGGATGAGGTTTCATGAAAAATGCGAAGGCCGCCTGGGCTCTTCGCCTGCCCCCCCGCCAGCCTTAAGGTTGGACGGGCAGCTATGTTAAGTGGTTTAATTAGTTTTTAAACGGCCTTAAGAGGCCTTTGACGGTTTGGTGGGCATGAAGCCAACTCCAGTACGTGCCCGCCGAACTGAAAATCGGAATGATGCGCGGTGACATCGGGACGCACGCAGGACGTCACCGTGCATCATTTTATTTGTCGGCAAGTGGGCCCTATCCCCCGCTCACCGAGCCGAAGATTCTGGCCCATATCTGCAAGGTATAGCCCTAGCTAGGTGCTATCTTCATGCTGACTTCTCTCAGACTCTCTCTCTATGCAGTCTATCATTATGTGACTCTCTGCATCATGATGTGGGTGGTACTGTTCTCCAGTCCCCAATGAACCCTTGCTTCGCTGAACCCCCTTATACTACAATGGGTTTTATTTCTTCAGGAATAGGACATATGTTACACTTGCACAGAACCTTAGTTAGACCACACTTGGAATACTGTGAACAGTTCTCCATACTATAGAAAGAATATAGAGGCACTGGATAAGGCGCCAAAAAGATTAACTAGAATGACATCAAAATTGAGAGGTTATAGCTATCAGGAAAGATGGAACAAGCTGGGGCTCTTTTCTCTAGAAAAGAGAAGGTTGGTGGGTGATTTGATAACAGTCTTTAAGATTATGAAGTGGTTTGCTAGGATAACTGTAGAGAAAACGTTTCCAGTTGTGGAGGGGTCCAAAACCAGTGGTCACAAACGTAAGATGGTCACTGACAAATTCAACTGGGACTTCATGAGAAGCACCTTTGCCCAGAGAATGTGGAATTTGCTGCCACGAGGAATAGTATAGATACATTTAAGGGGAAGCTAGATAAACACATGAGGGGGAAAGGAATAGAAGGGTTGATGAGGTGAGATGGATCAAGGCAGGAGGAGGCTTGTGTGAAGTATATAGGCTGAAAGGCTTATTTCTGTGCTGTAAATAATCTGTCACAATTCCATTTTTTCACAATTAGTAAGCACTTTGAACCTGCAACCCTCTTTGCCAATGCTGCGGTGAGGCATATCCTGTGAGTACCAAATGACGCTGGCTTACTTCT
This sequence comes from Cetorhinus maximus, assembly GCF_964194155.1. NCBI lineage: Eukaryota > Metazoa > Chordata > Chondrichthyes > Lamniformes > Cetorhinidae > Cetorhinus > Cetorhinus maximus. Next base: position 12,797,390 of record NC_135882.1, read on the forward strand.
AAGCCTAACGTTTTTGTTTCCCTTGCATCACTTCGCACGGCTTTTCCTGGTGCTAACTTGGTCTTGTTCGTACAAGACAAGCTCATCAATCACTTCCTGCAGTGACCTGCTGTCTAATGAGAACAACCTCGCTAATTAGTAGGACCAAGTCTGTGTCTTCCTATCGTAAATCTAAAGGTCGCGCAGTCTTAATCCTGAAAGAGAGGCTCTTGTGAAGTCAGAGTGTGTGCTGCCTCCTCGCACTCTTCCGTTTACCTGCTTTTTATTGCAGCTGGGGAGAGATTATGTGGCACGGCTGCTGGCATTCTCCCCATGAAAACAGTGTGAGAGCAATGGAATGCTACTTTTCCTGTGTTAATTAGTCTCTTCTCTTCCCATTATTCTTAAGAAGAAAGAACAAACTGTCTGTAAACTGTCAATAAGGTAGCATTATAGAACGATACAGATCAGAAGGAGGCCATTCGGCCCCTCATGCCTGTACCTGCTCTTTGAGAGAGCTGTACCAATTAGCCCCATTCCCCTGCCATTTCCTCACAGCAATGCAAAGTTTTCCCCTTCAACTCTGAATCCAATCCCCTGTTGGAAGTTACTGTTGAATTTCCATTCAGACAGCACATTCCAAGTCACAAGAGCTCGCTGCGTAAAACATCCCGGCTTTTATTTTCCCATTTCCATTTTTTGGAGGAAGGAATGTCAACCTTATTTTAAAGTTCTCCATTTTCATTATTTTAGTTGATCATTTCATTGTCAGTTGCCTCTCCTCAGCTGAAAGAGGGGGAGGAAAATTATTCCTGGGGTAGAACTTTCCCCCTGTCGGCAGGGTTGCGCGCGGATGGGCGCAGACCCGGTCAGTGCCCCCGATCGGGTCCGTGCCACCATTTTACGTGAGCTGACCAATTAAGGCCCGCCCAGCGTGACACGCGCCCGGAGGCGCTGTGCGCTCCCTGCGCAGGCGGGGTGGGTTCCCTGAGTCGGGAGTGTGCTCTTGAGTGCAGAAATCTCCCCGAGGCACAGAGCGGCCTCAGGGTGATTAGTTTTGAGCGTGAAAAACGGAAAAAAAGGTTTTTAAAAAAAATATTCGGACATGTCTCCTCATGTGAAAGTGTCACATGGGCTGGGACATGTGAATTCATTTCAATAAAAACGTTTTTCAAAATTTAAAATCGTTCATGAAACCTCATCCCGGCCGTGGATGAGGTTCCATGAAAAATGCGAAGGCCGCCTGGGCTCTTCACCTGCCCCCCGCCAACCTTAAGGTTGGACGGGCAGCTCCGTTAATTATTTTAATTGACAGTCAAATGGCCTTAACAGGCCTTTGATAGTTCAGCAGGCGCGCAGCCAGGCCAAACTGAAAATCTGAAGGACACGCGGTGATGTCGGGACACACGCCTGACGTCGCCACGCGTCATTTTACGCCTCGGCGAGTGGGCCCCACCTCCACTCGCTGAGCCGAAGATTCAGCCCCTGGGTTCCTAGCGTGTCTGCGCGAGTCGCTATGAGGAGTTCCATCAGAGCAGCCTAACCTCACTCACTCCCTAATTATCCACACCTCCCTGCTAAAAGCCTCAAGCCTCCACTCAGTTGCTTCCTATATTAGTGCAGCTCTGTTTTAAGGCAAGAATGGTTCTTCCTGGAGTTGAATGTAACAGATCAATCTCACAAGGTATCACAGCACCTATAGCACTAAGCAGCTCAGGAAATCTCATCAATGGCCAAGTGAGTAAAGGAATAGGCTGGTGGCGTAAAGGAAAGAAAGGCCTGTGTTTATGTAGCGCCTTTCACAAACTCAGGACATCCCACAGCGTTTTACAGGCAATGAAGTACTTTTGAAGTATAGTCACTTAGATGAAATTCATAGTCTGAATAAGTTGGTCTTGGGAAGATTTGCTGGTCTCTCCCTGCCCATCAGTGTTATATGTTTGTATGTAACCAAGGAAACTCACAGGTGAAAACGAAAGATACTAAATGTTAACAATGACAACTGATTTTTGTTGTCTCCACTTACTTTGAAATTGATTTTTGCTGGTTTTCTAAAGAGAGTGTAACCCACAAGGTATATATTGAGCAGTTTACATTCCCAATGCATCAAGGCTTGTTTAGAGATATGCTTCACACATTTTAAGCATTTTTTGTGACAAGCCTATTCGACGTGTCAGGGCACTTGAATAAGCATTTCATGGGTTGTGGAGGTTAAAATGTTTCTACCATGACGACATAACAAGCCTGAGATTGACATTCCTCTGGTCAGAATATAGGTGGGGGCTTCCTCTTTCAAGGGCTCTGCATCTGGTAACACATCTTAGTCACAAGGAATGAATGATTTCTCTGCACTGTCGAACTCTTCCAGGGTGGATGCACCCACGTGAGAAAGGTTATGTTGAAAGTTCAGCATTCCTCTGTGGTAAATGGACAAACCAGTGAACTGCCCTAAGCCTGATTGTTGTGACTCATAACAATACTGTTCTTCCCCAAAAGGAGGCCTGCAATTAATTGAAGCCCAAACAGCTTGTGTCACTTGTCATACATAGCAGGCAATCACCTTGCAAAAGATCTTAAATTTGCCGCATTACCAAAGTGCGGAGAGCAATGTGATCCCGTGTTCCTTCATTTTCACCAGGAGGAGAGGTACAGATAGGTATTATTCAGCACCAAGTGAGGCAACGCAATAGCACGGATAGATCTGTGTAATCACATTGAATTGTTCTGTCCCAAATCCCCGTCCACTCTTCTTTGTGGCCAGGTCTTCAGCTGCTTAAGCCTTTTTGGCATTTTCCTTATGTAAACTGTCCACCTCCCTCTCCTTTCGACCCACATCTCTGACCCTCCTTGTGGTCACCCTTCCTCATCGCTCCTCCTTTAAGACTCCCCTTACAGCTTGACTTTTTAACCTAGCTTTTGACCATGCCTCCTAATCCACTTCCTGTGGGTCCAGTAACATAGTGGTCGTCATACTGGACTAGTAATCCAGAGGTTTCTGGACTAATAATCCAGAGAAACAAAGTCAAATCGCACCAGGGCAGCCGGGGAATTTAAATTCAGTTCATTAAATCAATCTGAAATTTTAAGAACATGTTATCAGTAGAAGTGGCCAGAAGGACATATCAGCCAGACTGGTGGAAGAAGCAAAATGAGGAAAAATGCGACTTCACCTCGTCCTCACCAACCTGTCCATGACGGTATCGGTAGGAGTGACCACCGCACAGTCCTTGTGAGGATGAAGTCCCGTCTTCACATTGAAGATGCCCTCCATCGTGGTGTGTGGCGCTACCACCGTGCTAAATGGGATAGATTCAGAACAGAGATAAAAACAAAGGGTCAAGAGGACTCGAAACATCAACTCTTTTCTTCTCCGCCGACGCTGCCAGACCTGCTAAGTTTTTCCAGGTAATTCTGTTTTTGTTTTAGATTCAGAACAGATCCAGCAGCTCAAAACTGGGCATCTATGAGGCACTGTGGGCCATCAGCAGCAGCAGAATTATATTCAACCACAATCTGTAACCTCAAGGCCCGGCATATCCCCCGCTCTGCAATCACTGTCAAGCCAGTGGACCTTTGATTGTTGAGGCCTGCCTGCCTGCCTAGTCCCGACAGAGAACAAAGTTCCGTAAATTGAAGGAAGTCTCTCATTCTGTTTGCAGCCTCAGCAGTGGCTACCTCTCCCGGTGGTGCTGCTGAGGCTGCGGAGCTGCCTGCTGTCTGATTGGGCTAGGAGCTTGGAGAGCCTGCCCGCTCTCCTTAATTGGCTCGACGGCAGCCAATCAAGAGACCGCCTCCGGAAAGATTGCCACTGTGGTCCTGCTTCCTGCCCGTGCTGAAGACCCACTTATGGTCCCAACATCGGGACTTAGCCCTTCCGAGAAATCCCGGCTAGTGTGTTTATCCATCAGGAACAGTTGCTGACGTGACAAGAAGCCTTAGCCGATCCCTCTCTTCCCAAACCCTTTTCTGCATCTCGATTTCGTTTCGATATTGACAGCTCTTCAAAACCTGTTTCTTTGACCCAAAATCCTGTCACCTCCCTTGGCCCAGCTCTGCTCCCTACCTACTGGGAGCTGCTTTGGTTCTCTTTGCTACATTAAAAGAAAATTGTTTTTCCGACTATTTCACCAACGCATCTCCCACATCAGGCGGTGTTTTAATTATTGGTCACACTGCACTAAGTTAAAACAACAGGGTTTAGGAATACAACCACTTTGTTGCAATACTTGTGCGAGAGCTTTATTTGGCCAACTACCGTTGACATGGGCCGGGATTTAATGCACCCCATCGGAGTGGGCTGGGTGGTGGGTTAATCGTGGGAGAGGCTGTGTGGCCCATTCCCACCGAGAGGGAAAACCAATCCCCATTTAGTCAACAGCAGGAATGAGATGACGTGAGAAACCTGCCCACTGGCTAATTAGGTTCATTGTTGAGACACTTAAAGGCCATTACCCCGGAGTCCACTGGGATTTAGTGGTTGCTCAAGGATTCTCCCAAACACGCTCGGGTCTCCCGTGCCTCATGAAGGCCGCCCGACCCTGGCCTATTGAGCATTTCCAGCACTTCTGTTTTTATTTCAGATTTCCAGAATCTGCAGCATTTTGCTTTTGCATTAATCACTCATATTTTCAATGTAGCTTTGATGTGTTAGTAAGTGGTGATTGAGAGACCCAGCCTTACAAAGGGGTGGGGGTGGGGGGGGGTGTGCCCGCTGAAAGCCCCTTACCCTTGCATCTGACCCCTTCCTGACCCCTCTCTGGCGACCCGCTCCCCGTGACCCTTAACCCGCCCACACTCACCTGTCTCCAGGGATCCAGCTAGGCTCCCTGGTAAAGGCCTCAGGATATTATCAGGGGCAGCCACCTCTCCCGGTGGCTCTACCAACAATGGAGAACTGCCGACCTCAGATTGGCCAGTGGCTCCTAGGGGGCAGTATTTCCACCCTACCAGGGGAATTAATTCTGTGGGAGGCCAGACGTTGCCCACTTAAGTACCTGATTGTATCTTACATGGTGTTGGGTGCCCCTTGGAGAGGTGACCTGGGTTTCTCATCGATGGGCTGAACTCGCAGCACCAACACTTCATTCCATCCATGTTTTCTTAGTGATTTGCAGTTAATGTCTTAAGATTACTGATTGAAGTTAAGGGTATGATGAGGCTATTCGAAAGCCAAGTTTCTGATAGATGCAGACGAGCAAAATTAACACTGTGGGCTGAATTTGCTGATTATGCACAAAACTGATATCATGGATCACCCACAGAATCAAAGAATTGTTACAACACAAAAGGAGGCCATTCAGCCCATTACATCTGCACCGGCTCTCCGAATGAGCAATGCCCCTAGTGCCGTTCCCTCACCTTCACCTCATAACCCTGCACATTCTTCCTTTTCAGATAATAATCCAAGTCCCTCTTGAATGCCTCGATTGGATCTGCCTCTTAGATCAGACTCTCAGGCAGAGCATTCCAGATCCTAACCACTCGATGTGTGTGAATAAGCTTCTCCTCATGTCACCATTGCGTCTTTTTGCTAATTATCTTAAATCTGCGTCCTCTTGCTCTCGATCCTTCCACCAAAGGGAACAATTTTTCCGGATCTACTCTGTCCAGACTCGTCACGATTTTGAATACGTCTCTCGAATCTCCAAGTCACCCGCTTTAGACACTGATCTCAGAATAAAAAAAAGAGCAATTTCCAGAATGGGCGTTTGATCAACAATTCTGCTTTCGCACCCGCCTTCCTTCTCTTTTAAAAAATACATTGAGCAAACCTCCTTTCGTTTTGCAATTCTCAGAGGCAGTTCATCACTCTTAACTCATCTGAGTTGGGGCAGTTTGTTTTTCACCGTGAGATCAGCTTGCATCTCTGCCAACCACAGACTGACAGAAACCAGCCAGCAATAACAATGGCCTTCCTTAGTCCATCAATGGAGAACAATTGAGCGTAACCTACACAGAGAATGACTTATCGTTGCTGACCACCGCAGTCATACTGAAAGAAGCAGAGTGCCTAGAAGTACAGGCTTGTTTTTGTCCTCACCATGGAGTCTGTCTGAGTTCTGTGCCAATATATTTCAATGCTGTACATGCATAGACAATAGTCTCCAGCCTGGGTAGGCTGCAGTTAACAAACAGATACTTTGTATGGAGCCAGACCCGAGGTCACAGGGCGTAAGTTGAGAAAGAAAGTGATATAGTGGCTTTCGACTATATATCTGTTCAATATAAGGCACTTTGTTTGCAAACAGTTCACAAACAGAGAATACCCTGAATGGAACTAAGACATCATGAATGACATTACACTGACTCCTGTTTGGTTAAGTACAAGTGTGTGTCTGTTTTGAGCTCCTGCATTCATGGCACACAAACACTAAAAGGTAACCCTGGTATACATGCAGATGGAGAATGACACCATTTGAACAGGAGTCATATCCTATTTGAGTGCCTGCTGTGCCCACCTGGCACAAACAGACGAATACCAGCTCCTCAATCACCTCTCTAGCCTGCCTTGGTCTCGAATCCTGGATTCACTAATGTCCTTTAAGGAAGGAAATCTGCCGTCCTTACCGGGTCTAGCCTACGTGTGACTCCAGACCCTTAGCAATGTGGTTGACTCTTAACTGCCCTCTGAAATGGCCAAGCAAGCCGCTCAGTTCAAGGGCAGTTAGGGATGGGCCACAAATGCTGGCCTTGCCGGTGATGCCAACATCTCATGATTGAATAAAGAAAAAGAAATAAGGAAGAATTCATCACCAATTTAGCCTATCCCTCATCTCACATATAACACAACTGCGATCCCATTATGGGTACATTGCATATATCACTGATTGATGCAGTAATAAAGCATGTCCCATTCATAATTAACCCTTCACCAGGCTGTATCTTACCAGGTTTATAGAAAGCAGGCACAGCAGAGCCTGACACTGGAGGAAGACTAGCCATATTGCAAAAGCAAAATACTGCAGATTCTGGAAATCTGAAATAAAAACGTAAAATGCAGGAAATACCCAGTAGGTCAGGCAGCATCTGTGGAGGCAGTAACAGAGTTTCAGGTTGATGAACTTGAATCTGACGAAAGGTTATATGACCGGCAACAGGGAGGGTTTTTAATTTCGGTGGGCGCGCGTGATCAGAGGGCCCAGGAGCCTCTGGGGAATGGACCGCCGACTGCAACCGGCTCCCGGCTGCAATTTCACGCTGGCCGACCAGCCACCGTAAAAGGTGCACCAATAGGCTCAGCGCTGCCAGGGTGGGGGGCGGGAGGAGGGTGAGCGCTGAAGTCAGCGCGGGTGCGGGGGAGCGCGGAATGAAAGCTCCCTGAAGGCAGAGAGCTGCCTGAGGGAGCTGAAGAATTTAAAAGCAATGAATAAAGATTTTAAAATCTAGAAAAAAATATCCACGCATCAGAATCCGTCACCTGAACATTTAGACGATGAAAATTCTGTGCAAACATTTTAATTTTTAAAAATTTAATAACAGAAACTTCATCCCGCCCTTGGATGAGGTTTCATCAAAAATGCAAAGTCTGCCTGGCAGATTCGCCCATCCTCCAGCCGTAAGGTTGGACGGGCCACGAAAAATCAGAGTCAATTGGAACTTTAATGGGTTTAATTGCCCTCCTAATTGTCGGCGGGCGCGCTGGCGAAATATCGCGTGAGTGCGGGGTTACATCGGGACACTTACCCGAAGTCATCGCGCGCTATTTTACACTCGAGTGGGTCGGGTGCACACACGCATGTCGAGCTAAAACTTCTGCCCGTTAACTCTGTTTCTGTCTCCACTGACGCTGTCTGAACTGCTGAGTATTTGCAGCATTTTCTGTTTTTAATCAGCTATGTGTATTGGCAGTTGTCTTTTGCTCAGCAACTCCACGGTGAGGAGAAGAACAAACCTCTACCTCTGGGAGCTCTGCTTCTTTCAGTGTTACTGCGGGGTCGTCAGCAACAATAAGTCATTCTCTGTGTAGGATGAGTAATGTGCTCATTGGCCTCCATTTGCCCCCAGTCCAACAACGCCTCAATCTTAAAATTCTCAACCTTGCCCTCAAATCTTCCCATGGCCTCACCCTTCCCTATCTCCTCCAGCCCTACAACCCTTAGATCTGTAGAACCCTCCAATTCTGGCCTCTTGCGTATCCCCGATTTTAATCACTTCAATGACCATTGGCGGCCGTGAATTTAGCTGCCTAGGCCCATAGCGCTGGAATTCTCTCTGTAAACCCCTCTGCCTCACTCCCTCGCTGTCCTCCTGTAGTAATTATAATTTTGATAAACGTAGGACTGTAGCTTTAAGAATAATCCTGTGTTGTGAGATCGCATGATATGTGTAAACGAATGAGTTAGCAGCGTGGGGAACCTCTATGGGAGAGTTCCTCTTTAGTTATAGAGTTTGATGCACACATGTAGTTGCTGCTGCTGTCTTGTAAATAAAGTTAAATGTGTCCACCAAGAAAAGTTGCCTGGAAGATCAACTCTATAACGCCTCCTTTAAAACCTACCCTTTTTTGTCCTCGTATCTCCTTATGTGGCCTAATGTCAAATTGTGCTTGATAATGCCCTTGCAAAGCCTCTTGGGATGTTTTTTAACAACATTAAAGGTGCTATATAAATGCAAGTTGTTGTCGAGTGAAGAGTTTCTACTCTGTAGGTTACATATCAAAATGAATTTGCAATGTAACAGCCCTGATTGACACTGTGTGATACAAATGGAGAAATGCCCATTGCATTACCTAGCCATTTGTTGCAGTGAAAACACATATTCTATTTCAAAAAGGCATCCGCTACAAAATAGTCGGCCCCCAGAATGAAAAGGAATGATTTTAATCCCGCACAGTTGGCATATACCAGATGATTGGGGAGTTAAAATTGCAGAGGTCAATTGGATCTGATTGGGGCTGAGCTGCCACTATTTTAACCTGTTCGCATGAGCTGGTGCCAAGATAACGACCCAAAGCCAATGGGGTCCTCAGGGCTGCCTGAATTTCCATTACTTCCCACTGTCTTCACAATCCAAACAGCTGGGGGCCGTGAGGTAAAATACCCTCTTCCCCTTTTCGTTTTTCTGCAATGGGTGAGGTTTCAGTTGACCAAAGCTCACCCACTGAAAACTGACCCACGTTTTAAAATCGGGGCTGAGGTAAAGTGGAGCCGTGTGACTAGTCCCTGAGCATCACAGCCCGAGGCTCCTTCGGACAAACTGCATGCGGAGCAACTAGGTTGGCCTGCATGAAAAGAGGAAAACTGAACAAGTGGTTTCCGTTTAAAAGTCATGCATTAGGTGATCCATGACTGACGAAGAGGAATGTCCAAACCCACAATGGAAACAGAGTGGAGGAACCTCTCTGACTATTGGGTCTGATCATAATACAAGGAGATGCCACCTTTTCAAACATAGCCATGAGGCAAAGGAAGAAACTGGACAAAAACCCATGTACACTGGCAGCCTAGTTCACAAAGCGAAGAAAACAGACCGAGGGACGGGAAGCTGAGTACAGTGAAGGAAAACCCCTGGGAGAAGAAGAGGAGCATTCGGCAGAAATAGCTTGCATTTACTGCCCGTCCCTGGTTGCCCTGGATAGATGATGGTGTTGGACCTTCTCATTGAACCACCATTCTCGTTGCACTGTTGGTGCTCACGGAACCTGTAAGGCAGAGGTCAGCATTACACAATATCACCAAAAATTGTCCTAAAGTTCAGTTGCATTGTTTTCACTTAAAGGTTTTTGATATAGTGCCTCATGTGGCTCTCATGCCAACAGGAGGTCCTGTCATATTTCAAACATTGATGCCAATGGAAGAGGTATCCACCATTGGCAGGCAATGGCCATGCAACTTAGGAGATGATGAGGCTGGAGGTTACACACCACAGGTTGTTTGGTCATCTTCCCTCCCTTTTCTCTTTCTGACTCTCTCAGTCACACATTCACACTGAAAATGAGATCCCACTCATCTGTCAGTGCTTATCCACGTGATTGCATGCAAGCTTGTCTTAACCTAGCTCGATTAAATGACGTCATCCTTTCAGAAAGACTGAGGAAGTGGACCTTCCAGGTGAAGAGCCAATGCATGCTGCAAAGCACCAGCAGAAAATTCACTAAGTTGGACTTAGTGAGTGATTTAGAGGGGTTTGTGCTGTGGGAATTCACCAACTGTGAGTGAGCAAGAGCAGCCAGAGGTGGCAAGGACCACCCAGAAAAGGGTCAGTAAAGGGCATCCTCGAGCTCAGCTCTGCTGAAGAGGCAGGAGATGCTGGTTTCAGGGGTCTTTAATGAAAGATAGGGGCATGGGAGTATAGGAATAGAGTTAGGCCATTCGGTACCTCAAGCCTCTCCACCCAATCAGTCGGATTTATATCTCAACTCCATTCACTCGCTTTTGTTCCATGTCCCTTGATACCATTACTTAAGAAAAATTTATTGATCCCAACCTTGGGAAAGTTCCAATTGACCCCTGAGTTCCAGATTTCCACTGCCCTCTGTGTGAAAGGGTGATTGATTTCTGTGCCTCAGCAATTGCTGAATGCATTGGACTGCCAGCCAGGGAGATACTGCAACATGTCAAAGAGTGTGGAGGAGTCCACTTCCAACCTTATGGCCTTCTCACACATGACATTAAAACTCTGCAGTCAACCATGGAGCACACGACCATCATAAGGGACGACCCTGCAGGAGTGTTCTACCAGGACCGTATAGGCTCAGGCATCTCCTCCACGTTGGACAAGGGTCATGATGAGGCCAGTCATTTCCTCCTCATTATTTGTCCCCTTGCAACCTCTGTTGCTTTGCTCAGATTGCAAAATCAGCTTCCAATGATTTCCAATTATCCACTCTAATTTCAATGAGACAAAGTCTAGCAGTTTAAAAAAAACATTATGTTTGCTGACAAATGCTGCTGAGGAATCCTAAGAGGAGCATTTAATCAAGGTGGGGACCCCACCACTTCCCTGCCTCTGCCCAATTAAGTCTGAGGCTGGAAGGCCGCTGGACTGCAATTAATGCTGTTAATTAAGAGCCCCATCTGGTCACCACTGGTATTCATCCAGTGACAGGCAGGGGACTCGCTATGTGGGAAGCATAGTACCAGCAGCAGCCACTGTCACCCCGGTGGTACTGCCAAGCTAAGAAGAGCTACCAACCTCAGACTGGTCAGCAGCTCTTGGTGGGCAGGACTACCATCCTCCAAGGTCCTTGATTCCGGGGAAGGCCCACCACTGTCCAGCTAAGTGCCTGATTGGCACTTAATTCGGTAGACCTTCCCGAAAAGTGTTCAGCAGGCAGGCAAGAACCCGCTGCCTCCATTAAATACCGCCCACAGCCTTTACTACTCCAGTCAGTAGTTTCAAGCAAATTTAAACTGAACCGATGGGACAGTATCTTGAGAGCCATTATATGAATTATTACCTGGTTAGATACACCGTACTTGGTTCAATGACTTAGTAGGTTTCCACCATGATGTGTTAGCAACGCTTTTTGGCTTTTCCTTTTAGCTTCATAAATAGAGGCATTGAGTAAAGCAGGGAAATTATTCTGAACATTTAAGAAGCTCTGCTCAGGCCACAACTAGAGTGTTGCACCCAGTTCTGGTCACCATACTTTAAGAACGTGAGCGTGCTTGAGAGGGTGCAGAGGAGATTTACCAGAATGGTACCAGGGATGAGCGATTTTAGCCACCAGGTTAGGTAGGAGAAGCTGGGGTTGTTCTCCTTGGAGCAAAGGAGATTGAGGAGAGGTTTGATAGAGATTATGACAGGTTTAAATGAGTTAGACAAAGAAAAGCTGATTGTAAAAGGACTAGGCGGGAGGCACAGATTCAGGATTTTGGGCAAGAGTTGCAGAGGAGATGTGGGAAAGAATGCTTTTGTTTCCACAACGAATGTTAATGATCTGGAACTCACCCTCCTCGAGGGTGGTGGAAACAGAGACCAACGATTTCAAAAGGAAGTTGGATGGACATTCCAAAGAAGAAAGGTACAGGGCTGTGGAGATTGAGGAGCTGAATGGGACTGATTGGATCGCTCTACAGAGAGCTGGCATGAAATTGATGGGCCAAATGGCCTCCTTCTGTGCTGCAAATGACTCTATGACAATACGTAGCTCAGCTTTTCAGTTAATTATTACAGCACCATAACCGTGACTTTGAAGGCTCTGGAAGCACATCTAACAGGACTGACATAATCCAGTAAAATCAGATAAACAGTGAAGAGAGAGAGAGAAAAAACCAGGCTAGATCCTTCAGGAAATTGAAGGCAAATGGCTTGCTGCCTGGAAAGGTGGTTGTTAGCCGGGTGCTTGATCAGGCGTTGCACAGTTACTGCTAATGGTAGCTGAAAGTCAGGTGACAGGATTAGACTCCACAGGGTTGCTTTTCAAATGATGGCACTGTGCCTGCTTTTTGTTTTAATTGGCCATTCTTTGGACTAATTTGTTAAAGCAACCATACTTCTGAGATTGTCCTTCTGCGATGAATTTTCCCCACCCCGCCAATTTCCCCCCCACCCCCACCTCCTCTTGTGGTCACAGAGACTCAGCCCAGCAGCAGTCAGGGGACCAGCCTGTTTTTTATTCTTTCACGAGGTGTGGGGGTCACTGACAAGGCCAGCATTTGTTGCCCAACCCTAACTGCCCTTGAACTGAGTGTCTTGCTAGGCCATTCAGAGGGGAGTTAAATGTCAACCCCATTACTGTGAACCTGGAGTCACATGTAGGCCAGACTCGCTAAGGATGACAGATTTCCTTCCCTTAAGGCACTAGAGGGGTTTTAACAACAATTGATGATAGTTGTCATGGTTACCATTACTGGCTTCCAATTCCACATTTTTTACATAATTGAATTTAAATTCCACCAGGGATTTGAACCCATGCCCCCAGAGCATTAGCCTTGGCTTCTGGATTACTAGTCCAGTGACATTACCACTATGCCACCACCATTTCCAACTTACCTAACTGGGCACTTTGACATGTGGGCCAAGGCAATGAATGTTGACAAGCACCCTTTATTATTGGAAAGATTGTCACAAACAAGCCTGGTCCTCTCCTGATCTGATGCCCAAACAATCAAGGGGTGGTGGGGTGGACAAAGCAGGCAAAAGTAGATCAGCTACCCATTACACACCCTGCCTGATTTTCATTTCCCTTGCATCCCAGCCAGAGAGGAATTTTACCCTCTGTTCTTTCCAGAAAGGGTCCCAGGGACAGGGGATTTTATTTTCAAGGTTAGATTGGAAACATTGGGGTTGTTCTCCTTGGAGCGAAAGAGAGTGAGGGGAGATTTGAAAGACGTGTACAAGAGTAAGACAGGTTTAGATAAGGTAGACAGGGAAAAACTGTTCCCGTGAGCTGATGGTACAAAGACGAAGAGGCACAGATTTAACATCTTGGGCAAGAGATGCAGTTAGGATGTGAGGAAGAACTTATTTTACTCAACGAGTGGTAATGACTTGGAACTCGCTGCCCACCACAGTGGTGGATACGAAAACAATCAATGATTTCAAAAGGAAATTGGATGGGCACTTGAAGGAAATAAACTTGCAGGGCTATAAGGATCAAGGGAGCGGGAGTGACTGGAGATCCAGCTTGGACTCAATGGACCGAATGGTCTCTTTCTGTGCCATAAAATGACTCTATGAGTCTAAATGGTCACTTGATTGCGGTAAGTAATGGGAACCCAATTGCTATTTTCCCCTCTTTAACGTAGGGGCACAATAATGCCAATCATAGCACGTACTGGCATGCCAGCTGAGAGCTAACCCTAGAATGAATAGGGGACTGAACCTTGCCCCTTCTCAGCTTAGTAAAACAGTAAGCTTTTCTCACTATGTCAGCAGTGAGGGAGCCAGCATTTGCAGGGTGTCCAGTATACCTGAATGTCACGGAGGTCAACATCCACGGAGCAAAGCTTTTAATTTTAAAAATTATGATTAGTGCATCAGAGAATTGCCAGTTTTCGTAAATCCTTGAAACAGCCAGGGAGACCCTGTGCCAAAAACCCAGCTGAAGAAATAATCGCAGTATTGGCTAACCGAGCAAGCTTGTACCAGAACAAATACTCTATCTGCTTGTGTGTCGTTCTTTCACACGTCATTAAATGGCCTCCATTGTCCGTTGGCATGCTTGAGTTATCAGTAATGGCGGTAATCCAAAGCTTACCATTACCTTTTGACATTTAGTGGTTTACAGTTCCCGTTCTCTTACGCTAATATGTTACAGTAAAAGCTTAAAATGTTTTTTTGCGTAAGTATGAAACTGCTGAATCCAACAAAAATATGGCCTCAGTAGATTTCAATATTTTTAATTCATTCTTGGCATGTGCGAGTCACTGTCTAGACCAGCATTTATTGCCCATCCCTAATCACCCTTGAGAAGGTGGTAGTGAGCCACCTTCTTGAACCGCTGCAGTCCAGGTGGTGTAGGTACACCCACAGTGCTGTTCTCTGTTGCGGTTTGATACGACTAAGTGGCTGGCTAGGCCATTTCAGAGGCCTGTTAAGAGTCAACCGTGTTACTGTAGATCTGGGGTCACATGAAGGCCAGACCCAGTAAGGGTGGCAGATTTCCTGCGCTGAAGGGTATTAGTGAACCAGATGGCTTTTTATGATAGCTTCAGGACCATTATTACTGAGACTAGCATTTTATACTAGATTCATTAATTAACTGGATTTAAATTCCCCCAGCTGCCGTGATGAGATTTGAGCTCATGTCTCTGGAGCATCGGTCTGGGTCTCTGGATGACTAGTTCAGTAAGGGGACAACTGTGCTCATCGCTAATGTATTTTAAACAATGTTGTACTCACAGAAATAACACAGAACCTGCAGCTTCCAATTTGCTTCTATTGCTATACTTCGCCAAGCCACAGGGAGGCTTACAACAACAATCTGACAACAAACACGCCTGTGATTTTCTCCACTGATGGAATAGAGACTCAAATCTTTAGCAGCGGGGAAACCAAACCTACATCTTTCTTTTCTGTGGACTCACGGTCTGGATTGTTTTCTAATAAAGAATGCCCAGTTTCCGGCTGTCTTCAGCTGGTCTGGCAAATTAACTGGACAGAGAGGTCGCTCCACTGAATGTCCCTCGTAATTTCCCTCCTGTTGTAGTAATAGGGTCTGGAACATAAAGGCCAGAATCTTCGGGTCGGTGAGTGGAGTAAAATGATGGGCGGTGACGTCGGGCGTGTGTCCCGACATCACCGCGTGTCATTCAGATTTTCAGTTCGGCGGGCGTGCACGCCGAACTGTCAAAGGTCCATTAAGGCCATTTAAACACTAATTAAAATAATTAACGGAGCTGCCCGGCCAACCTTAAGGTTGGCGGGGGCAGGCGAAGAGCCCAGGCGACCTTCGCATTTATCATGAAACCTCATCCACGGGCGGGATGAGGTTTCATGAAGGTTTTATAATTCAAATAAATTTCTTCATTAAAATTCATTGACATGTCCCAGCTCATGTGACACATGAGGGGACATGTCTGAAATGTTTCATTTCTCTTTATTTAAATTTTTGAAAATGTAATTAAACTCCCTGAGGCAGCTCCGTACCTCAGGGAGATTTCTGCACTCTTTCACGCACATGCACAAAGGAGCACAGGCCCCGACTCAGCTTACTTCCCCCGCCCGCACAGAGAGTGCTCAGCGCTTCTGGGTGCGTGTCACGCTGGGCGGGCCTTAATTGGCCCACCCACATAAAATGGCGGCGCTCTCCCTCTCCCACTCAGCCCCCCCGATGGGGAGAAAATCCTCCCCAAAGGGTTAATGCAGGACTGAGTGCAGTACCACCCACACAATGATGTAAGAAGGCAGATGACCTAGAGCCAGGGTCAACCTAGAGATGGACAAAGCTGTGTAAAGATGTAGGATGGCGTCATCTCCCCAACTATATATCTATATAGTTATGAGTTGTTAATAAAGACTTGCTGTTGATATACTCAAGGCTACGAAGGCTACTTCATGGTGTCCAAAGCAGAATTCTTCACCTGTGACCCTGCCAGAAACCAGTCCACCACATTTAAATGGGCCACCCAGTTGCCTTTGCTTTTCACACCATTTGTTGCCTCCGAAATATGCTGGTCTGGTCCAGGTGCTGGATCTGTATAGAGTCACACAACAACAACAACTTGCAGCTATATAAAATCTTCAAAGTAGTTAAAGTACCAAGGTTGCTGGACAAGAGTCTGGTCAAACAAAATTTGACACCGAGCCACGTAAGGGGCTATTAGAACAGGAGGCCAAAAGCTTAGTCAAAGTTGTAAGTTTTAAGGACCTTCTTAAAGGAGAAAAGAGAGGTGAAAGAGGCAGAGAAGTTTCAGAAATTACAGAATTTAGGGCCTAGGCACATAAGAACATTAAGAATTAGGAGCAGGAGTAGAGTTGGCAACTGCGATTAAATGTATTCCTGGAGGCTTCATCAGATGACTTGCTCCCACATTCCAGCCATTAGTTGGCCAACACACCCATCCTTGTGGCTTTATTGCCTTCCTAAGCCAAATGGAAAGCAAAAAAGACTCATTACCCAATTGGATGGTACATGACTGTCAGCCTTTTTTCCCTCACTTTCAACATTTTTATGTCTGGTAAAGAGAAATGTACAAAGAAAATGAAGCAAAAATAACATTTTTTTTCCAATGTCCCAATGATTTTTCTCCAGGGTTGCACACAGCGCTGTCCTCGAGATTGATCTTCAATTCCTGGAGACCCCAGGCCAATCCTGGAGGGTTGGCAACCCTAAGTGGGAGTAGGACATTCGTCCCCTGGAGCCTACTCTGCCGTTCAGCAAGATTATTGGTGATCTGACTGTGGCCTTAACTCCACTTTCCTGCCTGCTCCACATAACCCTGGACTCCCCTGTCAATCAAAAATCTAACTCAGCCTTGAATATTTTCAATGGCCCAGCTTACATTGCTTGCTGGGGAAAAGAATGCCGAACACTAATGACCCTCTGAGAGAAGAAATTTCTCCTCATCTCCATCTTAAATGTGAGATCCTTTATGGCTGCCAATGGTGGAAATTGGTCAGTCTTGGAGGTGCACAGAGATGTTAGAGGGTTGTAGGATAGGAAGGGGTTACAGAGATTGGGTGGGTGGGTGAGGCCACAGAGGGATTTGAAAGATGACAATTTAAAAAATTGAGGCACTGCCTGACCGGGTGCCAAAGTAAGTCCGCAAGCACAGGGGTGATGGGTGAACAAGTCTCGGTGTGAGTTAGGACGAAGGCAGCAGAGATTTGGTTGAACTCAAGAAGGTGCACGGTAGGAGGCTGGAGAACATTGGAATAGTCGAACCTGGAGGTAACAAAATTACGGAGATAAAATAAGTGCAGGGATTTGGACCAATGAGGCGAAGCCTAACATAGGCAGGGCAGAGACAGTCGTTATGGCGATGGAAGTGGGCGATTCGGTGAAGGAAAGGATATGGGGTCTGAAGTTCATCTCCGGGTCGAATTGAACGACAGTTTGTGATCAGTCTGGGTCAGAAAGTGAGCAGGAAAGTGAGGAATGGAGTCGGACATGACTAAGGGCAGAGTTTGTGGTGAGGGCCAAGAACAATGGCATCGGTCTTCCCAATATTTCATCGGAGGACATTTCTGCTCATCTAATATTAGATGTTGGGCAAGCAGCGTGACAACTCAGAGGCAGTGAAGGGGCTGAGAGACTCGGTGGTGAGGTAGAACTGGGTGGGCGGAATGGTCCCAGATTTGCACTAAGTGCAGTGGCAGGTGGGAAAAAGAATGTTTTACCTGTCGGCTGCAATGGTGGATTTTCACGCTGTATCGTTCTCGTTAATCATACATTCCAGGGAAACACGCCATTTCGCTGATGGCAGCCTCCGATTTGCCTGCCACGCCATCACTGCGCTGCTTCCTCATGCCGGGCACCAGATTTAAAGTACAGCCACGCGCACACCTCTCAGTGCTTCCAGCTCAGGACAGCTACACAGAAGACATGGTCCCGAAAGGCAAGAAGGCTGCAGCCCCCCGATTCAGTGACGCATCCCTGGAACGATTTTTGGACACCATTGGAGCCCACTGCAATGTTCTCTACCCCCGCTCTGGCCGCAGGAGGCCCATCAGTGTCACTACTCCAGCTTGGGAGGCGGTGGCAGAGGTGGTCAGTGCCAACGCTGCACAGAAGAGGTTCGCCACCCAGTGCAGGAACAGGAGAATGATCTCATCCAGGCCGCCAGGGTAAGGCAACTGTTTCATCACTCTAAACTCACACACTCACAAAGCCATCAAACATTCAATGGCATCTCAAGGGACATCACCACTCACTCTCTCACACATACCCTCACATCTCCATCTGGCCTCATCTCCTCTGGAGACTGCCTCCTCAGCCCTCAACCTCTTGGGGCCACTTGCGCAAATCATCATGTGTCCCGACACACGCCTTGGGATGCCCTCCTTCCCCAGTACAGTCCTCAAAGTCCTGAGTGAAGTGCAGCTCGCAAGGTGCACGTTGCTTACGTACAGTTGTGAAACACGTCGGACATGCTCGGATGATCCAGCGTGTGGGAATGATTCCGGCGAGCTGAGCTTATAATGAGATGCAGATGTATTACAATGAAGTTTCCGAGGTCTGATGGTGGGAAATTCGGCCCGTCATTGATGGGCAGAGCAGACAATTACAAATTGGTTTCACGACGTCATGAAAGCAATTTTTGGCCTTCTTGCCATATTGTCTGCTCACGCCCGCCACCAATGGGCACGGAAAATTATGTCCATTATGTTTTCAAATGATGCCACCAAGGGGCAGCATGGAGATGAGAAATAGGATGGCATCCAAGGATAGATCCTTGAGGGACTCCAGAGGTTAATTTGTCAGGGTGATAAGAGCAGCCATTGCAGGGGAATCTTTGGCTACAGCTGGATAGATAGAAATGGAATCAGCCGAGTGTATTCCCATTGAGCTGAACAGTGGAGGAGAGGCTTTGGAGGAGGCCGTGGTCAACTGTGTCAATGGCTGCAGACAGGTTGATAAGGACGTGGAGGGAAATTTTACTATGGTCACAGTTACATCGAATCCCATTAGTGACTTTGATAAGAGCTGTTTCATTTTGTGGCAGGGGTGGAAACCTGTTTGGAGGGTTCAAACATGGAATTATTCAAAAGATGGGCATGGATTTGGGTGGCAACCAAACATTCAAGGGCTTTGGAGAGGAATGGGAGAATTGGCCGTAGTTAAGGATGGTGAGTTCAAGGGGTAATGCCGACAGATTTGAATGGGGGGAAGGGACAGTGCCTGAGGAGAGGGAACCATTAACAATATCAGCAATCATGGGGGCCAGGAAGGAAGGTTGAGTGGTCAGCAGTTTGGATGGGAATAGAGTTGGGAGAGAGGGATGTGGGATTCATGCACCGACTGAGCTTGGAGGGGGCCTGAAGAGCGACAAATGCTGGCCTTGCCAACGACACCCATATCCCATGAAAGAATAAAGAAAAAAACCTTAAAAGTAATTATCCCTGAACCCAGGTGGCTCAGGGATTACACAAGACTCACACAGCCCTCCCATGCCTCCAGAGAGCCGCCAGCCTATTGGGATTGCCAGTGGCCTACTGGGAGGTTGGGGGGGAGGGTTGGTCCATGTTCATAGGTACTCAGTGCCCGATGAGGAACCTGGCATTGGGAAGGTGGAGAGCCTGCTGACAGCCTCCACCCTGCCCTTGCATCCGGACCCCTCCCCACCTCACAGGCAACCCCATCCCCGTAAACCCTAACCCACCCCACTTACCTCTTTCCAGGGATCCAGCGTCAATTCCTGGTGAAGGGGTACGTTACTGGGCCTTCTGATTGACCAACAGCTCTCGGGGGTGGGATTTCCGTACTACTGGGGACTTAATCTGATGTGAGGCCCGGCGCTGTCCAGGTAAGTGCCTGCTAACCTACGAATTGCCTCTTGGAGAAAGGTTCCCACCGATTCTCCAACCGGTGGGCGGGACACCCATCTCCAACACTAAATTCCTCCTTAAAGATTTCTCTCTGAGGTTCCTGTGCTTTGTGGAGGAGGCTGATGAAGATAAGGAAGAGTAAAGGATGGATGCAAGAGATTGTGCCCCTGTGCATACAGGTATAGACCCTGCCACAAAATCTTACAGATATATAGACTCAAAGTAATTTTTCCTCTTGGCAGTGATTGAGAAGGTGGCGTTTTCCCCTGACAGAGATATCCCAGGTACGGGAATGTGGTTTGAAGCCTCTTTTCACAAGAGGCACAACCTTGCTTGGGGCTGGGAAGACGACAACCGCACTTAACGTTTCTTCACCCTAGTGCTCCCATTTGATCCCTGGTGACAGTCGGCATATCAGTCAACCAGTCAGTAACTCATCGCTGGATTGGATATTGGAAGAATCCCCCTTCAGGTACACCTTTAAATTCCACATGGACCCAAGGCAGAGAGAGAGAGAGAAAGAGAGAGGGAGAGAGGGAGAAGAGAGAGAGAGAGAGAAAGAGAGAGAGGGAGGAGAGAGAGAAAAGAGATATCAACTTCTTCCGAGTGGTTGAAGTCCCACAAGTGTTGGCTGCCATTGATGCCAAACATATGGTTATGCCGACTGAAAATCTTATCACTTTCACCAACAGGAAATGTTTGAAATGCATAGCAGATTGATTAGCATATATGAAGAGGAAAAGATAGATTAATGACTTGAGGTGCCATTTTAGAACTGGGTTTGAAAGCTTTGTTTTGATGATATTGAGTTAGCTTTTTGTTTTTACCCTTATCCAATGTTCATTTAAATAGGTTATATCACCATATCCTCAATCTGGGTTCCTCTAGGCTGCTACAGGGTCTAGAATACAGACAGTTTCAATAATGAGCCAGGTTGTCCTGTGAATGTAGAATGTGCTGCCAGTTGGGATTATTTTAGCGCTGTGCTGTAAAAGGTTTCAGTTCACAAATCAACCTTCTATATAGGAACACAGTAAATAGGAGCAGGAGTAGGCCATTCGGCCGCTCGAGCCTGCCACACCATTCAACTAGATCTTGGCTGATCTTCTACCTCAATTCCATTTTCCCGCACTATCCCCATATCCCTTGATACCTTTAATAACTAGAAATCGATCTCCGTCTTGACCATACTCATTGACAATATGTCTGGGTTAAGATGTGAATTAAATGTAACTGGATCTAGTATTATTGCATTGAAATCCTTACACGGCGCATAGACTTGGATTATATTCCCTAGAGTCTAGAGAGAGCTGATCTAATCGAGATAAAAAAGGATTCGGTGGAGTTGATACAGAGGAGTTATTTCCTCTGTTGTGGGAAATCCAGAAAAGGGCGTCATCACCTTAAGATTAGAGCTAGGTGGTTCAGGAGCTATATTAGGAACCACTTCTTCATACAAAGGGTTGAAGGAATCTGGAATTCTCCCAATCAGCAGACAATGTTATTGAAATCTTCAAGGCAAGGGATATGGATCAAAGGAGTTGAGGCACAAATGAGCTGGAATCTAACTGAACAGCCGAACAGACTCGAGGCTCTGAATGACCTCCTCCTCTTCCTGAAATGCACAGCAACGAAAAGTTGGTGGAAGCAGATTCAATAGTAACTTGCGGAAGGGCACGTATAGCGAAACTGGTAAAATACAGATACCTAATTATGGATCAGTGCTCGGACCACTGTTGTTCACAGTTAACGTTAATGATTTTGAATTAAAGACTGCGGAGGAGAAATTTGCTCGCGTAGCGCCACTGTGTGATCTGTGTGATGTTCTTCAATGATGAAGAGAGCCACACCGCTGCCTGCCTAACTAATCGGCATACGTCTGCGCAGCACTGTTAGAAGCAGAGCTACACAAGCAAAATGCTTGCCCAAAATTTCTAAATTTGAGGACAATACCAAATTGGGGGGGGGGGGATGGTCAATATTGAGGAGGACTGTAACAAAATAAAAGAAGATACTAATAATTGTGCAGAATGGGTGTATAATTGATGTATAAACTTCAGCATAGTTAAGTGTAAGGTAAGAAAAATAAGGAGGTGATATATTATTTGCAACTGGGGTTGAACAGCCGAATAGATCCCGGAGTACTAGTATGCAACTCACTAAAGGTAGGTAATCAATGCAGATTAATTAAACCATTAAAAACAAATCAAACCAAACACTAGGGCTTATTTCCAGAGGGATAAAATTGAAAAAAGTGGAGAATCCTTGTTAAACCTGTACCGAATCTTGGCTAGACCATATTCGGAGTCCCGTGTACAGTTCTGGTTGCTGCGTTATAAAAAGGATATCGAGGCACCGGAGAGTGTGGAGAAAGCATTTTCGAGGACGATACCAGAACTGACAGGTTATACCTATCAGAAAACAAGGAACAAGCTGGGTTTCTTCTCTCTAGAAAATAGAACGCTCTGAGGGGTGACCAATTAGAGGTCTTTGATATTGTGAACGATTTCGATAGAGTATAGACACAAGGAGAGTGTTTCTGTTTTTGGGGTAAAGCTAAACTATGGGCCATCAACCTAGGATAGTCACCAGGAAATCAAACCGGGAATTCAGAAGAAGCTACTTTACTCAGAGAGTGGTGGGAATGTGGAACTCGCTACCATCAGGAATGGTTGAGGTGAATAGTGTATATACATTTAAAGTAAAGCTGGATAAGCATATGAGGGAGAAGGGAATAGAGGGTTATACTGATAGAAATAGATAAGGATTGATGGGAGGGAATTTGAGTTGGGCATAAATATCGGCATGGGCTGGTTGGGCCAAATGGCCTGAATGTATATTCAACTATCAACTATCAACTATCCTTTTTGCAGGTCTCCTTATTTTCAAAATGTCATTGTGTTTACCGACTGCAATCCTGGCTGATTCAAGTCTCAATATCGGTTGGGTCAAAAAGGAATCCAGTGACAATCCATCAGCCACTATGATCTTCAATCTCAGGTACAGTGCACACTTTGAACATTTTATAGTGTGCCATCTAGCTCTGTGCCGTGTTTTAAAGCGTAAAAGGGCTTGCTGCATTGAAAGCTGCCTATAATTTGTGACTTGGGAGTGTCTATTGTTTCAGCATGCCTCGAGGATCTGTTATGATATAAGTTATTTGGAACTGTCAATAAATGTTCACTTTTTGCCTGTGTTCAATTCTTGGGACTGTCCGCTTTCATGTGCCTGCGCAGAAACATTTTGCAGGGCTAAGGGGAAAGAACAGAGGAATGAAAGCAATTGGAGCTGGCACAGGAACAATGGGTCGAATGGCCTCCTTCTGTGCTGTAAAGTGCTATGAACGACCACTTGGAGTAGGTTTGGCATCTTCGCTGCGCAGGATGAGATAACAACGCGCAGGCGAGCTACTCTGTCAGATGACCAATCAGACAGTGAAGACAGAAATTAAGGCCCTTTCATTTACATATTTAAAATGCCTGCAAACCTTCCAGGATAAATTATTCTTCGCTTGAAAGGCAAAATTACAGCAGGCTCCAAAATGCTAGAAAACAGACCATGGAAAGCGTCAACAATCAAGCTGTTCTGGAAGGACATGTCGTTCTCTCCCCCTGAAAATAGATATTGCACCATCAATGTTTTTATCACTAATGTCTAAATCCATCACTGCTGCAAACTGAGCTGCTGTCTGTTTTAGGTTTTTCCCAGGCAGTAAAAATGTTGGAAATATTTGTACCATAAATCAAGACAAGCTGAGCCTACTGCATTTTACCCAGATTCCTCAGATTTTGAGCTGTCATCTTTTATGGATTTGAGACTTATTTGTCAGGCTAACAGATATGACACTTGACAATACAGCTACCAAATGAGTCATGCAAGGATGAATTAATGACTAATCCGCCAACTCGGTGACTAAGAGTTGTGATCTATCTTTACTGATGGGTTATCTTATTCTTCCTTGTGCCGGGTCCTCTATTTATTATGCTAGTCCAGATCATCATAACATATCCTTGCAATGCCCATTGAATCACAGCTTGTGATTTAAGGAGACAGCTGGTTCTTGCTACATGACATGAAGTTCATACAGATTTTAGGGACACCATTTTTACAGGCTTAACTGGAGTGACCACAGGCTGCCAACCTCGCTGTGACCCACGGCGATGCTTCGGTAGTCTGCACAACCTCAAGGACCAATAACTCTGAGTTGTGTAGGCTGCCAAGCAGGTCATATGAGAGCCCTTCAGCTGAATAATATCTGAGGCCACTGCCCAATGTGCCCTGTTCCTATGGACACCCTTACTGTAGGTTGTTTAGCTCAGTTGGCCAGGTGGCTAGACTGTAATGTAGAATAATGTCAACAGTGCAGGTTCAACCCTTGTACTGGCTGTGGGAGGTCATGGAGGCCTGCCTCCTCACTTTGCTCCATGTTTCTGGCATGATGCACCTCTAGCTATATATCGCCAATTGTCTCCCTCTAATGGAGAGAGATGCTTATGGTCCTTTGTGGACTAGACTTAATTACTTGTTAAGAAAGCCACTTTAGATACATGGTTCAAATATAATTTAAGACATATTCTGCTGCCAGGGCAACCACTAGTTAGTGAGTCAAGTAACCAGGCTACTTTTAGCAATAAACACCACTCTGTTGCTGGCAGACATGCAGCTCTCCTGCTCAACTACCTAGGTTTCCACATTGAAATCCATATATTTTTCTTTATGGGGGCATTTGGATTCCTTGCTCAAAATCATCCTATCAATGATAAAGATCTCTCACTGGCAATTAATCTGTCAAGCTTCCTTACTGTTTAAGGCCACCATGCCATGTTGGTAGCACTTCTGCTTCTGAGGCAGAAGCTTGTGAATGTTATTTCCACTCTAGTGCATATAATCAAGGCTGACACATCCATGCAGCGCTGAGGGAGTACCACAGCGTCAGAGGTGCTGTCTTTCAGATGAGATGCTAAACTGAGGCCCCGCCTGCTCTCTCAGGTGGACCTAACAGAACCCACAGCATTGTTGTGAAGAAGAGCAGAGGAGTTCTTCCCAGTGTCCTGGTCAAAACTTAGCCCCCAGTCAATATAACAAAAAAGGATTACCTAGTCATTTATTTCATTGCTGTTTATGGGACCTGGCTGTCCACAAAAGGCTGTCAAGTTTGCTACATTGCAACAGTGACTACACTTCAAAAGCACTTCATTGGCTCTAAGGTGCTTTGGGGTGTTGCGAAAGGTGCCATATAAATGCGAGTCTTTCTTTATTACTCCTGGCTCTTCCACACCAGGAGGTTAATCTGGATGCCTGCCTGATGATTGCCATGGGAGCCTTCAAGTGGTGCTTCCTTACTTTGACTGTCGGCCATTGGCCCTTTAAGTGGAGGGAGTAATGGAATACAATCTAAATTTCAGAAGGCTTTCATCATTGGGAGGAGTGCCACCTCCATCCATGGAAACCTAAACTGGCTCTCCCTGTGCTGGATTGGGAACAGTAATATCTTAGCGAAGCTGTCTTTCTTGTGCACTCGGTCTCCTGAAGAAACACCAGCATCGGACCAATATTGAATCACATGATAACGGTCACAAAATGGCTGCCTTTAACCCTTTCAGTTGCTGCAACAGCAGCGCTGGATTCTTTCTGAGGGCACCTTGAAGGTTCACTGAGGAAAAGTGCTGGGTTACTGGTCATATAACACCGACAGGTTTAAGGACATGTTCAAAAGAGGAGCTTACAGAACAATTTTAGTGCATCTCCAGGGCAAATGAGGAAAATCCAGTCCTGGGGAAGGATAGTCCAGAGGAAGGAATATGAATTGGATCCAACAAATTTGGTTCATTCGGCCTGAACGTGGCGCTATGCTAATTTTGGCTCAGTATTAAATTGTGTTTTTCTTTGCAGGTTAGATGTGATGACAAAACGCTCCTGCTCAAAGTTTTAGTGCAGTGGAAGTGGGTTGCCCTCACTGAATAACCTTGGATGACCGCCCAGTGCCTCTGCACGCAGATTTTATCATGAAGCTTAAAGAACATGAGTGCTCCACAGTCTCATTCAGTAATGCAGGGACACGTCCTTCAACCTTGCCTATTCTAAGATGCTGCCGAGCTGCAGCCTTCGCTGAGTGGTGTACTTACTCATTGTGCGAGTGGGGCCAAAGGCTCTTTGTTAAATGCTTGGGCAGTGGTGTATAGTGATACGCACCCTCAATCCATAAATAATACTGCGAGATTACATTGCATTGCCAGCTGAACGAAACGACTATAGTTGCTGAAGCTGCAATTGCTCAAGGGCGTTTCCAGTGATAACCTTGCGCCCAGAATTTAGCAGCAATTATTTATGAATGTGGAACATTTTTACAGGAGGGTTCAAAGATTAACCGTGGAAGCAAGATTCCATACAATTTTAAAATTTTCATCCTTGTTTTGAAATATCTCCATGGCCTCACCCCATCCTACTTCAGTAACCTCCTCCAAGACCTACAAGTCCTGTGTTTCTTTTCTAGAGGGATGGAATTGAAATGTTATGCGAAACCTGTACCGAACGTTGGTTAGAAACTCTTGAGAGAGCCGCGTGCACTTCTGGTCACCATATTAAAGAAAGGATGTAGAGGCACTGGAGAGGGTGCAGGGAAGATTGAGAAGGATAATCCCAGAAATGTGTCGGTTTACATATCAGGAAAGGCTGGGTCTTTTTTCTCTTGAAAAAAGGCTGAAGGGTGACCTCATAGAGGTCTTTGAAATTATGAATGATTGTGATAGAATGGATACAGAGAGAATGTTTCCTCTTGTGGGAAAGAGCTAAACTAAAGGCCAATAATATAAGATAGTTCCCAGGAAATCCAATAGGGAATTCAGGAGAAACTTCTTTACCCAAAGGCCAGAATTTTCCAGCCCCCTCCATGACGGGATCTCCCATTGCGGGAGGCTGCAAGCCATTGAAATCTTTATTCACATCGGCGGGACTGGAAGATCC
This sequence comes from Cetorhinus maximus, assembly GCF_964194155.1. NCBI lineage: Eukaryota > Metazoa > Chordata > Chondrichthyes > Lamniformes > Cetorhinidae > Cetorhinus > Cetorhinus maximus. Next base: position 12,824,207 of record NC_135882.1, read on the forward strand.
CGCCAGCGTGAGGGGCTGGAAAGTTCCGGCCAAAGCGTGGTGAGAAAGTGGAACTTGCTACCACAAGGAGTGATTAATGCGAATAGTTCAAATGTATTTAAGGGGAAGCTAGACAAGCGTATGAGGGAGAAGGGAATAGAGGGTCACAAAGATAGATTTAGGTGGGGAAAGATGAAAGGAGGCCCTAGGACAGGATAAACACTGGCATGGACTGGTTGGGTTGAATGGCCTGTTTCTGTGTTACATATCCTATGTAATCCTATGTCCTAGATCTCTGCGCTCCTCCAATTCTGGCCTCTTGCACATTCCCAATTTTCAAAGCTCCATCCTTTCAGTGGCCTAGGCCCTAAGCTCTGGAATTCCCTCTCATAAGCCTTTCTGCCTCTCCACCTCCCATGATGCAATTAGGAACCCAACACCATTTTAGCCCAATAGCACAGAAGTCCTGCCCACTGCTCAACCCATAAGTAAGACTTTGTGAAATTGGTCTCTCAGAGCCTTATCTAAAAAGGCACTGATTATACAGGTAGTTGGATCATAATGATGTCTGTGCTGTTTCGATTGGCCGGAGAGTTTCAGTTTCTAAACCATCAATTCCTTTTTTTTCTCTTCGCTTACCCTTAGTAAGGTGTTATCTGCTTTAGTACTGCCAATTTTATTTGGATAGAAAAACCACTGGAGGAAGAGGAGCAGCAGCTGGGCCTATTATATGACATCAGTTTTCTTTCAATTCTATCTTGTGGGGCATTGCAGGCAAGGTGAGCGGAGCATAGTGATAATGTTACTGAATTTATAATCTAGAGTGCTGGATGAATATTCTGGAGACTTGAGTTCAAATCCTACCATGGCAGTTGGGGATATTTAATAAATCTGGAATTAAAATGTGAATTCCTATTAGTAATGATCATGAAACTCCTGGGTTGTTGAAAAGCATTTGATTCACTGAGATCCATCATGGGAGGAAGTCTGACATCCTTACCTGGCCTGGCCTGACTGGGACTCCAGACCCACAGCAATGTGTTTGCATCTGAAACCACTAGCAAACCACTTCGGGAAAAAAAATCGCTGTATGGTATACCTTTACCACATAGACTGCAGCAGTAGCAATTCAAGAAGGTGACTCACCACCACCTTCTCAAGGGCACTTAGGGTTGGGTAATAAATTCTGGCATTGCCACTGATGCTCACATCCCAAGAATGAATTTTTAAAAATGTATTGCCATCCCTGATGGTGCTAAGTTGCCTTCTTGAACCGCTGCAGTCCACGTGGCGTAGGTACATCCACAGTGCTGTTAGGTAAAGCGTTCTAGGATTTTGACCCAGTGACAGTGAAGGAACAGCGATATAGTTTCCAAGTCAGGATGGTGCGTGACTTGGAGGGAGCTTGGAGGTGGTGTTGGTCCCATGCATCTGCTGCCCTTGTCCTTCTAGGTGGTAGAGGTTGTTGGTTTGGAAGGTGCTGTCAAAGAAGCCTTGGTGAGTTTCAGTGCATCTTGTAGATGGTTCACACTTCAGCCATGTAATGCTGCTGATGGAGGGAATGAATGTTTAAGGTGGTGGATAGATTTCCAATCAAATGTGCTTATGTTTTATGGATGGTTTCAAGCTTCTTGCATGGTGATGGAGCTGCACTCACCCAGACAAGTGGAGAGTATTCCATCCATTATGATTCCAGCTGAGGTTACCCCTGGACAAACCTAATCCCAGAGTGGAACCCAGCTTGATAGATACTAACTTTTATTTATTTGTTTAGATGCTTGGAGAGGGGCTACTGAACAGAGTCACTGGAGTCAGCTAATGAACTTTTAACAAAAGCATAAAACATTTATTAAACAAGGAAAGATGAACTATACTCCTTCACCCACAATTATGCCTTTACAGATATATACAGACTTGTAAGGATAACATAAGTTACAAAACTATCTCATAATCTAATGTTCACATTAAGCACATAGTTCATGTAAACCAATTGCCCACCTGTGGTCAGACACACCACACTCTGAAACCAAGTGGCAGATGCCACCTCAACTAGATGGATGTCTCCTCAACTCCCCTCCCCCTCCCAGACACTTGTCACACCGTGAGCCAACCAGTCTCACTGAACTTCGTCTTTCACACGAGGGTTTCCAATCTCCACTCTCCAACCTCACCTTGGAATCTTCTCCCTAACTGATACTTTCTTTCAGACGCCTTATGCGAGGGTTCATCTCCAGGGTTTTGAACTCTCTTTCCAACGTTCCTCTTCCCTGGGTCACTACATACATTCAAGCTGTCTTCCATGCACCCTCTCTCAGCAACACAGCCGACAACAGTAACACTGCTTCACATGCCCATAGCAAAGTGTTATAGACTTTCAGTTGTCTCTTTCTACCTTCTTGCCTCTGCAAGCTGTTCTCACTTTAAATCTGCTTTCTGTAGCTTTTGTCTCTTTAAATCTGAAGCTTGGAGACTTTCTCTCTGCCCCTCACTCTTAACTTCATCAGCAGGGTCTTTTCCAGGTTCCTGTCCTTCCTTTGACTAGAGGGTCTGCTTGGGACTTTCTCCTGTTCCACTCCTCTGGCTTTTTGGGTCTTTTCTATAGCTTGGGACCGGTTATCTGTCCCCTTTTGCTCCAGTCTTTCTCTCTGGCAGCTACTTTCAACCAATTTTAGCTTGGGACTGGCTATCTGTCCCTTCTAGGTGGCTTCTGTTTGGCAGCAGTCTTCAAAAACAGAACTCAAAACTGTTTCTTTAGTTTTGTGTGTGTCTGTGGGAGGGACCTGCCTCTCTGGATCCCTATTGCTAGGCAACAGCACTATTTTTTTTTCTACTCTTGTTTGCTTAACTTAGGTTACAGTTGTAAAATTCTCATTAGAAATGCAAGCACCTTTTAAAGAGAAACTAAACTCAATTTAACCTTTCTTAACACACAGATACAGAAATATAAATCAAACTTAAACTTTAAAGCTAAAGCTCATTCCTAACACCCACAATATACAAATATAACTTACTTAAACTATCTCTATTTCCTAACACATCACACTCCTGACTTGTTGATGGTGGACGGGCTTTGGGGAGTCAGGGGATGAGTTACTTGCCGCTCTTGTAGCCACAGAATTTGTGTGGCTGATCCAATTAATTTTCTGGTCAATGGAGACAACCAGAATGCTGGTGGTGGAGGTTTTGTTAATGGCAATACCACTGAATGTAAACAGGGGGGTAGTTAGACTCTCTCTTGTTGGAGATTGTCATTGTCTGGCACGTGTGCAGTGCAAATTTGATTTTCCAATTATCAGCCTAGGTCTGAATGTTGTTCAGGTCTTGCTGCATATAGACACAAATTGTTTCATTATCTGAGTAGTTGTGAAATGAATGTTGTGCAATCACCAGCAAACATCCCACTTCTGACCACTTCTAACGATGGAGGGAAGATCATTGATGAAGCAGCTGAGGATGGTTGGACCTAGGACACTACGCTGAGAGACTCCTTCATCAATGTCCTGTGGTTAAGATGATTGCCCTTCAACAAGCACAACAAAGGGCTTGTTGAAACTCTTACACCTCACCTTTGGAGTTTACCTATTCTTTCCATGTTTGGACCAAGGTTTAAATGAGGTCTGGAGCAGAGTGACCCCCATGTCAGAACCCAAACTGATCATCGATGAGCAGGTTGTTGCTGAGGAACTGCTGCTTGGTTTCACTGATGGTGACACTTTCCATCGCTTTGCTGATGGGTGAGAATAGGCTGCTGGAGTGGTAATTGGCTGGATTGGATTTGGCCTGCTCTTTGTGGGTAATTTTCCACATTGCCAGCTAGATGCCAATGTTGTAGCTGTACTGGAACAGCTTGGCTACAGGCACAGATTGTTCTGGAGCTTGAGTTTTCAGTACCACATCCCAGGGGTTGTCAGGGCCCATAGCCTTTGCAGCATCCAGTGCCCGCAACCATTTCTTAATGTCATGTGGGGTGAATTGAATTGGCTGATGATGACTTTGTTCATGTTGGGGGCCTCAGTTGGAGGCCAAGATACATCATTCACTAGGCACTTCCAGCTGAAGATGGTTGCAAATGATTCAGTCTTGGCTTTTGCACTGACATACTGGGCTTCCTGCATCATTGAGGATGGGAATGCTCATGGGCCCCATTGGATGTTTAATTGTCCCCCACCAGTCAGGTCTGATCCATTCATTGCAGGATGCTTATGTCTGTCTATTGATTGCTGTTTATGCTATTTAGCAGGCATATCCCCCTGGATAGTAGCTTCACCATGCTGGTAACTCATTTTTAGGTACACTTGCTGCTCCTGGCATACTCTCCTACAATTCTCATTGCACTAGGGTTGGTCCCCTGACATGATGGTATTGGTGGAGCGAGGGATATGCCAGGCCATGAGGTTACAGAGTGTGGTTGAATACTGTTCTGTTGCTGCTGGTGGTCCAAAGTGCCACATGGATGCCCAATCTGTTCTGAATCCATCCCATTTAGACAGTGCTAGTGCCACACAATATGATGGAAGTTAACTTTTGTGTGAAGATGGGACTTCACCTCCACAAGGACGATGGGGTGGTCACTCCTACTAATACTGTCATGGGCAGATGAATCTGTGACAGGGTATGTTGGTGAGGACGAGCTGAAGCTGCTGTTTTCTCTCTTGTTGGCTCCCTCAGCAACTGCTGTGGGCCCAGTCTGACAGACATGTCCTTAAAGATGCAGTTTGTGAGATCCCTGGAGTCTAGTAAGTGAAGGTTGGATGGGGGATGTGGGCAGGGGTGATCGCCAGCGAGGGAGGGAGACAGGGGGTTAGAGGAATGGGCAGTGGAGTAGCTCTCAGCAGACATTCCCCCCTTCCCAATGTTGGGTCTCTCAATTAGGCATCGAGTGCCTTTGAATGAGGGGCTGTTCCCCAGAATGCCGCAAGCAACCCTAACAATGGCAGCGGGGTGAGGCTCCTAAGTGGGCATTAACTGGCCCCTTAACGGCAGGAAGGCCACCCACAAGCCATCAAGCCACCATACCCTAGACTTAATTAGGCGGAGTTGGGGAGCCGTTGGGGCTCCCACCCCGCAATGTCCCGCCCGATCAAAAGCCCCCTCCCCATCTCAGAATTCACCTCTGGGGGTGGGGGCGGTGGGGAGGGGGGCATTAAATTGCACCCCAGGGCTTGAATGCAACAATCTAGGTTGACACTTAAGTGCAGTGCTGACGGAGGGCTGCATTATTGGAGGTGCTGCCTTTTTGAGGTTAAATGCTAAATCGAGGCCACTTTTGTCCTCTCGGGTGGATGTAAAAGATCCCATGACATTGTTTTGAAGACGAGCAGGGGAGTTATCCTTGGCGTTCTGGCCAATATGTATCCCTCAATCAACATCACAAAAACAGATTATCAGGTCATTATCATATTGCTGTTTGTGGAGCTTACTATGTGCAAATTGATTGCTGTGTTTCCTATCTTACAACACTGACTAAACTTCAAAAGCACTTCATTGCCTGCAAAGTGTTTTGGGGTGTCTGGTTGTCATGAAAGGCACTATATTAATGTAACTGAGTTCAAATTCTCCAGCTGCCCTTGTGGGATTTGAACTCATATCTCCAGGTTATTAGCCCAAGCCACTAATCCCCATGCTGCCATTCCCAAAGCTATGTGGAGCGGGGTTGGGTGAGGGCATTCGTGGAAGGTCATACCCAGACACTGGATACAGACCAGGTGTTAGTGTTATAGGTCTGTCCTTGCAGCAGTATATCATAGATGCGCTTTGCCAGGCAGGCGGACGGAGACCTCTGTAACCTCTCGAAATGACTTGCTGGCTGCAGGACCAGGGAGCTCATGTTTTTCAATCGGTTATCAAAATCACTACAGCACTTTGCCCTTCCTTCCAACCTGCTACAGGTGACCTCAGCCGCATCTCGCAGTCTGCTGTCCAGAAAATGCATTAGGCAGGCCAGGGCCGAGTGGCATATCAGCTTCCCCTTTGACCTCAACCGTCAAAATGAGAGAGCTCAGGGGTTTGCAACTGGCTTCCCCCGCGTCCAGTGACTGCACACGCATTGCCCTCAGGACACTAAGCCTTCATTAGCAGAAAAGTTCAGCCGTCTATTAATGTCCAGGCAGTGTCAGGTCACAGATGTATGATCATGCAAGCTCGTGTAGGCTATCTAGACAGCTGTCACGGCCATTTATCAACTGAAAATTGACCACTTCCCCATTATTTTTCCAGGAACATGACAGGATGGCTGCTGAGAGATGGGTGATACCCCCTACAGATATGGATCACAATACCTCACCTCAACTCCACAACCCCATTACGGCCAACACAAGTATCATCAAAGTCACGGGACCCCTCAGGATCATTCGTAGCCATACCATCGAGATGCTGAACTCCAAGAGTCGAGCGAGGTCTGATGGTTTCCGACAACATGTCCAGCAGAGAGGCTCCCACATTTTAATGGTGTTCTATAGCACTACGAAGGCAGACAGAGAGGCCTGCCTTTGGAGGAGGCAACAAGAGCCACAGCAACATTCACCTGCAGAAGAGGAAGTGGCAGAACAGGAAGGGCCTCTTCAAAGCCTGGCAACAGGAGAGGTGAAGGGTCAGCTCGCGATTCCACAGACCTGTTCAAGCTCCTGCCCTGACAACCTACACAAGGTCCATCTGCATTAACCGTCCTTGTGACATTCCTCACTAGTCCCTTAATCCTGCAGCAAAAAACGTCAAAATCATTCAACCACACGCTAAATGAATGATATACTGACCGTGCAGAGCCAGAAGCTGCTATGAAACCACACTGCAGGCTAAAGTCCAAACAACAACAACAGCAGTGTGCATTTATATAGCTCCGTTAGCAAAACAAAATGACCTCACAGAAGCATACCGGAACAGATTTTGACACCGAGCCACATAAGGAGATATTAGGTCAGACAACCAAAAGCTTGGTCAAAGGGTTCGGTTTTTAGGAGTGTCTTAAATGAGGAAAGTGAGGTAGAGAGGCATAGGGAGGGAATTCCAGAGCTCAGGCAGCTGAAGGCACGGCCGCCAAAGTTGGAGTGATTAAAATCAGGAATGCACAAGAGGAAAGAATTGGCAGAATGCTGAAATCGGTGGGGTCGGGAGGCGTGGGTTGCTGGACTGGAGGAGATTACAGAGTTAGGGAAGGGGGAGGCCACGGAGAGATTTGAAAAGAAGGAGGGGAATTTGAAAATTGAGGTTTTGCTTGGTTGGGAGCCAGTGTAAATCAGCAAGCAGCAGGGAGGCTGAGGGTATGATTGAGGGCGTGGCAAGGAAGCAGACGTTGAGAGCCTGAGAGAAGGTAACATGATGGGTTCCATTGGGTGGCTCTCGTTCCTAATGAGGCGGAGGCTCATCACTTCCACTGAGCTGCAGGAACGAAGACTGCAGAGCTGATGGGCTGAATGGCCTCCTTCTGTGCTATAAGATTCAATGAAGGTGAATGGTTCCTTGAAAGTCTTTGTTTATTGACTCCACCAGCCTCCCCCAGGTGGACACCTGTGCTTCGAAGGCATTGTATAGGTGTGAGCTCGGAGCCTGTCGGAACTTCCAGCAAAGCTGCCAAAGCTGGTGATGATGGCTCCACTTGTGAGGACATGGCTGGAGGTGGTCACACTGTCCCGAAAACAGAGCAAAGTGGACTGCTGCCATTGGAGATGGCAACACAAGGCTGGAAGTGAACTCCTCCAGCCATTGTAGTTGTCAGTCTTTCCCATGCTTGGTTTAACTGCTTGTGTGAGACAAGGCGTATTTTCTTCATGGTTGAGCCCCTGAATTTCCCATCTCTGTCCTGCTCGGCTGAGCTGGGAGAGGATCTTCCTGGATTTCCTCCTGCCACCAGCATCATCTGCTGCTCACTGGTGCTAGGTGTCGCACCACAGGCAGATCCCTCTGGCTGACTGTGTGACTCATGTGGAATGGCAATACTACTGGCAGTGCTTGGGGGGAGATGGACCACGTGACAGTTTACCCTCAGGAGATTGCCCTTCTCTGAGGTGTTTTCTTCAGGGGATGTGGGCATCACTGGCAAGGGCATTTGTTGCCCATTCCGAATCACCCTTGAGAGCAGTTAAAAGTCAACCACATTGCTGTGGGTGTGGAGTCATCTGTAGGCCAGACTAGTAAGGATGGCAGATTCCCTTAGTGAACCAGATGGGTTTTTACAACATTTGATGGTAGTTTCAGGGTCACCATTACTGAGACTCCCTTTCCATTCCAGCATTATGAATTAATTGAATTTAAATTCCACCAGCTGCCATGGCAGGATTTGAACCCATCTTCCCAAAGCATTAGCCTGAGTTTTTGCATTGCTAGTCTAGTGACATTACCTCTGCAAAAAGGGACTAAGAGGGAAGAGAAAAGGGGCAGGGGTTAGTATGATGCTGAGAGGCTGGATGTTAGCAGTTGACTGTCTGGAGTGGACAACTCGAAGGTGTTAAGCCTGCTGAATGTTTTCACGAGTGAATGAAGGATTAGGAGGAGTATATGCTGACAGGTTGTGCAGACAGGCTGCCAGTTTCACCTCCCCTGATATTCATGCTCTGCCAGGCCCACTAATCTCCAGGGATTGCAATGCGAGTGAGGATGTAATGATGGGGATCCCTCCCTTCAGTCTTGGTCCTCTCCCGCCCATTAAGCATGGCCCTGGCCTGCGGAAAGAAAAGGTGGGAGTCAGTGTGTAGCTGTTTAAAGGTGGAGATGTGTAGGGCTCATGTATATAGTGCATGGGGTGAGAGGTGAAGAAGAAGGCAGATGGAAGGTGGATAATTGTAAAATCAATGTGTGGGGTAAGAAGTGAGGCAAAAGCCAGGCTTGTATCAGTGTTAAGATATGAAAACGCTGCCACTGTGAGCAGTGAAGAGAACAAATGAAGAGATGAGGTTGTTTGGAATAAGAAAGAGACATTTTGCAGTCCTCATCATGATTTAAAAAAACAGGTATTCTTGAGATGTGGGTGTCACTGAAAAAGCCAGCATTTATTGCCCATCCCTGTTTGTTCTGAGCAGGTGGTGACCTGCAGCTTTCTTGAACATAACTGAAGGTAGTAAAGGGTCAATCAGTTTGGAGTCACATCTAGATCAGCAGGTTTCCTTCCCTGATGGACATTAGTGGACCTGGTGGGCTTTTTTGACAATTTAACTGCTTCGTGGCCGTTTCTTTAAGCAGCTTTTGACTTTCAGCTTTTTAAAGCTGGTTTTAAATTGACAAACTCGTTCTCACGGTCAGGCCTCTGGTTAACCAGTCCTGTGACAGAACCACTGCAACATTGTAGCACATCCATTCTATGCTGAAGGATGTATTGGAGGGAAAGGAATTGTGGTGAGATAGGGGCTGGGTGAAAGGAGTGACGACGAGAGAAGTGGAGGTATGAAGAGCTGTACTCACCCTTGCTGCTCTTGGTCTAACTCTCCATCTGCATAACCTCCTACTCCTGTCTCCCTCTTACAGTTTTTTCCAGATTCCCCCTTCAAGGTGTCAGCAGTGGTTCAGTTGGTAGCACTCTCACCTCTGAGTCACCAGGTTGCAGATTTAAGTCTCATTTGAGAGGCTTGGACACAGAAATCTAGGCTGACAATCCCGGTCATTACCGAGGGAGTGCCTCAATGTCTGAGGTGCCACCTTTTGGATGAGACGTTAAACCAAAGCCCCATATGCTCTCTCAGGTGGATGTAAAAGCTCCCATGGCACTATTTCAAAGAAGAGCAGGGGCGTTCTCCCCATTGTCCTGGTCATTATTTATCACTCAATCAACATCACTAAAATGGATTATCTGATCATTACCATATTGCTGCTTGTGGGAGCTTGCTGTGCACAAATTGGCTGCTGGTTTCCTACATTCCAACAGTGATTACGCTTCCAAGAATACTTCATTGGCTGTAAACCACTTTGAAATGTTGCGAAAGGCACTATCTAAATGCAAGTCTTTTTTTAAAAAATTGCATCTGATGCTACTCACTTCAACTACTCCTTAGCGAATTCCACATTCTCACCACACTGCGGATAAACAAGTTTCTCCCGAATTCCTTATTAGATTTATTAGTGACTTATGGTCACTGTGACTCCTGCACAATTGAAAACACCTCGTCTACACCCACATCCTTTCATGATTTAATATTTAAATCTATTTTTATTTGGGAGCAGATTTGATAGAGGTGTTCAAAATCATTAAGGGTCGGGACTATCTCGGGAGAAACCGTCCCTATTGGCGGAAGGATCGAGGATCAGAGGACACAGAATTAAGGTGATTGGTAAAAGAGGTAATGGCAATATGAGGGAAAATATCTTTACGGGGGTCAGTGGTTAGGGTCTGGAATGCACTGCTGGAGAGTGTGGTGGAGGCAGGTTTAATTCTGGCTTTCAAAAGAGATCTTGATCTGAAAAACACACAAAAAAAATAGTGCAGGGTTATGGGGAAAAGGCAGGGGAGTGGGACTAGGCGTGGTGCTCTTGCAGAGAGCCAACACAGACATGAGGGGCCGAATGGCCTCTTGCACTGTCATTATTCTATGATTATTTAAACGCCGATGAACATTGCATTTCAGGTTTCACTCGGACACAGCCTGAATGTTGCAGTATACACTGCCAGGCATCTTTTTTTGTGTGAGTGTGTGTGTGTGTGTGTGTGCTTGCAAATCACCTTGCCAGCAATCCAGTCAGTGCTGCTTCACAAAGAGCTGTGCCAGAGCCACAGTGCAGCTGTGTAATATCCTGTGATCCACCCACTGGAAATGGAAAGGCTTTGATTGACAGGGGGCAGGCGGTGCAAGTGAATGTGTGTGTGTGTTTGTGTGCTGCTTTTACCCTGTGAACTGGCGTGAAGCTGTGGTAAAGCAGACAGGCTTTTCCCTATTGAGTCTCTGCATTTCGTTCAGTTTGCGGCTGCTGTAGTGGAGACCACGTAGGCTTTCCCGGGCAGAGGCACTGGCTTGTGATATATCTGCTCTTTTTGTTCTATTTCTTTTGTGTGTGTGCATTTTGGTTGAATGAACCATGGCCCCATCCAGTTACCTGTCCAGCTGGCCCCTGCTCCTACTAACTCTGCTGCTGGGCGTCCTGCCTCCCTCTCTGCAGGAACAAGAGGATGAGCACAGCAAACACCTTTACAACGCCGAGCTCTTCAACCACGCCGTGCAGATTGCTCCTCACTTCGTCATGTTCTTTGCACCTTGGTAAAGTTTGGCATTTCTTTCTCTCTCTCCCTCTCCCTGTCTTTTGTGAACCATTTATTATCCCTAATCAGATTTTTCTTTCGTTGGTATTGGAATGTGGAGAAACAAAAGTTTGTAGCCAAAAAAACAGAAAAGTTGCCCACTTTCCGCTGTGTTGGGGAGAGTTGAATGGGAGTTTAAAATCCCAGCACAGTTTTCTAATAAAAGTTGGGAGGGAAGAAGCAAAGGGGCCAGTTTACTAGAAGTTTACTCTTTTACAGTGTTAACTCAATGTGTTTTAAGTTTTATTGCAGCTCCTAACGTGCTGTGTGCCTGTGTCTGTGTACGTGGCATACGACAAAGGATGGGAAATTACGTTACGTAACATTGTTTTACACAAAAAAACTAACGATCCGTTTGTTTACCGGGGCGAGGTGCTTTTGGTGAACAATTGTGGAAGGAAGTGACCCGTGTTTGAAACGCTTCCAGTGCACCCTTCATGGAGTGGCTGCAAACGTAACTGGGTTTTGCAGCAGTGTAACTAACCCCCTCCCCATCATACATTTACATTCTCAGAATCAAACTGTTCCTGTCCCCTACACTTCCTTGTTTCTGAGTTCCTATTGAATGTATGGATGTGCAATGAGAGCTCCTCATGACTCAACACTTGAGCTTCTTCCAATTTCTCCTGTCCCCTATGTTACATTGGATGCTGATCTCTCTGAAAACTCTGTGCAGACATCAATTTTTATTTGATAGTTTAAATGTATTATATCAATTCCTCTGGGTGCCGTTTCTGAGTTGTATCAATGCCAGACACGTAGTTGAACATGGCTGATTTTGAATAATTATAAGAATACTTTGAAGTGTTTTTGCACTGTTAGTGTTGTGTCCTGCTTTTTAAACGTATACATTTTTTATTACAGTAATCCATTTAATTCGAAATGATAGGAAAGAGCAGACAGACTACCTTGTTAATTCTTACCAAACAGTAGTTGATGCTAGATCAATTGTTAGTTTTAAACCCTAGATTGATAGAAAGGTCTTAAGGGATATGGGGCAAAGGCAGGTAAATGGAACTGGTTGAATGGTGGAACAGGCTCGGGGAGGCTGAATGGCCTCATCCTGTTCCTGTGACCCCCTTCCTATAACCTAATTCGAAGTTTCAGTGGCAATTTTGTCTTGGTGGGTTTCTGTCTCCCTACTGTATTAGTTTCAAGACTTAAATTCAAATAAACCCCAACTTCTTGGAGTAGATTCACACTCTGATTGGACTGCACCAACTTAACATCACCTAAAAAATTCAGTTGATACAATTAGAATTGGGGAATATGTTGACTGTAGGGCTGGTGATTTGTTTGAATTTAAATCTGAAACTAGTGCAGAGATGGTTGCACTTTGAATGTAGATAACATCTGTGATGTGCTGTAGTACAGGCAGAATAAATTACCTGTACTGCCAAAAAGGAGATTCTTTTTAAAGAGGCTCAGTGAGTGTTCATGTGTATGCGGATGAAACATGTCTATGCGTATTGCATATCACAGGAAATGTTCGACCATGTATAGTAAAATCTTTTAATGAATTTTCCTTCCCTTGAACGATTGTTGTCAGAGATGCAGCTCACATCTGTTAATTTAAATGGATAAAATGTGCGGCATGTGGTCTCCAGTGTATGTGGAAACATTTAGGTCTGAGTTGGAATATTAATTTCCACTTAAACTGGCAAACTCTCATTCAACATTCCGACTGAGTTTTCTCACTTTTTAGATTTACATAATCTGGATGATTTATAACTTGAGGGATGGGGGAGGTTGTAGAGCCTGGCTGGGTAGGGAGGGGAGAAGGTGCACAGTTGGGTCAATCTGAACGTGAGAGACTGAGGAACAGGCTAATGTTTGGAGAGTAGGCAAGGGTTAAAGTCTGACCTGTTGGCTTGAAAGTGATATGTTTACCATCAGGGGAAGAAAGTTCACAGAGGAGACAATAGGCCCTAGAGGTTATATGCTTTTCTTATGGATGTGAGATCTCACTGGGCTTTGCTTCATAGTTGGCATTTAATACTGCACGCTAGCACAGATACATCAGAAAGCACAGAGGCACATTACATACATTAATAGACACATGCACATTAAAGTTGTGATTGTATTCTGTAGTTGCATCTTTTTGTTTGATTGTCATACATCAGGGAGCAAATGCAAATCAGACTCGACCTCTCTAACCTATAATGTTAAGTTGCCTCCTTCAGTCTTTTTGACTTTTTCAGTTTCATAACAATCTGCAACTGCTGCTGATTTGGATCTCGAAGAGTAACCTGTGTTTATTCCTGCAATTCACATGGCATTGCCACTGGGATCAGTAAGAAAGAAGCTGGCCAGTAATCTGCTCCTCAATATCATGGAGAGGAAGGAATAAAATGGTATTTGAAATAACAGATGTTACTTTGCTATACCGGATCCTTCTTATCTACTTACAGTTTCTGCAGCTGGTTGGGAGAGAGAGAATATCTTAAGTAGACATAGTGCCTGGTGCATGTGATTAATTTGATAGGATCTTTTAGTCCTTAAAAGTTGTTGATTTGCTTCACGGGACTGGGATGATTTTAACTTTGTGAAAACGGTACAGGGATTTGCCAATTTCTTTTACATCGCTTGCAATATTTATTTCGATTGAAATAAAAATTGAGGAAGGTGTAAAAGGGCTGATGATTTTCTATTATCCATTTTACACTATCAGAGCTAAAATGGCTCCCACTGTGGTTTAAAGTCTTTGTGAAAAGTACCATTGTCTGGGCAAGATGTGCCAGCCTTAAAGTTAGTACGCTCACTCGAGCATTATGGAAAAGTGCACTGAAACACTAGCAGGCAACACATGGAGTGGTAAGGCACGAGTTTGCACCTGTAATCAGCAGAATGAGAGTCAGCAATTACAGACAATGCTGAGGTTTTACCTTGGGGAACTGCAGCCCCAAGCACCATCTCCGGGTATGTCCAGTTCCAATGGCAGGACTGATACACCACAGGCAGGCGAACAGTGGTATACAGTCAGGTGGACTGATCCTGTGGCTGGAAGTCCTCAGCATCGATTCACATGAAGTCTCATAGCTGCAGCTCAAACATGGGCAAGGAAACCTCCTGCTGATTACCACCAACTTCCCTCCCTCAGCTGATGAATCAGTGCTTCTCCATGTTGAACACTACTTGGAGGAAGCACTGAGGCACATCGTGTACTCTGGGTGGAGGACCTCAAATGCCCATCACCAAGAGTGGCTCGGTAGCACCACCACTGACCAAGCTTCCTGAGTCCAGAAGGACATGTCTGCCAGAATTTGCCTGTGGCAGGTAGTGAGAGAAACAATACGAGGGGAAAATCCTAGTTGATCTCGCCCTCACCAATCTACCTGTCACAGGTGCATCTGTCCATGGTGGTATTGGTAGGAGTGACCACCACACAGTTTTTGTGGAGACCAAGTCCCTTCTTCACACTGAGCGCGCCTTCTGTTGAGTTGTGTGGCACTGCTGTGCTAAATGATGGGGAACAGATCTAGCTGCTCAAATTGGGGCAACCATGAGAGGCTGTGGGCCACCAGCAGCAGAATTGTATTCAACCACAACCCGTAACCTCGCGGCCCGGCATATCCCTCACTCTGCCATTAAGGCAAGGGAACAACCCTGGTTCAATGAGGAATGCTGCAGAGCATGTCAGGAGCAGCACCTAACACTGAGGTGTTCATTCTGGTGAAACCACCATACACGACTACATGCATGCTAAACAGTGGAAGCAACGTGCTATAGACAGTTAAGTGATTCATTACCAATCGATCAGATGAAAGTCCTGTAGTCCTTCCACATCCAGTCATGAATGATGGTGGGCAATTAAGCAACTAACTTGAGGAGGAGGCTCCATAAACGTCCTCATTCCCAATAAGTCAGAGCCTAGCATAAGTGCAAAAGACAAGACTGAAGCGGTCGCAGCTATCTTCAGCCAGAATTGCTGAGTGGATGATCTTTCACTGCCTTCTCCCGAGGTCCCTCCCATTATAGATATCGGTCTTCAGGCAATTTGACTCCACACACACACACACACCCGCAACCCCCCCCACCCCAACGTCTCAAGAAACAACAGCTGAATACTGGATACAAGGTAAGCTACGGGTTCCAACAGCAACCCGGCTGTAGTGTTGAAGACCATTAACACGTTTCTTTCTTTCTACAGTTCTGTTCTTCCACAAGTAGAGTGCATGAGAATGAAGTAACATGCATCAGAGAAGCCCGTGTATGGTTAGCACAAGCTTTAGATTTTAATCCCATTCACTTTACAGTTATACTGAATGTGCTGTATTTTCTCAACAGGTGTGGCCATTGTCAGAGACTTCAATCAACGTGGAACGAACTAGGGGACAAATATAACAACATGGAAAACCCTCCGGCAAACGTAGCTAAAGTTGACTGCACCAAAGATACGCAGACCTGTTCAGATCAGGGAGTCCGTGGATATCCTACGTAAGAGGGGTGTTTTTAAGGAGATAGGCGGGGGGAGGGGGAGTGGGAGGAGGGGGCCTTTCATTGAAAATGTTTTTAAACACCACGCGGGTCCTGAAAAAAGCCAGCCACCTACTCTAGGGCATTCGCAAAGTACCCGCACTTGTTGGACATCTGTACTCTCTCTGAAGATGTCAGTGATGTACAAGATTTATTCATTTTGGATCTTGGTTTTGATTTGGTGACGAGAGGGAGCGATCCTGCGCAAAAATCTGGGGTTTTTAGTTGTGTAATATTTAGTGAGTGCTGGTTTATATTAAGTCTGTCATTTATACAGCTTTATTTCTGCAATTGTTCCTGGCAACCAGGCTGATAAATTCGTAAAAACAAGAAAACCAAATGATTGAATTGATAAAATGTGCTGTCGGGTGCAGTGTTTTCTGCAAATATTTATTCTTCGTATTGTCAGCAGACCCGGGGAGATGGCCCGCATTGGAATGTGGGAAATCATTGTTACAGTAATAACGCTGCTCTGATGTAATCTGCAGATTTGTTACTGTGGTGAGCTGCAACCAACTAAACTGCATTTAAAACACAATTTTAATTATCTCTGTTAACACTTTATATGCTTGGTCAACCCACACCACCCCTGCCAATAAATTTTGAAAGATCTCTTGGTCACTGTGACATACCCAGCGTCTTTTTTCCTTCTAATCTTACCAGATGCTTTGTGCAAAAAATGTTTGTTTTTTTTTAAACCAAATAGCACTTTGAAACTAATATTAGATATATAACCAGTTTGCTGTGCGGGTTAATCGTTTTTTTAACATACAAACATATGAATTAGGCCACTCAGCCCCTCGAGCCTGCTCCATCATTCAATAAGACCATGGCTGATCTGAATGTAACCTCAACCCCACATTCCTCACATACCCCCGATAACCTGTCACCCCCTTGTTAATCAGGAATCCATCTGCCTTAAAAATATTCAAAGACTCTGCTTCCACCGCATTTTGAGGAAGAGGGTCCCAAAGACTCTCAGCCCTCTGAGAGCAAAAATTTCTCCTTACCTCTATCTTAAATGAGCGACCCCTAGTTCTAGATTCTCCTACCAGAGGAAACATCCTCTCCACATCCACCCTGCCAAGACCCCTCAGGATCTTAAAGGTTTCAATTAAGTCACCTCTTACTCTTCTAAATTCCAGTGGATACAAGCCTAACCTGCCCAACCTTTCCTCATAAGACAACCTCCCTAGTCCTGGTATTAGTCTGGTAAACCTTATCTGAACTGCTTCTAATGCATTTACGTCTTTCTTTAAATAAGGAGACCAGTACTGTACACAATTTTTCTGATTATCCATTAGACTGAAGTTGTTCAGACCTGACCAGGAGGCAGTGAAATATCAGGGACCACGAGACCTCCAATCGCTGGAAACCTGGATGCTTCAAACTCTGAGTGCTGAACCTGCTGTAAGTCTTTAGGAAGTCACTTAACTCTTGCAGTCGGAAGTGCTTTAGAATGGAGACTGTCACTGAGAAATCATAGTGGCCACTGTATGTTCTTATGACCAACTTGTTCTCCTCTTCCTGGACAAAACATGGGATATTGCTCATGTTTGTTTGCATGCTTTTTTAACAAAACTTTCAGACTGTCAAACTGTCAGCTGTGTTGTTACAATTAATCTACTTTTATCAAGGAAGGTATTGTTTGTGCCTTAAGCAATAACTGTTTCTTCGAGTGGTTCTAGATGAGGTGTGAAAGGCAGGGTCACAACCACCCGAATGCAGTGTATGGGGATCAAGAAAGAAACAAGAAAAAATGCATCAGCAAAAAGACATGAAACAAAATGGGGCAAAGGTTATGATCTAAACTTGTCGTACTCAGTGTTGAGTCCAGAAGGCTGCAGAGTCGAAAGATGAAGTGCCATTCCTTGAGCTTGCGTTGAGTTTCATTGGAATAGGGCAACAAGTCAAGGACAGAAAGGTCCTTGAAGCAAGGTAAAGAAATGAAATGACAGGCGAAGCTAGGGGTCACACTTGCGGACTGAATGGAGGCGTCAGTAAAGTTGTCACCCAACCTGCGTTTAGTCTCCCCAGTGTAGAGAAGATATTTCATTGCGTCTGTCTTATACTTTTTGTTTTATCTCTACCACAGAGAATAACAATATTGTAATACAGTGCGAGTGGCGATTGTTAAAAGCCTCAAACTACCTACAATAGTACAAATTTAAAAATGCAGGCAATATTTTTAAGTGTACAGTGGTTTTAATATCATTATTAAGGTCTAGAGTCTTAATATAATCCACTCCAGTCCAAAAAATGGAACAAATTAACAGCTACATGCAATTTTCTTTAGATATTAACTAGTTTTTCCCCATATTAATTCATAAATTGGGGAAATACCAGTCTCTCTGGAACAACTGTTTGTTTTTATAGCTTTGCTAGAGTTCAATTATGGCTTTGTTTCAGGTCCATAATGCTTCAAAAAAACTGTAAGAAAAAAAATCAAACTGCTGCTGGCTTGATTTTCCCTGTTTAACCCATTCTGTCTTCCACAATCTTATTTGAGTTCTTAGTCTAATTTCTGCCCTATTCCAACTTCTGTGTAGCCTTTTATTTGGAAAAATCCTCTAACACATTTCACTTAGCCTGTTGGTGAAGGGATTGCAAGTAGACAAACATAAATTCGAAATGATGTGCGTGTTTTTTTCAAAATAGCAATCATAGCGTATGGTGAACAGATAAAGTTGTTCTGTAGGAGTCTCTTGAGAGTTTGGTTTTTATAAAATACGTAAAAGGGAAACTCATGGTTATAATGACTCAGTAGCTCAACAAGCTAACTGTTAGTTTTGAATCCAAGAACGTGAGCAATTGTGGATCACCCTCAGCTTCTTGTCTTCCCTATTCTTGTTCCTTTCCACCAGCTTGAAAGAAATGAGCACTATGACCTCTTCATTATGAAAAGTGTGGAATAACTTTTATTCATTGCGATATTGAGGCCCGACTGGATAATTCACAAGAGTTTGAAATCAAATGAGGAGCTTTGGGTTTCCATCAGCTAATTATACATTTATTAAGGTCTGGTTTTTGTGGCCTTGACTCTGAAGTCCAAATGATGTTGTTCGAAGTCCATTACTTGCTTACTCTGTTGACCACTCTGAACAGTTTTGTGTAAATTAATTGCTACTTTTTTCCCCTCCATCCCAACATTCATTAACTCAGCCTGCTCAATTAATTGCAAGTTTTTGTAACTGCTCACTGTTGAGAAAGACCAGGAAAAGGATAATCCTTAAGTTTGCACTTGGAAAATGATATTGCAAATTCATTAGGACTGCCACATGTTGCGTGTCAATATCCATTTATGTGTTTTCTCAAACTTGACATCAGAGGGTCACTGTGGGTGGTTAAGGAAACTTGGCTGCACAGTAATATTGCAGTGTTCGGGCACCAAAGCTGACCAAGTCTCTCGATATCAGTTCCTTATTTTTAGAAGGTTCAGCTTCATATTTAAAGAGCAATAGATAAGAAGGGGCTATTGTGCCGAAAGTCATTTGCATGCCTGCAGGAGAAATATGCAAATGTGTTACCCTGTAACACCAGCAGTCAGAGAATACCGTGATAACCCTGAGTTACAGCAAAAACAGCGAGAGGCTTTGAATGGCAGGATCTTTGTTTTGCATTGACTGATCTTGATGTGCCCAATTTCGGCTTATTGCTGTGTTGAAATAGCCTCGAGAAATTGTAGCAGAATGGGAAAAGTCTGAACGTCCAGTGAGGATAGGTGTTTGTCTGGTAGTGATGACTCCAGTGTTGAATAAGTCAACTGACGTTCCCTGTATAATCACCTGTGATGAGTGGCTACTTGGGTGAGTTACTCTTCATAACGTAGGAATAGGAGGGATCATTGCAGATCGACACCTCAACTCCATTTACCTGACTTCTCTCCATATCCCTTGAAACCTTTAACCAATAAAAATCTATCAGTCTCAATCTTGAAATGTTTATTTGTCCTTTCATCCAGTGAGTTCCAGATTTCCATTACATTTTATGTAAAGGAGTGCTATCTGGTTTCACTCCTAAATGGACTCACTCTTAATTTTAAGATTATGCCTCCTTGTTCTGGTTTCCTTATTGAATTCCTTAATCAGTTAGATACCCAATTAGCCTCCTAGACTCAAGAGGATGCAAGCTAAGTTTAAGCAACCTATTCTCATAATTTACACCTTGGTATTTGTGTAGAACTCTATCCCTGCATGAGACAGCACCCTCAAAACAAGAGCGGACAGAATTGGCCAAGTTATTTGCCTTGGTCACGCGTTTATTTGAAAATGGAATCTGTTGTAATGGGGGAGTACTTTGACTGTCATTGTATGTGCTATTCGGATTATTCCTGCCAGTGTTACTTGCTGATTTAGGAGGTGATTGTGTAAGATCTGTCCTATTGTAACTCCTTTCAAACTTTCCTCCCCATGGGAATTCCAGCTCATGATTTCCTGTCCAATCATTTTATGAGCTGGAAAATTGTGGGGTAGCTGATGCAGCAACAAAGTCCCACTCTGTACCAGAGAGCTCAGTGACTCCGGCAAGTGCTATCTTTTGGCCTGTCACATCTACATGCTGTCCCTAAATGGTTTGGATTGACTCCATTCCTGGTAATAGAAGAATAAAATGAAGTACTTTTGGAGAATAGTCACCTTTTGTAAAGTTGCAAAGGTGGCAACCATTTGTTCATAACAAGGTCCAGCAAACAGCAACCTCTTCAGGCATGTTGTTTGAGGGATAAATTTTAACTGGGGTTTTGGGGGGGGGGGGTGGAATCTCCTGCTCGTCTTTGAACTGAGTTCAGGGATCTTTTACGCCACCCGAGAGGGCAGATGGGGTCACAGTTTAATGTCTTCATTGATCTCTGACAGTGCAGCACTCCCTCAGTACTGCACCGTGTCAGTTTAGGTGTTCAAGTTACTTGAGTTGAACTTGAGCCCACAAACATCTGCCTCATGTGTGAGTTTTATCACCTGAGCTCAGGCTAGTACTTGAAGCATTCGATTTAGTGCCTGAAATTGTAACCTTGATGTGATATTGAAACTCCAGCAGCCGGGCGTTTTAACAGTTGCCCCAACTCGTTCACAGCGTAGCAAAGCCAGAGAGAGGTGGAATAACGGCTGCCTTGGGCTGTTGTTGCTTTGAAGGCTGCACTGAAGTATTTCCTGTTCTCAATATTTCCATGGGCTCTATTTTTAAGAGGGTAGCTGCCCAAGGACATGCTGATGAATTAATTACCTTTGGACTTGTAACACCTACCATAAATTTGTGAAGCATAGGCAAGTAAGCCCGAGGAAGGGACAGCTGTGGAATCACAAGGCTGTAGTGTTTTCACTAGGATCTTACCAAGGCACAATGAATGGGTGTGTAAAAGCTTTATGTCCCACATGAACTGTGAGAAGTGACTAATGTTACATGATAAATTTTTGCCCTTTAAAGCTTGCATTACATGTGGAGAGAATATTTTGAGGTACAGAACAATAGTATGAGAAATTTACTCTAGAGTTAAGACAAAATAAGGCAAAGAATTCAGCCTCAGACAAGTGGCATATTGCTCATTAAAGTGTACTGGTTTAAATTCTGTTCCCCAGAAACCCTACCCGCCCAAGATTATGTTGCTAATCTCCTAAACGAACCTACTGATGCTTAGATCTAAGCACAAGAAATGGCCTCTCTTACTGTGGTCATATTTCTGGATCTAATGTATTCTGTTTTGCCTTCCTCCCCAACCCTGTCGCCCTTTAAGCTTGTCATCCTTTAGGAATTGATGTGGTCCCCTTATAAATGTGTCAGCGTAGTCAGTATTCATTAATATCTGCTGCTTTTGCTGGGAGTCTGCTCTGTAAATTGATCAAGCTTAAGCTCGAAAGACGTATCTGGCACAGCATTGGGCTATAGTCCTGACAATGAGTAGCTGCTGTTGACAGTCCAAGTTGCTTCCCTTTGTTGGGTAAGTTCTTAAATTTGGCTGTTCCCTATCAGACCTCTGGGTGAGCTTCTCACCAGGACCTGAAAGAGTGGGTACATGACATTACCTCATGTAGCTGGATTAATTAAGTTTGGGGTGAGAGAATGAGCGGAGAGGGCCGCACACCATTCTGTCTGTGGTAAGGGAAGAAAGTATTTTGATCAAACGCAGCATTAAGGAGATGAAGGGTGAAGTATGTTGTCCAAAGAAGAGATATATTTCCTTTAGGGTCAAATACCTATTGCTAAATTTGTACTTACAGTGCTGTTTTATCTCCCAATAACTCTGATTTAAAAATGTTATTTATTCTTGGTAGCAAATAGAATCTGAACAGGAACCTCCCACAGTCCCAGAAGCCAAGCAGGGCTTGTATGACCTATCAGCCAATAACTTCAAGCTTCATACTACACAAGGTATGTTTTACACCTGGTTAAGTATTTGTTTGTTTGGTGTTTTTAGGTCTGGATGTGCTGGGGCTCCATTATGGCCTTTTAATCCCTGTTAAAAGTTTGTAGAATAACTCGTATCCCTAGTATAAAAGCAAAATACTGCAGATGCTGGAAATCTGAAATAAAAGCAAAGTGCTGGAGAAACTCAGCAGATCTGGCGGCATCTGTGGAGAAAGAACAAGAGTTAACGTTTTGAGTCGATTGCGCCTCTTCTTCAGGACTGAGCAGCTTTGAAGAAGAGTCTTATTGGGTTTGAAACGTTAACGCGGTTTCTCTTTCTACAGATGCCGCCAGACCTGCTGAGTATTTACAGCACTTTCTGGCTTATATGTATCTTGTTTGATTCCGAGAATGGTGATGCAGTAGTAATGTACTGGGCGAGTAATCCAGATGCCTGGGCTAATGCTCTGGGGACGTTGTTTCAAATCCCATCTCAGCAGCTTGGTGGAATTTAAATTCAGCGAATTAATATATTCATAATTAATGATCATGAAAATACTGGATTGTTGTATAAACCATCTGCCTCACTAATATCCTTTAGGGAAGGAAATCTCTCATCCTTATCCCGTTGGCCTACATGTGACTCTAGACCCACAGCAATGTGATTGATTCATATCTGCTCTTGGAAATGGCTTAGCAAGCCACTCAGCTGTATTAAAACTGTTACAGAAAAGTTGAAAAAGAACCTTAGCACAGTGCCGTGGGTGTATCTGTACCGCATGAATGGCAGCGGTTCAGGAAGGCTGCTCCCACATCCTTCTGAAGGGCATTTAGTAAAGGGAAATAAATGTTGGCCTGTCTGCGATGTTCACATGCCAAGAATGAATTTTTTTTTAAAATTGTATTAAATGAGTCCCACAACAGACTTTCAAATGTGAATGATGGAGCTTCAGTTCCTCTTTTTAAAGGAAGTGGCTGTTTTTTTTAATTTTTTTGGAGTGACCACTTCAAAACACGGCTTTCCTTTGAACCATACAAGTAGGCCATCAGGAGGAGAGAATTTGCAATTACTATTTCACTGCTTTAATGGTAGCTACATTGTTAACCTTTTGTAAAGATAAGCACTGTACTTGATGAGCGTGTTAACCATTGGTAAACTTGCTATCGTCCTTCGAGTCCGTATGACTCTTCTTCGATCTGAAGAAGAGTCATACGGACTCGAAACGTTATCTCTGTGTGTCTCTCTCTCTCTCCACAGATGCTGTCAGACCTGCTGAGTTTTTCCAGCATTTTTTGTTTCCGTTTCAGATTTCCAGCATCCGCAGTATTTTGCCTTTTATATTATTGCTATAGTCCTGATTGGTTGACGTGTGTTAATGGTTTGAAGGAAGGTATATGGTTGCTCCTGCGAGAACCGTCCGTCCAATGCAAGTACCGGTTTTTGGGAATCTAATAGAAACCAGGCTTTCCCTTGTGAGCTTCGTGGAGTCACATAAAAATATTCAAATCAAGTAGACTCCTACCAGTCAGTTAGTACAGATTACTGATGTTAGACAGCCATTGGGCCAGCCATCAGTTGGATTCAGTACAAAGGAACTTGGAGCAAATAATTAAACCTAATTACTGATACGCTCATTATGAAGGAAAGAATTGTACTTTGGGAGAATAAGGCATGTTTCTCTCCCATCTGTGTTTGGGCTCTTCATGTTTTCTGTCATATTTCAAATGGGCACTGTGTGGTTTGCAAAAATATTCCAGTGTGACAGAATATGGACTCTGCCTGACCTCCTTGTCAGAAGTAGCTTACCCGACCGCCTGACCACATCGAGAACTTGGACCTGCAGGGGATTATGAATGAGCCTCTACTTACAGTGCCCTGCGGCTCCCACGTGTACTATTTACAGGGGGCACAGCAGCACCTCCCAACCTGTTGCCTCTACCGCTTAGGCTGGCAGGTTCACCATCACCTCCAGGTTCACCATCACCTCCAGGTTCCCCTCCAAGTCACATCTCACACCACCCTGACTTTGTACATATAGTGCTCTTCCTTTATCATTTTTGGGTCGGGGTCTCAGGACTGCCTACCCGACAGCATGGTGGGAGCACCTGCATCACACGGACTGCGGAACCTCAGGGAGAAGGGCCCACCTTCTCGAGGACAACTGGGGAAGAAGCTGGTTTTGTCAACCGTGCCTACATCCTGAATAATTAGAATGCAAAATGTGGTCAGTTTACCTCCGTTGGTAACACCCTGTGCTGTTGGGAGAACATTTTCTCTCCCTCGCACTTCTTTCCAGGTGAATTCTCAGGAATGATATTTAGAACTTTCGTCTGTTTTCTTTTAAAACAACTTCTATAACGTGCGATTTAAAACAAATACTTTCCAGGTTTTCACTTTATCAAGTTCTTCGCTCCATGGTGTGGGCACTGCAAGGCACTGGCTCCAACATGGGAACAGCTGGCATCAATGTTCGAGCATTCAGACGTGAAAATTGGCAAGGTGGGAGCATCAAAAGTAACAGGAAATATTCTTTCCAACAGAGTGTTGAAGAGTACGCTTAACAAGTTGTGTGCATAGCTGTGTTTACTCTAGATCACAGGATTTGATAGAACTGCTTGATTGTTGATGAGGATATGTTTGTTGGAGAGGAGTACAGTCTGATAATCCACTACATTATTTGCTATTATAAAGTCAATTCAAGATTAGTGCAAATTGCAGGGACTCTTTTCACCATTTCCCCCTCCCCCCACTTCCTTGAACACGATACCAGTGAACATAATTATTGGGATATAGAAATAAGTGGGGTGAGGGAGAGAGATCGCAATGATGGTTCTCTGTATTCCATCTTGGTTGCAAACTTTATCTGGGAATCTCTCATAAGAAGCCCCCGCATTACAAATTCATTGGGGCGCATTATTATTCCAACGCTGACATGTGCACTCTTTAGGAAGTGCTTTTCGAGGCTGTTGTGGTTGAGTAAACCCTGCAACCCTGGAAAGTGGTAGGATTGATCACTGAATCCTAATTGTGCCCAACCCCATGCCTATTCTCAAAGCCCAATTCCATTGGCGAGCTTTAAAGCCATTGGAGCAGAACTGCCTGTGATTCAGTTGTTGGGGTTGGCTAGGATACTGGAGAAGCATTAACTGCATACTGTCAACCTGATTTTGAACCCCACGAGTGATATCATGTACAAAATTGCCCTGGAGACCCTCCAACTAAATCTTCTCTCACTATCCTGAGAAGCCACAGTAGATCAAGGGCCATTTGACCTCCTACAGTGGTTGTCACTAAACCAGGGTACTTTGGTCAGTCATCAATTACAGCCTTTTGCCATAATTAACAGCAATGAGAGGTGAGCACTCTCTCAGGAAATGCTTTGGATCGAAAGTATAGATATCCCGATACAGTCCTTGACACATCAACAGGCTCTTGCTTTGAGCAATATGTCTGGCTGGGAACGATTTCAATTTGTGCTATTAATCTACTCTCAAACATAAATAAGGTGGTTTGCCCAGCTAAAGGGAGGTGCACAGCCCACAGACTGCCAGCCCTTTCACTTAAATTTTCTTCCTGATATAACTTGCATGTCAAAATTCCAGAAAAATAATTAGGCACAGTTCACTTTAGATGTCGAAACCTCTCAGCAATTTGTTCACTTTCTGACTGCAGCCTTTCCTCTGCAATACTGACTCTCTTGCGATCTAATCCTAGGTTGATTGCACTGCCCATCAGCAGTTGTGCTCTCAGAACCAAGTGCGTGGGTACCCGACTCTCCTTTGGTTTAAGGATGGTGAAAAGGTAAGTGTAATTTTTTATTTTAAATTGTGTGTGTGATGAATTTCTCCTCCCCCCTGGCCTGATTCAATAACGTGTGCTGCCTTCCATGTTTCTTAGCACATTCGAAACTTCAGGTGAGACTGTCTCAATTCCAAGGGATGGTCCTTGGTGCTTAATGTGTGCAGAAGTGATAGCCAAAGCTTATCTAACATGGTAAAACCTGTCTGCGTTGGAGTGGACAGATGTCCAATTTGCAGGCAGAATCTGTTCTTCACTCCACTAAGCACTGTGGAGCACCATCTGTATCAGACTGTGTGTGCACACCAATGCAAGTGTATAATGATGGAAGAGGCAAGGGAAAGGAATTCTCTGGGGGAAAAAGTGCATGTCATTTGCTGCCTTTTGACTGTGATCGTAACAATCTCTTTGGATATTCTACTTTTTCACTGTTCAGTTGTGAAGAGTGGTAAAGTGTAGCTTTTTGAGAATATTTTGAACCATAAAATCCCTCTCCAAATGTTCAAATGAATTCAGTGTTGCCCCTTTCTCAGGTTGATCAATACAAGGGAAAGAGAGACCTGGACTCTCTAAAGGAATACGTGGACTCCCAGTTAAGGGTAGCTGAACCTTCTGAAGAAGATCAGGAAAGTGATGAACATATTGAGGAAGAGGATCGACCAGAGGAGGAGGAGGAGGAGGAGATGGAGAAGGAACCGGTATTTAAGATATTTATGGTGGTTTCAGACAGAGAAGGTGCAAGGGCAATGTAGTTTTAGCCTCTTTTTGCTCTACAGTTGGGGAATTTCAGGTCTTGGGCACTGATTTTTCAATTCATTCATTCAACGATGTTTCATCAAACTAAAATGCTCTCTTCCAATCTTTATAAATGTTAGTGTCTGGTCACTGAACAAAGTTAATATGTGCCTTTCATGGTCTTGATTTGTTTGTGTTAGTCCTGGGTAGGAGATAGTTTGCAGGTTTAAGTTGGTTAATGGTGCTTGTAAGTAGATTATTGAAATCAATACATTTTTATATGGGGGGGGGCCATGGTGGAAAATTCACCTCAGCTGAAAAATGTTCATGTTGTGCTAAGCAACACGCAACACTTTTTTTTAAGAGGAAAAACCTTAAACTCAGTTAATTTAGTTTTTCTTTGATAACTCTGGCCCTAATCTACTGCCCAATTTAAACGTGCAATAAATAGGTTTTCGTTTCAGATGTTGCTTCTAATTTTAGGCTTGTGAAAACAGTAAATAAGTTGCACTTGAGAAATTCTGTGTTCTGAGATTAAACAGGTTGATACCTAATTAGAACACAAGGTATCAGGAAATGTTTTTCAAAGGTTTCATATGTAGATATTTTTTTCTATGCAAAGACCCGACAGGCTTGATGTAAAAATTAGCCATAATCACATCACAGTGGGTGGTCCATTTCTGTCCACCGTTCACCACAGACTGGAGTTCTGTATCCCAGATGTGCTGTGATGGTGAGACCAGGTACATTCCCCCTACATTTGAGGGGGGGGACGTACTGGCTAACGTAGTGGATGAAAATGAAGAATTATGGAGGTTTCTCAACTTGCCATCCGAGAGGGCCCAAGTTATGCCACTGGGGACCTTAAACGGGATGGAATAAGAGACTTTAGGATTCTTTCAGTCTAAAGCTGTGATGTGCATGCTTTACACTCATAATGACTGTTTATGTTTTTCCCTCACTGCAGTACAGTGTGCTGACCTTGACTGAAAGTGACTTTGAGCAGACCATAGCCATGGGGGTGACATTTGTGAAGTTTTATGCTCCCTGGTAAGTAATGTGTTCTTCTTCTGTGATTTATTAATGGAGGGAAATGTAGGCCAGGTCAAAAGGATCAAGCGGGTTAAGTTTATTCAGAGAACTCCCAGCCCTAATTAGTGTGCAGGCGAGAACTCATAATCTTGCAGCGTTTCATAGTTTGGCTGCTAAGGGAATATCTTTTCCTGTTAGGAGTGGGGGGGGTTTGTGGTAAAAAAGGAGTTGGGATTTGACGTTGTTGATTCTGTCCCACGATAGAGAAGTTTCTGGATAGAACATTCTGCAGTGTGGTGTCCTGGAAAGCCACGTGAGGGGTCTGTGAGGGACGAAATGCTGGCAATAACTTGTCACTTCAGCTACCACCCACCTGCCCCTTGGAAACCTTCCCAAATTTCTGATGCATTCGTAATGAAAAAATGAAATTGTAACCCACATAGGAACCATGTTGAGTGGATGGGCTCACCAATTCCACAGTGGGGGGTCTCTAGATGTCACTTACTTACTTTCTTGCTGTGGGAGGAGAGCCAGCAGGAAGATTCCAAGTAGCATGTTCCAGCTAGTCTCTTTCTACAAATCCTCCTACCCCCTGATGAACAGTCCTGTCTTTTCCTCTAGAACTTTCTTCTACTCCCCCGCCCCCCCCGCCCAGGTACCATGCCTAAGAGGGCGTTGGCAACCATGGATTTCGATCGGATTGGTCCATGATTATGCTTGGCAAAGTACAGCAGTGGTTTGCCGTTGCCTTCTGCAGTATGGCCAACCAGGAAACTCTCCCACTCTTACCGCCTGCCATCAGGCATATTGGAAGGATTTACAGGCCGATAATCAACCTGTTTGGCCACGTTATAGATGCACCTTCTGTGGCCATCAAATCCTGATATAAGGCTGAACTCAGAGCCTTTGGCCCAGAGGTAGCGATGCTGCCATTGCGCCACAAAACCTCTCTAGGACTTTCTACTAGATCCTGTAAATAACTGGGCACAATCACAAATGGGTTAATGCAAGTGTAGATTTGTAAGCTTTGGTCCCACAATGGGACTTGAGCAACTTTCTAACTCTGTGACATAACAGAGCCTTGGAGTCTTTCTGCGGAAACTCAGCAATGGTTTATGGGTTTGCATTTGTGGGAAGGAGGAAGAATGGGGGTTGTGGCTGTGGTTTGAAAGGGGGAGGGGGGTGGGGCTTGGCACACCTCCTAGTGGCTAATTTCAGTATGGCATTAGCAGCAGCCTTCAGAGCAGGCTGCACCTTTCAGAAAGGGAATGTGCACATCAGAAAACACACTTGAGAGGTTTGGCCCTCAAATAAATGTTGACATAAGGACTACAATATTTCCTTCAATATAAAGCTGTCAGCTTAATGAGCATGGCAACTGAATCTTTTGTGAAGTGCCATGTAGTTTCGGAGACCAGTGAGACAACTTAGTGGGCACCAGTACTTTGAACATCATCAGTAGTTAAAGTCCCCTTGTCTACAGTCTAGATTTGTAAAAGGCTTCCCTGTTTCTGTTCTGCTATGGGTTAACTCTCTTTTGGAAATGAGGGTGCAGGACCCTTGGAGGTGTGACAATATTTACAGGAGGGGGCCCCTCCACACTTGTGCACCAGTTTACAGTAAAAGCTAAGATATTCATTTTTGGACACTTCTGCTCAGCACATGGAAGAAGTTTTGCACTTTTAACATTAAGTACCTCCGCCTGTAATCCACACACTCTCTCTCTTTGTCAATAGGTGTGGGCATTGCAAGAGTCTAGCACCAACCTGGGAGGAACTTGCCAAGCAAGAATTCCCTAGTCTAAATGATATCAAAATTGCAAAAGTGGACTGCACTGAACAGCGTTCCCTCTGCAATAAGTACTCGGTAAGTAGAAAAAAAACTATCAGATGTTAAAAAGTAGTAGTTCGCGAGTGACTTTCCTTTTTCAGTTTGTCATTTTCCACGTGGTTCAAAGTAGCAGCATTGCTAAAACCGCAGTTTTTTCTTTGCAAGGTTAATTTAATTTTATGTGGCTGGCTTTCAAAAACTCGTGCAGGCTGTAAAATACAGGCTAATCAAGACTGACTTTCTCACTCTGGTTGGGAATACTGTGCAGTAGCAAGAAGTGTATCCACCAGCAAATACAGCAAGGTCTGCTGACTGATGGACTGTTGCACATAGAATGGCAGGCCTACCACATGCTGCTATTGAGCTGTGTTGATTTCTGCTCATGGGTAGGCGAGTAAATAAATGCTTTTTTGTTTCTAGATTATGTGGACAATATTTTCAGTTGACAGACCTCTTCCCTGTCCCCACTTTCTCTCTAGGATTTTGAATTTTTAAAAAATTCAATAAAGAGCAATGTCAACTCTTTTTTTGCAAGCTATCTTGTGCCAAGGTTTTGACGCGCTAGATTGTGCTTTGTCTCTCAGTCGGTCTTGTTCTACATTTGGTAGGCCAATAGAGACACTTTTTTTTTAATGTTGCATTTTGGTGCCAGTGTGTAAGTGTGTTGTATTACTGGACAGTGTGCTAGAAATTCTATGGTTTTAAGTGGGCTAGAGAAAGAATTAGTTTAGTGAAAGCAGTTTTAGGGTGACCATTAGGCTTCAATTTAAATGAATTCTACAAGGATCAGTCATGGGCAGGAAATCATACACTACTCGGCTTCTAATTCTCTCTGAGGTCTTGGCCTGAAAGCACGCCTCCCTCACAGCGCTGCGGTCTCCACCATGGGTAGCTTTCTAACACTTAATGAAAAATAGAATCGCAAAAGGGGTGGCGCAGCGGTTAGCGCTGCTGCCTCACAGCTCCAGGGACCTGGGTTCGATCCTGACCTCGGGTGTCTGTCTGCGTGGAGTTTGCACGTTCTCCCCCGTGTCTGTGTGGGTTTCCGCCGGCTGGTCCGGTTTCCTCCCACCGTCCAAAGATGTGCTGGTTAGGTGGTTTGGCTTTGGTGAATTATCTGTGTGAGTGTGTGCCCTGTGATGGACTGTGGCATCCCATCCTGGGTGTACCCCTGCCCATTGCCTGTCAGGATAGGCTCCGACTCCCTGTGACCCTGAATTGGATGAGGTAGTTCTGGAAAAATAAGTTAATGAGTGAGGATCACAGAAGCTTCTGGTTAATTGTGAGTTGAGAGTGACTGCCCTTGGCATCGAGGCAGCATTTGACCGAGTGTGGCATCAAGGAGCCCTAGCAAAACTGGAGTTATTGGGAATCAGGGGGAAAACTCTTCACTGGTTGGAATCATACCTAGCACAAAGGAAGATGGTTGTGGTTGTCGGAGGTCAATTATCTCAGCTCCAGGACATCACTGCAGGAGTTCCTCAGGGTAGTGTCCTCGGCCCAACCATCTTCAGCTGCTTCATCAATGACCTTCCTTCCATCATAAGGTCAGAAGTGGGGATGTTCACTGGTGATTGCGCAATGTTCAGCACCATTCACGACTCCTCAGATACTGAAGCAGTCCATGTCCAAATGCAGCAAGACCTGGACAATATCCAGGTTTGGGCTGACAAGTGGCAAGTAACAGTCGTGTCACACAAGTGCCAGGCTATGACCATCTCCAACAAGAGAGAATCCAACCATCGCCCCTTGGTGTTCAATGGCATTACCATCACTGAATCCCCCGCTATCAACATCCCGGGGGTTACCATTGACCAGAAACTAAACTGGACCAGCCATATAAATACTGTGGCTATAAGAGCAGGTCAGAGGCTAGGAATTGTGTGACAAGTAACTCACCTCCTGACTCCCCAAAGCCTGAACACCATCTACAAGGCAGGAATGTGATTGAATGCTCCCCACTTGCCTGGATGAGTGCAACTCCCAACAAAACTCAAGAAGCTTGACACCATCCAGGACAAAGCAGTCCGCGTGATTGGCACCACATTCGCAAACATTCACTCCGTCTGGAACCACCGCAGAGTAGCAGCAGTGTGTACCATCTACAAGATGCACTACAGGAATTCACCAAACCCACAACCACTACCACCTAGGACAAGGGCAGCAGATAAATAGGAACACCACCACCTGGAAATTCCCCTCCAAGTCACTCACCATCCTGACTTGGAAATATATTGCCGTTCCTTCACTGTCGCTGGGTCAAAATCCTGGAACTCCCTCTCTAACAGCACTGTGTGTGCACCAACACCACATGGACTGCAGCGGTTCAAGAAGGCAGCTCACCGCCACCTTCTCAAGGGGCAATTAGGATTGGGCAATAAATGCTGGTCCAGCCAGTGAAGCCCACATCACATGAGTGAATTTTTAAAAAATTATAAATCTATTAGAATATTTACCTTAATGTGGTCATGATGCTGAGACCCCTAACTGCGTTCAACGCTGCGTATTTGGCTTAATGGCCATAAAATCTAATTCTAAGCAATGGTGACTTCTGACTGGAGGATCCAGCCTCATTTCGTAAATTTAAATAAATGTTTTCAGTTCTGCACAGAACGAAGGGCCTTAACTTATTCTCTCAATTTTTTCCTTTGCTTGAATATCATTTTTTTCCACTTAGAAATGAGAAGGGCATTATCAGAACACATAGTTAGAGGGCAGTTACTGTGTTTGTACTTTGCTCTACCTGAGGGGTTAACCTTTTGCTGGGCTACGGCCCCACCAGCATCGGCCACTCTGATCCAAGTGATGTTTTGTTTGAACTCTGCCGGTGAATGGCGGAGGTTATCTGATCACGTGCTGGGCTTTTGTCCTGTCCTGTCAACTTTCAGTAGGTGTTCCTGGATCGAGGTTGCAAATAGGAAAATCCTTCGCTCTTGTATAGAGTTCCTAAGAGATCATCTATGAGATGCACTAGGAAACTGTAACAAAGATCAAATGCTTGTCAGCAGGTGCCTTCCTATGATATCATTTGGATCAACTTCTAGTATTGGTCCAAGGCAGTGTAGGGAGGAGGAGGCCATTCGGCTCCTTGAGCCTGCTCCATCCTTCAGTAGGATCTTGGCAGACCTGATTGTGGCCTTACCTCCACTTCTCATAACCCTTGACTCCTTTGTGGATCAAAAATCTGTCTTACTCAACCATGAATACATTCAATGACCCAGCCTCCACTGCCCTCTGGAAGAGAATTCCAAACATGAACGGCCTTTGGAGAAAAAAATTCATCCATACTGCAACCTTGTTCTCGGTTCCCATGAGGAGAAACATCCACCCTGTCAAGTCCCCTCCAAATATTATGTTTCAATAACATCACCTCTCATTCTTCTAAACTCCGAGTGTAGACCCACCCTGCTAAAACCTTTCCTCCTTAGGTTCATCCTAAGGAATCAGCCAAGTAAACCTTCTCTGAACTGCTTCCAATACAAGTATATTCCTCCTTAAATAAAGAGACCAAAATTGTGTACCGTTCTCTAGATAGTGAACCTCTGACTTAGGATTGGAGTGTAGTCAATATGGATTTTTGAAAGACACATTAAGCTTGGCTAATTTAGTTGATCACTGGCCATATTCAGAAAGTAATACATAATAAAGAACTGGTTACAAAGGTTGAGCCCCATGGTAAGTGTAGTGGCTGCTTTGAGGACTAGCTTAAGGATCAAAAAGAGGAAATGAAATGGACAAATTTTTCAGATTGATAGTTATGGTTAGTGTCATATTCCATGCACAAGTGATGTGGACAGTGGTGTGGAATAATTCATAGATTAGGTGATTTTTTTTGTCATTCATTGGACATGGGAAAATGTTGAAGGGTACGGGAAGAGTAAGAGGGTGTAGATAATTCTGATGTGGATATTGCATAAGCGCAGTGATCACCTGTGATTTCCTATTGTTTAACAGCACTGGCTAGAGTTTAACATTCATGGGTTGTACATGTGATATTCTATAGCTTGATTTCCACTCTCAGGTCTATAATACATAAAATTAATTGCTTTTTTTTTAGAAATGTGTTTGTGTGTTTTTTTTAAGGTCCGTGGTTATCCAACGTTGTTGCTGTTCCGTGCTGGTCAGCAGTTGAGTGAGTACAACGGAGCAAGAGATTTAGAAGCTCTTCACACCTTTATCCTACAGCAAGCCAGAGATGAACTGTAAAACTGTTTTGCCCAACCACCACCTCGTGTCACTGTTTACAAGAATTAAGTGGTTATTTTTTAATGTGTAAACTTTTCTGTTGTCATCAGTGTATGTACATAAAGGTTAATGCCAACTTACCCACCCTTCTACAAGATGGAGGTTGGCTGCAGCTTTCACCAGGTAGTGGTGCCTTCTATGTATGTGGTACTGAAAGGTGAGATTTCACTTATTCCACCACCCCTGTCTGCCATCTTTTAAGACTTCTGTGGATGTGGTTCATGTGTAGTTATCAGACAATCATGTTACATCAGTTGTACCTGATTAGCAATGACAATACGGTGGGGAGAAAACTAAACAGAATACCTCAGTGTATCACTAAGCCACGTTCACTTGCACAAGTTAATAAAAAGGAAGTCAAGCCAGTTTATTATGTGAGTGAATGATAGTGTTGTAGTGTGTGAAAGTTTGTATTGAATAAAACAAGAGTATGACTTGCAGTAGCAGACAAAATCCTTACTAGGATTAATAGTAAATTGGTTGAAGGATGAGCATTTCAAACTCCACTGAGTGAACAGAACTGGATAACGTTGTAGTTACCATGTTATGTGGTAACACGCTGCATCCCCTTTTGAGTTCTAAGTTGTGGGCTAAAAATCTCCAGGAACACTCTGCTCTCAATTGCATTTAATGAACGCATTTTCTTTTTGAAAACTGTGCACTAGAGAAGGTGGCTGAAAGTGGTTGTTTTTCATTTCATGCTAATTTTTAAATTGAAAGGTTCCAAAATGAATTAAAGCGTCAGACACGCCAGGTAATCGATTAAGCTGGTGGCCATTGTCAGAGCACTTCTTGAAAGAAAGAACGTGAGTGCTTGAGAACGCAGCCCCAAAGATGCATAACCATTTTACTATACATGCAAACTGTACAGGAAAACCACTTGATTTTAACATTGTTTATTGTTAGCATGTGTGTATGGAGAATGAATTGTTCTTCAAGATGGGCGGGGGAGCAGTAAATGTGTGTGTGGTTGGCACTTAGCTTTTGTATAAAACGAATCATTAAACAAATGTGATACTATGTCAACAGTTTACACTACTTGGCAATTTCTAATAAAAATTTCTTAACAAAATGATTGTCCAGAGTGCGTCTTATAAAAGTTAACGTGCAGAGTCTGTCCAAATGAGGGGCTGCAATGAGGTGGCGTTGCAGCTTTCCCTAAGGCTCGAGTTTGAAGCGGTAAAAATTTCCTTCCGAACCACATACACTGCATCTTCCACCCTCTTAAAACACAGTGACTGCTATCGCCATCATTACAGCCCCTAGTTAAAACGCGGTTACCAAAAAAAAACCCAAAACAAATAAATTACATTTTATGAAAACTATGTACAAAATATATTACAAAAGCCTTTTTAAGTAGAAACCTTTTTTTTAAAAAAAAATTGTAAACATTATTTACAGAGGTATTGCTCCAGGGAATCTTATATCGCTATGCCTTGAGGATGTAGTTACTCTCCAGTAGTTTTAGGTCAAGATGAACTTCCTTGTCCTTTTAATGACAGCCACATGCTCTGACCACCATGTTCCTGTACTTTTTCAATATAACATTGGAGCTGTCATCGAAGAAGAGGACAGAAATTGCATTCAGCTTGGTAGGAGCACAGCAGGGTTTTGGAATGTAGTCTGGGTTCATGAGATGGACCTACAGTCAAAGAAATTCAAAATGTTTAGGTCCATGCACTCCAATGCACCCTATGATACGCTTTCACACTGCCTTCCGTCAAACTCCAGCAGCTGCTGTGTGCTTTTTAATGTAAGATTTGACTTGCAATATTGGTATCAAATGCTACATTCAGGCAGCGAAGTCAAAAAGTATTCTCAACAAAAAAAATACTCTCATAGCGTGGAACCTCGACAAAACTGCCCAACGGTTGGACCTTAAATAATAGGAATTTTAAACTGCTGTTGTAGACTCACATTTAAGTGCCTGAATCTTTACTGTGCAGTTCTAAGAATATTATGCTCAGTCAATGTGTAGCATCGTCTTTAGATGTGAGCACAGACTTAGAAATCCTATGGGCAGAATTTCACGGCTCGTAGGTGGGCGTAAAATAGCGCACGATGACGCAGGCAAGCATGCTGACGTCATCGCACAATAGTTAGGTGAGTTGGCAGTGTGCCCGCCGACACTTTAATGGCCTTAATAGGCCTAAGCACTAATTAATAGCAATTTTTCGCTGGCAGGCTTTGCATTTTTGAGGAAACCTTATCCACGGGCAGGATGAGATTTCCGACATTAATTAAAAAAAACCGTTTTGACAATTTTTATTATGCTTCTGTTCATGTGAGAGTCCTGTGTGGGGACAATTTCTGCCCCCCCGCCCCCCCCCCCAGTATTTTCAAAATCTTTAATTTTGATTTTAAAACTCGTCAGCTCCCCGAGGCAGATCCCTGGCCTTCAGGGAGATTTCAGTGCACACTCCTCCGCGCATGCGCAAACTTATACGCTCGCCCTCCTCCTGACTTCCACCCCAAGCATTTCAGCGCACCTTTCACGCTAGCTGGCTGTTAATTGGCCAGCCAGCGTGAAATCGCAGGTGGCGGGCCATTTCCCAGCCGCTTCCGGGCACCCAATGACCCGAAAATCCTGCCCCCCCCTCCGGTGACTTTTTTCATGGGATGTGGGCATCACTGGCAAGGTCAGCATTTGTTGCCCATCCCTAATTGCCCTTGAATTGAGTGGCTTGCTAGGCCATTTCAGAGGGCATTAAGAATCAACCACATTTGCTGTGGGTCTGGAGTCACATGCAGGCCAGACCAGCTAAGGAGGGCGGATTTCCCTTCCCTAAAAGGGGCATCACTGATAGTTTCACGGTGACCATTTCTGACAGCTAGCTTTATACTCCATATTTATCAACCGAATTCATATTCCACCAGATGCCGTGGTGGGATTTGAACCCACGCCCCCCACCCCCAGAGCATTAACCTGGGCCTCTGGATTACTAACATAGTGACACTACCACTACACCACCGTCTCCCAGCATAGCATAGAGTGAGGTTAGGTACTTCCTGGGAGAAAATAAAACCGAAGTAAATGAAGAAACACTGGTCTGTTCACAGAGGTGGGGGGGGAGGGGAATTGATATGTCAGCAGGAAATTATAACTTTAATAACTCTAATCCCTGTTTGTAGACATGGATTGGAAGAACTATTGGGATGGTTGGGAAATCGAGAGTTTATTTAGTAAGGTCCATGTTGTACAACCAGTTGCATTGAAATGGCTTGTGTTCCAATGAGAGGGATAACCTCAATTATCAGTCATGTTTCTCTACACTGAATTTGGAGTTGGTATTCCTGTTTTTGCTTTCTGTCTGCATCAAAATTGTTCAGGCTGTCTTGCCTTTTTTGAAAAGTCTTTTTTTTTAAAAACATACGACAATTTAGTCCATCCGCATTCACGTGCCATTCTGTTTATTCTCACCTCTGCACCTTTGCCCGACTCTGTCCCCATCTCAGCTCTTCTGCTGCTGAATTCCTCGTTCATGCCTTTCTTCCCTCGAGACTTAACGATTCGGAAGCTCTCCTGGCCGACCTCCCACAGGCTGTCCCTCCACAAACTTGAGGTCATCCGAAACTCTGCTGCCCCTGCCCTAACTCACACCGAGTTCCATTCACCCGTGTGCGCGCTGACCTGCATCAGCTTCCAGTTTGCCTCCATTTTAAAATTCTAATCCTGGCTTTCAAATCCCTCCACGGCCTCGCCCTCCCTATCGCTAATCTCCTCCAGCCCTACAGGCCTCAGATCTGTGTGCTCCTCTAATTCTGGCCTCTTGTGCATCCTCGATATTAATTGCTCTGCCATTGGTGGCTATATCTTCAACTGCCAAGGCCCTAAACTCTGGAATTCTCCCCCTAAACCTCTCTGCCTCTTTCTTCCTTGAGGCATTCCCTTAAAGCCTACCTCTTGGACCAAGCTTTTGATCACCTGACCCAATATCTCACGTGGCAAGACGTCGCATTTTGTCTGTGAAGGGTGTTGGGACATTTCATTATGTAAGAGGCGCTACAGAAACACAAGTTATTGCTGTTGTCATTTGACTTCACCAGGGGTTCAGCAAGCGCGACTTAATATCCAAGATTAAGGTGACTTTAATTTTAATGCAAACCCAACAAAATAACACACACTTCCCTGGGTCAAAACTTAATTTTGCCTCGGCTGTTCTTTAAAAAAAACCAATGTTTTCACCGGGTTGGATTTTGTGGAGTAGGTGTGCAGGCACGGGAGAATTGTGCGGTGCGTCAGATTCCCAGTGGTGGGAAAACTGTAAAAGATCAAGTCAGCAGCGGGCAGGCAGCAAAACGGGAAACTTGCCCCGTCAGCAGCGATAAGCTCGTTGATGTGCTTAATTATCCATTTGCGTATCATCTAAATAAAATTCAACACAATTTAATCCTGCCTTTCCGATTTAGCGAGACGCTCATGTGTCTCTCGTGCTTCAGTACCCTGCCCTTTATATGTGGCTTCCTTGACTCAATTTGAGTGTCCTTTGGACTTCCAGGAGACTGAGTCACAGAGCACTGGGGTTGATCTCGGAGATGTTTCCTCCTTGTGCAAACTTGCTGAGCTGACATCCTGAGGGGCGGAGCCTCAGGCAGCGAATTCGTAACCCAGGAGAACTGTGTTCAAAATTTGCAAGGGTAAAGCGCGCGACTGAGGGGTAGAGGAGTCATCCCTTAAAGTGACATCACAGATCTGAGTCCCTAAGGGGAGGACACTTAGGCAGCTGCCTGTGAAGGAGGAGAGAGGTAGTGGCTGCATGGGAATCATCCCCCCCTATCCTCCTCCATCCTCGAGCTGGACTTTGACACCTCAGTTGAACCTGCTAATGCCCCCCCCCACCGGAATGATCTTGTGTGATGGCAGAAGAACCTCCTCCCTGGTCTTTGGGATGCCTTTTTGTGCTGTAGCAACAGAAGTTCAGATGCTGGCAGGTGGGGGAGAACTGCAGAACTTTCTTAAAAAGCCCGCCAGGCGATTTCCAACTTTTAACCCAGGGCTGCCTGCTCTTCGAATAGGGCACAGCAGCTCTTACCCGGCCACTGGGTGGCGCGGGCTTTCCGATTTCAGAGCACCCCCCCACGCCGTGAGATCCAGCAGCAAGCCCGCATTACTTGCACTAATTGTCTGTGCCAGGCCCCCGCCGACTTCTGGCAGTTGGTATGTGCCGTGACGATAGGGTTAGATCCAGCCTGTTATGTTATACTCACCAGTGTCTGTACAATTGCATGGTTTGTGGCATTCATATGTGCATTAAGAGGAAATGAGCACTCTCCATCACAGTAATACGCTGCATATCCTTCAGGTGCTATTATCCAATCCTTTGAAAACAAGAATCATAATATTGATAACCTTTATATAATTTTAGTAAAAATACTTTGCAGCTGTTGGCTGGGTATATTTCTTTCCCTGTCGGCTAAATGTTTTGCCTCCTTATCTCATTTCTAGTGATTATTTTCTGCTGTTGTCCCCTGAAACCTTCCTCACCAAACAAACTCTGCCAAGAAAAAAACCTCCAGTATCATTGTAAACCAAAGAGAATATTGAGTGCCAGGTCCCTCAATCATGTATAATCTCAAAATATAACATCACTTAGATACAATTCATGGGAAACATTAGGAACCCACCTGTCACTGGTCCAAGAACCCCACTGGGTCTCATTAACAACCATGTGAGCGCAACTGGTCACAAAATGGCATTTCTTTACACAATTTAGGCACTTAAAAATGTGACGAAACTAGTGCGTTAAAAATACTGAACATAGTATAAAAATATAAACAAATAGTAAAAATACTAAATATACTATAATAATATAAATAATAAAAACTAATTTAAAAAATCATTCTATGAATACTGCCAATACTGCATCAGGGCTCACTGTGTTCTTTCGAATGGACTGCAATTGGAGTCTTTCACTGTATCTTGTCACCCTCTGCACAGTCAAGGATATCTGTGGCCCCTCTGACTCAGTCTCAACAGCTGGGCCATGATTCCACTGTATAAGGGTGGGGTCTTTTTTTAGCAGGAAGCCCAGCTGACTCCATTGCACCTACCGCCCCTAACCCCAGTCCATCCCCGAGAGGGAGTGACAGCCTGATCTGCAAGTGATCATTTCAAGACCACTTCCTGTTTACTGAGAGAGGGCAGGAGCAAACCAGAGAGGGGGAAAAAGCAAAATCCCAATAGGAACGGGAATAGTGAAATCTGCAAAAGGAAAAGCCAGATAAAGAGAAGCAGGTGAGAGGGTCACTGAAGAGGGGGAAAAGAAGAGGATGAGGTTAGGGAAAGCAGTGAGGGTGCATGGAGGAAAGTGTTGGAGAAGGTGAAGGTGAAAGAAGGGGGATTGAAGGAGTGTAGCAGATGGAAGGGAAGAATGAATGAAATACAATGAAAGTGAAGAACGAGGAAAGAATGAGATAGAGAAACACAGAGAGACTGGAGGCAAAGAGGGGAGAAGGGATGGAGAAGAAAAAGCAGTGAAGGGAGAGGCATGTCATAAGGTAGATGAGGCAGACGGCAAGGAAGAGATGTAAAGAGGGGAAGGTCAAAGACACACCTTAATGGGTATGAGTTGATGGATTCAGAAGGAATGAGAGCAACAAACGAGGTAAAACAAGCCAATTTCCTGAGTTTTGTGTTTAAAATTAAAGCAAACTGGGGTGGGGATGGGTGGGAGAAATATGGGGCAGGATGTGGGCATACTTCTTACCAGCATTGCATTGGGGAGCACTGTAAACAGTTTGAGTGCCACCCTAAGGGGCAAACTGCCAAGTAAAAGTCAGACCCCCTTCTAGTGCTGCAGTGAACCTTGCATTAATGTCAAACCAAAGAGAATATTGAGTTCCAGGTCCCGCAATCACGTTATAATCTCAAAAAATAACATCACTATATCACTATCACAACATCACATCACAACATCATTATGCACAATTCATAAGAAACATTAGGAACCCATCTGTC
The DNA here is from genome assembly GCF_964194155.1 of Cetorhinus maximus. NCBI lineage: Eukaryota > Metazoa > Chordata > Chondrichthyes > Lamniformes > Cetorhinidae > Cetorhinus > Cetorhinus maximus. The sequence continues at coordinate 12,864,815 of NC_135882.1, forward strand.
AATTGATCCATGAGGGCCAAGAACCCCACTGGGTCTCATTAACATCCGTGTGAGCGCACCTGGTCACAAAATGGCATTTCTTTACACAATTTAGGCACTTAAAAAATGCGACTAAACTAGTGTTTTAAAAATAGAGTATAATATAATAATATAAACAGATAGTAAAAATACTACATTTACTATAACAATATAAATGAATAATAAAGGTGAAGTGACTGCTTTTAACCCCCAGACTTAGGATGAATTTTTAAAATATATTTAAGTGGAGCCGGTTAGCTAAAAAAGGTTTGGTTTTTAAGAAAGCTTTTTATTTAAGACAGTTTTCTCTTAGTGGCAGGGATAAAGTGTTGTACGAGCCAGCTGCATCGAAACAGCATAAAACATTTTCTTAATGTAGCAAGTTATGAGGATTTGGAATGCACTGCCTGAAGGGACAGCGAGCACTGGTACAACAGCAACTTTCAAAAGAGAATTGGAAAAATATTTGGAGGGAAAAGAAAGTTGTTGGCCATAGGGAAAAAGCAGCAGAGTGGGATAAAGTGGATTGCTCTACCAAAGAGCTAGCACAGACACAATGGATTGAATGGTCTCCTGCACTATTTCATCCTGTGATTCTATGAACATATAAAGTTTAAGTGTGCCCTGGACAGTAGGCTGAAGAATTTTTTTTATATATCTGGTGGTCCATGCAGTGCAGCTTCAGGATGAAGGTCCAACATTAATCTTTGAAATAAACAATTGAGGGAAGCAAATACAAAGCTGCAAACAACGGATGTACAGCAATTCAAGCCATAACATAACAGTGATGCGAAAAGAAGGATTTATGAAATGAATATTGAGGGGGGAAGGGACAGGGAATAAGCACACAGCAGGCGAAGGAAGGTTTTAAAGGAGAATCTAAGAACCAATCATGAAACACTGATCACTGCTCATCAACAATGGGCAAAGAGAAGAACCCACTCAGTATAAATCTTTGAGCAACTCCATGAGTTGATCAACTAATAGTAAATAAAGTTTACATAGTGCCTTATTACTTTAAAAGCACCTCACCCTTTGAAGCACAGTAAATGCAAACAAAGCAGCCTTCCACTAACATCCAATAATGAAGTGATTGACTGTTTAATTTGCTTTTTTTAAACTGTTGATTGAGGGCAAAAAGTTGGCCTAAGTAGAGCAGGAAAGATTGCTACTCTTTGTACCGTTTAGCGAGATCGGATGGGTTGGTGTGATCATTAACAAAAAAGCAAAAAGGCTCTTGGTTCAACATTGCACTCACAAAGGGCATCATTTTTGACACTTTTTCCAGTCCTGAGCGGGCTGCTCATTCCTGGAGAGCATCAAAGCTGAATCTTGCTCTGCCAAAACTCAACTGCTACCTCCACGCACGAATCACTGGATAGCATGCAGAGGCAGGAATGAACTGATTCCCCGTGCCCACCCTCCTCTCCTTAACATATGGGCGTGAAGGCCAATTGCAGAATTCCTATCGCCTCCCTCTCTGTGATCAGTTAACTCAGAGCGGGTCAGGAATGAAAGCTGGGTCATCCCTTTCCACATAGCTCAGTAACAAACCCAGTGCTGATGTACCCACTTAGTGAAGCAGAGAGCTGCGGGGGCTCTGTTATTTGGGCGGGTGGGGAAAGAGGTAATCGATTTAAGGGACTGTTAGGATTCATAAGAGCCATCAGCAAAACTACAAGTGGCTGACGAGATGCTGCTACTTGGACACAGCAGATTCACCTTGGGGCAAATCGAGATATCTAAAATTCTTTCAATGTGAAGTCTGCTGAGCTATTTCTGAAATAATGTGACCAAGTACTATTTAACTGTATTGCTTTGAAGTGCACTGTTGTGCAGATGGATACAGTCTTATTCCACACAGCAACTTTACAAAAATGGCAATTCGATTGACCAGGCAATTTGGTTTTTGCCATGATGCTTGATGAAGAATATTGGCCAGGGTAGCAGATAATTTCACGAGACTCCTGATGTATGTTTGTTCCAATTAACATGTTAATCGAGACTAACTTAGGCCCAAACTCACCTTTCCATTCCCATTGCCATAGCACTTGGGAACAACACCTCCCCCCTTTCTCTGCCATTAGATATCAACAGACAGACATATAGGCATGGATCCTCATCATTCTACTGAGTGAGGAAGACCAAGTTAGGGAAAAGGTATCACCTTCATTTTTTGAAGAAATTTTCTCTTAAGGGATGACCTCCTCCATCTAAGAGCACTTAACACAGAGATTGTGGTCCACAACATCTGGGGGTAGAAGTAGTAACTAGTATTTCTGCTTGCCTGCCAATGCGTCTGTGTGTCTGCGGTGTCTGTGGCATGCGTGTGCGTGTGCGCATGCGTGGTTGTGCACAGCCCTCCCCCTAAACATGGGAAAAATTTACTTCAGGTAGCACATTAACATTAGTTCTCTGGAAACGAATGCTTGAGAGATTTCCCAATTTGGCCCAGGAATGTGCTACTTGCTCAGCTCGTCCTTGCCAAATGGGTGATAGACTCTTTAGGCTGGACTTGTGCTACCAAGGCAGGTAGCTCGAGTCGGGAAATTTCCTGACTCGGCAACCCACCTTGGTTTAAAGGGCCCTGTTGGAGCCAATTTTCGCTCTAGGGCGGTGGGGGTGCAGGATACAGTTGTACCCGCTGACCCTGGAAGCAGTTCTTGCTGACCATGGGGGCGGACGAATGCTGAGACAGGCTGGCTAGAAAGCCCGCCTTATTTCTCTGGAACTTTCCCCAGTAGCTTTAGACGCTGTTAGACCCTCACCTCCCCCCACCCACTCCCCATGGCCCCTCATAACCTCCCATTCCACCTCCAAGCCAATTCACATCTCCACCCACCCTATGCCCCCTCATACCGCCATGCCCATCATGCCCCCTCACAGCCCCATACCACCTCCATAGCCACTCATTCAGTAACCACCATTGGGCAGACCTCAGCGACCATATGGAGATGAAAAAATCATTTCTAACAATCTAATACAACTATCTCACTCATACACACTTGATAGGGAAAAAGACGTCCCATTTCAGGAACCCATTCAAAGCTTTTAAATCTCAAGTGGTTAATCGCTCATTAAAACAAACTTATATTTAGGCCCTTCATCAAAAAAGGCTAATTCTTTAAGAGACTCTTTGAACTGCCAAGCTGTGAACTCAGAACCCCATGCTGAGATAATTGTAGCTTATGAAACTCAGCCAGACATTCATAATAACACCCCTTGGGGAAACATCAACATTGAAACTCTATTGAAAGTGCATGGTCAGGGGTAATTTTTTTTCTAACCTACACCAGATGGCCTGTCAATCAAAGCAGTTCAGCAAAGGTTTTTTTTTTCAACTTTGGCTAGCAAATTTGGCCTACATTTTTCATGGTTAAAGAGCAGGGGTACATTAAAAAAAACTTCAGATCATGACACTTAGACTTTATCTGCCCATCAAGGGCATTTATATCTACCCCCATCAATTTGTGACTCCCACATTATGGGTTAAAGCCCTTACAGCAGCCAAAACGTGGTCTGTTTGAACTTAGCACTGAGATTAGATGGCCCTGCTGAATTGGGGTTTCCATTCTTTTGTGAATCACACACCGTCCCCTTCTCCCAGCTCACAAAAAATTGAACTGTTGGAAATGGGGACGGGACCTCTGTATCCAGGTCCTGTCTGCCATTTTGAAAGGTCCACAGAATTGGAAATATAGCCCTTTATATATTAGTGATCAGGGTGTAGTCTGACAAGGGCATTGTATGGTTTTAAAACCTTAAAACCTACTTCTTTAACTGAACTTTTGGTTGCCTGTCCAAATACTCATTTGGACATTTCACTACATTAAAGACTCCATATAAATGCAGGCTGTTGTAGTTTTAGTATGACACTTTGACTTAAACTGAACTAATTAAGCAATATAGTGAAACATTTGGCACACTTTGCTACTCAATAATGACTCCAAACGTAAGTTTACCATCATCCCCAATTCCCTTCTACTCAACATATAGCTTTTTCCAACCCCAGCCATAGAACAGGATTTAATGTTCGAGGAAGGGTGTGTGAATGTCCACTGGTTGGGAAAGTGGTGCCAACCATTTTCGGAAGGCCTGCTGCAACTTTGTGAGAACCAGGATCTTACCTGGACAGTGTTGGGCCTCCTGTTGAATTAAGTCCCGAACAGGGTGGGAATCCCACCCGAGAGTTGCTGGCCAATCAGAGGTCTTCATCACAGGTTGCCACTGGATCTTCAGAGAGGCAAGTGGGGCAGGATGAGGACAATGTGGGGGTGCTGGAAAGGGAGTGGGGGAGGGGCATCAACAGCAAAGGCAGGTGTTGCCTTCCCATGCCATTCCTTCCAAATGCCAGCTTCCTCACATAGTGGCTACCTAAGGGCCTCAATGCCGTCTGGACGAGAAGGCCAACTTTCACCTTCCCACCCAGAGCTTGGTTGGGAGAGGTTTGGGGGCGGTGGTGGGGACTTAGGAGGGTAGCCAGATCTCCACCTTGCACCCTCCCACCTGATTTAAACAGCCTCTCCCACCTTTGAACTCTCCTCCAGGGTGGGGGCATTAAATTCCGCCCATAGCATATTTATCACACTTATTTGAACTGCATATCATCTGCCACTGATTTTCCCATTTGCAGATTTTACCTAAATTCTTCTGTAGCTCCCTGACTATTTCTTCCTATTCAATCAACTTGCCTCTCCAGTTAAATATTTGCAAACTGGGACAGTTTTCATTGGATTCCTAAATCATTAATGCCAGCGAGTGTTAGGATAGGCTACGAGAGTTGAGGCTATTTTAGTTAAGAGAAATGCAAGCCTGAAAGAGATTTGATTGAAGTTTCACAATTAAGGGATTAAATTATCAAATTGGGTTACGCAAAATTGAAAAGAATGGTGGGAAAGAAAAAAAAGACAGACTTTATTTATATGGCAATTTTCACAGCCATTGGACACCTGATAGCCAATTAAATCATTTTGAAGCGTGGTCACTGTTGAAATCTGGGAAACACAGCAGCCAATTTGTGTACAGCAAGCTCCCAAAAACATGAGTGCGATAATGGGCAGATAATCTGTTTTGTGATGCTGATCGTGGGCTAAATATTGGCCAGGACTCCGGTTAACTCCCCTGCCCTTCTTCGAAATAGTGCCGTGCGACCTAGTACATCCATCTGAGCAAGCAGATGGGGCCTCGGCTTAACGTCTCACCCAAAGGTCCAACAGTGCAGCACTCCCTCAGTGCTGCAGAGCACAAAAATCATGGCTGATGCAAACCCTGGTGTTGGACTTGAACACAGTGTCTCAGAGGAGAGAGAGTGCTACCAATGGAGCCAGGCTGACATTTAAAACAAAGAGAAATGCATACTGAATTCATGGGAAAAACAGTAACAGTTGAGTACTTCCTTTCACAAAGTCATCACCTTCTGGTAGAGGTTACTGACGTGTGCCGTTATCATGGGCTTCCTATAGTTGTTTGCGAAGGGGACAATTTGAAATAGTTGTGGATAAGGCTCACCCAGGGACACTCTTTGTAAGCTTGTGCCTACTGTGAAAAGCCAGATTTCAGATGGTGAGGTTCTGTAGAAAGATTAGCCCTAATTATGCTAACAGTATTAGTATGTAAACAGTCAGTAATTATACAACCTGGCTGCCCTGGAATTGAGCCAACAGGACCTTGGCTTCCAGTTGTGGGTGGGTGATCAAGACACCGAGAAAACACCCTGACTGCTAGCCCTATAATTAGGCCAGGGCCTAATTACATACAATCTGGCCTTGTCCCTGAACATTATTCTGTTGTTAAGCATCTGGACCTAGTGTCTGCTTCTCGCAGATATGAGCTCAGTTCATTCCCAAACAATAACTTGTAAGCTCAGTTCGTTTGCTACAAGAACATTTTAACTTGCCATAAACAGGCAAGGTCTGAGAGGACAATGATCAACTTTCTTTCTGAACTGGCATTTGAGCGATTAATAGTCACCGCAGTCACCTGGAGTTTTCCTTAAGGAGTAGGAGAGAAATTTTCCCACACTATATCTCCCCCTAAACTGACCAGGATTTCTCCCATCTCAGAAGATTGTGGGACTCGGAATGGGGTGGAGGAGGGAATCAGGCCTTAGCTGATTTCAACCCCTAACTCAATATTTGTGCAATGTTCACTGTTAGCACCAGTTTGCACACATATCCTTACAGGGCCGCGCCCCTGTCCAAAAAGCAGGACAAATCTAACCCGGCCAATTGCCGCCCAACCAGTCTATTCTCAATCATCAGTAAAGTGATGGGGTCATCAAGCAACACTTGCTTAGCAATAACCTGCTCACTGATAGCCAGTTTGGGTTCCACCTGGGCCACTCAGCTCCTGACCTCATTACAGCCTTGGTTCAAACCTGGACAAAAGGGCTGAACTCCAGAGGTGAGAGGACAGTGACAGCCCTTGACATCAAGGCAGCATTTGACTGAGTCTGGTATCAAGGAGCCCTAGCAAAACTGGAGTCAACGGGAATCAGGGGGAAAGCATTCTGCTGGTTGGAGTCATACTTAGCACAAAGGAAAATGGCTGTGCCTGTTGGAGGCCAATCATCTCATTCCCAGGAGTTCCTCAGGGTAGTGTCCTCGGCCCAACCATCTTCAGCTGATTTATCAACGACCTTCCTTCCATCATAAGGTCAGAAGTGGGGATGTTTGCTGAAGATTTCACAATGTTCAGCACCATTCGCGACTCCTCAGATACTGAAGTAGTTCATGTCCAAATGCAGCAAGACCTGGGTAATGTCCAGGCTTGGGCTGACAAGTGGCAAGTAACATTCACTTCACACAAGTGCCAGGCAATGACCATCTCCAACAAGAGAGAATCTAACCGTTGTCCCTTGACATTCAATGGCATTACCATTGCTGAATTTCCCCCACTATCAACATACTAGGGGTTACCATTGACCAGAAACTGAACTGGACTAGCCATATAAATAATGTGGCTACAAGAGCAGGTCAAGGGCTAGGAATCCTGCAGCGAGTAGCTCACCTCCTGACTCCCCAAAGCCTGTCTACAATCTAAAAGGTACTAGTCAGGAGTGTGATGGAATACTCTCCACTGGCCTGGATGAGTGCAGCTCCAACAACACACAAGAAGCTTGACACCATCCAGGATAAAGCAGTCTGTTTGATTAGTACCCAATCCACAAACATTCACTTCTTCCACCACCAACCCACAGTAGCGGCAGTGTGTACCATCTACAAGACGCACTGCAGGAACTCACCAAGGCTCCTTAGACAGCACCTTCCAAACCCAGGACAGCTACCGCCTAGAAGGACAAGGGCAGCAGATGCAAGGGAACACCACCACCTGGAAATTCCCCTCCAAGCCACTCACCATCCTGACTTGGAAATATATCGCTGTTCCTTCTTTGTCACTGGGTCAAAATCCTGGAACTCCCTCCCTAACAGCACTGTGGGTGTACCGGCACCACATGGACTGCAGCAGTTCAAGAAGGCAGCTCATCACCACCTTCTCAAGGGCAATTAGGGATGGGCAATAAGTGCTGGCCTAGCCCACGATGCCTACATCCCGTGAAAGAATTTGAAAAATATTTAGATTACTGGCTGATTCAAAGTTTCTCCTGGGGTATAAACAATCAATCCTGGCTGGGACCTCTGCATGATCTTTCCCTCATAACTTCCTCAAAGTTTCCAGTTAAAGCTTCTCTGTCACTAGGTCTTTCAGGGCTTCTCACAGGTAGCAGTATGCATTATACATTCTTTATTCTTTCATGAGTTGTGGACATCACTGGCAAGGCCAGCGTTTGTTGCCCATCCCTAATTGCCCTTGAAACTGAGTGCCTTGCTAGGCCATTTCAGAGGACAGGTAAGAGTCAACCACATTGCTGTAGGTCTGGAGTCACACATACACCAGACCAAGTAAGGATGGCAGATTTCCTTCCCTAAAGGAAGGTCATTAGTGAACCAGATGGGTTTTTAAGACAATCAATGATTGTTGTCATGGTCACCATTACTGAGACTAGCTTTATATTCCAGATTTAGGAATTGAATTTAAATTCCATCAGCTGTGATTGTGGGATTTGAACCCATGTCCCCAGAGCATTAGTCTGGGCCTCCGGATTACTAGTCTATTGACATTACCATTATGCCATCATCTCCTCCATGGATCCTGAACTGTAAGCCAATTGGGCTGGGAGACCATTTCATTTCTTAGTATTGTAAAGATGGTACCAATCCTCGATTTCTCCAGATTTCCAAAGTTGGCTTTTAAATCTCATGAGATTAAATGGGAAGTTTTGAGGGAAGCAGGTACACAAGAAGAACTTCTGTAGACAGGCCAAGAGACAACTAGTTCTTTGGGCACATACTTAGGAGAGAGAAACTAGAACAACTGGTAAAATTGAGGGCTGCAAAACAAGAGGGAGACAAAGGGAACCACCGACAGTTTAAGAAGCAGAAGAGGTAGAAGATTTGAGAACACCACCAAGATATTGGCTCTTATCAAGGACCGTGAAAGTTGGAAAGCCATGAACGCTGACATTGTAAAACATGGCACCTGAAAAGATTGAATGGTTCACATCTGCACCATTCCTGTTTCAGAATCACTGCTAAAAGCTCCAACGCAGTTCCTTACTAGTGTAGTAAGTTTACATCTTTAACCTTTCATCAGCTTTCTGCTCGATTCTGTTTATCTCCTCATCTTGTCCTCTTGCTATGCTGCAGCTCCTGGCAGCCCTGTTACCATTGAAAATCAAAGTTAAAATTGAAGGAATTTGCTCTTGGGTTTGTCCATGACTTTGTTTGGCTGAGATTTACAGTTAGGGTCTGAGTTGATAGTCAAATTATATCCCCAATATACTGTTGGTATGACCTGATGCGTGAACAGAACAAATTAAACAACGGATTCCTGGATTAGAATCATACCACTTTTTATGAGAACAGAACATTGCAGTGGCCCCCTCTGCACTATTAATTTTCAGCCCTGACAAAGACACCAACTCCTGCGGGAATAGCTCCACAGGAGTCAGGAACTGCTATGTACGTTATTCACGTATGAGCTTAAGACATTGAGTGTCAACTGGCTATTCGCCAAAGATGCCTCACAGCCAAGTTCCGATTCTCATCCAGTGTCCAGACTTATTCACTTTCCAGCAGAGGTCACTGAACAGTAATCAGGAGCAGGAAGCCTGGTTGATTCTGCCTTCCCCATCCTTAGCACAGGAGTGAAGAGACCAAGTCTCTCTCTCCAATTACAATACCAGCTAAGTCAGCAGGGAGCAGGAATCAAACTGGGGGCTTTCTGGCTGCATGCTCAGTCATAGGAGGGAGTGGAGTGGCTCAGGTTAGCAATGATGACAGGTAGAACTTCAACAACCTTATTTGGCTCCCTGGCCGTCAATACAAAATTAATAGGATCCCCTCAGAAATGGCATCTGAAACCTTCTTAAAGCCTTGACTTTTCATTGACGGAAGAATATAGTCTTATACTACTTTTTGGTAATTGGGAGAGATAATATAAGCTGGGCAAAAAACAGTTAATGAACATTTGTAATGGATTAACCATACGCACATTCAAATGAGGAAAGTCCTCTTTTATAATTAAAGCTGTTTGTATAAAAGCACAGGCTGTTGAAGGTACTGTATATGTCACTGTTACTGTATATGTCACTGTTACTGTATATGTTATTTCTTTATCCTTCTTGACAGGTTTCATTTCTTCTCCAGATGTTGATCCTTTGCTGGGATCCGATTCCATTGGTGCAAAATAACCTCAACTACCCTGCCTTTGACTCCCATTAGTGAGTTTGTGCTAGCAGGCATTTTATGGCAGGACAGGGCAGGGACACAGGATCACAGCTGAGAATGCAATGTGTTCATAAAAGCACCTTCCAACAGCAATTAGAGTCATGTTGGCACAGGAGGATGCCATTTGGCCCATCGATTCCATGCTGGCTCTCTGTACAGCAATCCAGTCAGTCAGTCAGTTACTGAATCCGTGCTCTATCCCTGCAAGTTTATTTCCCTCAAGTGCCCACCCAAATTCCTTTTGAAATCATTCGCCATCTCCATTTCCATCACCCTCATGGGCAGGTCTTTACTACTCTCTGCTTAAAAAAGCTCTTCCTCGCAATCCCCCCACCCCACCCACCCTGCACCTCTCACCCAAAACCCGAGTCTACTAGTCCTTGTATGTATCAGCAAGTAGGAGCCAATTTTCTTTGCCTGCTTTATCAAAACCTGTCATAATCTTTTGTGCACCTCTATCAAATTGCAAGACAATTAACAGCAGGAACCTTGGTCAACTTTCTTCTTCCTAATGCAGGGCACCAATCAATTTTAGCGTCACGGACACCACTGAGTAACCTACTACATATTAACATACACATAAGCATTATTACTTGCCGGAGAGCATTGTCAATCCTTCTTTAATAAATGTTGGTGAAAATAGAGAGTGAGCAATCAGCAGATTGGGAAAGGACCAGGCTTAAGGATCATACACCAAGAGCCCAACAAGGCACAAAACGTACACAGTCTGACACTCAATGAATTCCCATTGAAAGATTAAACCAAAAATTGAATCCTGATGCTAACAATGTAAATAATTTGATTCTCAAATTCTGCCTTGTCCCTTTGCCCAGAGGTGAATGTATGCACATTGTTATAGGCCTACTCAAAGAGCCCCCAAAACGTAAAAATCTTTTGATGCCCTGAAATTATTCCTACAATAGTAAAACCAAACAGAAGAAACTTTACAAAAGAAGGTCAAAATAAAACCCAAATTCGATTTGTGATTGAAGCACTACAGTCATCTGTGACAAGGGCAGTGATGCTGAGGATTGAGAGTTCAGTTTCCGATCAAATCTAGGGCAGGTCTGCTGGAAATACAGGAGCAGCTAGGGGTAGAGGGAAGGGCTGGGGAAGTGGCAGATGCAACTGAGAGGATTGGGAAGGTAAGCCATGAGAGGAAAAGCAAGCAAGCAAACTGGTTCAGAGTCAACACCTCGCTTGCAAGCACAGGGTTCTGTAAGCATCATTGCAGCCCTGCAAATAGACAAGGTCGGGGAGACACATTAAAAGGCATCGAGAGATAGGAGCCAGACAATATTTTCTGCTGGGTGCTTGAACAGGTAGGCCTGAGCTGCGCACAAAATTGGGCCTCAGATCTCACTTAAGTGAGGTGCAGACGCCTGCTGGGCATTCTCAAGCAAGTCACCAGCTACAGGGCTTCAGATTTCAGGCTTCTTCATCACTGACAGAAACCTCAGGTAAATCTTTACAGGGGGATAGGGGCTGTAATGGGCAAGGGTTGCAGCCAGCATGGAGGGCAATCGGGCGACTGTGGTTGACATCGGTTTTGAGGCGGTGATCAGTTTGGCAGTGGTTTTGGCAGGCCATAATGCACAGGTCAATTGTGTCCCTCTGCTCTGAGGTGTTTCCAACCATTAACAGCTGTGGCTTTCTGAACAAACTGGGCTCCTCAATTTTTAGGGTGAAAATCATTACCAATCGGTAGGTTATAGCCCAGCGGTTTCGAATCTGGGTCATGTATGGATTGTAGAGCCAGTGTACTCCAGGTACCACACCCTTAGAGCAGGAGAGCTATCCCCAATGCTCTGGCCAATGTTTATCCCTCAACCAACATCACAGGACCAGATCATCTGGTCATTATCACAGCGCTGTTTGTGGGAGCTTGCTGTGCACAAATTGTCTGCCGTGTTTCCTACATTAAAAAGGTGACTACACTTCAAAAGTAGCTAATGGCTGTAAAGAACTTTGGGACATTGAGTTTATGAGAAGTGCTATATAGATGCACATCTTTCTTTCAACAGCTGGCTTCTTAAAGACAAGATCTATATTTCCTAGAATTTGGAAAAATGAGAAGTGATCTCATTGAAACATAAAATTATAAAAGGGGTGTGACAGCATAGTTGCTAGAAGGATGTTTCCCCTGGTTGGTGAGTCTAGACCTAGGGTTCTCAGTCTCAGAATAAGGGGCTGACCAATTAGGACAGAATGGAGGAGAAACTTCTTCACTCAAATGATTGTGGATCGTTGGAATTCTACCTACACTAGTAGGTGTGCATGCTTAGTTGTTGAGTACATTCCAGTCAGAGATCAATGGTTTTTAGATACTAAAAGGAATTAAGCAAGATTGGGATAGTGCAAGAAGGTAGAGTTGAGGTAAAAGATCAGCCATGATCGATTTGAATGACAGAGCAGGCTCGATGGGCCGAATGTACTACTTCCCTCTTAGGTGCTTTCCCACTGATTCCATTTAGGCACTTGGGACACATGGACCATTATTTCTTTAATTGATGAGTGTTTAAGCCAATCAGAATTTTGTGTTTAATGGGCATTTTTGCTCTGTGGTGTATATGACTTACAAGGCCTTTAATTATGTGAACAAAGAGGTGCAAAAGTATGGAATTATAAGTTCCAACTAGCTGCTTAGTTCCCTGAATGTATGTGTGAATTGACTTTATTTATTATGCAAGCGTTTTTTCTGGAGTTGAGATGCAGGTTAAAGAAAGTGGCAGACGATAGTTTTTAGTCACGGGTCTGAAAATACTTTCTTCCCTCAAACTTCTAATAATGTTACTAAGCATGGCTGGCAAAAGCATATCTGACACCGGAGTCTCCAGCATCACCAATGCCAAAATCAGAAGCGATGTACAAAATGGGGGGAAAAAGAAGTGTTGTGTTTTTTTACCTGCCATCCTAAGTCCCGAAAACTCACATAGAGTTCATGCTTTTTGCAAGCTTGTCGCTGGTCACTGGTGTTGTATTCTGTTAGAAGAAATAAAATTAAATTAAATGAATAGCCACAAAGTTAAGTACGCAGGAGGGATGCTCTTTGGCCCATCTTGTACTTAAAGCGAAAACATCCTCACAGCAACCAAATGCCCCTCGAATTGACCTGCGTTTTGACTTCTGTGATTCTACACAAAAATTGATTCCAGGTATTAATCACTGGAAAATTTTTTCCCCAATGCCCAGTCCTTAACTTTCCCATTGACAGTCTGTACCCAAGACCCCTTGCCCTGCAGCCATGGTGCAATTTGATATAGTATTTGGCATTAACCACTTCCAGCCCACAATATCTCACACATCTCTACAAAAGGTCCCTCTCATTTGTTGCCTTTCAAAGCTGGAGTCAGTTTGTCTCAACATTCTCCAATAATCCTGTGGTCCTACTCAGCATCATTTCCAAAACTTAGGGCAGGATTTTTCGCTCGACATGTGGGCACATGCCCGACCCGCTCGAGCGTGAAATAGCGCGTGATGACATCAGGCGATGGCATCACGCACTCTCGCGATATTTTGGCCGGCGGGCGTGCGCTAAGCTCTGAGGAGCGCCCGCCGAAAATTAAGCCCGTTAATGGCGCAATTAGCAGAGATTTTTCACTGCCCGTCCAATGTTACGGCTGGCGGGCGGGTGAATCGGCCAGGTGGCCTTTACATTTTGCAGGAAACCTCATCCATGGACCGGGTGAGGTTTCCGTGATAAATTAAAATGAAAATAAATTTCGGTGGACTACATTACCTACATTTTCAGGTGACTGATTATGAAACTTGGACACTTCTTTCCGGTTTCTGTGCCCTTTATTATAGGTCGTTCAGCCCGCACTGACTTCAGCGCTCGCCCTCCTCCCACCCCCACCCCAGCAGTGCTGAGCCTTTCTGCACGCCCTTCATGCTGGTTGGCCGTTAATTGGCCAGCCCAGCGTGAATTCACGGTCGGCGATCCACTCCCCGGCCGATCCCGAACCCGCCGATTGGGCCTGCCCGCCAGTCTAAAAATCCTGCCCTTAATGTTTTCTTGTGTCTAAGTGACAGCATCGAAGTTGCTTCCTCCACAAAAGCACTCATATAGCTTCATCAAGCTAGCCTCAGTCTTAAAGTGCATTCATTTGGCAAATCTGATAACTGCCGCTCTGTAAGGATTCGACATGAGTCAGCATTGGGTCTATCTTGACTCTCAGATCTCTTCCACCCTCTCCAGCAATGTTTAAGACCTTGTCTCTTAAATTATCTCTCTCTAATTTCACCGGTCATTAAGTCTGAACGCTTCTGGAATACTTGTGCGAATTCTTCGTAATTCTTCAGTTTTCTCTTTCTCGGGCCTACTGCATCCCACTCCACCATTTAGTACAGCATCACTTGTGAATTTAACAAACTTACACTTAGGCTCAGATTCAACTCAATCGTGTAGATCAGAAATAGAAAGGGCACCAGTACTGTTTCCTGCTCAACTCCATTCTTGTTACTTGGATGTCTTCCTGCCCCCACCACGTCAATCTGTAATTTCAGGTATTTTATCTAGAATATGACTAACATAGGTTTCTGTAGCAACCGTTCAGGTGCAACTTGACTCAAAGGTTTGAGAGGCTAGGTAAACAGTTAGCATTGGGTTTTTGAATGCCCGCTTAGGATATCACATCCCTCAAAAAAGTCAAGATGGTGTCAATGTGACAATTGCAAATGTGACATGAGGGGAAACTTTTTCAAAACAACGAGTGGTTCGGGTCTGGAATGCACTGCCTGGAAGTGTGGTGGAGGCAGGTTCAATTGAGGAATTCAAGAGGGCATTAAATGATTATTCGAATAGAAACAATGTGCAGAGGTACGGGGAAAAGGCAGGGCAAAGGCACTAGGTCATAATGCTCATTTGGAGAGCCGGTGCAGACATGATGGGCCAAATGGTCTCCTTCTGTGCCACTAAAATTCTGTGACCCTGTGAATGCCTCTCTGCCTCAAACCAAGCTGGCAGCACTTTCTAGAACTTTAAAAAAAAGTTATACTCAATTTTGCTCCGGATGATTGATATATAATGAATGAATCTGTTATCCAGGATTTGCTTCATCAACTTTCCTGAAATTAGGTACTAGACTGGCTTGCCAACAGTGGGACCTCTTACGATGGGTGGCATGCTTCTAGAATCTACTTTGATGGATGTATCGTCATCAAGTACTTTTAAATTTATCTTTGGTTTCGAGCCCATTTTGATCCATAAGGATCTCAATTGGAGGAAAAAGATTCTTTCTGTGGCATTTCATTTTGACTTCAATAGCTGTGCACCTTTCTAGTTCCCCCTTTGTGATAGGACAATCCTAGTGGTTTATATGGTCTTGTTAAAGAACATGTGCTTACTGATCCTTGGTAATCTACTCACCACGCATGTTCAGCTGTTTTTTCCTTAAAATATTTCTTTTAACGTTGAGTGATTTTTTTTTTAAAAAAAGGTTAAACTTGATTGATTTACTTAAGCTCTTCCTTGTCCTATACCAGAGTATTAGTTTGTATTACTAGTTTATCCCAGGTTTTATCAAACATAATCTCATTTCAGCTGCTGTTGCCCAAGGTTACCACTACAGCCATTCCCAGTGTACAAATCCATTGCCCAGCTGAAAGGCAAATTACCCCCTTTGACATGCTAACAAACACACAGAAAGCAGCCATCCATTGCTTTCATTAGCTTAGATCCTAAATAGCTTTAGTTTATGTAGAACAAAAAAAATGATACAGCACCTTTCACAGAACACCCAAAGCACTTTACAGCCAATGAAGTACTTTTGAGGTGTAGTCACTGTTTTTAATGTAAGAAACACAGCAGCTAATTTGCGCACAGCAAGCTCCCACAAACAGCAATGTGATAATGACCAGATAAAATGTTTTTGTGATGTTTATTGAGGGGTAACTTGAATGAGCGGGGATATCTCCCTTGCTCTTCTTTGAAATTGTGCTGTGGGATCTTTTACAACCACCTGAGTGGGGAGGGAGGAAGGAGGAATGAGCCTAGATTTAAAGTCTAATCCAAAGATGGCATCTCCGACAGTGCTGCACTCCTTCAGTACTGAACTGGAGTGTCATCCTTGAATTTTTTTTGTGTGTGCTCATGTCCTGGAGTGAGACTTGAACCTCTAGAATTATTGTCGCTCCCTTTGCACTAAATTCTTCCAGCCAACTGCACAAATTCTCAACATACCCTGCTATCCCATCACCATTGCTGTTTAGGCTGTGAATTCTGCTACTGTGGCAACCCTTGCATGTTGTACACATCCCCATCACTAGGGGCCAGCTTTTCTGGAGCCTTGTGGAATTTCCCATGGATAGAGACCTTATCCTTAAGGCCTTTTGGAATTTTGAAACAAATTAACTAGTACTTAACAAAGAGAGAGAAGTTTTCTTAAATCGACCTTCATTGGCAAAGCCAAACTGATAAATGTGGATATTAATTTTCTGGGTGTTAGAAGGTCTTAATAATTAAGACTCATGGGGTTAATGTGGGGTATTGAGAGGGGCGGTTCATTCAACATGCTGGTCTTTTGCACTTCCCTGTGATCAAGAGGTGGCCATGATTTTACATGACTGGGCTGGATTTCTCACACCCCTGCCAGCGGGTCTGAAGGCTGGGGTAAAATCGAACAGGCGGCCTTCCCACCCCATACCCACCCAATTAATGGCCATTTAAGGGCCTCATCCCACCGCTGCTGCGGTTTTACCTGTGGCAGGCGGGTCACCCATGCCATGTGGGAAGTCTGGCAACTTCACTGTGCAGGTTGGTGTTGGGCAAGGTGAGGGTGGGGGAGAAAAGAGGGGAAAATCTCCTTTGCTCCCTTCTGGGTCCATCGGAGTCACACCCTCCAGAGGCCCGCCCTCACTCTTTAACTCTCCCACCTGGTCTCCTGAATTTCAAACTTCCCCATGTATCTCTGCTCCTCTTATTACCTGTTGATCTGATCCTGCACCATGCGCCCTCCATTCAGGTTAGTTCTCTGCTAAAATGGCAACCAGTGTCCTATGTACTTTACAGAATTATAGAATGGTACAGCACAGAATGAGGCAGTATTGCCTGCGTTAGCTCTTTGGTAGACCTATCCAATTAGTCCCACTCCTCTGTCCCTTCTCGAGTAAGCCTATAATGCTTTCCCCTTCCAATTCTCTTTTGAATGTATATCACATTCTCTTTGAAAGTTACTACAGAATCTGCTTCATTGCCCTTTCAGGCAGTGCATTCCAGATCTCAGCAACTCACTTGAGTAAAAGAAAATTCATGTTGCCTCAGGTTCTTTTGCCAATCACCTTAAGTCGGTGTACTCTGCTCACCGACCTATCACTGGAAACAGTTTCTCCTTATTTGCTCTATCAAAACCAGCCATTATTTTGAACATCTCTATCAGATCTCCCATTAACCTACTCTGCTCCGAGAAAAAACAATCCCAGTCTCTCTGCATAACCAAGGCCCCTCATCCCTGGCTACCAGTCCAGTAAATCTCTTCTGCACTCTCTATAAGGCCTCGACGTCCTTCCTAAAGTGCTAGGGCCTCTATTTAAATATTAAAAAGGGGAACTACTGCTTGATACAGGCTGGTGCTCTTGTAGGCCCCTTTCAAAGTGGCAGGGGACAATTAATAGGGCGAAACAGGCTAGCAAGGCTGCCAACCCTCTTTCTTTTTTTAGGCCTTTACTGCCTAACATTTGCACAAACGAAGAAAAAAATAAATCAGCCCTAATCTCTTTTTCCCAGATGTACAGGACAGATCATAAACAAACATACATACTCATGCTCTACACTGGAAGGTGCAAGGCATACATTTCAACTCAGCGACCATTTTGTCGTTGACATTCACGAGTTCAAAAGCTGCAAAAAGACTTGCCCAGCTTTATAGTTGAAAAAAAATTAAGACAATGGAAGTCTGCCCTGCGACCTTCAAAATCCAATGTATTGTATTCCTGTGATTAAATATAAAGGGGCAGTATGGATAAACGATGCAAAAACACCATCGTCCATTCAATCTAATCAAGAGTTAACGTTTGTACCCAATGGACAGTGTCATGTTCTGGTTAGAAATTGCTGCTGACAGGAGTGAAAAACTATCCTTTCAATTGCAAACCACAAAAGGAATTTGGGATTGGTAGGGTTAAGCAGAATTTCAAAAGTTTCGCTGTTTCATTTCTAAAGCTTCTTTGGAAATAGTGTGTCGGACATGCCTGTGTGTCAAGGTGTTTCCTTGCCCCTTGGTGCCGGTCTCTATTACGTCGCTGGAAAACCCTTTATGCCCTGAATTTTATTACAGCTGGAACTTTCTTAAATAAGTGCAGCTGTGTATGTAGGGCTCGGAGGTACCCTCCACACTGGTGTCCTTGTTGAGGCTCCCTTTCCTGCTGAGTTTGCTGCGATTATCCTGCATTTCCTATTCCTTCATATGAGCTCAAGTGCTCTTGGAGAACAGACAAACATTTACTGAGGTTAATCCTCAGAGGAACTGTTTGACAAGTCTAGGGCTGCCAAATTATTTAATACTTCAACATAATTAACTGCCACCGAAGTCACTAAGTTGAAGTAGCTTAGAGTTCATCTTTTTAAAGACCCTCCCTGTTTATTTAAGCGATCTTACTATATAAATGAGCGAGTGAATTGCTGAACCATTTTCTAACACCGTTTAACTTTGAAACAATCTTCAGCACAAATTCTGGGTGGGCAGCGGAACAAGACAATCGCTAAATACACATGGTCTACTGACACTAGGCTAAAAAGGGAGAAATGTAGATATCTGGTTTGAATGTAGAAAGGTTTCCCTCTTGTTTATACAGCAGCAGTTTTCTTTGACAAGAGATGAAATGCAACTTAAGAAAGTGTGAGTGTAGGGGCCAGTCTCTGTTGATAGAGTGAGTCTACGTCATCTTCACTGTCCAAGAGGGAGGGGGGGGTTTGAAACATTTTCCTGCAGTTGCCACTTCAGGCAGTGGAGCAGCCCTGGCAGCGACAGCACGTGACTGCCGTCTGTAGCAACTCTAGCATGGTAGGGGTGGGTGCACGGGGGATCTCCGTGACAGGACAAGTACCTCAAGAGTCTTTGCCAGGTTTGAAAGTGGGCAAGGCTCATAGGTGTCCCACAGTGTCCTCAGCTCCCACTGATGTCTCCAAGCAGCAGGCAATGCACCTCAGCGGACATACCCTTGTAGTTCATCTCAGCTGGTGAGCTAAACTAAGGGCAGCATCAGCTTCGGCTGCTGCAGTTTGGGGACGTCGCCTCTCTTAAGTGCATGGAGTCTGGAATGATGGAAGATCCTAGCAAGAGAACAATGGCTCTGAAAATGGACACCAGCAAGACGCATGATACATCCAAGGCACTCTCCTGACAAAGTGGGCTTTTGGCCAGTCACCTCGGTAAAGATTGGGACCTTACCAAGTTATCAGGCCACAGTTGGCAATGAAACCTAGTTACAACAATGCTTTTGCTTACAGTTGAAGTGATTGGCGCAACATTGCATCCAGCCCTTGGCAAGAGGAAGGAACCTGAAGAAGAGACAATAGAGACTGTTCAAATCCAGCAGTGCAGAGGGGAAGCAATGCTGCTAATTGCAAATCTAACACTTGGCTGCTGTATGCTTCTTGGAAGCATGCGAGGAAAAAGAAGTTTGCGAGGCTGCTGTTTACATTGCCACAATAGCAGTGTCATATCAGTGTGAAATGGGAGAGAGTTGATGGTGGTGCAAATACTACACTTTCTCCAGGGTTGAGTGTACTTGGGTGGTCTTACTCCAAAATCATTTGCACAGCGTAAGCAGCTTGAGTAAAGTGAATCACGCATGAAAACAACATATTACAAATAGCTGGACACTGAAGCAAGCCAGAGAGCTGGATTAGGTTTCTTTAAAGCAAGTGCTTTATGCAAGAGCAATGTGTACATTTTAAACAGGGAGCGTGATCCAAATCATACTTGTGGCTTTTCCTTTGGTATCAGAAAGTTCTCGGCCTTATACATGTTGTTATATTTTGACCAAGACTCGTTAGGTAGTCTTTAAGTCTCATTCTCAGAGCATGCCTTAGTTTTCTTAACATGTGATAGGAGTAGCAATAGGATGGACCAAGTCAATGTTGGGAATTAAAAGGGGGATTCGCTTGCATAAGGTCAGAGACAAACCAAAAGGGTAAAAGAGGATCTTCGTGCATTACAGTTAAACTTCTCCTGTAAAAATGAGAAGAACCTGTGTATAACCTTTTGCAGTGTCAGCAGACAATCGGTAGGTAGGACTTGCACCAGAGTCTGGTGGTTGTGTGTTCAAGTCCCACTCTAAGAGACTGGAACACAAAATCAAGGCCGAAACCCCAGTGTGGTACTGACAGAGTGCTGCACTGTTGATGGCGCTGACTTTCAGGTAAAATGTGAAACTGATGCCTCGTCTCCTCTTTCAGGTGGACGCAAACGATCCCATGGCACTGTCATGAAGAGCAGCAGGGGAGCTGTCCCACAGTGTCCTGGGGGCCAAGATTTATCCCTCAAGCAACATCATTATCTGGTCATTATCTCTTTGCTGGATGCGAGATCTTGCTATGCATAAATTGGCTGTTGCCTACATTACAGTAGTAACTGTACTTCAAAAATACTTACTCAGCTGTAAAGTACTTTGGGATGTTCTAAGTCGTGAAACCACCATGTAAAAGGGAGTTATTTCCATACGGATAAACAGCTTGCAAAAGCTACGGTCATGGACATGAAGGAGGTAAAATTTGCCTATTACAGGTCAAGTATCCTTCATCTCAAACCCTTGGCGCCAACTGTGTTTTGGATTTCAGATAATCTCGGTTTTCAGATACCGCATATAGACTTAGGCCAGTTTACATTATGATAGCCTAAGCCCAGGCTGGCTATGGTCTAAAGTAAATAAAATGGTTAGAAAAGCAAGATACCCACCCATGGCACCATACGCGACTCTGCTTGTAGAAGAGGGTTCACAAGGTAAACAGTGCAGATAAAAATCTCAAGGTAAACAGTGCAGACAAACGACGAGACTTCCCACGCTAAAGGTCAGGTGCAGTCAAGCGAGGCTCGTGTTGGCTAGGGTCAGAGACTTGCTGCGCTAAAGGTCGATGAGGTTGGAAAAAAGCAGCGCGATTTTTGGATGTGTTTGGTTTTCAGATTGACGGGTGAAGGACACTCGACTTGTACAGAGTGTGCAGAACAGGTAGTGGAAGACTGGCCACCCATTATACAGCTCAAATAAAAAAGGAAAATGTTGGGCAGCGGGTACAATCTGCTACCACTTGTTCTGAATCGCCGCCAAAATTAATCTTTAACTGCAACAGCCCAACACTGAGCCATCTTACAGCACTGCAGCCCCAGTTACTATATCTTATACCATAATATTTTATAAATCATCTCCACGGGTCAACAAGATAAATTTAATACAAAAAAGGAAGGGAAGATTACAGAAAAAGCATTTAATACAGAGGGTGCTTAAGATTCTTGGCATTAAGATTAAGGTTCCTGCTCAACGTGGCCCACATTCAAAGCTTAGTTCTTTGGGCCTCTCCTAGCCCTGATCCTCTTCTCCACTAGACTGGCATTTCCCGGCTCATGGTGTCGAGCTAAAATTGCCACTGATCTCAATGGGGTTATTGGGACACTTCACATGCTCAAATGGAACCTGACGGCGTTAGGTGGGTCCGCCTGCTGCACGCTCAAGTGGAGTAGACTAAAAACTGCAATTGGTCAGCTCCCCACTGCTCCAGGGTGGATAAGTAAGCTGGGTGATTTTAATAGCCCACATGCCCACTTTCTGCCAGGGCTGGTAGAGTTCCTCTCTTCAACAGCCCTCACTGGGAACTTTGTTCTAAAATTGGTCATGAAAAGTTGAGAGATTCTGTGACAGGTACAGGAATTTGATGCTGTCCAAGGTTGTGCACCTTTGTAAAAGGGCTCAGTCAAAATCAATGTTATATCGGGGCTTTAAAACCATAAGGTAGTCCCCACACCTGTCAGCTGAAACAGCTTCTCTTTAGTCAAAAACTAGTTAGGATTAATAAAAACACTGCTTAAAACATAAGATGTCAGTGCCCTGACCTTTGGCTACAGCTTTTATGGTAAAGTTGCCATTCTCATATAAAAGGGCCCTTGAAATGTCTCCTGCCACAATGTTCTATTATAATCTGAATCTGCCTATTGCCATGTGGAATACAGCATTGTTCCTTTGATACTCAGTTTAATTAAGCTCATAGATTGACCCTACACCCAGAGTAAAACTACCCCGAAACTTCCAGCTCAACTCCCATTCTCAATGTGATCACGTAGAAGAAACTCGACCAAAAGCTGAACTGGAAACCAGCACTGGTCTAGACGGCTTGCTTTTTTATATTAACTCCCTGTCTTCTATTTCTGGGCACTGTGTACAGTTATTGTGGTTGTACTGTATTTGATCCACCTCTCTACTTGCCTAATCCACACACAAATTCAACTGATTCGGCACCTTACAGTCTCTGAATGCTATTTCGAGTTCAATAATTCCAGCTCATAACCTTTGCTCCCATTTTTTCAGACAGAAGCCGTTGTGGATGATATTCTGTTTCACATTGGCTCCTCCTCTGGGCCATTTTGTTTTTTTTTTAAACTTGTCCCATTACCACCACCTTTTGTCTTACACCATCATTTAATCTGGGGGGGATGGTTGCATAGTGGTGATGTCACTGGGCTAGTAATCCAGCAACCCAAACTGATGTTCTGGGGACATGGGTTCAAATCCCACCCAGGTAGACTGTGGAAATTAAAGTCAATTAATAAAATCTGGAATTGAAAGCTAGCCCTGGTAACAGTGCCCATGACAGCTATCATTGATTGTTGGAAAAACCCATCTGGTTCACTAATGTCCTTTAGGGAAGGAAATCTGCCATCCTTACCTGGTCTGGCCTACATGTGACTCCAGACCCACAGCAATGTGGTTGACTCTTAACTGCCCCCTGAAATGGCCGAGCAAGCCACTCAGTTCAAGGGTAATTAGGGATGAGCAACAAATGCTGGCCTTGCCAATGACACCCACGTCCCATCAAAGAATAAAACTTCCTGCCTCCCACCCTACTACAGATCTTTTTGTTCTAGGAACCAGGAAGCTCGACACCATCCAGGACAAAGCAGCCTGCTTGATTGGCACCCCATCCACAAACATTCACTCCCCCCATCACCGATGAACAGTGGCGGCAGTGTGTAACATCTATAAGATGCACTGCAGAAACTCACCAAGGCTCCTTATACAGCACCTTCCAAACTCACGACCACTACCATCTGGAAGGAAAAGGGTAACAGAGACACATGGGAACACCACCTGAAAGTTCCCTTCCAAACCACTCACCATCCTGACTTGGAAATATATTACATTCCTTCACTGTCACTGGGTCAAAATCCTGGAACTCCCTCCCTAACAGCACTGCAGGTGTACCTACACCACAGATACTGTAGCAGTTCAAGAAGGCAGCTCACCACCACCTTCTCAAGAGCAATTAGGGACGGGCAATAAATGCTGGCCTAGCCAGTGAAACCCACATCCCGTAAATGAATTTTAAAAAGTTGTCCTCAAGGAGGTGATGGTGAGCCGCCTTCCTAAACCGCTGCTGTCCATGTGATGTAGGTACACCCACAGTGCTGTTAGGGAGGGAAATCCAGGATTTTGACCCAGCAACAGTGAAGGAACGGCGATATATTTCCAAGTCAGGATGGTGAGTGACTTGGATAGAAACATCTTGGTGGGTATTCCCATGCGTCTGCTGCCCTCGTCCTTTTAGATGGTAGCAGTTGTGGGTTTGGAAGGTGGCTAGACCACACTTAGAATACTGTGTGCAGTTCTGGTCATCCCAATTATGAAAACAATATAGAGGCACTGGAGAGGGTACAGGGAAGATTTACAAGGATGATATCAGAAATGTGTGGGTATACACATCAGGAAAGGTTTGACAGGCTGTGTTTCCCCTCTCTGGGAAGAAGGTCGAGGTCTTCAAGATCTTAAAGGTTTAAAATTATGAAAGGTTTTGATAGAGTGGATATAGAGAGAATGTTCCCCTATCTACATTGCATGGTATAATCATATTCTGCTTCTTTTAGCAACTTAACAGCACACATCCTAGGTAGATCGAGCTAAGCAACCACTTAACACCTGTAATTAATTTAACTAGCTGTATATCCAGATCAAAGTTCCTCAGTCATATAGTTCTGAAACAAATAAGGTGAATAACCAGTGATCTAACCTACAGTCCACACTCTGAACGCCCTTTTCAATTCCTCCTGCCCCAATACCATCTTGTCTGTACTCATTTAGGCAAATGGGCGCATTGTTAATGGAGTGATCCTTTTATACAAGCTTGAAACGTTAGACAATTGCTGCTATGGACAGCTGAATAAAGGAATTTTGGTGCCTACAGGGATATTCCCATTAAGGTTTTTGTACACGTTAACTATGATTGTAACCCTTGTAACAGATTGTTTGTCTTCTCCACACGCACATTAATGAAACTTTAATTAGGATCACTGCAGATGTATTTACCATTGTGTCATTAATCGATAATATAGTACTTAGTGTAGCATTTCCACACACACCACTGGATGCCTCATTAAGCGAGACAAGAAACTGTCTGCTTTGAGATTCCACTGATAGTAAATGCTACAGAGTGGCACCAATAAAATAGTTTCTGGTTTACTTCCTGCTCATAAAAATTTATGCCACACATTAAATGGCCGGATCTGCTTCTAACAAGCTGCTGAACGAAAGCCCCTCAAACAGCTACAATTAAGCTCGAGGTATTTAAAAAATGTTAAGTGACAGCTCGTCAGCCCACAAAGGCATTAACCCTTTCACCAAGCCGTTTGCTTTATGCCAGCATCCTTGTTAAAACAGCAAATACTGACTCCGCTACAATTAGGCCACAAGGAAGGGGAAGGGGGGATGTTTATCGTGGGGTTCAAACCCACCAGGAACAGTTTGAGCAGGAGATTAAGGCGAAGGCTGACTTTTCTTGGTTATTTTTTTGTAACAGCATTTCCTTGAGCTCAATATTCAGGCAGAAGTCGTCCACGCAGCTTCTCAGACGTACAATTATGTCCACATTTTTCTGCTTTGCCGGTTGAGAAAAAACAGGGCAGTTCGCAACTGAGTGGAAACATGGGTTCAGCCCTATGATTAATGACTTTCCACTGCTTGCATCTTTTTTTCCCTTTTTTAAAAAAAAAAATTTAAATAAAAGAAATATTTTCTCCATTCGGGGGTTGGGTGAATTCCTCACACCGGGGATGGTCAGTGATGTCAGCCACTCGCTGGCTTCCGACCTACAACTAACAAGTGGGAAGAGAGTTTGGAGTGATTGCCACGACGCCGGGTTGCTTCAGGATTCAGGCGGCTGTCAGTGCAGCCCCCTCCCCGCGAGTTATATTTCACCCAAAGCGATCCGCAACTTTCAAACCGAAGGTGCAGACAGTTTGCAGCGGTGAGATTTTGATGCAGGGCCTGTGAAGCATGCAATTTTTCCAAAATAGCCAAAAACATTCGGTTCCCTTTACTGAGATGTGTACCTGCTACCGGATTGTCCTTCATGTCCATCTACACGTCTCAAGAGGGGACACTGATGGCACCACACACCGGGTACGTCTAATGTAATCACTACAGTTCAGCTAAATTAGTGGGTCTTCAGCTTACATTTCTTACCACCCCCCCCCCCCCGCCCACCCCATCCTGCCTCAAGAAGTTACATTCA
The DNA here is from genome assembly GCF_964194155.1 of Cetorhinus maximus. Classification (NCBI taxonomy): domain Eukaryota; kingdom Metazoa; phylum Chordata; class Chondrichthyes; order Lamniformes; family Cetorhinidae; genus Cetorhinus; species Cetorhinus maximus. Next base: position 12,890,333 of record NC_135882.1, read on the forward strand.
CAGGAATGGGACCAGGGCAAAGGCTTATTGTGGTTTTACAACAACTTATATTGATGTAGCACCCTTAGCATAATAAAAGGTCCCAAGGTGCTTCACGGGAAGATTTGTAAAACAAAAACATGACACCGAGCGACACAAGGGGATATTAGGGCAGATGGCCAAAAGCTTGGTCAAAGAGGAAAGTTTTCAGGAGTATCTCAAAGGGGGAAAGTGAAACAGAGAGGTGGAGAGATGGAAGGAGGGAATTCCAGAGTTTAGGGCCCAGGCAGCCGAAGGCATCAATGGTGGAACAATTGGAAATCCAGAATGAGAGGAGCAGAGATATCGGGGGCAAAAACAAAAATAGCTGGAAAAATTCAGCAGGTCTGACAGCATCTGCGGAGAGGAACACAGTTAATGTTTTGAGTCCTTATATCTCTTCATCAGATATCAGAGGGTTGTGGGGTTGGAGGAGATGACAGAGGTAAGGAGGGCAGAAGGGATTTGAGAGCAAGGATACAACCAAAGAAAAAAGTTAGAGAGCAGAAAGTGGCCATTCAACCCATCGTGTCTGCGCTGGCCAAAAACAGTGAAAAGAAACTAGCTGTTCATTTTAATCCCACTTTCCAGCGCCTGGTCCGTAGCCTTGCAGGTAACAGCGCTTCAGATGCAGATCCAGGTACCTTTTAAATGAGTTGAGCATTTCAGCCTCAACTACCAACTCAGGCAGTGAATTCCAGACACCCATCGCCCTCTGGGTGAAAAAGTTTTTCCTCATGTCCCCTCTAATCCTTTTACCAACCATCTTAAATCTATGCCCCCTGGTGATTGACCTCTCAAGCTAGGGGAAATAAGTCTTTCCTCTCTACCATTCTTCGGCCCCTTTTCACAAATGTATAATAATTATCTTAATATTATTGTGATTTATTGTAAACATAGGTTAATAGTGGGGTTTGGATAGTGAATGAGTGAGTGAGAGAGTGAGAGAGAGAGAGAGAGAGTGAGAGAGAGAGATTTATTTGAACTAGAGAAGCTGGTCTGGAGCTTTGACTCATCAAAAGAAGCTCAGTTTGAAATGCTAAATACATAAACATGGCTGAAGTTTTGGAATGTGAGGTGAGGAGAATTTGCATTTTTAGATAAATCAGGGTAGTTTGAATTTCAAAGAGATGGTAGGAGTTTGCACCTAGCCGGAGAAGCTAGACCAAACAGTGTGTTAATTTTTCCCCAAAAGTTACTTTTCCCCAAAAGATATTATCAGCACCATGAAATGATTTATATTATGAGAAAGGTAAAGTTCTAAAGACATATGGGAACAATGGGATTTACATGAAAAGGGAGGAATATGTATAAAGGAGATTGAAGCCACGTGTCAGGGAAGGCATTGTAAGATCCAACACAAGTGTGAAAAGCCTCCAGTATTTGTGCATTAAGCTTGCTGTCTACAGAAACCGAAGCTGAGAAAAGCCATTTTGAATTCTCCTGTCCAGGGCATTGTGGTAACTTGCTGGCATCTGTTTAAAATCCATTTTTTTTTTTACTGTTGCCTTAGCAGGGGTGTAACTGGGAGCCAGATTAATTAGGGGCTTTAGGAGTTATTATAGTAAGAATTTGTAGACCTGTGTATGTCTTTGAAATCTTTTCTTTTGTTAATAAATGTTTAATTTAGTTTTCTAAAAAAATCTCAAATCTTGGTGGACTGAATTCAGGGCATGCATCTCAAAATAAGATACAAATTGCAAAACCATTGCGACAGCCGGATCGAGTTTCCCTCTTGGATTTGATCTGCCTGACACATGTCACCTGCCGCGTCATAACACCCTCAATTTCGTACACCTCAATTAGGTCACCCCTCAGCCTCCTCTGTTCTAAGGAAAACCACCCCATCCTATCCCAATCTCTCCTCATAGCTGCAATTTTCATGCCTTGGCAACATGCTTGTAAATCTCCTCTGCACTCTCTCCAGAGCAATTATGTCCTTCCTGTAATGTGGTGACCAGAACTGCACACAAAATTCCAGCTTTGGCCTAACCAGCGTTTTAAACAGTTTCATCATTACATCCCTGCTTTTGCAATCAATACCTCGCCCAATAAAGGAAAGCATTCCATATGCCTTCTTGACCACCTTGTCCATCTGTCCTGCCACCTTCAAGGACCTGTGGGCATGCACTCCAAGGTCTCTCACTTCCTTAAGCCCTCTCAATAACTTCCCGTTTACTGAGTATTCCCTTGCTTTGTTTGCCCTCCCCAAATGCACTGCCTCACACTTTTCTGGATTTAATTCCATTTGACACTTCTCTGCCCACACAAACACACCATTGATATCATTCTGGAGTCAACAGCTATCTTTTTCACTATCAACTACATGGCCAATTATTGTGTCATTTGCAAATTTCCCAATCATGCCTCCCACATTTCAGTCTAGATCATTAACATACACAACAAACAGCAAGGGCCCAACACCGAACCTGTGGAACACCACTGGAATCTGTTTTCCATTGCAAAAACATCCATCGACCATTACCCTTTGTTTCCTGTCGCTGAGCCAATTTTGGATCCAACCTGCCACCTACCCCTGTATCCCAGGAGACCTCACTTTCCTGACCAGTCTGCCAAGTGGGATCTTGTCAAATGCCTTACTGAAATCCATGTAGACAACATCCACCACATTACCCTTATCAATCCTCCTTGTTATTTCCTCATAAAATTCTATTAAGTCAGTAAGACACAATCTCCCCCTAACAAAACCATGCTGACTAGCCCTGGTCAATCCCAGCTTTTATAAGTGACGGTTTATCCTATCTCTCAGAATTGTTTCCAATAATTTGCCCGTCAGACCAACCAGCCTATAATTTTCTGGCCTATCCCTCACATGAGAATTGTAAATTCAAGACATTTCTTGAGCAGGAGCCAATATAGATCAGTAAGCACAGGGTTGATAGGAGAATGGGTCTTGCTATATGAGTTAAGATATAGGCAGCAGAGTTTTGGTCGACCTCAAGTTTATGGAGGGTAGAATGTGGGGGACCAGCCAGGAGTGCATTGGAATAGTCAAGTAATGATTTACATGTTTAAATATTAAGTAAACTCAATTGAATTAACTTAATAGATTATCCATTGAGTATTGCTGAAAAAAGAGACATGTCTAAGCTTTTCATCTTGCACTTGTCAGGGCACTCACAAGAATACCAATATAAGGGGAAGACAGCAATTTGTACTGTATGTGAAGAGAGTGCTAATTGGTTGGCAGGTGGCGTTGCCATGGAGAATGCATCACTGATGGTGACTGACAGCTAACTGCCAAGAATTGTTTGAAATTTAAACCAGGCCGCTTGACCCTGATTGGTCAAAGCATTGTCCCGAGGAATGAATCAGTGAATGGCTGTCACTTGTTTTGTTTAGCTGAAACAGGCGCAATGTGTACACATGTTCTTCCTGTCTGCAAAGAACAGGGCCCTGTGTATTAATATATGTAGCTTCCAGTACACACAAATGCGCCAAACTGCGAGCTGACTGACCATCTTAAATTGGTTGTCAGCGTAATTCTTAGCACATTGAGGATTATTCAGTAAATGTTGTCCAATCACTGATTGACAACTAATGTTGGGCACTATGTTTTGAGTTTTGCAAGCACAGACTAGTTGGGTACAATCTGTACCCTGCCCGTTGTGAACAATGGAAGGGGCATGCTGTTTGATACGGTCTGCCAGTCTTTGGCATGTAATGCCCACATACCTAGCATCACACTGGCACTGAAATTCATATACCACATTACTCATTCGAGAGATTGGCGAATGTCTTTTTGGCTTGATGGCAGCATCCTGTTAGTGGCGAATACCACTCATGTTGCTACTGCATAGTAGCAGCGTGAAACAGCTTCACCTGTTGCTCAAGTTTTTGAGATACCTTGTACTTCCAGGGTAATCTGAGGTAGACTGGGCACTTTTCAGCGCTGAAAGTGACGGCCTTAGGCCAGTTCATGAGCTTGCATGATACACAGCGCGGAATGATCTGATCAGGGTAGCCATTATCCTGCAGGATGCCTTTGATGCGGCCTATTTCAGTATCAAGCTTGCATGGTGAGCAAATGTCTTAGGTCCTATTTACAAGATTGCCAATAAAACTAGACAACATTTGCAGAATGATCCTCAGTGTCCTAGGAAGTACGCTGAAAACTAATTTAAGATTGTCAGTCAGGTTGGCAGTGTGGTGCACTTGCCTGTACTGGAAGCTACATATATTAATACACAGGGCCCTGTTCTTTGCAGGCAGAATGAACATGTACACACATTGCGCTATTTCAGTAAACAAAATGAGCGATAGCCATTCGCTGACTCATTCCTCAGGGCAATGCCCTGGCCAATCAAGGTCAATCTGCGTGGTTTAAATTTCAAACATTTCTTGGCAGTTAACCGTTAGTCATCATCAGTCTTGCATTCTTCATGGCAACACCACTTACCAACCAATCAGCACTCTCTTCACATATAGTATAAATTGTTGTCTTCCCCTTATATTGGTATCCTTGCAAGTGTCCTGATGAGTGCAAGACAAAAAGCTTAGGCATGTCTCCTTTTCAGCAATACTCAAGTTCTGCACCACCAAACGACAATTTAGATTATCCCTTGGGATTAGCTAAAGAAGGTTTTCTCACACCCTCCTTTCTCAAGTGCATGGGCACAATTTGAGCCAAAGTTTAAAGGAAACAAACATTTGTGTGTCATGTTGGGGATGGTGAACTTTTTAAAAACAAAAGCAGCATCTTCACCACTATTGTGTTTATTTAACAAATGAATTTGATCAGAGTGCAATATGTTTCGCATTTTTCTGCACAGAGGGAAGTTACAGTGCTCATTTTCTACATTGCCGTGCAGTTCATTCTCCATTTTTAATCCAAATGCAGTGGTACAAAGAATAGTGAAATTATCTCTGCAATGTATGCTAACTTATTCTAACGATTGTGCATGTCAAAACTGAGAAATCAATGAATTAGTAAAGACTTGTGTCAAGGGTTGACGTGGCTAAATGAACATCTTCACATGAAACGATACGAGTTTCACTCTTCGCTAGTTGACTTGGCCAGTCGAAACGGACAGAGACATTCCACAATCCTCATGGTAACATATTTTATAGCGATGGGCTTGCTTAAGGTTGTGTCAATTGAAACATCCAGATTTGTATAAATCTTTCGTCCTACTGATACAGTTTGCCTGTGCTCTGAAGATATCTGCACAATGAGGTCTGTGTTTGATCTGTGAGGAATGTGGTGGCAGGAACCATTTTAGCACCAAAAAATGTCTCGAGGAAGATACAATTCATTGAAAGAAAACATTTTCGGAAGGGGGGATAAGATTAGCCTAATCCAACTGCCTGAAACATCCTGCTATAATGTGCTGAAACTGAAAATTATCTTAAGTGTGGGATAATTTAAGTTCTCAAATGTGTCATGGGTTCAATATGAGTATCAGATCAATGGAAAAGATGATTAAAGCCAGACAACGGGTGGAATTTTCAGGTCCCGCCTGACAGTGGGGTTTACTGGTGTCGCCAAAGTCAATGGACTTTTGACTGTCTCACTGCATCCACCACGATGGGCCAGAAAATCCCGTCCACTGGCATTAAAGATGGAAAAAGCCTCAATTTCCACTAACTTTGGCCCAACAGGGGCTCCCGTGTAGATTTTCCATTTACTGGGAATGATACATCACTGATTGAGGCCATTTGGCCCACTGCGCCTGTGCTGTCTCTTTGGCAGAGCTATCCAATTAGTCCATTCCCTGGCTCTTTCCCAGTCAGCCTGTGATTTCTTTCCCTTCAACTATTTATCCAATTCTCTTTTGAATGTCACTGTTGCATTTGCTTCCACTACCTTTTTATGCAATAGGTTCCAAATCACAATCACGCACCATGTGAAAACTTGCTTCCTCAGGCCACCCCGAATTCCTTTGCAAATTGCTTTAAATCCATGTCATCAGGTTACCACAAACAGTTTCCTTCACAGTTACTCTGTGAAAGCCACTGAAGATTTTGAACACCTCTATCAAATCTTCTCAACCTTCTCTGCTCCACAGAGAACAACCCCAGCTTATCCAGTTCCTTCCACATGATTGAAGGCCCTGGCACCATTCTAATAAAACTCCTCTGTGCCCTACCCAAGACACTGACATGCTTCCTAAAGTGTGGTTGCCCAGAATTGAACAGAACTCAGCTGAGGCCCATCAGTGTTTCATAAAGGTTTCAAAGAATCACAAAACCTTAATGGCACAGGAGGCGGCCATTCGGCCCATCGTGTCCGCACCGCCTCTCCAAACGAGCATTGTAACCTAGTGCCATTGCCCTGCCTTTTCCCCGTACCCTTGCACGTTGTTTCTATTCACATAATCATCTAATGCCCTCTTGAATGCCTCGATTGGGCCTGTCTCCACCACACTTCCAGGCAATGCTTTCCAGACCAGAACCACTCGCTGTGTGAAAATGTTTTTTCTCACGTCACACTTGCTTCTTTTGCAAATCACTTTAAATCTGTGCCCTCTCGTTCTGGATCATTTTCACGAGTGGGAACAGCTTCTCCCTATCTACTCTGTCCAGCCCCCTCATGATTTTGAACATCTCTATCAAATCTCCTCGCAGCCTTCTTCTCTCCAAAGAGAACAGTCCCAACCTCTCCAATCTATCTTCACAGCCGAAGTTTCTCATCGTTTCACATAACTTCCTGGCTTCGGTACTCTATTCCTCCATTAATAAAGCCAGTGATCCAAAGTCTTCTCAACTTGACCTGCCACCTACAAACATTTGTGTGCATACACCCAGGGGTCTCTGTTTCTAAACCCTAAAATTGTACCATTTTGTTTATATTGCCTCTCTTCGTTCTTGCTGTCACCAATCCTTTAATTTTGTGCAAAAGTCTATTATGTGGCACTTTGTCAAACATTCTTTTTTTTGGAAGTCCAGATGCACAACATCTACTGCTCTACCTTTTCCGATATTTCATCAAAGAACTTGGTAAAGTTAGTCAAACATGATTGGTAAACCGATACCGACCAGCCTACAGTTCTCGGGATGCTAATCGATTTTTCTCCTCAATTACCGTGTCAAAGTTTCCCCATCACAGACGTTAGGCTGCCTTATCTCTCACTCCGTGTAAAAAAAAAACAAGAGTGTAACTTTTGCAATCCTCATGTCCTCTGGCACCACCCCCCTATCCAAGGAACATTGGAAGATTGTGGTCAGATCCTCAGCAATTTCTAACCTTACTTTCTTCAGTAATCGAAGATGCATCCCATCTGGATAGGGCGACTTTCCTGCATTGAGGGCTGCCGATCTTGCAAGTACACCCTCTAGCTACCCAGTATTGCTACTGCCTCCTCCTTTACTGCATGGTAACATCCTTTACTCTAAAGAAGGCAGATGGAAAGTACTCACTTAGCACCTCAGACAAGTCCTCTACCTCCACAAGGTTTGACTTTTTGGTTGCTTATCCATACCGCAACCTTCGTCTGACTACCCTTTTACTATTTGTTTCTTTATAAATGACTTCTGGCTTCCCTTTAAATGTTAGATCTTATCCCCCCCACCTTAATCCTTTTTTAGATCTCTTCTGTACTTTCTATATTCAGCTTCCGTATTATAAACCTTGCAATTGTCATAAGTCTCGTTTTTTGGCGCCATTTTAACCCCTATACCTTTATCATCCAGGGAGCAGTAGCTCTGACTGCCCTGCCTTCTACTACCCACCCACACCCCCCCCTCCCCCTCTCAGAAACGTGTCTATTCTGCTCCCTGAACCACCGCCACTTTGGAGGCCTCCCATTGCTCAATTAGACAAAGGCCAGGATTTTCCGCTCCCATTCGCGGTGGGGGGCGGGGAGTGGGAAATACCGCGAGGCGGCCAAAAATCGGTTTTACGCCGTGCTAAAGCCAGTTTGCGATTGGGCGCTCCAGCTGCCAATGGCGGGCCACGTTTCCCGCGGCAGCATGTCAGGAATGTCATTTCAATATATTTGCATCTGATTATCAGGGCTCCTCACTGGAACCACACCGCCCCCCCCACCCCACACCCCCACCCCCAACGCTGGATCATCAGGGCACGTCAGCGTGCAATTAGACCAACGTGTTTCACAGCGTATGTGAGCGATGTGCAACTGGCGACCTGCACATCGCTCATGACTTCCAAGGTTTGTTTGCCCACTTTTCATTGCGCAGCGCTCAGAGTCATCAATGCCAGGCTTCGCAGGCAGGACCACATCGCTTTCAGTGGGGTGTCACAGGCAAGTCTCTACCTACCAGACCAGCAGTAAGGCGGGGGTGGCTTTTAAGGGGCTACAGGGCTAGGGGTGAACAAGTGGGGATGGTTGCGCTCAGACACATGACTGGGCGGGGGGGGGGGGGTGGGGGGGGCCAGTGTGCTAGGGTAAGCATCCTCAGTGCCAGGATGGGCAGGATGTTACAGAATGAAATAAGCCACTTGGGGCCAGAATGGGAGGGATGCTGAATGAAGGAGTGCTTCAGTTTACATTGTTGAACTTGCAAAGTCTGTCCTTGTCCCAGTTCAGGGAGTGGGAGTCCAGTCTCAGTTGCGCCCAGCAGCATGTTGTGCACAGGGCATTGTCGTAACATCACGCGCCTTACCCGTGGGGTTTCTGGCATCATACTGGGCCGCAGGTGGCACACAGTCAGGGGAGGAATCCACAGCCTATAGATGGGGAAAAGGCACTGTGGGGGTATCCAAGGGTGCAAGTGACCTCAAGATGGGGAGGGATGAGGTCCACATGGGGCATAAGCACATCCACCTCAAATTGTTCAGGGGCTAACAAACGGATATTCACCACAAACACGATAGAATCAACGAACACAGAGGGAGGGTGGAGAGGTCTTGGAGGGAGGGAAACCTGAACATGGAGCTCCTCCAAGATGATGGGGAGGAGAGAGGCACAGCTGAGGCATGTTAGGAACCTTTGTGTCTAATGCTGAGCGGCACCATGGTAGACGAGAAGAAATCAGGAGCTGCCAAGAAAAAAATAATCAAGAAAACGCCACCAAAGGGCGGGAGGAAGAGGAATAGATCCAGGACAGAGAGTTGCTCCATCCAGAAAGTGATGAAGCAGGTTCACCCCGACATCGGCATCTTCTCCAAGGCCATGAGCATCATGAACTTATTCGTCAACGAAGTTTTCGTGTGCATTGCGGACGAGGCTTCTCGCCTGGCCCATTACAACAAGCGGCAGACTATTAGCTCCCGGGAGATCCAGACCGCCGTGCGCCCGCTGCTGCCTGGGGAACTGGCCCAGCACGCCGTGTCGGAGGGCACAAAGGCGGTGACCGAGTTCACCAGCTCCAAGTGAAACACCACAACACACTGGAAAAAAAAGACAAACCAGGAAAGCAAAGCAATGATGCACATTCATGCGAGACTAATCCTGCAAAGTGGCACCAAGTGATCTCCTTGTTTTAACCCCTTGTTGGCAGTGTGGAAATTCCCCAGAGCGATAACGAACTACACAGCAATTGGGTGACTGGATAAGCTTCAGAAGTGTGTTAGAATTATGGCGCTGGACGATGATGCCTCAGACCCCCCTCAAATAATCTCATTTCCTGACTAAATATTGACCCTCATGTTTATTCCAAAGGGTGTAGAATCAGTGCAGTGAAGGAGGATCCCAGTGTCCAAGCGCCAGGCCAAAGCAATCTATAGAGGGGTCCGTCATGTAAGGGAGGGTGGGGGCACACCTTGATATGGACCCGGCACTGGCCATCAATTCAAAGGTGATTACTCTCCGACACAGGAACAAAGCCCTTGAATCCACATTCACCAACCAGTCATTGACAGAGAAAGGATCTTTGGAGACTAATGCTGGCACTTGTCTGTTTCTCATTGATGCTGCAGAGAGGAGACCGTCAGCGATATGGAGCCTGGAATTATTGCTGCCTGCAGGAATCGCATACAGGCAGGAGAGAAGGGGAAGATTGCGATGGAAGCAGCTAGATCACCAATGGGAGGAGCAAAAGCCTGAGGACCAAGGGGCAGCAGAGACCCCTCCGGATACAGCGGAGGAGAGTCACAGAAACGTTGTGCATAGGCGGCTCACAAAACCGAGGGTGTACAGAACTCCTGTCTTACCTGCAGATGAGCGAGAGACAGTGTCGCCAACGCCTCTGCATATCCAGGGATCTGGTGACTGACATTTGTCACATTTTCCAGGAATTGATGCCATGGAGACTGGGAGGGCATCCATTGCCGGTGGCTCTGAAAGTAACGGCCACACTCAACTTCTACACCAGTGGCCGGTTCCAGGGCTCCACTGGGGACCTCTGCGGGATCTCCCATGCGTCCACCCACAACTGCATACGTGAGGTGACAGACACCCTTTTTGCCAAGGCCCACAATTACATCAACTTCGACAGAAATCAAGCAAGCCAGGATGCCAGAGCACAGGGATTTGCTGAGACTTCCGATTCACAGGCACTCATGTGGCTATAACAGTTCCCTGCAACAAGCAGTCCAATACAGGAAAACCACCACTCGCTCAACGTACAAGTAGCCTGTGACCATAAGAAACTTATCATGCAGGTTTGCGTCAGATCCCCAGGAAGCATCCACAACTCTCACGTCTCGAGTAGATCGCAGATCCCAGACATCTTTGAGGGACCACTCAGGATCCAAGGCTGGCTCCTCAATGACAAGGGGACCCACAAAGGACGTGGCTGATGATGCCCATGTAGCATCCACTGAACCCTGCAGAAAGAAGGTAAAACAAGGCTCATGTTACTACCTAAAGGTGCGATTCTGATGCCTGGACAGATCGGGTGAAGCACTCCAGTACACTCCCCAGGAGGTCTCACAGATCATCGTGGTCTGCTGTGTGCTGCACAACCTGGTGCTGCAAAGAGGAGAGGACCTGCCAGTTGCCAACCATGGAGGAGCTGCACATCTCCTCCGATGAGGAGGACATTGAAGAGGATGAGGGCATTGAGTTCGAGGAAGCTGAGGCTGCAGGGGAAGAGGCCAGTGCACGGGCCAGACAAGGCAGGCGTGCACATGAGGCCCTCATAGCCACCAGGTTCCACGAGGTGGATGACGAGTTGCAGTGAAGGCCCTATTGGACAAGTGCCCTCCATCGTGGGCCAACATGAACACCAGTGTTGCTATTCCTCTCATTTCAATCATGCACTTCAATATGAGAGTGAATAGTTACACATCAGGCTCACATTGCCCTGATCCTTTGAAGGGTGATGAAGCCTCGGGAGCATGTGTCTTTGCTGAGTTGAGGTGCTATTGGAGGAGGGAGTCCCGGTGTCAGACATCAGGAGCTGCTGCCTCTTCCAGTGTCGCTCTAGCACCCCAGTCGCAGCAGCAGCCTACAAGAACCAGGAGCTGTTCCACTATCCTCAGTGGCTTGTAGCTGTCTGCCTTCAATCTGATAAAGCTCCTCAAGGAGATCCATCTTCAACAACAGGGCAACACATTCTGTGTAACGTCGATGGTGAAACTGAAGGTGACACTTGGGCCAAGACAGCTGAGGACATTCCGCAGGTATGTATCTAATCAGAGATGACTCAATCCTCTGTGTCACCTTCTCCTCGACCACATTAACATCGGCACTCTCAGTTAGGGATGCTGGCCTGCTTTTATCCTTACCTTACTCTGCATGTGGACCACCTGAAGATGACAACGTCACCTCTTGTGTGCCAGACATTAAAATGCCTCCTCTCTCAGACCTGGCCCTTGCGAACTCCAAAATTCTCTCACACCACGAAGCCCTTAAGGTGACGAGTCGCTGCTAATGAAGAACAGACTTCAGCTTCAGTACATCCTCGCTCCTATCCCATTGCCCCCCTCAACATTGTCTAAAGCTACAATGTGCGCTTCCAGAGAATGCTCAAAGGCTCTGCTGACCACCAAAAATCACCGTTTGCAATTAGCATCCCCCATCTCGGTGAGTGTTTAGGTGATGGGACGCACGGCGCTGCATTCCCAACATGGTGACCAGAGCCTTGTGGCCGTAATCCAGACAATTACAGATCGAGAAACGGTCAAGGTTCTGGTTCGAGCGTCAGAGCAATAATGTGGCCGAGAGGGCAGAGTTTCGGCACCTTGAGTTGGGAAGGTTCTCCCACCTATTGGTGAGTTTAGCAGATATAGACTCAAAGTCAGAAACACAGCTGGCAGACATCAGCGCACACAAGTTCTGAGTATTGGCTCATAGCATGAAAAACCTGCCGGACAACAGAGAGCACATGGAGTTGCACGATATATAACCCTTCTCCAAGCGTTAACACATCTCTCCTTGCACACTACACCATCACCTTTCAAGAATGCAGACAAGATAGGGGAATACATCTGCCTCAATCTTACACAACCAAGAATAAACATGGCATGACCCTGCAAAGCATGTGAACGAGGTCCGTTCCACAAGCACTCTTAACATTAAGGTCGAGGCATCACTGATGTTGAGAATGATCTGGAAAAGGGACACACACTGTGGTGATATGGAAGAACACAACACAGACCAGAAGCCCATGATAGCGACATCTGCGATAAGTGGGGGGGGAGGCACTATGGTATCACACCTGATTGACAGCAACACAGCTCTTCATTAAAAAGAGGCATACACAACAGGAGATATGAAATGGGTGAGATTCTATTTACACTTGTGAACATTATAAACATGTCGTGAACACCCGTGCCACTGTTGTGTTCCTAAATATTTTTAATTTTCCTAACTCCACCACTACGTCTTGGTGCTTCGACAACGTTCACAGTGGAGGTGGAGGGAGCCTGCTGACTACTATGCCCTGCTGTCTGTGATGAATTTGGCAGGCGCCCTCTAGAGGGCCAAGGTGTGGCCCTCATGGAGGGCCCCGGCCTATTTTGGACGTCCTGCTGCACCCTTCTCGGCCTGTGGAGCTGGAGGTGATGGGGGTCACCGGAAGAGGGGATTGGGATCGGCCAGACAGTCCCAGAGTCACCTGGGTGGATGGCCCCAGGGTACCCAGCTTCAGGTCCTTCTCCCTATGGGTGTCCGAGTGCCCCTGGCTGTCTCCATGAGCAGAAAGGGCAGCTGGCGTGAGATCTAGGTGCCCCGCTACTCTCTCGTCTAGCCACTGATGGATGCCACCAATGGCTACAGCGATGGAGTGCCGCTCCTGCATCAGTGCAGGACCAATGTCCTGGACCGAGGTCTCAATGGTGGCCACCATCCTACCAGTGATGGCCTCGGTGCGTTGGCATGCCAGCACTATCACCTCAGACTGAAGGTGGACGGATTCCTCCATTGTGTGTTGCAGTCTGAGGAATGCAGCCGACATCCCTTCCCAATGTTCCCGTGACTGTCGCTGCAGCTTCACCAACTGATTTAGGACCGAGTCCAGAGGCTCGTCATCAGACTCGGACTCAGCAGAATTGTGGCCTCCAGCAGTGCTCCGCTCCCAGAGCCGGGTAACCTCGGATGTCCCTGCCTCCACCTGCTTGAGGACCAGGTTATGCACTAAGCTCACTGGGTCGTGACCCTGAGCCTGTTCCAGAACGAGGTCCCATCGAGGTGTGTCTCCCTGTGCTGCTGGACGGTTTGGGTGAGCGCCGTGATGGGTCTTCCAGGATGCTGTCCTCTGGTTCCTCATCCGAGGAGTTGGGGTCGGAGCTAAGTGCCTGGCTTGTGGATGCCCCCGGGAGCTTTCCAGAGGTGCCTGTGAAAGAAAGGAGAGATAATTAGTGCATTGCAGCCGAGTGCCAAACAGGACAATGCTCTCACAGTATGGTTGTCTGAGGGATGAGCTGGTGCAGGATCCTTCCTTGGGTGTGCACCACATATCTCACCGCCGCCGCAGGCACAATCCATGTCCTCTCCGGCCAGCTCGACGGCTCAATTCTCGGAGGGAGTGAGGACCTTGATGTCAGCCACTCCACCCTCAGTCTAGGGCCTCTCCCTTCAATTGTGTGCGAGATTGTCCTTCATAAGGGCAGATGGAGTGAGAGAGCAGGACGCATGCCAGGGCAGATGATAAAGGTGCCCTGCCAAGTGTGGGTGGTGAGTGCAGCCATGGACAGGATGAGGGCACAGACGGAGATGTGAAAGTGTGCGAGACAGAGTGAGTGGTGATGTCCCTTGAGATGGCAGCATGTGAGACGCCAGTGAATGTGTGATGGGCTGGTGAGTGTGGGAGTGGAGAGTGATGAGATGGTTGACTTACCCTGGTGGCACAGCTGAGATCATTCATTCTCTTTCTTGAATTTTGTTCTCCTCTGATTGAGAATTCTGTTGAAGCCTATGAGAGATGGAAATGCTTATCAGCCGAGGAAGTGTGAGCCATAGACAGGCAAAACTCCCCAACGACCTCTAGCAGTCTGTCAACAACAATTGTTCCTCTATCTTGTATTTCTCAAAGTATTTCAGATATCTGCTCTAGAGTTTTCTGAATGCTAAGAAGTCCTCATCACCCCTGGGTAAGTGGACTGATTTGGCTGACCTCTCCTGTGCTGTGTCAGCACTGAACACTGCTCCCACCGCCTCCCAAGCCGGAGTGGTGAGATTGGCGGACCTCCTCCAGCCATCACGAGGGTTGATCATCGTGGTGGGCCTCGACCGCATCCAACAGCGTTCCAGTGAGACGTCACTGAATTGCGGACGGGCATGCTTCTCCCCTTTGGGAGCCATGTTTTCTGTGGAGCAGTCCTGGGCTGCAGATAATAAAAAAGCCGTTTAAATATGGTACCCGGAGTGAAGAAGCGGTGAGCTCACAGCGGGACGGGCCAATCAGAAGCCGCCTGCCCGCGATCCGGCGTGCTTCCCACGCGTGCAAAACTAACGTGGCTGGAAGCAGACGGCACGGCGCGAAAACCCGCCATTGCAGCCGGCGGGCAGATGCCGGTTTTCGTGCCCGCTGTCGCACTTAGTGCGATGAGTGGGAAAATCCCGCCCAAAGTATTAAGAGAGTCAATATACAATCTCAATGCATTCTGCCACCACAAAGTGAATCCCTTTTACTTGGTGCTCTACAATTTTTAGAACGCATGATGATTTGGGCACCACGGGCAGGATTTCCTGGCACGCCTGCCCGCCCACCACCGCGATCTTCCGGTCCCGCCGAAAGTCACTGGGCTTTTGGCTGGCCCGCTGCATCCCCCATGGCTGATCCCGCCACTGCCGGGCTGGAAAATCCCAGCCTACGAGTCTATGAAAACATCGAAGGCAAGAGACTTCCACCCGGTAGTTTATTCCTTAAGAGCCAAACCATTTACAGATGGTTCCTGAGATGAACTGTGCTGGTTTTAACTGCCACTCTACAACATTGGAACCTGTCTGTGTAGCTCCCAAGATGCTAGCATTGTGCTCTCACACAGGAGTCAAAAATCTGTCCACTTACCCAGGGGTTATAAGGACTTCTTAGCATTCAGAAAACTCTAGGGCAAATATCTGAAATGCTTTGAGAAATACAAGATAGAGGAACAATTGTTGTTGACAGACTGCTAGAGGTCGTTGGGGAGTTTTGTCTGCCGATGGCTCACACTTCCTCGGCTGATAAGCATTTCCATCTCTTTTAGGCTTCAACAGAATTCTTAATCAGAAGGAAAGCACATTGAAGTATTCCTTCCCAAGAAAATAAAATCATCAAGCTGGAGTCCATCAGTCCCAGAACAAAATTGCTCTCACGTAAAGTGACTGGAGTTATTCCAGGGATGTAATGTCCATTTGTTTGGTTTGGCACGTTTCTCCTTGCCCCATAATGCTGCCACTTAATCTGCATTTCTGCTGAAAGTCATATAGAAGAGTTAATCTAGCAATACCAATGCTGCAGCAAAATCTGGAGCACGTAATACAAACAACTCAATTTGCTTGACCAGCATATTACGCGCACTTCTGTTCCAACAATAGCAGGCTGCGGATCCTGAAAGAGTAGAAGCACTAACCGTGCCAGCTAAGCAACAGGTGCAACCTGCCCTGTGAAGGAGATACATCTATCTAGACATAGCACTAGCGTGTAACTTAAACTGCTTCAGTGCATCAAGAGACGTGGTTGGCTTATGATTGGTCTCTGTTTTGAGACATCACCTTGTGTTCTGGACACCATGGAGCTCACTTAAGAAAAACCTCTCAGAGGCAGTCCTGCATCAATAAGCAGAAAAAAAAGACTAACTGCAGATCAGAGAAGAAATAGAAATCAATGCTCAAGTTGCATCAACCTCGAAACTCCCACCATGCACCTAAAAGTAAAAGTTGTGACACAAATTGCTAGTTTCCACCTCTGCAACATATCCGTCTCTGCCCCCTTCATAAGTGCTCTCCTCTCTCTCTCTCTCTGTCATCCCCTCCATACCTACAACGCTCCAAGACATCTGCACCCCTCCAATTCTGGCCTCTTGTACATCTTCGATTTTGATTTCTCCACCACTGGCAAACGGGCCTTCCATTACCTAGGCCCGAGGCTCTAGAATTCCCTCTCTAAACCTCTCCGACTCACCAACTCTTTCTCATCCTTTTAAGACACTTCTTAAAATTTACCTCTTTGACAAAGCTTTTGGTCACCTGTCCTAACATCTATTATATGGCTGGGTGTCAAATTTTCTTCTATAATGCTCCTACAAAGTACATTGGGACATTTCACTCTGTTAAAGGTGCTATATAAATGCAAATTGTTGTCATACTCATGAATATAGTGAAAATCAGCCGAAGTATTGAAGATATTATGATAAACGTCACAAAGATTCAACTAAAAATAGCCTATGTTTGCACACTGTTTTACAGAATGCCTATTTATGCCAAATGTGTGAATATTTTATTACAGTGTACCAAACGCTAAACTTCACTGAGAAACGCTCCAACTTCAACTTGAGTTGTGGATAAGATTTTGATGATAGATTATGATTAGAGTTTGCAGCTCACTTATAATCAAAGGGAATGATCGATTCAAATTGAGCAGTTTATTTGCAGCTCATTTCTCTCCCCATTGCCATTTTTATGCTCTTCCCAGTTTGCACTGTTCCCCAATCTGAACTGGTCAATTGACCTATTCCCAAGTCTCCTGTTTCTCACGGTAAGGAGTTCAGGTTGTGCCTGTCTGTGCATCAGTGATTTAGCTTTTCTTTTTAAATCGATTTAAATACTAGCCGGGTGATTAATTTCGAGTAGGTTTTCCATTAAGCTTTGAAATAAAAGCCCTTCATTTTTACAGAATGGTTCAAGGGAGGATGGGCTTTAACTACAAGGATAGCTTAGAGAAGCTAGGGTTGTTCCCCTTGGAACAGAGGAGAGTAAGGAGAGATTTGATAGAGGTGTACAGGATTATGACGGGTTTAGATAAGGTGGACAAAGAAAAGCTGTTCCCACTAGTTGATGGTACAAGGACTAGGGAGCATGGATTTAAGGTTTTGGGAACGAGATGCAGTGGGGATGTGAGGAAGAACCCTTTTACACGCCGAGTGGTAATGACCTGGACATCGCTATCTACAAAGGCGGTGGAAGCGGAGATGATGAACGGTTTGAAAAGGAAATTGGAGGAAAATAAACTTGCAGGGATAGCGCAGGGGAATGGGAGTGACTGCATTGCCCCACAGAGAGCTGGCATAGAGTAGATGGGCCGGGTGGCTGCTTCCTGTGTCGCACAGACTCAACCATTCTACTGCTTTTCAGGGAGCTACTTGAAAGTTTGAGGTGGCCTATTTTCACGTCCTCTCAGTCCCTCTCCCCAAGCACCGGTGAAACCAGAAGCTTTGCATGGAAGTAGCAGGCATGTGCGTCAATGTACTGAGTGTGTTTGCTATTTTTAAGTTATTGTTCGAATGAACAATGGCACCGAGGCACAAATCTCTTTGCAGCTCTCTCTGGCGAAGACAGATGTATAAAGGACAAAAGTGTCGTTTTCTTTTATTAATAAAAGCTGAAGGAAGGCTTTGTTCCACAACTTGTGTACTGCAAAAAAAAAGAACACGCTGAAATATGTGTCAAGTGATTTTGCTTCTTTTGGGTGGGGATGGGAAACGTGCACATTTATTAATGTAGCTGGTACAGTATCAGTAAAAGCTGCACAAACTACTAAACTTCAACTGTTAAATTTGTAATTTTGTCAGATGTTCTGACCAACAGTTTGGACATTCACAGGGAAAGCAGTGCCCATGGAGAAAGTGGATAACTGAAAAAATCCCTACACGACAACATCTGTGCTGACTTCACCTTAAAACCACTTTCATCTAAGTGGTCCATCACCGTCTTGCTTGTTCCCCTCCCTTCTGTCCGTCCCTCTTTATTTCAGCCCTATTTATATACACACACAAGGTTATTGCCACCCACAGTCTCCTTATACAGGATACATCAATTAATACAGAATCCAAAATCACAGATTTGTTGCAGCGCAAGAGGAGGCCATTCAGCCCATCCTGTCTACACCAGCTCTCTGAATGAGCAACTCATCTGGTTCCATTCCAGTGACTTCTTCCCATAACTCTGCACATTCATCCTTTTCAGATAACAGCCTAATTCCTTTCTGAATTCCTTGATCAAATCTGCCTTTCATCACAATCTCAGTTAGTGCATTGCAAATCCTAGCCACTTACTATGAGAAAGAGTTATTCATGTCTCTGTTGTTTCTTTTGCCAATTACCATTAATCTGTGCGCTCTTGTTCTCAATCCTTTCACAAGTGGGAACAGTTTCTCCCTATCTACATGTGTCCAGGCCTCTCATGATTTTGAATACCTCTGTCAAATCTCCTCTCAGCCTTCCCTTCTCCAAGGAAAACAGTCCCAACTCCTCCAATCTATCTTCGTAACTGAAGTTCCTTATTCTTGGAACAAATCTCATGAATCTTTTCTGTACTCTCTCTAATGCCTTCACATCCTTTGTAAAGTGCAGCACCTAGATCTGGATGCAATACTCCAGCAGAGGCTGAACCAATGTCTTATGCAAGTTCAACATAACCGCCTTGCTCTTTTACTCTATGCCCTTATTCTGTTCTGCCACCTTCAATGACTTATGCACAGATGCACCCTGGTCCCTCTGCTCTTGCACCCCCTTTAGAGTTGTACCCTCTATTTTATATTGTCTTTCCGTGTTCTTCCTACCAAATGAATCACCTCACACTTCTTCGCATTGAATTTCATCTGCCAATTGTCCACCTATTCCACTTGTCTCTGTCCTTCTGAAGTTCAACACTATCCTCCTCAGAGTTCACAATGCTTCTAAGTTTTGTATTATCTGTGAATTTTGAAACTACGCCCTGTATACCAAGGTCTAGGTCATTGATATATGAGGAAGAGCAAGATTCCCAACACCGACCCCTGGGGAACTCCACTACAAACTTCCCTCCAGTCTGAAAAATATCCATTAACCATTACTCTGTTTCCTATCACTCAGCCAGTTTTGTATCCATGTTTCTATAATCCCTTTTATTCCGTGAGCTATAACTTTGCTCGCAAGTCTACTGTGCGGCAAAGTATCAAATGCCTTTTGGAAGCCCACGTACACCACATCAACAGCATTACCCTCATCAACCCTCTTTATTATCACTTCAAAAAGATTCCAGCGAGTTAGTTAAACACAATTTTCCCTTAACAAATCTATGCTGGCTTTCCTTAATTAATCCGCAGTTGTTCAAGTCGTTATTAATTTTGTCCTGAATTGTTTCCATAAGTTTCCCCACCATCGAAGTCAAACTGACTAGCCTGTAGTTGCTGGGCTTATCTTTACACCCATTTTTGAACAAGTGTGTAACATTTGCTATGTCCCTTGCCTCCATGTATAAATCCCCTTTTTGATCCCTAATCAGCACACTCTTCCCTTTACCCCCTTTTATTATTTATATGCCTATAGAAGACTTTAGGATTCCCTTTTATGTTAGCTGCCAGTCTCTTTTCATACTCTCTCTTATTTGCTTTTTCACTTCTCTTCTGAACCTTCTATATTCATCCTGGCTCTACGTCATGTTATCCACCTGACATCTGTCATTAGCACACTTTCTTTTGTTAACAAAACACCATTTAACAATTCAAATAAAATAGTCTGCCCCTAGTAGGCAAATCAATTTGGAAGACATAAAAAGACAATGCGAAATACTTTAACAGAACGGCATTTTTGGAGGGAGTTGAAACACAGGTTTTAATGGCAGGAATCAACCACATTTAACACTCTTAACAGAAATTACTGAAAAAAGTGTTTATACATTAATTAGTTATTTGGCCAAAGAGGTCTTATTTATAGCTTCAGAGAAAGTTAATTATGTAGTATGTTACAACATTACGCTATCTTTTCTCTCCAACCTAGGCTACTGAAGGACCCAAGAAAGTCTATACTGCCTGAATTCAGTTCCCAACAGATACACACCCGCAGCACAAAATGACCTTTGATTCAGGAATAAGTGGTATAAATTCAACAATATCTTTTTGGAAGGGCAGATTGCACAGTGTAATAACGAAAGTTGTATTCACTCCTAATTTGAAAAGAAACTTTGTTAATAAAACACTACTTAACATTTCAAAGTAAAACATTCTACGCCTAATGGACAGGTAATCAAAGACTGAAATCTCTCACTCCCAACTGCTCTTAACTTACCAGTTAAACTTGTTGCTCTGGGTGACTCTTGAACTGATGTGGATTTAGTACGGCCTTGGTGTCTGCGTTTGTTTGTAGCCGATCGTGTTGTTCGAATGTGCACCTCACTGACTTTGAAGAAAACCACCATAAAGGGCTGTCTGTCATGTGGTCCATGATGTCCTATCAGGCCTGCCAGTTTGGGGTTGATGCCTTGACCTGCAAGAACATGAGATTCAAATTAAAAATACACAATCAAAACATTCGTTGTAGTCTATATATGCTTTTTGCAACACACGCTAGTTTATTTTCCAATTCAAAATAATTAGGAATATTCCAAAGGCAACATAGGGACACTGCTTCCTTACAGAAAGAAGTCATCTCAGTGGGGTTATGGGTTGAAGTCAAGTCTAAATGGATAAAAGTCTCCTTTACATGCTGTCTATGGTCTACAATTAATTTGGGTAATCCTAGCCCAGCTTGCAGAAGGCTGCTGAGTAAAGACCAGGAACTGAACACATCTGTTTAGCTCAGTGTCATTTATGGCCTTTTCATGTATAACTTTCAGTGTGTGCCTTTTTCTTAAAGGCTGTATAATGACTTCATTGAAACCCTTCAAACACAAGATCACTGCTTGACAGGCGTACCTGGCCATATGCTCTTTTATAGCCCTGTCCCCATAAACACCCTTGATACTGTGGTGACCTATTCTAAAATTAATTGCTCCTGAGCTGTTTTGCAAATATATTCTCGCTGGTCATATTTCATTCAAAGGATGACATCTTTCTGATTAAAGTCTACAGCTACAAGTCACAAAACATACATTAAAGGCCATGAATGATGGTTCAAGTTCTGTAATTCCCTCTCTCCACCTCTCTCCCCCTCTTTAAGCCTACCTCATTGACAAAGCTTTTGGTCATCTGCCCCAATCTCTCCTTGTGCTGGCCTATGAGAGATCAAGTAGACTAGGCCAATTAGAAGGGGGGGTCTCATTAAAATTCTCAACGATCTTGACAGGGTAGACACTGGGTGGATGTTCCCCTGGCTGGGGAATCTAAAACCAGGGGTCACAGGCACAGGGCAAGGGCTTGGCCATCTAACACTAAGATGAGGAGGATCTTCCTTTACTCAAAGGGCTGTGGAGTGTATTCAAGACAGGGTACATTCAAGACTCAGATCGACAGATTTTTGGATACTAAGTGTATCAAGATATTATGGAGATAGCGCAAAGAGGAAGAAATGAATGGGGAAGCAGACTCAAAGGGCTGAATGGCCTACTCCTGCTCAAGCTACCTATATTCTTATGTGGCATGTCAAATTTTGTTTGATAACGCTGTGAAGCTCCTTGAAACATTTTCCTTTGTTACAGACACTAATTTTTAAAAATTCTTTCATAGGATGTGGGCATCACTGGCTGGGCCAGCATTTATTGCCCATCCCTAACTGCCCTTGAGAAAGTTGTGGTGAGATGACTTCTTGAGCTGCTGCAGTCCATGTGGTGTAGGTACACCCATAGTGCTGTTGCGGGGGGAGATCAGTGAAGGAACGGCGATATATTTCCAATTCAGAATGGTGAGTGGCTTGGAGGGGAACTTCCAGGCGCTGGTGTTCTCATGTGCCTACTGCCCTTGTCTTCCTAGATGGTAGTGGTGGTGGGTTTGGAAAGTGCTGCCTAAGGAGCCTTGAGTTCCTGCAGTGCAAGTAATTGTCATACTCGGGTCTTTTGAACATTCCGGTGTAAATACTGCATGTTATTGATGACACAGAAAAATAATTTTAATCTGAAGGAGGTTGAAAAGACGGGTTACCGAGCCAACCTGTGAGGCAGATGAACATTGTTGGTGATGGTGCCTTTCAGATTCCATCTTTAACTCTGCAAGATAAGCCTTTCCACCATCTACAAGGCACAAATTGGGAGTGTGATGGGATGCTCTCCACTTGCCTGGATGAATGCAGCTCCAACAACACTCAAGTAGCTCGGCACCATCCAGGACAAAGCAGCCCGCTTGATTGGCACCCCATCCACAAACATTCACTCCCTCCACCACCAACACACAGTGGCAGCAGTGTGTACCATCTACAAGATGCACTGCAGGAATTCACCAAGCTTCTCTAGATGGCACCTTCTAAACCCACAACCACTACCCTCTAGAAGGACAAGGTCAGCAGATGCAAGGGAACACCACCACCTGGAAGTTCCCCTCCAAGCCACACACAATCCTGACTTGGAAATATATTGCCATTCCTTCACTGATCTCCCTCCCCAACAGCATTGTGGGTGTACCTACACCACATGGACTGTAGCGGTTCAAGATGGCTGCTCACCACCACCTTCTGAAAGGCGATTAGGGGTGGGCAATAAATGCTGGCCTAGCCAGCAACACCCACATCCCAGAAATGAAAAAAAAAAATAATGCAATACTATCAACTAGAAACTCCTTCAAACCAATTATCAAGCATCATCAGAAGTGTCTACAGAACATAATTTTTATCTTTGAATTATTCAGTTCTTTGTTTCATTTGCTTTTGGGAGTTGGGTGATGCTGACAAGATTATGTTTATTGTCCATCCCTAGTTGCTGTGAAGTGATGGCTCTGACCCTTCTTCAGCAGCTGCAGACTGTGCTTCTACTATAGACACCTTTGCTATTGTTACACAATAAATTTGACTATTTAAGTAGTTACGTAACAAAAAAAAATCATTAAAAGTTAATCATTTGTTCTGATGGTATGCTTCTGACCATTAAATCAATCTTAAAACGTAATACCATCCCATACAAATAAACTTGCCAAAAATCTAGCAAAATTCACTGCGTCTTAGTGCTTTAATATAATTCAAATTTCTTGTCAAGCCTGAAAGTGGATTCAGATAAGCTCCATACTTGGGCTTGAAAGACAAGTTTTAGCAGAACAATCAGGTTACAGTTAACTCCTTTTTTGAAATAAAAAAGAGAAAGGAAATTTTAGGAAGCAAATTATGGGGTAGGGCAGCTTTAAAATGAAACAACAATTTCTTTATTGCAATGTGTGTTCAACTTTTTCCAACTTTCTTCCATCGAGCCCAAGTTCAAACAGCTCACACCCGCTTTCCACGGCAATACGGGGGTAGGGCTCACTGTTCGACTTGAAGTGCGACAATGGAATAACTATTTGTGGAAAACTCTCTTTTCCCCTTGAGCCTGACCGACATGGGTTTTCCGAACGCAGCTTATTCAGCCCAGAAAAATAAAGTTAGGCATCTAATCCAATGGTTAAACAATTATTTTTCTGGCATCCTGTAGTTCCATATGAAATAATGACAGGTCAATTCCAAGAAAGACTTTTTTTTTAAAAATACAGAACTATGTCTAGACATAAGTGACGTGGCAGAAAATAAGGAAAATATTTAACTACGCTTAAACAAATCTGACTAACTCATTACACATTGAACCATACACTAATTCACATCTTTGCTTGTATTCCAATCTGTGATCTCAGTGATGTGAGCAATCCCCTTCTACAGATGTAATATTTATATTAAATATTTTGGGCCTGTATAAAAGTAGAGCTGTATTGCTGTGGACTCCCTTTGATTGGCCAGACTGCAGACTCGAACACGACTATCCCATCAACCAATGAGGTTCCAGTAACAGGATCCAATCAGATTCTAGAACTGTGCCTTAAGTACCAGAATAACCTGTTGTACTATTTAATTAACAAACTCATTCTGAGAAAAGTCAACAATTCAGAAGAAAATTGCGAACTTATCCATAAACTTGTTTCAACAACCACCACCACTCTCTTCAAATTAGCATACTGTATGTTCCCTCATCCAGTCAGCTGATGCCCCAACCTCGAAAGCCCAGAGAGAGAGAGTGCACAAGAGACAGAGATGAAAGGGAAATGTAAAGAGTATGAGTGGGAGAAATTAACCCTTTTACAATGAGAACATTTTATGCGTTGACACGAGGGAAATTACAAACATGATTATATTTCAAAAGTATCTCATTGGCAGTAAAAGTATTTGGGATACCCTGGGGTCAAGAAGAGTATTACATAATTGCAAATTGTTTATAGACATAATTATGCCAATGACCCAACTATCAGCAGTTAACTGCTAAGTCAGTGCCGTTTCGCATGCCAACATTTTAACCTGCTGGTATGTAAATGCCAATTAAAGATGGCAAGTTGTGAAAAATGAAAATGTTAAGTAATTTATAAAATTGTACTAAGTATTTTCAATAAATCCCAAAGAAAACACACTTTTTTGGTTCAGAATGACCGTTCTGACATGATACAATTCAATGAGGAATAGTTCTGACTGGTTGGTTATGTGACAGACACACGGGATGCTCAGAATGTGACTTGTCAAAGGTTTTCTCTCTCCAATTCTACTCTTATTTGTATCTCAAGTTTCTAAACTGCTTTTAGGGAAATAGGTTGGCTGGGTGATTTGACTCCATCAATGCTGGACATTTAAGCAGAGATGTGGAGGAAATTTTACACATTCTTCAAAACGTTTAGAGTTCTTGAGCTCCCCTAGTGCTGCAAGAGATTTGAATTAACTAGTGTAGTTAAAGTTGGACTCTGCCTTGGTTATAGTTTCTTGCCCAAGTGAGTGCATTTCTCACACACACTGCTTGAGAATGAACAAAAAAAGAATTAAAGGTATCATTTATGAAAAGAAACACAACAAAATTACAATCCATGTACTTGCATAGAATTTAAAGGCCATTCAGCCCAACAGGTCCATGCTGTCTTTCTTATGTGCCACATAAGCCTCCTCCCACCCTACTTTTAACCCCATCAGCATATCCTTCTATGCCTTTCTCCCTGATGTATTTCTCTCGCTTCCCCTTAAATGGATTCATGTTTTTTGCTTCAACTACTCCCTGCAGTAGTGAGCCCCACATTCTAGCTGCTCTCCGGGTAACAAAGTTTCCACTGGATTCATTGGTGACTGCCTTATAGTTACGATGTGCAGTTCTGGTCTCGCCCTCAAGTGGGAAAACATCCTCTCCACGTTTCCTGTTATCAAAACCTTTCCATTTTTTAAAAAAAAGACCTCTATTTTGACATCCCTCAAGCCTTCTCTCTCCTAGAAGAGTCGCAGCCTGTTCTGACTAACCTCGTTTTGCCCACGCAAGACTAAAAGGCTGAATTTGAGCCAAGTGTCTTATCAACGTTTTCAGTTCTTCATAATTTATAACACAAAAACTGTACTTAACAGCCAGATCAACTCTTTCATTTTGGCAGAAAAGGAGCCCCACCCCAGTTGCTGAAATGTTCGTCTTGCCCTACAAGGTTCTATTTCCAAAAAATCATTAACAAAATAAAATTTAATAAAATAAAACAAAACACCAGTCAATGCCACACTAACTCCCTTGATACCTCCAACTGAATAGTTGCAGAATTGACAATGTTCAGGAGAGTGTAGGTATGGACATCAAACCAGTAAAGGTTTAGTCGTTATACTCAATACACCCGTTCTTTTAAATATATGGATTTAACTCCTTCTGCTAAATGTTGTGCTGTTTATACTGCTCCTGCTCCTGCCAATTGCATTGTTTGAATGTACCCACCGAGAGTCATCATCACTGGAGCATAACTGAACTGAATAGGAAATGAAATTTTTGTCTAGCGCCTTGTTTCTACAATCTAATTTACCAATTTTGGGGTGTTCTAGCAGTTTCTTCAAGTCACGAGAGAGAATCTAGTCCAGTGATGATTCTATTATGGGAATGGCTGTTCTGATTGCAACATGATTACCATTTAACCTTTCTTTAGTTTCTTAATGCAGCAATATTGTTACAGAGACCAATATTTCTGCCCACGGTGATTGTAATATTTAATAAAATATTTTATTTTTTCTTTATTGGAATATGTTTCATGGGATTTGGGTGTTGCTCGCTAGGGGAGCTATTATTGCCCAACTGTAATTATCCTCGAGAAGGTGGTGGCGAGTTGCCTTCTTGAACCGCTGCAGTCCATGTGGTGTAGGTACACCCACAGTGCTGTTAGGGAGGGAGTTCCAGGATTTTGACTCAGCAACAGTGAAGGAACTGAGACATATTTCCATGTCAGGATGGTGACTGGCTTGGATAGGAACTTCAATGTGGTGGTGTTCCCACATGTCTGCTGCCCTTGTCCTTCTAGGTAGTAGTGGTCGTGGGTTTCGAAGGTGCTGTCGAAGGAGGCTTGGTGAATTCCTGCAGTGCATCTTGTACATGGTACACACTGCTGCCACTGTGCGTCGGCATTGGAGAGAATGAATGTTTGTGGATGGGATGCTAATCAAGCGAACTGCTGTTTCCTGAATGGTATCAAGCTTCTTGAGTGTTGTTGGAGCTGCACTCATCCAGACAAGTGGAGAGTATTCCATCACACTCCTGACTTGTGCCTTGTAGAATGCAGACAGGCTTTGGGGAGTCAGGAGGTGAGTTACTTGCCATAGAATTCCCAGCCTCTGACCTGCTCTTGTAGCCACAGTATTTAATTGGCTAGTCCAGTTCAGTTTCAGGTCAATGGTAACCCCCAGGATGTTGATAGTGGAGATTCAGTGATGGCAATGCAATTGAATGTCAAGGAGCGATAGTTAGATTCTCTCTTGTTGGAAATGGTCATTGCCTGGCACTTGTGTGTTACGAATGTCACTTGCTGTTTGGCAGCCCAAGCCTCGATATTGTCTAGGCTTGTTGCATTTGGACATGGACTGCTTCAGTGTCTGAGGAGTCGCGAATGGTGCTGAACATTGTGCAATCATCAGTGAACATCCCCACTTCTGACCTAATGATGGAAGAAAGGACATTGCTGAAGCAGCTGAAGATGGTTGGGCCTAAGACACTAACCTGAGGAACTCCTGCAGTGATGCCCTGGAACTGAGATGACTGACCTCCAACAACCACAACCATCTTCCTTTGTGCTAGGTATGATTCCAACCAGCAGAGAGTTTTCCCCTGATTCCCATTGACCCCAGTTTTGCTAGGGCTCCTTGATTATCTATTAAAAGTCACAAATGAGTAGCTTTAATTATCTCTCGACTCTCTATCCATTTTATATGTTTTACTTAAAGCTGCCCGGTTTGCATGATGGTAGCAGGTAACATGAAGCAGATTGGAGGGTAGGTATTTGGGGTTTTGGAACAATAAAGGAGGTAGTTTTGGGGTACAGCAATACTGATGGAGATTTCCAGGATTTGACAAGAGCGGTGGGGGTTGAGGATATGAGAACACTTTTGGGATAAAGGCCTGGGGCCATTGCCAGAGTTGGAATCAACAAGGAGAGCAGGAGGAAGGGAGGGATGGGAGGTGCCAGCAGTGGAGAGCACCAGACTGTGGAATACGGAAGATGGTCCAAGTGTGGAGCAGCAGTCTGGTAATGTTAGGCAAATACAACACTGGGATATACTGGACTGGGGGGTGGGTTCTCAAGATCTGGCATCAGTGGTGCGGGCAGTGGTCAAGATCTGATACGGGAGTAGGGGAAAGCTGACAGTCCTGCAGTATCGACTGGATAGAGGTACCAAAATCTACCAGTACTTGGACATGGAGGATCCTGATGTCTACTAACCATGGGGAAGGAAGTTCCAAGTCTGGTCATACTTGGAGCTAGATACTGGGACCCTAGCTCCGGGGGCATTGCAGGGAGTGGAATCTGAGACCAGTGGAGGGTACCAGGGTTGGCACAATTGCCTTCAGTGATGCTCCTCCTCCCAAGGACTGCTGGTACTGAACAGCCGCTGACCTCTGATGGCCAGCAGCTCTTGGAGGCAGGTCATTCATCCTGGAAGCCCCAGGAACCTCGACAGAAAACAGGTTGGCCCCCAATTGGATTTAAGTAGTGTTGGGGCGCTGAGAAATGGCTATGGTGGGGTTGCCACTGGCTCTCCAGCAGGCAGGCGGGTCCAACATGGCAGCCATTAAACCCAGCCCATTGCCTGCACTGTTTTCTGCAGCACAACACTGCCTACACTTCTAAAGTAGGTTTTGGCTGTGAAGTGTTCTATAAATTCTACTTTATTTAAAGCTGTAAAAACAGTTTGCTACACAGTGCATTTATTTCATTTACTTCATTACAATAGCTCCATTCCAGTGCAAAAGTAAGCATTAACAAAAGGCAGAATTCCTGCCACAGTCTGTGGTCAAGTGCTTATGCTAAAATATGAGCAAGTTATTAGCACAAGTTCCATGCTTCAGCATGAGTAGCCAATGAAGGGGTTTTCACATATAACAGAAGCAATGCCCAAAGTACTTGAGCCCTAGAACCTAATGAAGAAGTGGGAAAAGAGACTGAAACACTGAATTGGACAATTATCACACCTTAGAAAAAAGTGCTCGTAAACACCTTTAACAACAATCTAACACATTAATTCTCAAAGAGGGCTTAACACATCAGTCTTCACGTTGGAACAGGCGATTCTATGATGGCAACAGGAGCCTGTGGTCGGGGTGCTCTGGCCACTATCGGATAGTAAGAGTGGAACCAAGTAAGGATAGTCCCACTAATCCTGACAATAGATAATTGATCAACCATGCCCAAGGCTGCAGAGACATCAAGGAGAGATAATGCACCACTTCGGTTACGTTCCAATAGAATCTCTGGTCTAGAAAGGGATCTCTTTAAAGGTTATCGAACAACGCAAAGGAAATCGAGGAAGAAATCTCAGGAAGAAATCTGTAGACAAGTTCAAGCAAAGATCAAAAACCACGTTGGAATTGTTGGTGATAATAGGTACCAGATTGAGATAGGGAAAATGTATTGAGAAAGAGAAGAATTTCCTCAGTTAGCACAGTCACTTCAATAGGAATGAAGTGTTACTTAACCCAGTTCTAGGTAATGAGGCAAGCAGGCAATTTAGGAGGCATTAGCAATGTCAATATAATTTTTATAACTTCTTTATAATGGCACACCTACTCTAAGCCCAATCTAACTCAGGTCTGGTACAAGTTGAGCATTAGCTCTTTGCTCTTGTACTGTTTACCTCAAACTGCAGAATCAAAGGTTCTGTTTTCCTTCTTAAAGGCAACTACTTCACCATTGGTGACGTGCATTTATCTTCCTAGACTTTAGGCTCTGGAGTATCCTCCTTACACCTCTCAACCTCACGTTCCTTCGTTAAGACATTCCTTAAAATCTACCTCTTTAACCAAGCTTTTAGAAGAGGAGGTGTGTCTGTGTGCGTGCGTACACGCACATGGGGTGGGGGTGGAGGGGTGGCGGTGTGCGCTGTTGGGAAGAGGTGTGTGAGGTCTGTAGATGAGGGAGTGGCGGGGGGGTTGAAAGGAAGAGGTGTGTGCATGGCTGATAGGGGGGGTGCATGGGGAAGAGGGGGGTTGGGTAGGTGTGTCTATCTGTAGCTGTGTGTGTAGCGGGGTGAGAGGAGCTTCACGATTCTTCTCTCACCAGGGAATACGGTAATTGACTAAAACCTACAGAGTACCTAAAATAACATTTTTACAAAGTACTTTAGAAACACAGATTTTCATAGTTATATGATGTATTATTACATCTATAAATAGACAAACGTTTAACAATTATATACCGAATGTTACCATGCTGCTTTATTGATGTTTTGTTTTTGCTGGCATCTGGGGTCACGTTAATTTGAGTGTTAAAATTGGGTTACACTGAAAAATAGTTTGGGATGCACAGAGTTAGATAGCTGCTTGATTAAAAAAAGGAGGTATATTAACAGTTATGGGGTGTGAACAAGATAGTTTGAAGGAATAATTGGGTCAGGTGTTTGGAACACTGTCAAAGACCTAGTGGGACAAATGATTAACCGCTATCCTTTAACTTGCTATTGTGCACCAAAAGGTTTTGCTCTCGAGCTTTCCACTCTTGTCTTTACCAAAGCATCCAGCCTTCAACAATAACCTGATTTTAAGTCTAACCTCTGCATATCAAACGACCCCAGATTCACAGTGATGATAAAGGACCCCAAGCCCACTCTTAACCACGACTGTGCGCATCAGTACAGGTCAATTGGCAGCATTTGTATTTCTCAGCTAGGAGGTTGGAAATTGGGCCTCCATATCAGTACAGAGGGGATGCTGCATTATTGGCAAACAATTCTTTAATACAATAAAAGTGTAGCTCCCATCTGCTTGCTCAGCTGGACATTACAGATCCCATGACGCTGCTTAAAGAACAGAGAAATTTCCTAGCATGTGGGTCAGTATTTCTCCCTCAGCTGTAACAAACAAGTGTACAGATTAACTGGGCGTTTATCTTGGTGTTTTTTGTGAGGTGCTGCTGCTGCTCAATTGCTGTAGCACTTCCTAGACAAGAGATTTTATTATAAACTTAACTACTTCTGAATTCCAAAGTGCTTGGAGAAGTTTTGCTGTGAAAACAACAGGAGGGGGGCAGTTTTCAACTGCCCGCCGCACATTATTTGCCTGAAAAATGGGCAATTGGCGGAGGAGAAGTCAGGTGGGCCCTTCAGGCGACTCTTCGACCCCAAGGCCCACACCATTCAACTTTCAAAGCATTGGTTTAAACGGGTGCTCAGCACTCCCAGGAGGTAAGTTGAATATGGAAATCGAGCATCCTATGCCCATTGTGGGGGCACAGACCACAATTTTTGCGTAAAAAATGGACAGACCACGTGCCACAATTGAGACACCCAGTTGCACCAGCTCTTGAACGGCCTAACCAGCCATCCTTAAGAGGGACCCGCTGCCCACCTTTCGAGGAATAGTTTTGCTTATTGTTTATCTTTAAAAAAAGAGTTTTATGGGACCAAGAGGCCCAACTTGCTTATTGGATCCATGAGGTTTTCCAAACCCAACGAGCTGCTGAGATTGATGCCTGCAACTCGCTACTGAATTCAAAATGAGGCCTGACCCTGAAAATGGCCCCATTTTGGGCACAGTTTGTAAAGCTCCCTTTATATGAAGGCAAGTATTATTCATCTGTTTACAAGGTGTGGCTCCTAATCTTGGGTGAGGTGGGGTGGGGTGGGGTGGGGAGGGTGGGGAGGTGTGGAAAGGTCAGTTAAACAAGACAGGTGCCAACAACTTTGGTCTGGCACTAATTCGTGAGCCTGACCACCATTCTATGGGTGAAAACTCAGACAGTATTTACTCACACCAGTCAAGATGTGAGAGCAATTGAATAGCTGTTGTGCCAATAGTTTCCCCCTACTTGAAAAAGCGTTCTGCCATACGTCTCAGAAAAGTTTGGCTGAAAGCTTTCCAATCTGGCCAGACGTTTGGCAGCTGCTTGTAGACATGTGGTAAGCATTCCTCCTGCATGGGGACAAGCTTTGAAACTGACTGGAACCTGTGAAGAGGATTTCCGGAGAGGGTGTCACCTGGGACTTTTCCATAGTTCAACCACAAACCCCAGTTGTACAAACAGGCTTATGGCGGGGGGGGGAGAGAAAAATAGCAAGCACCTGAGCAAGCCAATAGAGCACCATGCTGAGTCAGCAATCCTATAGGCCAGTCACTTGTGGGTGGGATGCAAACATACGTCCAAGACAGGTTTACAGGTATCACTGACACTCTAAAGATTCGAAGGGATTGAGACTAGGCCAAAGGGCAATGTGCGTGTGCCAGCCAATAGGAATCACAAAACGTTGAGCTTCCCTTCCAACCGGCTACATGGAAACAAGTTATGTTTTAGGTCTACAGGTCTCATCCCATCTGCTGGGCATTTTGCCCGAGAAACTGAAGAGAGTTTTGGATCGATGACACCCTACTCCTTCAGATGACATAATTTTAGAATCAGGTCTTGCATTCTGCTCAGTGTTCTGGCAATACTTCCTTACCTCAGGAATCTACTACTTCCAAATATCAGGAGCAAAAGAAAACGAGCACTGCGTACTACCGAGCGAAACACAGCTCGGACTCCAATTTCAATTCTTGGTCAGTGCCATGTTTTTTGTGGGGGAGCTGGATCATTTGAGAGGGTAGTCACCTCTGCCCTTTCGCGAGTCACCCCAGGCCCAGGTTAAGGGCCCCACACTGAGGGTTACGAGCCACGGCCAACAGGTGAACCAGCGAATATTCAACAGAGATGGCAGAAGACCTACGGCCTCGAGGGACGATGGCTGCTTAACAGGTGGAGTGTTCCTCGGGTAGAGGGCTTGCGTTTCCATTCAGCACATGTGAGGGATGCAACGGGAAACCGCCTCATGTATTCTTACCCTTGGTCATCTTGTTCACTGAAATTGAAAATGGGAGGCACCTATGAGCAGAGCACGGGACTGCGAGGTGTGGAGAAATGGGCATAGGGTCTCACTACTACTACAATGCTATTTGACAGAGTCAGGATAATCGGGAGCTTGGCGGGGAGTGGGGGGCTTCATTACAATTGGCCTCATTAACTTATATTTACCCAGATTAAATGTAACTGGTGAGGAACACTTAATCAGGATCAGAAACGGTTCCCTTTACACATTTAGCTTTATGCACTGTTTGGCTGTTCCGAAACCAATGACAAAATATTAGCGTTCACACTGATTCAGTCATATTCCTTTCTGAAATTAGCCCCTGCCCTATCCCGGACCAGCTGATCTGAACCAGGTCAGGAGTAACTACTTCAGTCCTTCATTTTCTTTTTGTGAGTCGCTTCAGTCCATTTTGATTAAACTTGCAGAGGGTAAAGTTATAATCCACAGGGAGGAATTGAAGGGTCCAGAAAGAAATGTTTCCTGCATTCGAGTCAGAAATGTTCAAGCTAACTTCAGCGCAACTAAAAACCTGTAAAAAGCATACAGCCAGAAGTCAACTAAAAATAACAGAATCTCGCACACTAGAAATAGACACTGTGTTGTCAAGAAAAAAGATTTCGTCTGCAGCACTGTAAATACAGATGGAGTGGAAAAAAACCTGTTGCTATCGTATAAAGCAGCATTGGAAGACAAGTCACTTCTATTCATAAAGGGACATGCACGCATCCAGTTTCTTGGATATACACAGAGTTCTGCACATTTTATGGTTTACTAAATAATCTTGCCACAGCTAAAGCAGGGAGTGTGGCTCCTAATCTTGGGTGAGGTGGGGTGGAGAGGTGTGGAAAGGTCAGTTAAACAAGACAGGTGCCAATAACTTCGGTCTGGCACTAATCCGTGACCTGACCACCATTCTATGGGTGAAAACTCAAGACAGTATTTACTCACACCAGTCAAGATGGTAATTGCCAATACCTTCAAATACCTCCCTACAATAATCCAAAAGGAAATCCATTAATTAAAAACACTTACTCCATAAATGGAGAATTATTAGACTGGGATGGGGGTGGTAAAAATTAATTGACTGGACTCAAAAGTAGGCAGATTTGATTCAAATTAATTTAAAAGGAATAAAGCTTTTCTGAAGTGAAAAAAACCGAAGCGTTGGACAAACGTCGCAGGTCTGGCAGCATCCGTGGAGAGGGAAACAAGAGTTGACATTTTAAATCATTATGACTTCTTTGGAACCTAACACTTCCGAGTTCCGAAGGAGTCATATTGGACTCGAAATGTTAACTCTTATTTCTCTCTCCAAAGAAGCTGCCAGATCTGCTAAGTTCTTCCTCACATTTTGCTTTTATTTCAGATTTCCAGCATCTGCATTGTTTTGCTTTTATTATAAAGTTTTCCAGCTTCGTTTTCACACAAAGATTAAGCTATTAATGGGCTAAAGAATAGGGGTGGGGGGGGGGGAAAGATGCATCACCCTCGCAATAACTAACACAACTTCACCGAATGTTTATTTTGTGCAACAGTTAAATACATTGCACTGTTATGCCTAACCTTAAATCAATGAAGTAGGCGACACAGGGGAGTTGACCCTCGCTTTGTAAGCAACGTAACTGCTTAAGTCTACCCACCATCAGCGGCCTGCACGTGCAGCTGGAGTCCGAGGTTGTGCTGTGGGCTCATCACCCATAGATTGCTGGTAGCAGTGATGTCAAAAACCTGCCAGCCTTCTTCCGAGGCCCAAACCATCCGGGTATCCAACAGGTACAAATCCGTATCCCTGCCGAAGGGGAGGAAAAGAAAAGGTGAATTCTTGAGCCTCAGAACACTCCCGTAACACCTCTCGGGCTTTCGCAATTAATTACAGTCAGGTTTCTGAAACTAAAATCCAAATTGTTTTCAGATAGAAGCTTGTAACAAAAGCACCCATTGCCAAAACTAAATTGTATTTATGTGTAGGCCAGGCCAGGGTTGTTTTTTTTTACAGAAATCTGATAGCGACATAGTCACCATTAAAGATTCTACCTTCCTTATGAACAGAATTTAAATTCCTCAACTGGCATGGTGGGTCTTGAACTCCCGATCTCTGGATCGCTAGTTCCGTAGGTGTTAACTTTGGAAAGCAGCCAAGAGGCCTCACAGTCAGTACACATTACTGCAGCAGCTGAGTTTCTCATCTGCTTTCAAAGACAGGAGAGAGGGTGGAGTTTTGATCATTAAGGAGGATGTAGTTGTTCTGAAGAGGAATTACTGACTGCAGGAAGGAATTAAAGCAAATTGGGTGCAGCTGGATCAAGTAGTTGGCACAAAATTTTACCAGCTCCATGGCCCTCGGGGCAAGGATTCAAGATGAGGCATTGTGTATGCAAATAAGGGATACACAAAGTAATATCAGTGTTAATTACCCAGTTACTCACTTGGCTCATAGCGATCAGTCAAAACTTGATGGAGGCAGGGTGGAAACATTTATGAATATTAATGCATTTTTCTTGACTTAAGTGTCAGCCGTGGCTCAGGTGGTAACGCTCTCGCCTCTGAGCCAGAAGGTGGTAGGTTCAAGTCCCGCCCCAGGAAGTGGGTGCAAAAGTTGAATCTGACACTCCAGTGCAGTGCTGAAGGGGTGCTGCACTGTTGGAGGTGCTGCTTTTCAAATGAGAATTTGACCTCAGGCCCCCTCTCAGGTGGATGTAAACGATCCCATGGCACTATTTTAAAGAAGAGCAGGGGAGTTCAACCAAGTGTCCTGGCCAATATTGATTCCTCAATCAACATCACAAAAACAGATTATCTGGCCATTATCACGTTGGTTTTAGTGGGAGCTTGCTGTGCACAAATTGGCTGCCACACTTCTTACATTGCAACCACGACTACCCTTCAAAAGTATCTTATTGGCTGTCAAGCACTTTGGAACATCTTGTGGTCATGAAAGGCACTACATAAACGCAAGTTTTTTCTTTCGTATTCAGGATGTCGCAATGAATAATTTCCTAGTTTTAGTGCTTGGCAATGACTTCTGCAATGGAATCTGACCTCCATATGCAGGGGACCATGTGGGCAAGTTATCGTAGCTCCATTAAATTTCAATTAGTCAGACCTTCCTGCTGCCGATAATTTAATTAGTGCGAAGATTTCTCAAAGGAGAGGGGCTGATTAGGGGATTGCTAGATAAGACTTTGAGATGACAAGGTTTCCAAAATAACACAAGCAGTATATTTTGCTCAAGGGAACAGGGTGTTTAAGTTGGATAGGGAAGGGCACACTGTGAAGTGGGGCATCCATAGGAAATACAAAAATGTTAGGCTAGATCACAGGACGCTCTTGCCTTCCAGAACGGGTTAATGAAACGTGTGATCGGTGTGGATTCACTGTAGCCCTATGGACAAGTTCCTAAGAGTCCAGCACTATCTCAGGCTAAAATGGAAGTTGCTGAAAAGCAACTATAATCATTGATTCCAATTACTTACTTGATGAGACCTTGCTCCATTGCTTTGGAGTTTGGAAAGGGATTTGCCATTTTTTTTGTCTCCCCCAAGAGATTGTGTTCAATTGCTCCATTGTCTGTGGCTATGGATACAGTTACCTGGGCTCCAAGCTCTGGAATCACCTCCCTGCACCTCTTTCCCCCTTTAAGACGCCATTTAAAACCTCTCTGGCCCAGCTTTTGGTCATCTGCCCTAATATCTCCTTATGTGGCTCCATATGTGCTCCTGTGAAGAAACTTCAGACATTTAGTTCCATTAAGGCGCTGTGTAAAAAAGCTGTTGTTGACACCATAAAGATTGGAAAAATACAAAAACCATAAAGTAGACAAATAAGGCAAAAAATGTCAAAAGTGGTGATGGTCTTAGCTTGGCACCTATCAGGCTTTAGTCATTCAGTAGCCTCAGGACTGGCATTGCAGAGTCTGGAAAATCCTGGTAGAATTGAGCAGCCACTCACTAAAGGGGCAGTGTCCTCGATTCTACCACAGCTACAGAGGGTTCCTTTATTCTTTCTTTTTGAGTCCCCAGGGTGTGGTCATTTACCACACAGCTTGCCACCCGACACTAAAACAGTTCAGACTGTACCAGGGATGACGTGTCAGCTTCAAGCTAGGCAGACAGTCTCTCATCAGGCTGGGTGATGAGGAAGAAGATTGAGAGGGAGCAGCTCGTCCCCATTCTGTTCCATAAAGATAATTGGTCCAGATTGGTCTCCTGTTGACAATTCCATAGAACAGCACCTCCCAAATACCTTTGAACAGTGGGAGTTGTGGCACGCCCTGGATTTTCTCTGGAAAGTTCTTGCAGCATTATGACATCTGATGTTCGTAGGTTGTATAATCTGAGAGAGATGTTATAGCCGTTCAGTACTTGCTGGGCTTATAGTCCTTGTTATCATTCTCAATTGTTTTAATTGTACAGCAACTAGTTCTGTGTTGGAAGGGTTTAACCAAAGGAGTGCAATAGTCTCCAGCTGATCAGCAGAGCTGGTGCCAAGCTAGACAACATTTGTGCATTAGCTTCCCAAGTTGAGCCTATTATCAGGTCATTACTGCTCTGGATCTTCTGAGATACCTTGGTGAGGTGCTTCAGGTAGGGAAGTGTGCAATCTAGAAATTATTCCTAGATGTAGTGGCTTTGGGTCACCAAGAGATGTTGCATTCTTGTGACGTGTGGGCATGGTTAAGATGAAAACACGACAACACTGTCTTCAACACACTAAGTTTCAGCTTCCACATCGTGTAACAGCCATTGATGACTGAGATGTCTTTGGTCAATGGGGGTGCAGTGCTCTTATGCTCTCATTTTGCATGCTATGTTCACCCCAAGCAGCAAACCACAAACTAAATCCAGTTACCAGTTCCTTTATGGCTTTGAGGAACCATAGAGCAGTTACAACATAGAAAGGGGCCATATGGTCTGTCATGTCCACGCTCTTTGCATGTGCAACTCCCCTAGTTCCACTCCCCTGCCATTTCCCTGTAGCCCTGCAAATTATTTTTCTTCAGACAATTATCCAATTCCCTTTTGAAAGCCACGAATGAAGCTGCCTCCGCCATTCTCAGGCAGTGCATTCCAGATGTCAACTATTTACTGCATAAAAGATTTTCCTCATGACACCATTGCTTCTTTTGCCATTCACCTTAAATTGGTGTCCCCCGGTTCTTGATCCTTCAGCCCGACAAGGACATTTTCTCCCCGCTTACTCAGCGTTTTGAACACCTCTGTCAAATCTCCCTTCATTTTCTCCTTGGATCTCCAATCGATGCCCGCAATTGAAGTTCCTCATCCCTGGAACCATTCTCATGAATCTTTTCTGCACCTTCTCTAATGCCTTGACTATCTTAAAAAATACTGCGGAGAGTTTTACAACAAGGGGTGGTGTATTTTTATCTCCAAAAAAAAGAATTTGACAAAAAGTGGCTACTATTTGAACTTGAAACAGTGGGGATTCAGGCATGAGCTGGGAGTGGATAAAAACTGGATCAGATGCACTGGTTCTTCATTGGAATTATGTTGATGTATTGGTGTCCCCTGAGATGGTTGCCCTAGGGAATCAATCATAAAAACTTACAGCGCAGGAGGCCGCCATTCAGCCCTTCATGCCCGTGCTGGCTCATTGAAGGAGCAATTGTGTTTAGTCCCATATCCTGTTGGGTTTGTTTTGTCCTTAACCCCATAAATTCCTCATGCTAAAGTACCTGAACAACTCCCTTTGGAAATCATTTATCGAATCAGCTTCCACCACCTTCTCAAGTACAGAACTTGGACCCTGACAACTCAGTGAAAACATTTCATCTCGCCTAGATCTTTTGTCAATGATTGGTAATCTATGACCTCTTGGTATTGACCCACATGCCAGAGAGAATAGATTTTCTCTATCCACCCTGTCAAAAATCTATCATCTTGAAATTTTCTGCTGGTCCACTTCGTCTCTATCCCGAGGTTAACAGGCCCAACTTTTCCTGATAACTGAAGTTCCCATCCCTGGTAAACCTCCTCTGCACCCCTTTTTTAAATATCTTTCCTCAAGTGTGGTGCCCAGAATTGCCCATAATACTACAGCTGAGGCATAACTGCAGATTTATAAATTTCCAGCATGATCTCTTTTGTTTTATATTCTACTCCGCTATTTGGAACACTCCAAATAACCCCATATGACCTCCAAATAACCTCCTCCAAATAACCCATGTGCTTTTTTAAGCCAGTTTACCAACTTCCCCTGTCACCTTTAAGGATTTGAGTATATGGACACCGAAGTCCCATCCACAATTTCCAAAATAGTACCGTTTATAGTATTCGATCTTTCCACATTAATCCTCCCAAAACCTGCCCCAACTAATATCTATGTACATATAATTTCCACTGGAGAGCACTGGCTCCTGCACCGTTACCTCTGGAATCGCCCCATGATCTATTCTTGGACCCCTCGTACTTCTCATTCATATGCTGCCCCTTGGCAACATCAGATTCCATGATGGCACACAACTTTAGCTCACCATCACCTCTCTCAACTATTCCATTGCTCGTCACCAGACATCCAGTTATTGGGTCAGCAGATATTTTCTTCAATTAAATACTGGAAAGATCAAAGCTAAGGGCCTGGGCTTTTGGTTACCTGATATCTCCTTTCGTGGCTCAGTGTCCGATTTTGTTTTATAATGCTCCTGTGAAGCACCTTGAGACGTTTTATGTTAAAGGTGCTACGTAAATGCAAGTTGTTGCTATTGCCTTCCGTCCCCGCCACAAACAACTTGCATTTATATAATGCCGTTAACATAGTAAAGCAAACCAAGGCACCTCCACAGGGGCATTATCACACAAGATTTAACACCAAGGCACACGAGGAGATATTGGGGCAAATGAAAGGGGTTACGTTTTGAGAGGCGTCTTAAAGGAGGTAGTAAGGTAGTCAGGTTTAGGGAGTGAATTCAGGAGCTTATGACCTAAGCAGCTGAAAGCACAGCCACCAAAAAATACAGCAACAATAACAGCGATACACAAGAGGTCACAATTGGGGAACGTAGTGCTCTTAGGGGAGTTGTCGAGCTAATCCAACAATTCTGAATCCAATTGCAATGATCCCACTGCTGCCTTGGGTGAGATCAGCTGACATGACACAGAAGATAAACTGAACCTGGAATCTTCCTAGTCTGTATAGTTTAACATAACAGCTCATCATAAACATGCCCACTCGGCCCAAATAGTCAGAGTCATGACGGCACAGTAGTTGGCCATTCGGCCCATCAAGCCCATGGGGTTAAATGTCGAAATTAGTAAAAGATTAACTATATTCAACAACCCACTGCAACAAAGCTATAGTGTGTGTTACAATTATTTTAAAATTTTCAAGAGCTTTGACACTGTGAATCAGCAGATATAATGTTCTCTGTTTGGGGAATCAATTATCAGAGCGCAAAATACAGGACCCGTCGATCAATGGGGTTTTCCACTTGGTCTGGGAGTGAACAAATGACCAAATATGAGATGGCTTGCATAATGTCAGATATCTTCAACTTTCATCAAATAAATCCACGGAGGAGAAAAAGTTAAAATAAATTTCTTTACGCATGGCCTGCCCGAGCAAGGAATCTTTTGCCACAGGTAGAGCACGTTGCAGCTTTTAAGAGCAAGTATGATAAATATTTGAAGCAGAGAAAGATACAAGGCGAAGAGAAAGAGAGCTGGGCTGTAGAATTAGCTTTGGGTTAGCTCTAGCAAAGAGCTCGCCAAATGGCTTCCTTCTGCCCTGGTTCAACAGAAGGGGCTCGAGATTCTAAAGGTAGAACTTACTGTGAAGAGACTACAGTCTTGTCATGTCTGTGCCCAGAAGCACTAACTGAAGCACAGGATACAAATACATTTGCATGGTGACATGAAAGGCTGATCTGGTCTGCCATTTTTCCCAAGACTGGCTTTTAAACCTATAATTAACCAGATGTTTCACAGACTGGTCAGATGCATGTGATGCAACACCTCCACCCTTTCATTTGGTTTTCAATGCTTGCTACTTTGAAGCTTCCCCTTTTCTACCAGCTTGTTCCTTTTAGGCTTTGATTTGTTTTTTCTCTCTGTCCGCTCACACGGGGGCTTTGTACTCATGGTAAAGTTTAAAATCAAATCATTTCTCTGGATTCTCCTCTAAAACATCCCTTTTCATTAGCTCGTCCACAGTTCTCCCCACCAGGCGAGAGACAAAATAAAATTAAATAACCCGAATGTATCTAACTAACACGATTTTTAACAAGAGGCACAGCAATTAAGTACTGTTGCCTTTTTACTTCACAGACTCCAAACAGGATAAACCATGTTTTTTTTTGACATCCCCCCCACTCCCCTTAGTGGTTTCCTCGTCGAGGCAGTAGTGCTCTTGCACTTCATCTGAGGGAGAATTCGGTTTTGCTTGTGAAACAAAAAGGAACCCATGATTTAATGCTAACACAATGCCACCCATTGTGCGTGTTTGGCAACCTACAAAGACGTCTATTTGTTTCTCTCCAACTAAGCATGAAATTAGATTATTCATAACCTTTGAAAATATCCTCAGAGTGGATGTCTTATAACCACGCCTATTATATACATGTGCTAATAGAATGGCCAGCAGCAACCCCAGCTACTAAACTGTTATGCAGTGGACTGTAGTGTAAACCGTGCTTCAACCTGTTATAATGGTCAGCTGGAAAATCTCCGAAGCCGCCCATCTGTCGGACTTCATTTCACTTGTTTAGACTACGCCCCCTCCCCACCCCCACCCCTTAATAAGAAACATACCGATTGTTCGTAAATCACAACAATCAAATCCTGATCATTGCACAATTGCAGTTTACTAAGAAAGGCCAAGGCTAGATTTGGGTTTCGGTAACCTGAAGGTAAAATGTAAACCGATTTGAAAGTCACCGTGCGGCTGCTCGTTTAAACCACTCAGCAGCTTAATCTAGACAAACACCCTGGGCGGGATTTTCCGGTCCCGCCATTGGTCGCAGGCGTGACGGGAAAACTTGGGAGAGCAGCGAAAAGAACCGGCTTTTGGCCGCTCTCCAAATTTTCCCGTCCCGCCCACAACGACGGCCGCCATTGGTGGGCCCCGGAAGTCCCAGCCACTCTCATTTTACAAAATGGTGACTTAAAGTGTGGTGCAGTATCAACATTACAATATGCAAGCTATTAATATCATTCAATGGACCGTGAACTTAAAAAAAATGAAGATGAGATTTGATGCTTGGAGTGGTTTTGGAATTCATCAGCCACGCTTGCAAGGAGTGACTTGTTTGTTTTAAAACCATGTTTGAGATTCATGTACAGTTCACGTTCTACACAAGGTCCAACAAGATTCTTCACATTGAAGTAAACCGGCCTCCAAACCGAAGTGCAGCTGCGCACAAAAACCTTTTCATATATGACAAAAACAGGAAACGCTGGCAAAACTCAGCAGGTCTGGCGGGATCTGTGGAGAGAGAAACGAAGTTAACGTTTCGAGTCCCGAGGACTCTTTTTTTCAGAGCTAAAGAGAAGTAGAAATATGACGGATTTTATACTTTGTAAGAGGAGCAAAATAGATCAGGGATAGGTGGATGCTAAGGAGAAATTTGCCAAAGATGTCATGGAACACAGGTCAAAGGGCAATGGTAATGTTAAAGCCTAAAGAAGGTGCTGATAGCAGCAAAAAGGTAAAATAGAAGAATGTGTTAATAGCAGGTCAAGGGTCAGAGCTCCGTGAAAGCAAGACAAAAAAAAAACAAGTGACAGATGGCCTTGTGTGTGTCGGGGATGGGTGGTTTGGGGGAAAAGGACAGAAAAATAAATGTTAAAATAAATAAATAAATAAGGATTTTAAAAATCAGATAAAAACGGAGGAGCGTTTTCATGGTCTGAAGCCGTTGAACTCGATGTTAAGTCCAGAAGGCTGTAAAGTGTCTAATAGGAAGATGAGGTGCTGTTCCTCCAGTTTGAGTTGGGCTTTACTGGAACAATGCATCAGGCCAAGGAGGGACATGTGGGCACGAGAGCAGGATGGTGTATTGAAACGGCGAGCAACAGGAAGGTCTGGGTCATGTTTGTGGACTGAGCGAAGTTGTTCCGCAAAGCGCTCACCCAGTCTGCGTTAAGTCTCCCCAATGTAGAGGAGACCATATTGGGAGCAGCGAATATAGTAGACCAAATTAAGGGAGGTGCAAGTGAAGCGCTGCTTCACCTGAAACGAGTGTTTGAGGCCTTGCACGGTGAGGCGAGAGGAGATAAAGGCACCTTCTGCAATTGCATGGGAAGGGGATGAGGAGTTGAGGGTGATGGAGGAGTGGATCAGCGTGTGGAGGGAATGGTACCTACGAAATGCTGACCTGCGGGGTGGGGGGGTGGAGAGGAGAGGTGAGCAGAAGGTGTGTTAAGTGGTGGCATCACACTGGAGTTGGCGAGAATGGTGGAGGATGATCCTTTGAATGTGGAGGCTGGTGGGGTGAAAAGTGGGACAAGGGGGACCCTATCATGGTTCTGGGAGGAAGGGGAAAGGGTGAGGGCAGAGGTGGGGAATTGGGTCGGACACGTTTGGGGGCCCTGTCAACCCACAGTATGGGGAACCCTCGGTTAAGGAAAAAGGAAGACATGTCAGAAGAGTTGTTTTGGGAGGTAGCATCATTGGAACAGATGGACGGAGGGGGAGGAACTGGGAGAATGGGATGGATTCCTCACACCCTGCTTCCTGTAAGCGCCCAGTCGAAAGGTAAGATCAGATAAATTGTTGGGGACAACCACACAATCCATGTGTTTGTTAAAATGCTACAACAATTTAAAAAAACAAAGAAATTATTGAATAAGGAAATCACTTGTCCACTATGCACTGATCTGGGAAATTAAGTCACAGCTCTGCGCAAATGCATCGTGTCCTAACCAAGGCTATTGGGCAAGATTGAGATCAGTTTGGCAAAAACATTGAAAGACAATTTATTATTAAGAAAATGTAATTATGCCCATGAAACAGGCACTTTTAAAAATTTGTTTGAACCCTTGGCCAGGATTTTTCGGATAGTGGGGTTTCCCGGCCGGCCATCTGAAGAGTCGGTGGGGAACACATCCCCACAGGCACTGCCTGCCCCGCAGCCATTTCGCACAATAAAGAGCGTTGATTGGCTAAAGCCAGGATTCCCGCCCCTGACTTGGGCGGAAGTCCTGCCTTAGGGACCGGCAGCTCTCTAGTCCCTGCCGTGCCCAAAGCTGCAGTGGACGGGACCGGGGCTGCATGAAGTCTCCAGAGGCCTAAGTCCCAGGATTCCTGGAAGATAAGGTTTGGGGGGTCTCAGAGAGCGGGGAGAGGGTTGGGGAGGCCTGGGGGAGGATGGGGGTCAGTGGGCGATTGGGGTGTCGGGAGGGGGACGCCAGGGAGTTCCGGCAGGCGGGGGATGGTCCTGTGGTCGCTGGACCTTAAGTGAGGGGGTGCCCGAAGTTTAAAAAGGGTGGAGCACCCCCTTCCCACCCAAGGCCAAAACCCGATTATTGTCGGGTGTCACCCATACCCCGGGAACTCCTCCCGTTAGTCTAAAAATTGAGGCTGGGTGGGAAACATCCCTTAAATGGCCAATAATTGGAACCACTTAAATGGCGGGTGTTCCGCCTGCCCCAGCGCAAAATCGCAGAGAGGCTGGGGCTGGCGAGAACCCGGCGGGAAGCCCATCCGAGGAATTTTACGACTCAACCCCCGCCTACAAGCCGGCCGGTGGGGGGAGGGTGAAATTCAGGCCCTCTTTTTGGAG
Organism: Cetorhinus maximus; assembly: GCF_964194155.1. NCBI lineage: Eukaryota > Metazoa > Chordata > Chondrichthyes > Lamniformes > Cetorhinidae > Cetorhinus > Cetorhinus maximus. Next base: position 12,934,717 of record NC_135882.1, read on the forward strand.
GTTAAAAATTTTAGTTACTGGGGCGAAAAATAAAAGAGGGACATATGGAGCAGGCGTGCCAGTGTGTGTGAAAGGGAGAAACAGGCTACTGTCTCAATCAGGTCCTTCAGCATCACCGAGTGATAAAGGGGCCCGACTGAAGTGTTAACCCATCGTCCGTCTTTCAAACATCGTCCGCTCGCAGATGTTTCTGGTTTTGCTTCACGTTTCCAGCCGTGTATTTATTTTTGGTCACAGCCGAAAATTTCTCGGAGTCGCACACACTTCACAGCTCACACGACGCGCTGATATTAATGAGATTCGTGCACACGTCGGAGAGGAGGAAAGCTGATTTTTTTACAATATCACGAGACATGATCAATCCCCGAGCGATTCAGGCCTTTGCTCCATCATCAGGACGTAACCGTTACAATCTTACAAGAACAAAACCTTTTCTGGCTCAGCATCCCTAGGCCTGCGCACCATCGAGAAAAGCTGCTCCAAATTACAGCCAAGCCACAACCCGCTCACAAACCACAACCCCCGTCTCTTATTTTCGTCAGACACAGCCATTTTTTAACATGCTGCCGTGTACTCTTGAAAGATCCTGTTTGCTTTCAAATTGCATGCACCCAATTCTAGGCCCCAGGCAACACCATGTTTAAACGTTTATACTCAGTCAATGCCCATCATTGCTCTGAATAGAACGACATCTGACAAACAATACAAGAATGAATTGATATATTTGAATAGTGTGTGCTTACCTGGAATCCACTGAACACGGTAACAATTAGTAGCGTAATGCAAAACAAACACTTGGAGGAGTATCACAAATATACTGCCAGAAGTCGGGTTGAAATGTCACAGCTGCTTTTAAATTGCAGACAGGAATTGCTTTTTAAAGCACATTTTCAGATTGCATTGACAACATAGCACATTGGAAGTCCAGTGTCCCGCATCATACAACATCTTGATCCCTGTAAACCACCAAATGAAACTTACCAGTCCATTGGCCCCAACAGGTACAAGCTAGTGAACATAATAAGCAGTTCTGTTCACCATTCTCCTGTAGACCAGTCATAGAGGAGCACCAATAGGAACTCAAGGTACTAGTTGGGCCAAATCTGCAACCCACACACATTTGAGGGAAAGTCACAGGGCATCAGAACATGCCAAATGTGAAAGGCTGGAGGAGGAAACACTATGTTCAAAGCCTGTTCTCACCTGTTGACATGCTCGTGCAGCACCTGGTAGATACTGATCTCAAAAGTTTCATTTTCAAAACGGCTCTTCACCCATTCCTTATAAATGCGAAATTCTGCTGCAGTGACAGCCTCTCCCTCTGGAATTCGGGACAGGTTAAATTTATACTCCTGGTGATGCAGCTGGTAGAGAGCAAAGCCTTTATCGTGTTCAACTGCAAGAAGGAAAATAAATTAAAATTTTAGAAAGTCAGAAAATCAAAATGCAAATATTTCAAATAGTGTATTTATATAAAATTCCCATGAGAGATAGTTATTCAGCTCTGTAAATCCGTGATGCATGTAGCTCATAACCTAGGGCATGGCAGGGATACAGTCCGATAGCTTTGCTGTGTTGGCACAGAAAGCTCATTCAGGTCATCTGTGTAGCAGCAGCTGTACCAGCTTATGGACGACGGGCACACAGCCTCCATTATATCACTGAGCCTGGCAACAAGGGAGAAACTTCCCATACTCAGAAGTAACTTATCTCTTTATCCTTGCCCTTTTGTAACTTCTACCAGAGTCGCGAAGTCTTTGTCCTAACACTCTTCCCTCAGGTCGTTCTCAAACCACAAAGGCAATAACAAATGACCTAACGGTCAGACTGAACCTTAGTGAGAGGCAGAGGCAAGGGGACACTCAAACACACCGGAGATCATACTGTGGTCTGTGCACATAAAGTGTGTAGAGTTATACAAAACACTAAGGTTGGGATTTTCCAGCCTCACCCGCCGCTGGGATCATCCGGTCCCGCGGAAAAGTCAATGGGCTTTTGGCCAGGCCGCCCAATCTCCCGTGGCAGGTCCCGGCACGATGGGGCTGGAAATTCCCGGCCTACGTCATCTTGTAATGTCTCTCATTTTACATGGTTGGACTGGTTTTTTTAAAAGAGTGCAATTTCTACGACAAGAATTCCAACAGCTTACGTTTATATAGCCTTTATATTTATAAACCTTTAACATAGGAAACATCCCAAGGCATGTGAAAGTGAAATGGAAACCAAAGCAGGAAAATTAAAGCACGTTTGAAAACACAGTTCAAGAAAGCTTCCTCAAAACCCATCATTCCTGACCTGAAAACCGGTTTTTTCTGTGAAGAGGGTTTGATAGCCTGACTAGGAGAAAGAAATATTGGTTACATTGTGAGAAAGGTATATCAGAATTTTCTGATTTCCCCTATTATATGGCAAAACCTTATCCATGAGAACTTGCAGGAAGGATCACTCCAGTTTTTATTAAAAAAAACATATAGGCTTAACAAGAGCCTCCTCTGGGGGTCCCCTGGGCCCACTGGAGCCCAGCAAACCACCCACCCCTGCCAAAGCAGGTCATACTCCCTTTAACCCTCCCCACCTGGCCCCTCAAACCCAGCCCCATACCCCACCTTGCTGGGGTCTGCCAGGTAGGCCCAGCCAATACCCCAGACTTACCTTGAAGTCAGGCTCCAAAAGTTCTTATTCGGGGACTGCCTGTAGTCACAACAGTGGCCACCGCTCAAACCTGGTGCTGTTGGGATCACAGAGCTGATTGGCTGACAGCTCTCTAAGGCAGGACATCCTCCCCAGACAGTGGGTGGGGGACAGCAGTCTTGACCTTAGGCAAATAACACTGATCTCAGGGTAAAATGGCAGCTGCGGGGCAGTCGCTCTTCAGTGGGCAGGCTCCCTGCCAACTTTATAGCCAGGGATGGGGGTCGGCGCGGTGTAGTATGGCGGCCTGTAAAATCCAGCCCATGTTCCCACTCTCCATCTCAGCTCCCGTGTCATGTGAACCATGGGCTTACTTGGAAAGTGTGTAGGGAACATTTCCTTTTTTTTTTCAAAAAAAACTAAAAGTATACAGGGCCTAAACGTTGAATGCAAATGGATGCTCTCTCAAGAATGTGGGTATGTATAGCTCAGCGATTAACAAACAGAATCTTAGGATGAAGCTGTCCATGGCAGTAATGAGTGGAAGTGACCACTGCACAGTCCCTGTGATGGCGAAATCCCATCTTCACACTGAGGATACCCTCTTCATCATGTAGTGTGGTACTGTCTCTGTGCTAAGCTGGATAGACTTAGAACAGATCCAGCTGCTCAAAACTCATCCAGAAGCTGCTGTGGGCCACCAACAGCAGAAAAATTGTATTCAACCATTATCTTTAACCTCATGGCCTGGCATATTCCCTCACTCTACCATTATCATGGAGTCAGAGGACCAAGCCTGGCTGAATGGGGAGTGCAGGAGAGCAAGCCAGGAGCAGCACCAGGCACACCTAAAAAATGAGGTGCCAACCTGGTGAAGCTACAAGACAAGATTCCGTGCATGCAAATGAAAGCAGCAGCAGCAGCATGCACATAGATATAGCAAAGGATCTCACAACCAAAGGATCAGATTGTGGTGATGGACAATTAAATAACTAAGCAAAGGAGGAGACTCCAAAACCATCTCCATCCATAGTGCAAAAGACAGGGCTGAACTGTTTGCAACCATCTTCAGCCAGAGGTGCAACGTGGATGATCCATCTCAGGCTTCCTCCTGAGATCCCCATCATAGATGCCAATCTTCAGAGAATTCAATTCATTCCTTGCGATATCAAGAAATAGCTGAAGGCAGTGGATACAGCAAACGCTATGGGCCCTGGCAACATTCCAGCTGTGGTGCTGGTGACATGTACTCCAGAACTATCCATACCCCATGTCAAGCTGTTCCATCACAGCTACAATACTGACATTGACCTGGCAATGTGAAAAATTGCCCAGGTGCATTCTGGCCGCAAAAAGCAGTCTTTGATTTACAGGTCATCTGGTGTAGGTTAGAGGGGAAAAAAATCATCTGTTGGTGCAGTTTCAAGAGGCATTTGTTGACATTTCTCCAAGGGCTATTGTGTAATTATGAATGCTTGGCTGAGTTTCAAAGGCTACAATTATCTCAGCCAGCAGTTCCGAGTTCACAGTTTGAGTGACATTTTAAAGAGACTATTAAAGGAATAGCTGCTTTTAATGAGGGGTCTGGATAGAAGTTGTGATTTGTTTTTATAAGAGATTAACCACAAGGAGACTTAAAAGCTTTGAATGGGTTTTATGAATGAGAGTTTTTTCCCCTACTATCAAGTGTGTATGAGTGAGAGCTATATTAGACTGATATTATCTTTATCAACTCCACATGGCTCCTGAGGTTTGCCCCACAGTGGATACTGAATGAGTGCTATGGAGGTGGCATAGGGGTATGAGGGGCATGAGTGGTGAAAGTTAAAGGGCTTAATAGCTTCTAAAACAACCCGGAAAATGTCCCAGAGAACCAATGTGGACCTTCTAACCAGCCCACCTCAGCACTCAACATTCACTTAAAACAAATAGTTCACTATTTAATTTTACTTCCTTATCTGAGCTATAGTCTGAGAAAAAGCAGCCTCTTTTATTCTCACCCATTAAAGAATTGCATTACAATATTATCACTGCCAATCAGATGTGCTAGATACGATATTCTTAGTGACTGGGACCCTTTAAGTTTTCAGCAGAAAGTCACCAACAATAAATGTCTTAGGGATTTTAAAAGATGTATCTGCACTATAAATGCATTACAGTTGCAAAGCTTTGAGAAATGCCTGCAACCAGAAACAAGTCAGAATCCAACCTGATACCTGGGCAAAGGGATTTTTACTTATTCGTTCATTCACATCACGGGTGTCACCGGCTAGGCCAGCATTTACTGCCCAGCCCTAATTGCCCTTGAGAAGATGGTGGTGAGCCGTCATCTCAAACCGCTGCAGTTCATGTGGTGTAGGAACATTAATAGTGCTGTCAGCGGAGGAGTTCCAGGATTTTGACCCAGTGACAGTGAAGGAACGGTGATATATTTCCAAGTCAGGATGGTGTGTGGCTTGGAGGAGAACTTGCAAGTGGTGGTGCTCCCATGCGTCTCCTGCCCTTGTCCTTCTAGGTGGCACAGATCATGGGTTTGGAGGGTGCTGTTGAAGGAGCCTTGGTGAGTCACTTCAGTGCATCCTGGAGATGGTACTACCCTGGGGAAAGTGATGTCACTTCAGAATCAGTTCAAGACTTGATGCCTAACCTACCCTTGACAAGTTTTATCAGCTCTGACTCAGCCAGTAGCACTCTTGCCTCGGAGTCAGAAGGTTGTGGGTTCAAGGCACATTCCAGAGCCTTGACTGATCCAGTGTCGCACCAATGTTTCAGGTTATGACCTTTCATCCAGACTGAATGAGCCTCACACAGTAAACAATAGTAAGCTCTGACTCATTGACCTGAAATGCTAACTCTGCTTCTCTCTCCACAGGTGTTGCCTGACCTGCCGAGTATTTCCAACACTTTGTTTTTATCTCAGATTTCCAGCAACTGCAATATTTTACTTTGGTTTCCTTCTTCCATCTGGTTCATAGTGCTCAAGATTCATGAAACAGGGTTGGGTAATTTGAACTTTATTATCACTTGGTGATAGAGGAAAGTGGGAAGGAACATTTCAAAGGGAGGCATTTTAAGTACCTTTCTGCTTACTAATGTGAGCAAAAGACAACAGCAGAAGAATAGCACTTGGTGCGAACCCAGTGCACTGAGAAACAAAGATTTGCAAATAGTGGTTCATATCCCAGCTGTGCTCTCACAACGAGGCTCGAAGTGAGATCTGCTGACTGCTCCACAAGGGAAAAGGGAAATGTTGGCCACTTTTATTGCACCACTTCAAGATAGCCTGCTTAAGAACAGCATTGGTTGGGGAATGAGGGAATTATATGGGGCAGCAGAGATCTAAAGAAAGGGGAAGAGAAACATCATGACCAGAATCTTCAGCTCGGCGAGCAGGGCCCACCCCCGCTCGCCGACACACAAAACGACGCACAGTGACATCGAGCGCGTGTCTTGACCTCACCACGCGTCATTCAGATCCTCAGTTCGGCGGGCACACACCTGCATCGGCTGCGCGCCCATCGAACTGTCAAAGAAATATTAAGGCCATTTGAAGTCCAGTTAAAATGATTAACAGGGCTGCCCATCCAACCTTAAGGGTGGTGGGCAGGTGAAGAGCCCAGGCGGCCTTCACATTTATCATGAAACCTCATCCACAGGCGGGATGAGGTTTCATGAAGGCTTTTAAAGTTTAATTAAAAAATGTTAATAAAATTCATTGACATGTCCCTGCTTATGTGACACTGTCATGTGAGGGGACACGTCTTAAAATTTTTTTTTTTCTTTTTATTAAAATTTTTAAAAATCAAACTAAACTCTGAGGCAGCTCCGTGCCTCAGGGAGATTTCTGCACTCTTTTGCGTGCATGCGTGAAAGAGCACAGGCCCTGACTCTCCCACCTCCCCCCACCCACACAGGTAGCACTGAGCGTTTCCGGGTGTGCGCCACGCCGGGCAGGTCTTAATTGGCCCACCCACGTTAAATGGCGGCACGCAGCCGATCGAGGGCGGCGATTGGCTGCATGCCCGTCCCCACCTGCTCCCAACCAACCCATCCCCGTCGGGGAGAAAGTTCTCCCCTATATTTATTTGTGCGATGTCAGCCATGGCTCAGTCAGTAGCACCCTCGTCTCCGAGCCAGGAAGATCCGAATTCAAGTCCCGCTCCAGGGCTTGTGAACAAAAATCGAGGCTGACATTCCAGTATCTCAGTACTGAGGGAGTACTGCACTGTCGAAGGAAGGTTTCCCAAGTCCATAACCTAATTTTAGTGTCTCTGAACAAAATTTTTACCTTGGCGTGCAGATGCATGCCCGACCGGCTCGAGCGTGAAATGATGCGTGCTGACGTCAGGCGAGCACCCTGAAGCCAACGCGCAGTCGTGCGATAGTTCGTTTGGTGGGCGCGCACAGGAATCGGCCACGTGCCCGCCATCAATTAAAAGACCTGTTAAGGCCATTAAAGTATCAATGAAGTTAATTTTTTCGCTGCCCCTCCAACCTTATGGTTGGCGAGCAGGCAAAAAGGCCAAGCGACCTTTGCACTTTTTTGGAATCCTCATCCATGGGCTGGATGACGTATGACAGAGTCACATGAGTAGGGACATGTTATAAGTGAAATTTAAAATAATGACAGGGTCACATGAGGGGATAAATGTTTTATAATATTTTTCACGTCTTTATTATATTTTTTTTGAAAACGCTTCATCTCCCTGAGGTAGCTCTGTGCCTCCGGGAGATTCTCAAGCACTCAGTCGTGCTCGCCCCGCTCGCCCTCCTCCCCCACCCGCACAGGCAGCGCTGAGCACTGCTGCGCGCATTTCACGCTGGGCGGGCCTTCATTGGCCCTGCCAGCATGAAACCGCCTTCCAGCCTCGATCGTGGACGGTGGTCGGCTTCCTGACCTCCCCCGCCAAGCCCGCCGGACATGGGCTAAATTCTGCCCTCTTATCACTGCCCTACTAGAATCAACTGACTCAGCTGGATTGCTAAAAGCAAAGAACTGCAGATGCTGGAAATCCAAAACATGAGGGGATGAGAGTTCTGTTGAAGGGTCATGAGGACTCGAAACGTCAACTGTGCTCTTCTCCACCGATGCTGCCAGACTTGCTGAGTTTTTCCAGGTATTTCCGTTTTTGTTTTGGTTCAGCTGGATTGCTATCTGAAAAGAAAGATTGTGCAAGATTATGCAGATAAGGCAGGGGAGTGAAACTAGGTAGAATGCTCTCAGAGAGCCAGTGCAGACTCGATGGGCCAAATGGCCTCCTTCTGCACTGTAAAGATTCTGATTCTGTGGTCATGACAGACAACAGCCCCATGTACCTGACCCCATGCACCTTGACATCACTGGCCTCAAGAGCGTCAAGCTGATTTTCTTGCCTCCCAACACCATGGCCAAGGCCCAGCCAATGGATCAGGGGGCGATTGGGGACCTGAAAACCAACAGACCCCTCAGGTTATCAAGGACATTAATAAGGAGGAGGAGTACAACCCAACTGTACTGGAGAAGGTGTGGAAGATGGTGATGGAAGCCACAACTGCTAACCGCTTTCGCCACACTGGGTTCAAACAGGTTACAACTGCAAAAGGCATCGAGAAGGAGGAGGAGCAGGGTGAGGCCAATCAACCCAATGACAAGGCACTTTTCACTTGGCTGCGGGAAGCTATGGAAATTCCAGCAGACAACCAGGGAGGTGGACAATGCCGTCCGCTGCACAACAGAGCTGACAGATGGTGCAGTTGTAGATGCAGTCTGTTCTCCTTTTCTGGATCGCACTCCCAATATTTTTCAATGCAAAGCTCTGGCCTTCCTGTTTTTTACAAGCTCAGACCATTGCAAGGTGTGAACAAACCGAATGAAGACTTTTCCCACACATTTACTGCGTTTTCATTTGGCATTTATGAGTATGTTGTTTTTGACATAGGCTATGTTTGTTGGCACATCCAGTTTCATAGAGATGCATTAAAGTGGGAATGGGTCCTCCTTGGCTATCCTGAAGCTCCGTTGAACACAAATTTTGTGGGCAGATCTCCTGGGATTCGACTCCTCGGATTTGATTGTAGATCAGTCACGACGACGATGAAATTACTGGAACATCACAAAAAACTCATCTGGTCCACTGTCCTTTAGGGAAGGAAGACTTCCACTCTTACTATAACTGGTTGACATGTGGTTGATTCTTAACTGCCCTCAAATGGCATAACAAGTCACTCCAGTTGTTAGGGATGGGCAATAAATGCTGGGTTTGCCAGCGATGCCCACACCCTCTCAATTAACTTCTTTTAAATCATAAAATGAAAGAGACGCCATCTAAATCAGCCAGCACATGACCAGGATCTAACTTAAGTATAAAGCTATTTTACCACTAGATTGTAAAAAAAAAGTACAGTAAACACCAGACTAATGAGTACGAGGGTTGAGCTCAGTGATCAGCTGCAGGCCCTAAAATACTGACAAACAGCTGAAAATAGCTTTAAAACTTTAGATAATGGCATAACATTACGAAAGGTAATTTAATATTAACTTACAGGCCGTGCAATTGAGTAGTTCAACTTCAATCCCTTAAAGAATGATGATTATTTTGCTCGAATCTGTCTGTTTTTCAAGAAAGCTACAAGCTAACAAACAAATAGACGGCCCAGTCTTAGGCAACACACACGGACTGATTCCACGGTGAAACATCTCAGACTCAACTGGACTGCTTTCGAAGCCTAAGTGTTCCCTCTTTGGGAGCGGTATATATATATATATATATATATATAAAAGCAACAAAAATAAAACCCTACTTTTACAGCCGAGTTTAAACTTAGCAAAAAGGTTTGAAAAGGACGAGACTAGTATTACATTGGGTTTTTAGCACCAGCTCACTAAAAGGTTTTGCAAGGACATGCGACTTTGAAGTGACTTTATGATAAGCATTAAAGCCAAGACTGCTGGAAGCATATTCATGACGTTTTCAGAAATGGAGGTCACTTCCTTAGGAGGCTATTGATTGCTAAATGGTAGGACAAAAAGCATACGTAGCATGCCATTACCTGGTTAGAATTTTACTTTCATTATGTACCCCCTTCAAAGCCCTAGGAGATGAGGCGTATCACAAACTGAGAGCTCTGTGGAAATTGCCAACACAATGACTTCGATGGAGGTGGGGAATACATCTGATCAAAAGTGCGACATTACATTTCTGTCCAAAACAAAAGTTAAACTTACCAAGGAGCTTGGGTGGGTGGGGGGGCAGGGGGAGGGGGCGTGTGGGGGTGGAAAGAGAAAGGAGATGTAGCCACTTTCACAACCTTTGTGCCAATAGAATTTTAAAAGTTAACTCAATTTGAGGCCGGTTGCAATTTACAGAATATTAAATACGCCCTTCTTCTTCAGTTGTCTGCCCGAAGGCATATCTGACCCATAGTGCCTCAATCTCCACCACAATTAGGACAAGGAGGCAGGTTCTAAATCCACCCTAGCACTGACTGAACCCCATGCTATTGGCACCAATCTGATCCACACTGGCTATCCAGCCAACTGAGCCAGCCAACCAACCCACCCCCCAAGGAGTCCAAGTGGCACTTTCAAATGCATGTTGCAGCCCAGAGCTAAGGGTAGTGATGGTGGAGGCTCCAATTTCTTTCCATCACACGGCTGACCAGGAATCTCCCCCGTTCCTACTGCCTGCCATTAGCATGTGTTGGAAGGACTTACAAGTTGATACTCAACCTGTTTGACCACATTAGGAACACACCTTCCTTGGGTGTTAATTCCTGGAGTGGCTCAGAAGCAGGGACACTACCCACTGCACCACAAGACCTCCTCAAATACATCTTTACAACTGTACAGAAAACTAGGTGTTGCACAGTTTGTATTCTGCACCTTTAGCATTTGAAAATGCAGTTGAAGTTAAAAAGGGAGATTTTCCTCTCATGTCTCAGATTGCAGTGCTCGGACTGCTGGTATGCTTCAATAGCCAGAAAGCCTTGGGTTGATCGCATAATCCTGGAACGTTGGTGGTGTGGTTGCAAGACATCCAGGAGCAGCCAGCGAGCATAGTCAAAGAGCAAATGAGGCGTTAAGGTAGTTACAAGTCAAGAGACCTTTCGTGGGCAAGCTCGGCAGAATACAATGGAAATGGAAACCTGACAAAACAGGTCCAAATTTAAAGCTAGTAGGAAGATAGAAATTCTATTAAAAAAGGCAAATGGAATGTTGGTTTTCATCTTGACAGGGCTGGAACACAAAGGGAAGTTATACGCAAGGTGACGAGAGCCCTTATTCAGACCCCACTTGGAATAGTGTATTCAATTTGGTTTGTGTTCCTCCAGATTTAGAAGGCTGACCTGATCCGGGTGTCTAAAAATACTAGAGTTTTTGATAAGGTAGAAACTAGTCCCCCTGGCGGGGGAACCAAGAGCAAGGGTCTTAAAAGTAGAGCCAGTCATTCAGGACCAAAAATCAGGAAGCAGTTTTTCCACGTTGAAATCTGGAACATTGAGGATACTGGGACAATGGGAGCTTTCAAGGCTGATCTCGATTTTTGGCACACGAGGGTATGGAGCAAAAGCAGAGAGAGAGAGTTAGGTTGCAAATCAGCCATGATCTAAACGAATGGCGGAAAAAGTTTGAAGGACTGAATGGCAGTCTCCTGTTCCCAAGACATCTCTCAGATCTATTTGGAATAAACTATTGCCCTTCAGTCTCCAAATCCACTGTCCCCTATTTGTTTTCTATCTGCGAAACATTAGGAAGCCTGAGCAAATACTATAGCTGTATATATTGTAGCGAAACAAACTTCAAAGTTACATTGAAATAATTCAGCATTTCCATTACAATGAAAACAGGAACAAGAGCTTTATCTAAACTGGCAACAATCTCTCCTATTCACTCCCACTCCCCAAATAGAGAAAGCACATATATGAAGGAAATTAAACTAGGAGTAGAAATACTGCTTTATAATTTATATTAAGAGCACTGCAGGTAAAATATATGTCCAGTATTCTAACATGCATCAATCTGTGTGCATTTGTCTACAACTCAAAGAACATTGAGTAAAGCCGAGTGAACATTTGTCACGGCTTAGGTTTTATTCATGACAAGATTCTAAATGGGTTATAAAGTTGCTCCCGTTTGATGCAGCAGTACAACACATTTGGAGGAAACAGAGGTAGGGATTGCACTGGGTGGCATTTCCTCTCCAGTCCGATCTCCTACCAGAACATCAAGCTGAAAAGGGCAGATCCCAGGAACAGGACCAGCTCACCAAACTTCAGTGTAACCAAACAGGGCACGTTTTGCCCTGAGTGCACTACAAGCCCAAAACCATCATGAATTTTTCACCGACCTAGTGCCCTGTAAGCAGCCAGCTTCTTCAGAAAAAGGAGGCAAACTACAAAAATTTAAAATCACACGCTCCCATCTTTAACATTGCCTTTTTTAAAAAAAAAAGTGTGCAAAACTCAACAGGATCTAACTGATTGACAGAACAGGCTCGAGGGGCTGAATGGCCTTCTCCAGTTTGTCGAAACAGATTTATTCTCAAAATTATAAATTGAAAACAAAATCTTCAAGATGCCAGTATTGCCATTTGCTGCACTGACAATTATATTTTAAGAAAAATTGGCATCTTCATGCATTTTTGACAGCTTTTTGTCCAACTTTTATACAATAATGTTATTTCTGCCCACAAGAAATCCAAACTCAAAACAGCAGGATGGTTGACTGTATTTATACAGTTCTGACGTCACCTCACTCTCCAACATGCTGTTGTTTACAGCTCTGGCTGATAATACATGCAGTGAAGTTAAGTAACTTCAGTACTTTTACTAACACTTCGCAAATGTGCTAACACTTTAAGGTTTACCTAGAGGAATTGTGCTAATTGTTCATGCAGGAAAATAGCATTGATGTAAGCGCCGAGACCCAAGGCACTTTACAGATAGGTGAACGGGAAACAGATGCTGAACTGGGAAAGGAATCAGGTGAGGTGGGGCCAACCCCTCGGTTGAAGAGGCGGATTTTGAGGGCGTTCTTAAAAGGGAGAGAGAGAGAGAGAGAGACAAACGTTTAGTGAAGGAATTTCAGAGTAGGAGCTTTGTGACTAAAGGATTTGGTGTCAATCATGGGACTAAGGGATGGGGGATGAGTTAGGGAACTTGCATTTATATAGCGCCTTTCAAACCTCAGGCCGTCTCAGTAAAATACTGACAAAATGTAGCAGCCAATTTGTGCAGAGCAAGGTCCCCCCCGAAACAGCAATGATCATCCATTTTAGATGATGACTGAGAGATAAATGGAGGCTAGGGCACCAGGGAGAACTCCCTTGTTTTTCTTGGAATAATGCATCCACTTGACAAAGCAGACGAAAGATTACACCTCTGACTGCACAGTGCTCCCTCAACAATGGACTGAAGTGCCAGCCTAGGTTTAAGTACTCAAGTCTGTGCTATTGGATTTGAATAGCTGAGAGCCAAAAGTTGGCAGGATACTGGTCAAAAGAACTGAGCATGTGGATGATGGGAGCAGGACAAGGAGAAACATAGTGTTCGAGATCACAGAGCAGATTGGGACAAACCATGGATGGAACTGAAGACAAGAACAAGGAACTGTAAACTTGAGGCATTGACAGCCAGTGAGCCAATTCAGATAGTGAGGGTTTGGTGATGGGCAAGTGGAACATGGCATTGTTGGGGGGTGGGGGAGGGGGGGTACATGAGATAGAGTTTGGGGCAAATAGGAGTTTACAGGAGATGATTGGCCAGCAAGTGAATTGGAGTACTTGGGTATAGTAGCTGTGAGGGCACTCAAGGATTTAAATCAATAATAGAACACGGAGTAGTGGCAGAGGCAATTGGTGATGCAGAAGTGGAAGCAAGTGGTCTTTGTAATAGAGGATGTTGGATTTGAAGCTTCAGTTCAGAGTCAAACAAGATAGCATAGTTACATGAAACTGGGTTCAGCCCAAGAGGCTGCCCAGAAAGATGTAGACTTGTAGATTTAAAATGAGTTTCCATTTTAGGTCAGGCTATGGTTCAGTTGGGAGCATGCTCGCCCGAGTCACAAGGTTCTGGGTTCGTCCCACTTCAGGGCTGGAGCACAAACTCAAAGCCGGCACTCCTGTGCAGTACTGAGGAAAAGCCACACTGTCGGAGGTGCCGTCTTTCAGATGAGACAGTAAACTGAGGCCACATCTGCCTACTCCAGTGGAGGATAAAAATTTCACAGCACTTTTTTTTTTGAAGAAGAGCACGGGAGTTATCCCCAGGGTCCTGACCAATACTTATCCCTAAATCAACATGACAAAAACAGATTCTCCGGTCATTATCACATTACTGCCTGTGGGACCGTGCTGTGTCTCCTGCATTACAACAGCAACTACACTTCAAAAGTACTTCATTGGGTGTGAAGCACTTGGAGACATCCTATGGTTGTGAAAAGTGCAAGATTAATATAAGTCTTTCCTCTTCCCTTTTTTAAAAAAAAAACTTTCATTCAAATATTTTAGGGCAATAGCTTCACTCTGCCAGACATACTCCTGGAAGAAACAGCTTGGTGATGTGGTAGGTGCAAAGGAACCTTGTATAAGAACCCCAATGTAAATTGCCAAAACATAAATTACAATGGAAAGCCTCTTCCCTATAGCAGGGATTAGTAATAGAAAATAAAAATCAGGGAGTGGTCCAGAAACTGGCTGGTGTATTTTGCATCTGTAGGATGAAGTGTTTAAAATGCATCACTTTGGAATTCAAGGACTGCCCTTCAATAATCGCTCCCAAAGGTAGTCACCACTCTCTTTGCCAGTCCTAAAGGCACCTCACAGTTAATACTCAATAGAGCCTTGAATGTGCATCAGCAGCTGAACACCACTTCAGCTGTCCCACAACTTTTACTTTAAACTCTTGCTGGGAAAGGAATGTTGCAGCAGATAAAAAAATTTAAGTGGGCTTTCACATACTATTTTAAAGTCACCGCTGTTACAGTGGTAAGCACCATACCGATAAATGAGACCTGAGGCGGCTTAATTTGGAGGGAAAACGAAGTCTTAAAAAGCAACACGCAAGCATTTAACTGAACCGAAACAGGAAATAAACAGGAGAAAGAGAGAGGAAGAAAAAAAACCTTCAAACTACAAGATCAGATAGCAAACAAATGGAGAATGCGAGTTTCAAACTTCATCACCGAATCCCAGGAATACTGCTGGTCTTAAAAGACTGAAGAGAATTACCCCTCTTGAATCACTGGCCTCTCATCAAGGCCTGTTTGTTTCCAAATTTTACTTGGGTAGAATGGAAATTGCCAACTAATTGGAATGGCGAGATACATAGGTGGTGCGGAGCATTACTCCCTCTTGTACCTGAGTCACCATCACCTTCCCTCCCACCCCCAATAACACTGTTCCCCCTTGTACCTGGGTCATGATCACCCTCCCTCCCACCCCCAACAACACTGCTCCCCCTTGTACCTGGGTCACCATCGCCTTCCCTCCCACCCCCAACAACACTGCTCCCCCTTGTACCTGGGTCACCATCACCTTCCCTCCCACCCCTAACAACACTGCTCCCTCTTGTACCTGGGTCATACATCACCCTTCCTCCCCATCCCTAACAACACTGCTCCCCCTTGTACCTGGGTCACACATCACCCTCCCTGACACCCCAATAACACTGCTGCCCCTTGTACCTGGGTCACTCGTTATCCTCTCATGGAGATGCTGGACTTCTATATTGCTTCACCAAGCTAGTCCAAAACACACCGCATTCTCCACAAATCAGGAGATGGCAGCTTAGTTTTGAATGCCATAATGTCTAGTTACATTAGCAGGAACTGTCATAGCCATAACTGACCAACTATCTAACGTTCATACCAGTACCTAGTGCAAATCATCCCTGGTGACACAGCTTACAAGGGACACAAAGGCAAAGCTTCAAAAGACCACCAGGTCTGGGGCCCAGCGTTGAAAGATTGCAAGTGAATTGATGCAGGTGCGGAAGAGGCACCATTATGGTGCCAAATATAAAAACCTAAACTGACACTCACTCTGTATTCAGACTCCCTGTGTTGACTTGAAGCCAAAAGACCAGGTTACATTCTGACTATCTGCTCAATTGAACTTCAACACAGGGAGTTTTCCCCACAATACTGACCTGTTTATTTTACCACTTTAAATAATGATCTCACTCACTAGAAAAAAATGTATTTTCAACAACAGTAGCTGTTATTCATTCCAGTCAAAAAATGGGCTGAAAGATCAGAGATTACCTCCATGGCCAAAACATTAACCGCTGGATGGTTCTACACAAAGCTGGTCAGGTTTCAGTCACCTTTCCGTTTAGTTGGGTCTTACACTGGCAACGTGAACACATTCACACAGGAATTGCTGACGTTTATCTGGTCAATTTTCTTAAGTTTCAATTTCTCTACTTCACCTTTTCACATCATAATATTAAGTAGAAAAGGAGTAGCTTCCAAAAGGATATTAACAGGCAAGATATGCCAAATGTAGAGGTGATATTTTGAATCCTCTTTTCTGCATTTTGCGTTTGGAGGGATACTGAAATAATTATACGGGATCCTTTGTTGCTGAAAACGCCATCTTTAAACGTGCTGCCTTCACTTAGCATTCACATCGGCAACGATTTTTTTCACCTTCCTATCAGGGGACTACGCCTGGCTTCAACAGCCATAACTAATGTGTGAAACAGGACTTCCCACTTTGACAAATTGGGCCTTTTTAATTGATGGATACATTACCACTTATTTGTTGCTACATTAATGGGTCCAGACACTGGAACCACTGCTAATTGAAAACAGGCGGACACAGTCAATACTGGCATCCGCCTGGCCACTCGCCAATTTGCTAGTTAACATTGAAAATCTCTTCCCACCTGAAACCATTTAGCCAACAGAAGTGTTAGGCCACAGGGTCAATATGTTAAATGAAGGCTTAAGTGGGGACTCGCACTACCTGGTGTGGTAATGAAGCACGTAGGCCCTTGAGGAGCTCCTGTCAAGGCTCCGCACAGTTGGCTAACCTTACCTGGGGTAGCCGTAAACTGAACTTTTCCCAGGGTTAAGGAAAAAGGGTTGAAAAAAAATAATCAGTCATGGCTCCGTCTCCTGAATGCTACCCCTGCAGGGTTATGTGGACACTGGCTGAGAGCAGAATTAAACATAGATAACTAGCATGGTTAAGCAGCCTGATGACATTTGAGGCTCAGGCAAGGGTTCCTGCTGGAAAGCACGCATGTGGCTCTCAGATGATAACACAATAGGATTCAGCCGCCGTGCTGATACAGTCGAATAAGCTAATATAGTCTAGGTTCGCACATGAAGAACGGCCACCTGAACCAACCGGGCAGTGCCATCTGTAGAACTGTAGCCCAGCATAACGCCACCTTTTGAGGAGGAGGAATCATAATCGACAGGGCGCGGGGGGTTTGGGTGTTAAGCTGGAAATGGCTGATCCTATGTAGCTGAAGGCTTGCCACAGATGTTGAGCTTCAAGGGTCTTTAATTGGGAAGCTGCAGTGACAAACAAACCATTTCCTACAAACTTGTTACAATTGGATTCTATCGAGACTCACTTCCCCTTGGTGTGGATTAACCCAGTAACTAAATAAAGAAGAATTGCATATGCAGAGCATATTTCATATCTTCAAAGCACTGGCTTTGCAACATTTTAAGTGCAGTCATTGCTGTTTACTAAGAAAATATGATAGTTCCACAGATAGCAATGACATTTTTTTTAAAATACATATTACCTGTTAAGTATTTACAGCAGAGAAACAGGCCATTCGGCCCACTCAGTACCTGCCAGTGTTTATGCTCCACACAAGCCTCCTCCCCTCACTTCTTCATCAAAGCCCATCAACATGTCCCTCTATTCCTTTTTCTCTCACATGTTTATCTAGATTCCCCTTAAATGTATTTATGTTACTGGCCTCATCTACTCCCTGACGTGGCGAGTTTCACATTCACACCACTCCCTGGGTAAAAAGCGGTTTCTCCTGATTTCCTTACTGATGTTTGGTGAAGTGATTAATATTGGCCAGGGTACCAGACAGAACTCCACCCAAACGCATTCTTAGGTGGGTGGTGGTGGGTAACTGGAAAGCACATCCACGATCAGGGATTTCAGGGTACGGGCCATATCTGCACACCACTCGTTAGATGGCCAAACAGGTGGAAAGGTATGAAGAAGGGTCATACGGACTGGAAACGTTAACTCTGTTTCTCTCTCTCCACAGATGCTGCCAGGCCTGCTGAGTATTTCCAGCATTTTCTGTTTTTTTATTTAGGTGGAAAATGTCAGCTGGCTTGGCAAGTAGTAAAGAGGGCAGGCCAGAGGCCCTCAGCCAACACTAAGCAGAAGGCCCACCAACACATGCAGGTAAGTTGGGGGGAGAGGATGGCAGACGTTCAGCGTAGTCTTGCGAGTGGGAGAATGGGGCAAGGGAAACTGCAGCTTTTCCCTTTGTGGCTCAAAGGCGTACTCCTGTTCCCTCTTGTCATTCGGAGAAAGGTTTTCCACTTCACTTGGAGTGGCCTGTTCTGTCAGCAAACTCCTTTAAGCCCAGGGCCCCACTGACATCACAGCATTAACCTTTATGCAGACAGCACAAAAAAGATTGTTCCCATTAACTGATGGCACTGGGTCTGGGGGGCTCAGATTCAAGTCTTTGAGGCAAGAGATGCAGGGGGATGTGAGCAAGTTTTTTTTTTAAATGCAGTAAGCGGTAACGACCTGGAACTTGCTGCCTACAAGGGTAGTGGAAGCAGAGACGATGAACAATTTCCAATGGAAATTGTATGGGCATTTGAGGGAAATAAACTTGCAGGGCTAAAGGGAGTGGGGCTGACTGGATTGCTTTACAAGGAGCTAGCATGGACTCAATAGACTGAATGGCCTCCTTCTGTGCTGTAATAACTCTATGACCTCATCATCCGCTGTCAAAACCAGGAGCACTAAAATTGGAATTTGGTGGGAACGGAGCGGGAAAGGGAGCTGCTCCATTGTAAATTCTCTCAGGCTCTGTGCTCACCAAGCGAGGGGGGGTGCCGCCCTCCCCAACAATGTCAGGAACAGAAATGAAGCTCTCCTGACAACTGCATCACTTTAAAAAGTTACCCAGGTGTGAAAGTAATTCAAATCTCAGGTAACACCATTTATAAACTCCTTAACCTTTGGGGAAAATTCCCAGGAGATTAGTGCTTTCTAATCATTCCCAGCTATCTTATTTTGCTTCATGGAATCTAGCTCATGTTGGACATAATTTAAGTAGAGTTCATATCAGCGCTTGTAATACAAGGAAAATATTTATACGCAAAAGAAGCATCAGGAAAGCATTTCCTCTGGCATGAAGATTTGCTACTTCTTTATACAAAGATTCAGAAGGGTGGCCAGTCTAGCAGTGAACTGTATAACTGCAATCCAGAGTCTCTAACCAGTGGTGGTTTTTCTCAAAAATATAAAAGTTCTGCCAGGAATAAGAAAATGTATATTTCATCAGGTCCTGAATTTATGAAAATAAAAAGCACGAGACTGAAATATTTTATTTAATAGTCTAATTAGAAGCATGACAGGGCACCTCAGTCCCTTAGAATGTGCATCCTGTTCCGTGTGGACAAATATTTTGCCCGTGTGCAATAGCTGTCATCAGCTGGAGGAGCTCGAGCTCCAGGTTTCAGAGCTTGAGCAACAGCAGCCATGACTGCCGTGCAACCTCTAGGCTACATGGATAGCACGTTTTGGAAAGTGGTCATCCCGCAGCTGAAGCGTGTGCAGGGAGAGAGGGAATGGGCAAGTACCAGGCAGCCAAGGAAGACCAGGCATGCGTTGCAGGGGTCCCCAGGCTGCATCTTGCTCTCGGCTTTCAACTCTCAAGAGTGGCGAGGGTGATTATTCTTCTGGAGAGTGCAGCCGCAGTCAAGTCCACAGCAACAATAATGGCTCAGTTGTACAAGGGGGCAGGAGGAAGACTGGGAAAGCAATAGTGATAAGGGATTCTATTGTAAGGGGATCAGCGTTGTTTCTCTGCAGCTGTAAATGTCAATCCAAGATGGTATGCTACGTCCATGATGCCAGGGTCAAGGATGCCACTGAGCAGCTGCAGAGCACCCTGAAGAGAGAGAGTTCATTGAGACACTGGATGGGCTAAATATTGATAAAGAGAAAGTATTAGAAAGGCTGGCTGCACTTAGTTGGTAAGTCACCAGGACCAGATGGTTTACATCTGAGGATACGTAGGAAGTAAGGGTGGAAATTGCAGAGGATTTGACCATAATCTTCCAATCTTCCTTCGATACTGGGGGCTGGTGTTGGAGGACTGGAGAATTGCAAATATTACACCTTGTTCAAAAAACGAGAGTGCACAAGGATAAACTCAGTAACTACAGGCCAGTCAGTTTAAACCATTTAGTGAAAAAGCTTTTAGAAATGATATTGCGGGTCACTCAGACAAGTGTGGGTTAAGTAAGGAAAGCTAGAAATTTGTTAAAATGCAAATAAAAGCAGAAAATGCTGGAACTGCTTGGCAGCATCCGTGGAGAGAGGAACTGAGTTGACGTTTCATCAATTGTGAATTGCCTGCTTTATATTTCCAAGAATTTCTGTTTTTAGTTCAGATGCACCGCAGAAACTCACCAAGGCTCCTTAGACAGCACCTTCCAAATCCATGACCACTGCCATCTAGAAGGACAAGGGCAGCAGATAGATGGGAACACCACCACCTGGGAGTTCCCCTCCAAGCCACTCACTATCCTGACTTGGAAATACATCTCTGTTCCTCCACTGTTGCTGGGTCAAAATCCTGGAACTCCCTCCCTAACAACACTGTGGGTGTACCTACACCACATGGACTGCAGCGGTTCAAGAAGACAGCTCACCACCACCTTCTCAAGGGCAACTAGGGATGGGCAATAAATGCTGGCCCAGCCAGCGAAGCCCACACCCCTTGAATAAATTTTTAAAAAGGATTCTAGCATCAGTAGTATTTTGCTTTTGTTTTAAGGGAAAATTGTACTTAACTAACTTGACAGTTTTTTGATGAGGTATCAGGGAAAGTTAATGTGGGTAATGCAGTTGATGTCGTGTACAATACATGGATTTTCAAAAGGTGTTTGATAAAGTGCCACATTACAGTCCATGGAATAAATGGGACATTGGTGGCATGGATACAAAATTGGCTCAGCGACAGGAAACAGTTGTGGTGAATGGTTGTTTTTCAAACTGGAGGAAGGTTTACAGTGGGGGTTCCCTAGGGGTTGATACTTGGACCAATGCTTTTTTTGGATATGTATTAATAACTTTAACTTGGGTGTGCAGGGCACAAAGTTTGCAGATGACAAAACTTGGAAGTTTTGTTAACTGTGAGGCCGACAGTGATAGACTTCAAGAGACATCAAAGGGTTGGAGGAATGGGCAGACAATCGGCAGATGCAATTTATTGCAGAGGAGTGTGACTTGATGCATTTTGGTAGGAAGAATGAGGAGAGGTAATATAAAACTAAAAGGTACAATTCCCATGGGAGTGCAGGAGCAAAGAGATCTGGTCTATAAATTGCTGCAGGTGGAGAAAGTGGTTAATACAGCATACAGGATCCTGGGCTTTATTAATAGAGGGTGAGAGTACAAAAGCAAGAACGCTTTGATGAACCTTAATATAAAACACACAGGTTTGCCTCAACTGTGTCCAATTCAGGCACCACACTTTACGAAGGATGTGAAGGTGTTAGAGACAGTGCAGAAAAGATTTGTGAAAACAGCTCCAGGGATAAGAGACTTCAGTTACATGAATAGATTGCAGAAACTGCAGGCTGTTCTCCTTGCAGAGGAGGAAATTAAGAGGAGACTTGATAGAGGTGTTCAAAATCACGAGGGGTCTGGATAGAGTAGATAGGGAGACACTGTTCCCATTGGTGCTAAGGGTCAAGAAGCAGAGAACAGGGGTTTAAGGTGATTGGCAATAGAACAAACGGTGACGTGGGGGGCAGGGGTGGGGGGAGAAACATTTCCTCACAGCAAGTGGTTAGGACTTGGAACGCACTGCCTGAGGCTGTGCTGGAGGAAATTCATTTGGGGCTTTCAGAAGGGATCTGGATAAGCACCTAAAGATAAAAGAAAACTGCAGGCCCATCACCATTTTACGTGGGCGGGCCAATTAAGGCCTGCCCAGCGTGTCGCACACCCGGAAGCGCTGAGCGCTCCCTGTGCGGGTGGGAGGCGGAGGAGGGAGAATCGGGGCCTGCGCTCTTTCACACATGCGTGTAAAATAGCGCAGAAATCTCCCTCAGGCACTCGTTCAGTTTGATTTTTTTTTAAATTTTAATAAAGAAAAAAACATTTTTTTTAAGACATTGCCCCTCGTGTGACAGTGTCACATGAGCTGGGACACGTCAATGAACTTCAATAAAAAAATTATTCCATTTATAAACCCTTCATGAAACCTCATCCCGCCCGTGGATGAGGTTTCATGATAAATGCGAAGGCCGCCTGGGCTCTTCGCCTGCACCCCCCCGCCGACCTTGAGGTTGGACGGGCAGCTCAATTAATTACTTTAATTAGTTTTTAAAATAGTCTTAATAGGCCTTGGACAGTTTGGCAGGTGCGCAGCCGACTCTGACGCGCACCCAACGAACTGAGGATCAGAATGACGCGCGGTGAGGTCGGGAGGCACGCCCCCCACGCATCATTTTACACATTGGCGAGCGGGACCCCGCCACCCCCTCACCGACCCGAAGATTCTGCCCCAGGACTCTGGGGAAAGGGTGGGGAATGAGGCAAGCGGAGCTTCTCTTGCAGAGAGCTGGTCAAATACGCCAGGCCATATGCCCCCCTGTGTGCAGTAATGATTCTAACACAGCTGCTTTCAAGTGGGCGATGCACCAATATATCAATTTGAATCCTTTTGTCTGAGGTTCAAAATTAAAGTAATTAAGTTGCTGAAGTGACCCGCCCTGGGAAAACCATGCACAGGGAGACATCACAGCGGCATCGGTTTGTGCAGCTAACATTTCACAGCTGTTCAATGGTGCTGTTTAATACAGGAACAAAAACAGAAGAAAAGCTGGAAGTACTCAATGGGTCAGGTAGGATCCGTGGAAAAACAGAACTCAGCCAGTGTCTCAGACCTCAAAGACGCTTCCTCAGGAGTGGGAGATATTACAGATGAACCACATATTTTTTTTTAAAAAAAAAGCACATGGAATGCAACGAGGGAAAGGGGGAAGGGAGAGGAAAAAAAGGAAGAAACAGAAAACAGCCACGCAGCAAAAGAGATGGAATGGATTGTGATGTGCTTGTGTGGAGAATGGGAGACAATTAAATGGCAGGCGTGATATCAGCACAAGACAAAAAGGAGGCATAATGAGAGAAATAAACTACATGTAGGAGACAGAGTATGTGATTAGCTGATGGTGAATAGGTAGAAAGGGAATCCTTAAAAAAAAAAAGACAGGGTGGGGCAGGTTGTAGTGGTCCAGAATCTGATAGCAGGCAGGCAGGTCAATACCCAAGGCTGCAGTCTATTCACCAGTTGTGGCCCAATGGGAGGTTCCACTTCAATTACCAACCTGCACCCTCCCACATCTCTAGAAGCACATATTGCCAGCACCTAACTGCCAGAGAGAAAATTGGAACTGCTGTTAAGGTCTGAAGTTGTTAAATGCTAATATTTTGGCCGGGGGGTGGGGGTTGCAAAGTGCTCAGTAGAAATTTGAGGTGCTGTTTATCGAGTTTCCATTGGGCTTCACTGGACAGCCTCCTGCAGTGATAGTTGGTGGTGGATGAGCATGTGCAGTTCTCCAGTGGGCGTTATGGTCCTGGGCAGGTTGACGGTGCCACGTTCTGTGAGACGTAACTACCAAGCAGTGGCTGACGCCCCACTGGATCTCGTTCAGACTCACCACACTCGGGGTGGGCAGGAGGGGCCACGGCTGTTCACTTTTTGATATCATTCACCCTTCATATGGGTGCGGGTGCCCAGGCAAATGTGACCCCTGTGGGTGCTCCATCACGTACGTGCCCACGGGTGGCCATCTAGGTATAATTCTACTGGTGATAAAAGCAAAATACGGCAGATGCTGGAAACCTGAAACAAAAACAGAAAATGCTGGAAAAGCTCAGCAGGTCTGACAGCATCTGTGGAGAGAAGAACACAGTTAACGTTTCCAATCCATATGACTCTTCTTCAGGCTCTTGTTCTGATGGCAGAGCTCTGAAGAGTCATACGGACTCGAAATGTTAACTTTGTTTTTCTCTCCACAGATGCTGTTAGACCTGCTGAGTTTCTCCAGCATTTTCTGTTTTTGTTTCATAATTCTATTGGTGCCCTGTTGGTACGGTCTCATTGACCGTCTGGGTCTGGTCCCATAGATGCTGCTGGTATAGTACCATGGGTGCCCTGCTGGGGTATATTCATAAACTGGCTTAAACCAATTTTTCCATTGGTTCTAATTTTCCAAAATTCTCTAGATTCTGGAAAGGTCCCATCAGATTGGAAAATAGCGAACAATATTCAAGAAAGGAGTGAGGCAGAAAGTGGGAAACTACAAGCCAGTTAGCTTAACATCTGTCATTGGGGAAAATGCCAGAACCTATTATTGAGGTGGTTATATCAGGGCACTTAGAAAATCTCAGTGCAATCAGGTAGAGTGAACATGGTTTAGTGAAAGGAAAATCATGTTGGACTAATTTATTGAAGTTCTTTGAGGAAGTAACGAGCAACGTGGATAAAGGAGAACCTGTGGATGTGCTGTACTTTGATTTCCAGAAGGCATTTGACAAAGTGCCACATCAAAGGTTACTACACAAATTAAGAGCTCATAGTGTAGGGGGTAACATATTAGCATAGACAGGGGGATTAGTTAGCTAACAGAAAATAGAGGGCAGGCATAAATGGGTCATCTTCAGGTTGGCAAGATGTGATGAATGGTGTGGCCCAGGGATCAGTGCTGGGGCCTCAACAGTTTCAATTTATATCAATGACTTGGATGAAGGGACTGAATGTATGGTTGCTAAATTTGCTGATGACAAAATTAGGTAGGAAAGTAAGTTGTGAAGGCGATATAAGGAGTCTGCAAAGGGATATAGATAGGTCAAGTAAGTGGGCAAAAATTTGGCAGATGGAGTAATATGTGGGAAAACATGAACTTGTTCACTTTGGCAGGAAGAATAGAAAAGCAGTATATGGATTTAAATGGAGAGAGATTGAAAGCTCTGGAGGTACAGAGGGACGTGTGTGGGTATCGTACGTGAATCATAAAAAGTTAGTATGCGGGTACAGCTAGTGATTAGGAAGGCAAATAGAATGTTGTCGGCTATTGCAAGGGAAATGGAATATAAAAGTAGGGATGTTTTGCTACAGTTGTATAGGGCATTGGTGAGACCACACCTGGAGTACTGTGTACAGTTTTGGACTCCTTATTCAAGGAAGGATACAAATGCATTGGAAGCAGAGAAGGCTCACTCAACTGATACCTGGGATTGGGCGAGGCGGCGCAGGGGTACTTATCTTATAAGGAAAGGTTGAACAAACTGGGCCTGTATCCATTGGAATTTAGAAGAATGAGGGGTGATCTTATTGAAACATAAGATCCTGAGAGGACTTGACAAGATGGATGCTGAAAGGATTTTTCCCCTTGTGGGAGAGACTAGAACTAGGGAACAAAGTTTAAAAATAAGGGGTCTTCCATTTAAGATGGAGATGGGAAAAAAAATTTTCTCTGAGGGTGGAGTGTCTTTGGAACTCTTCCCCAGGAAGCAGGGGTCATTAAATATTATTAAAAGCAGAGGTAGATAGATTCTTGACTAACAAGGGAGTCAAAGGATATCGGGGTAGGCAGGAATGTGGAGTTGAGGCCACTGTCAGGTCTGCCATGATCTTACTGAATGGCGGGGTAGGCTCGAGGGGCCAAATGGCCGAGTCCAGCTCCTGATTCCTAAGTTCAAATGCATCCTCATCTCTGCCTTAAAGAGGGAACTCCTTATTCTGAAATCGTGCCCCCAGTTCTAGATTCCCCCACAAGGGGAAACATGCTCTGAGCATCCACCTTGTCAAGTCCCCTCAGAATCTTAAAATCACCTCTCATTCTTCTACACTTCAATGAGTATAGGCTCAACACGCTCAACCAGTCCTCATAAGACGAACCTCTTCGTCCGAGGAATCAGCCGAAAGGACCTTGGCCTAACTAGAGGTAAAAGGTCAGCCATGATCGTATTGAATGGCAAAGCTGGCTCGAGGGGCTGAATGGCCTTCTCCTGTTTCAGTTTCTGATAGTGTGTGGAAGGCCAGAGGGGGAGGGACGATTGGCACTGCAGGGAGCTCAGGGTGTCCGGCGGTGCTTGGGTTCCCCATTTTATGGGAGACAGCATACCTGATTTGGGGATGTACTTGGAAATCACACACAGACACAGACACACACACACGCACACCACTGCCACCAGAAATGGGAAGCTTGGTGGGTGGGGGAAACTTAACTTGGCGCAAAACCAAAAATCAGTTCCCCAACATCAGGAATTAAGTTCTCGGACTTTAAAGGCGGGTTGAGCTTCATGAAAAACAATGTCAGGAATCCTTTGTGTGCACATCAGCGCGTCGTGCATGGTCATTAAAAGGTCAGCGTGCTGGAATTTCTTTTACCTGACAAATTAAAGTTCCCCGCCAGTCAGAAATGAGAATGTTCACTTTCACGACTATATCCAAGTGGCACGCGCCTGGCGAGCTTTCCTTCTCCCGTTGACCTTGAGGCAAGCGGATGCTGCTTTCAGTCTTCGTCGGGATCGCTCGTAACGTCACTCATATCGGCAGCCAGCAGGACAAGCTGTGTAAAGGCTGGGCACAGGGGGCAGGGGGAAGGTTGCATGGCTGTCCGGGTGGCCCTTCAAATGCGGCACAAAGGCCTTCGGCCCCAGAAGCTAACAGCAGGGACGGGCGACGGCGACTTCCTGCCCACTCCCACTGAGAGATTCGCCGGCCAGCACGAGATCGCGCGTGGTCAGCCTTCCCGCAGCACCCTCTCCAGGAAAAGCGGGAATCACTCCCGCTTCTGCGACCACCACCAAACTTAGACTCCAGCACGGAAGATTCCGCCCACAGATTGTGAGACTCCGAAGAGCGGTGCAGGGGGGGCGACGGATGGGCAAGTGTCTCCATCTCCTACACTTACATGGGAAGGGAGAGCAGGAGATGTAGGCAACAGGAAGAGCCAATTAAGATGCCATGCAGGGAACAGTCCCTTTGGCATTCTGAGGAGGCAGAGCGAGGGAGATGGTGAGATTGTGCTGCAGGAGCCATGTTGAATGCAGAGGCTGGTGGGGTGGGAGGCGTGCGTACGTCTTCCATTCGATTATCTCCTGTTCTCTACCCAAGCATTTCGCAGGTCATTGCATTTCTTCTCATGTGTGTTTTGTCTTCCCCCCCCCCGCCCCCCACCCACCGCCAACCTTCTCGCGTAATGTGGGGTGATTTGTGCTCCTTTTAAAATGCTGCTCATCTGTAACACATCCTAGTTTTCTGGGGATGTGGTCTGAAACATCCGCTGACCTTTTTTTCTCCACGGCCACTTCCCAATTGGCTGAGTATTTCCAGCTTTTTCTATTTTTGTTTCAGATTTCCAGCGTCTATAGTATTTGTGTTTTTTTTCTCTGTTAAAATGCTGATTTCTATTTTGAGATTGATACCTGGTGCCCCTCACCTCAGCAGCAAAGGCAAAGCTTTCCAGCAATCAAACATTGGTCAAATTTGATGTTGGCAAATAGCTGGTGCGTACAATTGCCAACAATTTGCATTGATATAGCCCCTTTAACACGGCAAAACGTCCCAACGCCCTTCACGGGAGCATATTATATCATCAACATAAAATAGCTAAAAGAAATTTTGGATAAGAATGTGATAGAAAATTAGTTTGCCTTGTGTCGATTGCTGTTAGACATGTGTTCTCAGAATGGCCTCACGTAGCTTGCCAGAGTTTAATCTGGTTGACATCACATTCTTTATATCAGCGTAATGTTAAAACTACTTTGCACCAAATTTAATTGTGTAATATAACCAGCCTGTAAAGGGAAACTTTCAGCCTGTCAGAAAGCTACTGCAGTTTAACAAGACCATATTCAGTAAATAAACCTCAGTCTGTAGCTTTCCTCTTCCTGTGGAAGTTACACCTTGGAAATGTTTATATTTTTTTTAAAAAAGGGTAAAAAAATATGGAAAATATAAAAGGGGCACTTGGCAGCTCCAGCGAATTCATTTAAAGTCTTTCTGGCCTGAACGGTTTTCCAAATATGCATACACCATTCAGAAATACGTAACTCACTACATCCAAGGCTTTAAAGCCATTATCGTCCTCCTGATGTAGTTCAAAACCTCTATGTGAAAACCAGTCACAAATCACCCCACATTGTACTTTGAAAGCAAGCAAACTCCCAAAAGACTAGGTAACAATGTCCTACTGTAAATGGAAAACTATCATACCAAGAGCAACCCAAAGAGAAGGACTGGAAAGAATTTGTGAATAGAAGCTCAATAGTGAATAAAAACCAGAACAGACAGATATAAATAGGCACTGTTGCCAAGTACTTTCAGTCCTGGATGAGCAACGCAGTTTGCAATTACAAATTCCACCATAGCAAGTTGGGAAGCTGAATTTGATCAATTGGGTAAATTGCTGTAAAAAAAATTAAAATTGCTTCACTAAATCTCTGCAAAGACGGCAACTGGCTGCACGTGCCAGGATTGGCCTACACATTGTTCCAGTCCTTTATTATCTGATTCTCTTAATGTCCACTGCAATGGAGTGTTAAACACTGTACAGATCTACAGGCAACAACCCCAGCAACAGACAAGATCTCACCCCTGCCAACCCTGCGGAAGTCCTCATCATCAACGTCTCTGGAGTGGCACCAAATGTCCCACAGGACAGTCATGCACACGTGGGACATGTCCATCAGCTAACATCCAAGACTTGTCCATCACAGAATCGCCATCCCTCAGCAGATCCTGGGCCATTAGGAGTGACAGCACAATGGTTACACAGTCGGGTGAGCTTGCCCCTCCACCTCCCCCCAAACCCCCAAGTCTCACCATTTCTTCGGCCGATCAGCACCTATCACTCAGTCGTACCCAGTGAATTAGTGCTTCATGGTTAGCGCTATATAGAAGAAACCGTGAAGAGTGTACACGGATTGGAAGAGGTCAATAGAAGAGTGAAAATAAAAGACAGCCTTGCATTTATATATAGTGCTTCTCCTACCCAGCGGACATCTCAGTGCCTTCACAGCCAATGAAGCACTTTTGAAGCAAAAACAAAACAATGGGAATGCTGGAAATCTGAAATGAAAACAGAAAGTGCCAGAAATACTCAACAGGTCTGGCAGCCTCAGTGGAGACACGTTTCAGGTCAAGGTGACCGTTCATCAGAATATCAAAGCTGATATCAAAGTCATCCACCTGAAATGTTAACTCCGTTTCTCTCTCCACAGATGCTGCCTGACTGGCTGAGCATTTCCAGCATTTTCTGTTTTTATTTTAAGCACCTTTGAAGTGTAGTCACTGTTGCAATTTAGGAAATGCAGCAGCCAGTTTGCACTCAGTAACCCCCCACAAACAGCAATGTGATAATGATCCGATAATCTGTTTTTGTGATGTTGATTGAGGGGTAGATATTGGCCGGGACACTGGGGAGAACTCCCTTGCCCTTCTTCGAAATAGTGCCCTGCAAGCAGGCCTCAGTTTAGCGCCTCATCCAAAAGACGGCAGCTCCAACAGTGCTGCACCCCCTCAGTGCTACACTGGAGTGTCAAGCTTGGATTTCTGTGCTCAAAATTGACTGGGATTTTAATCCAGAACCTTGTAACTCAGCTGAAGGTGCTACCAACTGTGCCACAACTGATACTGGTAACTTGATAGCTCCACCACCACATTCCTCCATTTGCTTGATCTGTGGCCCCAACCTTCCCAGACCACAGGCTAACAATCCAACCGGTAAATACAAGCATTCCTGAAGTGGATTAGACTCAGACAATAACAGTTAAAATCCTCCTGATCACTACTCCAGACAAAACTTGAATCAACCATATATCTTTCTGAAATCCAGGGTTCTACTCCTACTAACCTGGTGAGAATTGCATTTTCCGACATGAACATTAAAATAGAACGACTCGGTGGTTTGAGATGTGTCGGGAGTTTAGGCTCCCACCACCTCCCTCCGTGGGACCCTGTCACAAAGAGTCAGGAGTTCTTGAAAACTTACATCATAATAATGACCTGTTAAGGTGCAGAAACCCCAGGAAATTGTGAGGCAAGTGACTTATGCCATTGTGTACCTCACTTGTTAGGATTTTCCTGCTGCTCCACAGAGACACTCGACAAATAGGTTACACAGCTAACTATCATAGCTCTGCTCCTCCATTAAGATTGAGTTGGCAGAATTAAAGACAGTGTATAATTACCACAGCCAGCTAGATCATTGCAGAATGGTACGGGGGGGGGGTGGGGTTCAGCGCGTTTGTTGTAATCACAGGAACAGGTTACTCTTTAGGATAAGAAATAATGCTTTGCAGTACTGAGGGAGTGCTGCAGTGTCAGGGATACTGTCTTTCAGTTGAGACATTAAATCGAGGCCTCGGCTGCCCTCTCAGATAGACGTAAAAGATCCCTTGGCACCATTTCGAAGAACAGTGGGCGAGTTCTCTCAGGCAGCCTGGACAACATTTGTCCCTCAATCAACATCACAAACACATTTTCTGGACAATGCCGTTTCTGGAATCTTGCTGTGCACACGTTTGCTGTCACATTTCCTACATTTGAACAGTGACCATACTTCAAAAAGCGGTTCATTGGCTGTTAGGTGTTTGGGGCATGCTGTTGTTGTGAAAGGCGCTATATAAATGCAAGTCTTCCATTTTTTTTTGCTGCCAAAGTACAAAGGGGCAAATTATGGCCCCAATATTTTCAGGGGTCCGGTCGGGGGTGATGTGGATAGGAGAGAGAATTGGAATGGGTGAAGCTGAAAATGGTGAAGAACCTGGCAAGGCCCATCTTAATAATTTGTTGCTTCACCGCCCACCAACCAGCCGATTGAAGGGGCACCCTGGCCAGTGGTTAGGAAGGAATGCTGGCGGCAGGGGGTCATGTTGGGGAACAGTCCCTGGCAGTCAAGAGTGGGTGGGGAGAGGTGAACATGCGAACAAGGCCATTCAGCCCCTCGAGCCTGCTCTGCCATTTAAGAATATCATGTCTGATCTGATAGCAACCTGAAACCTGCATCCCACCTACCCCCGATAACCTATCCCCCCCACCCCCCTTGCTTACCAAGAATCTATCCACCTCTGCCTTAAAAATACTCAAAGGCTCTGCATCCACCACCTTTTCAGGAAGGGCGTTCCAAAGACTCACGGCCCTCGAGTGAAAAAATTTCGCCTCATCTGTTTTAAGTGGGCGGCCCCCCCCCCCAATCATTTTTAAACAGTGAACTGAATACCAACCAGGGCAATGGGAGGCCATCGGCTTGCTTGAAGGGCCAGGGTTAGGGGTGAAGCCCCTTTGCTCCTCCTGGCCACAAGGGGGTGCCAAAACAGCCATGCGCCTTTGGAGACCTGGCAGCTCCCGCCTCCATTTCACTGGCAAGATTTCTGATCCCCTGGAAATCCTCTGCAGCAGCAGTTAACTCCAAATTGGGCTCCCAATTGCACTGGAGGAGCCCAATTTAAATATGCGTCTCACTTCTACACGGTAGAACAGTCAAACAAGCCATTACCTACAGCAAATAAAAATGCATGCAGGAGCCTGGGGTTCATAAGCCACATATTTCAATTTTTACCCTCACTCCCTGACCCTCTCTCGCACATCAAGGGGATTAATATCTGGATGGTTGCAGGATGCCAGGTTCTAGCCTCAAACTATCACCCAAATCACCCAAATTCTGTTGTGAATGTGGTTGTTAGTGATCACAATGCGCCCATCTACACCTCCTTAAAAACCAAATATTACATCCCTGCTCTATCTTATGAATTAAACGGACAGGCAGAAAAACAGTCAAGGTGCTCATTTCTGTCCATTGATTTTAATGTGCAAACCTGTAGTTGAAATACTTCCAGGCCTGAGTGGCATCATATCACAATGGCAATACTCTGCCCATTGCCCAGGTCAATCCCAATCGCCTATGCACCCATCCGGAGAAACAAACTATTGATCATCTGCCCTGATACCACCTTCAGTGGCTCAGTGTCAAATTTAGTTTGAAGCGCTTGCCTTTAACTTCATAAAATGTCAAAAGCCGAATTATTTTTCCAGCAAAACGCATCACAAAACTGTCGCTGAAGGGCGGGGAAGTACAATGGTCCAAAGAATGGCATGCGTTGGCAAAATCACCATTGCAGCAAACTCCAGGCCTTAAGTTATCATTTCAACATCCAATAAAAATTCATCCTTAATTACTGCTTTGTCTATTGGAGATTTTGCGGGATACGCCACTATATTCCCTTTTCTCTGAAAAAAAAACACATCTTTCCAGCAGTTTAGACAACTAATTACAAGTTGATTGTTACACAGAAGCCAAGAGGCACTCGAAGATACTGAATCAATATATCCTTCTTTTGAAATGTTAAGTCCATTAGGGTCAAAATGCCTTTTTTTCCCAAAAAGAACATAACTCTTAGCGTCTAGTAAACAGGATCTTAGAGTGAGAGAGTCAATTTTGTCTCTCAGCAGGCCTCCTAGGTAGGTAACTGCATGAATAATGCAAACCTCAGCTCTTCCAGAGTTCAAATCTCTGTCAGCAGCTAAAAACTGCATTTCTGTAGACCTTACATAACATAGAAAACATCCAAAGATGCGGCAGAAGTTTAATCAGAAAAAAATCTTACGCTAAACCAAAGTAGGAGAAATTAGGAGGCATGACTAAAAAGCTTGGTCAAAGAGATGGGTTTTAATGCAAATCTTCAAGGAGGAGCGAGGCTCAGAGAGGTTTAGGGAGGGAATTCCAGAGCTTAGGGCCAAAACAGTTGAAGGCATGGCCTCCACTGGTAGAACAAAAGGAATGATGGATGCACAAGAGGCCTGAGAGAATTCCCCACTTCATATTCACTCTAAAGATCTTGCAGTTGCCAGTCATTCATGATTAAAGACAACTGTAGGAATAATTGGACAGAATGCTAATTTGTAGTTGCTCAAGTTATCTGGGTCCTGAGTGCTTGTTTGTGCTTTGATGATGAACAATTGAATAAGGCCTAGAACCTGTATTCTAATGTCCAAAATCAGCCATCACGTCTCAAAAGGTTCCCTGACCTGGTGACCTTCAGAGCGAGACTTTAAAGGGAAGCAGTTTCCTTATTATCCCAAGTCATTATAGAGCTGCATGGAAAAAAGAATAACTTGTGTTTCTACTGAGTCTTTCACATCCTTAAAGATATCCCAACACACTGCACTGAAATATTTTGAAGAATTATTTTTGTCACACACTGCAGTGTAGGCAAATGAGGGGACAGTAAAGTTCCACTAACAGCCAACTGAGATGAAAGCAAAATGCTGCAGGTACTGGAAATCTGAAATAAAAACAGAAAAGGCTAGAAATGCTCGGGGTCAGACAGTTCCTGCGGCGAGAGAAAGTGTTGACATTCGACATTAACTTCTCTCTCTGCAGATGCTGGGTGACCTGCTGAGTACTTGCAGCAGCTTGTGCTTTTAGTAAGATAAAATGGCAGATGAATCTGCTTTCAGTGGAGTAGGGTCGAGGTAGAACTCTCAGCCAGGGCACATCCAACTCTTTGAACAACGCTACAGAATCCTCTACATTCTCAACAGACCAGACGAGGCTTTCGTGCAATATCCCAGCTGAAAGACCAGAATTTTCAACCACTCAATACCATACTGAAGAGGTTTTGCGTTCAAGCACTTTTGGATACAGATGGATCGAAAAGAGGGGTTCTAGCGAGTATCTTGAAATCGGAAAAAGAGGTTAGAAAGGCAGAGAGGTTTAGAGAGGGGGTTCCGGAGCTTAGGGCCCAGCCAGCTGAAGACACGGCTGCCAGCGATGGAACGATTGAAACTGGGGATGGTCAAGGGGCCAGGAACTGGGAGAGCGCAGAGACCTCAGAGGTTGCCGTGCCGGAGGGGATTATAGAGATAGGGAGGGGGCTTGGCCATGAGGAACAAGGAGTGAGAACTTTAAAATTAAAATATTGCTCAGCTGAGAGCCAATGTAAATCAGCAAGCACAGGGAATGGGGCAGAAATCATAGGCGTGAGTGGGACTTGATGCAAGTTAGGACACGCACAGAGTTTTCAAATGAGTTTAAGCTTATGGAGGGTGCAAGCTGAGAGAGAGCAGTCAGGAGTGCTGTAGGAGAGTCAAGGAACAAAAGGCATGGATGAGGGTTTCAGCAGCAGATGAGCTGAGGAAGGGGTGGAGTCGAGCGACGCCAGAGGTGGAAACAGCAATGGTGTG
Organism: Cetorhinus maximus; assembly: GCF_964194155.1. NCBI lineage: Eukaryota > Metazoa > Chordata > Chondrichthyes > Lamniformes > Cetorhinidae > Cetorhinus > Cetorhinus maximus. The sequence continues at coordinate 12,968,767 of NC_135882.1, forward strand.
GCTATTTGGTCGTGGCCAAATGTGACGCCAAGGTTGCAAACAGTCTGAATCAGCTTCAGCAAGCTGCCAGGATGAGGAATGGAACCAATAGCTGGGTAATGGGGTTTGTGGCAGGGGCCGAACACAATGCCTCCAGTCTTAGCAATATTTTGTTGGAGGAAATTCCTGCTCCTCCAGTACTGGATGTTGGACAAGCAGTCTGCATTTTAAAGGGAAGTGGAAGGAGCTGGTGGTGAGGTAGAGTTGGGTGCCATCAGTGTACATATGAAAACCGACAGTTTCCAGATGATGTCACTGAGGGGCAGCATGTTGATGAGCAATAGGAGGGGTCCAAGGACAGATCCTTCAGCCCTATGATCCTTCACGATCAGAGTGATTCTCCAATTCTGGCCTCTGTGCATCCAATTTATTTCAGCCCATTACTGACAGTTGAGCCTTTAACCGTCTAGGCCTCAGCTCTAGCATTCCCTCCCTAAACTTCTCTGCCTCTCTACCTGTTTTAAGACACTTCTTTAAACCAACATGTCCTAAAATCCCTGCATGTGACTGTCAAATTTTGTCTCATAAGTTTCCAATAAAGTGTCTTGGGGCATTTTACTACTTTAAAGGCGCTATATAAAGGCAAATTACTGTGCGGTTAAGACCTTATCCTTTTAAGTAACCCTCTGCTCCATGTATTATTCTCAGTTGAAACAATAAGCAAAAGACATCAGCCATCTGTTAGGCATTCACTGGTTAGTTGTATATTTTAAGTATCTGATTTACCTCAGCAATGTACAGATGACACTAGTTGTAAGTCTACAACTGGTTTATTTAGTACTTTAAAATATCTTTACAGTTACATGATGTCTCCCCATAATATCAAGTGTGCTGTGATTTTGTGGATAGAAGCATCAGTGTGACACCGAGACACACTGAGCAAAGAATCCCCCAACTTCTGTGCCAAGTCGATTGACCTACACCAGGCAAAAATTAACCAAGTCATCTTGGCAAGGTGGCAGAGGGCAGGCAAGTCAGCTGCCAACACCTCCTGGTATGTATGTCATTTTAAAAATGACTGGCCGACACTTGAGTAAGCATTGACAGTGTAACCCTGGGCCTCAATGTACACCCACAAAATAATGCAGCTCGCTCCTGTTCTTATTTTTCCTCTCACCAGTGACAGAACAACCTCGCCACTTGAACCAAGACAAACAGAATGACTCACTGTAAAGATAACCCTGAGGCCTACAGGTTATCATGGTCCTATCCTGGGCCTGCTGCCACTGCTGGAGAGGAAATTTGTTTAGTCCCTCTACGTCAAAGAATTAACGCAACTCAAAATAAAATTGGGAAGTCCGACTTCCAGTCAGACGATAAACTCTGATTGCATTGAGTGTGTTTTTAAAGGAAGATAAAGGGAACATAGAAAATGCTGCTCCGCCAGCAGCTGAAAATATTTAGAAGACAACAGGAAAATATGTTTTGGCAGGGGCCTTTGGTGAAGGATCATTCTTGTTTTATTTTCTCTACTTTTTATATACCCAGTAAACAAAGTATGATGGTAATGACTAAGCTGAACAAAGTGTTAGAAATGTTAAAAGATTTGGTGGGGTAGATATGGAGAATCTATTTCCTCTGGTGGTAGAAATCAAGAGAAAGGGGGCATACTCTTAAAATTAGAGCGAGGGCATTCATGGGCTAAATTCAGAGCACAGGGGTCAGTACAGCACAAAATGCAGGGGTACGTTTTTCCCCCCACGCAGGGGTGATTAGAAATTTGGAACTCTCGCATCTGAAAGGCCGCGGATGCTCCACAATCGGACCTTTCAAGACGGGAATGGGCGGATGTGTTAGGCAAGGGGGATATAGAGCAAGGCCCTATTCTCCTACACAGGCTGCTGCACAAGATCCCCAATTTACCAGCCAAAGAGTTGCTGGGGAAGTGTTCTGGCCAACTTTCCTCACTAAACCAACTTAGAAGAGGTGAACGGATTAACTAGTCATCCCTCTCTGTTGTTTGTGGGATCTTGCTGTGCGCAAATTCATCCACAAAAACAAGTACCACACTTCTAAAGTAATTCAATGGTTGCAAAATGGTTTAGCATATCCACAGGCATTGCATAAATACAATGGGCGGAGTCATCCGAGGTTTGCACAAAGTGCAGTAGCGGGCGGAAAAAAAAGACATTTTACTTGCCGGCCACAAAGGCAGGTTTTCGTACGTTATCGTCCCGTTCCCAGCGCATCCTGCCTCATTAATAATGCATGCACGGGAAACATGCTGGCCTCTGATTCGCCCAACCCGCCATCATCTTAGGCCTTTGGTAATCTGGCCGCCATATTTAAAGAGCGCCCCCCACACACACACCTTCATCTGCCCCGTGGAGCGTGTTCTCATCCCATCCATGGCACCACTCACCACCCACACGTGCCAGGCATCCTTCTCATCTGGCCTGGCAGGCGTCCTGCTTACACTCTCTCCATCTGTATTCATGAAGGACAAGCTGGCACACAACAAAAGGGAGAGGTCACAGACGGGTGGAGGAATGCCCAACATCAAGGTCCTCACAGGCTTTGAAAATGGAGTCATCCAGCTGGCCTGTGATGAGCTGGACCGCCCCTGTGCTGACGGTGAGGTCAGCGGTGCTCAAAGAAGTGAAGATCCGGCAGTGCAACATCCATCAGGCAACCATGCTGTGAGCCAGTTCCCCTGTTCTGCAGTCCACTGCCATGCACTAATTATCTCTCCTCGCTTTCACAGGCACATCTGGGAAACAGCTGAGGGGGTCTACAAGCTAGATCCTCAACTCAAGCCCCAAAGACACCTCAAAAGAATAACCTGATAACGCCCTAATTGAAGACCCGTCACAGCACTCATCCACACCTTCCACCAGCGCAGAACTGGGCGGGACCTAGTTCTAGAGTAGCCACAGGGTCACATCTGTTGAGCACATCGCACTGTCTGACCCACAGTAGGCGGCAGCAGGGACTTCCCCAGTTTCCGGCAGTGGGAGGACTGCTTGAGGCCCGAAATCTGCTGAAGTCGAGTCAAGATGACGAGCCTCTGGACTCAGTCATACCTCAGTTGCTAGAGCTGCAAAGGCAAGCTCGGGAACCTTAAGAGGGATGGCCACTGCACTCCAAAGATTGCAAGTCACTTTGCATCAGTCAGGACAAAGAATTTAAAGATGCAGCATTGACCTAAGCATCAGAAGCAACGAGGCACACCCAGCCCAATTGGCTCTGTGGGGTCCTCCTCGTCAACATCCAGGGACCTGTGCCAAAATTGGGAGAGCTGTCCCACAGATGAGTCAAGCAACAGCCTGATACAGTCATACTCAATGAATCATACCTCACAGCCAATATCCTAGACTCCTCCATCACCATCCCTGGGCAAGCCCTCTCCCACCAGCAGGACAGATCCACCAGAGGCAGCACAGCACAGTAACATACAGTCAGGAGGCAGTTAATGTGGGACATCCTCAATATTGACTCCAGACCCCATGAAGTCTCAATGCATCTTGCCAAACATGGGCTCAGAAATCTCCTGATTACCACTTATTGCCCTTCCTTAGTTAATGAATCAATGTTCCTGCATGTTGAGCATGACTTGGAAGGAGCACTGAGGGTAAGAACACAGATGTACTATGAGCAGGGACTTCAGTGTTGTGGCATCACTGCTGTTCGAGCTGGCCTAGGGCATATCTGCCAGACATGGCCTGCAGCAACACAAAGGAAAAACCTGCTTGCTCTTGTCCTTACCAATTTACTTGTCAATGAGTGACCACCACAGTCCTTGTGAAGTAGTCCCGTCTTCACAGTAAGACTCTCCATCATATTTGTGCGGTATAGCACTGTGTTAAATGAGAGAGCCAGATCAGACCGAGCAGCCTAAAACTGAACATCCACGAGGTGCTGATGACTACCAGCAGCATAATTATACTGAACCATAATCTGTAAACTCAAGGTCCAGCATATTCCTCACTCTACCATTACCATCAAGCCAGGGAATCAACCCTGGTTCAATAAGGAGTGTAGAAGTGCATACCAGGAGCAGTGCTAGGCATAAAATGAGGTGCCAGTGTGGTGAAGCTACAACACAGGGCTACATGCACGCCAAACAAAGAAGGCAGCATGCTCTAGAAAGAGCAAAGCAATCCCACAACCAACAGATCAAATCAAAATTCTGCAGACTTGCCGCATCCAGTCATGAATAATGGCAGACATTTAAACAAGTAACTGGAGGAGGAAGCTCTCTGAACTTCTTCAATGATGGAGGAGTCTGGCACATGCAAAAGACAAGGCTGAAGCATTTGCAACCATCTTCAGCCAGAAGTGCCAAGTGAACTGCGTGTCTGATAAATAAGTGCAACTTGTTTAGTTTGGATTATGTCCTGACTCTTGTGTATGCGCGACTGCAAACGAGGAAACCAAAGACTTGATAGAGGAAATCTAACAGTCTGACCCAGATCACGTAAAAGGTGAAAGGAAGGTTATCAGGGTAGGCAGGAGGTTACAATCAGATCAGCCATGATCTTATTGAATGTGGAGCAGGCTTGAAGGGCCAAGTGGTCTACTCCTGCTCCTAGTTCATATGTATGTTCGTAACCGTTCATCCCAACCTCCTCCTGAGGTCCTCACCATCACTGGTGCCAGTCTTCAGCCAGTTTGACTCATCACGATTTCAAAAATGGTTGCATTTCTAGCCAAGCTATTCAGATACAGCTATAAATTCAGCATCTACCCAAGTACATTCTTCACAAAAATCAGGACAAATCTCATCTGATCAATTACTGCCCCATTGATTTACTCTGGGTTTAGCGATGGTAATGTCACTGAATGCCAAGGGAGACTGGTTAGATTCTCTCTTGTTGTAGACGGTTATTGCCTGGCACTTAAGTGGCAAGTAACTTTCACGCCACACATCAGCCCAAGCCTGAATGTTGCCCAGGTACCACATCCCCACATGCAGCAAGACCGGGACCACATTCAGACTTGGGCTGGTAAGTGGCAAGTAACATTCCATGGCAACACCATCATCAACATTCTAGGGATCACCATTGACCAGAAACATAACTGGACCAACCATATAAATACTGTGGCTACAAAAGCAGGTCAGAGGCTAGGAATTCTCCGTCAAGTAACTCACTTCCTAAGTTCCCAAAGCCTGTCCACCATCGACAAGTTACAAGGTACAAATAAGGAGTGTGATGGAACGCTCCCCACTTGCCCGAATGAGTGCAGTGCCAACACCACTCAAGAAACTCAACACCATCCAGGAAAAAGCAGCCTAATTGATCGGCACCCCATCCACCTCCTTAAACATGGACCTCAGCGACCCAAGGCAGTGGCTCAACACCAGCTTCACAAGGCCAATTAGGACAATAAATACTGACCTTGCCAACAATGCCCAGTTCCCATGGACAAATTATAAAACAATTCCCTAAAACCAGCACTTTTCCCCCAGAGGTTTCGTCAATGAATTTTAAAAGGATTTAACCAATGTATGAAATTGCTTTTGTCTGCTTCAAAGCTCCACTATTACATGATCTGGGTCAGACTGTTAGATTTCCTCTATCGGGCCTTTGGTTTTCCTCGGTTGCAGTCAAACATACACAAGAGTCAGGACATAATCCAAACTAAACAAGTCACACTTATTTACCAGACACGCAGTTCAAAGAACGGATTCCTTTTATTTAAAAAAACAGGTTAAATCGTTAACCAATCTTTCCTTCTGAAAGAAATCATTTAACGGGTGTGCTAAGGATTGCTGGGAGGATGTAGAGATTTGCGAGCAGAGTTACTGAACAAACTATGTAATGGAGCCAAATTAACAATTATTACAAAAATCACTGACACACCCACCCCACAGCTGTTATTATGGCTCTTTATATTGTCCGTTTCAGTCTTTTCTAAGTGGGAGCCTCTCGCATGAGATCACTATTTACACAAGGAAATATTCAAGCAATTATAAAAAATGTTGGTTATTCACACATTATTTTTTTTTTAAAAAAGGGTGACACTAATGGGCAAGGCTATTTTTACCCTCGAATTTTCACCCTCCACTCCTGAAGGTATCGAGTCATGCTGGGGTTACGTCCTACCCGTTCCAGCAGTCCTCCGGTACCATACCCAAGTGAAAGTCCAGATAGTGAGTGGCAGCAGACTACTGTGGGCATCGCAGCGGAGCCTAATCCCTGAGAGTGGTGGGGTTGGTAGGGGGTGGTGGTGCGGGGGTTGTTGGTGGAGGGTGGCGAAGATTAGGGGCCAACAGCAGCATCTTAAAATCACACTCCAACTGAAAATATTGCAGCATGAACAAGAATTGAACCTGGGACTCCCCGACTCGTATGATGTGGCAGTTGTTTTATTCACAGAGGATTAGTTTTTTATGGAGGGGATTCTGGGGTATTTCAAATGGACAAAACACTGAGCTGGATTCCTAGAAGGCAGCTGGGAGAGACAGAACTTGCAACACATTCACATTCACAGCAAGAATTATTCATGAATGTGAAAGACTGCATTACTTCATTACAGACACATTCTCATGCCAAGCACAGAGACAATTCACAACCGCAACAAATAACTATATTTTATAATATTTCACCGACGCTCATGTAAAGCAAAATCAATTGTTTGGGCATACAGCCATGCTTCACTGGATAGCTTTCCTAATATTAACGCAGTTTAAGTATAATACATGCTTAGTTATAGCCCCTTTATGGCAAGATATTAGAATTCTTCAGCTAAATTTTAGCGTTTGGATCAATGATAGCGTTTGCCCTCTTTATAAAGGCCAAACACAATTACATTGTAGATAAAAGCATTATTAATTTGCAGTGTTAGAGCACATGGTATGCAAAGTCTCCTCAGCACAGAAACCAGTTAAGCAGCCAATGAAAAATAGCTAAAGAATGTGTCTAAGGAAATACGATACTGGGTACACAATGGGAAGCATGAAAAGCAACACAAAATGACATTAGAGATAAACAACTAAACACCACAGTCACTTATGGGCTGGTAAGATAAGGCCCAAGGCAAGAATAATGCAATTAAAAAAATAACAGAGTGAAGTGGTGCAATACCTCTAGAAGCAAAATATTTAACCCAACCCAATCATTTAAAGCCGTGGTTTTCGTTTATGGCAGTGGTTTTCAAACCTTCTCGTCTGCCGGCAACTTAGGTGGGGCAAACGACCTAGTGGACCACCTACTGGTGCTACCACACCCGCTTTCGCTTGCCACCACAAAAAAACTCATCAAAATTAATGGGAACTTATGAAAACTAGAAATATTTTGAAGCTTTTCCACTGCTAACTGCAATAAATGTGCATTATTTTCTTAAAATTAAATATGTGTAAATTAAGTTATGCAAAAAAAGTATAGACATTTTCATATTATAAATGTCAATAGTACAACTACAATATATATGTACAATAATAGTAATAATAATGTACATAATAGTACAACACATAATATATATATATATATATATATAAGTGGTGGGGATGAGGGTTCTGGCCTTGGCGTTGCGCATCAGTAACTTGCTTTTTGGGTCAGCTCACAGGCCACCAGTGGTTCACTGACCACACTTTGAGAACCATTTCTTTAGGCAGAGGAAAAATGGCCAGACCTGGTCCTGTATGACAATCGCAAATCAAACTGATAGCTTTCCTAATTTCCCACCCTTGCCCTCACTTTTAATATTTGGTCATTTCATAAATACGATTATTACTCTTTGCCAACAGATCTGCCACAAGAGAGACAATTCTTCCATTACTTTTCCTTATGCTGACTGCAAATGGCAGTCTGAACAAGTAGGCCCATGTATCTTTCAAACTGAAGATTAATTATGACGTATGCTAGTCCTCCCTCAAGACTAACAGTCGACCCTTTTATCAATGCACTATACCAAAAATACTTAGATGCTCAACATTTACTGGCTTCTCCAAATGGGCCGAAAATCTTTGTTTGTTCATTGTCACCATAGCCTTAGTGGGGCCATTGGCATCACCTTACTTCTATTCTGGTTTTCTTCAAATCTCCCTCAGTCCCTGTCTCAATGTTTCCACCCATCTGATTTTTCTTCTTCCTCTTCTGTTTTTATCCTCAACTTCTCCTTCAATTGTTGGCCAGGACAAGGTTGTCAGGTCTTCGTTTCCAGTGTCCATACTTGGTGATCTTTCTCTCTCTAACATTATATGTTTCATGTTAGCTTACAATATGTTTATAGAGAAAGAAATAGTTGCACAGCACTTAGCATCATGATGCTAGTAAGGGGGTGCACAGATGGATACCACATCAACTTTTGATCTGGGATGCGGCGTGATCAAGAAACGGAGGGAAAATAGTGGACTATTTTGGTAATACTCAACCGGTCCCCACACTCCCTAATCCACCCACGACCCACTCAATGTACGCTATCTTCTTTCTCTCTGCTTTTCTCTCTTCCTTTTGAGTTTCCTGTCCACCAAGATTAACAAGGGTGGGAACTATGGGCTGTTGAGTGAAGGAGCAGAAATGTCTGGCTCCTATTGAGCTCCAAACTTGCATGTATGCTCTGTATTGCTATGTGCCAGTCTGTAATCATTTTGCCGCTTGCCAATCTCCAGTGGGCCCAGGGGAAGAAAATATCACAGTGTAACTTCAGGAGAACAGTAAGTTTGAGCACTGTAATAAGCAACGGTTTATCCAATGATAGCAATTCTGGTTTCTGTTGGCATGAGGTCCACCCTGGTTACTCTGCGCCAGAGATTCAGTAAAACAAGGGAGCGTGCATGTGCAAGATTCACATTTGTGCAGTTGTTCAAACATTGTAATCAGTACTTCAAGGCCACTGTTCATGTATGTGCAGGCCAGCAATATGCATCGTTGGACCCTGGAGGCCAGACCACCCACAGTCAGACCCAGTGCTACTGACACGTGTGCTGCTCGTCTCTGGAGTTAGCAGCACTTTTGTTCTAAGGAAATTTCACACTACTCAATATCAAGAGTATCAAATCACTTAGCATACGGGGCTAATCTGATAAAGCTCTTGCTGTTACAGGGTTATTCTCCAGCATAAAGAGACGTCAATTTCAAAAAGCACCATCCCTAATACAATGAAGACTGTCCCATTTCCCACACCAGCTGCACTTAAATCATGGAGCTGATTCAGTGTCAATTATACAATATTGTGGACTTGGAGCATTTTAGCTCATTACAGAAAGAATATGTGATTGCTCCAGTCTGTTGGATGTTAACACTAGTCCTGGGTTGAAACATATTGAAATTCACATGCCTCCGAGCTTCCTAGAATCTTGGAAAATTAAAGTGTGGCAATTGCTGGGTCAGACTTGAGAGTGTACTTAGTTACGAACAGTGCCAAAATTCTTAGTCACTGTGTATTGATGGGTTTCTATTGTCCTCCCACGGGGTAAGGAGTACTTTAAAGGTCATAACAGTCTGACTATATCAACAACAAACTACAATATTCTACATAACTTCCATCTGTGGCTCATCTCGGAGCATTCTCACCTTCGATTAACAAGGTTCTGGTTCAAGTCCCTTTCCCAGGGCTTGAGCACAAAAATCAAGGCTGACATTCCAGTGCAGTTCTGCGGGAGCACTGCACTGTCAGAGATGCCATCTTTCGGATGAGACCTTAAACCAAGGCTCCAGCTGCCTGCTCGGATGGACCCAAAAGATCCACAGCATTATTTTGAAGATGTTATCCCCAGTGCCAACTCTGCTATTAACACCTGCTTTATTCTTTAACACTATCATTAGCACTCCCTTTGTCTTGTGTTCCATGACATCTTTGTCACTTAATCTCTCCAGTCCTCCAACCTATCCCTGACCTTCTATTTTGCTCCACCTGTCCCTCTCCCCCCTTTTCAACAACATAAAACCCACCACATTTCAGTTCCAAAGGAAAGTCATATTGGACATGAAACATTAACTCTGTGTCTCTCTCTCTCCACAAATGCTGCCAGGCCTACTGAGGTTTTTCCAGCATTTTCTGTGTTTATCCCAGTGTCCTGGCCACTATATATCCCTCAATCAACACAGCAAGGGGAGATTATCTGGTCATCAACACACTGCTGTTTGTGGGAGTTTTCCAAGTGCAATGTTTCCTACATCACAATAGTGGCTGCAGTTCAAAAGTGCTTCATTGGCGTTAAAGCACTGAGACTCCAAAGGTCACATAAAGCATTATAAAAAATGCAAAGTCTTTATTTTTGGGCATCAAAAGTAATGCACACACTAGCCCATCAGCTTTCCCTGTAAATTGCTCATTCCCATCGCCCTGGATAGCATGTGATAATTAAGACTGTATCTCGTGATCAGGCCCTTACAAGCAAACATATTTCACTGCTGTGAAAGGGCCAGTACTTTACAAAGCACTTTACTACAGCTTTTATTTTAAATTGTTTCCTCCTCTTCCTCTCCCTTTTCACACCCACCCTCCCCCACGCACACACAATGCACCAATCAAGCATTTCTGCCACACAGATGGAATTCCAGGAGGACAAAACAAAACCCAAGGCAGAAGCAATTATCAAGTGTTTAGTGCTGATAAAGCCAATAGAAGCGTTGCCTCTGGAAAAAGCAACCAGCATTTCTTGAATTCAGGAATGTCCTGCAGGCTAGATTCAGCACCACATTAATATTTGACCTGTAAATGCTTGATAATGACACCTGGCGCAAAATGTATAATTCTCCTCCACGATACGTCAGGTTCTACACTTGTTTTCTCGGTCTGGAATCCACTGTCAATTGCACATTTTTCTGCAACGTTTCAAATCACGGACAAGGCTACAAAATCCAAATCTCTGACCTGTGCCCCCTCCCCACTGGAAACGTTGATGTGCAAGCTTGGCCGCACTTCCGGTGATAGGATATCGACTCAAAACATTAACTTTGTTTCTCTCTCCACAGATACTGCCAGTCCTGCTGAGTATTCCCAGCATTTTCCGTTTTGGTTTCAGACATCTGGAGTATTTTGCTTTTGCCTCAGAAGATGAATTGCGTGAAGTGCTTTGGGACGTCCGGAGGACACAATAAGCACAATATAAATGCAACCTATCCCTGATCTTCTATTCTGCTCCAACTGCCCCTCCCCGCTTTATTCAACAGCATAAGACCCATCACCCCTCTCTAGTTCTGAAAAACAGTCATACTGGATTTGAAACATTAACTGTTTCTCTCTACACAGATGCTGCCAGACCTACTGCGTTTTTCCAGCATTTTGTTTTTAAAACAATATAAATGCACTTCTTTACTTAATTTCACCACCATTTTAAAAACTTTTCTTAAATATTTCACAAAGTGAAATTTACCCCCTGTGCAAAACATAATCTACAGATCTATAGGACAAACACTTCCTCCTTACAATTTTGTAGATGAATGCCATTTATATTCAATGCAAATTTAATAATGTTATCATCACAACTGCCCAAGGCTATCTGGTTAGAGGTCACTGCTGCAACTCATGGATAAATTTGCATTTTCTGTACAGCTTAACTGGATACCACCTGCCTCTAAAAGCACAGGGTTGGGTTGTGCATCTCTGATTCAACTATGAATATTTTTAAAACCCAGAACAGCAATCCATTGCGATCAAACACGTGACCAACCCGTCCTGTATCTCATCAGCCTTAAAACAATATTCCATGCAATGGCTTTGTAAAATATCTTTTCACCTTTCTGTCCACAACTAATCTTAAAGGTTTGCCAGTGAATTTTTAGAATAGGAAAGAAAATCACGTGGGTGGTATTATAATCAAAACTGCTGACTTCATTGCAATGTCAACTTCTGATAAGGTAGCCTAAAGTTTCTTGACTTATACCAAGTTCACATAACACATTGTATGACTGTGGACATCTCTTTTTTAAGAACAACTTACCCGCTTTAGTGATGACAAAATTCACAAAAGCATCATGGATTTTAAGGAAAGTCTGAAAAGGAGTGAGAGAGATAGAGAGGTTTAGATAGAGAATTCCAAGTGGGATCTAGCAGGCTGAAACTCAACAACAATGACAGAATGAAGGAAGGAGGCAATGGATAAGAGGGAAAAGGGTCAAAGGACCACAGAGTTCAGGGTAGGGTCTGTAGGATTGATGGAAGTTACAGAGATAGGGAATGTCAAGGCCATGAAACGATTTTTAACATGTGTAATCATTTTAATTTTGAAGTGTTGGGGGACTGGAAGTCACATGTGGAGATACAAGGAGGTAGCCTTTGTACTGGATGATGTGGAGTCAAATGCTCAGCTTGGTGTGGTTGAATTTTAGTTTATCATCATGACAGTGCTGGCGAGAAGGATATAGGTGATGGCAGGCATCCACACTTTGTGCTGGGGACCAAAGACAATGGTTTTAGTCTTTCCAATATTTAATTGGATGACATTATGGTTCATCCAAGACTGAATGTCAGACAGATGGTCCAATCTCCACCATGTCCTCCCTAACTCCAAACTCATCGTTCTGATCATTCAGTCAGGCAGCATCAATGCAGCATTTGAGAAGAGGGATCATGCCACCCTCTGTGGTCGTCCTCGGCATAGTTGCACTCCTTGTTGCAACACAATCAATTTGCTTCCTCATCTAAATGTGGCCTTTCAGTGGCAATGCCATAGGGGGTCAGCTTCCATGGAAATGTTGACAACAGCCACTTCTACCTCTCCAATGCTTTCTTCGAATGTCTCAGTGCTGTCAGACCACCTAAAGGAAATCATGGATGAGCTACAATTTCCATCAATTGAACCTTGCTTTCCAATGCCATCAAAAGCCCTTCATCCTTTCCATCAACTCAATCAATTACCCAGGCCCCTTGCTCAGACTGGACAGATGGTATGCACCCATCCTGTTCCAGCCAGGACTGAGTTTGAAACGTCATATTCTATCCATCACCAAGAGCTTTTGTACCTACCTCCACCTGACCTTATTTCCCCTGCCACTGAAACCCTAACTAATGCCTTTGTCATCTCTACACTTGACATCTCCTACACTGTCCTGGTCAGTCTGCCAATCTCTGTCCTTCAAAAAACTCCAAAAAAATTTTACCACCCACATTCAGCAGTTGATCCCACTAATCTACGATTCTCTTAATGTTACTGATCTACATTGTCCCCCAGTGACTAATCCCTTTACAGCCTCAGCGCCTTCCGGCATTACAACAGCATCTACACTTCCAAATGCTTCACTGGCTCTGAAGCGCTTTAGGACATGAAAGGTGCTACATAAATGCAAGTCTTTTTCTCCAGACCTTATTTCCCTCAGACATTCTCTGAACCACCTCTGCATCTCTTCCTCCCTCCATTCCATCTTCAGTGACAAAGCAGCCAGCTAACTTGATTCTCCTCTTTAGAGCTCTCTTAGTCACAAGGTTCCCGGTTCAAGTCCCACTCTAGGGCTTGAGCACAAAAATCTAGGCTGGCACTCCAGCACAGTACTGAGGAGTGTTGCACTACTGGAGGTGCCATCTTTTGGATGAGACATTAAACTGAGGCTCCATCCATCTGACTGGGTTGATATAAAAGATAGACAGTATTTCGAGGAAGGGCAGAGAAGTTGCCCTCAGTGTCGTGGTCAATACTTATCCCATAGTCGACATCACAAAAGAACAGGTTGCCGGGTCATTATCACATGGCAGTTTGCGGGATCTTGCTGTGTGCAGATCAGCCACCACATTTCCTACACTACACTTCAAAAGTACTTCATTGGCTTTAAACCACTGAGGTATTCGGTGATGGTTGTAAAGAACATGATACAAACACAAGTTTTTTTTTAAGTTTCCAAATTGCCCCCCTGCCCCACTCCCTCCCACCCACACACTTAACCACTTCTCAAGGCAAAACAAACTCATGCATGCAACATGGTGACTGTACTCGTTCAGGGAATGTCCATATTGAACAAACTGCATTGCTGGTCTATACAAACGGCCATGAAATTAGTTTCCCCTTGACGACTAGAACATTGAGTGTCGAGCTGCATTTACTTCGGTGTTCCCAGTGACCAAAATCATCAGTATTAAATTAATTGCCTAAAACTGACAGTGCAAGATACTAACGCCATTGGTTAAAACAATGAATTGCCTGTTCTCTCAAATGCTGAATTATAAAGAACGAGAGAGGGAATGTACATAATACTCCCAGGCAAACTGCTTGGTTATGCTTCACACTCTTGCTTTAGGAGCCTCCTAACTCCCTGGAGTGTATTATTGCTTGTAACTGTCCCAGACATCTTATTCACTGTGTTTATTCTCCCAGGTGCTAACATTTCTTGTTGATTTATTGAAAAAGCTGCCCAGTGTGCATCCCACTGGCACATCACATGGGCACAACACCTGCATCAAAATAATAGGGTGCACAGTCACATCAACCAGCCAGCTGAAACAGAAAGCAACAAGGATACGTCTCTGCACAAGGACGATGGTTCTACATCTCACGACTTCCCAGGTCCAAGGTTACACTTACGACAGCTCCAGCACCATCCAAGGTGCACACATTTCCTGTCTGTTGTTTGGAGGCACAAGGGGAATTGTTGGGAACCTGACCCATTGTTAGCCACTGGGTCGAGTGGAACGGATTCACATTGTATCAGCCCTCGACCTGAACCAATGCCCTTTAAGAGAAGCGGTGTGGATACAAATTTCAGAGATAACAGGGAATTACCAGCTTAACGCTGGATTTCTGCAGCCTCTTGTCATACCACAGCCTGGGTTCCCGGGCAACTGAGAGCAGCAAGAACCAGCTGTTAAACGTTGTGGCCATAATGAATGGGGAGAACCACATGGCATCGAACATACATCTGTCTTTCAGACGAGACTTCATGAGATGCCCCATCTGCCCTCTCAAGTGGACACAAGAGATCCCGTGGCGCTACTTTGCAGAACAGGGGCGTTCTCCCCAGTGACCTTGGCCACTATTCACCCCTCGACCAACATCACAGAAACAGATCACCCGGCCGTTGTCACATTGCTGGCCACGGGAGCTTGTGGTGTGCAAACTGACCTCCCTCACAAAACAGTGACTACAGCTCAAGAAAAAGTACTTTATCGAGCTGTGGAACACCGAGGCGCCCTGTGGTCACGAAAGGAGCTATAAAAATGCAAGCCTTGCCTTCTGAGCCACAAACGAGTGGGCCCCAGTGCGACGATGAATCATTATTGCTGCAGAAATTCGAGGGTTTTAAGTTGTGCAACTGTGATCAAATATCAGCGTATTCATTATCTACGTATTCATTAATTGCACTAATTTGACGTAACCCCACTCAGATGTGGGACGATGTGAAGCAAGTGCCAAACAGCGGTTGATGTGCTTCACAAAAAGCCATGAACTCTACCCTCACCCATTATAATCAGCAGACCAGTATTTACCAAGTGGAAGTGAGCACTATTAAGACGATCATGTTAGTTGCTGTCACTGATATGAACCAGTTAACTGTTTCTCTCCCCCACCCCTCCCAAAGCACGCCAACTTTATTGAGCAAGAGCTGTTATGACTGCAGGTAAATACTATCCACTCCACAGGGACCTGTTTTAACGTGCAGATTATACCAGCCACCATCATTAACCAATGCTTTTTTTTAAAAAAAAATCTTCTTCCGCCTCGGGACCCAGTAACTGGAACGACTGGGGACCCACATGTCAACCCAAGATTTAAGGCGAATAAACAAAGAATTTGGTGTCAATATTTTGTTTAGAAAGCTCTGACTAATATACTCCCAGCTAAGTTCCCAGAGCAGTGCCAAGAAAAAAAAACTACAGTCAGACGGAACCGAGGTTCACATTAGAGCAGAGGGAGATGTTATATATTTTTTTTTTCCTTGGGTCGCTCACTAGGTTAATGGCATGTTTGCAGCTAATTACCCTCCAAGGTACATTCCAGCTATCAAAATCTCGCAGGTGCGAGGTGTGCAGCATCTCGGGGACTTTACACTCTTGCATTCTGCTCCGTTGCTTCAGTTTTCCCCCCGCCACCCCACAAATCCAATTTATGAATGAAGTCCGAATCTCGAGTAAGGACTGTTCGCCTTGTTTTGTCTAACGTTGACATGGGCGACAGGTGCCATTGCAGTCCGTCAGTCAAATATCTTCTAAACATTATACAAATTTTTTTTAAAAAAGGACCATCTTGCGTGTGTCACACTTGCAGTTCAATACTTTGCTTTCGCGCGGCACAGAATAGGCACTTTAGGGGGGGGGACTGAGGCTACTGAGGCCTCACAAGTGCGCGATTAAATTAAAAATCCAGCAAGGTTGGAGGTTTCGAAGAATGCATGCTTAAATATAGACTATACATGTTTTTTTTTTAAATAGCATCCAAGTACTTGCAATTGCATTCACTACACACACTTCATTCAAAGACCCAACAACAGGCCGGGTTACAGAACCCTCAACACCAAAGGTAGTCCTGAAAACACATGTCTTAACCACTACACACGGATAGCACACAATGAAGCGTGAGTGTGTTCCAAGTGTTCTGTGGTAATGCGGGCCACGTCTGTTCTATGGATTTCGGGCAGGAACAATCCATCCACACAGGTTTAGTGTCTGGCACCGAGAAGTACTTTCTGATAAGATCGCCCCAACAGACAGAGAGGGAGAGAGAGAGAGAGATAAGCGAAGCCTTCTTCTGCCTCCAGCCCCATTCTAGGAGGAAAAATGAATGATCCTCTCCCTCATCATCTGCTTTACGAACCAAAAGTGATGGTGGAGGGGGAGCATTTCAAAAAGCTTGCACAGAGAAGATAAGAGGAGAAAGTTTCGCCTTACCCAGGTTCACAAAACTCATGACCATGTCGGCCTGGTTGAGGAAGGTGCTGTCCTGTAAGCTGGCCAGCGGCGGGCTCTGCGTGGTGAACACGGCTCTGTAGCGGGGCGAGAAGCCCTCGCCCTCCTCCTCCTCCTCTCCCCCCCCGGTGGACATGGCATTGTACAGGTCGAGCATGAAGAGCGGCGCAGAGTTCTGCTTGCCGTGCGAGTGCGGTCGGGGCCGGTGGGGTAGCCCCAGGATGGAGAGGATCTCCCGCTGCATGTCCCTCTTCTCGTGCTGCTTCAGGCGCCGGTGCACGAAGCTCGAGTGCATGTCGCCGGTGTCCAGCAGCAGGCTGCCCGCCGCCACCGACAGCCACTCCAGCAGCAGGCAGCCACTCCACAGCAACCCGACTCCCTGCTCCATTGAAAGTGTTCCCATTGTCCAGCGCATTGTGAACCGACAGAATTCAAAACTTTGGGTGTGGGGGTGGGGGGGGGGGAAACAAAAACGCTTTTCTATTTAATATAAATATGATTTTTTTATATATATATATAAATAAATAGACGCGAGCACTCTAGCTGCAGCCTTCCAGTGAGTCCCTGTGTATGGCGCGCTCTCTCTTACACACGGTCCCTGCTGCTCACATCTTGTGAATGAACGATTCGAACCTCGCAGCAGGTAACACTCCAAACCCTTTGTTACGTCACCTGATTGACAGCCCAGATGGTCGACACAGCGTTCCATCTGCGCCCAGCGGAGGCGGGGATTTTTGCTGCGCTCCCCTCTCCTCCCCATTCATCAGTCTGGCTGCTGTTAGTGTCTCTCTCTTTCTCTGTGTGTGTGTGTGTGGGGGGGGTGGTTTTACTCGCAGTTCCAAGGGAAATAAATGTTTGTGAAGTTACAGTACTTAAACGTTGCACGTATCTTTTTCCGAGCAATTTGTTCAGGAGCTACACAGAATTCTGCTTGAAGTGCTGAGTTGTCTTCTAAAGTTCATGAACTTCTCTAATTTTAATTCTCTAAGTTTTGGATGTGTTTAAGGAGCGTTAGATTCGGAATTTATATTGTCTTTGGGAGTCACTACATCCGTTTTAAATCAAACATTCATAAGCAGGGCGCAGCTTTCCGAGTTGGCTATTAACTGAATGTTATTTTAGCGGTTATCTACTGCATTCCTTGCTCCATGATAATGGGACAGAGTATTTTCACCGGAAATGTTCAGTCTAGCACTGTTTATTTCTGCGCGGGGATGAAATGAGGGATTTTTTTTTTCCCGAATATACCAGCTGGCCAGTGAAAATGCTTTTGCAGAAACAGGTAAGGATTACAATGCAGCTTTGAAGCTGTTGAGGCGATCTTCAATGCTCCTGGACCTGCTCCTATGCTGTAAATGTTTTATTCAACCCATTACGCATCATCGGCGCTTTATACGATGCACATATTGCTCTCCTGTCGCTTATCATTTCAACGTACCACCTTTAATGCCCACATATCCGAAGCCCAATGCAAACTGGAGGAACAGCCCCTCAACTTCCAATTAGGCACTTTACAGCCTTCCAGACTTAACGTTGAGTTTAACAACTTCAGACCATTAACTCCCTCCTCCATCTTGACCCTTTTTAATCCAATTTTTAAATTTGTATTTATTTTCATATTTTTTAATTTTTCATAATTTCATTTTTTAAGCCTTTTACCCCATCCCCTTCCCCTTCCCCCACAGGGCCATCTGTCACTTGTTTCTATGTTGTGCGCTGACCCTTGTTCTGCTATTAACACATTCTGCTATCTTACCTTTATGCCACTATCAGCACCTTCTTTAATCTTTAGCACTATCATTAACACTCCCTTTATCTTGTGCCCATGACATCTTTGTCAATCTCTCCTGAGCTCCCACCTATCCCTGACCTTCTATTTTGCTCCACCCCCTCTTAAACAGTATAAAATCCATCACATTTCTACTTCTCTTCAGCTCTGAAGAAGTCATACAGACTCGAAATGTTAACTCTGTTTCTCTCTGTGGCGCAACGGATAGCGTGTTGGATTTCTAGCTGCTGTTGTATAAGAGATTCAAAGGTTGTAGGTTCGAGTCCCACCAGAGTCTGTTTCTCTCCCCACAGATGCTGCCAGACCTGCTGAGTTCTTCCAGCATTTTCTGTTTTTATTTCAGATTTCCAGCATCCGCAGTATTTTGCTTATATCATTTAGTAAACGGTTATGTGTCTTTGCATTATTAAATAATTCATAAAATAAATGAGCGTTGGTTAATTTAAATATAAAACCAAATAAACGTGTAACATGCACGGGGGGTACCAGCTACCTTAAGTATGTTAGATAGTTGACTAAAAAAGACTGACGCTGGGATTGAACCAGTACAGAATTTCATATAGTTCGCTTTCAACAAGGAGTTATTCAAACTCCAACGTGCTATCAACTCAAAATAAAAACGGAAGGTGTACCTGAAGAGGAGTCATGTTGGGCTTGAAACATTAACTCTGTTTCCCTCTCCACGAATGCTGCCAGACCTGCTGAGTTTTTCCAGCACTTTCTGCTTTTATCTCAGATTTCCAGAATCCATAGTGTTTTGCTTTGACTTTAGTGATTTCATTTCTAAACATTTCTAAAACATAAAACTAGGTTCTTCTACATTCCATCACTTGCTTCACAGCTTTTGTGACAGCTGGGGTTTCACATGGAAATTCCTCTTCTTGGGACGCCACCTGGAGATTCAGTCAGGAAAAGCAGAGTTGTGTGCCTCTTAAAAATCATTTAGACTTAGCAACCCAGCTGAAAGGGGAACACGCGATTTAAATATGGTTATCAAGATATCGCCATGAGTCTGAATAGCTCGCAGGTTATCAGCTAATACCAACATTGGCAATTTTGTTTTTTTTTTGCACAGACTTTAGCATATTTAAACACCAATAAATGCGCCAATTTAAACCAAACTCATCAGGCAGAATTTTCTGCCTGTCGGGCGGGCGGATCCGACCCAATCTCCGGCGGGCGGGGAGCCGATCCCCGCCGGAGAAGCGGGCCCCGCCGCCATTTTACGTGGGAGGGCCAATTAAGGCCCGCCCAGCGTGATGTCCTGCGGGAAACGCTATGTGCTTCCTGTGCAGGCGGGAGGGGGGAATCTCCAAAAGCAAGAATGCGCCCTTTCGCGCATGCACATGAAAGAGCGCACACCTCCCTGAGACAAAGTGCAGCCTCAGGGAGATCGCTTCCACGTTGAAAAATATTAAAAATAGAAAAAAAAAAATTCCCTAACATGTACCCCTCATGAGATGGGACATGTTCATAATTTACATAATAACTTTATTAAAAATTTTTAAACCCTACATGAAACCTCATCCCGCCGCTGGATGAGGTTTCATGTTTTTTCTATTCCCCGCCGGGGTTCCTGGCTGACCCGCCAACCTTAAGGTTGGACGGGCAGTTCCTTTAATTGTATAAATGATCCTGTCAATGGCCTCAATTGGCCATTGACAGTTCGGCGGGCCTGCAGCTGATTTTGCTGCGCCCCCACCTTCCTGAAAATTTAAATGGGGCGCGGTGACATCGGGGGTTCCACCTGACTTCATCCCGCATCATTTTGCGCGTTGGCGTGCGGGCCCCGGCCCTTGCTCGCCAACAGCAAAATTCTGCCCATCAAGTTTTATACCTGCACCAAAATGAAAAGCCTCAGCCCTGGTTCAGTTAGCAGCACTCCGGTGTGAGTGAGAAGGTCAGCCTTCAAGTCCCACTGCACCACTTGAGCACAAAAATCTAGGCTGACACCCCAGTGCAGGGCAGAGGAGATGCTGCACAGTCGGAGGTGCCCTCTTTCAGATGAGGTGTAAAATGGGCCCTGCCTGCACTAACAGATGGACGCCAAAAATAATCCCATGGCTCCATCTTGTATGTCCGGATGTCTTGACCAATATTTATGCCCCAAACAGCATCACAAAAACACTGCTGTTTGTGGGATCTCACTGTGTGCAAATTTCCTATATCACAACAGTGACTACACTTTAAAAGTACTTCATTGGTTGTAAAGGGCTTTGGGACCTCCTGTGCTTCAAAGAGGCGCTATATAAATGCAAGTGTTTTCTTTCATATTTAGTAACTGTGCATACACGGAGATCAGTAAACCAGCGAAGATCTATCAGGGAAGAGAAATGTTTCTGACAGGACATCTCACCAGAAAGCATTAACCTGTCTTTTCCCTATTCAGGCACTGATGGTTATGCTGCACATTTCCAGCATTCACTTGGGACACAAGTGGAGGTGTTCTGACCAGGATAGTCAAGGTGTGGAGGGTTGGGGGTAGATGTTTACCTTTGCTGTCCAGATGGTCATTTGACAGAGTGGGTTGTCCACCTGCTATAGAAATCGCCTGGCTTCTCATTCTATTGGAATCACTGCAGTGATAACCAAAAACCACCCTATGGTCTTTAGCGGGTTGCTTTCTCAATTATAAATTATAGGCAGAAGCATTAACAGGATATTTTACTGCAAGGACCATCAGAGCAGAGAATAATGTCCTCACCTCATACAGCATAGAAGAAAGCCATTTGGCCCATTGTGCCTTTGGCAACTCCTGCAAAGAATTAGCTGATGAGTCCCTCTCTCCTGCTCATTCCCCATAGCTTTGAAGTTTTTTTCCAATTCCCTTTTGAAAGTTATTATTGACTCTGTTTCCACCAGCTTTTCAGGCAGTGCATTCCAGATCACAACAACTCACTGCATTAAAACACCTCTCTGCATCTCCCTCCTGATTCCATTGCAATTCCCTTCAATCTGTGTACTCTGCTGTTTGATCAACTGCCAGTAGAAATAATTTTGCCTTACTTTATTTAAACCCATCATAATTTTGAATACCTCGATTAATTAATAATCTCCCTTTAGCCCCATCTATTCTAAGGAGAACAATCCCAACTTCTCTAGTCTTGTCACACAACTGAAGTCTGGTTTGATGAGCTGTACTACCATCCAGATTGGGATCTACAAACCTAAGAGTCGTTTGAAATTAAAAACAGAAAATACTGGAAAAACTCAGCAGGTCTGACAGCGTCTGCGGAGAGATAAACAGAGTTAGCGTTTTGAGTCCGTATGACTCTTCTTCAGAGCTAAGAACTGTTTGGTTCTTCTATGCCTCAACCAATTTCTTTCTGCCTTAGTAAGCACCTTGTTTATGGGATTGGGTTACGTTTGAGACCCAACATTAACATAAAGCACTAAAATTAAAGCAAAATACTGCAGATGCTGGGGATCTGAAATTGGAACAAAGAATCATATTGGACTCAAACTCTGTTTCTCTCACTGCAGATGCTGTCAGACCTGCTGCGATTTTCCAGCACTTTCTGCTTTTATTATTCACATAAAGCACTTCCAGGTTGAGTAATTCAGACAAGTTGGCAAATAACCATTCTACCCCTGCACCAACAATCAACCAAATTGAACCTTTTTTTTTATTCATTAGATGTGGGCATCACTAGCTAGACCAGCATTTATTGCCCATCTCTAATTGCCCTTGCTTAGAGGGCATTTAAGAGTCAACCACATTGCAGTGGGTCTGGAGTCACACGTAGGCCAGACCAGGAAAGGAGACCAGGAAAGGACAACTGATTTCCTTTCCTAAAGGACATTAGTGATCCAGATGGGTTGTTATAACAATCAACAATGGTTTCATGGTCATGGTTAGACTTATAATTCCAGATTTTGATTGAATTCAAATTCCACCATGGCAGGATTTGAACACGGGTCCCCGAAGCATTACTCTGGGTCACTAGTCCAGTGACAATACCATTATGCCACCACCTCCCCAATCAATATAACTTCTTCCACTTCTTCCAACCAACATTCTTGTGGTTTAAAATTTTATGCCAGTCCGGCATTTTATGCAGGTTTCTCCATTCTTAAAACACCTAATGTTGCACATTGCTGTCATCTCCCCCAGTAAGCTCTTTGAAGCTGCTGAAAAGCTTAGCAACAGCAATTGCTACTTCAACTATCCACTATACTTTTAGTTATAATATAATCACTGACAATTGAACCATGTAATTTGCTTATAATATATTTGTGCACAGTAATAAAAATAACTTAAAATTGCTAGCTAAACTATTTATGGACACAGACACATAATGCTTTAAATATATTAAAAACTTTCAGACACCCAATTTCACATTTACATTTCAACCTTTGCTGCAGTAATGCAAAATAAATTGGTTCTAGATGGTTGTCAAATCGCAATACTGTTCATTATTTCTTATAGCTTGAATCATTTTAACTTGCAAAAAGATTATAAGCATGCACTTTTAGAATGAATTTAATTGACAATCCCAACCTTGCAATTCATCAGATCCCTTTAATTTATTTACCATGTTACCATGTTACTACAATAAATTATCTACATCTATTTCTCGAACTTATAAAACTAACCTAGAGCCAGACGCTATAGCAATGATACTGTGGCATCTTTTGTGTTGTTTGAGTTCCAAAAATTATAAGCAGTATTTACTTATGCTTAATACTGTAACGCTCAACAACTTTAGTGGGATAAGATGGTAACTTGTACTTGACCCAAGTCCAAATAGAAGGATGACTTTCAAAGTCAAGCAAAAATCTGTTAATAACTATGCCAAATGTGACTCAAATCACTTAGAAAACTGCATTTCATTGGAATGGTTAGAACTGGTGTAAACAGTTTGGCATCATACAAGAATGATTCCCATCCCCTCTCAATCAAACAGTCCAAGTGATAATGACATGTTCCTTCACGGAACCTCTGTATTGATCTGTGTATATTCACAAAACTTTGGCAAACAGGAATTGAGTTTAAGTTTTTCTTGCACTAATGATCAAATTGTCTTTCTTCATTTGACTACAGCTACTGTTTGAAGTGTGCTTCTTCCTTAGAATGCAGGACATGAAAGTAGCAAACCAAAGCACAGGTTAACACAATACATCCCATAGCACTTTACAGCAAAGATGAGGTGGACATCAAGCATGAGGAAGTCAGTTGGGATGTGACTGAAAACAGGGAAAAAGGGGAACAAAGTTAAATGGTTCTGGAAAAAGAGAATTTCAAAGGGGAAAAATGTGATAGAATGTTTTGGAAGAAATGCAGTGAATGTAGTTCAGGAGTTTAGTAAACTTTTGATAAACAGCTGCATAAGCAAAGCAATTGTTTGAGAAAATTAGCATCCATTGGCCTAAAAAGAAAGTGGCAGTAAAGAAAGAAAGATGGCTTAAAGGGTTAGAGCAATTGCTGTTGACTGGCAGACAGTGGCTATGGGCTGCCGGGGCATGCTGAACCAAGTGAGTTATATACAAATTTGCAACTGCAGGTACATTTAGTTATCTGAAAACTATCAGATATGGATAAAAACATGAGTTGTTCTGGTTGACACACTTTCACATTAGTTTTAATGCACCAGTAAGTTTCTATTTCAGAAGACATTAAACTACCACTTTTGTTCCTGAGGTAGTGAAAGGTGCTATTTTAGTGCAAGTCTTTCTTCTGCTCTTGTACTATTTAACTGCTTGCCTGACATCAATTCCTGGGTGAGTTGTAGCATCCTACAGCTCAATGTCAATAAATCTGAATCTACTCTGTTCAGCTCTAGCTAGTACCATCGTGGCCCAGTGACAGCCAATGAAGTACCTTTGATGTGTCATTTAGTCACTGATATAGGATTGGCAAAACCCTGGAATTGGTGCAGATGACAGAGGCAGACTTGGGTGCTAACACCATGCAGTCTGAACTAGCACCTCCAGACGATGCTGCTGAAGACAATGCGGCTCTCACTGATAAATAGGAGGGGAACAAGAGTGGCATGGGAGGAACAGTAGTTTAAGAAAAGGCAGTGACTGCACTGGGACAGATAGAGTAGTGTTATAAAGGGGAACAGTGTTCGAAGAAGCAATGAAGGAAAATTAAGTAGTTGAAGTGGAGCAGCAATGTGACCACAAACACAGAGATTTTCCACAATATGATTAAAGTGGAATTTGTTAAGAAAGATTATTCATATTGCACACTTTCCTGATACTTGATTCCACCCCAATATACCTTAATACCATAAACTTGAGCAATTTTGGTCTTGCAGATAATCATTGATTTTATTTTCTAGTGCCATGTCATTTTGCATAGTTTGCCAGAATTGTTTAAAAATAGTTTTATGGGGAGTGAGCGTCGCTGGCAAGGCCAGCATTTGTTACACATCCCTAATTGCCCTTGAGAAGGTGGTGGTGAGCCCTCTTCTTGAACCGCTGCAGTCCATGTGGTGTAGGTACACCCACAGTGCTGTTAGGAAAGGGAGTTTGAGGATTTTGACCCAGCGACAGTGAAGGATACAGGCGATACAGTTCCAAATCAGGATAGCGTGTGGCTGGACGGGAACTTGGAGGTGGTGGGCTTCCCGTGTGTCTTCTTTATCATTTCTTCTTTATCATAGCCTATTGTGTTACAGATAATGTATGAACTTTGATGGTTGTGGCAGGTACATGGCATTTTATTTTTGCTGCAGTAGCTGTAGAAACAGGACCTAAACCCACAGACCCAGTTTGTCCCACTTCCACTGTCCTGCCTCAGAATACCTAGCACATCAACACAAGGTGCAAAGCATAATTAATACATGGATCATCACTTAATTACATTCAATTGCTGGCAGTAATTAAAAACAGTGACTTTCATCATATCTGGCAGCTGAACAAAGTGAATAATATACAAATTTGCAACTGCAAGTACATTTAGTTATATGAAAACTATCAGATATGGATAAAAACATGAGTTGTTGCTCATTAACACACTTTCACAGTAGTTTTAATGCACCGGTAAGTTTCTAATTCAGACAACATTAAACTACCACAATTTGTGTCAGAAATATGGAGGTACCAACTATCAATTCTGCTTTACAAGAATCTCATTTGCTTATTGAAATGTGACTAAATACTTGAAGCACAATCTTTACAATAGTATACATTTTATCATAAAAGTACCAACAGTGTTATTCATTTATACCGAAAGTATGAGAAAAAAATTATACAGTATATTTATTTCCCTTTTATATCTTTATTTTGCACTTCTCCATTTGCGTCTCCGCAGACCGTAATTCAGGAGCAGGAACCAAAATGACCCACCTTCCAAGTGTTTGCCTATGTTGAATTTCAGGTAGCCACTGTATAGTGCACAAGAACAATCTGGGGTGGGCTGCCTTGGAATTTTTCCTTGCTGGGCTAATGTGGCTTATTTCCATTTAACAGCTTCTGCCTGATGGCACTGAGTTGCATCAAAGCAGCACTGCAGCACAATTAATAAATATCAGCCTTTAAACAGAATTTTCCAAGCTTACTGATCTCCAGGGTTCTGCACTCTCTCTCTCTCTCTCTCTCTCTCCTGTTTCAAGTAGCTGAATGGAGAAACTGAAGCAAAAAAAATCTGAATTACTGGCACCTAGGACTAATGTCAGTCTGTTTAAAATAAGAACAACTTTGGGATCGGAATTCCTTGGCTGTGCTGGAAAACTCTTGCTGTGACTTCTGTGGAAGTCTGCCAGAATAGCCAGAAACTTCAATGGGATGCAGATTTTTTTAGCGAGCCGGCTGCTGGGCAAGTTCTTGTCGGGTAAGTCTCTGACGCAGGAGAGAGGGAGGCCTCCCTAAGACAGGGGTTTCTGGTTGAGGGCCTTCAGTCATGAATCAGCTTAGCAACGAGGTACACCAGGCCTCAGCAGGCATGTCTCGCCAACAGGGCTGGCGTGGGGCCCACCTTGGGATTAGGCAAGGACTAGAGTCTGAACCCCAAAATATCAGCCACTCAAAATTTTTAATCTTTAAGTGGTTCCTCAATAGAGGTCAGCATCTGGCCACTGTGCCTGATCTTTCTAACTTTAGTGGGATGAGTGGGCAGGATTACTAGCAGGCAAGATCCCAGCTAACTGCTTGGATCCCAACAAATTGAAGCCTTCCAGAAAAATATTTACAGAGCCAATACATCATTGGTCCAAAAATAATTGTTGGACAATATATTTAACTATATTATGCTCGGTATGTAACATGTTCAACAAAAATACATTCCATTGAACAACAAAAACTCAGCAAGAAAGCTCCATTTCTGGCTTACTCAGGAAGTTAAGGATAGTATTAGATTAAAAGAAGAGACTTATAATGTGGCAAGGAATAGACGTAAGCCTGAGGAATAGACATGTTTTAGAAACCAGCAAAGGACCCATCCAAAAAGTTGATAAAAGGGGAAATAATAGAATGTGAGAGTAAACTACAAGGAATTTAAAAACAGACTGTAACAGCTGTTACAAGTATGTGAAAAGGAGGAGAGCAGCTGAAGTAAATATTGGTCCCTTAGAGGCAGAGACAGGAGACATCATCATGGAGAATAAGGAAATGGCAGAGATGTTGAACAAATATTTTGTGTCTGTCTTCACTGTAGAAGACATGAATTACATGCCAGAAATAGAGGGGTAACCAAGAGGTCAAAAAGAGTGAGGAACTTAAGGTAATTAATGTCATCAGAGAAAAAGCATTGGAGAAACTTAGACTAAAATCTTGATAAATACCCAGGACCTGATGGCCTACATTCTAGAGTTCTAATAGAAGTAGCTGCAGAGATAGCGGATGCGCTTATGATTTTCCAAAATTCCCTAGGTTCTAGAATGGTCCCAGGAGATTGGAAGCTAGCACATGTAACTCCACTCTGCAAGAAAGGAGGGAGAGAGAAAACAGGGAACTACAGGTCAGTTAGCCAGACATCAGTTGTCAGGGAATCTCTTATCGAAGAAGTCTTAACATTGCGCTTAGTAAGAAATCATAGTGAGGTCAGAAAAAGTCAACATTGTTTTACATAAGGCAA
This sequence comes from Cetorhinus maximus, assembly GCF_964194155.1. NCBI lineage: Eukaryota > Metazoa > Chordata > Chondrichthyes > Lamniformes > Cetorhinidae > Cetorhinus > Cetorhinus maximus. Next base: position 12,996,336 of record NC_135882.1, read on the forward strand.
ATCATGTTTGACAAATTTATTGGAGTTTGTTCAGGAAGTAACTAATAGGGTAGATAAAGGGGAACCAGTAGATGTTGAATATATTTAGGGCTGAGAAGGACAGATTTTTAACTTCTCAGGGAATCAAGGGGTATGGGGGGGGTGGTGAGTGGGAAAGTGGAACTGAGGCGGAAGATCAGCCATGATCTTATTGAATGGTGGGACAGACTTGAGGGCCATATGGTCTTCTCCTGTTCCTATTTCTTATGTCCTTATGTACTGAGGGAAAAAGCTATGTGCCTCAGTGAGAGGCCCAGTTTCAAAATCAAACTGTTGGAATGAAGATTGCCTCTCTTTCTGCTGACTGGAGGCGTCCAGTGCAAAATACTTTTGGCCGCCTCAACCCAACTATTCTTGGGTACAAGCCAACAGCACAAAGCTGTCCATTATTTGGCATTGATTCGGCGCTTTCACTTGCGAGACTCTCAACGTGGTTTAAGGAAAGAAAAAAAGACCCAAGACTTACCAGGTTTCAAAGAGTCATCTTCCAGCATGCTTTGAATTAGCCAGGAAACAGAAACAGATTCCGGCATTTTCCCTGACACATAAGATATGCTTTCTTAAGACACGTTATTCATGCTGAGTAAAGGACGCTTTACTTTCTATCTGGTCTGTAGCTGCCTGGAGTATTTGATATGAACACTGGGTAATAGGAAAAGTGTTGGACAATTTTCAAGATGGTAAGCAATCATCCTTGGAGAGACAAGCATCAGCTTACATAAAATAAATATTTAAAGTACCATCTGCAAACATAATAGTGCTTTTAGAAACAAGTAAAAATAACAAATGACACTCAATCGAGGATTAATTTATCATACTTGACTTTAGACAGTTAATTCAATTAAGTCCTAAAGAAATTGCAAGTGCTGCAGATGCTAGAAACCTGAAATAAAAACAGAAAATGCTGGAATCATTCAGCAAGCCAAACAGCATCTGCAGAGAGGAACAGAATTCAAAGAGAGTCTAACATTGCTTCTTTCTCCACAGATGCTGCCTGATCTACTGAATGTATCGTAGGAAGATATGATTTATGAACATAGGAACAGGAGGAGGCCATATAGCCCTTCAAGCCTATTCCACCATTCAATTAGATTGTGGCTGATGTGTAACCCATATCCCTTTATGCCTTTGGTTAACAAAAATTTTAATCAATCTCCAATTTAAAATTAATAATTGATCTATCAACAATTGCTATTTGTGAAAGAGTGTTCCAAATTTCTACCCCGCTTTGTGTGAAGAAGTGTTCACTCCTGAAAGGCCTGACTCTAACTTTTAGACTATGTCTGCTAGTCCCCCAGTTAGCAGAAATGGTTTCTCTCCCTCTCCCTCTCTCTCTCTCTCTACCCTATCCGTTTCCAGCATTTTCTGTTTTAATTCCATAATTTATCCACTCAGGTTCCATTCTCAATGATAATATTTTGATTTTTCCTCCATTTCTTGCAAAAGTAACCAAACTTGACATTTGCTTTACTGAAAATAAATGACAGCAATTACCAATTTTAACCTTCCTCTCATTTTATTCTCTCTCTGTCGCCTGACAACTTTTAGCCACCTGTGACGTTGGGAGGCGTCCCTGCTCAGTTAGAATTTTTTTTAAAATGTTGTTATTATGAATTATTGCTTCGAGCTGAACCTGTGTTAACTGCAGGAAGAAAGGGATACCTTAAATCAGGAAGTTCCACAAAGAGCCCAATCTGTGCTGATCAGGACCCCAATCAACCACCATCCCCCCGGCCCCTGCAAAAAAAAACCCTTCCCGTGGTTCACATCTCTTCATACTTTTCAGAAGCTATGAGAATTTTCCTTGTCTTCCAGTCCCTAGGATGAACTTGTTTGCACGGGATGGCTTCCTTTGAAATCACATCTTTAGCATTGTCAAATTCAGCCTGCATGCCTTCAGTAAAGGAGGAAGCATCAGACATACCATAATAAGCAGAGGCTCTGTCAGCACACATGCAGCGCTGGGGGGAAGCAGATATCTTGTTCTGCCAACTCTACGGCACTTTGAAGAGCTGCGAGGAAACATGAATGAAATAAGTACATGTTGGAAGAGTTCATAGTCAGACCACAGTGCCATCTAGCTGTTGGTCAAATGAATTGTTGAAGTACAGACACATTTTATTCAAACAGTGTTTAAATTGCGCACTGTGGGAAACTTAAATCCTGTACCTTAGTTTTCCCCTGGAGGTTAACCATCAGTTGGCAGGACAATGGAAAATCGGCCCATTCTGGATAATGGCAAAGCAAGTAGTCATCGGCAATCCCTTCATCAGTCCCATCCATGTCTGTAACAGGAAAAGATACCATCTCACCCGGTGGTCAGCTCATTCTGGTCTAGGTAGTACAATGTCATGCATGCTGACGCTTGCTTTCCTGCCAGCTGTCTCAATGCCTTTACTTTAAGGCAGTGTCTCATTCCATCTCATTCCGGAAAAGCAAGTGCCTGGGAGAATGCTGGAAGATCAAGGCTGGCCTCTAAGCAATGGCTGTTGACACCTGCACACTGTCCAAGGACACCAGCTCAGTACTGCTGATATGATGTTGAATCAATGACCAGAATCAACATTGGGCAGACTACTATAATTCAGAGGATATGTTGCAGATGCCTATAGTCTTGGGATGTTCTGCAAAACGTTCCAACTAAAGTCTTAAGGGTTGTGGTGGGGTGATGTACATTTAGTTTTTCAAGATCTCTCCTTACTCAAGTCAAGAGACTGAAGAGACAGACACCAAGGGATTCAGGTGAGGCAGCAACAGCTGTATCATGAGGAGAAAGTAAAGGATAATTCAACGTGGGCAGTGAGAAACATTCGGACCAATATGATACGGAATATCCTCTTCTGACTTACAATTCTGTCCACTCATTAATAATTCTGCCAATGCCATCTTTTCACCAGAAGCTGGTGTTTGTGCACAGAAACTGATTTGTACTGAGTTAACATACGTGGCCTCCCATCAGAAACATTTCCAATGCTCACCAAAGAAAATGGGTCAAAGTACGTCCTGCTCCATCACTGTAACTTTGGTCGGTGTGAAGAACAAACCACGCTTACACAGGTCCTGCCAACTCCTACCAGTGGCAGAACCAGAGAGGCAGCATGAAATTCACCCCTTCCCTCCACCGCCAAAGTTTAGGATTTTTGTAAATTTACTTTATTCGGTATTGTCAGGCCAGAATTTCTGCTTGTTGACAGGAACTTATCTTGGTAATTGGAAATTAAATTGGTCATCTATAAAACCTAAAAATAAAACAGACTTGCACGGAGTGCTACATTTTCCGAAGTAGTACTTCTGAGCTTGGTTTATTTATGTGGTGGAATGGTTGGCTCGCAAGTCAGGAGCTCCAGACAATTTCCCTTTAAGTTATGTGTTTTTTCTCCAGATCAGATTTGAATGCTTTGGTATTTTCAACCACAAGGGATTCTCTGTCTCTTCAACAGTTAATCCATCACCAGGAGCTCAACGGAACTTGCTGGGGTATTCAGGGGAACCGCTGAAGCAGGTTTGTAGGGGATCTGTGCTTCTTCAGGATATTCAGGCATTCGCATGTTTTCAATGGAGGTCCCAGGACAGCAATGCTCAAAGAATCTGCAGGTGCCATTCTTATTGATTTACACGGTTTTCAGGCAGATTCTGGCACTGAAATCCCTTGTAGGCTAGAATTCCATTTTTCTGAGCATGCTTGTAAAGATGGGGGCGGGGTCAAATAAAACTAAAAATATTGAAAACAGAGGCTGGGATTTTCCAAAAAAAGTCAACGGACTTCTGGCTGGCCCACTACAGCCCCAGCCACCACAGGGAGGGAGGGAGGGGTGGTGGGGGGATTGCCGATAAATCCCGGCCATGAATTTCCCATACACACTAGTCAGTATGTAAAGTGATGTTAAAGACATATAGCCTGAGGATTACAAGTGCAGTTTGGAAACTGCTGCAGAGTTGTGTCTACGTGAATTGCATATGTGCTGTTATTATGACACTACTTTGCAAGCACAAAGGTATATACAGGGTCAGCTTCACAAGATCAAGGTGCTGACAGATCACAGCCCACAAAAAATCTTGGATTGCAACACTGTTGGGCCTTAAGGGCACTTCTTTTATGTTGGAGAGTGTGACCTCATATCGTAACTGAGGGTTAGAGGGCCTAAAATGTAACCAAACAACTGGGAGAAAGTCCCAAAGAACCAAAACGTGCCTTTTAACCAGCACACCTCGGCACTCGACTGTCCCTGTGGCCACCTTAAACCTGCATCCAGGGCCAGTGGGCCCGACTCTATCCTGAATCCACCCCCAGCACGAAGATCCTGTCATTCAGGGGGTGGTGGTTGGGGTGCTGAGGGGGGCGCCTTTCTACTGAGGCAGGTGTAGTGAGCCAGGAAATTTCCCAATTTGAGTTACCCACCTCGATATGGGAAATCCAGGCCTTAGGGGTGAGTGATCTGTGAAGCAGGTTCTCAGTTTTTTCTACATTATTTGGCAGGATAGAGGACAGACATTCTGGTCTCTAATTAGTGGAGTCTCATTTTGATCCTCTGATGTATCAGAATGTTTGCTGCTTTTCACGAGGGTGAGTCAATCGACAAGACCAATTTGGAAAAGGTGACAATGGAGAGCAGCTACTCAGCAGTTAAGGTCTGACAAACATAAACATCCATGACCACAGAACAAGGATTTTTTTTAGGGAATAACTTTTTTAAGGGAAATGCTATTGTCTCTGACATATAATTCCAAGGATTGGGTGAATATTTGATACTTGACTTGGATTTCAGATGCCCTAGCATCTTAACATGGTATTCAAGAACTCTTCCTTGTCGACTGAGATTTGACATCCAACACTATCCTCAAGAGGGATGGTGAATTACAGCGGACATTACAGAAGCCTATGCTTCCGACATACCAGCATAAGGCAACTCAGGTGCAGGCCATGCAGTGGTCAGACATGACAAATGTTGAGTGCCTTCATTCAGGCTGGTCGTTCGATGGTGGATGGGTCAAGGACAAACCTGCTTGACAAAAGAGTTAGCAACTGCATAGAAGAGGCCTTCAGTAAAATCACACATTTAGAAATCGATGATGGAATTCAGCATTGAATGCAAAGATGAACGTGAAACAGTAGCACTACCATATCCCTCTCGGACCAATTTCTAACTAAAAACTTCATAAAGTGCATGAGTAAATTCCTTCATGAAAATTCCTTGAGAAAGAATTACATTCATCAGGCCATTTCAGTCCAAGATACACAGCACTAGAGCACCAAGTTATGAGTCTATAAGGTTTTAACTCCAAGTCTAAGAATGAACTTCTTTGCAGGTCTGGAAAATTGTTGACTGTACAACGATTTCACTCCTAACTCCTTCAATAAACTATGCCTTTCTCTTTCTGTAAAACCAGCAATGTTGAACAGTGATCACAGGTAGATTTGTGACATCCAAAACAAACAAAGGAATCTATAAAGGTGGTAGGACAGTTTGACTAAGTGATTTATCCATGGCTTTGTCAACACAAAAGAAGACAAAAGCATGGAAGTTATGCTAAACCATGAATCACTAGTTGAACCTTGAGGGGGTCTTGTAGCGCAGTGGTAACATCCCTACCTCTGGGCCAGAATTAAAGGTTCCACTCCAGGACTAGATGGCTATAAAAGGTGCATTCATTCATACAGGTTGATTATTAGCCTGTAAAAATCTGTCCAATGTGCCTGATGGTAGGCGGTAAGAGTGGAAGAGTTTCTTGGCCAGCCATGCTGCAGAAGGCAACGACAAACCGCTGCAGTACTTTGCCAAGCATAATCATGGACCAATCCAATGGAAGCCCATGATCGCCAACGCCCTCTTAGGGCCTGGTACCTGAAGGAGGAGGAGGAAGTGATGATAAGCCTCAGCCTCAGTATTGTGTCTAATTCCAGATACCACATGTTAGAAAGGATGCCAAATCCTTGGAGAGGGTGCAGAAGAGATCCACCAGAATGACAACAGGGATGAGGGACTTCAGTTGTATAGCAAGAGCAGAGAAGTTGGGATTGTTCTCCAAAGAGCAGAAAATGTTAAAGGGCTGTTCAAAAGTGTGACTGGCTTGATAAGAGTAAACAAGGAGAAACTATTTTCACTGACGGGAGGGTCAGTGACCACAGATTTGATTATCGCCAAAAAAAAAAATCAAGGGAGTGATGAGGAGACATTTTTGTCATGCAGTGAGCTGTTATGGCCTGGGGCACACTGCCTGATAGGGTGGTGCAAGCAGATTCAATAGCGGCTTTCAAAATGGAATCAAATACTTAAAGTGGAAACATTTGCAGAGCTATGGGCAAAGAGCAGGAGGCGGGGAGCCAGCACAGGCAGGGTGAACAGAATGACTTTCTTTTATGCTGTAAGATTCTCTGGCTGGAGTTTTTCTCCAGGAGTGTGGAACAGAGGGGGACTGTTTCTGGCTCCCAAAGCCAACCCTGGTGGGCGGGGAGGTTTGGGGGGAGGGGGGAGGGGGTGGGGTGGGGAAGGGGGTGGAGTGATATGTGAAAAACAGTCGCACATTGGTATTTTGAAAGGGGCTCCCCCTTAGTCATCCTGGAAACATCTTTGCTGTCCAATTATGGCTGTCAGGCAGGCTCACAATGCTGAAGGGCCAATCAGAGGCCTTTCGGCTTGAAAGGAACAACTGGCTGTAATGGAAGGTAAGCAAGAGAGAGGGCACTTCAAGATGAAGATGCCTCCTCTCACAAACCTTTTTAAACTTAAATATTTTTTAAAAATTCATTCGCAGGCTGGGCCAGGATTTATCGCCCGTCCCTAATTGCCCTTGAGAAGGTGGCAGTGAGCTGCCTTCTTGAACTGCTGCAGTCCATGTAGTGTAGGTACACCCACAGGGCTGTTAGGGAGGGAGTTCCAGGATTTTGACCCAGCAACAGTGAAGGAACGGTGATATATTTCCAAGTCAGGATGCTGAGTTGGAAATTAAATTAATTTAGTTGATTTAATTAATTAAAATTTTAAAATGGCTTTTGCAGCCAGGCTACCAGGTTGTGGTGAGGGCTGGGGGTTGATCTTCACTACAGGTTGGCCTGTGGCTGCCCCTGCACCCAGGGCAGGCAGAGAAGGCTTGCCTTGAACACTGGCCCCCTGGCCTGCTGTGGAAAGTCACCTCCTGACAGTTAAACCCTCCACCTTGGGGAACCCAGAGGCCTGTTAGCAGGATCCAAGCCAGTTGGTGAAGTCAAAACCAAGACATGAAGCTTTTCCTTATTGAGAGAGTTTGTTCAGTCTCAATACTCCTCTCACACACCCAATGTCCTAGCTGTCCCCTATTTATACTCTTCTGGGTATACCCATTTCACAAAAAAAATCCAATTGTTAGGAAATAGAGATAGTTTAAGTAAGTTCTATTTGTATTTGTAGGTGTTAGGAATGAGCTTTAGCTTTAATGTTTAAGTTTGCTTTGTGTTTCTACATCTGTCTGTTAAGAAATGGTCAAATTGAGTCTTAGTTTCACTTTAAAAGGTGGCTGCATTTCTAATGAGAGTTTTACAACTGTTGCAGCTAAGTTAAACGAACAAGAATAGAGAAACTGGGCTGTTGCCTAGCGACAGGGGCCCAAAGACACACAGAAGAAACTAGAAACAGCAGTTTGATTTGGAAGCTGTTTGAGTTCAGTTGGTTTTGAAAAGAGCTGCCAGGAGAAACTGGAGCAAAGGGGACAGATAGACAGTCCCAAGCTAACGAAAAGACCCCAAAATCCAGGGGAGTGGAATAGGAGGAAGTCCCAAGCAGACCTTCTAATCAAAAGAGGGACAGGTACCTGGGAAAAGGTACTGTTAAGTGAAGATAAGAGTGGGGCGCAGAGAAAAGCTCCAAGCTTCAAGTTTAAAGCTTCAAGCTTAAAGAGATAAAGGCTTGCAAGAGGCCAGAAGGTCCAAGAAGACAACTGAAGGTCTGCAACTCTTTGCTACGGGCATGTGAAGCAGTGATACTGTTGACGGCTGAGTTGGTGAGAGAGAGTGTGTGGAAGACAGCTTGAATGTATGAGGTGACCCAGGGGAGAGGAACATTGGAAGGAAAGTTTGAATCCCCGGAGGTGAACCCTTACAGAAGGTGTCTGAGAGAAAGCGTCAGTTTGGGAGAAGATTCCAGAGTGAGTTCTTGGAAAGTAGAGATTGGAAACCCTTGTGTGAAAGGCGGAGTTCAGCAAGACTGGTTGTCTCACAGTGTGACAAGCATCTGTGGGCAGGGAGTTGAGTAGATCCATAGCATCTGGTCAGGTGGCATCTGTCACTTGGTTTCAGAGTGTGGTGTGTCTGGTCACAGGTCACCAATTGGTTTACATGAACTGTGTACTTACTGTGAACATTAGAGTATAAGATAGCTTTCGTCACTTGTGTTAGCCTTATAAATCTGTATATATCTGTGGGTGAAGAAGTATTGTAATATATTCATCCTTTATGTTAGATAAATGTTTTATGCTTTTGTTGAAGTTCACTAGCTGATTCCAGTGACTCTGTTCAGTAGCCCGTCTCCACGTATCCAAACAAACAATTCAAAGTTAGGATCTATCAAGCTGGGTTCAGGATCAGGCTTGTCCAGGGGTAAAAACAAAAAACTACTGTGGATGCTGGGAATCCAAAACAAAAACAGAATTACCTGGAAAAACTCAGCAGGTCTGGCAACATCGGCTGAGAAGAAAAGAGTTGACGTTTCGAGTCCTCATGACCCTTCAACAGAACTAAGTAAAAATAGGAGAGGGGTGAAATATAAGCTGGTTTAAGGTGGGGGGGCGGGGTAGGGGTAACCTCAGCTTGGGATCATAACACAATAAAAGAAAAGCCAATTGATAACCCTTTAAAGGACACTGTAACTAATAAAAAAAAATAAAGGAACCGTACCAAATTAAATTAAAACATCTTTTTGGGGGTCCACTATTTATATGTGCTGAAAGTACTGAATTAAACAATGCCCTTCACCTGTGTATCTTAACAATATAATTAACATACTATTAACAAGGCCGACTGTAAAAATGGCCTAGAAGCAGGATGGAGCTGGGAAACCAGCACATTGGCCAGCAGGGCTATCACACTTCCCTCACACCTCCAATCCTGGCCCAGGAGGAGGCCAAAAATTTAGCCCTATGATTCTATAAATCTGCAAACCTTTGGACGGGGTAAGATGATGGCAACCTAGGCACTGAGCACATTCTTAATTACAGCACAGCACTGGCAAAGGCTTGGGACCAATCATTTTCACTGACCAGCAGTCAATGATACAAAGAAGGAAGTGGAAAAAAGTAACTACTAAAAATAAGGTACATTGGTGTTCGTTTAGCTTGAATTCTTGGAGATTGGCATCCATAATATTGTTATCATTGAGGAAGGCCACACAGTTTACACTAACAAACCTAAATCATAGAATTAGAGCACTTATACAGAACATCCGAGGGGATGTAAATGGGCGAGATATGATTGGGAAATTTGCAGATGACACAAAAATTGGCCATGTAGTTGATAGTGAAGAGGATAGCCGTTGTCTCCAGAATGGTATCAATGGTTTGGTTGAGTAGGCAGAAAAGTGACAAATGGAATTAAATCCAGAAAAATGTGAGGGAATGCATTTGGGGAAGGCAAGCAAAGCAAGGGAATACTCAATAAATGGTAGGATATTGAGAGGGGTTGAGGGAGTGAGAGACCTTGGAGTGCATGTCTACAGGTCCCTGAAGATGGCAGGACAGGTGGATAGGGTGGTAAAGAAAGCATCTGGAATGCTTTCCTTTACTGGACAAGGAATTGAATACAAAACCAAGGATGTAATGATGGAACTGTACAAACACTGGTTAGGCCACAGCTGGAATTCTGTGTGCAGTTCTGGTCATCACGTTACAGAAAGGGCATAATTGCTCTGGAGAGAGTACAGGGAAGATTTACAAGAATGCTGCCAGGGCTTGAAAACTGCAGCTATGAGGAAAGGTTGGATAGGCTAGGGTAGTTTTCCTTAGAACAGAGGAGGCTGAGGGGTGACCTAATTGAGGTGTACAAAATTATGAGGGGCCTAGATAAGGTAGACAGGAAAGACTTGTTTCCCCTAACTGAGGAGTCAATTACCAGGGGGCATAGATGTAAGGTGATTGGTAAAAGGATTGAAGGGGACATGAGGAAAAACCTTTTCATGCAGAGGCTGGTGGGTACCTGGAATTCACTGCCTAAATTGGTGGTTGAGGCTGAAATGCTCAACTCATTTAAAAGGTACCGGGATCTGCATCTGAAGCGCTGGAACCTGCAAGGCTACGGACCAGGCGCTGGAAAGTGGGATTAAAATGAGCGGCTAGTTTCTTTTATCTCTTTTTTCTGGCCGGCACAGACATGATGGGCTGAATGGCCTCTTCCTGTGCCGTAACTTTTCCAAGGTTCTACGGGAAACAAAAATTGTCATGGGATTACTATGATTCACCGCACTTCGCAAGGTTAGCTTCAAATAATTGCAGTTCCTCACAGGTCTTTAGGTATCGAAACCTTGGGGCTATGTGCAAACATTTGGTTGCACAACTGAGCCAACATTCCATCTGATCCATACTTGGTGACACTGCAATACTTTCCAGACACCTTAAACAGCAATGCAAACATGTGGCGGCGCGGGTAGGAATGCCACGTTGGCCTTAAAATTATTCTGTGAAAATAGACAGACAAAAACTCTTCAAACCATGCGCCACGAACTCCTCACCCTGCCATTTTAACGGCGGTTTTAACCCATTCATTTTAAGCTGGTCACCCTGCCCATTAATATAATCACACGGGCGAATGCCCTCCAGAATCTATCTAGCGTTCTCAATATTCGCACAGCGTTAATTTCCAGGCCACTGATTTCCAGAGCTGGGACGAATGCTCTTTTATTATTGTGAACTATTGTGAAGCATCAACATTCCTTCCCAGCTGAGTCAAATGTTGGCAGTGCAAGAAGCTTTCTATGTGAAAGTCACAGCAAAGTGCATGTTTGTTCTCACCACAAGCAGTCTCACTGGTGCAGCAAGAGGTCAGTGTGTCAAGCCTTATGTGACTTTGACCATAAACTTACAGTGGGAATGAGAAAAAGTGGCAAGCTAACAAAACTGGGGAAAGAGAAACAAGCTTTCCATGGGCATGTTTAGAACCTGGAATTCTGCGCCCCTGGAACATCCGAATTTAAAATTTAAATTCTGGAGTCTCCTCTGTAGCCGATCTTAGTTTTCCACCATTGTGACAACAACCCGTGTGTAACTCTTCACTCGCATATCTTTGCCAGAGTTAAGAATTGCTCAGTTAAAATTTACATAAGCAATGCTGTATTACTAAGCATATTTGATCTATTACACCAAAGGAAAATATTAAGCTGAAATGCTTTAGGCTTGTGTTAATATGAGTGTTATCCTCGACTCATCACCTCAGATCGTTATCAGCACTCCACCCTGGTGTGCTGTGAAACTGTTCACAAATGTTAATTGTCTGTCTCTATCTCTCTGCTCATTTCAGCCCCAGTGCTCCCAATGTCAGTTCCACTACTCCTTCACATTTTAAACATGCATGTAAAGTGCTGGTGCCTTGCCTCATCTCACTGTAAGAATTACCAGCTGGTATAGTAAATAGCTAATGTTAAAGTCAGCACATTCTGTTGACCAGTACTTGAAATGTCTCTGGTTTATATGACTCTGCGAGTAGAGTAGATGTTTACTGTGTAACAGCAGTATCTAGAGAAGTGTAAATTGTGCTGTTACTGTTCCAGCTGGTATCTCTCTCCAGAGTTGGAGAGAGGCGCAGCACATGACTAAAGTGCTGATGAGTGGGGAAGTTGGACAGAGTAGAAGCAAGACAGTTTTAACTGCGCTGCCATGTTTTCAACCAGGATCTGAAAAAAAGAATGTGCAGAAATATTTGTACTCAGAACTTTCTGAGTCCCAGGCCAAGCGAAATATACCGTCTGGGAAAATTTTATATTTCGGAGCGGTTCAAAAAAATTTAAATTTGGAAGGATAAAACTAATTGCACTTTCACGTTTTTAGTTTAAGAATGAGAATTCCACACACTCATCATTGTACTTTACTAAAATCTTAGTGATAGCACTGGGCAGTGTTTCAACGTTACAACTTAAGTGGCATTCAGTCAAATACTAGTCAAGTCCTTTTCTTCTCCCCAGTAAAATTTAACTTGGACATGACTGCTTGCTTCTTTTCTAAATGAGATGTAATGACAGTAGTGGCATATAATATTAGCTGACTGCAATTAGTTCATTTTCCTTTTAAAACTGAGGATCATACAAACCTTGACCATCTGGGACGACTCAATTGACAAGCCCAAACTCATAAGCTTCTTGCGCACTGATTGGACGCCCAGTCAAAATAAGGTCCAGTGCCCTGGATAACCCAATTAGCTTTGGCAGCCTTACTGTGCCTCCATCGATTAGTGGAACACCTGAGAGAGGGAAATAGAGATGTCATTTTATGCAGCTACTGTGCCGCTGTGAATGAAACAGGATAAAGTCTTCTGTTCAGCTTCCAAACGTACCAAAACGTCTGCAGAATACTCCCATGATAGCACTTTGTTCCACCACGCATAAATCAGCCAACAAAGCGAGTTCTAGTCCTCCGGCTACAGCATATCCGCTCACAGCAGCGATCACTGGTTTTGAAAACTGCATTCGGGATGGGCCCTATCAAGAGCGGAAAGTTTATATCTGGGGTAAAACAAAACAAAATTTCAGCAATACACAGCAGATCAGTAAATACTTAAAGTGCTTTGCACGCAACCATTTCCATTTATGTAGAAACAACAAAAATACTTTGCATTTATAGAGCACATTTAACCTAGTGAAATGTCCCAAAGCACTTCCCAGGAGTATTATCAAACAAAATTTGACACTGAACAACACAAGGAAATATTAAGACACTTGGCCAAAAGCTGGGTCAAAGGGATAGATTTTTTTTGGAGCATCTTTAAGGAGAGAGGAAGGTAGAGAGGTTCAGAGAGGGAACTCCAGAGCTTAGGGTCTAGGTGGCCGAAAGCAAGGCCACCATTGGTGGAGCACAGAAAACTGGGGATGTGCGAAAGGCAGGTGCAGTCATCTTGGAGGGCAGGGGGAGATCACAAAGATTTGAGGGGCGAAGCCACGGAGGGATTTGAAAACAAGGACCAAATTGTAACCTTGAGACATTGCTCAGCAGGGGTCAACGGAGGGCGGTGAGCACCAGGGCGGTGTACGAACGGAACTTGGTGCAAGTTGGAACGCAGGCAGCAGAGGTTTGGATCAGCTTAAGTTTATGGAGGGTGGAAGATGGGAGGCTGACCAGGGCTACATTGGCATAGTCAAGTCTAGGAGGAACAAAGGCATGGATGAGTGTTTCAGGAGCAGATGAGCTGAGGCAGGGGCAGAATTAGGTGACGTTACACATAAATTATTCAACGTACCTTACAGTAGGAAACAGTTGACACAAAGCAGGAAATAGGAGATAGAGGAAGTGATTGAAGGTGTAGTCAATGAGGATACATTTTGCAGGGGGTCATGAACAAGGGGAGAGAGGTCGCAAGGGAAGAAGGTTCGAGAAAAGGATTCCAGGTTACATAGCCTGTTTGCTGAAGGCTGTATCACGGACAGAGACTTTACTTCAATTTTAGTTAAATTTAGAAAGGACATTGTGGCCTTGGAGAGAGTGCAGCAAAGATTTACTAGGATGGTACCAGAGTTGCAGGGTTTCAGTTATCTGGAGAGAAAAGAGGGGCTGGGTTCATTCTCCCCAACGCAGGGAAGTGTTCAAAATTATTAAGGGTTTTGATCGAGTGGATAGAGAGAAACTAGTTCCACTGGCAGGGGGAATCAAAAACTAGAGGACACAAATTTAAAATAATTGGCAAAAATAGCCAGAGGGTAGATGAGGAGAATTTTTTTTTAAAATCACAAACACTGACTCTGTGAAGAGTTAATCAGCAATGGTGAAGAGTCAGACATGTTAATGTCTCAGATAAGGAGGGAAGGGTCCACAACTGAATCAGCAGCTTGTCCTGTTCCTTCCACACATGCCAGGTGACCCCCCCCCCGCCCCACAATGTTTCCAGCATTTTCTCCTTTGTTGTCTTTACAGGTTGCAGTGTCTTTTTTAAAATAACTGACCAGAGTTTACAAAGGAAAGTGAGGAACAGAGATCACCGTGTGACAAAACTGCATAGAAATATGTACGAAGTGTCAAAGGGGCTTGTGCGGGACATAAACGTTGGTATATGCTGTAAATTCCATGTAAAATAGAAACATTTTCCATTTTACTGTTGCAGCAAATGGATTGGTGCGAGACCACAGCTCACAGCTGAAGAACAATTTTTTTTCAACTTTGAGCACATTAATTGAAAGCAATAAAGAAGTAGAATTGTAAGCCAAAACATCAACATCAGGTTTTAATTTTAATTTCGCAGAACCAAACCACTAGCTTCAAGTTTATCATCTGATTTTCATCTTGGTTGCTATTGCAGACACGGAAAACAGTGTGATGATCCTTCCATGACCTCGCCTCCACCCCATCCCCCATCTTTGTTATCTCCTCCAGCCCTCCGATGTATCTGCACTCCTCCAATTCTGACTTCTTGAGTTTCCGATTTTAATCGCTGCATCATCGGCGGCCGTGCTTTCAGCTGCCAAGGCCCTAGGCTCTAAAATTCCCTCCCTGACCACTTCTGCCTTTCCACCTCTGTCTCCTCCTTTAAGACGCTCCTCAAATCCTACCTTTTTGATCAAGCGCCCGTCATAATATGCCTTTGTTTGCGTAGGTGTCAAATTTCATCTGATAATGTAGTAGAATGCGCTTCACAGGGACATTAAAGATACTTTCTAAATGCAAGTAGTTGTTGACATTATGGAAGGTTGGTGTCAGTCCCCAGCATATAACATATAATCTTGTGAGTTAACTAGGATCATGAGGGTAACTGAAGATTAACTTGCTAATAGTGCTTAAAGTGCAATTGCATTCAACAATACATACCATAGGACCTGGATCCTTCGTGACATCCTGGTCATGCTTTGTGGACGCTGCAGCTTGAGGCAGCTCCTTTAAGTCATAACCGGCACAGAAGTTACCTCCTGCAAAAATCAGAAAAGAATCTGCAACTACTGTTTGTACACACACACGCCACGCACACACACACTTCCCCATTTGGCTGTTCATCCATCTCAATGTGCAATTTAACGACATGGAGGCAAGGTCGGATGTAGGCAAGGAACCTGGAGCTTAAAGTGGGCTAAATGACTTCTTAAAAAAACACAGGCAGGACACTCAGTTAGTGTCCCTTCAGGTTAGTAACCAGAAATTCATCTGATTGTAACTCCGAACCACTTTCTTTTGCATAAATTACCCTTCAAATTCAAAAAGTTCTGCTAAAATCATTTGTTTTTATAGATGATACATTCTAAGAAATCAAATTACCTGAGGCCTTGAAGCATTTGCATTTTACAGTGAAATTGGAAGGATCCAATATTGAGCTAATTGGGTAAATGCTGTACAAGGTCACATCAACCAGTTAGCCCCGGGTTTGATAGTGGTTCACATTTGATTTAGTTGGACCATTACACTTAGCCACAAGTGTCCCCAGTTAAAAAGGGGTAAAATCAGCTTCTGTTCACCTTCACTATCCAGTGCTATCACTATCCATTCTGCAGTGTCAACGCCAGATGAGAATGATACTCAAAGATGGCAGCCTACACAATTTCATTGGTTTCCCATTCATGGAGGTCAGCTGCACTAGGTCTGAGTCATAAAGCTGCAAATTGAGTTAGAAAGTTGTGGTTCCACTTAAAAGAATACTGAGTTTCATTGCACCACCAAATATATACCAAGGAACTAGCTGAATCCTTAATAACTCGTAGTCAACTGACTAGTCCCCCCTAAATAGACTTGTAAAAGTGCCCTTTTTAAATCTGCTACATAAAGGTTGCTGAGAGGGGGCCAGCAAACACAAAGAAAGCGTCTCCTAATGTCTCCTCCCATTTAAGACAGAGATGAAGAGGAATTTCTTCTCTCTGAGGGTAGTCAATCTGTGGAATTCTTTACCGCAGAGGGCTGTAGAGGCTAGGTTGTTAAGTATATTCAAGGCTGAGATAGACTTTTAATTTTTAATCAGTCAGGGAATCAAGGGTTATGGGGAAAAGGCAGGAAAGTGGAGTTGAGGATTATCAGATCAGCCATGATCTCATTGAATGGCGGAGCAGACTCGATGGGCCGAATGGCCTAGTTCTGCTCCTACATCT
This sequence comes from Cetorhinus maximus, assembly GCF_964194155.1. NCBI lineage: Eukaryota > Metazoa > Chordata > Chondrichthyes > Lamniformes > Cetorhinidae > Cetorhinus > Cetorhinus maximus. The sequence continues at coordinate 13,012,601 of NC_135882.1, forward strand.
TATGGTCTTCACTAAAAACTACATCAGCCAATGACGGCCTCTCATAAAGACCGTGAGCCTCGGCTCTTGCTAACCCATTCTACTACAGACTGGACGTGTGCAAAAGCTCTCTGTTTTATATCTTCATTTCAAAGCAAAGTCTCCTTGTATTCAATGAAGCAGAGTGACACGTTCTAGAAAGTCTCTCACCATCGTGCATCTCTCAAGTTTTTTCACACAAATGGGGAGATGTGACATCTTTATCTCAGTGTTAAATAGTGTAAGTTTTCAAATGATTTTATAACACCATTAAGGAATGCCTTGTATATACACAGACCTCCTGGTGTAATTCACATAGAGGCTTTATGGCTTAATTGCTTGAGACCTTCCCTGGTTTAAGCTGGCTGAGTGTTTGTGTTAGCTAAAAACCTTTACCCGGTTTAGGGCAGGTGAGATGTAAACATTTTTTTAAAATCTCAAACCTGAACCCAATCCATTCACTTTAGTGTTTAACAAGGGGGAGACAAGGGATGGAAAGCAAGCAGCAAAAACCACTTGCATTTATATAGCACCTTTAGCATTAATAAAAAAACCCACATCCAGATGGCAGGTTGGCTATTTAAATATTATCGTTGGGGTGGCAGCCTCACATTTAATCTGCTTTCCGGTTTAGCCCTGGCTGGTTGGGTTTCCCGGACCAGCAGGAGTATTGCCCTTCCTCCCCCTCCACCTCCCAGTTCCCATGTTTACGTTCTCTTCTGCTATCTGACCACCATCCCCTCCAAAACAACCCCCCTCCCATCCCCCTGGGATTGGGATCAGAACTGCACATCCTCCCCCACCGCTTGGTTGGGGATCTGGAGACCTCCTTTCTCAACAGGATGCCCTGCTGCTCAATCAGGCCTGGGTGGGATCTTGTAGAAAAAAATATGCACTGACATCCGGGTTTCTTCGATCACCCAAACCAATTCCCCCAAACTTCTCCTTGGGTGGGTGTAGTACCAGGAGTAGCCACCACATCCCCAGTGCCGCTGCTGAGCAATGAAGAGCTGTTGGCCTCTGATTGGTTGGCAACTCTCAGTGGGTGGAACTTCCACTCTGGGGATCCTTGAACCTGAGGCAGGCCCACCACTGCCCAATTAAATGGCTGATTGACACTTAAATCCACAGGTCTTTCTAAAAAGAGGTGACGTGGGGCTCTCCAGCCAGCAGGCAAGTCCCCCATTGCCTTCATTAAAAACCGTCCATTATGATACAGGAGGCCTTCAGCCCATCGAATCCATGCTGGCTCACAGCAATCCAATCAGTCCCATTCCCCCGATCTATCCCCGTAGCCCTGCAATTTAATTTCTCTCAAGCGTGCATCCAATTTCGTTTTGAAATCATTGATCATCTCTGCTTCCACCACCCTCGTAGACAGCAAGTTCCAGGTCATTACCACTCGCTGCGTTAAAATAGTTCTTCCTCACCTCCCTCCAGAATTCTGGCAAAATCACTAAAACTTTGCTCATTCTCATCTCCAATCTCCTTTGCCTCACTGACCCCCAAACCTCAAAGCCTCTCTCTCCTCCTCTAAGTTATTGCTCAAGACCTATCTCTTTGACCAAGCTTTTGGTCATCTATGCTAATGGCTCTTTATGTGGGTGGTGGCATAGTGGTATTGTCACTGGACTGGTATTCCAGAGACCCAGGGTAATGCTCTGGGGACCTGGGTTTGAATCCCACCATGGCAGATGGTGAAATCTGAATTCAATAAACATCTGGACTTAAAAATCTAATGACAACAATGCCTTTAGGGAAGGACGTCTGCTGTCCTTGCCTAATGTGACTCTTAAATGCCCTCTGAACAAGGGCAATTAGGGACTAGCTAGTGAACAAATAACACTCATACATAACAGGCACTATATAAAGACAAATTGTTGTTCTTAAGTGCTCTATTATTAACAATGTTTGCAAGAAGTTCCCCACATAGGTCCACCTTCCCGGTTGATAATGTTGCCTCTTCCTGCTCCCTTGGTGTTGAAAATTGCAGCCCCTGTTGAGAAATTCTGAGGAATTTTTGCCCTACTTCTGACCAGGGAGTTGCGGCTCAGGCAGTGAAATATTTATGAGAGAAATGTGTCTAATATGTTCACCCTGTTCCTGTGAAGTTACAATACCCATAATATGCTGTGACAATCAGGCAAAGCATTCACAAACAACCAAGGCACAAAACATCAAAACTAACAGGGCTACATTACTTCAGTTTTATACAGAATAAGCTATTCAATTATGAGTTGCCTTTAATGACAATTCTGAGCTAACTTTGCTGTTCTGAATGAGTTTGAAACATAAATCGGTGAAGAAGACAGATGTTTGTGCCCGTGTCAGAGGGGAATGATGTCGGTGTGGGACGAGAGGCACATGTACAACAGCAACTTTCCTTCCATAAGGAACGTTAGTGAGCCAGTTGAGTTGCTATGACACTCCAACATGGCCACTTTTACTGATACTGCTTCTGTTTCAGTTATGAAGTGAATTCAAATCCTCAAACAAATAGTCATGGTGGGATTTGAACACATATTCTGCTGGATTATTAGCCCAGTAACATCATAAACAACACTGCCTTTGCTTCAAAATCTATTTGCTGTGTGGCAGTGATGGGCTGTTGTATTCAAACTACAATGCGGTTGTAAGTAGCATCAGGAACTGAGCCCCAGGTCCTGGATTATCTGTGTGCAAAGGAGCGGGTAATCCACTTGTCTGAATAAACAAACCTGTTCCATATAGTACAGCCGCTGTCAATGCTTTGTCCCTCTCAAATGTAGTGAATGCTTCCAATAGTTGTAGCGCTGTGTTCCCGTTGACAGCATTCCTTACATCAGGCCTGTTAAGCCCAATGGTCATAATTGATCCATTCTTCTCAGTGATTACATAATTCTTCCCAGCTACAAAACAGAACAATTTGATGTACACATTATACTTGGTAAATTTTCACTTTTACATTCTCACAAGAGAACGGCACACCCCACACTAATTTTTTTATCCTTTGAAATTATATCTCGTGGCATCTCCAAAAGAGTTAATGGATCAAACGTGTGCTGTCCCATTTTTCCTGGAAACATTTATTCAGAAGTCGCAAACTACTCTGAAGCAAAAGTCAGCCAGAATTCTAGCTCTGACCTCTGTAGTGTTCAATGAGGTTAATCACGCATTCCTCCCCCACACCTCTCCTCCTCATCTATTCTCAAGCATAACTGTCTTCAAATGGATCCACTTCTACCTGCCCCAATGCATCACCAGCAATGGCCTCTGCTCCACCTTCCACACCATCACTTTTGAAGTATGGAATGAGTGTTGGCCATGGCTCAGGTGGTAGCATGCTCATCTCCTATTCAGAAGATTCTGGGTTCAAGTTCCGCGCAAAAATCAAGACTGGCATCCCAGTGCAATACTGAGGGAGTGCTGCACTCTTGGAGGTGTTGTCTTTGAGATGAGGCAGATCTACTTGCTCAAGTGGATGTTCAAAATCCCATGGCACTATTTTGAAAAGAGGAGGGAGTTATCTCTAATGGCCTCCCCAATATGTATCCCTCAATCAACACCACAAGAACATTTTATTTGGTCATTATCACATTGCTGTTTGTGGGAGCTTGCTATGCACAAATTGACACAGAGTCAGTTTCTATGAGCATATTAATGGCATCCTGTTCTGCACACCCAACACCTCAATCTCACAACCAGCACTATTGACAAATGGTCTGCTTGACATTGTGGTCCCACATTTCCTGCGTCAATCCACTAAAATCATTGCAATGATAGTTCAAAACAATCGGTCTTGTTGAGGAGACTTCCATTAAAGTCCCTTTGATAAGCCTCAGTTGCGGTACAATTTAAAAATTACTTTTATCATGTAATAAATTAGGCTATTCTTTTTCTCTGGCCACCTATCTGCATTGCAAATTTCCCTCAAAACCTGTCTATATTCACAAGCATTAGGACAACTGGACACTACCCGTAAAAAAGGCGGACCACCGAACACCCAACACAATACATTGTGCTAAAATGGTACTGTTTCTTGCTGTTGTCAGTTCTCTCAATATCAAAGGAGATCCACAGCAAGGCATTTGGAGTGAATGTAGCCAGTGGGGTGGGGTTCAAAATGCCGATGTGTCAAGCATGTTGAAGACCAGGTTTACAGGGAAGTCCAGTCATTGGCACGGAGCATTGAGCTTCTGGATAAGCAGTAAATTGCTATAGTTTCTGCAAGGCAAGTCAACCAGAACCAGTAATTCAACTATGAACTCCTTTTCTTTAAAAATCCTCTCGCAACACATCCCTTCAACTAAGCTTTGGCTCACCTTGCTTAACCCTCGTTCAAAGACTCAATACCCGCTCCTTTTCCATGCAGGGACTGTGTAAACGTTAAATGCAAAACTGTTGCTGTTTAAACCGTGGACAGGCAGACTGCTCAATCCATCAGGATGGTCTCCCCAAAGAAGTACCAAGGGGTTTTCCCACTGTCCTGACCAATATTATCCCAACCAACACCACCATAAGCTGATTATCTGCTCATTAATCACGCCATGGTTTATGGGGTCTATACTGTTTACAACTTGGCTGCTCTGTTTGCCTACAACTCAACAGTGACTATAATACATAAGTACTTCATTGGTTATAAAGCACTTTAGATTAGGGTTGCCAGCTGATTAAATGTATTCCTGGAGGTTTCATCACATGATTTGCCCTCATGCTCCAGTCATTATCCAGCTAACACATCCATCCTTCTGACGTACTGCCTTCCTACACCAATTGGAAAGCAAAAAGACTCATTACCCAATTGGATGATGCTTGCCTGTCAGCCAAACAGCCTTTTTTTCCCCCCCATTTTCAACATTTTTATATATGGTAAAGTGAAACATTCAAAGGAAATGACAAAAAAACCCAATCTTTTTTAATGTCCAGATGATTTTTCTCCAGGGTTGCACACAGCAGTGTCCTGGAGATTGATCTTCAATTCCTGGGGACTCTAGGCCAATCCTGGATGGTTGGCAACCCTACTTTGGATGTTCTGGGTTTGCTCTTTCCCAATGATTGATTAGCAAACCTTTCCCAGGGAAATAAATTGTGCACCAGCTCCCTTATCTAGTACTTGCGTTCATTCACCTCTCAATGTTTTGAATGCAATCTGTCTGGGCAAGGTTGCATCAGCGGCTTTAAGGTCACTGTTGTGCAATCTTCCTTGTGGTGTAAACAGGGTAAATCAGGCACCAAAGAAATTATTTCACATGGGCATAAAGAAGACATTATCCTATTGCAGACTGCAAACCCATTTAAATACAGAAAGGCCATTTCTGTGTGGTGTCAGAGCAAAATTCTGCTTGGAGTCAGCAGTAGCTCAATCGGTAGAGCTCTCACCTCTGAGTCAGAAAGTTCAATCCCTACTCCAGGTACTTGGGCGCAGAATATAAGCTAACACTCTGGTGCAGTACCAAGGGAGTGCAGCAGGGCCAGAGATACTGTCTAACGGATGAGAAAGCAACACGTATACCTAAACCACATGGACTGCAGCGGTTCAAGAAGGCAGCCCACCATCAACTTCTCAAGGGCAATTAGGGATGGGCAATAAATGCTGGCCTAGCCAATGACGTCCACATCCCATGAAAGAATTTTTAAAAACGAAACCAAGCTCCTTTCAGGTGGATGTGAAAGATCCCACAGCACCCCTGGAAGAAGAGGAGAAAAATCCTAAGAGGATGACCCATCATCCATGGTTAACTAAAGACGTTAAGGAAAGCATCGAAAGTAAGGAAAAAGCATTAACTGCGCAAAGATGAATGGTTGGTCAGAAGATAAAGAACAGCAGAGAATGACTAAAAGGTTAATCAGGAGAAATAGAGTATGGGAGGAAGCTAGCTAGAAATGTAAAAATAGATAGCAAGAGATTCTACAGGTATTTAGAAAGGAAAAGAGTAAGTAAAGTGAGTGTTGGTCCTCCAGAGAGTGACAGTGGGGAGTTAATAGTAGGTAATAAGGAAATGGCGGAAGAAATGAACAGATATTTTGCTTGTGTTCACTATAGAGAATACAAAAAATATTCCAGTAATGGCTGCAAATCAGGAGGTGAAAGGGAGAGGGGAACTTGGTGAAATTTCAATCACTAGGGAAGCGGTACTGAGCAAACTGATGGAGCTGCGGGCTGACAAGTCTTCGGGTCCTGATGGACTTCAACCTAGGGTCTTAAAAGAGGTGGCGAATGAGGTAGTATATGTGCTGGTGTTAATTTTCTAAAATTTGCTAGAGTCTAGAAAGGTTCTATCAGACTGGAAGGTAGCAAATATAACTCCTGTATTCAAGAAGGAAGGGAGGCAGAAAACAGGAAACTATAGGCCAGTTAGCTTGGCGTCTGTCCTAGGGAAGTTGTTAGAATCAATCGTAATAGAATATAGCTGGGCACTTGAAAACTCAAAGGAAGAGTCACCATGGTTTTGCAAAAAGCAATTTATTGGAGTTTTTGAAGGAGTAACATACACTGTGGATAAAGGGGAGCCTGTAGACATATTGTACTTGGATTTCCAGAGGGCATTTGATAAGCTGCCACATCAAAGGTTATTGCAGAAAATAAAAATTCATGGTGTAAGGAGTAACATATTAGCATGGATAGAAGATTGGGTGGCTGGCAGAAGACAGAGAGTATGCATAAATGGGTCTTTTTCTGATTGGCAGGATGTGACGAGTGGAGTCCCACAGGGGTCAGTGCTGCGGCCTCAACTTTTTACAATTTATATCAATGACTTAGATGAGGGGAGTGAACACATGGTAGCTAAATTTGCATATAACACAAAGATAGGTATGAAAGTATGTGGTGAAGAGGACATAGGAGCTTGCAGATGGATATAGATAGGTTAAGTGAGTGGGCAAAGATCTGGCAACTGGAGTTTAATGTGGGAAAATGTGAAGTTGTTCACTTTGGCAGGAAGAATAAAAAAAAAAGTATTACTTAAACGGGGAACAACTGCAGAATTCTGAGGTGCAGAGGGATCTAGATGTTCTAGTACATGAGTCACAAAAAGTTAGTATGCAGGTACATCAAGCAATTAAGAAGGCTAGTTAATGGAATGCTATCCATTATTATGAGAGGAATTGAACATAAAATAAGGATGTTATGCTTCAGTTATACAGGGCATTGGTGAGACCACACCTCGAATACTGTGTGCAGTTTTGGTCTCCTTATTTAAAGGAGGATGTAAATGCGTAGCAGGTAGTTCAGAGGAGGTTTACTAGATTGCTATCTGGAATGAGTGGGTTGTCTTACGAGGAAAGGTTGGACAGACTGGGCTTGTTTCCATTGGAGTTTCGAAGAGTCAGGGGTGATTTGATAGCAGTATATAAGGTCCTGAATGGTATTGACAAGGTGGATGTGGAAAGGATGTTACCTCTTGTGGATGAGTCCAGAACTAGGGGGCACTGTTTTAAATTAGGGTTCACCCTTTTAGGACTGAGATGAGGAGAATTTTTTTTCTCTGAGGGTTGTGCGACTTTGGAACTCTCTACCTCAGAAGGTAGTGGAGCCGCGGGGTCATTGAATATTTTTAAGGCAGAGGTGGACAGATTCTAGTTTGGCAAGGGAATCAAAGGTTATTGGGGGTTGATGGGAATGTGGAATTCAAAACACAAGCAGATCAACCATGATTTTACTGAATGGCGGAGCAGGCTCGATGGGCCAAATGGCCTACTCCTGCTCATATTCCTTATGTCCCCAGGTGCCCTGGCCAGCTTTCCAGCCAACTCCTTAAAACAGACGAGGTGGTCATTAATCACACTGTGGGATCTTGCTGTGCACGGCTCAGCTGCCGTGTTAACTCCACGACAAACAGCCACGTGTAATCCAATATATTTAACTGGCTGTAAAGGGTCCTGGGGGAGGTCCAGGGGTCGTGAGAGGTGGCTGTATCAATCCTATCGGGTGCTGCCTGATGTTTTGAGGCGGAGCCATTCACCCAAGGGAGACTCACCCGCCTCCCCCTGTCCAGCTGTGGTGGTGACACTCCTGGCTGGTACCAGCGGGGCTCGGCTGCAGCGCCAGGCTGCTCCCTGGAGCTGACAGCGAGCTGTCGCCTTGCTTGGGGCTCCCAAAGCGGCCGCAGAGCACCACAAGCGACTCCAGACCGACATGGCCAACAAACAAGGGCACAGTGCAGGGGAAAAACACTGACACCTGCTCACAGAATCTCCCTCTGCAAACTGTGGGCAAATGTGGACCCAGACTCCTCGGGACTTACTTGGGGCCAACTGAAAAGTTTCAATTTCCCCGGCTCCTACTCTAGCTCACACACACACAAAAAAAAGTCCTCCTATAACTTCCCGTGAGAGTGGCAGGGGGAAGGGATCAGAAACAGAAGAGTTTATCTTTCTGGTGCTAGCGATATATAAACTGCCTGGTTTGTATGTTGAGATACATTAAACTCTGACTGAAGCTTGCCCCCAAATTCCCTCCCCTAGGCTTTCTCCCCTTTGCACCTTCCAGGCATTTTATTGGGTTCAGTTCTTGATCCCACCACCCCACCTCATCCCTGAATTTCCACTCCCCAAAAGGGGGGAGCCTCCGATTTTCTAGCCCAGGATCTGATTGCCCTGATTTGTTCAAGTTGGTCTCTCCATCAGAGCTATGCACTTTTAAAGTTGAGCTAACTTTATTTGCCAGAAGCTTCTCCTTAACCCATTTTAGTGGAAAGAGTACAGTTTTTTTAAACTGCAGTATATTTGCTTAACAAAAACAGAATTACCTGGAAAAACTCAGCAGGTCTGGCAGCATCGGCGGGGAAGAAATCAGTTAACGTTTCGAGCCTTCATGGCCCTTCGGCAGAACTGAAGCATAGTTAGGAGAAGGGAGAAATATAAACTGGTTTAAGGTGGGGGGGCGGGGGGAGAGAGAAGTTGAGGGTGGGGTGATTGTGGAGATAAGCAAGCAGTGATAGGAGCAGAGAATCAAAAGATGTCACAGACAAAAGGATCAAAGAGGTGTTGAAGGTGGTGATATTTGTCTAAGAAAAGTGCTAATTAAGAATGGAAGACAGGACACTCAAAGTACAGCTCTAGTGGGGGTGGGGTGGACAGACTAACAAGGTTTTAGTTTTAGATTTAAAAATAATGGAAATAGGTGGGGAAAGAAGAATCTATATAAATTATTGAAAAAAAAAGGGGGGGGTGGAGAAACGGGGTGGGGATGGGGGGAGGGGGAGTTTAAGATCTAAAGTTGTTGAATTCAATATTCAGCCCGGAAGGCTGTAAAGTGCCTAGTCGGAAGATGAGGTGCTGTTCCTCCAGTTTGCGTTGGGCTTCACTGGAACAATGCAGCAAGCCAAGGACAGACATGTGGGCAAGAGAACAGGGTGGAGTGTTAAAATGTCAAGCGACAGGGAGGTTTGGGTCTTTCTTGCGGACAGACCGCGGGTGTTCCGCAAAACAGTCGCCCAGTTTGCGTTTGGTTTCTCCAATGTAGAGGAGACCGCATTGGGAGCAACGAATGCAGTAGACTAAGTTAGGGGAAATGCAAGTGAAATGCTGCTTCACTTGAAAGGAGTGTTTGGGCCCTTGGACGGTGAGGAGAGAGGAAGTGAAGGGGCAGGTGTTGCATCTTCTGCGTGGGCATGGGGAGGTGCCATAAGTGGGGGTTGAGGAGTAGGGGGTGATGGAGGAGTGGACCAGGGTGTCCCGGAGGGAACGATCCCTACGGAATGCCGTCGGGGGGATGAAGGGAAGATGTGTTTGGTGGTGGCATCATGCTGGAGTTGGCGGAAATGGCGGAGGATGATCCTTTGAATGCGGAGGCTGGTGGGGTGATAAGTGAGGACAAGGGGGACCCTATCATGTTTCTGGGAAGGAGGAGAAGGCGTGAGGGAGGATGCGCGGGATATGGGCCGGACACGGTTGAGGGCCCTGTCAACGACCGTGGATGGAAAACCTCGGTTAAGGAAGAAGGAGGACATGTCAGAGGAGCTGTTTTTGAAGGTAGCGTCATCAGAACAGATGCGACGGAGGCGAAGGAACTGAGAGAATGGGATGGAGTCTTTACAGGAAGCGGGGTGTGAGGAGCTGTAGTCGAGGTAGCTGTGGGAGTCGGTAGGCTTGTAATGGATATTGGTGGACAGTCTATCATCAGAAATTGAGACAGAGAGGTCAAGGAAGGGAAGAGAAGTGTCAGAGATGGACCATGTGAAAATGATGGAGGGGTGGAGATTGGAAGCAAAATTAATAAATTTTTCCAGGTCCCGACGAGAGCATGAAGCAGCACCGAAGTAATCATCGATGTACCGGAGAAAGAGTTGTGGGAGGGGGCCGGAGTAGGACTGGAACAAGGAATGTTCCACATACCCCATAAAGAGACAGGCATAGCTGGGGCCCATGCGGGTACCCATAGCCACACCTTTTATTTGGAGGAAGTGAGAGAAGTTAAAGGAGAAATTGTTCAGTGTGAGAACAAGTTCAGCCAGACGGAGGAGAGTAGTGGTGGACGGGGATTGTTGGGGCCTCTGTTCAAGGAAGAAGCTAAGGGCCCTCAGACCATCCTGGTGGGGGATGGAGGTGTAGAGGGATTGGACATCCATGGTGAAGAGGAAGCGGTTGGGGCCAGGGAACTGGAAATTGTTGATGTGACGTAAGGTGTCAGAGGAATCACGGATGTAGGTGGGAAGGGACTGGACAAGGGGAGAGAGAAGGGAGTCAAGATAACGAGAAATGAGTTCCGTGGGGCAGGAACAGGCTGACACGATCGGTCTGCCAGGACAGTTCTGTTTGTGGATTTTGGGTAGGAGGTAGAAGCGGGCTGTCCGAGGTTGGGCGACTATCAAGTTGGAAGCTGTGGGAGGAAGATCTCCAGAGGAGATGAGGTCAGTGACAGTCCTGGAAACAATGGCTTGATGTTCTGTGGTGGGGTCATGGTCCAGGGAGAGGTAGGAGGAAATGTCTGCGAGTTGACGCTCAGCCTCCGCGAGGTAGAGGTCAATGCGCCAGACAACAACAGTACCACCCTTGTCAGCGGGTTTGATGACAATGTTGGGGTTGGACCTGAGAGAACGGAGTGCAGTGAGTTCAGAGAGAGACAGATTAGAATGGGTGAGAGGAGCAGAGAAATTGAGACGGCTAATGTCACGCCGACAGTTCTCAATGAAAAGATCAAGAGAAGGTAAGAATCCAGAGGGAGGGGTCCAAGTGGAGGGAGAATATTGGAGGTGGGTAAAAGGATCCGTTGAACGGGGAGAGGACTCCTGCCCAAAGAAGTGAGCACGGAGATGAAGACGGCGGAAGAAGAGTTCAGCATCATGCCGAGCCCGAAATTCATTGAGATGAGGGCGTAAGGGTATGAAACTAAGTCCTTTGCTGAGCACTGAACGTTCAGCATCGGAGAGGGGAAGGTCAGGGGGTATAGTGAATACGCGGCTGGGGCTGGGATTGGAAGATGGGGTGAGGACGGAGGGACAAGCAGGGGTGGAGGGTCCCAGATGGGTGTTGGTGTCGATGAGTTGTTGGAGCTTGCGTTCCTTAGCACTTGAGAGAAAGAGAAAAAGTTTCTTGTTGAGGCGACGGATGAGGCGAATATTTGCTTCCTATTTCCAATAGGAGTGACATACTGATAAAAGCAAATTACTGCGGATGCTGGAAATCTGAAACAAAAACAGAAAATGCTGGAAAATCTCAGCAGGTCTAACAGCATTTGTGGAGAGGAAAACAGAGTTAACGTTTCGAGTCCGTATGACTCTTCTTCAGAGCTAAGATGGAGAGTCATACGGACTCAAAACGTTAACTCTTTTTTTCTCCCCACAGATGCTGTTAGACCTGCTGAGATTTTCCAGCATTTTCTGTTTTTGTTTCAGAGTAACATACTGGTCGTTTTGCCATTTTCCATTTTTTTCCCAGCCTTTTTTGCCAGTCTGTTAAAATATGGTTGGGATTAAATGAAATTTGAGAGAAAAAAACGACACCTTTATGAATTTTATTTAAAGTATCAGGTTTGTCCTGTAACTGTAGCTCTGGCATTTATCTCATTAACGACAGTTGACTGGTGTCATTTGTTAAAAGGCACCACGTGCCCCCTTTTTAAAGAGTCTCAACCAATGAACTGCGAGTCAAACAAAAATATAAAGGAAACCGAAGGTTTGGTTCTGGATATCGATGAGGCTCTCCAGCTCCCTCCTCAATGGTCATGCAACAGCACTGGCATCTACCCAAAAATGTAAAAGATTGCCCAGGTATGTCCTACCCAGAGAATGCAGGACTAATCTAACTGGCCTCTTTCTAATTACCAGCAAGTTGATGGACAATGTCGGCAATGATGATCAAACCAATAATTGCTTGTGTTCAGTTCAGCTTCTGCCAGAACCTCTCAGCTCCTGACCTCAATCCAGGCATGGACACAACAGCTGAATGCCAGACAAGAATTGAGAGTAACATTTAGCCCTTAAACATCAAGGTAGCAATCAATGATATGGCACCAAAAAACCCTAGGAAAACTGGGGTCATTGGGAGTTAAAGGGAAGACTCTCCAGTAGCTGGAGTCATACCTGACACAATGGAAGATAATCATCACTATTGATGGTCTATTAGCCTCAACAGAATGCTGCAAGTGTTCCTCAGGACAGCATCCTTAGCTTATCTACCTACCTTCAAATAAATCATCAGTGACATCTCTTCTATTATAGGGTCCGAGCTGATGCTGTCCTCTGATGATTCTACTACTTGTGGCTCCATTCAGAACTGTTGTGTATTGTACCGAGAAAAGATTCACCAAGTGGATTCACTGCAAGCAGCCATAATTGAACTAACTTTACTTACACTTCTCCAACTGAAACAGAGAGGGCAACAGGGAGAGGCCGCTTCACAATATACTACACTTCCTCCCCACTTAAAAAAACAATTCATACATTAAAATGTAAAGTGGTATATCTACATAATTTGCCAAAATATGATATGATTGAACAAATATCAAAAATATCTGAAATTTAACAGGAAGGGTTGTGTCATGAAAAGCAGACTATAGCCATGAATTACTTACGGGCATATCGAACTTTTTAAGGAAAACTTGTGTTTTTTAAAAGAAATACAAGAAAGAACACTGAGCAAAAGTTAGCTGATAATGTAAAGTGACCACTCCCTGGAAAATTCCTATGGATTATACTAACAGATCTGTCCTGAGAGAACATGGAATGTTGCACCTGTAAAGGTGTCATGGCCTTCTTCAAGCAGAGACACTTGGAAGGGAGATAGGAAAGATGCAAAAGGCTGAACTTTAATCTCCTCTGGTTACAGAGACAAAAGACTGATTACCACATCTCAGCAGGCATCTAAAGTCCATCCCCTGTTGATTCATATCTCAGAATGTGTAAAGAAAATGGACTCTGGGCACAAGATATGTGTTTTTTCCCTTACAGGAATACATAGGGGAAAATGGGTTAAAAAGCTAGCTGCAGCGCAGTACTAGTGTGCTGGTGCAGTCATCCCTGCAGTTGCAGGCAAAGTCTCTCTCTCTATCTCTCTCTTGCTGGAGGCAAGACAATGGAAGCCACAATCAAAAAGGAAATAAGACAGATTCTTCAGCCAACCTGTAGAACCAAGTGTACCCAAGCCAACTGTTAAACTGCCAATGTCAGGTCTACTGGAATCACCCAACTTAACGGCTGCAATGTTTCGCCATCTATGCCTCACGGGCAAGCCAAAGACTGATTCGTACATCTTTTTAAACTTTTATTTGGACTCTGAATTTCTCATTACTGATCTGTGTGTATGTGTGTTGCGTTCTTATTATTTTTCTCAGGTTTTTAGTAGCAAATAAACTTACTCATTTTTTGACTTAAGAAAGCCTGGTTAAGTTGGATCCTTATAAAAAAATAAACACATTTGGAATGGGAAAAGGTATCCACAGAGGGAAGGGATCCCTCTAAGATTAACCTTGTTGTGGCCAACCGAGGGGGTTGAATAAAGAAGGGGAGCCAGCTCATTCCTCCTCACCCAGGAGCATAACAAAATTGGGGTTCCATTCGGGAAGTTAACAAACTGGGGGACCTCGCCCGGGGACCAGTCATAACAGGTTGCGAGTTTGTTGTTAGTGTAATCACAACTAAAACACATACATGACCAATATTAGCAGAGTTATTTACATGTAAAATTGTTTTTTTTTCAGAACACCAGTATATCTTTAACCAAAAATATCAACATTTGAATGCGAAGTAATGAAGAGAACAACTTCCTCCTTCTTCCTTCCTACATACTTTCAATTAACCTATCTGGTTTCTTTCTCTTTCTGTCTGGTATCCTCGCCCAATTCCATTTTCATTAGCATGATCTGCTGACTTATGATATTTAACATTGTAATGATGGACCATCAAAATCAAAGCCTATCTCTGAAGCTGTGCTGCTGCCAGGGATCGTGCCCCTGTCTTTGAACCAAATATGACTGCAAGGGCTTGGTGGGCAAGTGAACTTCCCACTACACGGGTACTTGTAGAACTTTGTAACACTATATATGATCACTAATGCCTCTTTCTCAACTTGTTAGTATTTGCTCTGACTTTGCGAAACTACGTGAAGCATATGCCACAGGCTTCTCCACACTGTCTTCCATTATGTGAGATAACACCACACCTAATCCTTGCGGTGAGACATCGCACGCTAAAGCCAATTGATTCTTGGGATGATGGTGGGTCAAAAGCATCACTAGTCAATACCATCTTCACTTCTCCAAATGTTTCCTGACACTCCACAGAGCATTCTCAAGCTATTCCATCTTTGAGCAGTTGATACTGTGGAGTGAATGTATTAACTTAGTGGGGGATGAACTTAGAATAATACACAACAATCCCACTGAATGTTCTAAGTTCTTCTTTGTTCTCTGGTGTCTTTGCTTTCAAAATCCCCTCAACCTTCTCCTGCGTTGGGTGTACACCTTTACCATCTATTTAGTGATCCAGGCATGTTAAACTTGACACCATGAAGCAATACCTTTTTAACTTTGATGTTGTGCTCTTGAATGTTGGACTTCATTCAACAATACAATGTGCTCTTTCTCTGTCTTACTGCTAATTAGAATGTCATCTAAGAAGCAGCACAATCCTTTCATCCAACTCTGTCCCTAATCCACGATGCTCTGGAACACTGCTGGATATCCTGAATGGTAACCCTTCAGTACTGGTACAGCCCTTTGTGCGTATGAATGGTAAACTGTTCCTTGTTCTTGTCAGTTAATTCTAATTGCAAATAAGCATTTGATAAATCTATCTTAGTGACATCTTTCTATTGGCTAAATTAGAAAACAGATCTTCACTGATTGGCAGTGGGTAAGCATCATTGTCGATCGCCTTATTTACCTTTTGTTTATAATCGCCACAAAACCAAATGGGCCTGTCTGATTTTTGAACTACCACAATGGATGTAATCCATTCACTGCCCTTCACCTTCTTAATTGCCCTTGTTCTTTCAAATCTATCCAGCTCTTTACTTACTGCTTCTAATTGTGCATAAGGCGCTGGCCTAGCCCTGCAAAATCTCAGCTTTACATTGTCCATTATCTTGACTTTGGCCTTGTGATACGTAGTTTTATCATTTGGCCCTCCTTGCTCAAAGGCCACTTTGTACCTTATTAGCACTTTCTCAATGTCAGGCATACCCTTACTGAACACTACTGTGAATAACTTAGCCCAGTTTAATCATATTTTCTTAAGCCAATGCCTTCTACTCCTACTACTTCCAATGGCAAATAATAGGATGCATCATCATATTCCACCCTGACACTAACTTGACCTAACACTGGAATACTGTTATTGGAATAACTAGTCAGTTTGACACCGGTTTTGCATAAGGGAATGTGACTTAGGGACTTGTTCTCTCCTAAAATAACGGACAGCGCTGCAGCTACATCAACGATGAAAGTGAGTTGTGAATCTCTGATTTTCATTCCCACTGTGGGTGCTGGAATTATATCTTCAGCCCTATTACTCTCATCTTCCATCTGCTGTTTTTCTTGCTCTCTGACTGTGTACAATTCTGGATCTTCCCACTCACCAGCATCAACTTCTGTTTCCATATCTATCATTTTCACATTCAAGAACTTCCAGGTTCCTCAACTAGCTTTAGACCTACCAAGACCTTGACCTGGTGCATGGCTGTGACCTGGAACATTACTGTTTCCTCTACTCCTGCATGCCGTTTAAATATTACTTATCCACAGACAGCACTTTGACTGGAAATGGGGGCATAGCTACCATGGCAACGGTAACATCTAAAATTCTGATTCAGACTGAACTTGGCTGTTGTAGCCTGGATCCCACTGAAATCTGGTGGATCTCCCCTGTCCCTCAGGAAAAGAACTCTCTTGCAATTTGCAACTATCTCTTTCTGCCATTTCCTTAGGCGTGGCTTCATGTCAGCTTATTGCCTATACTCAAAAGCTAGGCCTGGATTTTATTGTTCTTTAGGCCTCCTACACAAGTGCCTCTAAGGATGATTTCCAAATTTGCACCATACCCACAGTGATGAGAGAGTTTCTTTAATTCAAGAATGTAATCTGCAATTATCACTTGGCATTTGACGGAATGCAGTACAATTTCATTCTTAGTCATGCTTTAATAAGAGTACAGAGTCTCATTAATTTCAGCATATTCCAATGCACTAAGGTCTCTCCGGCAGCATTGGTTAAAAACTACATCAAAAGCATCTGGCCTCATCATGGTGAGGAAAACATTTACTTTCTCACCACCTCCTATGTTATTCACTTTCATCCAAATATGCAACCTTCATTTGTAACGACACCAGTCCTCTTTGTTAGGATTAAATTCCCCCATTGTTTCCAAGAGTACCTTTAGTGCCATTTTTTCATTCAATTACATACCATGCTGATTCACTGAGCTGTACCTGAACACAATATGGACTCGGAGCAATCTTTTAAACTGCTCGAACTTCCTCCAAAACAACTTTGGGAGTTCCAAAAAGTGTGTGACAACGTTCTCCAGTTCAATTTTCCCAAATGAAATGTAAAAAAGGATTCTATCTGATCATCGTTGCCATCTTTCTGTTGTATATTGCACTAAGAAAAGACCCACTATTATTGAAAGAACTCTATTAACACCTCCCCAACAGAGACAGAGAGGGCAGCAGTGAGGCAGCTCTACAATATACTAGAAGATCCCCACTGACAAGGCCATGAAAGCCTAGAGCAGAATCTAGATATCATTCAGAGTTGGGTTAAGTGACAGGTAACAATGTTGGAAAATATGACTGTCAGTTTGCGCTCAGCAAGCTCCCACAATTGGCAATGAGATAAATAGCCAAAAGGTGATGTTGTTTGCAGGATAAAATTTGTCCTGGAGACTAGGAAAGCTATACTACCCTTCTTTGAACAGTGTCATGGAACTTGAGAATGTAGAAGGGGCTCTGGTTGGACATCACATCCAAAAAACAGTATCTCTGAGAATGCTGCACTCCTTCCTTATCATTATAAGGTCAGCCCGCCAGCTCATATCCGCCCCACCCACCACCCCCCACCCCACCCCGGCTGGATCATCTGCCCATGTCCACCGGTGCAGAACATGTCTTGACCACTGTGAGACATGCAGAAGTTGGGACTTACCGCCAGGGCCTTTCTCACGTCGTGGACATCCGAGGAGTAGAAGATGCTGCAGCCCGACAACAACAGGATCCTGGAGGAGTGACCATGGCATGCTGGGTGGATTCTGAAGTATCAGCCTAAATTATATGCTCAAGAATAGAGAGCCCAGAGAGGACATCTTCGAAATCCTCTGTCCTCGAATCCTGCACCTCTTCTTCAGTCATCTTCCTTCCTAACTCACCTTGCTGGTGACTGTTTGAGTGGATCCCTGGCAGTGGAATGTAATCATATGATTTCCTGCTCACACCCATCACTCTGTCATCTCCACTGGTGGGAGCTAGTGGGGGGGATTTTAATGAGGCTCAGGAGTTAAAATTGCACAGCCTCACACTTGGGGATGGTGGATGGGTTGAATAAATGAGTTCTTCCACAAGGTCCAGGTTATACCCTACCACCAACTAACTCCCAAATTCTGCCACACCAATACCATCGCCTTCAAATTTGACAATTTCTGCAGAATATGTTGCTGACAGTGTGGGACATTGTCCTCACAAATCCCAGCAGATCTCTGCATTGTGCCCCATGTTCACCTCCATAAAAAAAAGACAACACAGAAAACCTGAAGAGGGTTAGGAATAATTTCACTTTAAATATGTAGATCACTAAGTGCTGAGATATTAAAATCCTCCACCTGGTGGCAATGCATAACTATCAGATTAAATTTACTCAGCATCACTCCCTGTGGGGACTTAATAGTATTACAACCCAAAAGACTTACAAACAAGTCCAATATTTTAAGTGTGGATTTTATGTGAATTTATATTTCTAGTGGGCAGCATATTTTTGGGGTATGAGGCTGGAGTGAAAATTGGTAATGTCTATAACCATTTTTGTGGTAAATTAAAATACAAAATATACTCAAATTCCACTTCAAATGTTTGTAAAAATGAATGTGACACCGAACTTAGTTATTGGCCAGAATCTCCGGGTCGCCGAGCGGGGGCGGGGCCCCACTCGCTGATGAGTAAATTGATTACGGTGATGTCAGGCGTGCGTCCCGACGTCACCGCGCGTCCTTCAGATCTTCAGTTTGGTGGGCGCGCAGTGGAGTCGGTTGCGTGCCCGCCGAACTGTCAAAGGCCTATTAAGGCCGTTTAAATACTAATTAAAGTAATAAACTGAGCTGCCCGTCCAACCTTAAGGTTGGGGGGGCAGGCGAAGAGCCCAGGCGGCTTTCGCAATTATCATGAAACCTGAAGCACGGGCGGGATGAGGTTTCACGAAGGTTTTTAAACTTTAATAAAAAATTTTAATAAAATACATTGACATGTCCCAGCTCATGTAACACTGTCACATGAGGGGACATGTCTTAAATTTTTTTCTTTTCTTTACGAAAATTTTGCTAAATCAAACTAAACTCCCTGAGGCAGCTCCGTGCCTCGGGGAGATTTCTGCGCTCTTTCACGCACATGCGTAAAATGGCGGCGCGCAGCCAATCGCGGGCAGACATCGGCTGCGCACCCGCCTGCGCCTGCTCCCGGCCAACCCCCCCCCGACGGGGAGAAAATTCTCCCCATTGAGTAGATGGGTTCATATAATGGACTGGATTTTACAGTTTTCAGTGGGGGGAGGGAGGTGGAACACAAACTGAGCGGTCCACCCGCTCCTGCTACCCCATCTCTGCGGGATAACTCGTTAATTAGCGATTTGAAAAATAGCGGGTGGACTGCTGATTTCCCGGCCCACCCACTTTCCCTAATTTAGGAGACTGATGTGATGACGTCGTATTGCCAACACAATGTCAACACGCCAAACTTTTCGTCAGCACAGGGGTTGGTGTAGTGCACCCGGTTTGGATACGTAAAATCGAACCCAATGTTATTTTAAAATCACACGAGTTTTAAAATAAAACTGAGCTAATGAAATAATTATATTGAGGCTGTCACAGTAGTTATAGTCAGGCAAACGGAGATTGTCAAAACTTCAGCGGCTCCTTGAACCTATGAGTCTGACTCATTATTGACTACGGTCCTGTCCATACATAGTTTTACCCAAATATAAATTCTCAGATCTTCATAATACTGTGCAACCTGTAAGGTACCATAGGCCTAAGAATAAATCGTAAATTTTGTGCAATTCGGTAAAAATTTGGTGAAAAGGATATTTCATAACATCTCTTGATTTTTACACATGCATCCTTTAATGTCAAATGAGACGTGTTCTATTTCAATTATCAACTGTTACATTTTAATTCACGAGTTAAAATTAGGTTAAGCCAACCATTAGTTGCAGAATTATTTTAGTAAAGCATAATAAAAAAAAGTGCAAAGATTTTTTAAAAAGCCTAGGGGCAGAATTTTCCGTGCCCGCTGGCATCAGGCGTGTTCAGTGGCAGGAGTGGGCAATATGGCGAGAAGGCCAAAAATGGGTTTCACGACGTCGTGAAAGCAGTTTGCGATCTTCCGCTCAGCCCGTCATTGGCAGGCCACATTCCCCACCGTCGGACATCAGGAAACTCACTGGATTACACCAGCATATCATTATAAGGCCAGTCCGCCAGACTCATCCCCCGTCCGCTGGGTTGTCGCCCACGTCGGCGGGAAAACACGCCGGTGCAGAACACGTCTCGCCAACTGTGTCTTCCTTGCAGCAGCCCTGGGTTGGAAGCACTGAGATGTGTGCACGTGGCTAAACTTTAAATACGGTACCTGGCATGGTGAAGTGGCGAGGTGATGGCCTGGCAGGCGAATGAGAGCCCGCCCATCATCTAACCAGGTGTATCCCAGGAACGCATAATTAATACGGGGGGGTTTGGGATGATACGGCGTGAAAAGCCGCCAATTGGGGCCGGCAGGCAAAATGTCGTTTTACCCGCCCGCTACCGCACTTAGTGCAAATCTGGGATGATTCCGCTGTAATTTAAATGTAACATTTTACTGCCTTTACCCTTCTGAAATAATTCAGTACAGGTGGCGCATTTTGTCGACTCACTTGAACAATAACTTTTTTTGTCCAGAAATATTCAACAATTATGTTCCGTTTGATGTCGCATTCCTGGCCTGAATTAAGTTGGCCTCTGACAATAGGTAGAGGGACGCTATTTAGAATTGTGACCACCCTCCCACCCCCATGTATATTTATAATTTATGATCAGTACTATTTGGATGGCTGGATGGATAGAGATGGACTGAGGAAAATCAAAGGCCATGTTTAATCTATATTTTCATTCATAAGATCAGGAATGTAGATTTAAATCTAACATTAATCTAACATCTTAAAAGTTTTTTTGGACCGCTATTGTCGTTCAAGAAATATAAATGAGTTTTATATCACCGGTTACAGAAATACTAAAAAAGGGAATGGAAGACCTTGAAACTGTAACATTTCTAACCTCCTGTAGTTTTCTCTTCCTTCTACAATCTACAGGCTTTTAAAATCCAAGCTTGATGAATTCTAGCCGATACTATTTGATTCACCAGGCTTTAGGGCAAATGGTTTGGGAAGGGAGCAAAAGAAACGGGGTGAGACCCATCACACCAGCTTCCAGCCCATTTTCTTTTACCAGATGTACCTCCTGCTAGAAATTATGTCAGGCATAAGCCAAGGCAGCCCCCAAAAGCAGATGTGGACTGAAATTGGGCAATAATGACAAAGGAATGTCATACATCACCTCACATTATCTGTCATCATCACTTGAGCAATGCTGAAAACTAATAGAGCCAGCAATCAACAAGTGGCCATGTAGCACTGCTCAGGGAGGTACAATGATAGGAGTAACACACCAGCTACCAAAAAAAAAGATCAGTAATTGTAAAGGGGGATTTGCCTGTCCATCAGAAGTAGCAACAACAGCTACTTATATTTATATAACGCCTTTAATGTAATGAAACATTCCAAGCTGCTTCACCGAAGCATTATGAAACCAAGTATGACACTGAGCCCCATAAAGAGATGTTTCAGTCAGTAAAATAGATTTTAAATAGCTGAGCCCCAGCACCGATCCTTATGGCACTCCACTAGTTATAGCCTACCAACTTAAAAATGTGCTGTTTACCCTGCTTCTCCCCTTCCTGTCCCAATCCTCCATCCATGCTAATACATTACCCCTAACTCCATAAGCCCTAAGGTTGTGTATTAAGCTTTTGCTTCGTACCTTATTGAATGCCTTTTGGAAATCCAAATATACCACATCTACTGGTTCACCTTCATCCACCCTACTAATTAAATCCTCAAAAAAACTGACAAATTTGTCAAACACATTTCTCTTTCGTAAAACCATGTTGACTCTATCTGATTTTCTAAGCGCATTGCTTAAACTTCCTTAATAATAGATTTTCCCAACAACAGGCCTGTAATTCCCCGCTTTCTCTCTCCCTCCTTTCTTGAATGGTGGTGTCACATAACTTCCAATCTGCTGGAGCTGTTCTAGAGTATATAGAATTGTAGAAAATCATAACCAGTGCATTGACTACCTCTGCAGCAACCTCTTTTAGGAACCTGGGATGTAGGTAATCAGGTCCTGGTGATTTATTGCTTTTATCCATTAAGTTTCTCCAATACCTTCTATTCTACTGCGATTAATTATCCTAAACTCCTCACTCTCATTAGCCCCTTGGTGACCCACTATTTATGGTATATAATTGGTGTCCTCTAATGTGAAGACGGACACAAAATATTTGTTCAATGCCTCTGCCAATTCCTCATTCACCATGGTAATTTCTCCTGTCTCAGCCTCTAAGGGGCCAACATTTATTTTTAGCTACTCAAAAGCTCTTACAATCTGTTTTGAAACTCCTGGCTTGTTCACTATCGTCCTCTCTTTTGATGACTTGCATTGACTTTGACGTTGGTTCTGTTGAAGGGTCATGAGGACTCGAAACGTCAACTCTTTTCTTCTCCACCGATGCTGCCAGACCTGCTGAGTTTTTCCAGGTAATTCTGTTTTTGTTTATTGACTTTGATGTTTTTCTACTGTTGTATTTCCTCTGTAGATGCGTGTTGCTGTTGAAAGATTTTTTTTTCTTGGTTTATTGTTACCTATCTCTCAAAGATATTACTTAAACCTCTTCTGCTTGTTTATCAGTATATTCTGGGTATTATTGCTCTACAGAGTGCAATGATATCTCTTTTCTATCTTGTTCACTCATTCACATTAATGGACAGAAAAGTATTGGAACGCCATACACCCAAAATCAGGATACACACTCCTTGCCAGCAAAGCACCATATCAGGAATACAATTTTATAAAACTTGCCCATAACTGTACACACTCATCAATCATCTAACACAATACGACAACAGAAACTGCGTAGTATTGTGTGTGCTGGAAAATGTAGCAGCCTCGTACAACTAGAACACCAATTCAGGGAAGAGAGACCGGAAGGTCGATTTTCAAGTTCTGGCATAATTAGATCAAGAAGGTCAGGTGCAAATCCAGTTGGATGACCACGCGTCACCTTCCTGGACAAGTTCATTTGAATAATTATTCACTGCTCCAAGTGCAGCTTTGTCTTTTTACAGGGGGTTAGTCTAATGGAGGGAGCTGAAAAACTGCAATTTGAGCAAATTGAAAAGGCATTTGAACATTTAAAGGCAAATGGCAGTATAGCCGTTGGGATAGGTAAAATTCTTACCTTTAAGGTAAGGTTTAAAAGGCACTTCAACTTGTTGGCAGTCTTTGCCAAGGCTGAAGGTAGAGAGGGAAACATAGTACAAGTAAAACTGAAGTGAATAGAAACACAACATGCAGACACGATGGGCAGTATTTTGGGTCAGGACCCCGACTTCAGGGTCAACTGGGGTCCCGACACCGGACTGTGTAGGGAACAGTCACAAAGCAGTGATTTTCCCCTATTGGGCCAATTAGTGGTCAGAGGATAGCTTGGGAGGGCTCATGAAACTGGGGGGACTATATTTCCGCCACAGAAAATGCAGCAGCTTGCAATTCAGGCGAGAGAGGATGCCACTATTTTCAGGTGCCCTTTCAGCAACTTTTAAACAAATAAAAAATGGTCATGGCTGCTGGGCTACCATTGTGGAGGGACCGCTCCACAGGGTGGCCAGCGGCCATTTAGGTGGTGAGGACCTCAAAGCCTGCCTGGAGCACTTGTGTAAAGAACCTATCTTTTTATTTCTGTTGGACTGTGGATTAAAATTACAATGGCTGCAGTTTGAAGGACATGTCCACTGGAACAGTGTGAGGGATATATACAATGCTGCTGTCCTGGAACAGAGTGTGCCATGAAAGACAGGATGGTGCCGAGGAGGAGCCTGGTCTAATGGGGAACTTCCTGGAAACAATGTTTTAATTAGCTCCTCACCAGGTTTTGTGTGAGAGCAGTGAAGAAGAATAGCTCATAGCCTGAAAGGAAAAAGACCTAAAACCTCTTGCTTGTGTGTGTGGAAGATTCCAGTAATTCCACAATAGTAGCTAGCTGGCTTTTTCTCCTCATACCTCTATAACCTGCACTCTCTCTGAAAACCCTGTCAAGTGGCAAAGGGGAAAATCACTGTTAGTGACATTGAAAGGCAAGTGCTCAACCAGTGAACTAAATACTGAAAGTGCTAGAAGACCACCTCGTGTCATCAACAAGAACTGAAAGGAATTTGGAAGACACCAATCAAAATCAACCCATCAAATCCTGCACTCTGGAATTGGTGCTATTGAACTGTTTTATCCCACCCTTAAAATCCATGTCTTTGTGTGTCTTATGTGTCTTGTATGTGTGTGTTTAGGGATTTAAGAAGGGGTAGAATTTAGGTCATAGTTAGAAATTAGCAGTTCATATTTCTTTATTTTACCACTGGTTAACAACAGTTTGTTCAATAAACAGTTATTTACTTATGAAGTTTACAAACCTGGTGCTCGTATTCTGTTAACCTAAATTAAACAGTTAGGTAGAATTGGGGAAATCTGGTGTTTTGGTCAAACTTTTCACATTTGTCGCAGCTCGGGAAACAGTGGGGCTGATATTACAGCGCACCATCCCCAGTGAGTCGTGACACTTGACTCTGATCTGCTGTCGGGAGGCTGCCTCCAGGCAGCTGCCCTAGTTCCCCGGGCTGTGGGTATCAGCAGAACAACTGGAAAACTCCAGTCAGCCACTGTTAATTGGCCTTAATAGGTCATTTACTTACCCTAATTGGCTACCAGTCACTTGCGAGTGGGTAGCCCTTTCACCCTTGATCTTGCCTCCAGGAAAATGGCCCGGGGCCGTCTGGCATCGGTGCACCTGAATTTTCCGATGACATGAATTTTCATGCCTGTCCGCCTCCATACTCGTTCCCATGTGAGGAATGTAAATTCTGCCCAACAGTTCTAAATGTGTACTTTAAACATTTCAACAAACACATTACTTGGTCCCTTTAAGCGGTTTCCGCATGGATAAAGTGCTTCCCTTGTGCCAATTCACAACAGACTTTGTAGGAAAGTAGCGGTATTGTAATCAGGAAGCACTTCAGATATTTATTTGAATACCTTACATACGTTCTGGGGATTTGATAGGCTATGGCATGGAACGTGTGCACACATTGCAGAATACAAGGCGCAGCCAGATACAATAATGTGGTTGGAAGGACCTCTGAACAAAACATGTCTACCAAACGCTCCACAAATTTTATGGCTCCATTAAACTTGTTCTACACTGGCACAACCGATGCAGATGATCTAAAAATCTATCCTTTGGACATCTGTATTGGCTAAGAATAGACTGCTAATTCAGCTCAATAGAGCATATATAGCCACATCATGGCACTATTTTGCTGCATGAAGGAAAGGGTGGGGAGTTGGGTAGCTTTCAAAGTGATAACACGAGCACAACGGACCCAATGGCCTCCTTCTGTGCTGTATGATTCAATGAAATATGGTGACAAAACAAATTGGGTTAAAAATTCACTTGCCTCAATTATCATTCTTTGTTGAAGTTGGCACAATGGTTGGTACAGTTGTCAATTGCAACTGGACATTGTCAGCCCTCCAGTATCTTTTACTAGTGCCCCTTTTTGATATTTCAGTGAGTTTTACACAATCGATCACACAGTTGAGCCCAATCCTGTCCTTACCTGACATTTATGCACGTTTACTTTCCAGCAAGGATCACAGGATAGTAGGATCATAGGAACAGGGATAGGCCATTCAGCCCCTCAAGTCTGTTCAGCAGGAGTGGGAACTCTGATGTTCTCCCCTGTCTAGCTTATGGGCACTGAAGCTAATTTTAGTGCCCCAGCTATTGTCCCATTCAACATTAGTTAAAGGTTCTAGATTTACTCTTGTGAACTTCAGTGGGTAAAAATATTAAACAGTTGGTGACACAATGCATGGTGCACTTACCAATTCAACCCTTCAGGACAACTATAGATTTGAAAGGCTTAGATATCAAAAAGAATTGTATAGCAGAAATTAATATGTGTAAGAATGGATTGATAAACTCAACTCAGTAAAATATTCAAGAGGAAAGGTCAAGACAATGGGTGTTATTTGCAGCTTCTCAGTCCCATCGGTAATCTGATGGACCACCCGCCTAACTTTCCTTCCTGACGATTTCAATGGGATGAATATATATAAGGCAGGTTCTAAAATAGGCAAGCGATCAGGTTATTACTGAGGCTGCCAAACTGGAAATTACCCCTGAAAATCCATGTATGAACAAATCTTTTCTTTCTGCAAGAACTATTTACAGAGGCAATAGTAAAGCTGTTATCAAAATTTATTTTAAAAAACTGTAGGGGATAAACGTACATGCACAGCACGCGGTGTGTTTAAAGTGTTTGTATTGAAGTATTCCAAAATCAGTAGCAAACCAAGCTAACAGACTGAAACCTGTAATAAGTAGTCATTGGTTCATGCGCCAATTGGTTTCTTCCTGAGGACGAGTTCCTCATATTTGGCAGCAAGTGAAAGAGACTTGAGATGATGTGACAGGATTCAGCTCCCAGCTGACATTGAACCTTATATGACCTTCAGAGGTTTGGTCCTTTATTAAAAGGATTTCGGCCACTATTGTAGGAATTATAACAGCTCGATATATCACACACTCCAGGCATTCCTGGTGCTCCGCGCTTTCCTGGACTGCCGGGTGCTCCATTCCTTCCTGGTTCCCCATCCACTCCTGGCAATCCATGACCAGTCGGACCTGGTAACCCTGGTAGACCTAGAATTACAGTCAAATATTAAGTTGTCATTCTCTGTGCATTCACATACGTGCACTGTAACCCTGATTTAGGCCCTATTATTTTCTCCCTTACTCTGACTCTACCTATTAACTTACTATTTTCTATTCTAGTGCTATGTGTTTCTCCTGCGCTGTAACAAATCTGTGATTATTGAGTATGTAATGTATGTCAGATATAAAAGGGCTAAGGTTTTGCTTTTTGTTGCTTCTGGCTGTTATGCAGTCCTCATCGTTTTTGTCCAATTAACGGATGGATTATCAGGTGGGCTGCCTAAAGGACCGGCTATCCTCCTCGCTGATGTTTCGCTATATGCTGCTAATGTGTACTACGGTACATTGAGTAACCACACAATGCTCCTATTGATGGATGAAATAATTGGCTACGCTTATGATTGATACATCAGTCTGTTGTTCCACACATCCTCATATTTGTTGGTAGTACGTTGACTGATTATGCAGATGATGCCAAGTACACAGAGCCAGACAAGGTCAGGCTATTGGTAGCTTTGCCTGGCACTGGCATTGCCAATCTTTTGCTGCAGGTGTCTTTGCAGCTGATGGTAAGATGCACCAACTGGATCCTTTTTTTCAAAATTTATTTATTTCGTGGGATGTGGGTGTCACTGGCAAGGCCAGCATTTGTTGCATATCCCTAATTGCTCTTCATCTGAGTGGCTTGCTAGGCCATTTCAGAGGACAGTCAAGAGCCAACCACATTGCTGTGGGTCTGGAGTCACATGTAGACCAGACCAGGTAAGGACAGCAGATTCCCTTCCCTAACGGATATTAGTGAATCACATGGGTTTTAATGACAATCAATGATAGTTTCAGGGTCACCAGTTTATTAATGGAATTAAAATTCCATCAGCTGCTGATTTGAACCCACATCTCCAGAGCATTAGCCTGACCTCTGGATTACTAATTCAGTGACTTTCCCACTATGCCACCAGCTCCTTGCTAACCCCAAACCTATGAAGCTAGTTCCCACAGTCATACTAGGTGGGTATCCCAGAGACTGTAGATACCATAGAGTAATATAGGACATAAGGGGGTCATTTGAGCCAATACATCTTTGCTGGGAATTTTGACAGATGTAGTTTGGCGAGTGTGACCAACTATGGTGCCTTCTGATTTCTTACTCATGTCTTATTTCATTTTCTACCACTTAAAACATGAAAGATTGCAATGGGATAAGTATTCCTAATGATAACAGTGTCTCAAAAAGGGTATACAAGCAGTTAGATACAATAGCGGGTCTTTTGATAATATCGATCCTGATATCATGGGAGATGTTTTACAAATCCTGTCTCCTTTAAGAACCTTCCTCTTTTAGAATGCTCTTAAGAAGAATTTCTGCACAATTTCCCTGTGATGTTATTAATGATTCAACTACATCCGTCATTCTATTACCATTTCCTCCATACACTAAGGCAAAAATCATAGGAAAAATAGATTAAACTTTAGTTAAAGATTGGGGGAAAAAATAATACTGCAAGTAAAAGCTGAAAATACAATTCAGGTGGTGAAACACTACCTGAAAAATAACAAGGAGTGCAGAAACATGGCTCAAAAATGTTTTTGTTCTGTCCATTTAAATCAACAATTCTGCCAAAACATTGGAAGTGCAAACAAGCCTGCTTAAAAAACATTTGCTGGAATGCGATAACTGCACTATAACCTTTGGATTCTCTGTGGCAACAGATTATCAGTTATTTTTATTCTGTTACAATTGTTATATTGGTGTGGTGGAATGAAAGAAGGGGCAGGATTTTCCCGTCGGCGAGTTGGGGGGGGTGGGGCCCGCTCACCGACGCATAAAATGACGCGTGGTGATGTCAGGCGGAACTCCTGACGTCACCGCGCCCCATTTAAATTTTCCGGTCGGTGGGGGCGCAGCAAAATCAGCTGTGCGCCCACCGACCTGTCAATGGCCAATTGAGGCCATTGACAGAGTCATTTAGCTAATTAATGGACCTGCCCGTCCAACCTTAAGGCTGGCGGGCAGGCCGGGAGCCCTGGCAGGAATTAGAAAAAGCATCAAACCTCATCCACAGGCGGGATGAGGTTTCATGTAGGGTTTTAAAAATTTTATGAAAGTTTTTGTAAAAATTATGGACATGTCCTAACTCATGTGACAGTAGTGTCACATGAGGTGACATGTCAGGAATTTTTTTCTTCTATTTTTAGTATTTTTGAGAGTAGAGCTGATCTCCCTGAGGCAGCACTTAGCCTCGGGGAGATGAGTGCGCTCTTTCGTGCGCATGCACGAAAAAGCGCACTCTCGATTTAGGGATTCCGCCCCGCCACCCGCGCAGGGATAGCGCTTCCATGTGGACATCGCGCTGGGTGGGCCTTAATTGGCCCACCCACGTAAAATGGCGCTGCATCGGAGGAGCGTTTGTGCGTGCCCGCCATTCAACTTCGCCCTCGACGAGGGGAAAATCCTGCCCAAGGATTCTGAAGCACAGGAGAATATGAAATAGTCCAATCAACCGCAAACAATGGATCTACTAACACTTTCATTTTTCAATCAGCACCATGTGGACCTTTGAGTTAGTATGAATTTTCCTTCACGTTTAGTATGGATCTTCCTGCATTCAAGCCATGGATTCGCTTAAACTTCTGCTGCTGCTTAACCACTACGACAGAGAGGCAAATATTTATTTTCTATAAAGCAGGACTAAAGCCAGGGTTTCTGAGGCACTTCTACCAAAGCTACAGTGAATGAGTAGCAGAACCCTTTGGAAATTCCCCCAGGTAGACTGTAAGTTTTATATTAAGGCAAAAAAACTGGCTCCAAAGCAAAATGAAATCAAGTTATCCTTCATGGAAAATCTCACCCCTCTTCAATTGACTGTTAGATTGGGCCCTGGTTTTGGGTTCACATTGCATTATTGCAGCAGTGACACAAAACTGCTTTGCTTTAGGGAACTACAGTTATAATGTGAATGTAACTGGAGGGGACATCGGTAGATTGACATGTTTCAAAGACTGACAATATCACATTAAAACTGGCTGCCAAGAGTGCCTGACTTTCTGATTTTGCCTCTATGTTTGCATGGTGAATTACCTAAACTTCACTGGCTACTTTGCAAAGGTTAGGAATCCACCATGTGCAAAATCAGACTTTGTACCAACACTAGATGTAATATGTTGGCACACTAGCACACTCCATCATCTTATATGTATTTTTTTAATTGTTTCAGGTTTTTCTACATCTCACCTGCTTGACCAGGTGGGCCAGGTAACCCTGGATGCTCTTCACCTTTCATACCTTTGGCTCCTTTTGGTCCCTGATCACCTAAAAACATTGATAAACATTGACATAATGAAACAAAAGCGAAATACTGCGGATGTTGGAAATCTGAAATTAGAAACAGAAAATACTGGAAAAACTCAGTAGGTCTAGCAGCATCTGTGGAGAAAAACAGTCAACATTTTGAGTCCGTATGACTCTTCTTGACTCGAAACGTTAACTCTGTTTCTCTCTCCACAGGTGCTGCCAGACCTGCTGAGTTTCTTCAGCATTTTCTGTTGATAAACATTGAGTTATTGTAGCAAACTGGCAGAAAATAACACTTCAAAATTCAGTACACTGTGATAATCTTCAGAGTTTAGTTTCACAGTGTTGCATTGGTTACACCTAATCTACTTGCCAAAATATACTTCATTTATAATAAAATGCTAATGAGTGATAGAAGCATAGGAAATTGGGAACAGGCAGAGGCATTTAACCCCTAGTCTGCTGCCATTCAATGAGATCATGTCTGATCTGTGACCTAACTCCTTTTCCCTATATCCCTCAATACATTTGGTTAACAACAATCTTTCAATCTCAATTTAACATTAAGAATTGACCTGGCATAAGTTAACATTAAGAATTGACCTAGCATCAAATGTTGTTTGGTGAAGAGAATATCAAATGTCTGTAAAATACTTTCCTAATTTCACTCCTGAAAGAAGTGGCTGTAATTTTTAGACTATGTCCCCTAGTCCTAGACTCCCAAACCAGTGTAGTTTCATTCTATCTACCTTATCTTTTCCCACTCATATCTTGAAAACTACCCTTCGTATTACCCTTTAGTCTTCTAGGTTCCACAAAATACAACCCTAGCCTGTGTAATCTCTCCTTGTAATTTAACACTTGCGGTCTGGTATTATTCTAGCAAACTATCCTGCACTAACTCTTCAAAGCCAATATATCCTTCCTAAGATGTAGTGTCCAGAAATGCTCATGGTATACAGGTGTGGTCTAATCAGAGCTTTGTATAGCTGTATCCCTTTGAAATCTAATCCTGTAGACACAAACCCAACATTCCCTTAGCCCTTTTGATTATTTTCTGTACCTGTTCATGATATTTTAATGATCTATTTACCTGGACCCCAAGTACCTTTGGACCTCCACTGTTTCTAACTTTTGACCATTTAGAAAGCGCTTTAAATCTATGCTTTTCATCTCTAAAGTGGATGACCTCATATTTGCCTACATTGAAATCCAGTTTTCTCCATTCACTTTATCTATTAATATCTCTTTGTAATTTTATGCTTCCATCTACACAGCTTACAATGCTGCCCATCTTTGTGTTATCTTCAAATTTGGATATGTGACTTTCCAACCCATCACCTAAGTCATTAATAAACATGATTATTATTGAGGGCCCAACACAGATTGTTGTGGGACACCATTAGATCATTAGTCGCATCTGCCAATAAGAATACTTGGTGAACCAAATGCTAGCTATCTAGCCAATTGGCCCCCATTGTTAATTGTAGACTCTTGATGTTACACTAACTGGTCTATAATTCCCTGGTTGGTCTCTCTCACTTGTCTTAGGCAGAGAACTATGTGCAATTTTCTAACCTAAAGGAACAATACTTGAATCGAGAGAACTTTTGAAGATCTTAGTTAGAGCATCTACAATGGTCTCATCTACTTCCTTTGAAACCTTGTGAGTGAAAAGCAACTGGACTTGGAAACTTGCCACTTTTTTCATGCCATTATTTTCTTCATTAGTGTTAATTTGCTTATGTTAATTTTGGTGAGCCCCATCCCAAATTTCCTTGGGATGTCCAGCTTGTTATCCTCTTCCTCTACAATAAATACTGATGCAAAGTAATTATTTAACATGTCCGTCATTTCCTCATTTTCATTTATAATATCATCACTGTTAGTTTTAAGGGTCCAGATTACTCTGCCTAAATCATCCTCTTTCTCCTAACATAATTGAAAAGGGTTTTCTGTTGATTTTGAAATCCTTTGCAAATTTCATTTCATGCTCCCAGCTCGTATAGCCCTTAATTACCAACTGTTTTGTCAACCTTTGCTGTTCTTTGTGTCTCTGTTTCCCAGGGCTTACTATTTACATTATTGTGTTTTTTTCCCATTTACTCTTGTTGACCTTTACTTATTTAGTTTCCTTAGGTTTTTTTTTTGGCAAGTAGAGCTCTGGCCTCATAAGGGTAAAAACTACCTTTTCCACTTGAGCCTTCCCCCCCCACACCCCCCAGCCCCCATTCACTAGTTTAAAGTCCTTATGTCTACCCCATTTATCCTTTGTACCAGGTTCCTGGTGCCAGCCTGGTTCAGGTGGAGCCCGTCCCAACGCTACAGTTCCTTCCTATCTCAGTACAGTTTAAGGAAGGTGATTGCCTAGAAATTAGAATGTTTCTTGTGCCAGGATAGGTTTGGCCCAAGGCACACCTGATATTGGGCCTCGTGTCTTATTTACAAGAGATCAGCAAGTTACAAATGTCTGTATGGCGATTACAGACAATTTGACGGTAAAGGTGATTTCAATTTCAGGCCTCTGTATCCTGGGAGAGCGATGAATATCACTGGGAGTGAGGGGGGAAGTAATCAGGGTAGTGCTGAAGTGGGGCCAGTCTATGGCTTGACATTCAGGCAAATATTTTTTTTAAAAAGCACACCATTTCGGTTGCAGCCTCCCCTTTAAAGGACAGTCGTTTTGACCATAAGTAAACTTGATTACTCTACTGCAGTCATTACCAGCCCTGAGAAGGAGTCTTGAAACAACTGTTAGGCCCTACACAAAGGGCCTAACACTCATTTCAGGCAGGGGCCTTGGACACCTCAATTTTTGCCTCTACCAAAATGGTACTGAATGCGCAGCCAACCACCACACCAGTTACTGTAGGCAATTGCTTTGCGCCTAGAAAACTGGTGTAGCATATCAAATTTTGAGACCAGTGTTCCTTTAAAACAAAATAACAGTATTTCCCTGCTCTCTTGCTCAGATTCATAGAGTTATACAGCACAGAAACAGGCCCTTCGGCCCATCGTGTCCATGCCAGCCATCAAGCACCTATCTATTCTAATCCCATTTTCCAGCACTTGGCCCATAGCCCTGTATGCTATGGCATTTCAAGTGTTCATCTAAATACTTCTTAAACATTGTGAGGGTTCCTGCCTCTACCACCACCTCAGGCAGTGTGTTCCAGATTCCAACCACCCTCTGGGTGAAAAAGTTTTTCCTCAAATTCCCTCTAAACCTCCTGCCCCTTATTTTAAATCTATGCCCCCTTGTTAATGACACCTCCGCTAAGGGGAAAAAGTTTCTTCCAATCTACCCTATCTATGCCGCTCATAATTTTGTATACCTCTATCAGGTCGCCCCTTAGCCTTCTCTGCTCTAAGGAAAACAACCCTAGCCTATCCAGTCTCTCTTCATAGCTGAAATGCTCCAGTCCAGGCAACATCCTGGTGAATCTCTTCTGCACTCTCTCCAGTGCAATCACATCCTTCCAATAGTGTGGCGACCAGAACTGCACACAGTACTCCAGCTGTGGCTTAACTAGCATTTTATACAGCTCCAACATAACCTCCCTCCTCTCATATTCTCTGCCTCGACTAATAAAGGCAAGTATCCCATATGCCTTCTTAACCACCTTATCTATCTGTGCTGCTGCCTTCAGGGACCTATGAACATGTATACCAAGATCCCTTTGATCCTCTGTACTTCCTAGGGCCTATCATTCATTGTGCATTCCCTTGCTGTGTAAGTCCTCCCAAAATGCATCACCTCACACTTCTCAGGATTAAATTCCATTTGCTGCTGCTCTGCCTATCTTATCAGACGACCTATATCGTCCCTGTAATCTAAGGCTTTCCTCCTCACTATTTACGGCACCACCAATTTTCATGTCACCTGTGAACTTATTAATCATACCTCCTATATTCACATCTAAATCATTAATGTACACTACAAACAGCAAGGATCCCAGCACTGATCCCTGCAGTACACCACTCATCACAGGCTTCCAATCGCAAAAACAACCTTCGACCATCACCCTCTGCCTCCTGCCACTAAGCCAATTTTGGATCCAATTTACCAAATTGCCCTGGATCCCATGGGCTCTTACTTTCTTGACCATTCTTCCATGCAGGACCTTGTCAAAAGCCTTACTGATGTCCATGTAGACTACATCAACTGCACTACCCTCATCTATACAACTAGTCACCTCCTCAGAAAATTCAATCAAATTTGTTAGGCATGATCTCCCCCTGACAAAGCCATGCTGACTATCCTTGATTAATCCCTGCCTCTCCAAGTGGAGATTAATCCTGTCCCTCAGAATTTTTCCAATAGTTTCCCTACCAGTGATGTTGGACTCACTGGCCTGTAGTTACCTGGTTTATCCCTACTACCCATCTTGAATAATGGTACCACATTTTCTGTCCTCCAGTCCTCTGGCACCTCTCCTGTGGCCAGAGAGGATTTGAAAATTAGTGTCAGAGCCCCTGCAATCTCCTCCCTTACCTCACCACTCAAAAATAGAAATGAATGCAGAAGAAAGGGGATGAAAAAAAGTGGGTGAGGATGGAGGAGAGAGTTCATGGTCTGAAGTTGTCAATGTTAAGTCCAGAAAGCTGTAAAGTGCCTAATTGGAAGATGAGGTGCTGTTCCTCCAGTTTGTGTTGGGCTTCACTGAAACATTGCAGCAAGCCAAGGACGGGCATGAGGGCAGGATAGTGTGTTGAAATGGCAAGCGACTGGAAGGTATGGGTTATGCTTACGGACAGACTGGAGCTGTTCCACAAAGCGGTCACCCAGTCTGCGTTTGGTCTCCCCAATGTAGAGGAGACCACATTGGGAGCAGCGGATCAGTAGACAAAAATAAAAATAAGGATGTTATGCTTCAGTTATACAGGGCACTGGTGAGGCTGCAATTCAAATACTATGTGCAGTTTTGGTCTCCTTATTGAAGGAAGGATGTAAACGTGTTGGAGGTGATACAGAGGAGGTTTACTAGACTGATGCCTGGAATAAGCGAGTTGTCTTATAAGGAAAGGTTGGACAGACTGGGCTTGTTTCCACTGGAGTTTAGAAGATTGAGGGGTAACTTGACTCAAGTATATAAAGCCCTGAATAGTTTTGACAAGGTGTACGTGGAAAGGATGTTACCTCTTGTGGGTGAGTCCAGAACTAGGGGGCACTGTTTTAAAATTAGGGGTCGCCTTTTTAGGACAGAGATGAGGAGAAAACTTTTTCTCTGAAGGTTGTGTGGGACCTTGGAACTCTTTGCCTGGGAAGGTGGTGGGGGCGGGGTCACTGAATATTTTTAAGGCAGAGGTACATAGATTCTTGTTAGACAAGGGAATCAAAGGTTATTGGGGGTAGATGGGAATGTAGAACTCGAAACACAAACAGATCAGCCATGATCTTATTGAATAGCGGAGCAGGCTCGAGGGGCCAAATGGCCTATTTCTCCTATTTTGCACTTTCAAATGGGACTACTTGTATTGGGATCTGAGCCCTGTAGGAAATGTTTTCTGAATTAATGTTGCTTTATTGTACCTTTCATTCCTGGTAATCCAGGCATACCAGGTAGACCTCGGTATCCTCGTCTGGCTGATCTGCCTGGGTAGCCGGGTAATCCTCGTTGTCCCTGCTGTCCTGGCATTCCAGGTTGTCCAGGTGTTCCTTTAATTCCTTCACATTGACAACTGGGTCTCATGCTTTGAAGTAGTGATGGTAACTGAGCTGTATAATAAATAAAAAAGCTGATGGACTTTGTTGCGAGGATGTGCTTTTTATATAAGAAGATACTATTCTTAATTCTTCCTTTACTGGCTGGTTAAAAGAACAATAAACTGTAACCCCCACTTTAAGACAATGGAAGATTACTAGCCAGCAGAATATACAACGTGCATTCCGCCCGAGTGGGATGAAAAGGGAACAGGCACCCCCAAGCCTTTCCCCGGCCTCCCACCAAGGAGTATGAAAGACCCCATCTCCTGTTGGTGTTCACACTATCTTGAAAATTGTCAAAAGTTTCTGAGATAAGACATTAGAATCCGATTACCTGTTGTACTAAACAATGACTACAGCAGACATAGTAATCAAATTCCTCTGGAATATACAGATAGCTGGGCTTTTAACAACTGTTTTACCAAGCCAGAACTGACAAGGATAGGTCAGAATTCTGTACTGAAGAGCTGCAAGGAAGCTGTTTTCACTCTCTCTCTCAAAAGTGTTGCGCCTGGGTTTGCAAAGTAACCATCCTCGGAAGAGAAATCTACTGCAAACTGAGATCTTTTGGGAATAAAATGTGGAAATCTGCTCCATACTATACCCAGGAAGGCAAGTGAATAAAACAGCCGCACTGTGGAATCATTGCACGAGACCAGCCAGGGGACAGTTACCCATATGTATTTCTTTGTTTTATCTTCTTGACAAACTGTAAAAATCCCTTAAGTTATCCTCTTATCCTACCATCCGTACTGGTGTGATTGTGGGCCCAGAGACTGAGTGTGACGTTTGAATGGTGGTTGTGATTTACCCAGTTTTTTTAAATTTGGGAAGTAAGGTCAACAACTTATCTTGTCCTTTGTTTAAACTCAGGAAACCTACCTGGCTAATTCATTAAAATTTTATATAGTGGGACTCCTGCAGTACTGGCAAAGCACATCTTCGCTAAATTCACATAAAAACCCTGTTACAGTCAGATTTGGAGTGGTACAATAGGGGATTCACTTTTACCCCTCATGTTGCTGTAACAACTTGCATTTATATAGCGCTTTTCATAACCATTGGATGTCTCAAAGCGCTTTACAGTCAATGAAATGCGTTTGAAGTGTAGTCATTGTTGCAATGCAGGAAACACAGCAACCAATTTGCAGACAGCAAACTCCCACAAACAGCAATGTGATAATGGCCAGATAATCTGGTTTTGTGATGTTGATTGAAGGATAAATATTGATCAGGACACTGAGCATAGCTCCTCTGTTCTTCTTCAAAATAGGATCTCTTACATCCATCCGAGCAGGCAGATGGGGCCTTAGCTTAACACCTCAGCTGAGAAACGGCACCTCCAACAGTGCAGTACTCCCTCAGTACTGCATAGGAGTTGTCAGCCTTGAATTTTGTGCTCAAACCCTCTAGTGGGTCTTGAACCTGGAACCTTGTGACTCAGGTGAGAGTTCTACTAACTAATCCACACCTGACACAATATAAAACGGCCCTTTCCTAAAACTTCTGACTGCAGGTTATTATTCTGCAAAAATATGTCAGGCACTCTTTTGGCACAATAGACTGCAAGCAAGATGGCGATGAGGTCCTAGAATTTGTGGTACAGGCCTAAGGAGGGCAAAAATAAAGTCAGGATTCCAGATCCTGCACTGTTACCCCTGTGGGGAATCTACTGGCAACGAGCAAGGAGAGGATTGAACTCTGATGTTATGAGCTCCTTTGTTGACAACACTCACTGTCTGGACTCAGGACTAAAGTGCAGTCACTTGTCTCAGGTGCTGGAAGTGATTAGTTCCCATGAAACAGTGCCCTAATTGGAAGGAGCATCTCAAGGAGTGGAGGAGAGCATTTTTATTAATAAAGGATTAATAAAAACCACAAGATAAGTCTACACCAGAAATATATAGATATCCAAAAATAGTCCAGAAGCGCTCCCCATTTTCCAATGGAAAGGGGCAAACAGGCAATGTGATTCCATGTTTTAATGACACTCCTGTGTAATCTGTAAATGGGAAGGGTATGTGGTTGAATGGGGGTAATACACTCTACCTCCCCCAGGAGAAACATCTTGCTTCTGCTCAAATTAATGCACAGGAGAATGAGGAACAGAAAAACCAGCACCTTATTGACGTGTGGTGCCACACTAGAGATCGAAAGCACTGTGCCGCCACGCCACCCTGTGTGCCTATTGTTCCCTACCCAGAATGGAAGATGGTTATGTTTATGCCCTTTTGTGTTCAGTGCACTGCTTTTTGATTTGATCCATAGGGCACACACTTCATAATGTAAAAGAAAACGTAGAAATGATCAGAAATATTCAACAGAACTTCTAGCAACCCATGTTTGAGAGGTTTAGAAGAGCCCTAGGGCGGAATCGTCCCAGATTTGCACTAAGTGTGGTAGCAGGTGGGTAAAAGAACATTATACCTGCTGGCCACAATGGCAGGTTTTTCACACTGTACCATCCCAATCCTGTCACAGTAATTATGCATTCCTGGGAAACATGCCGTTTTGATGGCGGGCTCTCATTCGCTCGCCACGCCATCACCTCACCATTTCCTCATGCCAGGCGTTATATTTAAAGTGCAGCCGCGTGCACACTTCTTAGTCCTTCAGCCCAGGAATGCTGCACAGAAGGCATGGCCCAAAAGGCAAGAAGACTGCAGCCGCCCAATTCAGTGACGCGTCCCTGGAATGCCTTTTGGATACCGAGGAGGCCCGCCGTAATGTCCTCTACCCCACTCTGGCCACAGGGAGGGCAGCAACGTCACCAATCTGGCTTGGGAGGTGGTGGCAGTGGCGATCAGTGCCAATGCCCTGCAAAAGAGGACAGCCACCTAGGGCCGAAGCAGGATGATGTGGTTGACCGCTTGTTGCCACGGTGATCTGAGCGCCACCTGAGTGCAGTCAATGGCACCCTGCACCTGCAGGAAAACCGAGAGCTGGGTAAATCCCAGTGCTCTTGCATCCTGGCTTTCCCGGTCCGGGTGAAATGCACAAAGCTGTGTTCCTTCGCGAAGATGGTGTCTGTGACCACAATGGTGCACTGGTGGGTGGAGGCTTGCGATATCCCACAAAGGTCACCTGTGGAACCCTGAAAGGAGCACTGGTGTAGAAATTGAGTGCCGTGGTCACTTTCGTGGCCACTGGCAGTGGATGCCCTCCGTGTCCCTGTGCTGTCAAATCCTGCAGCAGGTGGCAGATGTGACTGACCAGTTCCCTGGACATGCGCAGTCTTTGGTGACACTGGTTCTCGGTCATCTGCAGGAATGAAAGGTGTCTATAGACCCTGGGTGTCGCTAGGCACTGACCAGCGATGGTTCACTGTGGCTCTTCAGTGGCGTGAGCGGGAGCCCCAGCCGCCCCTTCTTCCTGAGGGTGCTGCTCCTCCCTCTGCCCAGCCAGACGCCCAGATGCCTCTGTCGCTCTTTTCTCCTTCATCTCCGCTCTCTGTATGTCACGAGGTATACAGCTAGGTCACCAGGCTCCATGATCCTGATGTACTCATCCTGCAGGATGAAAGAGAGAGAGAGAGAGTCAGCTTGGGTGTTCGAAGAACCCCTCTTGGTTAAGTCTGAAGGCCGCTCAATGCATCCCGGAGAGTGCTGGTCACCACTTAGAAGGCCAGAGATTAGTGCGCTGCATGGCTGCCCAAAACCACACCCACCTCCGCCCCACTCCACCTGACTGATTGGCAGCAGCTTTGCCCATTGGACTGCATGCTGTGCTCTCAGCTCAGGCACAGACATTCTCCTAACCCACACTGCAAGGCTGCGCTGTTAGCTTGAACCATGGGGGAGACTGGTCCAAACCGGGATGATGACATTGCAAGTGGCTGTGACCCTCCACCAGTGTGAGCTCCATGACCAGCTTTCGCAAGGAGATTGTACAATGTGCCCAGTCGTCCAATTGTTCTGCAGTGCATTAAAACGCTTATTAGTTTGCAGTCTGTGCTGGAGGGGTGAAAAACTCTGGAG
The DNA here is from genome assembly GCF_964194155.1 of Cetorhinus maximus. Lineage (NCBI taxonomy): Eukaryota > Metazoa > Chordata > Chondrichthyes > Lamniformes > Cetorhinidae > Cetorhinus > Cetorhinus maximus. The sequence continues at coordinate 13,052,292 of NC_135882.1, forward strand.
CACTTGGTGACAATTTCACGCCTCTGCATTGCTTGAGTGGGCAGATAAGCTAGAGGCCCGACTCCAAGCATGTCAATGTAGCTGCGCTTGAACTGTCTCAGCTGCAGAGGCGTGGTCACTGTACACAAGGTTTCCCTAATGCATTGGCCACTTCCCTCCCTCCCCCGCCTCCATCGCCTCATGTGCTTCTGCCCTCGCCTCAATCGCAGGGCAGCCCTTGCCCCTGCACCGCACTGTCAGCCAGCCGGGAAAAAGTGACCTGCCTGTGCCCCCGCCTGAATGCGCGGCGCCTCGACCTTGAAGCCTAACGGGCGACCCTTGTGAGCGCTGCGCAACGTTACTGTTCACTCACCTCCGAGTTCCCCTCGTAGTGCAGCCCGCCAAGTGCACACCTTATAAATGCTGTTGTGAAACACGTTGGCCTGCAATGTCGCCGACCGTGCTCGGTTGATCCAGTGCGGGGGGGATGATTCCAGCGAGCTGGGCTTAAAATGACATGCAGATGTATTACAATGAAGTTCCCGGCGTCTGACAGTGGCAAACGTGGCCCACCATTGACGGTCGGAGCGCACGGTCGCAAACGTGTTTCATGACGGCATGAAACCCATCTTTGGCCGTCTCGCCATATCGTCTGCTCACACCCGCCATGACGCCCAACGCCAGCAGGCACGAAAATTTCCACCCTTAGAGTCATTACAACCCAGGAGGCCGCTCAGCCCACCCAGTCCATGCCAGCTCTCCATCGATTTCTGTCTTGAACATGTTCAATGATTGAGATTCCACAGCCCTCTGGGGTAGAGAATTCCAAAGATTCACCACCCTCTGATTGAAGAAATTCCTTCTCATCTCAGTCTTAAATGGCCTACCCCTTATCCTGAGTTTATGTCCCCTGGTTTTAGCCACCAGCCAGGGGAAACATCGTACCTACATCCAGCCTGTCACGCCCTGTTGGAATTTTTAAAGTTTTCTTCGAAATTCTAGGGAATACAAACCCAGTCTCTTCAATATCTCCTCATAAAACAATCCCGCCATCCCAGGGATTAATCTGGTGAACCCCCGTTGTACACCCTCTAAGGCAAGTATATCCTTCCTTAGATAAGGGGACCAAAACTGTGCACAGTACCCCAGGTGACGTCTCACCAAGACTCTATACAAATGCAGCAAGACTCCTACTGTATCCATATTGTGAAAGCTCTAACAACGCTATTTCGAAAAGTGAAACTGTAATTATAAGTACTCACTGCGAAGCATGTCAGTGCAGAGTTTCATTACTCGTTCATCCGTGACAGGCTTTGCCTTAATAGAGCAAACATGTGTTATTATACAGTATTATGGGCATATATTATGCACATTAAAAAACAAATCGTAGGAGTGGTATTCTAATTACACCTACAGGTTTCCCAGGAAGTCCAGGAACACCAGGCAGTCCATACGGGCCTTCCTGGCCTGAAGGTCCACGTGGTCCTATTGGGCCCATTAGGCCAGGCTCTCCATTCTTGCCATCAGTTCCCCTCTCACCAGACGATCCCGCATTACCTTTCTATGTTACATAAAAGAAAAATGCATATGTTACATATGAGGATATATCACAAGGAGTAGGCCATACGGCCTCTTGAGCCTGCTCCGCCATTCAATAAGGTCATGGCTGATCTTCTACCTCACCTCCACTCTGCCGTCCTATCCTCATATCCCTTGATTTCCATCATATCCAAAAGTCAATCAATACTCAACAACTGAGCAGCCACAACCCTCTGGAGTTGAGGATTTCAAAGATTCACAATGCCATGAGTGAAGAAATTTCGAAAGAATTCGTAAATGGCCAACTGCTTATCTTGAGACTATGACCTCTCGTTCTAGATACCATCTACCCCGTCAAAACCTCTAAGAATTTTACATATCAATGAGTTCACCTCTCATTCTAAACTGGAGAGTATATAGGTCTATTCTCATCAATCTCTTTTCATTGGGCAACCCTCTCTTCAGGATCCAGGAATGAGCCATTTTGACATGATAGGCCAGATTTTCATCCTCCAATGGAGGTGCAAATAGGGTCATGAAAGCTGAACTTAGCCCTTCTTGCTGGAAAAACAATTTCCCTCTGCCTTGCCAACCCCACACCATTTTTCTGTGGCCTTTTTGTAGGCCAGGAAGGCCTTGGGCATGAAACACACACACACACACACACACACACACACACACACACCTCTTCCAAGATCAGGGTCCCCATTTAAGGACCACAGAAAAACTGCATTTCTTCCTGTTCACAATTTTTGTGCGCTGGTGTGGGTTTTTGGAACTCTAAAAAGAATGTACCCCCTTGGAGAGTTTGTGACCAGTCGGGGAAGCCTGTTGAGGAGTTGGAAACATTCTGAAAGGTAAGTCTGAAATGTTTTAACACTTCCAAATGTCACCACTAGATGCTGCATTGTAATGTAGATGCATTCTTAATACAGTCATTCATCATAGGAATCTGTCCTGCAAAGGTAGGCTGACCCTTACATTAACCACAATTGTTTAAATGTTGTCATGCATTCCAGTACTTTTTCCAATGAAGAAAGTACCACAATGCATTAAATATGTGTAAAAAAAAAGTCTGGTCAGCATCTGCTGTCATATTTTGTGCTGTGATTTAAATCAACTGACAGCTCTAGCTGTTTAAAAAAAACCACAACCACAAAAGATCTCTGCATCTATCCCTCTCCATTGATTGACAGGCACTCTGCTTTGAAATGGAAATAGGACATCATCCATTTCTGTCAGTTTCAGGCCATGTAGCTATAAACTTTTATTATGACTGCTCTAATGAATACCATTAGGAATGCTTGACTGGGTTTCAAGGTTTATCATGGCCTCAGCTCAGCAGGTGGTCTATTGATCCAAGAATGATTGACACTTTTAAGATGCTATAATGCCAGAATATTCCTTTGATGTGGTTTCTTAATTGTTTGCAAACCAAATAGGCACTTCTTACACTGGAGTCATTTTTTTCCCAGTATCAATGATAATGGGTTTGAATTCAGGATTTTATTAGATGGTTATAGGTTTAATTTTTTCCAAATGATTTTAACATAATTCCCATTGCTATTGCATTGTTCCTGAGGACTGTACATGGTGGGTACTAGGTGAGTGACTATGGAGGGTAGATGCGGGGCATGGAGGTAGCAGGACGTGGCATCGGGGATCATGGGGGGTGGGTAGGGAGTGAGGGAGCTTGGGATAGCTTAAGGGTGTGGATGGGGGTGGGGGAGGTGAGGGGGCCATAAACATTGTTGGGAGCTAAGCTACTGTAATGGAGAGCCAAGGCGGGTCTTCTACTCAGCTCACCTCCATACCCACGCTCCTCATGAGCTCAATCGCGGCTTGCAAAATGCGCTGTGACCCTGCCCCTTGTGTGAGGAGACAGAAATCCCAGGCAAAGTCACAAATGAGCTGGGTGTGCATTTCAGAAGGCACAATACCGCGTAGGTCGGATTTTCTCAAGCCCACAAGAAAATCCGGCCCCAAGTCTGTACCACATGAATCACCTAGATTGTCCCTCTGTCCTACCTGCTCTCTGCACCCTTTCATATTCCTCTTTTTTAAGTAACTAATTCCCTTTTAGAATTCCTTACCAGGGTCTGCATCAATAAAGGTTTGTGACAAAGGATTGCACTGCACAGAGAATCAGTGATAGACTGTTTTCACTAGTCACAGAGATGGGAACAGAAGGGCTCAAATTAAAGGTGATCACACAAAGAATTGAAAGGAATGTTAGGAAAAATTGCTTTTATGGCAAAAGTGGGACAGCTTAGAAGGAATATGGCCCTTTACCCCTTTTTCTTCAATCAGGTCTCAAAGTTATTCTTAAATGTTCTCACAGTCTTCACTTCAAACATCTGCATTCCACAGTCTCACCTCACTCTATGCAAAAGGCCTTCTCCCACTCTCTGTTCCAAGCCGCTTACACTTAATCTTAAAAAGAAAGATCTTCATTTCTATTGTGCTTTTCATGGCATGGCAAAGTGCTTTACAGCCAATGAAGTACTTTTGACGCGTAGTCACTGTTGAAATTAGGAGACATGGCAACCATTTTGTGCACAGCCAGCTCCCACAGGCAGCACCCACAAACAGCAATGTGACCACCACCAGATAATCTGTTTTGCTGATGTTGATTGAGGGATATATGTTGGGCAGGACACTGGGGGATCACCCTTCCTGCTCTTCTTTAAAATAGTGCCATTGGATCTTTTACATTGATTTGAGAGAGCAGACATAATGGGTGAAATTTTCCGGTCCAGCCAAAAGTCAATTAATATTGGCTGCTCTCCAAATTTTCCTGTCCCGCCCTCGACGATGCCCACAGCTGGCAGGACTGGAAAATCTCGGCCAATGCCTCATCTGATAGGTGGCACCTCTGACAGTGCAGCACTCCCTCAGTGCTGCACTGGAGTGTCAGCCTAGATTTTTGTGCTCAAGTCTCTGGAATGGGGACTTGAACCTATAACCGTCTGATTTAGATTGACTGCTATCTACTGAGCTACGACTCCCTCGTCCAGGGCCGCTGGACCATTGGAAATAGTCTATCTCGAGCATCCTGCCTCATACCTTCACAAGGCCACATGCTCTGCCCAGTATCCTTTGGAGTTCCAGCGGAGGAGTCGTCAACTGGTACATCTGTAGGGCTGAAGAAGCAGGAGTACTCCTCTGGTCTTTGCAAAACCAGCCTGAGCCACTGCCACTCCACGTCCCTCTCTGCTCCCAAAAATCAGTGCCTCCCATGGATTTACCTTCTTCAGGCCTACAGGACGGCCAGACTGACCAACATTGCCCAGAGTTGATGGGCCCCTCTCTGCATCCCTAGGCTTGCCGCCCGCTGGCTGACTGCTAATAAAGCCTGTCCCTCACCCCTGCCCCCCACCAGCCCCCGAATTGAAGCAGGCTCCTCCCACTGGGACTAGTTGTGTTGCTGGCTGGTCAAAGTCCACTTGAAGGGAACATCTACCCTTATATTACTGCGTTGACAAGGGACGAGAGCTGTTTTGGTAAAAAGAGATTAGGAAGCAGAATAAATTGAGAATTCAACTTTGTTTTTTGAAATCTCGCGGACAATTACCTCTCCTTTTGCTCCTTTGGCACCAATAGTTCCCTGAGGAAATGTGAACACAGCAGGTTACTGGTGAAACACTTGAAAGAAAGTGAATTACATTTGCAACTGATGACATGTGTATTTCATATTCTGTGTGTGCAAACGTTTTATTGATTACCTGTGGCCCTGGTGATCCAGGGGGTCCTTCTTTTCCTTTCTCAGCCTAAATGACAAAATCGATATAATGTTACATGGAAGCACACCTTCCCTACGAATCCCACTCCCTGTTAGCAACGTCAGATCATGGAATCATCCCTTATACATAATCAAACTCGAACCAGTTAATAAAGAATGGATTTACAATTAAATCACATAAAAACTGCTAACCACACAGGCTTCACCCTGTCTTGGTGAGCTTTCGTTGAAACCGAACACTGATTCACTCGCCTAAATGTTCCAGCCAGCGTTACATCTAAAATCAATCCTACGCCACGAACAATAAATAACGCCAATCAGGCATTCTGTCACTTATCTGCTACAAAGATGTGCAAGGGCATTAGACAGGGGGCAGAAAAAGATTCACGAGAATGGTTCCAGGGATGAGGAGCCTTAGTTACAGGGATAGATTGGGAAAGCTAGGGCTGTTCTCCTTGGAGTAGAGAAGATTAAGAAGAGATTTGATGGTCTGGACAATGTAGATAGTGCGAAACTGTTCCCGTTGGTGGAAGGATCAAGAACTAGATGACGTTGATTTAAGTGATTGGCAAAAGAAGAAATGGCGACGCGAGGAAAAAACTTCTTAATGCAGCGACTGGTTAGGATCTGGAATACGCTGCCTGAGAGGGTGCAGAGGCAGGATCAATCATGGCTTTTAAAGGAGAGTTGGATAATTATATGAAGAGAGAAGATTTACAGGGCTGTGGGGAAAAGGCAGGGGAGTGAGAGTAGCCAGGTTGCTCCTGCAGAGAGCGCTGGCATGCTGAGGATGGGCCAAATGGCCTCTTTCTGTACTGTAACCAATCTATGATTCTATGAGCAGTGCTTTTCGCCTTACTTAAATATACTGCAGTTCCATATTTGGTGATAAAGGTAACAGTTTTAAAACTACTGCTGGAGAAAATTAATGTGTCACCTGCAACAAGCTTGGGGTTGAACAGAACATGCCACAATTACTGGAGTCATCTTACCTCAGGAGCAAGGGAAGATGATGAGAGCGTGCTATGTGCAACCTTCTGTCTTTCCACGTTACACATCACAAATCATAATACATATTTAGATTAGTAAATTTCCTGGCAACATACTAAGTAACAATTATTACACTTTGTCTCTGGTCATGTGAAAGGAGCTGCAAAATGAGTATCTCTGTCTTATCGTGTCTTACCAGTTTAACCTGTAGCAAAATATGATTTTGATAGTGGTCTGCTCCAGTGCGAATGGCAAAGCTTAAGATGATAATAGAAGATTCTGTTTCATATTGAAAATGAAAGCTTGAGTATGTTTTTACACAAAATTAATGACTGGTTTGCATGATGTATTACAGAATTCCAACCCCAGCTTTGGGCTCAGATGGTTTTATAACTATAATAGCAATGCCGATGGAATCGTTTAGCATTACAGCTTTGTAATATTTTAGCCGTTATTTTGTTTCTACTGTGTTTAATCGAACTGATTGTTACTGAGTTCGGGGTTCAGGAACGGAGAGACATGGGCTTTGAGAGTGACAGGCGAAGTTAAGAAGGCTGTTAAAAAAGCATACAGAGTCCGTGGCTTCATTAATGGAGGCATATAACACAAAAGCAAGGAAGTTACATTGAATATTTAGAAAAACATTGGCTAAGCCCCAGCTGGTTGGGGTCCAGTTGGAGTATTGTGATCAATCCTGGGCACCGCACTTTAGGAAGGATGTCACAGCCTTGGAGAGGGTGAAGAAGAGATTTGCTAGAATGGTACTGGAGATGTAAGAGTTCAATTATATAGAAAGACTGAAGAAGCTGGGGTTTTTCTCCTTATAGCAGAGAAAGTTAAGAGGAGAATTCTGTTATGTAGTGAGTTACCAGGATATTTGAACATAATCATGAATGGTTTTGATAGTGCAAATAAATCAAAACTGTCTCCAGTGGCAAGGGGGGGTCGGTAACCACAAGACATGGATTTAAGACAATTGGCAAAAGAACTACAGATGAGATGAGTTTTTTTTTAAAAATGCAGAGTTATGATCTGGAATGCCTGAAAGGGTCGTGGAAGCAGATTCAATAGTAACATTCAAGGGGGAACTGGATAGATATTTGAAGTGGTGAAAAAAGTTGCAGGTCTAAGGGGAGTGGAACTAATTGACTAGCTCTTAACAAGGAGCCAGCATGGGCATGATGGGGTGAAGGGTCTCCTTCTATGCTGCATCATTCTACTTTTCTCCAGTGCTCAAGAACTGTCCCACTTATAAGAACCAGATGCCACTGGCATTATTTAAAACAAAAGTGGGGAAGGAAGTACATACACAACACATGAAATAGAAGCAGAACTAGGCCATTTGGCACCTCGAGCCTGTTCCACCATTCAGTAAGATCACGGCTGATCTATTTGTGTTTTGAATTCTACATTCCCATCTACTGCCTGATAACCTTTGATGCCCTTGCCTAACAAGAATCTATCTACCTCCGCCTTAAAAATATTCAATGACCCCGCCTCCACCGCTTTCTGAGGCAGAGAGTTCCAAAGATGCGTACCCTCTGAGAGAAAAAATGTCTCCTCATCTCAATCCTAAAAGGATGACTCCTAATTTTAAAACAGTGCCCCCCCTAGTTCTGGACTCACCCACAAGAGGAAACATCCTTTCCGCGTCCACCTTGTCAATACTGTTCAGGATCTTATAAACTCCGATCAAGTCACCCCTCACTCTTCTAAACTCCAGTGGAAACAAGCCCAACCTGTCTAACTTTTCCTCATAAGACAACCTGCTCATTCCAGGTATCAATCTAGTAAACCTCCTCCGAACTGCCTGCAACGCATTTACATCCTCCCTTAAATAAGGAGACCAAAACTGCACACAGTGTTCGAGATGCGGTCTTACCAATGCCTTGTATAACTGAATGAATTATTACCTGGCTTCCTTTCTTCCCTGGGTTTCCTGGTTCACCCTGCAAAGTATTATTATATAAAATAATATTTGTTGGAAATGTTAAGTGCAAAACATTTAATGGTAAAACTAAGATACTGATTTATTACAAGTTTTAGAAACATTAACACATTTGTTTTTTTTGTTGTAGAACGTTATCATTTCAGTTGAGGAACAGGTTTTGTAAACAAAGATGTTGTAGGCCAAAATCAATATACTCTTGATGTGGTGAAGTTTTGGGCTTTGTTCAAGTCTAAACAAATGCATTATTCAGATGGTAGAGTGAAAGTTGGAACAGGATGAGAATTTCATATTTAGCCTAGTCATGGATGTAAATCCCTACCTTGTTTCCCTTTGGTCCAGGAATCCCAATAGAGCCGGGCTGGCCTGGAAGTCCCGGCTCTCCTCTTAAACCCTGTAAGTGATAAAAAATAAATGTGGGCTCCTTCTAAACTGGTTAACTATTTGTTGGCAACTGCAAGTGAAGTATTGGACAGAAACAAAGAGTAATTGATGTATTCATTATGATAATTTAACCTTTTGCCACTTCAAAATAGCCAAACACTTACATTGGTAAGCACAAAATCCAGCAGGTTTAATATATTGGACTATTTAATTCCTGTGAGGGCACATCATTTGGACTGCGGTTCTAGAGGGAGGCCCACCATCTGCTCACAGCAACTAGAGATGGGCAATGACTATGGCCAAAATGTGCGCAGTGTTAAAATACAGGTCACACACAATGGGATAGATCTTCAACTTAGCAGACAGTTGTGACGCTTGATTTGTGTTATCCAAACCGCTTCATTCTCACTTCCATTGATATTAAAATCAAGCACTTACTATAACGCGTACAACATACCCACATGCAGCAAGACCTGGACAACATTCAGGCTTGGGCTCATAGGTGGCAAGTAACATTCAAGCCATACAAGTCCAGCAAGAGAGAATCTAACCATCTCCCCTTGACATTCAATGGCATTACAATCACTGAATCCCCCACAAACAACAACCTGGGGGTTTACCATTGAGCAGAAACTGAACTCGACCAGCCAGATGACTGCAAGAGCAGGTCAGAGGCTGGGTAATCTGTGGTGAGTAACTCATCTCCTGACTCCCCAAAGCCTGTCCATCATCTACAAGGCACATGTCAGGAGTGTGATGGAATACGCTCCACTTGCCTGGATGAGGGTGGCTCCAACAACACTCAAAAAGTTCGACACCATCCAGGACAAAGCAGCTTGATGGATTGACACACTGTCCACCACCTTCAACATTCACTCCCTCCACCACTGATCCTCAGTGGTAGCAGTGTGTACTATATACATGACACCCTGCAACAACTCTTCAAGCCTCCTGCAACAGCACCATCCAAACCTGCAATCTCTAGCACCTCTATGGAGAAGGGCACCTAAAAGAATTAGGACAAGTTCCCCTCCAAGCCACACAACACCCTGACTTGGAAATATATCGCTGTTCCTTCACTGTCGCTGGGCCAAATCCTGGAACTCTCTTCCTAACAGTGCTGTGGGTGTACCTACACCACATGGACTGCAGCGGTTCAAGAAGGCAGCTCACCACCACCTTTTCAGGGGCAATTTGGGATGGGCAACAAAATGCTGGCCTAGCAAGCGATGCTCACAACCTATGAAAGGATGATTAAAGCATCAGTTTATGCCTGGGGTTCAGGAAGGGCAGTTGAAAACCTGCTTCAGTGAGGCAAAAGGGCAAAAACGCCTCTCTAGTTTAGGAAATGTATATTTGTTTGAAATTCTGCTCTCTACAAAACCTTCCCTTCTCAATGTGCACATGGCCCCATGAATCAATGAAGGAGCAAATAAATGCTGGGCCACTGAACACTAGAATGCATTGCAGACATCTTTAAGCACCCACAAATGCCATAGCAACAGGTAGGCCCTAATTTGCTGTGTTGCAGTCAGAAGCAATGGCTATGTTGGCTAAGTTATCATAGGATTTTCAGAAAGACAGAAACATTCTTAAAGGACTGAATTTTCAGAGTCGGGATGATTCTAGAGCCCTTCAAAACTGGCGGGTGGGTCCCGATTACAGGATTCCCAACCCCATTCCCGGCTGTCTGATTTTAGGGAATGCTTTTAAAGGGTGCGGACTGGTTCCTGTCAAAAGCCTGAATCCGGCACTCTTGACCCGGTCGGCTCTGTTGCAGAGATAGACACGTCCTACCCCTCCACAATTTTCATGGAGCCAGGCCAAGTTTTTAAAGAGTCATGGTCCATTGCCCCTTAGAGGAGTTGTGATCCCTGGTCTGCCTAAGGGGACCTTTTAGAAGGTAAGTTTAAAAGGTCCTCCTTATGTTGCCCATGCCAAGGCTTTCCCCCACCCACTCCCTATGGCCCCTTATGCCCCCATGCCAAGTTTTGACCCTCCATCCATCTCCTATGGCCCCTCATACCTCCAATGCCAAGCTATGCCCTTCTACCCATCTCCAATGGCTGCCTCCAAACTTTTCCCCAGGTTGGCTGGCCCGACTCCAGTCAGTCCCCACCCATCGGCAATGAGGGGCACCTTGCGGGCACCTTCTCCCGAGGCAGATGGGCCAAGCCAGAAATTCTCCTGACTCCCACTAGCCGACTCAAGGATTAAAATTCAGGCCAAAGTCCCTGAAACTAATTGTTAGGATATAAAGATAATTCAAGTAAGTTATATTGCTGTTTGTGGGTGTTAGGAATGCGTTTCAGCTTTAATGTTTAAGTTTGATTTGTATTTCTGTATCTGTGTGTTAAGAAAAGGTGAAGTTGAGTTTTAGTTTCAGTTTAAAAGGTACCTGCATTTCTAATGAGAGTTTACGACTGTAAGAGAAGTTAAGCAAACACAGGAGTAGAACAATTGGGCTATTGCCTAGCAACAGGGGTCCAGGGAGGTGAGTCCCTACCACAGACACACACAGAAGAAACTAGAAACAGCAGTTTTTGTGTTCAGTTGGGAACAGCTGCCAGGCAGAAGCAACCTAGAAGGTGCAGATAGCCAGTTCCAAGCTAAAGTTGGCTGAAAGTAGCTGCCAGGGAGAGACTGGAGCAAAGGGGACAGATAGCCAGTCCCAAGCTAAAGAAGAAAGTCCCCAAGAATCCAGGGGAGTGGAACAGGAGAAAGTCCCAAGCAGCCCTTTTAGTCAAAGGAAGGACAGGAACCTGGAAAAGGTCCTGTTAAGTGAAGTTAAGGGTGAGGGGCAGAGAAAGGCTCCAAGCTTCAAGCTTAAATCTCCAAGCTTCAGGAAGCAGAGTCAAAGCAACATAAAGGTTTGTGAGAAGTCAGAAAGTCCAAAGAGGCAACTGAAGGTCTGTAACTCTTTGCTATGGGCATATGAAGCAGTGGTGTACTGTTGACAGCTGAGTTGCTGAGAGAGAGGGTGTGAAAGAAAGCTTGAATGTATGTGGTGACCTAGGGGAGGGGAATATCAGAAGGGGAGTTCAAAACCCTGGGGGTGAACCCTTGTGGAAGGCGTCTGAGAGAAAGCATCGGGTTTGGGAGAAGATTCCAAAACGGGTTCTTGGAGAGTGGAGATGGGAAACCCTCGTGTGAAAGATGGAGTTCAGTGATACTGATTGGCTCACAGTGTGACGAGTGCCTGGGGGGTGTTGAGGAGAGATCCATAGTGTCTGGGGTGATGTCTGTCATTTGATTTCAGAGTGTGGTGTGTCTGACCACAGGTCACCAATTGGTTTACATGGACTGTACTTATTGTGAACATAAGATAGCTTTTGTAACTTGTGTTATCCTTACAAATCTGTATGTATCTGTAAAGGTATAGTTGTGGGTGAAGGAGTATTGTAATATAGTTCAGCTATTCTTGTTTAATAAATGTTTTATGCTTTTGTCAAAAGTTCATTAGCTGACTCAGTGGCCCCTCTGCAAGCATGTAAACAAACAAATAAAAGTTAGGATCTATCAAGCTGGGTTCCACCCAGGGATCAGGCTTGTCCAGTGGTAACCTCAGCTGGGGATCATAACATTAATGAAACCATTAACTAATGCTTTTGTAATAGCTGTTCCACTTATTGCATCCATATCACTAGCTAGGACACCTGAGCAAACTTAGTTTACCATTGATGGAGTCACACTCAATGTCATCCAATTCACAGAGAACTAAGAATAGAATGAAATGAATACCAAACAAACTGTGCACTTTATTATCCAGAGAACTAAATGACACTTCTTACTATAATAATGGACAGAGAATGAAGAGCATATCAAATGGCAAAAGTATGCATCATAATCCACTATCCATATTAGGAAACTGTTTTTGATTTTGAAAGCATGTTGGCAGATATATTCAGTATACAAACATCCAGTGTTACAACAGTGATCAATAGGTTACAGGATAAATGAGGAATTACAGGTTGGACCTCCATATGCCACTGTATATGCCCATTAGCTGAACCTACAATGTAGAGGCTAGACCAGGAACCCCTGCCTGCCTCACTTCTAGCAGTGGCATGAAACTTTGGGAATATCACGGTTGAAGAGCTCCCGTGATCTGACATGCCAGCAGGTAGAGGCCAGGCAGTTTCTCAGAGGAAATGTAACAGGATGAATCTCACCAGGGTATTTCTGGCAAAAAAAAAACACTTTTCCAACAGAAATTAAGAAACACCATAAATCATTTACACAGTGTATTTACAACACACACTGTAATCCTCTGGGTGATACATTTGTTATGTTGACTTTTAAAAGCAATCAGTATTTGGAACACTGATTTTTGGCAAGCTAAATCAAAAAAGACAACTAAATCAGATCACAGCACTGAACTTATTACACGAGTTCATGTTTTTAAACATTCAATGAAATCCCTGTTAGAGAGCACGGTTCATCACTGAACTATGTATTGATTGATTAAAAAATGCAATTAGCTCATTAAATGTTTTATTCTTACCATTAATTATAATTTATACTAAATGAAAGTATAACTCCATGAAATTAAATAAAGTAATGCTACCATTTCCCAATTTCAGCACACATTAGTGTTCAGCAAATAAAGGACGTGGGAGTGGGAGAACAATTGGGAAACAATGGCCAGAAGATAATCAGGTTCAATGTAAGAATAGTAAAGCAGAGTCAAAATTAAGGATGCAACACTGGAAAAAGTTCCACATGATTAAAAGGGATCAGGCCCTTATTGACTGGGCAGAAAATCTAGCAAAGAGGTCAACAGATCAGAAATAGGAAATCAAACATGAGATGGATAAAGTAGAAATAGACATATTCTCATATGGCAACGATGGGTGCATCAAATAATAGATAAATAATAATGGATAAATAAAGAGATCGAATCTAACTGAAACTTAAAATGGAGTCATATGATACATCTGAGGCAAATAATATCAAAGATAATAAATAAGCTAGAAAGTGTTGTGAAGAGATGACAGGGACATTAGAAGAGCTAAATGGTGTAGAGCAAAGGGTTAATGGTTATGTTGATTAGACAATGATGTTAATGATAAGGCATGCATATCAGGGTCAGATGACCAGGAGACCAAAGGAGCAAGACACAGAAGTCAGTTTTCAGAGAATGATGTACTTATAATGAGGTCTTGGATATAAATAGTTGTGAATAAATAGTTTTAAGAAGAACTAAAACTGATCATCTCCAAGTCACTCACAGAGTAAGAGAAAGCTCGTTCAGCTAAAAGACAACACAATTAAAAGATAACAATCCAAGCCAAAATGGAACATGAAAAAGTTCAGCAAACAATACTAAAGGAAGTAGAAAGTGTTTTTTGCAGCATAGACTGACCAAGATGATGCCAGAGAGGCCCAGAAGGAGAACCTGGAAATGGCGGGTACTGGTCCGAACTGGAGTTCCGTTTTAAGGTATGTAAGGCAGGTTCGGACCAGCACTCATCATTTTCCAAGTTTTACTGGCTTTTCCTTCTGGGTGGGAAATTATAGTTGATAAAGTAAAATAGAGGACAGAATCTTCGGCTCAACGAGTGGGGCCCACTTGCTGAGGCGTAAGATGTCGCGGGGTGACATCGGGCACGCGTCCCAACGTTACCGCGCATCATTTAGATTTTCAGTTGGCTGCGCGCCGGCCGAACTATCAAAGGCCTAATAAGGCCTGTTAAAAAGCAATTAAGGCAATCAGCTGAGCTGCCCATTCAACCTTAAGGCTGGTGCACAGGCGAAGAGGCCAGGCGGCCTTGGCATTTTTCATGCAACCTCATCCACGGGCGGTGTGAAGTTTCATCAATGATTTAAAATTTTCAGAAAAATTTTTATTGAAATTAACACACACGTCCCAGCTCGTGCGACAGTTTCACATGAGGAGTTTCATGTCATAAAATTTTTTCAACACTTTATTAAACTATTTAAACTTAAAACTAATCTCCCTGAGGCAGCTCTGTGCCTCAGGGAGATTTCTGCGCTCTTTCGCGCATGCGCTCCCATTGGGACTGCACTCCCAACTCGGGGAACCACCCTGCCCGCTCAGTACTTCCGGGTGCGTGTCACGCTGGGTGGGCCTTAATTGGCCCGCCCATGTAAAATGGCGGCGCCCAGCTGATTGGGGGCACCGATTGGCTCCGCGCCTATCCACGCCCACACGGGGTGACCCCGAGAAAGATTGCACTTGTATCGCGTTTTTCATGACCACTAGACATCTCAAAGCACTCTCCCGACAGTGAAGTACTTTTGAAGTGTAATTACTATTGCAATGTAGGAAACTCAGCAGATGATTTGCGCACAGCAAGCTCCCATAAACAGCAATGAAATAATGACCAGATAATCTGTCCTTTGTGATGTTGACTGAGGGAAAAATATTGGCTAGGACACCAGGGATAACTCGCCTGCTCTTCTTCAAAATAGTGCCATGGGATCTTTTATGTCCACCTGAGAGGGCGGACAGGCCTCAGTTTAACATCTCATCCGAAAGATAGCATCTTTGACACTCAGTACCGCAGTGGAGTGTCAGCCTTGATGTTTATGCTCAGGTCCTGGAGTGGGACTTGAACCCACAACTTTGTAACTCCGAATCGAGGATGTCACCAATTGAGACACAGCTGACACAAAGGGTAGAGACTTGTAATACTTGCGGTTTTCACTGTAGGAGAGGATACACATTTTTCAGGTTAGGGCGGGTTTTGATAGAGCAAATAAGCAAGGACTATTTCCTCTGGTCTGGGGGCCAGTGATGAGAACTTATCATTGAAATTGAGGAAAAGGGGTTAGGAGAGAGAGATTTCTTTGTAGAGAGGGCTGTTCGAGGACAGGTGGAGTGCTGCAGTGTTGGACAAGACATTAAACCTAGGTCCCATCTGCCTTCTCAGGTGAATGCAGAAGATCCCATGGCCACGATTTCAAAGAAGAGCACGGGAGGTCCCCCTGGTGTCCTTTCCAATATTTACCCTTCCATCAACATCATTAAAACAGACTATCGTGGCATTATCCCATTCTTTATGGGAGCCTTGGGGTGTGCAATTTAGCTGCAGCGTCTCCTACATTACAACAGTGACTACACTTCAAAAACAATTCCTTGCTATAAAATATATTCATTGCAACTGAAACTTGGATACCACTCACTGCTGAGCCCGGATGTCCTGGAAGACCTGGCAGTCCTGGCCCACCGACTTCCCCCTAAATGAACATTGAGCAATGGCATAAAGAGGTAAAATATAAAGGAACACAAGATTATTCCAGAAAGACATTAATCAATTTCAATGAGCTACAAGTGCTGGCCAGGTCAGCGACGCTCACATCCCATGAAAGAATTAAAAAAATACTTACTCACCGATCTCCTCTGGCATTTCCAGGTGATCAAAGAAAGCCAGTGTGGAGTTGTAAAGGGTAGATCATGCCCAATGAACCTGACTAAATGTTTTGAAGAGGTGACTAAGTTAGTGGACAGGGGAGTGTCTACGGATGTTATTTATATGGTGTCCCAGAAGGCATTCCATTAAGCCCCTCCTAGGAAACTGTTAACTAAAGTTGAAGCTCATGGAATTGAATGAAAATGATTGGCCTGGTTAGAAAATTGTCCGGGTGGCAGGAGACAGAGAATAAACTATTCACCCTATTTGTTACCTGCTTAGATGATTTAAATACCTCAAGGGGTGAATTTTCTTGCCTTTTTCAGTGCATTAGTGATGTATAAACAGTGCAGATTTTTTTTAGGCAGGCACTTTTGGTGGAAGTCATTTCTGCCCATTTTGTGCCATTAGAAAGCTACTCCTCCCCCCAACCAACCTCCCTCCCCCCCAACCTACCTCCCTCCCCCCAACCAACCTCTCCCCCAACCAACTTCCCTCCCCCACCGCCCCCAAGTTGAAAGTTCCAAAAATCTGTCTCTTCTGACCCCATTTGCACACACTTCCTGAGGAGCTGCCCTTCAGCAAAGAGACAACTGGACATCCTTGTGACCAGCCGCAAAGCATATCAGAGCCCAGATCACCTCAGGATTCTTTTCTTGTGTATAACACAATCCTCCCACAATCCTCTTTCTCTTGTCCCAATAGAAGGACATATCTCAATCCACTATATATCTTACTAAATGACTGCCCTCTTTATCCCTACACGACCATGCCAGTAATCATCACCAGGGTGAATAAATTAGCACCAAAAGGGTGCACCCTTTCCTGTATGACTGTAGCCTCCAGGCATAATGAAGTACCATGTTGGTGCAGTCTATTTTAATATGATAATTGCACAATGCATATAACCACCCTGCTCTTTCCAAGCACTGCCTATCTACTACCAAATCTATAGTGTGTTCTTTCTCCCTTCAATCCCCTCCACGAGTGAATTACATAGAATTACATAAGATATACAGCACAAACAGGCCATTTGGCCCAACCAGTCTATGCCAGTGTTTGTGCTCCGCTTGAGCCTCCTCCCACCTTTCCTCATTTAAATCTACCATCGTAACCCTCTATTCCCTTGTCCCTCATACGCTTGTCTAGCTTCCCTTTAAATACATCTGCACTATTCACAACAACCACTCCTTGTGGTAGTGAGTTCCATATTCTTACTCTTTCCGTACAGAAGTTTCTTCCGAATTCCCTATTGGATTTCTTGGGGACTATCTTATATTGATGGCCTTTAGTTTTACTCTTCCCCACAAGAGAAAACATCCTCTCCGCATCCGTTCTTTCGAAACCATTCATAATTTTAAAGACCCCAATGAGTTCAACCCTTAGCCTACTTTTTTCAGGAGAGGTTAGCGTGGTTAGGGATCTAAATGAGTGGAGTTCTACATTTGTCTTCTTTGTCTCACTGCCGAGCCCTCAATTTGAGAAAACTCCCCTCACTCGCCACCGCAAATTATTTGATTCCATAAAATCATTCATGACAGAATGGTAAAGAACTGCACAGTACCATTGATCCCGGTGGTCCATCATGTCCAGGTGATCCCTGACGTCCTTGCTTACCCTGCAAAGATGATCAACAGACCAAGAGGTAAATGGACAGTATTTTCATGACTATCTGCAACACCCCCCCAGCACCCCCCACCACCGCCCCGGTTGGGTTTTTTGCCCATTTTCTCAGAGGCTGATTGGAGCAGTAGCAGGATTAGGAGAGATGGTGGTACAGTGGTAATGTCACTAGACTAATAATCCAGATGCCCCAGGCTAATACTCTGAGGATTGGGGTTCAAATCCCACCATGGCAGCTGGTGGAATTTAAATTCAGTTAACAAAAACCTGGAATATAAAGCTAGTATCAGTAATGGTGCCCATGAAACTCCCATTGGTTGTAAAAACCCACCTGGTTCACTAATGCCCGTTAGGGAAGGAAATCTCCTGTCCTTACCTGGTCTGGCCTACATGTGACTCCAGACTCACAGCAATGTGGTTGACTCTTAAATGCCCTTTGAAACGGCCTAGCAAGCCACTCAGCTCAAGGGCAATTAGGGATGGGCTGAAAATGTTGGTCTGGCCAGCAATGCCCTCATTCCACCTCCCCCCCACCCCTCCCCCCCCCAAAAAAATTAGGAGGAGCACTGGGCGAGGGTGGGAGGAGCTGGGGTAAGTGGCGTGCTCTAGACAATTAGCTCCCTCAAGCAGGCAGCCATGCCATTTTCTACATGCATGGGGGGCATGTAGGCACGGAATGTGAATCCCAAATCATAGTTGCGCCTGCCTGTCTTGTGCAAAGCGTCTTGGAAGACCTTATGATCCTCCGATGGGCCATGCAAATCCTGGCAGGGCACAGTGTTGCAGGGCACTGGTGGACAAATGCCCAAATCAACAGAATGGTTTCCAGCCCTTGAAAACTCGAGATCCCATTTTTTATTTAAATTAGGCGGATGCCTTATAATATGTCTTGATTGCCAGAGCTCCCCTATCGTACTGCGGCCATTTGCAATTTCCCAAAAAGATCATGTATCCCGATCCACTTAGATATCAAAAAGGAAAGAGTTACAGCCCCTTACTCCAGACCCCTATGCTGCTTCCACTTAAATATTCAAATGATCACATTCCCATTATTGAGCAAGATTAGCTCTACTGTATATAGGCACAGCTAATTCATAATCTTCCCCCCATATGGGACCAAAGAGAAATCAAACTACTCCTGAAGAAATTTGATTTGTGCTCTGTGATTCATATAAATGCTCCTTGCCACAGAAGTGGTAAAACAGAGTGCTCTAAAATTCACAGCATAAGCCCTGATGCCAATGAAAGTACAAATGAACTTGTTGGCCAGTGCTGTTTTCCCCCCCACGGCACCCTCTTCCCCAATTTCAATCCTTTCTTTCCTGAAGACACAAAAGTCTTTAACATTCATCTCATGTAACTTGGACAACAATCTCTTGTTGACTGGAGAGGCCCAGATGATGAAAAACAAGCTGTTCAAATATTTATCCTCCTAAGAAAAAGGCAATTTTTTTTTATAAGAAGGAAAAGGCTATTTCGAGAAAGCCTTCCGCTAGATATGACTGAAGGGCTGCATTTGTGAATTCTATCTGCCTACAGAGGAAATAATGATAAATGTCAAAGAGGCAGGCGTGTTGACTGGCTGGTTGTCCAGACTATTGTTCAGGTCTCTGTGATGTTTCACTGCTCGAACCATGAGAATTACAATCCCCACTACTTACACTATCCATAATTATCATGGACCAACTGCCCGTATATCATACAAATGATGCACAGCATTTGGCACTAAAGGGGTCAATTACGAATGCGCTGCTCAGTGGTGCAGTGGGAAATTTCGAGGTGCAGGAGCTCCAAGAAGGGGTAGCATGGTGGCACACAGGTTAGCGCTGCTGCCTCACAGCCCCAGAAACCTGGGTTTGAATCCGACCTCGGGTGTCTTTGTCTATGCGCACGTTCTCCCTGTCTCTATGTGGGTTTCTGCTGGGTGCTCTGGTTTCCTCCCACCATCCAAAGATGTGCAGGTTAGGCGGATTGGCTACAGTTAAATTGCCCCTTAGAGTGTGTGAGTGTGTGCCCTTTGATGGACTGGCTGTACTCCACCTAGTGCCCATTGCCTGTCGGGATAGGCTCCAACTCCCTGGGACCCTGAATTGGATAAAGCAGTTCTGGAAAAGTGAGTGAGGAGCTCCATGAAAATGTGTTGGCCATTTCATTTCTAAATCTACTATTACGATGTTTTCCTACGTATTCATCATTTGAGTCCCCAAACGTCAGTAAAACTACGTTTTTTGAGTGAAAAATATTAGTGCCGGTAAGAATTTTATTTCGGACCATATGGTATTTTGATTCAAAAACAAAAATAGCTGGAAAAATTCAGCAGGTCTGACAGCATCTGCGGAGAGGAACACAGTTAATGTTTCGAGTCCGTTTGACTCTTCATCAGAACCTGGTATTTTGATTTATTAGTCTTTAGCATAGCTAGAATTTCATTATGCAACAGGTTACTTATTCCAAGTCTATTTAAAAACATTAATTACAGAAAACCTTACTTACAGGACATGGAACAAAAGTGGGTAAATGGAGTTAAGATACAGATCAACCATGATTTAACTGAATGGCAGAACAAGCTGAAGGGGCTGAATGGCCTATGCTTGTTCCTATGTCGCTATCTAGATGTCTGCGAATGGGCTTGGCACATGTGTGCAAGAATTCATGCATCAAGCTCTTTCTCCAGTCAATTCGAACTAGTCCAGATCTCAAAGAACTATTAGTCAGATAAATTAATGGCTCGCATAACCTCTCCGATTATCTACAGCATTCGAGGTTAAAAGTCAGCAGCTCCAGCAACCGGATCAACCTTCAGTGCCTCAAACCAAGCTAAGGCCGTTTATGCATTTACATTTAAGGAGTCAATATCTAAAGCATTTGTACCAACCACTGTATCACCTACAATAGTGAAAATGATTACAAGATATATATTTAGCATTTCAGTGATATCCTACTCCTCGATCCTAACCACTGTCCTTAATCTTTCAAAGGACACATGTGGCTTTTCTGGCCTCTAACAGAACTTATAAAGCTTTGTCATGGGAATGCCACCTGATCAGTTGTTTTTTTCAATGCATTTTTGACATTCAATTGTGGCTTTAGTTAACTTCAGCTGTATCTGATACTTATGCATGCAATCTTGCCATTGTTTTATACTTATTATTATTGTTTTATATTTACTATTTTTGAAGACTATTTGCCTAATACAGATTGTACAGCTTAGCAAATGCTCTCCTATTTATGAAAAGGACATAACAAGGTTTTCTGACTATATATTTAAATAACTTTATTTTTCTTCCCTATTCCTTATTTCCATCAACCAGCACCATCCCAATCTCAGTTTCTGAAACCTTCCTTTATACCTGAAAATCGAGCCCAATTATTCTTACAGCAGGTACCAAGTTGTCTGCAGCAGTAATTTTGGCAAACAAATGGAATCTGATGATATGATGGCTATTGATATGACTTGAGGGGTTGTTAGGACATAGAATGTTCCCACCAGAAACAGTGGCAGGAATAAAATCCATCATACGTTTCATATCTGAAATAAAACAATAGAGGAGTGTGGGGAATAGGACAATGTAGGTAGTTCTTTCTGAGATCTGCGCAGTTGCAATGATGGGCCGAGTGGCTTCCTTCTGTGCTATGAAATTCTACGGTTCCCACATGGAAATCGGATATCGCCTCAGGAGCATTGCTGCTTATTAAATCCATTACTTCCCAACATGTTGAGTAAGGACGAAATTCTTACCTGCACTCACAAATACCTTTTCCCAATTAAATAAAGTAACACACCCCAATTTCTGACCAATTATCATCATTTCATAATGTACATAGCCTTTTCATTTTAGGCATTGTGGTTGTGCTTCAAATAGGATAAATGAAGTGATTGGCAAAACTTTTGGGTTCTAAAGAAATCTCTATACGCCTAGAGAATTTGGCATGACATAAGCCAAGTCTTGATCCTTGTAAAATATTTATCAGGTTGGGAAGCCGAAGGAGGTTGCAGCCCTGGTGCTGGGGGCTTCTATAATAGAGGCCATTGCCTGATTCGCTCCTGCTTGTGATAACACAAAGGAAGAAAGGACATTAATCGAAAAGCAGAATACGTTGTTCTTTCTGAGGGAATGCAGGCTTGAAGTAGACTGACTTGGCCTCGCCTCAGTGCTAGGGTGAGGAATTTACTTGCATAATGTGCTTCTCTCTCCTGGTGAGCTGGTGGCACACTCCTGTATGCCACATCCGACCGTGATGGCGGCTGCCCCTTGAACACTTCCAGTCGCCAACTGCAGCCCAATGCCAGGTGGTGCCTCCCTGTGTGGAAGCCGCTCTCAGGATCGGCTCACTCCTGAAAGAGAGGGCCCGTTTCCTGGATACAAATGGGACTCTCTCACTCCCATACACTCACTCTGTCTCTCACTTCCACACACTCACTCTCTCTCTCTCCCACACACTCACTCTCTCTCTCTCCCACACACTCACTCTCTCTCTCTCCCACACACTCACTCTCTCTCCCACACATACAGAGCAGTCAGCCTCTTCCTCATACGTTGCCCCCCCCCATTCTAGACTCCCTTCCCTATCCCTCAGCCCACCCCAACCCCCTGCCATCGACCTGGGGCTCTGCTCCGCAGCGTCTCACTCCCAGGCCTCCCAGCCAGCCTCTCCTCCCTGGGACACCAGGCCTTGCAGCCAATCTCTCCTCCCTGAGGCTCTGGGCTTCCGCTCCCCCGCACTCTGCTCCCTGGGCTCTGGTCGGAGGTGTCGGAGCGCTGCTCCAGTGCGCTTTGGCAGCACTACATTACTGCCGCTGCTTATAATATATTTGGTGGTCCGAACATTTTGGGCAGTTCAAGCAGCTTCAGTCAGCTCTTCGTACCTCATTAATGTGCAATTACATTCGTGATGTGTCCGCATTGTTGTAAGGGTTTGTTCAGTAGGTCTCATGAAGAGGTTCAGAGGCTTGTAAGGTTGAACTGTAGTGTTTATTGGTAACACATAACTACATACACATGTACAGACCAGGAGCTAACATGCTGACCTCTACTCAAGTCTCTCCATAAAACAGTGTCTCCTGCCCACTGTCGTGGGTCTCTCTACATCGTACTGTTCCCCAGTCCCACATTAACCCTTGCTATGCTGAACATCCTTATACTACATGTATGGAAATGTTAACTTTTGTTTCTTTCTTCCCTCTCATAATTTCTGCAAAGTGGATCAGACAGCCCTGCCACCCACCATCCACAGTGCCTCCTGGGACCTCTAAACCTCCTATAAGTCCTCCTTGCTAGCTGACGTTCTGCCACCCATGGCAGGGTTAGAGCCACGTTTCTTGGGCAGGATGTAGATGTTGGGCAGGACACCACCCTGGGCATGGGCATCCACCCCGCCCCCACCCTCCCTCGCACAGTCCCCCCAGTGAGCTGGGTTGCTGGTCATTGTGGATGGGAGAGATGGTGCCCATGACCCATCAGCTCAGGGATCTTGGCCATCGAGCACTCGAGGATGGCGGCCAAATTGACTGGGACATGGTTGCCCAGTTGCTGTTGTTACCTTTCCTGAGCAGGGGATGGGGACACAGACATCTAGGAACTGAAGGTAGGTCCGAGATGATTGAGTATTGGCTCTCGAAAGGGCTTTACCTCTGGAAGACTGCAAGTGCTCTTTTTTTGGTCACACTGATTTTAGGTTTCACTGTCCGCTGTGTAACATAGACACACCCACTATAAGTAGGGGGACTGGAAATATTGGATAGTTGGAAATTCTAGAATGAACGAATGGAGGTTTTAGCAGAAAATCCTTCAATTAAGAAAAAGTGCAATAGAGCATCCAGTCCCGATAACTGCTGCATCATAACCTATAAAACCAGGAGTAGTAATTAGCCTGAACTTTAAAAGCAACATTTCTTACACAGAATGACAGAAACCAAAAAAATACTTGGCGTAGCATTTTAACAAAAGGGCCCATATATATACCTATATCTATATAGATATCTATATATGTCTATATCAATATAAACAACAAATATTTATATAGTGTCTTTAAAATAATGAAATGTCCCAGGTTGATTCACAGACGCATTATAAAACAAAGTCCGAGACTGAGTTACATAAGGAGATATTAGGCTAGATGACCAGGAACTCGGGTCAAAGAGAAATGTTTTAAGGAGAGTCTTAAAGGACGAAAGCGAGGTCGGGAGATAGAGAGGTTTGAGAAAGGTATCCTAGAGCTTGGGGCCTGGGCAACTGAAGGCAAGGCCACCAATGGTGGAGCAATTATAACTGGGAATGCACAAGAGGCCAAAGTCAGGGGAGCGCAGATATTTTGGAGGGTTGTGGGGCTGGAGGAGATTATAGAGATAGGGAGGAGCAAGGCCATGGAGGGATTTGAGGGCAAGGATGAGAATTATAAAATGGAGGCATCGTTTAATGGGGAGCCAACATAGGTTAGCAAGCACAGGGGTGATGGGTGAACCAGACTTGGTGTGAATTAGCAAGCTGGCAGATGAGTTCTGGATGTTCTCAAGTTCATGGATGTAGAATGTGGGAGGCTGGCCAGGATTAGAATAGTCAAGTCTAGAGGTAACAAATGGGTGAAGGTTTCAGCAGCAGATGAGCTGAGGCAGGAGCAATGTTATGGAGGTAGAAATGGACAGTCTTTGGGACAGCATGGATATATGGTCAAATATGACACCATGTTTGTGAACAGTCTGGTTCAGGTTGAAAACCCTCATCTTTAAAGGGACACAACGGTCAGAAAATGGTGTTGGTGTCACAATGGCGTCATTGGAAATGAGAGCTTTCAGTAGCCAGAATCTAACCTTAGAAAGATTCTTTATGGAAGGGATCGCATCCTGTAAAACAATCTCTACTACTAACAGCCATGTAAGAATCCAAGAAAATAACTACACAGTTTCAGGAGAAACCCATTCTTTAGCCTCAAAATGCACCTTCAGTGGTAAGGTAAAGCAAGTACAGCAACTGTGCATTCAAAATAATGTGCTTCAGAGCACTGGGCTGAATTTTGCCAATTGTTGTCAAGCCCTGGTGCTAGCCAAAAGCAGGAGGCGACTCCCCCTACTTTGGGAGTGGTGGGACACAGAGGAGCATATTGCCGATGGCGGCCAGTTAAGAGCTTGCTGCCAGAGCTGCTGATGGCGTTCTGCCTAGAGGAGCTACTGGTCCAATTAGAGGGCCGGTAGCTCAGCAGCGCCACCACTAGCTGGGGCCACTGCTGAGGTTGCAGCTGCAGGGACAGTGCTTCTCAATAGCTGCACTGCCCTTGAAGAGCATTGAGGTAGGTTGGGGGAAGGCAGTCCAGACAGCTAGACCCCATTGATTGTGGAGGCGTTGTGAAGTATCAGTGGCACTGTTGACATGAGGGCAACCACTGCTGCCAGTGGGCCACTCTGTGAGTCATAGAGCACCCATAAAGGAGGGCACCCATTGCCCCCAACCCCAGAGTCTTCTGGGAAGTTTCCAGATTTCATTGGGCAATCTTTCCTTCTGGCAGTGGCAGGCCCACCCATGGAGGTGGAAAGTGGCTTTTAAGTGGCCACTTAAGTGGCTCAATTGGCCTACCGGTAGGTGGCCGACCCACCAACTTTCCTGCCATTGGCAATATGCCATGGCAGCGGGAAGATGTCGGTCTGCCCTCCTGCACCTCCCTGTGCCATTTTGCCAGCCCCACCTGGTTCCCTGCCCATATCCAAAGGGCAGGTAAAATTCAGCCCTTTAATTCAACTGATTGAAAAAACTGATGCATATAACTTCAAAAGGCCAAGGCTTGAAAGTCTTTTCGCAAATGATCCATAGCAATGTTTTACCTCAAGGAGAGCTGGCCTGTGCCTGGCACGAACAGACAATTTTCTAAATCTCCTATAGGGATGGTGAGAGTTTCCCACTTAGGCACAAACTCTCTCAATATAGGATGGCACAATGGAACATCAATCTCATGTACCACACCTAATATATTTTTCAATGGGACAATAAATGGGGGCCCTAGGGAGCTGTTTAATTGGTGATCTGAGGCTCCAAAAGACTTAGAGAAAATTAGAAGCTGAGGAGGAATACCTAAAGCACAATTTTAACCCTGCCTGCTAGGGTAGGTGGACAATCAAAAATATCCATGGGACGCACTTGCTAACATCCAGCAGCTACAAATTAAACCTGCTCTCTGAGCAGGCAGAAAGGAGACCCTGAGAAACCAGAGGGGTCCTTCTTTAAATTACAGATGGGGTTTCCATGATCAGGACCCAATTGCTACCTTATCCACGAGCCTGAACAGGGAAGAGTTGTGTCCTTCCTGCCAAGCCAACCAAACGGTTACATCGGTAAAGCTAGAAGCGGCTCAAAGAGGTAAATGTTTACAATATTTTTTCTTTAAAGACTTAATGGGGGCCAAAGAGCAACCATACTTCAAAGAAAGACTCAAGGAAAGTTAAGTCCCTCCCACACTGCCTCTTCGATTGCTTGGCCCTCCTGATAGTGGGGCCTACAATTTACCCGAGCGTCAGTCCTCCAGTGGTGGGCACTTACTGACCCCATTGTGCTCCCATCCATCAGCTAGCTGCTTCTTCCTGCTCTTCTTTGATAGGAAATTTATCACCGGGGGGGTGGGGGAAGAGAGTTTAAATCTCTCAGGTGTCATGATGCAGAGTTTGCCACCCCTTTCCCCTACTCAACCTTGTTTTCCATCTCGAGTTCAAAATCAGGGTTCTAGCTTCCCTAAAACCTTTTCCTTGCTCAAAAAATTCAGGTTCAGCAAGTGATGTATAACTCTGCATCAGGAGGTGGGCAAAAACGTGGTCGGGTCACAGGCAGGACCACTGTTTGAGAGGGTGTTCCACCAGCAGGGAGATGGTGGCGCAGTGGTAACGTCACTGGACTGGTAATCCAGAGTCCCAGGTTAATACTCTCGGGACATGAGCTCAAATCCCAACATGACAATTTGTGGAATTTAATTTAATAGTCTCAATAATTATTGATTGATGATTTGCCATCAATAATGTTGTTAAAAACGTGGAAGGAAGTCTGGCCTGACTGTGACACCAGATCCACAACAATTTGGTTGACTCTTAAATGCCTTCTGAACTCAGTTCAAGGAATTAGGAATGGACAACAAAAACTGGCCTTCCTATCCATGCCCTCATGCCATGAAAGCAGAAAGAAAAAAAAAGGTGAAATCAAAGCTTAGATTTTCTGAGTGTACGCTAGTGGTGAAAAGCCTCATCTACTAACAGCTCACATCAGAAAATGACAGGTTCATTGACTGCTGCTTTTGAAATAATAGATGGTTGATTATGGGCAATGTGCCCCTGATTTTCTGGTTTGCTCTGGTGGGGCTGGGCAGTGGTGTAGTATTGTCACTGGACGAGTAATCCAGAGACCCAGGTTTGAATCCCGCCACAACAGATGGTCGAACTTGAATTCAAAAAATCTGGAATTAAAAGTCTAATGAAACAATTATCATTAAAACCCATCTGGTTCATTATTGCCATTTAAGGAAGGAAATCCTCAGGAAATTGTCCCCAACCTCATGTTTTCCTCACTAGCAATGATCTGGCCTATCCCTATCCACATGTGACTCCAGAGCCACAGCTCTTAAATGCCCTCTGAAACAGCATAGGCTGCAGCAGCTCAAGAAGGCAGCTCACCACCATCCCCTCAAGGGCAATTAGGGATGGGCAATAAATGCTGGTCTAGCCAGTGATGCCCACATCTCATGAACAAATATTTTAAAAAGTGAACCTAATGTGTCGCATTTGTCGCTGTTGCTCTGACAAATTTTGGAATGTAGAATGTTGATTTGCAGCTGCAGCAGGTCCTGCACTGGCTGTACTGATGGCCCTCTGGCTTAAGCAGTAGCAGCAGTTGGATATGAATCTTTCCATGAATAGCTATAAGATTGGTATTTGCGCCACATTTCTCCTATGTTTCAGGAACTGGCTGTGAATAGGCTGCCCTGATTAGTCCGTATGACTTTGCACTGTAACTAGCCCCATAAGCATTGGGTATTCTTTGAGATCTGACAAACACGCGAGTTGATGGTTTGTCAGATAAGGCTCGCAACTGCCATGTTTGCCTTGGCATAGCTTGGATGATTACTAAGCCGAGGAACCGTGTATCTATAAATGAACAAAGCATCGTCATCACAATCAATACCATCAACATGGTTACTAACTTAATCTCCTCATATCTGAAGATTACATACCATTTGTCGCTGCACTGACCAATTCAGCCCTCAATGACTCAATCACTGCCTATTGGGTGTTGATTACTGCAGCTATTATGTCATCAACAAAGCATATAACATTACTGAGGATGACATCAGCCAGATCATTGCTAGTGAGGAAAACATGGGGACAATTTCCTGAGGATTCACTGAATAGATACTGTGATATTTATTCTTTGATGGGCTTGGGGCATCCCTGGTAAAGCTAGCATTTGTTGCCCATCCCTAATTGCCCTTGAAACTGAGTGTCTAGGCCATTTCAGAGGGCATTTAGGAGTCAACCACATTGCAGTGGGTCTGGAGTCACTGGGTAAGGACAGCAGATTTCCTTCCCTAAAGGACATCGGTGAACCAGATGGGTTTTTATAACAATGAGCAATGGCTTCATGGTCATCATCAGACTTTTAATTCCAGATTTTTATTGATTCAAATTTCACCATCTGGTGAAGGGAAGATTTGAACCCAGGTCCCCAGAGCATTGCGGGACACTGGGTCTCAGGAATACTAGTCCAGTGACAAAACCGCTATGCCACCACCTCCCCCAGAATGTATAGAACTCCATTTATATTATCTGAGATTTAGGTTTTCTTCCAAGGTCTATACCCTATTCGAAAATAAAATTGAGTTGATATGCACAGTGTTTCAATGATGGGCCACATTCCATTAAAAAACTTTGCAAATGTGAAGGTTAGATTTTCTGGGCTCCATGCAGAGTGCCCGCTGCCTAATTTTATTTATAGGTCATGAGACAGAAGCCTAGATTTTCCTTTGCAGCATGTTTGGGGTTGTCAAGGGAGAAACATGAGGTGTGGAGTTCTAGTACAATGACCGAAAAAATCTGTCGGAAATATCCTGGAGCGGTGCAGTGGGCAGCTGGGAGCAATGTTGAAATCCCATCCGCCTCAGCCTATTTAGATTTAAACACCAGCTTCTCCCCTTCTGTTTCCCATCGTCTATAACCCAACTCACTGAATGAACACTTGCATAAAAGAGATGGTTTTGGTTGCTAGGTGACGTTAGACTTTAATAGGCCTTGTTCACGACTTACTGTAATAGTTGAAACATGCCGTGGAAGTTTTACCTTAAATTTATCTCAGTATTTCTCTCAATCCTGTGTTTGCCCCCTACCCCCCACAAATCCATTCAATGCAGGAGGGAAGAATGATGATTCTACTGGGATTTCATTTTGCTTCATTTATGATGAAGAAACAGAGGAGGGTGAGGATGAATCCACAGGGATGCCAGTCCAGGCTTGTCACGCACCACAGGAAACATCTGGTACATATTCCGCCATAAACAATGACTGAGAAGACTATGCTGCCCTTGAGATGCTCACTCTAAACCTGGAACCCATCTCCACTAGAGGATGTCACTATAACCCTCAGCTTTTATGTCTCTAGGTCCTTTCGGACCACAAAGGGAATGTTAAATCATATCATTCAATTGGCTGTACACCATTACTGAATCAAGATGGTGAAAAATACATTGTTCTCTCGAGCAGGGCACCTCTGCTTTGTACCACAGTTGCTTGTCTGGTCTCATGTCAAAGGGAAAGGGCTGGTTAACCTATATGAGCTGTATGAGTCATAGACTCATTATTACAGCACAGAAGGAGGCCATTTGACCCATCGAGCCCATGCTGGCTCTCTCTATGTTTATATGATAGCTCATGAACAGCAAAGGCTTTCACCCACAGCCATGATTCCTTCACCTTGAAGCAGTCCAACATTCCGTCACTCTTTATTATCCAGAGTTAGGATGCTGTATGATCCCAGGAAGCTAGAAGCTACCTTCTGCTGTAGCTAATAATGCAGTGGCGTTCCTTCATACATCAGTTAAGGACTGATGCCACAGGTCATTGAGGCACCAGAGGGGTCATTGAACAGATCCCCAAGATTTTGAAAACCTGTTTCAGATGCCTGCACAGACCAAGGAGTCAAGTATCATGGTACACACTGCATAAATCCGCACTTTTTATAAAGGACATCAGGTGCTCGCCTGAGAGGAGAAAGTGGGATTAAGTAACAGGAATAGGCCATTTAGCCTCATGAGCCTGTTCTGCCATTCAATCAGATTGTGCCTGAACCTCATCTTTATTTACCCGTCATTGTTCCATATTCCTTGATGCTGTAAGCAGCTTTCAAAATTCCTTTTCTGGAAGGAGATTAACGAATGAGGGAACATTGTAACAGAATGTCAACTGAAGATTCAGAAGAGCTATCACACTCTTCTCTGGAGAATCTATATGCCTTGACGCTAGATGTACAAAATGACAAGGACTCATCATCTGCTCCTAGTTGGTTTTTGAAAGCATCCAGCTGGGAATCTTACATCTCAACGATTGATTCTTGAAGGGTACTTAGAAAGAAGCAAAATCATACAGTAACATTTATTCTGAGGGATATTTCTGGAGAAACATAAATGTTGGGAGAAAACTCAAATGCAAACACTTGAGGGGTACACATGCTGAAATCTAAAGGATGTTTATCCTTTATTTTGTGAGCTGTGTTAGGGGCACATGCTATGAACATCTGAACAAGTGGCTTATTTCCCAAATCAGATTTGGTTTGTAACCCCATAAGAGGTAGTCACCATTTCAGGGGCTAGATAGGAGGAAGTGTATTGCTCTTGACGGCTGCAGTGGGTGTGATACAGTAGGATTTCTGAAGAATAAGATTTCAGCGTTCCCTTTCTCCCTTAGCCTGTGAGTGTTTGTTGTGGAAAAACCAAAAGAGGAGGTGCAGTTTTTCTTTTAGTGTAAAAGAAATGATCACTTACCGGTATCCCAGGCTGCCCTTCAGCTCCCTTTTGACCAATCATTCCATTTTGTCCCTTGGAAGAAATGATAACATTTGACAATTGGTATATTTATTTCCCCATTTAATAGCAAAGTTTAAAAGATGCAGTACAACGCTGTCAATATTTTTGGGGTTTTTGCGCTATTACATCTTGGATTCAGTACCACTGGTCACCTGGTGGCTATGAGTTTCATGAGCTTCATGAAATCTCTGCCCATTGAGATGTCAATCATAGAATTCCAGCCAATCAAGTGCTCTACCTTCTACTCAAATGTCTCAGCAACAGCTGTCATAGGAATATTGGCACAGGAGGAGGCCATTCAGCCTTCAAGCTTTTTCCACCATTCATTGAGATCATGGATGATCTGTGATCTAATTCCATACACCCATCAACGCTCCACATCCCTTAATACCTCTGGTTAATAAAAACTAATCTCAGATTTAGAATTAGCAATTGATCTCGCATCAACTGCCATTTGCAGGAGAGAGTTCCAAACTTCTACCATCTTTTGAAGTGTTTCCTTACTTCACTCCTGAAAGGCCTGGCTCTAATTTTTAGGTTATGTCCCCTAGTTTTAGATTTCCCAAACAATGGAAATATTTTCTCCCTATCTACCCTATCAGTTCCCCTCAATATCTTGAAAACTTTACTTAAATCATCCTTAACCTTCCAAATTCCAGGGAATACAACTCAATTTTGTTTAATCTTTCCTCATAACTTAACCCTTGAAGTCCACCAAACTTGCTACCCTGGGAAGCGGCCTCTCCTTTGATGTGTGACAAGAGGGCTTCTTAAAGTTGGATTGGTTGTGCACCATGCTAGGGAAATTGAATAGAGAAGCACATCAAGCAATGAGGTATCCCAAAGTACTCCTGAGGAACAATGTGGGCCATCTTTGGCAATAATGCAAGATACTTGGGTTCGCAAATAATGTCCCCCATGGTTAATACACCATGGAGCACGTCAGGCTAACATTGTGCTCATATCCTGAGGAATACTCCTAAAATGTTTAGCTTGTCACGTTGCTGACTGGTTTTAGAAAGTAACAATACCTATCCCTGTCATGTCTTCATCCTTCATGGACTGTAGGAACTCAACCTTGACTGGATCTGGGGAAACCATCTGCTTGTGAAAATTTGCATTCTGGGTGGTAAAGGCCTAATTTGTTCTGGTCTTGTAAAGAATACCATGACCAGCTTCACAGAAGCCAGTTTATTTTTGACCTGAACTTGATTGTCTGTCATCTTCATCCTAAAATCCCCAATCTAAAACCAGAAATTTTAGCAGGGTTTGGGAGGATTTTTAAAATTATTTGTTCATGGTTTGTGAGCATCATTGGCTAGGCCAACATTTATTATCCATCCCTAACTGCCCCCGTTCAGAAGGCATTTAAGAGTCAACCACATTGTTGTGAGTCTGGAGTCACATGTAGGCCAGACCAGGTAAGGACAGCAGATTTCCTTCCCTAAAGGACATTAGTAAACCAGATGGGCTTTTACAACAATTGGCAATGGTTTCGTGGTCATCAACACACTTATAATTCCAAATTTTTATTGAATTCACATTTCACCATTAGGCTTTGAACCTGGGTCCCCGGCACATTACCTTGGGTCTCTGGAATACTAGTCCAGGGGCAATCCCACTATGCCACCCCCTCCCCCATGTGCTGGGAGCAACCATAGAGTGTGAAGAACGTTATCAATCAAAGGCTGGTGAGGACCTTACTGGGTGGATAATTTCACTTCATAATTCAACATAAGAGCTGAAGTACAGTAGTGCAAATTTAAGGGGAGGTGGCCCTGGCCAAGTTACTGCCCAATAGAATTCCATGTATGTACAATGCGGGTCTGGGCAACATAGGTAAGGCCCGATAGGAAGATTGGGAAATGTAGATGTAGCTATAAGTACAAACACTTCTGGTGCATTGAGCCCACAGCGCTGGGTCAGGACATATCACCCTGCAGCCAGTTATAATCCATTACCGCCATATATGTTTGTACGTGAAGGGGAGAATGAGGGAGTGATTAAAAGCGGGAAGAATTAAAAGGGAAAATGCTAAGAAATCTCTGAGCTCCCTGCCCCTCACTTTCTCCAACCTCCTCAGAGCCTCCAGTGTCCTCCCTGAGTAAGGAACAAGGAACACTGTTTTAGATGATCCTCTTCTGCCTGGAGGTAGTGGTACCTGTTACACGTGACCTTCCCCCGTGCACAGATGGAAAAGGTGCATATAAATGGAATAACGAATGGGAAAGACAATATACATCGCCC
The DNA here is from genome assembly GCF_964194155.1 of Cetorhinus maximus. NCBI lineage: Eukaryota > Metazoa > Chordata > Chondrichthyes > Lamniformes > Cetorhinidae > Cetorhinus > Cetorhinus maximus. The sequence continues at coordinate 13,085,161 of NC_135882.1, forward strand.
AAGTGCCCAAGTCACTGAATCTATGAATGTGCAGCTGTATTGACAGTATGGTTGGCATTTTTACTTGCCCTGTTTAATGATCCATGGAGTAAATGCATTGTTCTGGTAGCAATTCAAATATCCTAGTTAAAAAAGGGCATGCCTGCGGATTTGAAAATTATATGAACAGTCGCCAGTGCCATGTATTCTCCCTTTCTTTGATGCTGTGCCATGTGTTGTTAAGATGTATTTTCAGCCAACATCATAAAATTAAGCCAAATGTCCACAAAACTTCCTCTGCTGAACAAATTTCTTCCTCAACTACACCCAGGTTCGGTGCTTATTTGAAGCATCATGTACTTTTTGCTGCTTCCATCTAGGATGCTCTTCTCTGGTGCCGCTTCTCATTGTAGACTTCTCAAGTTCCAAAAAGGATAACCCTTCTTTCTAGGACCTCTCAATCTGCTTCAATGAATGGAGCAGTTCTGTGTGGTCGCCTGGCTCTAGTCATTGCTCTTCTCTTCTGGATCAGGGCAGGATTAGGGGTGACCAGCAGCACTTTAATAGCTGCTGAACCCTGATAACCCATCCCAATTCTGGCCTGCACCCAACACATCATGTGCTACATGTCAGAAGCCCCAGGATAGCAAGTCAATGGGACTGAGCTCACATTTTGTAACGGTCAGCTAGTTCATTATAAGCTCATGCACTACCCGAGCAGCACCGGTCCCAGCATCATTACATTTTTTGATTTTCACAAGTATAAATGTCACATGGATAATGAAACTCACACACATGTTAGATGTGATCAGGAAAATGTATCTACCTTGTGTCCTTGTGGTCCTTGCGGTCCAGGAAGACCTCGAAAACCCTGGAACAGTGAACAATTTCAACAATGACTTTTTCTGTGGTCATTTAGAAGACATTTTACCATTTCATGAGCTATCTTGCGCAGGCGCTGAAATATTCAAAATGGCAAATAATGACATAATTTCAGCAGTACATGATAACTGGGCACTTAGAAAGTAATGGTAGGATTGGGCAGAGTCAACATGGATTTACGAGAGGGAAATCATGTTTGACACACCTGTTAGAGTCTTTTGAGGATGTAACTCTCAGAATGGAAAAGGAGGAGCAAGTGCATTTGGATTTTCAGAAGGCTTTCAGTAAGGTCCCACACAGGAGGTTACCAAGCCAAATTAGACTACATGGGATTCAGGATAATATACTGGCATGGATTGAGGATTGGTTAATGGACAGAAAACAGAGAGTAGGAACAAACGGATCATTCTCAGGTTGGCAGGCGGTGGCTAGTGGGGTACCGCAAGGATCAGTACTTGGGCACCAGCTGTTCACAATCTATATCAATGATTTGGATGTGGGGACCAAAAGTAATATTTCCAAGTTGGCTGATGACACAAAACTAGTTGGGAGTGCGAGGAGGATGCGAAGAGGCTTCAAGCAGATTTAGATAGGCTAAGTGAGTGGGCAAGAACATGGCAGATGGAATATAAAGTGGAAAAATGTGACGTTTTCCACTTTGGTAGGAAAAACAGAAATGTAGAGTATTTCTTAAATGGAGAGAGATTGGGAAGTGTTGGTGTCCAAAGGAACCTGGGTGTCCTTGCTCATGAGTCACTGAAATCTAACACGCAGGGCAGCAAGCAAGTAAGGCAAATGGTATGTTGGTCTTTATTGCAAGAGGATTTGAGTACAGGAGTAAAGGAATATTGCTGCAGTTGTATAGAGCCTTGGTGAGACCGCACCTGAAGTACTTTATACAGTTTTGGTCTCTTTACCTAAGGAAGGCTATTGGGCTGTAACTTCCTCAGAGTGGCAATCAGCGTCAGATTACTGCTCCATGCCCAATTACTTGCGCGATTTTTCTTCCGAGCCTTTCTTGCCTGACCTTCCGACTCAGGCCAGGCGAGATCCAGGCAGTGCCGCTCACACCTGAGGCCCATCATCAAAGTTTAGCTCCATCAAAGTGAAGGAGGACACACCCTCTTTTTTTACGGCACCAGCTGCCATAAGCCAGATAAGTTAAAGGTCCCATTGAAATTTAAAGGTCCTTAACAGGCCAGGTAGAAGTTAAGTGTCTAAGGTAAGCAGATAGGATTTGGGGGGTATGGCTGGATTGGAGATCCGAGGTGGGGGAGTTCGAAGGTTTGGGGCGGTAATAAAGGCCTGCTTGGGGGGAGTGGGGGGGGGGGTGTGTGTGTGTGTGTGTGTGTGCAGGGTGTTGTGATGGGTCGAGTATGGGGGCGGTGTCAGGTCGGGTCAGGCCAGATTGGGGGAGGTCGGGCCTCTGGTGGGTATGGGGGTGAGAGTCAGGCCCACAGGTGGTGGCGCGGAGTCCAGTGCAGATGGGGGAATCCCATGACGGGGGAGGGAGGTTTGGGAATACCATGGGGGAGTGGTTAGTGAGGAGGTTGGGGGTGTCTCCTGGGTGGGGGGTCGGGGGTGTGGGGGGAGTCCCATGGGGGGGGTTTACAATACTTACCCAGAAGTTAGAAGAGGTTTTAATTCTTCTAATTTTTTCTGAGTCACTATTGGTGTAACCCTCTCAGAACCATCCAAAGTTTGCGATTTAAATTGCATTTCTGGATGCTTCCCAGCGCAGGGCAATTGCACAGAGGAAGCTTGTGCTTCTGGGCAATTGCCACGCAAACACTTACCTGTGAAGTTCTGAGAGGGGTTCTTCAGCACATCTTTGGTGTACTCTCCACAATCTGACACTGGGGAGCTCGGAAGTTATAGCCCATTATTGCCATAGAGGGAGTGAACGAAGGTTCACCAAACTGATTCCTGGGATAGTGGGATTGTCCTATGTGTAGGGATTGAGGAGATTGGGCCTATATTCTCTAGTTTTTAGAAGAATGAGAAGTTCTCTCATTTGAACATACAAAATTCTTACAGGGCTCGACAGAGTTGATGCAGGAAGGATGTTTCCCCTGGTTGTCGGGGATGGGGCGGGGTGGTCTAGAACAAGGGGTCAGTCTCAGAATAAGATGTAGGCCGTTTAGGACTGAGATGAGGAATTTCTTCACGCAGAGGTGATGAATCTGTGAAATTCTCTACCCCAGAGCGCTGTGGCAGCTCAGTCACTGAGCATGTTCAAGGGAGAGATCAACAGATTTCTACATTTTAAAGATATCAAGGGATATAGGGATAGTGCGGGAAAATGGCATTGATGTAGAAGGTCAGCCATGTTTGAGTCGAATGGTACAGCAGCCTCGAGTGGCTGAATGGCCTACTCCTGCTCCTATTTCCTATGTTCCCATCAGTGGGAACATTTTTGCAGCCAGGTTTTAAAGCCAGAAAGAAACCTTCCTCATCTTGCTGGATGAAACTATTGTACTTACTTTTTTCTGCTGTATTACATCATAAAAAAACATGCATCGTGCAATTGCAACTGACAAGAAAGATTTGAACACTAGTTCATATCTTAACTTTAACAGGGAAATGACAATTCAGTTGCCCTGCATAACATCCAGGTCTATACCACCCTTAAACTCGTACAGTTATAACTTGGTTTACTTAATCCAATACTTTTCTTCCAGTTGAGTGTCTGTTTACTGATCCCAATGAGTTTATGGCAGTTAAGTTTAGTCTCCACTTCCAGTGAACTTCAACAATGGTCAGACTATATTAGAAGCTAATTCTACTTGATGTCTGCCTTGCTATAGTGCCAACGCAACAAAGCCTTGGGTACCTGAAAAAAATGGCACCTCGTGCTATAACCACCAAACCTGGTCTCACATCCATTCTACTGTGCAGCTATGCAGGAACAGAGAGATCTAGGGGTATACGTGCACAAATCATTGAAGGTGGCAGGGCAGGTTGAGAAAGTGATTGAAAAGTCATGGTGGGATCCTGGACTTTATAAGTACAGGTATCCAGCACAAAAGCGAGAAGTCATGACGAGCCTTTACAAAACACTGTAAACTCAAGTGTTGTGCCTAATGCTGGCCAGCTAACTTAGGCTGGAGAAGCTGGAGTTGTTCTCCTTAAAGATATTCGATAGAGGTGTTCAAGATCATGAGGGGTCTGGGACAGAGTAGATAGAGTGAAACTGTTCCCATTGGTGGAAGGATTAAGAGCCAATGGATACTGATTTAAAACGATTGGTAAAAGAACCGATGGTTATAGGAGGAAAAACGGTTTTATGCAGCGGGTGATTAGGATCTGGAATGAACTGCCTAAGAGCATAATGGATGCAGATACAACCAGGGTTTTCAAAAGGGAATTGGGTAAACACCTGAATAGAAAAGATTTGCAAAGCTACAGGGAAAGGGCAGTGGAGTGGGACTAGCTGAGTTGCTCCTGTAGAAAGCCAGCATGGACATAACAGTCCAAAAGGCCTTCTTCTGTGCTGTAATTATTTTATGGTCCACTGGTACATGCAGCCTTCCCATTGTTCTACAGATAAAGTGGACTCGGGGAACCATGGCCAGAGGTTTAGAGTCTGGGCAAATCCCCACCTCTGCAAGGGCAAGCAGTTGCTGGAGTTTTTCAGTACCGTGTGCAGGGAAGCGACAAAAACAGCAAAGTGACACATGTACCCTGTCCTCTCATGGTAATGAGGTGTCCCCTCCCCTAGCAACCCCCTGCAAGCTTCAATCGAGTCACCACTGGAGGGCACCGCTGAGCACAATCCCAGCTTTCCACTGGAAATGTGACCCCTGGACTTTCAACCCTAATTCTTTAGCCTATGAATGAAACAGGCTTCTTTAAACATCCTGAGCCATATTTTGCATTCATTTTACTTGTACTTACCCACTCTTTCCATGGGATTTTGCATTGGAACATCTTATAAACTAGAGAGCTAAAACACTGTTGCGCTCACTACAGGGGATGTGGGAACTGTGTGAACAGGGCAAGAAACTGTCTCTCTCTCTTTAACCAATCAGATTGAAGAATCATTAGTGACCAGTCCAGAGTCTGAAGCAGGAAATGTCAGTCAGAATATTTAATTCAACTCAAATCAGTTACAGAAAGTGAAATAAAGAGAGGGAAAGGAAGATAGGGTTGAGAGAAAGAAATATGAGACGGAAAGAAAAAGTTAAAAATACATCTCCAAAAATAATTAAAACTGAAGGATTGCAACTCCACGCTTGAAAAAGTCAATTTTCAAAGCAAGAGGTTTCTAGCAGTAATTAAGACTTAGCGCACCATTAAACGTTTAACTACGTTAACATGGACGAGCTCCAACTTTTTCAGGTGTGTTTAGTGGATATCAGGTAAGTACAACAGCTTCACCCCATTCTATGGCCAGAATTTTCCTGTTGGCGATTTGGGGACAGGGCCCGCTTGCTGACGGGAAAATGACGCGGGATGATGTCGAGAGGAACCCCCAACGTCATCCCAGTCCCTTTAAATTTTTAGGAAGGCGGGCGGACAGCGAAATCAGCTGTCCGCCTGCCGACCTGTCAATGGCCAATTAAGGCTATTGACAGGCTCATTAAGACAATTAAAGACCCTGCCCGTCCAACCCTAAGGCTGGTGGGCAGGCCAGGAGCCCCAGCGGGCTCCTGATAATACATGAAACTTCATCCACTGGCGGGATGAGGTTTCATGCCTGTTTTTAAAAAGTTTAATAAAGTTTATGTCCTTTTTATTAACATGTCCCATCTCGTGTGACATTGTCACAAGAGGGGGACATGTTAATAATATTTTTATTTTTCTATTTTTCAAGTTTTGTGCACTGTCACTAATCTCCCTGAGACGGCACTTAGTCTCAGGGAGCAGTGCGCGCATGCGCGAACGAGTGCACTTTGACAGTTGGGGAATCCCTCCCCCTGCGCACAGGAAGTGCATAGCGCTTCCCGTCGGGCAGGCCGCTGGACAGGCCTTAATTGGCCTGCCCACTCAAAATGGCGGCGGGCCCCGTTTCGGCGGCGGGGGTTGGCTGTCCGCCTGCCGCCGAGCCGGTGGGGCCCGCCCGCCCACCAAGGGCAAAATTCTGCCCTATGTATTTTAATGCCGAGCTTTCTGGTGAGATACCACGATAGTGCAATTTCTGGAGGAGCAGGACAACTATGGCAGGAATCTACAGGTTCCTGCATTTAAGTGCACATCTGGTCACTGGAAGTTGCTGTCTAATTTATTATAATAATAATATATGTTAATATTATTAGTCTCATAAAATCTAATTTACACTTTAATAGTGATGAGCGCTGTTAGCCTCACTTATTTCTACAGCCCATTGGAATTACTGGTAAGATCGCATTGTATTGGAAAATGTACAGTTACATACATAGAACAAATATGCTTAAGGGAACCACATCACTGCAGTACTTAAACTCCAGTCATTCATATCATAGGGCGACTCAAATTTAGTATATTATGTAGGTATTCTGACAAAATATGGACCTGGGAAAGTCACATCACAATCACCTTACAACACAATTACAAATTCTTAAAAAATGACTCAGAATAAAGCCTTATAACATTAGCCTCAAAGCCTTACTTGAAAAAATAGTACCCTGCATGTAAAAGCACAACACTTCTTTAGAAGAAAATTGCACTTTTTACCTTACAATGGCTAATCTTCTAAATGGACCCACCCATTTTGTTTCAAATCCAAGAAGCACTTTCAATCAAAACTGTTCTTTTGCATATGTTACTTTTTAAAAGAATAAAATACAAGGATTTTTTTCAGTCAGGTACTTGAGGACTACAACTTTTCATGCCATCAAACTCATTTAAGTAACATTTAAGTAAATTTACTATGCCAGCACTGATGCAATCTGAAAATCTGCAACAAAATTGTGCAGTAAACCTACCCTCTCCCCTCCAAAATAAAGAAGGGGACCAGAGATACAGAAAGCTCTGCAGCTGCTCCCATTCCACCACTGTAACGTCACCAGAAGTGGGCATAAACCCTGAGGGGCAGGGCCCATTTACCTGGCAGGAAACTAATCAGATTTGAGTACCACACTGATTTTACACCCCACCAGATTTCACACTCCGTTTAAGTCAAGAGAATAATATGGGCAAGGTTGGTTGGGGGGGGTGGGGAGCGGGGAGGTGGCAGGGGTAACACCAGCGTTCCACCGATACTGAGGGTTTCCCGCAAGTTGTGTTAAAATGACACCCCCCCCCAACCCAACAGCTGTTTCCGAGGCAATAACTCTGAGGAACTTTTGAGCCAAATGCTTCTGAATCTGTGGTATCTCAACTGAAATAAAATTAGACTGAGCCAACCCAACTTAAGAAGTGTTCTGATGTGCACAGATTCAGTCTTGTTCTTGATCCTAATATAAGTTAGTATGTTGACAATGAGAGACCATTTAAATTACATAACTGAGTTATTATAACGCAATTAAAAGTATAGCACCTTATACACAGTGTCATGAAGCTTTTAATGTATATAATATTTTGGAAAGTATTTTTCTTTTAAAATAGAGGTTTAGTCTGAGGGTGTGTCTTAATTGGATTAAAGCCAGCGAGTCTGGGTGCTTTGATGTGTCCTAGTTTTGATATGTAAGAGAGATAGTGTGCATTTGCATTTTTTGAACAGAGCATTCAAGAAGTGGGGTGAAAACTTGATGCCTATCTAGCAGATACCAAGCAATATGTTTATATTACTAATAAAATTGGTACTATGAAAGGTGTTTATTGTTAGGAGAGGCTGGTGATACAATGAGAATTTACATTCAATCAGTGGTGGTAGGTATAACTTCAGCAGTTTTCGGGTGTGCAGAGCAGAGGCAATGTAAGATCAAAGCCTGTAAGCCTACCACTGTGTCTGCAAGGAGCCAAAGTGAAAAGAACCTTATTTTGAATTTGTTTGGTGAAAATGCTATGCCTGGTGTCTGGTTAAGCTCTAGGAATTACTGTTGCCTTAATGGAGATTAGTTTGGGAATTTGTTAAAAATATGATAGTAGTAATTTGTAGCCATGTGTATATATTTTTTTTAATGTGTAAATTAATAAAATGTTTAATGTAAAACCTTGAGAACTGGTGGTCTGATTTCTGAATTTAGAGTTGCATCTCAAATGTAACACTTAAAATTATAGGTTATGACAGTTGTTTAAAGTTTCCCTCTGGGATTTTTAAATAACTCCACTTTAACAACTGCATCGGTCAGAACAACAGTCTGTGCAACTTGATCAACTGATGTCAGTATTGTACTTTGCTAACGTATTGCTATTGTCAATTCAATGATCTGTTTGTAGAGTCATCAGTTAGCCAAACGTACTGGATTTATCTATTACAGTCATTTAGCATCCATTTCTTGTTGAAAAAAAGTACTTATTTTGAGAACCTCCTCATGGATCTATTTCCTATTACTTGCAGATGTCCGTTTTAAGTTCAAAAGTTGCAGCTCAGATATGGTTTAAACTCAGACCTTCTTTGAATTCAAAACGAAATTCAGTCATAACATCTGTCTGAAAGCCAAATAGTGGTTCATGAGTATAATCGGGATATTCCAGGACAAGAATTGCCATTGTAACCGGCTGGCCTGTTTCCAGTATCTACACTCTATTTGCACAGTTAGAGGTACCAGTTATACTGGTCCAGTCAACAACAAGAGCTGTGCGTCATTGTAGCTTCTTGATAAACATCCAAAATTACCAAAAAGGAGGTTCTTGTGCCTTGGCAAAAGACTCAAGGAATGGCGTTTATTGCAGGTGTTTTCTGAATGGATGGTGGATACATGTCATGAATCTGAGATGTGTGCCATCCTAGAGGTTTTCCCTCATTTGCATTTCATTGATGGAAGCTAATTGGAATTTCCAAATGAGTCCACTGCCAATTTCAAGAGTAAAGTGCACCTCACAGTATGGTATCACTAAAACCACGTGTAAATCTGTACTGCTGCTAGGAGGTTTCTGGAGAACTTGCAAGTGCACCTGGATTCTCAGGCACAGTAATGCAGGTGTCTGTGGTGAAGGTGAGGGCAGGCAGACAGGTCCTTCTCCTTCTCAGATAACGGAGAAAGGCAATGGACAATGTTAACACCCACATGGTTTGGATTTGGATTTTCCTGGCCCTGTAAGGGAGGTGCTGGGGTTGGGGGGGTGGTGGTGGTGGTGGTGGTGGGGGGGGGGGGGGGGGGGGGGGGGGCGTGTGTGTTGGCAGAGGAGGGGTAGCCCAGAAAACAGTGGGGAGCTGCATTGGGACAGGGCACCAGCACATTTCCATCTCCGGGCACTAACCCAGGGGTGGGTTCGGAATCAGTCGGCTGTCCACTCCACAAGGATGGGCAGCCAGTGAGTGCAATTAAGGACCCAATTAAGGGCCAATTTGTATTGTCACTGATATGACTGACATTGGGATGCCCCTACCCAGCCCCCACCACCATGTGCAAAGACCACCAGCTGCACTGAGGCAGCCCCTTTGGAGCAAGCGATAGTGCCAGTGGAGCTAGAGGCTCTATGCCCCAAATACAAAGCCGCGGGATGGAAGGCCACAACCCTGACAATGAATTGGCCCGCAAAGGGATTTCTTCTCCAGCCCCTTGACCCTTCTGACTTTGGCCCTCTTTAATTTTTCAAATGTTTTCTAAATAGTTTCTTAGAGCAGCACATTCCAGACCCATAAAGAGACCAGGCTATTCTAGCATTCATACTATTTTGCGGTTAGACTATTTGAAACCTGGCAATGTGCAATGAGGCAGTATTAAATAATGACCTCACAATAAAGGTGCCCTTTGTTAGCAGTGATCACAACATGATTGAATTTCGCTTTCAGTTTGAGGGAGAGAAGAGTGAGTCTAAGACTAGTGTTTTAAACTTAAATAGGGGCAATTATGAGGCTATGAAGATAGGGTTGGCCAAAGTAAACTGCAAAATTAGGTTAAGAGATACGTCAGTAGAGGTTCAGTGACAGACATTTAAGGAAATATTTCATAACACTCAGCAAAGATACATTCCAGTGAGAAAGAAAGACTCTAGGGGAAGGATGCACTTAGTTAGTGGCTAACGAAGGAAGTCAAAGGAAGTTAGGAGAAGTGTACAATTCCACAAAGATTAATAGCAGGTCAGAAGATCAGACAGAATATAAAAAAAAGCAAAGAATGACTTAAAAAAAAGGGAGAAATTAAAGTATGAGAGAAAGCTAGCTAGAAATATAAGAACAGATAGTAAGAGTTTTGGTAGGTATTTAGAAAGGATCATGGTAGCTAAAGTGAGTTTTGGTCCTCTAGAGAATGAATCTGGGAAATTCATAGTGGAAAATGAGGAAATTGCAGATTAATTGAACAGATATTTTACGTCTATCTTCACTGTAGAAGACAGATGTAACATCCCATAAATAATTGTAAATCAAGAGTTGAAAGGGAGGGAGGAACTTAAAACAATTACAATTATCAGGGAAAGGGTACTGATAAAATTATTAGAACTAAAGGCTGACAAGTCCCCAAGTCTTGATGGACTTCATCCTCGGGTCTTAAAAGAAGTGGCTGCTGAGACAGAAGATGCTTTGGTTTTAATTTTCCAAAATTCCTTAGATTCTGGAAAGGTCCCATCAGTTTGGAAAATAATAAATGTAACTCTTCTATTCAAGAAAGGAAGGAGACAGAAAGCAGGAAACTACAGGCCAGTTAGCCTAATACTGCCATAGGAAAAATGCTGGAATCTATTATTAAGGATGATATAGCAGGGGACATAGAAAACCTCAATGCAATGAGGCCAAGTCAACATGGTTTTGGCGAAGGGGAAATCGTGTTTGACTAATTTATTATTTTGAGGAAGTAACAAGCAACGTGGGTAAAGGGGAATCTGTGGATGTGGTTTACTTAAATTTCCGGAAGGCATTTGACAAGGTGCCACATCAAAGGTTACTACACAAAATAAGAGCTCATAGTGTAGGGGCTAACATATTAGCATGTACAGAGGATTAATTAGCTAACAGGAATCAGCGTGTAGGTATAAATGGGTTTTGGGTTGGCAAGTTGCAACAATTGGAGTGCCATAGAGATCAGTGCTGGGGCCTCAACTATTTACAATCTATGTCAATGACTTGGATGAAGTACCCGAATGTATAGTTGCTATTTGCTGATGACACAAAGATTGGTAGGAGAATAAGTTGTGAAGAGGACATAAGGAGTCTCCAAAGGGATATAATTAAGTGAGTGGGCAAAAATTTGGCCAATGGAGTATAATGTGGGAAAATGTGAACGTATCCACTTTGGCAGGAAGAATAGGAAAGCAGCATATTATTTGAATAGAGAGAGATTGCAGAATTCTGAGGTACAGAGGGATCTGGGTGTCCTGGTACATGAATTCCTACAAGTTAGTTTGCAGGTACAGCAAGTGATTAGGAAGGCAAACTAAATGTTGTTATTTATTGCAAGGGGAATGGAATATAAAAGTAAAGGTGTTTTGCTGCAGTTGTATAGGGCGTTGGTGAGACCACATCTAAAGTACTGCATACAATTTTCATCTCATTATTTAAGAAAGGATATAATTGCATTAGAAGCATTGCAGAGAAGGTTCACTCGACTGATTCCTGGGATGAAGGGGTTGTCTTATGAGGAAAAGTTGGATGGGTTGGGCCTATATCCATTGGAATTTCGAAGAATGAGATGTGATCTTATTGAAACGTATAAAATCCTGAGGGACTTGACAGGCTGGATGCTGAAAAGATGTTTCCCTTTGTGGGAGAGACTAGAACTAGGGGACACAGTTTAAAAATAAGGGGCCTCTCATTTAAGATGGAGATGAGGAGAAATATTTTCTCTCATAAGGTTGTTAATGTGTGGGATTCTCTTCCCAGAGAGGCAGGATCATTGAATATTTTTAAGGCTGAGTTAGATAGATTCTTGACTGACAAGTGAGTCAAAGGCTATAGGGGGTTAAGAAGAAAAGTAGAGTTGAGGCCACAATCAGATCAGCCATGATCTTATTGAATGGTGGAGCAGGCTCGAGGAGCCAAGTGGCCTACTCCTGCTCCTAATTTGTATGGTTGTATGTACCCTGAAGTAATGCTATTTTTCTTTCCAATTACACAGTCGTGACAAAGCACGAAAACCACTCTGCTTTTCCTTGTGGTATGGTATTTTGTTCTGTTCATGAAGACTGGTGGCTCTTTGGGAGGTGCCCTAATAAGAATATAAGAACAGGAGTAATCCATTCCTTATGGCCTGCTCCGCCGTATGATCGTGGCTGATCATCTACCTCAACTTCACCATTGCGCACTTATCCCTTAGTATCCAAAAATGTATCTATCTCTGCTTGACTGAGCGTCCACAGGCCTCTGATACACGATGGCTACACGGGTGCTGTTAAGAATAGCCTGAACCTGGGAGGGATGCCTGCCATGGCAGCAAACTCCACGACTCCTTCCTGCTGATTGCTGACATCCATGGGGATAAAACCATTGGGCTTGGGAAAACAGCTGATCCGGGACCTGCTTGGTGCAGACTGGCTAATGTGGCTGGAAAGAGAATTTGGGGCCTTACTCACTCTGCTGGTCACAGTTATTATTCTGCTTCCTGGATAACTGCCTCGGAGGTTTACATTTCACGGCCAGATCGTATCTTAAGATTAACTGAGTGCAAAACCTTATCTCTCTCTTAGGCCCTGGACTACCAGTCATGAGGTTTGACATGAGAAACACTGATATCTGTGTGGGTATCACCTTCACCAAGATGCATTTGAATTAAGGAGCCATGTGCTAATTGCAGCGGTGTGATTATAAAATCAGTCATGCCCCATCCACACAAACCAGATAAAAAATGAGCTCTACAGAGCCCAGCTCACATTTTTGATTTTTTTTTTGGCCTTATTGTATTGTGATATTTTTGACTTTCTTTGTTTCAGATTATTCTCATAGGTAAGTCCTGGATTCCTAAGGCTAGTGAGTGAGAGAGAGAGAGAGAGAGAGTCTTCACACTTCCATATCCAAGTGTGTTCCAAAGTGTTATCAGAATAATGAAGAGTTAAAATAATTTTATATTACTTCAGCTACTGCCTCCACAAAATACTCCGGATCTTCAAACACAATAACATTACATTGAGCTTTATTATATTTCTTCATTATCCCTTTATTCTTTCATGGGATGTGGGCATCCCTGGCAAGGCCAGCATTTGTTGCCCATCCCTAATTGCCCTTGAACTGAGTGGTTTGCTGGGCCATTTCAGAGGGCAGTTAAGAGTCAACCACATTGCTGTGGGTCTGGAGTCACATGTAGGCCAGACTGGGTAAGGATGGCAGATTTCCTTCCTTAAAGGACACTTGTGACCCACATGGGTTTTTAACGACAATTGATAGTTTCATGGTCACTATTACTAAGACTAGTTTTCAATTCCATATTTTATTAATTGAATTTAAATTCCATCAGCTGCCATGGTGGGATTTGAACCAGTGTCTCCAGACCATTAGCCTGGGACTCTGGGTGACTTGTCCAGTGGCTTTACCACTACCCCACCATCTCCCGCTGCTGCCATTTAAATTACTCCACACAAAGCGGTGAGGATTGTGACACCGGGGACGATTTTCTTGACCTCCCCTGAGACCAGTGCTCATAGATCTCTCCATTCGCATCAATACCAGAGGACACCTGGCTGCATCACCTTCAATTCACAAGATGGTGCAACTCTGTGAAAGCCCTATCTGTTGTAAGATGGCCTGCAGACAACAAACAGAGCAGGGACAGCACTTATTGTACAAATGGGTGCCACTGAAACATAAATAAAATTATGGTAACATGGGGCTGGATTTTCCGCTCGGCGTGCAGGTGCGCGCCCTACACACACGAGCGTGAAATAGCGCGCGACGACGTTGGGCGAGCGTCCCGACGGCATCACACACTCGCGTAATATTTCGGTCAGTGGGCGCCCGCGAGAGTCGGCAGCGATTCCCGCCGACAATTAAGAGGGCTGTTGAGCCCATTAATAAACTAACTGAAGTGAATTTTTCCCTGCCCGTCCAACCTTACGGTTAGCGGGCGGGCAAAAAGGTCAAGCGGCCTTTGGATTTCTGAGGAAGCCTCATCCATGGGCGGAGAGTGACACAGTCACACGAGAGGACGTGGTTATCTTAATTTTAAAACCTTTATTTTTAACAGTAGAAATCTTCAGCTCCCTGAGGCAGCTCTGCGCCTTCAGAAAGCTTTCACTGCGCTAACTTCCGTGCTCGCCCTCCTCCCCTGCCGCAACCAGGCAGCTCTGAGTGTGATTCGTGCTGCCTGGCCGTTAATTGGACAGCCGCCGTGAAATCGCAGTCGGGGTCCGATTGCAGGAGGCGGTCAGTTTCGTGGCCGCTCCCAGACCCGCCCGCCAGCCCAACGAGGCAAAAGTCCTGCCCATGATCTTCAGGATTAGCCGGGCAGGTGGCTGAGATTTCACTGGGAGCCAGGGTTCCGTCAAATACAAGGCATCAAAGATGATCCCTGCGTGGACTAGTGCTCCTCTTATCACCACACACCCTAGTGCGCCTTCCACATACCTCCCCCACCCCACCCAGAACCCTTTCATATGACCCACATGAAAGGAAATGTTATGCACTCAAATTGATTTCAAAGTGGTAGCTGTCCAGTAAAAGATAATCATGGCACTTCAGAGAAGCAGCCATGGCATCTTCATTATGCAGCAACTCACAGTGCCTGCACTATTTTGAAGAAGAAACATTAGTCATGGGGAGAACAGGACAAACCTCTGAATCCGTGGCCTTGATCCCACAGTGCGATCTCCCAGTAACAAAGGAATTATTTGAGCTGGAAGCCTGGGCTTTTGTTGGCTTTCCTCAGCTGTCACATCCACCCACTAGAAAATACTGTTCAGACCTGGCACAAGGAAAGATTGTGTGCAGAAGGGCAACGGCTCTTGTGAATTACTTTAAATAATATTTCTCGGGGCTGTGGGTGTCGGTTAGCTCAGTTGGCTGGAGTGCGATGCAGAATGTTTCCAACGGAGCAGATCGAATCCCCGTACAGGCTGTGGTAGTTCATAGAGGTCTACCTCCTTGCCTTGCCCCACGCTTGCAGAATGGTGTCCCTCAAGCTTTATATAACCAATTGTCTCTCTCTCTTTCTCTCTCTACAAGAGAGAGATGCCCGTGGTCCTTTGTGGACAACGGCTAATTGCCAAAAAAAGGTCCTCAGGGTGCGTGCATGTGCCAATTTGCATTTGCAACGTGCCTGACGGGTCCCACAAACTCATCTTTCAAGGTTGTAATTTTTTCTTGCATAGACATGCTCTATTTAAATAAAATTCTCTATTACCGTACGGACTCATTTTAACTGTTAAGGGCTATTTCAACTGAACTTCTGAAATTTGAAATATTAAAACTTAGGGGAGAATCTTCTCCCTGTCGAGGGGGGCTGAACGGGAGTGGGTGTGGGGTGGGCCAATTAAGGCCCGCCCAGCGTGACGCGCACCGGGAAGCGCTCAGCGCTACCTGTGCAGGCGGGGGGGAGGAGGGAAAGTCGGGGCCTGTGCTCTTTCACGCGTGTGTGCCAAAGAGCGCAGGAATCTCCCGGAGACACGGAGCTGCCTCAGGGAGACTATTTTCATTTTTTTTAAAAATGGAAAAAATTATTCAGACATGCCCATTCATGTGACAGTGTCAATGAATTTTAATGAAAAGTTTTAATTGGATTTATAAACACTTCATGAAACCACATCCAGGCCGTGAATGAGGTTTCATGATAACTGCGAAGGCCACCTGGGCTCTTCGCCTGCCCGCCAACCTTAAGGTTGGATGGGCAGCTCGGTTAATTGGTTCAATTGCTATTTAAATGGCCTTAAAGGGCCTTTGACGGTTCGGCGGGCGTGCAGCCGACTCCGGTGCGCCTAACTGAAGGTCGGAATGATGCGCGGAGACGTCGGGACGCATGCCCAACGTCACCGCGCATCATTTTACGCGTCGGTGAGCGGGGCCCCGGCCCCCACACGCTGACCAGAAAATTCAGGCCTTAGTTAAAAAAAAACCATTCGTTTTTGATGTTAATTTGGTCACACTCTATTTACAAATTACATATGTTTTCTGAATATCGTAAAAAGTATAAGCAACTTAAAATGCTTAGGGCTACCCACCACCAGTATCCCGCTGACCGTGATTTTTACTCAGGTTTCTGGACGGACAGCCAAGCCACCTGCTAAAGCCAAGTGGAGGGGAGGGGGCGTCGTAAGAGTCATAGGACCGGTTTTCACAGCCGCAAATCGGGCAGGCTTTGCGCTGACCTAAGATACAGCGTGACGCCATTGGTTAGGCAATCGGGTATCATCCTGCCAGTCTCCGGCAATCCAGAAGGTGAGTGAGCACGGATTTGGAAGCCCGCCCGCCATTTTGAAAATAAAAGCACAATTAACAAGCTACTGAGCTTGTAAAGACCCCACGGGCTGCAATCTCTCACTGCCCACTTCATTTATCGGCGGTCGCTCGGGAAAAGCTTTGGGACTGATGCATGTCCGGTGTGAGGCAGTAGCACAAGTGCGGATGAAAAGGCCTGTAACACGTAGCAGCCAAGTCTGCTGCTGAAGGCGGCAGCGCTTGAATGTTAGTTTACTCTATCTCTTCACTGCTTTTAAGCTGACATAAATAAGGAGAGAGTGTGAAGGCAGGGGAGGGGGGGGGAGTGGGGAGTGGGGGGAGGGGCCTTCGACTTTCGGTTCACAGCCCCACCCCTCTCCTGTCCGATGTCCTGCCCGAGATGCCCAACTGGGCGCAGAGCCTCCCCCATCCCCCCCTTCCCAATGCTAATTGGCTGGCCTTCCCGCCGGGCTGCTTGCTGCTAATTGGCCGGTTGATGCTCGATTTGCCGCGCTGAGACAGCGGGGGCTGGAGACAGCGGGGGCTGGAGCCAGCGGAGCAGGCCCCTTCCCATTCCGCCTTCCTCACCCTGTCGGAAACCGTAAACTCCAACCCCATGGAGTTGCATGTGGCATTGAAGGAGGCCATTCAGCCCATCAAATCTAGGCTTCTTTTTAAACACACGGGTCGTGGTCCGATGACATTATCAGGCCCCAACTGCGATTTTAACTTGGGCGCACGCAGGGAAGTAGATTTTGCACCCAGCTAAAGGGAGTCAGGCCCTGCCAGGAAGACAAAAATGTCGCTTTTACAAAAACGAAAATTTTCTTTCCTTTGTGCGCCGGGTGGAGTAAAACAGTGGCTTCCCCAGAATCTCCTCAACCATACCTCCCAACATGCCGGTGGGCAGCCTACAATTTTACACAAGCCACTGGCTACTTCCCACTCATTACGGACAGGAAGTGGGACAGTGGAATGTTCACGAGCTCCGGGAGTTAGAACAAGTCAGGTCTCAAATTTTCGCCAGCACAAGCCCTCCTCTCCCAAAGGACCAAAACCTTCCCTGAGTTAAAATTGGTCCCAAGGCTAGCTGTTGTAATAAGCTGTGCCTCTGCCAATGCAAGATGGCCATGCAAGATGGCTGCCGGTACCTGTTTGCGGATGTGCACTTGGCCATGAATGCGGAGAACCCTAAGGTAAAAGTAAAATACTGCGGATGCTGGAAATCTGAAACAAAAACAGAAAATGCTGGAACAACTCAGCAGGCCTGGCAGCATCTGTGGAGAGAGAAGCAGAGTTAACAGAGTCCGTATGACCCTTCTTCAGAGCAGGAGGAGCCCAATGTCATCATCTGCAGGGGACACAGCGCTGGCTGGAAGACGTTCACCCGGTTTCTGTGCTCTGCAGCGGACGGGCAGTCTCTCCCCGACATGGGAAGGCTTCTGATTCTGAGGATGTGGATGGGGAGAGAGGGAGGGAGGGAGGGAGGAGGAGGTTTCTGATCTACCCGGTGACAGCCGCAATTCCGTTTGCAGCCCTTAGGCTTGTTTCTCCCAGCACAGCACAGCACATTTAAGCACCCACAGGGCAGGCAGATGATGGTATACAGACTTAATTACCATACCATCCCTTCCACACCACTGAGATATGCCGCTATGACAAGATGGTTGATTGGAAGAAAGGTGCCTTCCCAAAAGAATGGGGGAATAAAGGGCAAGAAAAATGTTAAAGAAATCAAATAAGATGAAGAAACCCGTGGGACCCCTGAGAGATTCTGCTGCAGGTGCTGTAATATGTGCAATTCCAGAGCCGGTGATCCACCGTGCGTGTGCCCTGCTGTGCATTGGCCCCCCTATAGAGATGGCAGCCATGCATATAACTGCCATGCACTGCGTTGGCAGCCATTGTAGTATAAGCTATAAATACACATTCATCCAAGTATTTGTTGTATTCCATGACCAAAGCAGTGTCTGAAAATAAGATCCAAATT
Organism: Cetorhinus maximus; assembly: GCF_964194155.1. Classification (NCBI taxonomy): domain Eukaryota; kingdom Metazoa; phylum Chordata; class Chondrichthyes; order Lamniformes; family Cetorhinidae; genus Cetorhinus; species Cetorhinus maximus. The sequence continues at coordinate 13,103,337 of NC_135882.1, forward strand.
TCAGAGTTGACTTCCAGTGATACTTTTTCATCATAGTTCCTTGTTCCAGGCATTAGTAATGATTAGAGATGCCGATAGTATGATGAAAACATAAGAACATAAGAATTAGGAGTAGGCAATCCAGCCCCTCGAGCCTGCCCCGCCATTCAATACGATCATGGCTGATCTCATTTCGGCCTCAACTCCAATTTCCCACCCTCTCCCCATAACCTTTCAACCTGTTACTAGTTCAAAGTCTGCCTATCTCCTCTTTAAATTTATTCAGGATCCTGGCATCCACTGCACTCTGAGGTAGTGAATTCCACAGATTCACGACTCTTTGAGAAAAGTAATTCCTCCTCATCTGTGATTTAAATCTACCACCCCTTAGCTTAAAACTATGGCCTCTCGTTCTACAATGCCCCACAAGGGGAAACATCCGCTCCACATCTACTTTGTCTATCCCCTTTGGCATCTTATATACCTTAATTAGATCTCCTCTCATCTTTCTAAACTCTAGCGAGTATAGGCCTAAACTATTCAATCTCTCCTCATAAGACAAGCTCTTGTTAAAATTCTAGAATTTAATTAGAACAATCTTTTTCTCCTAATTATATATGCTTGGGGCATTGCGAAATAAAAATTGTGGCCCGCCCAATAATATCTTTGACAATTGTAAAAAGATTTTAAGCCTATAGTAATTTAAAAATATTGGGGGAAAAAAGACAGAAGAACCATTTGAAAGATGTTGACAATAATTTGGAGGGAAGATTTTCAGAATATTCTCCACAAGCAGTTTGGTAAAATATGTCTTCCTGACACATGTCTGACCCCTAAACTTTAAACTTCTGAATAAAGTTACTCCCATTCATGTATTGTGGGCTGTAACCTATACGGCAAGAGGCTCCAACAATCCTGCATAGTTTTCCTCATAAGGTTTCACAGAAATGTTAATTCAATATGCTTTGCATATTAGAAATGTTCTAAATGTTGCTAAAATTATCTGAATTTCATGGTGAGGTACTGATTGGTGACCTCTGATTAGTCACTTGCATTGTCTAACACAGCAGGATAACCATCTGCCACTTTGGCATTAAACAGCAAATGTGAAACCTCTGACTTTTACGAAATGAAAAAGGTTATTGTACGAAATGTTACGGCCATTGTCCCTTTCTCTCCCACCTTTCAGATTTTCCTTAAAACAAAAGCCATGCTGTGTTACAGTCATCCTGTATAAATTAGAGGCAAAAGTTCACTTGTTAGATGACTTTGAGGATTGCTTGAGAGGCCCAAGCACAAAGTAGTTAGTTATTCCGTTCGTAAGAAAAAAACTCACTAGGCTCGACTCTGTCGGATAATAGTTGACACTATTCGTTTGGCCATGGTGACAAAAATATGTCTTGTCCTCTATGCGTTATCCCTCGTTACCTTCCAGTTTTCTTCCCCACCCCCACCCCCCCATCAACTACAACAATTTGTATTTATATAGCACCTTTAACACAATAAAGGTGATTCACTGGAGCAGCATAAAACAAAATATGACACCAAGCCACAAAAGGAGATATTAGGTCGGACTGCCAAAGGTTTGGTCAAAGCAGTAGGTTTTAAGGAGTCTCTTAAAGGAGGAAAGCGAAGTCGAGCGGAAGGTAGGGGATTCCAGATCTAAGGCCTAGGCAGCTGAAGGCACGGACACCAATGGTGGAGCAATTAAAATTGGGGTTGCTGAAGAGGACAGAATTAGGAGATTTTCTTTTATTCGTTCATGGGATGTGGGCATCACTGGCTAGGCCAGCATTTATTACCCATCCCGAATTGACCTTGTTCAGAGGGCATTTAAGACTCAACCGCATTGCTGTGGGCCTGGAGTCATGACAGCAGAGTTCCTTCCCTAAAGGAAGGGAAATTAATTCCCTAAAGGGCATTAGAGAACCAGATGGGTTTTTATGACAATGGTTTCATGGTCATCACCAGACTTTTAATTCCAGATCTGCCGTAGTGGGATTTGAACCTGGGTCCCCAGTGCAATACCCTGGGTCCCTGGATTACTAGTCCAGTGACAATACCACCATTCGCGCCATCGTGATATTTCAGTGGGAGGACGCGTAACAATCTCTGGTGTGCACCCGCCATTAACTAACGGGCTACTTAAGGCCCTTGAGCCAGTAATTGACGCCTATTTTTTGGGGCCCGTGCGATCTTCAGGTCATCGCACGGGCGCAATGGGCAGGCGGGTAGGAGGCATTTGTATAAACCTCATCCATGGGCGGGATAAGAGGGATAAGTGGGGTCAGAGTGTTATTTGTCAGATATTTAATTCTGAAAGTTACTGCTACTTGCCTGTGTGAGCAGGAATACTTCAAAACTCTTCACAGCTGCTTGGACAGGAGTAACAGCCCTCAGGTCAGGACTCTACAGTAAAGATCATTCCCTTAGCCTGGGAATGGGAGCTGAACTCTCCGCTGGAGGGACCTCCTTTGAGGAGGGAGGGCCAGAAGGGGGAGGAGGACAGGAGTCCACATTCAGCCTCCAGGGGAGCCACGTTTGAGAGGAGAGGCGCAGGCCCAAAGGGAGCAAGGCCAACAGGAAGTCAAAGGTGGAAGGGGCCGCAGAAGATGCCACTATCCTGCTGCCAGGGTATACAGGCGGTGAAGCAGCTACCTCAATATGTCTGAGGTTCAGTGTCGAAGGAGACGCCATCTCTCAAGGGAGACAGTGACCTCCATTTGTCAGATGATAGGCCCTGAGTGTGGGTGGGCACCCTATGCCAGTGGCATTGAAAGTCATGGCTGCTGTCTTCTATGCCTCCAGCTCTTTCCAGGGGTCAGTGGGTGATCTTTGCGGAGTCTCCCAGTCAGCTGTCCACACTTGTGTCAAGCAGGTTACAGACGCTCTGTTCAGGCGTGCATTGACTTTCATCCACTACCGTTGGGACATTACCGGTTAGGAACATTAACTATGTGCTTTGCCAATAAAGCTCAGTGACAAACAAGTAACTCATAACAAAATGGGTTCCCAACCACCTGCAGAAGTAAGGAATCACCCAGAGCTATGTTCACATATAAACATTTAATGAATTAACAAAATAAAGCAGAAAAGAAACTCAATGCAAAGGTGTTCAGCATCACACCAACTTGTCATCAACTAATAGCGGCACAACATAAAACCACTAGTGAGAAAACTGTGTGTGCCTAAGGTGTCTTAAGTTTACGTTTCTATGTGCTACGTCTAGCTGTTCCTCCCTCGCTGGGAGTGGCATCTGAGACAGTCTGCTCACTGTGCTGTCCTGTTGGTTTCGATGACCTTGGCGGGTGTCCTCTGGCCCGTGGAGCCTTTGATGGCCCCGCCTGGGAGGGAGCTGCCAGTTCCACAGCTGGCATCTCCCCAGTCATCGCAGCCTCATCGGAACCCACAGTCACTGGCAGAGGGGCGGATGAGCTGCTACCCTCACCCGGAGCGCCCTGAGAGGAGCCCGCAGAGATGACAGGCAGCTGCTGCGCCAACGTAAGGTCACTTCGGACCTCCCTGCTCACCGTAGATGGATGGGCACTGAGCTGGGATACTTAGTGCCCTACCCATCTCTCACATTGGCACTGACCAGCTGAGGTCAATGCCGCTGTGAGGGCTTGCTGGTCCGTGCGCAACCCCAGGAGGCCCTGATTGTTCTCCTGGAGGAGCCTCTACAAGAATCACCACTCTCCATGGAGGAAGCATGAGGCTCATTGCATCGGTGATGCTCTGCGTGGGGTCCTCCAGCACGGGCACCATGCCACGCATAGCCTCATGTATCTCCGCCAGATCGTCCCGCACACCCTGCTGCACTTCCAGCGCTCGCTGTCTCACGGACGACTCCAGAGGCACATCGTCAGGCACCGACAGAGCATGTGCCTGGTCCCCTGCAGTACTCCAATTGCCGGCGCCCTGGGCATTCTCTGTCTCCGCCTGCACCTCAAGCGAGTGTGAAGTGCCTTCACCGCTGTGCCCTGAGACACTAGCCAACGATCTAATTCCCACCGAGGTGCTAGTATCTGCGCTGGTGCCTGCCTGGCTGAGAAGGTGTGACGCTGGTAAGTGGATTTCCTCTGGACCCTCAGGTGCGAGAGGTGGCCCCTCTGCCTCCTCCTCCCGGCTCTGCTCCGGTGATGCTGAAAGGAAGGACGAGGACGTTTGATTAGTTAAAGTGGAGACAATGTCAATGTGCATGCCTGGCCCCTGGATCAGTATGCACTCATCCTTCCATAATCAATGGTCAACCCATGTTGGAAGCTTCAATCACTAAACATTCAGCAATGGGATGGCTGTGCGGGAGGAGGGAGAGTTGGGTCCAGTGTCCCTTCGTGCAGGCATGCGAAAGAGCGCTTCAGTCTCCCAGAGGCACGGAGCTGTCTCAGGGAGATTGAAGCGCTTTTTAAAAAAATAAATAAATACAATAAAAATTTAATAAAACATGTCCCCTCAGGAGTCAGTGTGGAGGTAGAGTTGGAGTTGAAAGCACACATGTAGTTGCCGCTGAGTACATTGTAAATAAGCTTAATGTTTCCACCCAAGAAGTGTCTGCGGATCAACTCTATCATTAATAGCACAACTCCGCCACCCCACAACACTCTCTTTCTTCCAAAGCTATGCTGGCTGCTGCCAAACATTTTTGTGCTTTAAAAAAAGGGAAGATTGACAGCGTTTCAATGGCGAGGAACACAAAGAGCAATCACACAAGAGAATGAGTATTAAGTTTAGATCCATTCTTAATATGTAAACTGTTGTAAACTACTGTCATTGCAATCCCTTTGTGAAACTTTTCAATCAATTTTGAACAACTGTCTTCCTAACTGCAAGACGCAGAGCACAATCCAAAAACTTCTAATTCATAGTCGTTTGGTAGTACAGAGCTTGAGTATTGCTTAAAAAAAGAGATGAAGCTTTTCATCTTGCACTCATCAGGATACTTCGCAAGATTACCAATATAAGGGGAAAACAACAACTATTTACTCTATGAGAAGAAAGTGCTGATTGCTTGGCCAGTGGCCTCGAATTGATAGAGGCATTGCCATGGGGAATGCACCAATTGATGGTGACTGACAGTTAACTGTTGAGCATTGTTTGAAATTTAAACCAGGCAGCTTGACCCCGATTGGTCAAGGCATTGCCCTGAGAAATGAGTCAGAGAACAGCTGTCTCTTATTTTGTTTAGCTGAAACAGGCATAATGTTTCCCCTTATATCAGTATTCTTGCTAAGTGTCCTAATGAGTGCAAGACGAAAAGCTTCCACATGTACCTATTTTTGGCAAAACTTCTAATTAATGCTTTCATTTTCTTTTACTGCCACCCGTTTGTCAGATACATTTTAAATAATGTATAATTCAAGACAATTTTATTAGTCATTTTAATCGATAATGGACAGGATTCCTAAAGTCACGGACCTTTTGCTGGTCCGTCAAATTTTCTGTCCCACTCACGACGATTCCCGTGGCAGGTGGGACCGGAAAATTTAGGCCAGTGTTTTAATAGATAAAGCAAGAAGGACCTGATGCGCTTTTAAGTTTTTATTAATTTGTTATGATAACTCCAGCATTTAAACAACTTCAAAAGTTGGCAATGACCTGTCTGAAACATCTAGTTTACTAAAATGTATAGGTTATTAATTGAGGCAGCAATTTGTAGGATTACTTGCAAAAGTGACCACTTCGTTGTGCTTCAATTTCTAAATTGCAAACTATTTCTCACATGGTACCAATGAACTTCACATTGAAGTGGTATATCAGTTCGGAATTATCGGCAGAACATAGCTCAGGAAAAAAAATGAAATCCAAAATAGGATTGAGGCCTCCAAGCAAAGAGATAACAGATCTTTTCTTCTGTAGAATTTAAATTTTGTCAGTATAAAAAGTTCAGAGCCATAATGTTTTACTAACAATATCAAGTAAAAAGTAGCTTTCCAATAGTTCAAGAGACTTAGATTGAAATTAACGTGAAAAGTGCTTAAACAAAAGTCATGTGGTTTCCCACAACCTTGCCTTAATCCATGTTGAAGCTTAGAATGTGAGGGCCATGTCTTGCACTCTGTGTTAGTATTACAAAATGAAAATGAGAGGAAATTGGCGAGCAAGACCGACAGAAAGCAATAATAACAAATCTGTTTACCTTTGTCCAGAACTGTTTAGTGCTTGTTGAAGGCCAATCATGAAAAATTCTATCAGAATAAGTTGAACGTAAAGAAAACAAAGGTTTTGGGGGGAGGTCAGCAGCAAGGGCACGAGGTGGCTCTCAGGGGACCCCGCTTCCCAGTGCCAGGTCCCTCGATTAGGTACTGAGTGCCTTTGAATAAGGGACCCTTCCCCCCACCCCGGGGGCCCACGAGCAAACACGCCAGGGTGAGCTCCCTGCTCACTGCGGGGTTAATTGCCCACTCAAGGGCCTCAATCAGCGGGTGGGATCCCCACCTGCCACCCTACCGCCTGATTAAATGCTCCCCCACCACCAAACCTGCTACGGGGAGAGGGCATTAAATTCCACCCATTATCTTATCTTGTCTGCCATTCCTCTAGAAATGAACTCTTGTATTTTGGTTCCGTTCTTTATGGCCTTATCAACGTATGTTGCTACTTTTAGCAATTTGTCTACCTGTAATTTTTGATCTGTTTGCTGCTCTACCCTATTTCAGTTTCTTACCTTCCAAGGAGAAACTGGCCCCCTTACTCCTGATACTACGATGGGCCGCTTTATACTCCGCCAAATTGAATTTAACTTGCTATTTACCCGCCCACTCTGCAAGCATGTGTTGCCTCAGTAAAAGAAACAGGTGACATTTATATATCACCTTTCTGCATCTGCAAGACATTCCAAAGTGCTTCACAACCAATCAATTACTTTTGAAGTACAACCATTGTTTTTACGTAAGCAAATTTCGAGGTCGGGTAAATGTATACATCAAGGTCGCACAAACAGCGAATGAGATGAATGATCAGTTAATCTGTTTATGGTGGTGACGTTGAGGGGGGAATATTGACCAAGCCATCTAGAGAACTGCCTGCTCTCCAAGTTGTGCTGGGATCTTTTACATTCACCTGAGCAGTCAGAGCTTTCAAAGATACCTTTGGAAACATACCTCTTCCTTCACTGAAGTGTCATGCTGGATAATGTGCCAAAACCCTGGTGTTTAAACTACAATCTTCTAACCGAAAGGTGAAAGCGGCAAGGGAGGCAGGCAAAGAGTGATTTTTATTGTTATTTAATAGAACTGAAGTGACAAGGTCATGAGCACTCATTATAAACAGAGAGAGTGGGGGTTTCTCACTGCATATTATTTTGTCAGGTGCTATGCTACAAATCGTACGATTCAAACAGATGTACAGGAACTTTGCCAGAGAGAAAAAAGCTGTTTATTCAAAAAGATGCATTATATTAAAATATTACGGACATTTGTTTTAATAGTTAAGTCAGTATTTTAATAGCTGACAGAATGCTGACTCTCTATAACTTACACTGCTTTCATCAGCCACTTACTCCTTCTGTTCAATTAAACTGAATTTTGAAAATTCATTACCAAGCCTGCCAAAAGCAGTAGCAATTATGAAATATTATATCCTGGCTATTTCAGCCAAATAATGACTAGAACGTATGCCTACAGGAAGTCAATAGATCACTAACTGCTGAATGTTTTCCCCAATGACTATGAATGTGGGGGAAGATTGCTGATCAAACCATTTACTGTACATGGGGAGGGGGCGGGGGGAGGAATTTTAACCCTACCTGCTGGGCAGGACAGGGCAGAAAAGTAGTCAAAAATGTGATGATTGTCTTATCTGACAATGTCTCACCCGGATGCTGCTGTTGCCACTTCTTTTTCGACAAAAGCGTTTTCAGGATAGGCGGCTAGTCTGACCACCCAAAGCCAGTGGGGGGTCCTTCTTTACAAATGCAGACTGAGTCAGATGATGGCGCTTAATCCAACCTTAACTCAAGCTTGAGCAGGGAAGCTTTCCCACCAGTCGAAGGCCTGCCAGAAGAAGATCAGAGTCCGACAAGGTCATTCAAGCTAAAACGTTTTTTACTTTCCCTCGTGGGGCCGCAAGGAGCAAAAGCTCAACTCCATACACCCGACCCTCAGTGAAAGGACAAAAACTGAGTTGATCTCTGGTATTGTTCAAAAATTAGGACTGGGGTTAAATAAATGTATGAATATTTATTCTGTTCTCATTTTTTTGCAATGGGTAGGTAGAGTGTCCAATGAGAAGGTGTGTAGGCCTTAGGTAAATTAAAAGTAATTTTAAACTCTAGGCTCCTGCCATAGTATGGGCAACAATCCATTCATTTTTCTTTTTAATTAGGCAACTTTATTTATTTCCCTTTCTCTCTCCCTTGCTGAAAATGATCCATGAGGTACAGTTTCATCATCATGATTGGCGGCCCACTAAGGACTGGAATTGTTAAATATAGCAATGGATTGGTGATAAACCAGCCCTTTGCTTTGATCTGTAGGCCACGAGTAGACTTTTCAAATTTTGCTTCCCTTAGTAAAAAGCCATTTTGCCATTGTGGAGGTGATGTGTTCGAATGGTGAGCTATTGGAACCACAGGAGTCTCTCTCCAGATGACACTGGACAGTAAATAATTCCCCTGTGCATACAGTCAACACTTTACCACCAGACCCAGCTACAATCTCTACTGGTGCTGGTATAAATAACTGTAAACAGAAATTGTACATTTTCAGAGAGACACCTTGTCAGGTCTTTCAAAGAGAACATTGACCACTCCATTGACTGTCATTGTGGGTTCATTAAATGTCAATAAAGTTGAGTGCCATCCCTACCAATTCAAGGTGCTGATATTGCATTCCAGTATTGGATGGTACTAGCCTGGTACTAGTCCCAACAACAGTATCAGTATGACAATGGTGCTCTGGAATTCATTCCATTTACAATGCAGGGCCGTACAGAAGGAGAAACAACAAGGCACGTGTGATCTTGAGCACGTATGGTTGTTTAAAAAAACGCAACTGCAACTGTAATTTTCTTCCTTGAGGCAGAATGTCCATAATGCCAGCCTAAACATCGCACATTGCACATTGCCTGTGGTCAAAACTTGTTAATGACAAGTTTGCAATTGATTTCTGTAGCCTCGGGAAAAAGCTACTTCTCAGGGTTGCCACTAGCAACAAGAAAGTGAATTCAAATTAACAGTTCACCACTAAGGGGAAAATATGTCTCATTCCAATTCTTAAAAGTGGTTCACTACAGTTAATAATGCTAGGGCTGAAATTCCATTGTATACTAATTTTCTTGCACTTGTTAACATCCCTGTGTAACAATTCCACTTTGACCAAGCTCATAGCCCAGAGTTTATGTTTGAAGAATGTGGGCACTCCTGCTGGCATTATGAATACTTTTAATATGTACCCACTGGGAGCTTTCTCCTGAGAGTTGGATTCACAACTAGGTAGTTGTGATTAAATACCATGGCGACTGACTTAAAAGCAGCCTGAAGAAAGGTTTGCTCTCGATGGAGATCAAGTTGACAACCTAATAGGAGCTTTGGTGAATTTTGCATGGATGATTGCAATTTTCAAATGAAATCCAGAATGGAAAAGAATAAACACTTTATCACATTTTCACACGCAGAAATAATTTAATGCCACTAGTACTTGGGAATCCTGATGATTAATAATAAACATGTGTTCCTCAAGAGGCTTGGTTTGGATGTCATGACACTGCTGTTTTCCCCACATATGCATTAAATTATACAATTCTGTGTGATTTAATGTCTAATAGCTATATTTTTCTAAAGGGATGTTATGTGTATTTGTCCTGAGCTTAGGCAATAATTGCTGGATTACTGTAATTGCATCTGCATCATTCGAGGACCTTAAAATGCTGGGACTCTCTACCTCCCAGATCTATCTTCCCCTACTTCACTCTTGCAATCCTTAGGTTTTAAAAGTCACAGTGTGCCATCTTTCCGAAATGTAGTTTCCTGAATTGCCTTAAATTCTGTTTTAACTTCATTGCTGATATAATCCTGCACTGAGAGCCTTCATCATGGTTTCTCAATTGGAAAACAAATAAATATCATTAACTATGGATGAGATTGCAGTAATAAAACAATGACAGCAAAAATTCTTCAAAAATAAAAGGGCCGCTACAAATATCATGGCTAAAGTAGAAATCCGAATTCAGATAGAAGAGAGAGTGCAATTGCTTTAGAGTCAGCGGTTGTCAGTAGGAAACTTTGGGGAGAATTTTCTGAATGTTGGGCGGGCTGGTTGGGAACGAGTGCGGAGCCGATCGCCGCCATTTTACATGGGCGGGCCAATTAAGGCACTCAGCACAACTATCCGAGCGGCGGGTAAGAGGGAGAGTCGGAGCCTGTTCTGTTTCACTCTTAAACCTTAAATTTTGTTGGTTAACGAGACAGACTGTCAGTCTCATTGTTCACCAGAGTCCAACCATTTTTAGGGCATTTTTTTTTGCTGTAAGGTGCAGGAAAATCTCTAACTAACTGGGCACATGGCAAATTATTCCACTCTGGTCAATTCAGCCCATGGCCGCACTTAAACATTGATGGGCCAAAAATATGTTGTGGCAGGGCATCTAATGGCATGTGTTCAACTTGCCCCCAATCCCACACCCTTCAGCCTAAAATATTTTCCCACAAAGCTGCTGAAAGTGCAAGTTGTTAATGGTGCAGTGACAAAAACAGAGCATCTGGGACCTGACTGAACAAGGCAACCAACAGAGAAACAAAGAGAGGAAAGATAAAGATTGGATTAAGGGAGAGAGAGTAAAAAAAGGGACAGAAAGAAAAAATAGTAGAAGAAATTTAAAAGGTAATATTTTTTAAACTCACCTCGCAAAAAGTCACAACCTGAAGGAATGAAACTCCACACTTGTTCACTTTTAGAAGACAGGGTTTTCCATTTTGGGTCAGGACCCCAACGTTGGGGTCAAATGTGGGTGCTGACATCAATTTTGCTTGGGTTAGCCGATTAGTGGCCAAAGAGTGTACTCACTGTACAATAAGTATGGTGGGTGGATTTTCAAAGCTCGAGGGTCAATAGGAGGTCTCCAGCATGGAAGAAACTGCAGCCTGCCATTGCATCCATCTTGAAGCGCCTTTTCAGCATTTAAAAATTAAAAATATTTGAAATTAAAAGATGGCCACAGATGCCAGACTACCCACTGTGGAGGGAAGATACCTCCACAGGATGGCCTGTGGCCACAGCTGTAAGCAAGTAGGCCCTTAGGGCGGGGGGGATGGCTTCAAGGACATCATGGAGCGCTGGCCCTGTGGTCTGCCACAGGGAGGCCGCCTCCAGGCATCTGCCGTGCTCCTGTTAGGGGGAAAACTCCAGTTGGCCTCTGAACGATGTCCTTAATTGGCCTTTTAACTACCTTAACATGTTACCTGCTGCTTGCGCATTCTACGCTCGATCTGGCCTTCCTGAAAATGGATGGTGCTGGCGAACTGGCACACCGGCTAACAGTGTGAAATTACGTGCCCATCTGTATCAGTTCCTGACCCGACCAGCTTCCGAAAATCCTGTCCAGTGTTGTTGATTCAGGCATAAAAACTTATTAAGCTACTTATGCCTGTAATGATAAAGATTTAACTTTGTCATGTGTTTAATGTCCAAGCACAGCAAATTCCTTAAAAAAAAAGGGGGCCTATGACAAGATGCCGTTTTCGTAAAGCTAAGAGTAGAGTGGTACAACTCCGGCAACAAACTCTGGATATTCACATTTAACCGCACATCTGCCCCTCACCTGAAGTTACTGTAGCATTTACCCATAAACAGCAGGAAGCACCATTCGCCTGGGCATTATTTTGACAGCAAATTCTGGCCGATCGTTTTGTGGCTTTTTTTTAAATAGCATTTCAGTCAACAGCATCCACTATTTATAAAAGTGAAAAATCAATTTTCCGTAAACTCAACATATGGCAATAGCAATTCTTAGTGAAAGTGCGTTTTTCATTCAAATCATGTGGATTTATAAACCGACTGATAGTTAGGTCTCATTACTCAGCAGTATCCAGTAACCCCAAACCTTTCATAAATGTCACTGTTGACATTAACTGAAATTTATGATTCACAGGAAATTTAACAGAGGTAATTCTTTTTATACAATACAGTATTAACAATAGTTATATTGATGTGATGAGTGGGATAACTTATGAATGTCCCTATGGGTGCCACATTTCACTGATGAAGCAGTATTAAGTTAAATGTTTATTCTTATCCAAATTTTATCTTATCCAAATGAAATTTTAACTTTATACACACAGCACACTATAATACAAACTGCAGTAGTTCCCAATTAACATTATACCACAGCCCTGTGAAAACCTCCTGGAGTGGGAAGCAGATAAGGTAGGGTGGGGATGGGGGCTCTGTGTTAATTTTTAAAATTCATTCATGGGATGTGGGCTTCGCTGGCTGGGCCAGCATTTATTGCCCATCCCTAGTTGCCCTTGAGAAGGTGATGGTGCGCTGCCTTCTTGAACTGCTATAGTCCATGTGGTGTAGATACACCCACAGTGCTGTTAGGAAAGGAGTTCCAGGATCTTGACCCAGCGACAGTGAAGGAACGGCGATATATTTCCAAGTCAGGATGGTGAGTGAGTTGGAGGGGAACCTCCAGGTGGTGGTGCTCCCATCTATCTGCTGCCCTTGACCTTCTAGGTGGTAGTGGTTGCGGGTTTGGAAGGTGCTGTCGAAGAAGCCTTGGTGAATTGATTGTATATATCTGAGCTATTTTCTTAAAATTAATTTTAAGTGTGCTGTTTACACCAAAGGCATTCAGTTGCTCTGCAATCAATTGCTGGCCTTTAGAAAGAAAATCTCCACAAATACTACAAGGATCCTCTGGTCTGCTAGTGTGCCTTTGCACATGGCCCTGTTTCACGCTGAGTGCATAGCTAGGGAAGCAGAAGTGGTAGGAATTTGATGGATAAAATCATTCTGCCAGTCCCATTTCATCCCGCAATGTTCATACGCGTAGGTGACCTGGAACAAGAAACATCTGCCCACAGGGCTGGCAGAGCTTAGATCATGTTTTGTGGTTTAACTTGTGGCCTAATCTATACTGGGAAGGTTTCTCTTTACTCATGAGTGACTTAGGTCTAACTCAGGTAGGTTTCTTCAAAATTACTTTATTTACACGACATACATGATAAGCTTCTAGGTAAGTACATCTCTCTTTTGTACAGGCTATTCCCTCTTTCTAACAGTCTCTAGCACATGGCTGCTGATCTCACTGTTACATCATCATACACAACACTATCTCATTACCATAATTATTAACCCATTATGCTACAGATCAGACAAAGAGAAAAAGGAGACCCACCATAACTGGGTCCTGCCCCGATTGATGCAATTTTCTTACAACTGCAGAGCCCCTTGCATATTCAAAGATACAAATCCTTCTCTATTTGAACGTCAATTTTCTCTGATTCCTGAAGTCTGACTATAGTTACATTCAGTTTGATTTGCAGAGGAGAGATATTCTGATGAATTCACCTTGTGGTAATGGTGCCAAACATGCAAAGCCGACTGATAACCACTAATGGCAAAAGTCTACCACATCTTCAGTGACACACAGTGTAAGTACTGTTGGGGGTAAAGGTATTGACTGACCTATGCCTCATTTCCAATATCACAGGATTGATTAAAAAGGTACATTTTCCTCCCTTCATCCTGCCTTTCGATATTATCACGGGGGAAGGAGTCTTGCTTGTCTACGGGGTCAGAGCTACCTATACGAGAGGTCAGTGGGGCATTGTACAGTGTGCAGTCAGTTTAATGCAATGGGTAATAACCGTGGCAGCTCACTTAACTATTTTCCACTGGCGACCAACCTTTTCTGAGTTCCTGGATGGGATTGTCATCCCTCTCCACCAGCGTGAGTCATGGCGGGCAGAGGCGGACAATCACACGGGAACTGTAAAATCAGTTTCCAGATGGCGGGACCTTGCGATCCCCCCCCACCCGGCTAATCATCTTCCCCCAAGACCGGCACGATTTCACGCCAATCCAGACCAACATGGCGTGCACATGTCGGGACTAATCTGAATGAAAGCCTGGGGCAGCTTGCGGAGAGTGGAAGAGATGGAGGCCTCCAGCGACCTTGGACCCTGGAAGACCACGTGCAGCAGTGACTAGGTGGAGCATCTATCACATGGATTATTGAGCTGCAGGTGAACAGCTCAATGAGGTACTGTTTGGCGGCTATGGTCTGTGTTGAGGGGGGCACGGTAGATGGGGATGGGGGCAATCAAGAGGCGGGGCGAGTCTGCAGGCCGAGAGTGGGGGCGGGGGAGGTTGTGGGTGGTGGGGGAAAGTAGGATGCAGTGGGGATCAGGGAATGGGTGAGGTGGTTTAAGGAGAGGGATGGTGGGAAGGGCTGTGTTGCAGTATGGGCAGTGAGGGGGTGTGCAGGTGAGTACGGAAGTAGCAGTGGGGAGTAATTGGGCGGGGAAGAGGCTCAGAGAGAGAGATCTGTGCTGTCAATGGATGAGTCCTGGGGGACATACTGTGGGAATTGGTGAGAGGAAAGGATGGTGAGGGTTAAAGAGGGCAGCTGGAGTTGGTAAGGTGGGAGGGTGAGGGTACAGCGATGACGGGTGAAAAGACGCTGAGGGTTGTTGGAGGGGATACGGAGGTAAAAGCAGATTCTGGAGGTCAGCAGAATGAGGGGGAGCAGATCTACTGTCATGGGGGTGGGCTCCTCGGGAATGTGGACATTCACCTGCACGGGACGGGCTGGGCGGTGGGGTCAATGGTTATGGGGGGTGGGGGGGTGGGGGGGGGGGGGGTGGGGGGGTTGTGGACCACAGGGCAAGGGGTAAAGGTATTGGGCTGCACTTCGAATGTAACATGAACCATGGCCACTCGCAACCATCCAGAGCCTCATGGTAGAGATCTCGAGATGCTGAATGGGAATTGGCTCATCGGGGGTGGGTGGAGCTGCAGGTCATAACAACTGGATAAATGAAGGGGAACCCCAGTATGTAGTACTCACAATGCTAGGACATTGGAATAGATGAATGCGTGAAGTGCAAATGATCAGCTTGCATGGGAGGTTTCTTGCACATTGCTCGCAGGGGCCCTGGCAAATACCTTGCTCCCCCCGCATGTGCATGATTCTGGAGGACATAGACCCAGCCTGGGGTGACCCCTGAAGATGGAGGCACAGGCTTATTAGTAAGAATTGCAATGAAGCCACATCAGACCTGATTAAAGTGAAATTGTAATCCATTTACAAAGCTGTATGAGCGTTAAACAATTATAGTGCACCCATGTGAAATCAGAACTTCTAGATTTTGCATACCTTGGCATTGCGTCTAGGTGCTCCCCCAACCTCTGCAGCAGGGGTGGGGGGTAGCCTGCTCACCACTATGCCCTGTTGTCCTTGATGACTTTGGCAGGCATCCTCTGTGTCCGCGAGGCCTGGAGGGTCGGAAGCTTACTTTGGGGGCTCCTGCTTCGGTGTAACTGCACCCTCTCCACTCAGAGGCCGAGACTGAGGGGATTGCGAAGGGCTGCACACCCTCCGGGTGTCCTGGGTGGAAGTCTCAGTGGTGTCTGCCAGCCACTCCTCTTCTCTTTGTGTGCCCGAGGGCCCCTGCCTGACTTCTTGAGGGGAAGGGGCGCCTGGATGGAGGTCAAGGTGCCCTGTCACCATCCCATGTAGCCACTGTGAAGTCTTGCCCATGGATACTACAATGGAATGCATGTCTGCGCACATCTCCAGCAGAAACTGGGCGTTCTGCTGAACAAGGGTCTCCATGGCCTCCACCACCTTCTCCATGGAGACCCACTGCGCGCACAGGTCAGTACCACTTCATCTGAGAACAGGCAGGCAGGCTCCTCCACCTCACGGTCCATTCTGTTGAGGGCCTCTGACATCTCTGCCTGATGATTCCCCGCCTCCTGCTGCATGTCAATCATCCTGTGTAGGATCGCTCTCAGAGACTCGTCATCTGACTTGGACTTTGCAGGGGCCTCTTCCTCCGCAGTCCTCCGAGTGCCAGTGAGCTTGACCGTCCCTGCCTCCTCCTGCCATGTGGTGACCACCAGAGTGTGACAACCTGCCTGAACTAACTCTTGATTCCACCAAGGTGTGTGTCCCTGGTCTGGTGCAGGTGACAGCTCTACAGGTGAAACGTCTTGTTCTCTCTCATCTGCGGGCTGCCGGAGGTGGTGCACTTGGGCTCAGGGTCTGGTCTCACCCTCTTCTTGGTGGCACCTGCAATTGCGAGAGGAGAGTGTAGGTGACTGCATGGGCTGCCTCCAACATGGCACCACGCATGAGCCTTAGGTTTCTAAGTACAGATATTAAGCTTTGTTCCTTAGGCTGGATGCCAACCTCGCCATCTCCACATGCCCCGTCCTGATCTGCCCCTGCCAGCTCGGTAGCCCGCTCTTCATGAAGCGCCAGGTGTCGGAGTATAGCCATGTCCCCTCCCATCCTCTCTCTCTCTCGCACTTGATGTGTATCAATTTGTCTTGCACAAGGAGAGAAAATGCTTTGAGAGCACTTGCCATATGGATGCCGAACACATGCTGCCAGTCGACAGCAGTAACGCTCTGGCTAGTGTATGCCATGTGAAAGCTCCACTGCATCTAGACCACCAGGGTTCTGTGGCAGCACCCTCCAGAGCAGTGAGCTCATGCGCATAGAAGGAATGGACATGAGGAGGCAGAGGCATAGCCACTGCTGCACTTGCTGGTGTCCTCTACGCCAGATCCCCCCCACCCGCCTTCCACAAAATGAGTTCCCTGTGTGGCAGGGTCAGAGACTCGCAGTCGCCCCTGTACCTGCAGACTAGATGGACGGCAGTATGACAATAAGACCTCAGCGCTTCACGTTGAGGTCTTTATGCAAGGGCAGCACCGATGGTTGCCTGTCCTCTGAGGCCCTTCACCCAGTTCCCACTTTGTGAGGTGAGTTGGAGCAGTTGAGGGTTCACTTACCCTGGCGGAGCAGATGAGGTCATTGCTTCTTTTCCTGCACTGCAGGCCTGTCCACTGTTGTGTGCTGTTCCCATGCAGGGTCGGTCAGACAGATGTGCTTCCTCTCTCCCTCCCTGAGGTGCAGGACGTCCCTCCTCTCCTCCACTGCATTCAGCAGTACCTCCAGGGACGTGTCACTAAATCTGGGTGCCTGTGCAGCTTGCTGTCTCCGGGCCATTTCCTACACCGCTGTTCAGATCCGGCAAGAGCACCAGCTGCCTGGGCGCCTTTTAAATATGGCATCGGGATACGACGGTGGGGTGCGGGACATCCTGCCCGCCCCATCACGTAAAATGTCAGAAAACCCCCGGCTGCATAATTAATGAGCCCAGCATCGTGCGATTTGGCGTGATTTCCTGCTGAGCTCCGCGGAGGGAAATGCTCCCACTTTCCTCCCCCCGGCCACGGGACTTAGGCCCAGAGTGGAAAATCCCGACCCCGGTTTAATTGTTACTTGGTCAGGAAAACACTCACTTTGGGAAGTTTCAGGCTGAAGATCAAAATCTAGCTTCTTTTTTGAAGACTGTTTTGTATTCTCTAACAAAGCGTGACATCTGGCCGTTGACGTCTAAACAGTGACATACGCACGCTGAATGCAATGTTTTTCTAGGTGTACACGCAATTATTTACATAAATATTCTAAAAAGTACTTAACTGGGGTCATGGGACATGGGAGTCAGGGGGGTGCAGGAGTCTGAGGAGGGGGAGAGAGTTTGAGGGGTGTTGTAATATCTGGGAGCACTGGAAAAGGGGTCCTGTGCTTGGGCATGGTGGGAGACATATCCTAAGGAGTTGCTTACGCTGTTTCACTTGGCTTTCTCCCTAACTTCCGCCAAAATTATAGCAGGAGATCCCCCAAGGAAATTCCAGACACCTTGCCCAGTTGAAGAATCAAATACTTGGGAACAGAGCAGAGGTTGATATTTAACGTTTCGGCAGGGCAGTGTAAATTAGGCATAAGACATCCAGACAATTTAGGAAAAAATTGTTGTTGGTTGTAGCTTGGAAGTCACAGTCGGGTGATTCTGCAATCCCATACTTCCAATTGGGAGGTGTCCTTAACGGAAACATGAATATAAGATCCAGAGCTACAATATTGTAGTCCAATCTCACTGTGGATATGGCTTGCATGCTGCAGCTGAGATCACAGAATCATCTCTACTGTACAAAATTACAGGAACGCTTAAGGCATTCATGTTAGAACTCCTCTATCCTTTATTTTAACAGATGTGCTAACCTATGTTTTTTTTAAATGTTCATATAACAATAGCTCAACTTCCAAGCTTTTAATTTTACATCTGCTTGCTCGAGGTTAAATATCATTTTATGTATTCACTCAAGAAGCTCGATACCATCCAGGACCAAGCAGCTCGCTTGATTGGCACCCCATCCGCCATCCTAAACATCCACTCCCTCCAGCACCTGTGCACAGTGGCAGCAGTGTGTGAACCATCTACAAGACGCACTTCACAACTTACCAAGACTGCTTTGACAGCACCTTCCAAACCCGAGATCTCTACCACCTAGGCGGTCAAGGGCAGCAGATGCATGGGCACAAGACCACCTGCAAGTTTCCCTCCAAGCCACACACCACCCTGGCTTGGAACTATATCGCCATTCCTTCACGGTCGCTGGGTCAAAATCCTAGAACTCTCTCCCTAACATCACTGTGGATGTACTTACACCACATGGACTGCTGCTGTTCAAGAAGGCAGCTCACCGCCACCTTCTCAATTAAGGATGGGCAGTAAAAATGTTGGCCTAGCCAGCGACGTCCACATCCCATGAAAGAATAAAAAACAATCTATCAGACCAAAGGAAATGTCACTGTGTCAGTAGTCACTAGGAACATCACTCTCAAAGAATGATAAAGGTTTACAAACAAGAAAGATTGATAAATAGTGGTTTGGGAGTACAGAGTTTGAGTATTGCTGAAAAAAGAGACATGTTATTAAAGCTTTTCATCTTGCATCCATCAGAATAGCTCACAAGAAATTACCAACTGCAATGGGGGAAGAACAATTTATACAGCATGAGAAGAGAGCGCTGATTGATTGGCAAGTGGACTCTGATTGGTGGAGGCGTTCTCACGGAGAATATAGCATGGAACAGTTAACTGCCCAGTTTAGTTCAGATTCAAACTGAGCTGGTCGACTCTGATTGGTATCGAATTGAAAAATGAAAGGAATTTTCACAACTTAAAAAGCTCGATATAGATAGACAAAATAACTGCAAAATAATGGATTCACAACGTATGTCACAATAGGATGTTGCGAGTTTAGCTCAAGAAGAAGAACATGTTGTTAAATAAGCCAAGTGTAAAACAAATGGAATGGCTCTATCAAAGCTACAATTCCCTGTATTTAACATGATCTTCTTGTTTACATTAAGCATGGTCCTCTCTCTTAATAATGTACCCATATTTTCTCTTTCTGTGACTGGGAGGGTGAGGAACAGTATTGAATTCCAAAAGCGAAACTGGGGACACCAGCAAAGGTACAGGATCTGGAGAAGAAAATTAGGATGGATGGAAGAAAGGAAGAGAAGATTAAAGAAATAAGAGAGATTAAAAAGAGGAAGAAACATTCAGCAAAAGAGTAGGGAAGCAGTGAGTGAATGCTGCCACTGGCTCCTCTTCACCACTGTCTTCACCGGCTGGGAATGCCACAGCAGTTTACTGTTCAAGTCATGGAGTTAAAATTGCAGTTGAGTCCTGATGATGTCATCAAGTTCAAACATGCCATTGGTTTTGGGTAGATATGTCTGACCCTTGTCCAATTGAGCATTTGAAAATCCGAAATGGTCAGCTCCTGGTATGGGTATGGAACCTGTGTAATTTTAATTTCTCACATGCCCAGTTTCCATCGGACACACAGAGTTAAAATCACTCCCTGAAATGCGTTCCCAGTAGCTATGATTACTTGACTGCAGCACCATTTCACAAAATTACTCCTGTGAAACCTCGCCTGGTCCTGCTCATAGATCTTCAAAATCCTGATTGTATAGAATTACAAAATCGCTATTGACAAATAAATCAATAAAAACATAAATGAGGGATGAGGGTGTGTTTCAACTGACAGCGTCCCATATCTCATTAAAAAGCAGGAGGCAGAGATTTGAAAATCGGGGCTGGAGGGTGTTAGTGGCAGCTTGGACATCCTTTTGATACCAGCTTCAAGAGAACAATATAGTCACGCTGCTGATTCACATCCATTTCGAGCGGAAGTCAAAAATGGTCTTTCGACAGCTTTAGTAGCCAACTGGAATTGACAATGAAGGCAAAATGCCAGTTTATAATCTATCCAGCACAGAGTACGGTAAAAGGTCTGGTTTAACCCCAGTGGAATTGAGCAAAGTAGCCATGATTGCATTTTCACGTGCGTCCTTTATTTTATCTTCAGCTATAGCCCATCAGATAAAACACTGCCGACTACTCATCATCTCAGGCTCCAGGCTATGTTGTTGAAATCACTGTTTTATTTTCCTTTGGGATAGCTCTGGATAACCGTTAAGGCAATGCAAAAAGCTCGGATCACTAGCAAAAGTATATCATTCATCGTCAATAAGCCAACCCTTCATCATTTGTATTAAATAAGTTCCCAACATGGTCCAGCCACCTGAACTGTATAATCTGATGTTATACACATTACAAATTGTAAACAGGCACCAAAGAGAGCACTAAAGAGAACTTACAAGCAAGAGGGAAACGACCGCTTTAAAACTGATATTCGTGTAAAATTGAAATTGCACACTTATTGGGAAAGATTGTGTTGTCAGCTGTGGCTCAGTTGGTTGCCCTCTCGCCTCGGAGTCAGAAAGCTGTGGGTTCCACAGCGGGGGGTGCACAAAACAATTAGCAGATGGTAGCAAAATTTGAGGATATCCAGGGGGAGAAAGATCAGAAGGTTCTAGCACCAGCTGTGGTGTCAAGGCATCCACTCACGCAGCCAGGCTGATGCTGATGGATTGCAGGGAACGAGTGCCTGTCCGACTGCCCTTTAAATAGGGCCTGGACCTTCAGCCCCATGAGGTCATGGTGGGGTCATTGACTTCCTCCCCGCCCCTGCTGCACCATTGGCCAGGCACCTCGTCCAAGAACATCTAATTGGCTGGCGGCCGCGTGATTGCAAGTGGCCAGCCATCTCGCCTGTGGCCAGAAGTCTTGCACGCTGCCGATCCCACCACTGGGATACTCAACACTACAACAAGGTTCTGGCCTTTGTGTGTGTTTTGCTTTAATACATGATTAAACCTGGTGTCAATGTGCTCCCCAGTCCTCACTAAATCAAATCGCCCAATGACACTCAATACCCAGGCTCAGACATGAAGGATGGCCATTTAGGCAAGTGACCAGAGAACTGCTGACACCAAGGGAACAATTGTACAATGGTAACCACTGGATGCAAGAGAGCAGAGGAGGGAGTGAAGGAGAGAACAAAAAAAGCAAATGAGGAATTAAACAATTGGAGCGGAGATATGTTATAGTCCTACCAGTGGTCCACGGTGCCCATCTCTGCCTGGCAAACCCGGATTACCACTTTCTCCCTGAAGGAAAGAAGAAATGTTTGAGAGTCACTGCTTATGGTTAGGAAAACAATTGCGCACAAAAAAAAAGCAATTTCTTTTCTTAACAATTATGAGGGAACAAATTTAATAGATTCAGACATGATAGAATTCTCAAAATGATTTTTATAAACTTTCTAAAATAGACCCAAACACGAATTTGGAACTACAGGCTGGTTGCCTTGAACAAGTATGTCCATTCCTCTTGCGGTCAGCACCTGGAACAGCCAATGAAGGCATATGCATGTCCCCTTAGCCCACAAGTTATTTAAATGTCACAGTTGTTTTGTCGATCACCAGCAATGAGGGAAAATTTCAATATTGAGCACAGTCGTGCCCATTTACACCTGGCGTATGTTTCTTCTTATTATCTTTGGGAGGGAGAAGCAAGGAACAGAGCTCAAGGCTCCATGCTCACTCAGGAGGGCTGACAGGGCCTCAGTTTAACATTTTTTTCAGAGATGGCGCCTCTGGTTGTGCAGCACTCCCTCAGTACTGCATTGGTACAATCAGCCTTGATTTTTGTGTTCAAGCCTCTGGAGTGGGACTCAGACTTGAGCACAAACATAAACATGAACATACAAATATAAACAGGAACATTTTCAAAAAATTCAACTTACTAATCACAGGTTAATTTATCATTTGACTGTTGAACTTCTGGCACATGAAGCTAATTCTTTCCCTGCTACCCTTAAATATATTCCCTCTACAAAAGTAGAACAGTATGAATGAGGTGAACTGTGCAAAGCAGCTACCAACAGTTCCCAGTAATTTTATATAAACACATTGCATGGCTCTACTAAGTACAGGATAATTACACTGATGGATGGATCGGAGCTGTCAAGTGTATTAAGACAGTTCAGAAGTTCAGAAGCCTTATTTTGCCAATAGTTACAAAATAAGTATATTTTTCATTCACGTATAAAGTGTTCAGTTATTGCACAGATTTTTTTCCTAGGTCACATCTGAATTTGGCTTAATTTTTCTTGATAAAAACATTGATCTTGGCAGATGAACAATATCTTGCACTAGTAATCCATCATATTTTTGTGAGTCCAAAAATGTTTTACAGTGTGTACACAACAAAGAATTCTTTGTCTATTTTTCGTTTAACATCTGATCATTACAAACATCTGCTTTACATTCATCTCAAAACAGTTAAGGTTAAATCAAACACTCTTCCTTTCATACACTATTCCAAACTTTCCTGGCTACCTATGCCTTCATCAAGGGGGAGGTGGTGGCATAGTGATATTGTCACTGGCCTAGTATTCCAGAGACCCAGGGTAATGCTCTGAGGACCTGGGTTCAAATCCCAATTTGAATTCATTAAAAGTCCGACGATGACCATGAAACCATTGTTGTAAAAACTCACCTGGTTCACTCATACCTTTCAGGAAGGAAATCTGTCATCCTTACCTGGCCTGGCCTACAGGTGACTCCAGACCCACAGCAATGTGGTTGACTCTGAACAAGGGCAATAAGGGATGGGCAATAAATGCTGGCCTAGCCAACGACTCCTACATCCCATGAACGGAATTTAAAAGAAGGCTTTATTTCGGCAATCTATCAGGCCATCACTGGATCTGGGATTAAGAGCTAGGCTCAGTAATGGTGACCATAAAACCGTTGTCCATTGTCGCAAAAACTCACCTGATTCACTAATCTGCCATCCTTACCTTACCATGTGATTCCAGATCCACAACAATGTGGTTGACTCCTAAATTCCCCCTGAAGCCTAGCAAACCCACCCCTGGGAAGTCCTCCTCACTAACACCTGGGGGTTTGTGCCAAAATTGGGAGAGCTGTCTCACAGACTAGTCAAGCAACAGCCTGACATAGTCATACGCATGGAGTCATACCTTATGTCCCAGGCATCATCATCACCATCCCTGGACATGTTCTGTCCCACTTGCAGGACAGACCCACCAGAGGAAGGGGTCCTGGGAGTCCTCGACATTGACTTCGGACCACTTGAAGACTCATAGCATCAGGTCAAACATGGGCAATGAAACCTCCTGCTGCATACTACCTACCAACCATGCCCCCAGTACTCCCCTATGTCGAACCCCAATTAAAAGAAGTGCTGATGGTGGCAAGGGCACGGAATGTACTCTGTGCATCAGCAAGAGTGGCTCGGTAGTACCAACACAGAGCAAGCTGGCCGGATCCTTAAGGACATAGCTGCTAGGCTGGGTCTGCAGCTGGTGGTGAGGGAACCAACAAAAGGAAAAAACATACTTGGACTCGTCCTCATCAAACTACTTGTCTCAGATGTATCTATCCATGACAGTGTTGGTAAGAGTGATCACCACACAGTCCTTGTGGAGATGAAGTCCTGGCTTCATATTGAGGATACCCTCCATCGTGTTATGTAGCATTACCACTGTGCTAAATCGGATAGATTTTGAACAGATCTAGCAACTCAAAACTGGACAACCGTGGGGTGCTGTGGGCTATTAACAGCAGCAGAATTGTACTCAACCACAATCTGTAACCTCATGGCCCATCATACACCACAGCCCCCTTCCACCCTCACTCTACCATTACCACCAAGCTAGGGGATCAACCCTGGTTCAATGAAGAGTGCAAGAGGACATGCCAGGGGCAGCACCAGGAATACTAAAAATGAGGTGTCAAACTCATAAATCTATAACACAGGACAACTTGCATGTCAGACAGAGGAAGCAGCAAGTGATAAACAGAGCTAAGAAATCCCACAACCATCAGATTAGATCTAAACTCTGCAATCCTGCACAATCCAATCGTGTATGGTGGTGGACAACTAAACAAATAACAGGAGGAGGAGGCTCAACAAATATCCACATCCTCAATGATGGGGGGGGCGGTGGGCAGCACATCGGTGTGAAAGTCAAGGTTGAAGCATTTGTAACCATCCTCAGCCAGAAGTGCTGGGTGGATGATCCATCTCAACCTACTCCTGAGGTATCTTACTGTCACAGGTGCCAGCCTTCAACCAATTCGCATCACCCCACATAATGTCAAGAAACAGCTGAAGGCATTACAGTTTCATGAGTGTTGTTGGAGCTGCATGCATCCAGGCAAGTGGAGAGTATTCCAGGAGTGTGATGGAATACTCTTCACTTACCTGGATGTGTGCAGTTCCAACAACATTCATGAAGCTCGACATCATTCAGGCAAAGCAGCCCGCTTGATTAGCACCCCATTCACCACCTTAAACGTACACTTCCTCTGCCAAAGATGCACAGCGGCAGCAGTGTATACCTTCTACAAGATGAACTGCAGAAACACAAGGTTCCTTCAACAGCCCCTGCCAAACCCAGGACCTCTATCACCTAGAAAGACAGATGTACGGGAACACCACTGCCTGCAAGTTCCCCTCCAAGCCGCATGCAATCCCGACTTAGAAATATATCGCTGTTTCTTCGCTGTCGTTGGGTTAAAATCCTGGAACTTCCTTCCCCAATAGCACTGTGGGTGTAACTACACCACATGGGTTGCAGGTTCAAGAAGGGAGCTCACCACAGCGACGCCCACATCCTGTGAACGAATAAACGGAAAAAAATCTACAGCTTGATACAGCATTCCGCTTCCAAATCTAGCCAAATAACAGGGTAATAGGTGAGATGACTTTGTGTCATAACTCAAAGGATAATTGTTGATGCCAACAGAAACAATTGGAAACCAAGCTAAATTCTGAAATAGCAGTTTGGGTAAGAGCATAAGGGAGTGTGAAAATGCAATTCACTCATCAAAGCTTATCCTACCAATAGGCATACTCTGAATATACAAGGTTTTCCAGATCTCTGCATTGCTTCACTTGTCACTGAACAGATAATTCAGCAACCCTGTGCTCTCAGAACCAGACTCCAAAAACACTTAGGCTGGGATTGTCTGGCCTGCGCCTCATACAAGTATGCATGGGAGTAGAGCTTCTCTGAATGTATCAGTTTTATGTTAATTGCATTGTTAAGGTTAAGGACAAACAGGTGGAGGGTTTGACTGATTAAGTATCTTGAGCGCATATAAAGGGGGACTTAAATTTTCTTTTAGCTACAGTGCCCTTTAAAGGGCTATCAATTGGTTTAATTTGCTTTTCTTTATTGGTTAATGAGTTTTTGTTTTCACCGGTACTCAAAAGAAAAGAGTATAAAGAGGGATTTGTCTTTTGTTACAGTGCCCCAATAAGGAGCTGTCAATTTGTTAAATTAGTTAATTGGTTAATTAGCTTATTTTATTGGTTTACTCAAAAGAGGAAGAAGAAGGACTTTCTGGCCAAGATGGCCATTAACAGGTCCAGGCAGCAGAGCGTGGAGGGGGTCATTACATCTGACTGTCTGCTGCTGTTCTGTGGTTACAATCATGTCCGGGTATCCCTGGTGTCCACCGGGATACTTACGGCCTTCCACAATCGGTGGGTGCCGCAAGAGGCTGGAATGCACCGTCAGCCCTGGGAAAACAATTTTGATTCCAGAAGTTTCCTTTGCAAGTTTTGTTTTCTGTTACAGTTCCCTGTTAACAGTCCGTCAGTTTAATTAGTTTATTTGTTTATCTTGTTTTATTGGTTTCAAAAGAATATAAAGAGAGTCTGGGGCTGTCAACCTGTTAATTTGTTTATTAGTTAATTTGTTTATTTGATTTTACTCAAAGGAGTAGAAAGAGGGACTTACCCCTTTAAGGGGTTGATCATTAGTTAATTAGTTTATTAGCTAATTTGCTTTAACCGCGGCTTAAAAATGTATAAAGAGGGACTGCTGGGACATGGGGAGGTGGTGGATAGGAGGCAGACATATGTATTGTTGCATTCTGTAACTAAGCAAGCTATCAGAAAAGGATTTGTGTTTAGTTTCATACTTCACCATCTGGCTAAGGATCTACTTATCAGAAGGTACCCTGAACTTCAAAACTTTTGGCCCTTCTTTCTCAGCATCCTTTTCCGTTTTAATCTGGATTTACTTCACCTTCCATTTCAACCATCATTATTCTCTCACCCACTTTCAGCCTCCTTAATCATATCTCATAACGCATCCTCTTTACATTTTGGCAGGAATTACTGGTGCTGTTCGGTAGATATGCCAGAATTTGGGGCGAGGAGGACAGATCGAGGCTTGGGAGTGGGCATCTTCCATTAAAACACCATGCTGGCAGCCAAGTTTGCATCCTTGGTATCAACCTGCTCTATCTTTGTCTTGGGTTGCTGGGGCCCAATCTGCCCTGCCTTATCAGATTTTCCAGCTTCTATTTCTACTTGTCTCACCCTTGACTGCCTCAGCTATTTCACATGTTCTTGTGTCTTGTACATGTAATTAAATTCTTTCATTATGTACCTTATTGTCCTATGTTAATATCGCTAAGTCAGTTAATGATTCTCTGCTTTGCTGGTAAATACTTCAAAGTGTTCTACCTCCTCCCTCACGCGTGCATGTTTCCCCCTTCCCTTTGTCCTGTAAATGTTGTTGATCTGTAATGGCCGACAGCTACAATATTAACTTCTCTTCACAGTTGCAGACTAACCTACCAAGCGTTTCCCGCGTTCTTTGCTTTTATAAGACCATAAGACATAGGAGCAGAAATTAGGCCCTTCGGCCCATTGAGTCTGCTCTGCCATTCAATCATGGCTGATAAGTTTCTCAACCCCATTCTCCCGCCTTCTCCCCGTAACCTTTGATCCCCTTACCAATCAAGAACCTATCTATCTCGGTCTTAAATACACTCAATGACCTGGCCTCCACAGCCTTCTGTGGCAATGAATTCCATTGATTCACCACTCTCTGACTAAAGAAGTTTCTCCTCATCTCTGTTCTAAAAGGTCTTCCCTTTACTCTGAGGCTCCGCCCTCGGGTCCTAATCTCTTCTACTAATGGAAACATCTTCCCCACGTCCACTCTATCCAGGCCTTTCAGTATTCTGTAAGTTTCAATCAGATCCCCCCTCATCCTTCTAAACTCCATCGAGTATAGACTCAGAGTCCTCAAACGTTCCTCATATGTTAAGCCTTTCATTCCTGGGATCGTTCTCGTGAACCTCCTCTGGACCCTCTCCAGGGCCAGCACATCCTTCCTGAGATACGGGGCCCAAAATTGCTCACAATATTCTAAATGTGGTCTGACCAGAGCCTTATAAAGCCTCAGCAGCACATCCCAGCTTTTATATTCTAGTCCTCTCGAAATAAATGTCAACATTGCATTTGCCTTCCTAACTACCAACTCAACCTGCAAGTTAATCTTAAGAGAATCCTAGACTAGGCCTCCCAAATCCCAAGTTTTGTTTCAGATTTATAACATCAGTAGTTTTTGATTCGCCGCCACCTCCCCCTTCTGTGCCCTTTCTTGTGAAAGTATCACCGGGAATCTCTTCAGAAATTCTCCTACTCCGTCCCTGTATTTTTGTGCCAAAATTCGGGAGGAATCCCGTTCACACTGTGTGTCCGGGATTTTCATCTGTCTTCTGCTGAAGTTACGGTGGTTAATTGGGAGAATCCCCAAGGAAATTCCTGGCATACGCCTTCATTCTGGTGTGATAACCAGAACTCAACATGTATTGGGTAATGATCTGAACAATGCACCATATGGTTTTAGTATTACTTCTCTCTAAAGCTTCTACTTTGTTCTTCAAGCTAAAAAACATTTTTTTAAATTGCTGTACCTCACTTTCCATCCATTGGCAATGAATTGCTCAATGTAACTCCTCTGTCCCTTTCCAAGTCTCCCTGTGCTAATTCCATTACAAATTCAGGCTGGTTTGCATCCTACTCAAGCATTAAGACCTGGTCAAAACTCACCAATAATATCCTACATCACTGAGCCCATGCCACATGACACCTTCTGGTTTCCCCCTTGACTTCTCATGACTCTCAGAAAGGTTAGTCACTCCATTTTCCTCCATTGCCTCTACTCAGTGAGCTAGCTAACAATACCATCCCCTGCCATGGTTTCACTCTGCCTTGTTCCAACATAGTCAATACACCTTTCTCTCCCCACACCTACACCGTCACCTCCAAGTTGCCTGATAGAATCAAGGGCATTTTTTGTACAAAATTTTATTTTGCTCTTTAACATTTTTATTTTTTTTAAGCAGAGAAACAAGATTTGGAAAGTTACTGTCCTTTTGGGAAGATAATGATTTTGATAATGCTTTTAAAATTGGAGGTTAGTAAGAAGATTAGAGGAAAACTGTTCAACCTACTTATTCCAAAACCAAAATAGCTTGCACCTCAGTCATTGAACTTCAGTATGCAGATGATGCTTGTGTGCGTGCTCATTCAGAAACTGAGAAAATGGACCTACCACTAAATGCCCAGAAAACTAAGGTGCTCTTCCAACCAGCATCTACTGCACAATGCTACCCCTACCCCCATCAATTAAGGCCAGCAACAGGACCCTGGAAAATGTGGACCACTTTCAGTATCTTGGAGGCCTCCTCTCAACAAAGGCAGACATAGTCGATGGAATTCATCATCGCCTCCAATGTGCCAGCTTAGCATTCGGCCAAGAAAAGTGTATTTGAGGACTAGGGTCTCAAACCCGAGATTAAGGTCATGACTGCTTGGGCACCAATGATCCCTGCGCTCCTATATGCTTCAGAGACTTGGACATCCTACAGCAAGTACCTCAAAGCACTGGAGGAGTACCACCAGCGGTGCCTTCGCAAGATCCTCCAAATCCGATGGCAAGACGATCCAACAGCAGCATCTCCATCCAAGCTAACTTGCCCAGCGTCAAAGCATTAATCACTCCACTGGGCGGGACACGTTGTTCATATGTCTGACACCAGGCTATTGAAGCAATTGTTCTACTCAGAACTTGGCCGTGACAGGAAACTCCCAGGAGGATAACGGAAACACTTTCGGGATGTCCTCAAAGTATCTCTGAAGAAGTCTAACATTCCCACCGACGCATGGGAGACCCTGGCTTGTAACCAATCGAGATGGAGGCGGGGGGCACTGAACCCTTTGAAAGCCCTCATTGAGAATGTGCAGAGGCGAAGTCGAGGAGCGGCAGAGAATGCACAAAACCTCCAAAACACCTCAACTACCCATCCCTTCAAGCGCCACCTGCCATGTAGAGTCTGCAGATTGCGCATTGGACTTATCAGCCAACTCAGAACCCATTGAACTTGAGTGGAAGTAAGTCATTTTCGATCCTGAGGGATTGCCTAAGAAGAAGAGTAAGGCTGTGGATTAAGGCATGAAGCAAAGGAAGATTTATGCTAGAAACCAATCGTATAAAAAATACTATCCAGATACCTAAACCCCACCTGTAGGAACCCAGGCCCTAGAAGCTATCCTAGGAAATGCCTCCAAAAAACTGTGGAAGCAAATCCTTGGGAGTTCAGGTAGGGGGCAAAAACTGGAGAGTGAAATTGTTAGGTAGGAATTAAAGCAATTGAAAGAAATGCCAGAGTGAGAACATTTTCAGAAACCTGCCACTGAAAGTACTGGGCCAGGGTTGAAACCACAGTAGATTACAAAGGAAGTTGATGAGGTACAAATCCAATCGATGTAACTGGAGTCCGAAGCTGAGATTTCAGAGGGCAGTGGGAGGCCTGGAACCCCTTACAGGATAGTCTGGTGACACGTCCTTTGAAATTATTGAATTTTTTCTATAATGGGGTAGGACCCCTCTGCTCAGCACCTTCAGGGTCACTTCAAGCTGCACCTTCTCACATTAGTGAGACCCTCTCTTAGCCTACATTGAGCTGGTCTGCAGCTGACGTCTGTTGAAGGCCGCATGCCTCCCTGAAAATTACAACCGTGCCGAAGGTGAGCTCCTAATGAATGAGCTCCTTTACTATGTCAACTGGCCTGCTGATATTGTGGGGCACGTCGCTGGCCTGCCCTCCTCCCACTCTCACCCCACCCTCATGAATATCGCTGGTGTCGGGAACACGCGCGGCAAACTGGCACACAGGCCGTCAGCATCAATTTTTTTTCCCGTTGCCCACCTCCAAATCCAGCCTCAAGGTTCAAAATTATAACTCAACTACAAGCTAACAAGACGGACGTTAAATCGATCTGGATGTACGGGCTGGATTTTATGGGGGCGCTGTGGTCCCCGCCTGCCTGGCCGAAGAGTCAGTGGCGCGCCTGCCCCCAATACTGATGGCGTCCCTGAGAGCAGTGTTAACTGCTTTAAGGCGAGACTTCTGTTCGTATCTCATGAGGAAGTCCCGCCTTAGAGGGATGCCAGCCAATCAGATGGCAACACCAGGTCAGCAACAACAGGCGGGAGCAGTGGCCACTGCTGGGGCTACAGGCAATCCCGACAAAGAGGAGTCTGGACTTAAGGTAAGTCCAGGGCATCGTTCGGGCCAGGCAGGCAGGCCCCGGCAAGGGGATGGTGGGCAGGCCCCGGCGAGGGGGTGGTGGGCAGGCCCCAGCGAGGGATGGAAGGCTGTGTTTGGGAAGCCAGGCAGGGAGGGTAAAGGGGTACGTATGATCTTATGAGGAGGGTGGGGTCGGGGAGGAGTGCCAGCCTGCGCAGTTAAAGCTATCAGGCTACCGCTTGAAGAAGGCCTGGCCCTGCCCCAGGTAAAATAGCAGTGTGGGCGGGATGAGGCCCTTAAGTGTCCATTAATTGAGCTTCACCACCCGAAGTAAAATTTCATACAGGTCAGAGGCAAGTGAGTAGGCAGCGGGCAGGCCTCCCACTGGATCTTACAAGCCTCTTTCCTCCAGCCCACCCCTCCACCCTTGACCTTCAAACCCACCAGAAAGGGAGGGTAAAATCCAGCCCTATGTGTGTATAGAATCCTGGTTTATATCGATAACATGATCAGTGGGATGTGTGGTAGGAGACAAACATTGTGACTATTAGTTACCTGGAATTCTGTTTGGCGTACCATTTTTCACAATATTTATTCTTGATGCCTGTCACCTAGAAATTTGTAGGCCTCTCTGCCTCAGCAAGAATGTTATAAGGTGATTAAAAACTTCATGTCTAAATTCCATACCATGATGAACAATTTATTCAAGAGCTCCCTATACAATAATTAGGAGTCATTGTATTCAATTATGCCAGTCGATGGGAAAGATTTTAACTAAAGGATTGATTTCAACTGGAGGCCCCATGTCTTCGGAACAGTTGCTAAGAAGCGTTATATTGAATTCGAAACGGTAACTCTATTTCTCTCTCCACAGATGCTGCCAGACTTGCTGAGCTTTTCTAGCACTTTCTGTTTTTATTTCAGATCTCCAGTATCTGCAGCGTTTTGCTTTTATTTTCATATTCGACAGGTGTGTTCCTTTCATTAAAATGTTCACATCAATTCCACTATATTTTAGATTGCATTGTCTGAGTGTCCTCTGAGGTAGGAGTGGAGATGAAAACATGTCGGTCCACTTTCAGTCTGTGCTCATCTGATTTAACTCTATAGGCAAGTGCTTTGGTTCCTGCTATAGCCTGTGTTAGTGTGTGCACGTCAAGAGCAGCTGGAGAATTCCCCTGGTCAATAAGCGCCCCTGAACCAACATCAACAAAACAGATAAATGGCCATTTATCTCATTGCTGTTGGTGGGAGCTTGTGTGTAAATTGTCTGCCATGTTAACTTACATGACAAAAAATTCCAAAGTAATTTGACTGTGAAGCATAGCATCCTGGGAAATTAAAGCCCGATATAAATGTAAATCTTTGTGGGAAACCTAATGTATCCTTGTGGGATCAAGAGGAGCCTTCATGTTCCTCCTGGTCCCACAGGGAGTCCTTTAAAATCTACTCGAAAAATTAAACTTATTTGGGGTTCCTATGGCCCACTGTTAAAATGGCCGACATGTCCCAGTGTTTCCGTTATCCTCCTGGGAGTTTCCTGCCACGGCCAAGTTCTGAGTAGAACACTTGCTACGTGAGTCTGGTGTCAGACATACGAACAACATGTCCGGCCCAGTGGAGTGATTAATGCTTTGACGCTGGGCAAGTTAGCTTGGTTGGAGATGCTGTTGTGATGCCACTGGGGCACAGCACTGCAATTCTAATTAGGCCCTGCTTCCTGTGTTTGATTGCCATCTAGTTAAAATGGGAGAGGAGTGCATCACAACCAACTCCGCCCCCCCCCCCCATTATCCCCACCCCACATTACCATCTTAACCCACACTGCCTGTATCATTTTACTCAGGTGATGGACAGGATGGCGTGGTGGCAGGGTTTGTGGGGGGGAGGTTTGGAAGAATTCAAATCCCCCGTTTAGTGTTTCTCAGGCCACCTTCAAAAAGATTGTGGAGAGATGTGGATGGTGAGTTGGGGGGTGGGGGTGGCAAAGTTCATATGTAAAACACAGGATAGCCAATTCAGATCAGGAAAGATGACCTATTTTCACAGCTCCTAGTTACGTGATCCCATAATTAAACAGTTGCAGGTACGTAGTGGCAGTCATATGCAAGAGTGTTTGTATTTGTTTATGAGTGTGACCTGCACCGCTGTAATCAAGAAAATACTTAAGGCACACCTGAAACTTGCAACACAAGGTTTAAGATGTTAGTCCTTATGAAATGGTGCATCATCTGAATTAGTGTCAGCAAGTTTCACAGGAGATTCTCACGTAATATAACAAGGGCATATGTAATGGGTACGCATAATAGTTTTCTTCCATCTACTACTTAACCACCATGTCATTGAAGACCTTCCTAATGAGGTATAAAATAGAGAAACCTAGGGCAACAGTTGTGGTTAGGAGATTTGACTATAATCTGAATAAAACCTACTATCCAACTCAACTAAATAGATCAGACTTTCAGTATCACAAAATTACAGCTGTGCTACAGATTTCAGCATCCCATTTCCAGTAAAAACTTTATCTGCTTCATTTTCAAATGCCTGGCTTAAAAGCAAATTACTTACAAAGATGATTAAATGTAATACTAATTTGCGCTGTCTCCTTGGTTACAACCCACGTCCCATGATTTGTTCGGTTTGGCTGTTCTTCTGACAAATGTACATCCTTCCTTCAACTTGTTGGTAAATTAGACTCCTCCGCAGTTTCCACCAGCATGGCCTTCATTTAGCCAGCACAGTCCTTCAGGTGAGGCAACTGAAGAGTCAAGTTTTTGCCAGGTTAACTTGTTTATTAGCTTCACATTGCAGCGACACTTGCTGAGCACCCACAGCTCATAACATTTTCTAAACTTCTGCTGAAAACCTGAAACTCCCCGAGTACATTGAAACTGAATATCACTGGGCAGGGGAGTCGTGAGAAAACAGAAAATCTTGGGGGATTTCAGGCTGTGTGCTCCACTTACTTGACGGAAGTGTTTAATTTTGCTGCAACTGCTCCTAAGTTCAGGAAAAGGAACATCTGCTTTATGGCTCTCATTTTCCTTGTCTGTTGATAAATAGGAATCCCGCTCAGTGGAAACAGTTCTTACCAGCAGTAGTTACGCGTGTGGCAAATTATGATTACTGAAGTTGCCAAATCCCCACTCATAATCAGTTCCAGTAATGATTTTGTGATGGAATCCATAGCTTTTGTGCAGTGTGTGAGAGAGTTCATCATTCATGCATAATTACCCCTTGTATATGTTAATGAGGGGCCTAATGTCTGTTTTAGGTTCCTCAAGGGAAATTGGCTTTTCACTACATTGAAAGAAGCATTATCACGATACCCCATTTGCACCAGAGCAATCCATTTAGCCAGCTCTTTAACTCCCTAAGGGAGGAGTTGACTCTAAATTCCAGTTCTGCTGAATTGAACAAACTGGCCAAGGTTAGGATGACATGTTGGTAATTAAAACATATAAACAGACAAAACAATGATAGACAGGATAAGATCCTTTTGTCCCATCAGTTTATCATCACAATACGCACTCTCCTCATCCCACCCGAAAGCCACTTGATCTCCTGGGAGAGGCAAGAAACCAAATAAAAATCCAGGCCATTTCCAAAGAAAAAAATTGTAAGTATCTTCTCCAACCCACTTCGGCAATCAGAACGCGTTCAGGGAGACCACACCAGCCCCAATTAATGTTAAACAGTGCCTACCTTTTGTACGAGATGGTCTCTGTCTCAGCGAGAAACAGGACCAGCTCTCACTGGAAGGAATTCAACGCATCATGGTACACCACAAAAGCTGTCCACTGTTCTCTGCGAAGCATCTCCTAACATCTAACCTGTGTCTGGCCTTACGCACCTTGAGATTGTAATCTGTGGTCTTCCCTGCCCTATTTAGTTGGAACAAGCTGTCTACACAAACACAATCTAATCCCACCCTCAGTTTAGAAACATCGATCATCCAAGTCTACACTTCTCTCAAGTACGGAGATCCAGCTCCTTCGTCTTAGCTGGGCAACTAAGATGCTCCAAAGTGGGAATTTTGAAAGATTTCCAGGTCTTAGAGAGGGTATAGGGGAGATTTGCTCGAATGGTACTAGGAATTCGGGGTTTCAGTTCTCTGAATAGATTCGAGAAGGTGGGGCAGTTCTCCACAGTGCAGAGAGGGTTAAGGAGTGGTTTAGTAAACCTATTCAAAATCATGAATGGTTTTCATGGAGTAAATAAAGAGAAACTGTTTTCGGTTGCAGACAGGTCGATGAGCAGAGGGCCCAGATGTATGGTAATTGACAAAAGAACCAGAGGTGACATGAGGAGGAATTATTTTACTCAGTGAGTTATGGTAATCTGGAATGGCACTAGAATGCCCAGATTTCTTTCATTCTCCACCAACTTCAGCAGTTTTTCCTGAAGATTGTATGCGTGTCCAGCTTTCACCCTGCCCATATGCAGATCATTGCATTTTTCTAAGTTAGGCACTATTTGCCAATCACAGCCCAATCCTCAATGGGTGAGTTCCTGCAGAGGCGGCACGAGAGGGAAACGGGGCACCTCGACCTCCCCTCAGGTGCTCCTTCCCCTCAAGGAGTCAGGCCAGGGCACCTGCAGGGAGGAGGAGTGGCAGCTGGACACCCCTGGGTCACCCACCCAGGAATCTCAGAGGCTGTCCGCTCCCTCTGAGTCCCTTTTGCCTGTGACCCCCCTCAACCTCATCCTCTGTCACCACAAAGGGAGCAGCTGGTCCACAGGAGGACAGCCAAAGCAAGCCTGGACCCTCAAAGCCTCGGCTCTCCAGAGGACCTACACCAAAGTCAGCAGAGGCAACAGGGCCAACCATTGCACAGGCTGTTTCCACCCCTGCTGCGGATGTCAGGGCAGCAACTAGAAGTCTAAGGCGTTCGAACGTTAAGAAATTCTGATCACAGTTGATTGCATGGGTGAACCCATTTTGTCCCTTTACAATCAGGAACTATATTCACTTTCACTGAATAACGTGTAATGGTGTCTTTCAGCTTCATTGACAGGCTTTGCGAATCCTCCCACTGCATCCCTTCTCCACTAGCAGTTCAGCTGCATGCAGCTGGCCAACGAGTGATTCTGGAAGGAGAAGTGTGTGTGTGTGTGTGGAAGGTCCTTTCAGAGCCTCGTACAAGCACTGTCCCAAGCAGACAAATCCTTCCCGTATCACACTCATCTCAATGTCCTGAGCATTTTGAATGCTGCCTGCTGGGATTCGCTTTTGGTTGTCGATCTGAGCTGACCTGCATCTCCGCCCACCCAATGATCACACTCCCATGCAGCACCTGATCTCACCCACCACGACTCTCGCTTCACTTTCGATTTAGCCAGCACGGTAGTGCTACAGTTTTTCTTTCACTCCCCCATCCTTTCCCCTCCCCCAGGCACCCATTTACTTTCCCCCAAGACTGTTGACCCCACCCTGGCATCACTTTCCACCTCCTCTCTGTAACCTACCTGCCTCAACCCTTTTCCTTCGGGGATGTCCAGGTGAACGCGTACGTTCCCTTTCTTCCCGAAAATCCCACCCCCATCCACATTAACCACCCAACCTCCTTCCCATCCCCAGAGTCCACGTCTGCCTCCGAGTCCCCACTAACCACCCTCGGCACCCCTTCTACAGCTACCATCGAACCCTCACCCTCCCCCCTACCGTCTCACTCTGCCCTCGGTCATTCTCACCATTCCCTCGCTCCGTGCCCACCCTCAGTGTGCTCCCCAGGAGGCATTCATGGACACATCAGAGCCCTCCCTTGCATGTTCACCTGGACAGTTCCCCCCCCTCCCCGACCCGGGTCACCTTGCCCCCTTGGAACTCCTCCCCCCTTGGAATTCTTTCTCCCCCTTTGGACTCCTTTACCCCTATGACTCTTACCCCACCCAGACTCCTACCCACCTTAGTCCTTTCCCCTAACCTGGACTCCCCCCCCACAACCCCTTAGTATTTCCCCCTTCCTGACTCCTTCAGACATCGTTACTTCTTCCTCTGGCCTTACTCCTTCCCCCTTCCCAACTCCTCCCTCCACCCTTGCTCCTTCTTCCCTCCGCATTCCTTCCTCCCCCTGTACTCCTTCCATTCTCTGAACTTCTTCCCTTACACCTTCCAACCCCCTTAAACCTACCTCTCCAGTTGCTGTCTTCTACTTATTACCCTCTTCTCCCCTCCCCCCCCACCGTATTCCTTCCCCCCCCAACTCATGCCATCACCTTCATTCCCCTCTCCCAACCTCACCTCCCCGAAACCTTTGATCCACCCACAACCTCACCCCCCTGATACCTTTGTTACCCCCTACCCAACCTCACCCCCCAAACCCTCGTTCCCCCATCCATTTCTCACAACCCCTGGCACCTTAGTTTCCTCTCCCTGCCTCATCCCCGCAATACCTCTTCTTCTCCCAGTTGATCATAGATTATATTTTCCCACCCCTGCCCAAGTACGTCCTCCTCTCCCAAATACAGTTGGACCTTCCTCTCCACCCCCTCAACTATCATCCGTTGTGAATGTCCCTCAGTGGTGACTTTCCAACTTCCATGAGCTGCTTTACAGCGAAGCCATGTCCATGAGAATCCACCCAGCATGCCCTGGTCACTCCTCCAGGATCCTGTTGCTTTCAGGCTCCAGCATCTTCTGCTCCTCGGATGTCTGCGATGTGACCTAGGCCCTGGCTCCTAGCCCCGACTTCTGCACGTCACACTTGTCAAGACGTGTTCTGCAGCAGTGTGTTTTCCCTCCGATATGGACAGACAGTCCAAGGTGGGGGGTATGATTCTGGCAGGCTGGCTTCAATGACATGCAGATGTATTGCAATGAAGTTCCTGACTTCTGACGGCGGGAAACGCGGCCCGCTACTGACAGGCAGAGCAGATGATTGCAAACACATCGTGAAACCGATTTTTAACCTTCTTGCCATCTTGTCCGCCCACGCCGCCGAACATGCCCAACGCCAACGAGCACGGAAGGTTCCGGCCAGTTTCTCCTAGGTTTCCTTTGACCATTATTCTGCAGATTGCTTTCAAATATACAATCAACTTAGAAACTATTTTGGCTTTCCCTCATACGTCAAGGGAGAGGGGTCCTCATATGTTATCCCCAATGATTCCCTCAATCATCTTTTCTATTCCTGACCTCAAATGAATGAGCTACGGTTACCCAGGTCTATCTTACCTCCTTTTTCAAAGATTAGAACGACATTAGCCTTCTCCCAGTATAAGGGAACAGTCCCTGACTCCAGTGAGCTGTTAAACATACTGACAAGGTGCTTGCATAGTACTTGTCCGATCTTTCCAAGGACCCTTGGATGGATAGCATGTGGATGGGCTGCCCCACATGATTCTACTGGAAACAGTGTGTTCTGCTATGTTCCGATTAATGGTTTTATCATTAACATCACTGAATTCTGACAGTCGAGCATCATCTTGAAGAATGAAGACTGATGCCAAGTCTTTGTTGAATATTGCTGTCATACTCCGTGAGTCCATTGCAACATGTCCTTGAGCATTCTTCAATGGCCCAAGTCAGCCTTTGACAGTTCTCTGACCCTTCACAAAACTAAACAGCTTTTCCCATCACTACCACAACTGCCTCCAGGTCCTCTTTGTCCATTAGCTTTTTAGTTAATCTAATAGCAGCCTTAGTTCTCTTTGGTTATTCCTGCATCTATCTTAGTTGTGTTGAGTATAATGTTACTTCATTTTGTAGAAATATTTTGATTTTCATCTTATTTGTCTTTGTACACTAACACACTCCCTTCTTTGCCAACATACAAGTCTTCCAAATGTTTTATTGTTCTCATGTACTCTGGAAGGCAGCAACATAATCTGGAGAGGCAAAGGAGGGAACTGTTCCACTGGATACTAGAATGCTCAATTTATACTGTATATAATTCTTTCAACTAGCCAGCACTTCCAGTATGGGTGGTCTTAATATAATGAGGCAAATAACAAGAAGACAGCACACAAACTACTTTCATCATGTGCACTTCAGTAACACTGGGCACAAGGGAAGTCTGTACACCCCTGGCAACAAGAGCTTTGGCCAGCGCGGAAGGATGGAAATGGAGGCTAATGACTAAGTCGCCAGTTTCTCTGGTGTAATTGATCACAGACCGACTGCTTACATTGGCAATACAGACATGTTTTAAAAAAGAGAGTTCTAAACCTTTCTTCTTTAAGATCTGCAACTGAGGCTTCAGGGGTGCGCTGATTCCTTCCCCCGCTACCCCCCACCCCCCCGCACAGATCAGGGGTGCGCTGATTCCTTCCCCCGCTACCCCCCACCCCCCCGCACAGATCAGGGGTGCGCTGATTCCTTCCCCCGCTACCCCCCACCCCCCCGCACAGAACACAGGCGCCCCAACGACACAACAGCGCTCACCCAACATATTTCAATGGCTCTGACCCCAGGATATGGACCAAGTTCAGAGCTACAACCAAGGGACGGGTCAAAGCCTTTTCCAGTGGGCTAATCTGCTGCCATTGCAGCTCGATTGTGGGGTTTCCAAGTGCATATCTGTGCAATTTAAAGCAAAAATGAATGTATTAAATATGTAGCAATGTGTCTCCTCTACCTCCTTCAGAAAGGAAATAACACCTGTCACAATGAATCTTATTCTGCTCTGCAAGAACATACCTTTGTAATTTGAAATTAGTTTCAAATGCTCCTCCTCAAAAATGGAATGAAAACAAATCTCTTCCAGCTGTTAATGTATAATTATATTTATTGTAACTTAGGTCAGCCCATGTAAAACCCTCCAGGCAAAAGCACAACTGATCATGGAACCTGAAATCTCAGGTGTCAATACACAATCGAGGACTGTGCTTAATGAAAGCTAATTACTTTCAGAGAAATTCCTAGAGATGTAAACATTATTGATATAATTTTCAGTACTTCTTTTAAGTAAATATTGCAGTTCGTTTAGCGTAATCTGTCTCTCAGAAATATTTCTGTTGCAGTGAGACAAAGACAAGCAGAAAACCTAATGAAATGGCTATGAGTCTGAATTTCCTCAGAGCTTCTCACCCTTAGCTGGCGTAACTTTGGCGGAAATTCAGCGGAAACCCCGTTTACGCACCTCATGCAGCTGTGGGTTTCTTCTCCTGGCATCAAATGGCAGTTGCGGTTCTGCCACTTGCCGGCAGAATCAGCCTTAAGCCTTCACACTCAGTTTTCTTGTGCCATGTTTATGCACGTCCCCCTCCCCAATTCTTGGTAAACGCCGATATATAACCATATGTTTTCACATATCAATAAACACATACAGTCCTTTAATTTGAACACGGCGGCCAGATTTTCTGCCTTTATCTTTTAGTGTTCTCCCTTGCGCAAGGTCAAAGCTGCAGAGGCAGCAAAAATCCTTATTCAAGTAAGTTGATTGGGCAAAATGGAAAGCGTCAGTCCGCTGTTTTGCTGCTTACCTTTGCACCATCAAATAGGCAAACAAGTCTAAATTGTGCTAGTTATTAAAAATTGCCTTTCTGATTCCTTGTGTTTCTCAATAATTTATGTTTTAATGGCTTCTGCATGTTACCTATTTCTGTGCCAAGTTGACTAACTCTAGGAATGGATCACAGTATTCACTAAGGACAAATGTGAGGCGTTCACTAATACATCTTCCAATTCTCATCTAATTTATCTTAATCTTTCTACTCAACTTACCATTTAAAGGAGTTAGTAGTCTCAAAATACAGGTCAGCCATTTAGAACTGAGATGGGGAGAAACTTCTTCACTCAAAGGGTGAAATTTTGGAATCCTCTACCCCAGAGACCTGCAGATGCTCAGTCATCGGGTATATTCAAGGCTAAGGTTGACAGATTTTTGGACACTAAGAAAATCGAAAGATATAAGGATAGAGGAGGGAAGTGGAACTGAGGTAGAAGATCTGTTACGATCTTATTGAATGGTTGGAGGTTGCTGTATGGTCTACTCTTGCTCTTATTTCTTTTGACCTTATGTGCTCCTATCTGATCTTCAAATCCTTGTCTGTGACACATCGACAATCCTAAATTAAAATCAGTAGCTCTCTTGCTGGTAACTGTAATCTACTGTTCTATTACCTTCTTACATCCTCCTATAAGCATTTTGAGATCTACATGTTATATCAGCAAGTGTCAAGTGGTCAGAGGCAACATCACAACTAGCAAATTCAGCTGAATATGGATACAAAGTCAAAGGCCTTGAATTTCTACGGTCGTACTCCAACCACCCAATGCAACTTTGACGAGAGGTCTGCAAAACCCTTAGTGAACAAATCAGACACTTGAGAAAGGCTTAGATATTTTAGATGATGCCTCATCACACATAATTTTAACTTCAGCTTAATAGACACTGGGCACAATGTTACAGGGGGCGGGGGCAGGGGGGCGGACAGCTTGCCTCCCCTTCCCATAAGTAAAGTCGGGGTGGAGCCAACCCACTCCACGCCAGCCGACCCCAGAGCCGTAACACGCTGTGGGCGGGGTAAATAGGGGCAGTGTGGCAATTTCACCCCTCACTGGGGAGCAAGTCCTGCCCTTGGGAACTGGTAGCCAATCTGACTGGTCAGCAGCCCCATCAGTGGCAAGAGCGTATTAGTGGGCACTGCTGGGACTGCAAGAGGAGGAGGGAGAAGGCCCAATGGATCCCGGAGCCAGGTAAGTCCGGGGTCTTGGGCAGGGAGGGTTTGAGCAGGTAAAGGAGGGAGGGTGGGAGGGTTAGGGTAGTGTGTTTAATGGTGCAGGCGGGTAAGAAGATGTGGGGGAATTCTATCTTAGGGGGGCTGCCCCCTGATCTGCAAATGGTAGCCCCCGAAGATAGTACCCTCCCTTCCTTCCTGCCCTTTGAAAAATTATTTTTAAAAAGCGGCCTGCCTACCCCTGCCTGACTGCCCACGCCAACCGTTTTATAGTGTGGGCAGGGTATCATCGGGGTCAATTTGCTTGGAGAGGGAGGAGCAGCATCCTCTGGAGGAAAGGGCAGCTGGGGCTCCCGCACACACCGCTGAAGAGCCACAGTGAACCTAGCTAGACCCAGGGTCTATAGACGCTGCCACGACCCACACCCTCCAACAGCGCAGAGACACACACCTCAGTGGGACCTAGATTTAGAGCAGGCTCGGGTTCACAATCTGGTGGTCACCACATGGACACGTGTCCGCAGCAGGAGGAGGCAGGTTCAGCCGAGCTCCCCGGCACTCGGAGTACTGCTGGGGATGAGGCATCTGTGAGGTCAAGTCAGAT
Organism: Cetorhinus maximus; assembly: GCF_964194155.1. Classification (NCBI taxonomy): domain Eukaryota; kingdom Metazoa; phylum Chordata; class Chondrichthyes; order Lamniformes; family Cetorhinidae; genus Cetorhinus; species Cetorhinus maximus. The sequence continues at coordinate 13,145,355 of NC_135882.1, forward strand.
GATGAACCTCTGGATTTGGCCCTCCAACTCATCCTGGAGAGTCAGCAGAAGGCGTGGGAACATCATGCAGAGCTGTTGGAAGCCCTCAACAGTGTAGCACATGAGTTGGAGGAATGCGTCAGCCTGTTCTCTGATGAAGTGGTGCCCACATGTGCGTGTATGGAGGTCTCCATGGGGAGGATGGCAGACACCATGGAGACCCTGGTCTAGCGGAACGCAGAGATGTGTGCAGACCTGCACTTCATCACAGTAGCCATGGGTGAGTTCCTGCAACGCGAGAGGGAAATGGGGCACCTCAATGTCCCCCCCAGGTGCTCCTTCCCCTCAAGGATTCAGGCCAGACCCCCAGGCACCCGAAGGGAGGAGGAGAGGCAGCTGGACACCCCTGGGTCATCCACCCAGCAAACTCAGAGGCTGTCCTCTCCCTCTGAGTCCCCTTTGTCTATGAGCCCCTCAATCTCATCCTCTGTCACTGCAGAGGGAGCAACTGGGCAACGAGTGATTCTGGAGGGAAAAGTGTGTGTGTGGCAGGGTCTTTCAGAGCCTTGTGCAAGATCCTTCCCCTATCACACTCATCTCAATGCCCTGAGCATTTTCAATGCTGCCTGCTGGGGTTCGCTTTTAGTTGTCCATCTGAGCTGACCTGCATCTCCACCCACCCACTGATCACACTCCCAAGCAGCACCTGATCTCACCCACCATGACTCTCGCTTCACTTTCGATCTGGACAGCATGGTCTGGATTTGGTTTTTCGTCAGCTCCCATGTCCTTTACCCTCCCCCGGTCACCCATTTCCTTTCCCCATGACTGCTGGCCCCCCACTGGCATCACCTTCCACCTCTCCTCCGTGACCTACCAGCCACAACCCTTTTCCTTCGGGGATGTCCAGGTGAACGTGCACATTCCCTTCCTTCCGAAAATCCCACCCTCATCCACACTAACCACCCAAACTCCTTCCCATCCCCAGGGTCTGTGTCTGCCTCTGAGAATCCACCAACCAAACTCGGTGCCCCTTCTACCACCACCGTTGAACCTTCACCCTCCCGCCCTACCACCTCCCTCTGCCTTCGGTCATTCTCTCCATCCCCTCGTTCTACGCCCACCCTCACTTTGCCACCCAGGGGGCAGTCATCACCTCCCTTGCATGTTCACCTGGACATACACCACCCCCCTCCAGACCCCTTCCCCCCTTGGAACCCCTTCCCCCATGGAACCCCTTCCCCCAACAGACGCCACCGCCTTGTTCCTCACCCCCCTCCAGACTCCGCTCTCGCTTAGTCCTTCCCCCTTCCTGACTCCTTCAGAGACCCTTACTTCTTCTGCCATCCTTAGTCCTTCCCCACACCCGACTCTTTCCTCCAGCTTTACTTCTTCCTCCAGCCTTACTCCCTCCCCTTTCCACACCCCTTGACCCCTCCGAACTCCTTCCCTTACACCTTCCACCCCCCCTTACCCATACCTCCCCAGTTGCTGTCTTCTGCCGTTACTCCCCCCTGTACTCCCTCCCCTCCTCCCAACCTCACATCTGACACCTTCATTCCCCAGCTCCCAACTTCACTCCATCCTGACACCTCTTCCTCTCCCAGTCAATCCTAGACATTCCTCTCACACCCACCTACCCACCCCCCCACCCCCTCCCCCCCGACCCCCCCAATCCCCCCCCCCCCCCCCGGGTTCATCTTCCTCTCCCAAACGCAGCTGGACCTTCCCCTCCACCCCCTCGACCATCATCCATGATGAGCAGACCCTCAATGGTGATTTTCCAACTTCCCTGGGCTGCTTCGCAATGGAGCCATGTCCATGAGAATCCACCCAGCCTGCCATGGACCTTCCTCCAGTGTGCTGTTGCTGTCGGGCTCCAGCATCTTCTGCTCCTCGGGTGTCCGCGATGTGAGCAAGGGCTTGGCGGTGAGTCCCAACTCCTGCACGTCACACTTGTCAAGATGTCTTCTGCACCAGCGTGCAAGCACACCGACGTGGATGGACGATCCAGCGGGAGGGGGAACGATTCCGGCGGGCTGGCCTTATAATGATATGCAGATGTATTACAATGAGGATCCCGACGTCCACTGGCGGGGAACGTGGTCCGCCATTGACGGGCTGAGTGTACAATCAAAAACCGGTTTCACGCCATCATGAAACAGATTTCTGGCCTTCTCGCCATATTGTCCGCTCACGCCGCCGAGCACGCCCGATGCCAGCGGGCATGGGAAATTCCGCCCTTCATTATAGAGGGCCCTGCCCAGTTTAGTGCATCCTGCTACCATCAAGATTTCTAGCAACAGTTATCAGAAATCTAAATTCAATCTAAAGGTCATAGTTGATGCCAGTAAGTGCTTCTTTTGTCCATACTGAAGTTAAATTCACCACAACCCTGACTCAGTTTCATGGTTCATCAATCAAGCACGGTGAATTCCTACCATCAAGAGGCAACCTTCCATTGCCAAACCCACAAAACCACAGTGGTGCTCCAGCAGGACTGCTTCTAGATCACCAGAAGAGGCAGATGGGCATTTGAAGGGACAGAAGAGACAAACAGGGAGACTAGCAAGGGACAGATCAGAGGGAGAAGTCCAATTCAATGCTAGGGAACCTTGGGAACATTACTGTTGCTTTCCAGGGATTAATGCCACATACTTCATGGCAATCCTAGGAAGACACCAGAAAAATATATTGGGGACCCGTTGCACTTCCCATGTAGTGCACGTAGAAGGGGCAACGAAAGGCAGTTCTAAAAGTGGTGCAGGGAAGGAATTGTGGCTGGGTAAGTGACGTAGCAATAAGCCTAGTGACCTACCTTTCCCTCTTTTCTAATACTATCCCATCCAGAGAGTCAAAAAGGAAATGAATACATTTCTGATTCAAATAGAAATGTTATTCCATAACAAATTGTGCCTAATATTATTATTGATGTAAAGCTCACAAATGTCATGATAACGTTATGATAATCCCAGTTTATAACAGTGATAAACCAAGATCATTGTTACAATCAGTAGAAAAAAACTCATTAAAGAAACTGTAACCTGAGCTTATTAACTGAAGAAAGAATAACTGATTACATAGAATTACATAAGATACAGCACAGAAACAGACCATTCAGCCCAACCGGTTGATGGTCATGTTTACATTCCACACGAGTATCATTTTCTTCATATCAATTTATTATTCCATTAATTTTTTCCTATTACTCATTCGCTTGGCCAAAATGAATCTATGCCATCTGCCTCGCCCACTCCGTGGAGTAGGAAGTTCCTCAGCCACACGACTGACACTTAATGGGTTCACACACCTTTTCCAAATAAATGTGAGAATCAACACATTCAGCCTTTGAAAGAAAATACGAATTTGCTGCCAAAAACCATGTGACGGCGCTCCTTGATCCAAACGAGAAGCCACAATGTGGAGTCTCTACCAGCCAACAATCATATTTTGCCCTGGCCCACTTTAACGCTGATTCCTCATAGAAGAAAATGTCAAAAGATTATTGGAGGTACCAGCTGGATATAAACAACTCAGGATCAAACCACTTAACCCAATACTGCAATGCTCAATTATAAAATTATTAAAAGCGACAAGAATATTCAGCAGCACTTACCTCTAAATTTTTTTTCAGTTGGGTGCTTGTTATTTTATTCCCGCTTGGCTACATCCCACAACTACACAGTGCACAATATGCCATATGTGCTTATTCTCCAGTTATGCAAAATACCTTTAGGCATAGTTCACTATGTTTACAAAGTACAGTCCATTTTAAATTTAGATTAGATTTTAAAGGCTCCTGTAAAAGACCAATACACATACCTTATTAACCTAGACACCTGCCCTGCCTCGAGGAAGGTTCCAGACCAATTCCCATAAACAAGCGACTAATCTGCTGAGAAATGTTTGGTTTGGAGCGGGAATGATACATAATCAGAGCCAATGGAAGCTGCAGATTGGAATTCTAAACTGGGACTAGTTTTCCGCTGCGGCTCTACTTTAGCAACACAATATTTTAAATACATCTTACCTTTAAACCAGATAGCCCTGGAAGGCCATTGCTTCCCGGAACTCCAGGTTCTCCCTAAAAGCAGGTAAAGTAAAAAAAAAAAAATAGTCAGAGTGCATAAGCATAATGAAATGATAACCTATCTCTTTGATCAAGTTTTGGTCCTTACATGTCTCAGTGGTCATATTTTACAATGCTCCTGTGAGGCGCCTTGGGACATTTTAATACAAAGTACTTAGAGCACAAATGTAAGCCATTTGGCCCAAGATGTTCATATCAGTATTTATGCTCCATGTGAGCCTCCACCCATCCTTCCGCATCTCACACCATCTATATCTATCTCTATTCCTTTCATCTTGAGGCATTTATCTAGCTTTCCCTTAAATGTGTCAATAGTAGTTGTCTCCTTGTGGTAATGAGATCGATCCTCTAACCACGACACCATTCCCTACCAGAATATCTTGACATCATTTGCATTCAACAGTGTTGATCTGCACTCATTTGACATCAATTGCACTCAAAAGCAGTCATTTAGCTATCATTTAACATTGCAAGTAATGTAACTGTCATCATTGTCATCAATTGCCCCAAACCAGAGCACTCAAACATTTGCGATTAGCAAAATCACTTACCTTGAGCATTCTGACACCAAAAGCAATCAGAGTTTGTTCTCCGTATCTATGAATTTTTATAGTTTCAAATATCCTAAAACTGAGCTAACTTTATAAAAAGCAGACTCTGCTTTAACACATGTTGATAAGCTAGTTCTAAGTTTGTATAACCTATTACTAATGCAGCACACCTCTGATCCCCCTCTCTGGCCCCTGCACCACCACAACCCACCCCCCCGCCCCCAACCTCCTCCCCCCCCCACAAGATTGCAGCAGTTTTCTCCCCCACCATCCACTGTCTCCCCACCCCCAGAGCAATTTTTCTTCTGAAATCACCCCCCCGAACACTCCCATTGCCACCCTGGATTGCAGACATTTCCTTCCCCCCATCTCCCCCTCCCTTATTCCCCCTCCCTCTCCCTCCTCCTCTTCTCTCCACTCTCCCTCCTCCCCTCACTCTTTCCTCCCCTTCCCTTTCCCCATCTTTTCCCCCTCATTTTCCCACCTCCCTTTCGCCCCTCTCCTCCCTCCTCTCCAACCCAACTTACAACTCTTTTCCTCCTCTACTCTTCCCCCCTCTCTCCTCTATTCTCCATTTCCCTCTTCCCTCCCATTGCACTCTTTCTCTCTCCTTGCTCCTACCTTCCCAGAGAGCTCAGGTTGCAGAGTCAGCCAGAACAGGAAGTGATCATTAGGCCAGCTCTGCTGCAGTTTACCAGCCAGCGTGGGACCAGTGACGGCTGCAGGACTGAGGTAAGTATTGAGCTGGGGATGTCAGGGAGGCCAGAAGCCTGAGGCCTGGAGCTCGGCGGCGAGGCCCAGAGTTTGGCGATGGTTGGAGAGGCCCTGAGACTGGTGGGGAGGTTGGGTGGGGGGGTGGGGGGGGGGAGGGGTTGGAGGCCCAAGGGTTGGGTTAATGAGGGGCACTGTAGGCCCAGGCACCAGGGGTGGGGAGGAATCTGGTGGAGGATGCAAGACTCAGGGGATGGGGAGGGCTGTAGGCCCAAAGACTGTGGGGAGGGGTGATGCGGCGTTGTAAACCCAAAACTGGGGAGTGAGGTGTTATGCAAGTCCGAGACTGCAGGTAGGGGTGGGGGTGGTGTAGGTCCCAAGACTGAGGGGATTGTTGAGAATGGAGGCCCAGAGACTTGGGGGTTGACATAAGCCCCTGATTGATGGGAGGGGAGGAGTGAATCATTGGGGGACTTGGAAGTGGGAGAAGGGGGCTGGGCCACAAGGTAGAGATCAGGGATGGGCAGCGAACGGCCAGGGAATGCTGAGAGGGTGGCGGGGGTGGGAGAAGGGAGGCACCAGAATGCTGGCAGTCATGCTGATTATCTGTGACCTGCATGTTTCGTTCCCAGGACGGCAATTAATGAATGAGTAAAATGAATTAAGAACTGCTGGGGGATCTGGTGATGCTCTCAAGCACGCACAGTGGAAAGAAATTTTGGGCTAAAATGAAAAAAACTTAATAAATTCAGATCTTATTTAAGTAATTAATTTCCTTGTATTTTTCAATGCATCTAATGCCTTCGAGTGCACTTGATGCCTTTGAGTGCACTTGATGCCTTTGAGTGCACTTGATGCCTTTGAGTGCACTTGATGCCTTTGAGCGCCATTTGCTTTTGATTGCATTTGATATCAAAGGTGGCAAAACACTGCCGACTGCATGAAAATCTCATTCCAAATTAGAACATTTGATGTCAAATGCTCACTGATAATTTTTAAGCGCATTGGAACACAAAAATGGTAGGATTTTTACCATCAAAACAGTCTTGTTTCTTGCACATAATGCCATTACCATACTTTCGCAGCGGAATTTGGTTGGCTGGCTCGAAACAAAATAGCAGTAAATTCGAAGGAAAGAGGTAGTGAAGGTAAAGTCTAAGGCTAGAAAAATGGTTTGGAAACTGCGCAAGAGAGAATACTAAAGATCTATGAAAACAAGTCTTAAATCGCTGTCAGGAGAAGATAAAAACACTTATGGATTTAGCAAATGAATCACATCAATTATAATACTTTTGAAAATGTTCTTGACTTTTTTTCTTAGGAATTACATGCCTGAAGTCAGAATATTAAAAATTGCATATTTCTCAACAGCATGCATTTATCAATTATGTTGTGCTTGCAGTTTTTAATAGTTTTCATAAAGTTTTCAAGGAAAAAGTTGCCCTCAGACTTTAACCAGCTTCTACCTCTAAATTAATTAAAAACCAATAACCTACCAACCACCTCCATGGGCTTTAAGCAAGTGCATGATTGTCCAGCATGCAGCAACATGTTTCTGAACTTAAGCCTAAACAGGAAGGTAATTAAACTGGGATTATTTCATCCTACGATTTGAGGGTCTCTGTGTTTCGAAAACTTCAAAACAAGCTGGGAATTTTATCCTCAGTATTATTTCAGCCGAATTCCATATTCTATTTGTGCCATAAACTGACCACAGGCAGCTGGACCGTATGTGTGATTAAAAGCATTCACGGTTTCCATAGAAAGGGAAATAAAGATGATCAGAGGAAAAATTGAAACTTTTCTCAGTTTGTTTTTCTAAGCCATTTAAACTTAAATGGAAGGTGAATTTGAATTGTTGGGTTCTTCTGAGTGGCTGTGACCCAATTTAATCAGAGAAAGCTCCACCGTTCTTAATGTTGCCTCCAAACTCAGTTACAAAATATTTCCTAAGATTTTGAAGGATACAGTGGAACAGTTGAGGCCCTTGCGACGCTGGGCAGGAAATTCCAGGATTTTGACCCAGCGACAGTGAAGGAACAGAATAGGATGTTGGGTAACGATGGACAGAATTTGAAGGCGTTCATGTGTCCCAGTGAAATTGTTAATCTCGCCCATCTTGGTGTTAAAGGGCCATTAGGCTAGGAAATGCTGCTGAAGCAAGCTTAGCAAGTTGTTGCATACTGTAGTGCATACTGCAGCCATGGTACACTGGGGTGGAAGGAGTGGGTTCTGAGTTATTGGCAGGGGTGTCAATCAAGTAGACCGCTTTGTCCTGTTTGTCAATGATGTTGTGCCCGCAACCATTCAGGAAAGTGGTGTGTATTCCCTCACACTGATGACTTGAATCTTGTACATGAATACATTTTAATGGTCAGGAGCTGACCTATTCATTACAGAATAGTAGGCTCTCCCCAGATCTTGTAACCACACCTTGTCCAGCTGAGCCTCAGGTCAATGGTAACTTCGACACTACTACTACCCCCATTCCCTGCTCCTGTTCCTATATCAGTCTTGCAACATTGTTGATGATATTAATTGCATACTTTCAGGATCCATCATCAAGGCACAAGTCAGGAGTTATGATGGAATACTCTCTAGACTCTAACATCAAGAAGCTCAACACCATCCAGGACAAAGTAGCCCACCTTGGTCAGCTCGCCATCCACAACCTTAAACATTCACTCACTCCACCACCGATGCACAGTGTGTACCATCTACAAGCTGCACTGCAAAAACTCACCAAGGTTCCTTCGACAGCACCTTACAAACCTCTACCACCTAAACGGACAAGGGCAGCAGATGCATGGGAACACCACCAACTGCAAGTCCCCTCCAAGCCAGACACCATCTGACTTGGAAATATATCACCATTTCTTCACTGTTGCTGGGTCAAAATCCTGGAACTCCCTCCCTAATAGCACTGTGGGTGTACCCACACCACATGGACTGCAGCGGTTCAAGAGGGTGGCTCACCACCACCTTCTCAAGGGCAATTAGGGATGGGTAATAAATGCTGGCCTCGCCACCAACACTCATATCCAAGAGATGAATAAAAAAAAGATTAGCCAATAAAAATACTTTGACTTTACGCAATACTAACATTATTTCAACAAGTATTATCATTAAAAAAAACTTGATTAATGTTAAACTTTTGTGTCAAACAAATAAAAACATTTTACAAAATGGCCACTCCTTTTTATTCCTTGGAAAACACTCAGGTATTTAAGCTCGCTTACCAAAGGGCCATACTGTCCGGGAGAGCCGGGGATGCCTTTCTCACCTTTACTACCCTGTAATGGAATTGATTCATAATTAGGAAAATTCTTTTGAATCACACAAGTAATGGTGGTTGAATTACATGATTAAAGAGACACACTGAAAAGTTACTTTGGAAAGCTGCGCAACAAACAAGGTACAGAATCACAGAATTGTTACAGCACAGAGGGAGGCCATTCAGCCCATCGTGTCTGCAACAGCTCTCTGAATGAGCATTTCACCAATGCTATTCTCCTGCCTTCTCCCCTATTGCCAATCTCTTTGACCAAGTTATCCATCAACTGCACTAATATCACTTTACGTGCCTTGGCATCAATATTTTCGCTGATAACACTCCTGTCATGGGCCTTGGGATGTTTTACCACTTTGAAAGTGCTATATAAATGCAAGCTCTCATTGTTAGTTGAATTTCATGTTCATTCACAGGATGTGGGCATTGCTGGCTAGGCCAGTATTTCTTGCTCGTCTCTAGTTGACCATGAGAAGGTGGTGGTGAACTATCTGAGTGGCTTCCTAGGCCATTTCAGAGTCAGCAACATTGCTGTGGGTCTGGAGTCATAGGTAGGCCAGACCAGGTAAGGACAGCAGATTTCCTTCCCTAAAGGGCATTAGTGAACCAGATGTGTTTTTAACGACAATTGACAATCATTAGATTTTTAATTCCAGATTTTCATTGAATTCAAATTTTAACCATCTGCAGTGGTGGGATTCAAATCTGGCTTCCCAGAGGATTACCCTGGGTGACTGGATTACTAGCCCAGTGACAATACCACTGCACCACCACCTCCCCCTAATTCAGGCAGTGGCCAAGTTTCAGTCGGTAAGGAATCTGGTAACAACCATTACCTTAACTGTTACAGCAAAGCAAGAAAATGCTGTCTTCCCTTTGGGTGGTCAGTCCAGTCCGGTTAAAACCTTGCAGAATGACACGAATGCAAGTAAGGCTGGGATTTCAGCCTTCAGTTACTTAAAATCTCAAGAGTAGTGAGTTTCCCATTAAGAACATTCACAGATTATGGCTCCCAAATCAAAAAAAAACAGGGAGGGGGTGGAAGTGCCAGATGGGATGTTGTGTCAAGTTGAAAAGCAACTGTAGATTCCACAATGAAATCAAGCGAGTTGAACAGATGTGGTTTTGTAACTGGTCATTTGAAGAGCAGTTCTGTTGGAGTTTAGTTCACTGCATGCTGGGGGGGATCCATACCATTTCGACATACCTATCTACACTATATTAAATTTGCAATGCATGGACACACACTCCTTAACTGGGTATAATCTGTATGTCATGTCTGTGGGTGACGTCCCAATAGGATTTTCCCATTATAAAGCTACCTATATGACTCAGTTGTGCTGATGCCTCCACCTGCCTATTTCCACCACTGGATGAAGTGTTAAAAGCTCCAGATCCCCATAACCTGTACCTACAGCATCACTCGTCATGGCTTTCCACGGGCAGCATCATGGGGGAGATAGACAGCAACTATTCCTGCTGCGGAAGGAGTCCAGAGCAAGGACCAATAAAATCAGAAATAGACAGCTCGCTGTGATGTCCAGAAACACTTCTTCACACAAGAGTGTGGTGGCAACCTAGAACCCATTCCCCTCAAAGCTGTTGAGGCTAGAGCAATTGAAAGTTTCAAACCTGAGATTGATTGATTTTTTTTTTTGTTAGGCAGTGACATTAAGGGTATGGAGCAAAGGTGAGTGGATGGATGTAAGATACAGATCAACCACGTTTGAGTGAATAGTAGAACAGGCTCTCCGTTCCTATGGGAGATCTATTGGTTTTCAATAATTGCGTAAGCACCATTATGTTTCTGTGCACCAAAAGCCAGGTCCACAGGAGGCTTGACAGGCTTCAGATAGAGCACATGTACTAGGATTACTTTGTATAATTTCAGCAGCAATTTAACTATGATCAATGTAAGTTCTCTGGCTGTTAGGTCTACTTTAATTAAAAGTTGACAGCTTAAATAAGTGAGCAGTTTGCATCTTTCTTTAATTGTTACAAAGCTTTGCACACTGAGATGCAAAGTTTTGAAGATAAGGTAAGTATTTAAGCTATGAACAGTAGATATAAATCCAAATCCATAGAGATTGTTGGCATAGAGACTGGGATGTGCTGAGCAATGTGAGGCTAGTGCTTCAGTTGTTAGAAATAACATTTGAGGATGCATTCACTGACCTTGACCACACACACACGAGGTCTCTGTGGTGCTGCATTCATGTCCTTGGGGCTACATTGACCGTGACAGCTATCTAGTCCAACCAACTGCCTTCACAATGTCTCTCTGAAGGGCCTCCTATAATTACATAACATTTCTCCTCCTCTCCACATCCTGCGCCAAAGCCTCCAGTGTGCTGTTTAAGAAAATTGGAGTACGCTTTCTCACCTAGTGCACCATATACTCTTCTTACAGGTCAGATACTCTTTCCCAGCCAGTTCCAACAGTAGCTCACACCAGACTGCACCTCCCCTTTAAGGGGCGCAAGCTGGCTTTTAGTGCAATTGGTGCTAGCAGCGCAAGAACTTGGGCCCCCTGCTAAGGTGCATAGCCACCCACTCAACAGCGTAATTAGTGCTGGGCTATACATTACAACCATTTAAATGAGCAGGCAGCTGGTGATTGCACAGTGCGATCCCATGGCCCATTTGTGGGGGCTCTCCCATTTTGCCCCACTTGTTTTCCCAGCATAAGATTTGAATTCGATGGCAGTGAGCTGACATCTTCAGCACAAACATTCGCTTGAATTTTAGTTTATTAATCAGATTCCCTCACCTGCTCCAAACAGCTAATCGCTTGTTCTTTCAAACGTATCATCTTAAGGTGTCCTCGAAGGAAAAGTAAGTTTTTTTTTTACTTGATGTGCCATTCTCTGCCAGGCTGTCGGGTCGCAGCAATTGGAGGGGTGGGTGAACCCTCCAGCAGTGGCGCTTTAACCGCAGGGATGGCCATTGCCACTGGACGGATACCTCCATGGACCATGAAGCAACCACAAAGAGGACTCCCCCCACCCCAACTCCGGAATATGCTGGGAGGCTGCCACAGTTTACCTGGTGGTCTCCCCATGTAGTGGCAGCCCTTCCTGCCATCGTTAAAATGCTGGCAGGGACAGGAACTTTCTAGCAAACGGCTGCTTAATTGGTTTAATTGGCTGCCCGCCTCGGAGACCAGAAGACTGAGCTCCCCTCCCGGCGCCTTCCACTGCCATTTCAAAAGGCTTGCTGTCTCCCAGTCCGCCTTCAGAGGGCTGGTGAAATCCTGCCCACTCTCTTTTGCACACAATAACGTCAATTTTGTAGATGATTGCACAAAGATCCATTTTTTAAATGGTTTTGAGTATCACAGGTTCCATGAATTGACTCAGATTTTATCTATTCTGCAGTAATTACTGATGCACAACAATATCTGTCAGTCAATCCTTGGCTGGATGATGTTTCTAGATTCAGGTTGAGTGAAACTCTCCCCTGCCAGAATAGGGTGCAATGATTTATGTGCATTTATTAGTGACACTCTAGGGAATGAACAGCACTGCCACCCACTTGAAAAGCGCGGAATGAATTGCCAGCCTACGCAGCCAACAAACAATATAAAAACTAGCTAGTTCCCATTGGGGTGGCAACTCTATGCAAGGTTGAAGATTTGCTTGCAACTGGAGTAGAACTGGAGAAGTCCAAGTACTATTGTACGATTACACGAGTTCTGTGGCCAATAATGTTAATTTTTACATGGTAAGGAGCCAAGTGTTGCTGGAAAAATAATGGCGGGTTCACGACACACGACCTTATTAATGCACCAATTGGCCAGCAAGTTCAGGTGAAGAAATATGCTGTGAGTTGCGAATTGATTTATGCTTCTCCACCATTCATCTTGTACAAACCGCAGCGCACCACCAGCCTCTCATAATTTTGAAGGATTTGCTAAATGTGCCCATTAATTGCTCGTTAAACTCACTGCGGAATGTTAGGGCTCATACTTCACAGTGTGAGTACTTTTTTTTATGATGTGATAATGGTTGATGCAATGCCAATCAACCTCAGCAGCCCAGAAATGGAACTATTTAAATGGTTGAGTCTCATTCCTCGTGTAGTAAATTCAGTCTTAGCGATTTAAATAATTTTACCCGTAGAAATTTAATTTTTTCTTATTTTATTCCTTTCTCTTCTTTCCACACACTTATAATCCAGTATTTCTTTCCCTCTCTGTTATTTTTTCTGTACCATTTTGGACTCTAATTCACCCTTTTTCTTCATTGTTCCCCTAGTTTCTTTCTCAATCCTCAAATCTGAATTGTTAGGGAGATAGACCATTGGGCCTATCTTTCACTGAGGACACAGGTGCACGCGTTACCAGTTCGCACTTCCAGCAACTCACAGGGCCAAACATTTAAGCTGAGGGGCACAGGAAAAAGCCTAACAGTGCACACTGTGAGGTGCCTGCTCCAGGAACATTGGACCCATGGCTGCGGCAGCTTGAGGTCAGACCAGCTCCAGAGATTCTTGGGGCATCAGGTGGTGGCTCATGGAGGCCTACCTCCTTGCCTTGCCCCAACTTGCGGAGTGGTGCCCCTTGAGTGTCCCTCTCTCCGGAGGGGAGAAAAGCCTATGGTCCTTTGCGAACTAAGACCAGTTGCCTTCAATTACACTCCAATATGTCTGGATCATCAAACCTGTCCTATTTTTAAATCATAAAAGACACGAAATGTATTCGTATTTCTGTTTGAAATTTTGGCAGCCAGACAACTGGCAACCAATTTGTTTCATTTAGTACTAGCCGGACACCTGGAATACATTTCATTTGTTACATGTGCCCAATGTTACTTCCAGGAGGAAGATAACTTGATGATTGTCAACTACCATGACTTGGCAATTAGCGCTGTTTATGTTATCTTCCTGGCCGCAAGGAGGAGGCACAGCTGGATTGTTTGGCCCAGAAAGGAGTCTTCCATCAGCTGAGAGCAGTGGTGCGGAACAGGATGTTGGGCTCGAGGGGAAACCTATTCGATTCACTGAAGATACATTGGAGGGGCCCCGTGTTTGGTCTTGCTCTGTCGCGGGTTAGCTGATTGAAGCAGTTCTGTGGAAAATCAGTCTCATGCTCTGATCCTTGCAGCTACGTTTGACTGGGAAAGAATTACTCTGCCTTAGTTGGGGTTTCGAAGCAGCGTGTGGGTCTAACAGATGCCGCGCATCAGGAATCCCCGTTCTGCCGACACGTCATCAGGCTGTGGCTGACCAAAACACGACGGGGGGAGGGTTTTCCCCCTCGTCGGGCGGGATCGGGGGTGGGGGGGTGGTGGGCGGAAAGCCACCCGCTGCCCGCGATCGGGGCTGGACGGCGATTCTACACCGGCGGGTCAATTAAAGCCCACCCGGCGTGAGTCGCATGCTGCAGCGCTCAGCGCCGCCTGTGTGCAGGGGGAGGAGGGAAGGGAGAGCGCGAACATGTTATAAAACATGTCCCCATGCAGGGACAGAAAAACAGAAAATGCTGGAAAAACTCAGCAGGGTCTGACGGCATCTGTGGAGAGAGAGAGAAACGGAGTTAACGTTTCGAGTCCGTATGACTCTTCTTCAGCTGAAGAAAAGGCCAGCACTTTCTGTTTTTGTTTCAGATTTCCAGCGTCCGCAGTATTTTGCTTTTATCCGAGCAGGGACATGTTATAAATAAAATTTGAACGTTTTTATTTTGTTTTTATTTGCTGTTGGAAACCTCATCCCCGCCGACCGAAATATAACGCGAGTACGCGGTGACGTCGGGACACTCACCCGATGTCATCGCACGTCATTTTATGCTCGGTCAGGTCGGGCACGCGCCCGCCCAGCAACCTAAAAATTCTCCCCTATGAACACTAAATACCACATATAAACCCTGCATTATGGACATTGGTCAAAGCTAAGCATCATTACAGATAATTACAAGGACTTTGAGATATTTTTATTATTTTCAAACAAAGGCTGTGTGGCCATTAGATTCAGAGTCCAGCAATCTTCCACCATAAGCGTGGCAGCACGGGGCATACTGCCAACCCAACCTTACCCGATGCTGACCTTACCCGAAATTCCACAATCGATACATATTTCAGGATTGCCGGCTGCGGCACAAGATGCCCAGAAAGCACCCGGGAGGCAGGACTCCTCCTGCAAATTGGGAGCTTGCCTTTTATGTAGCCCCGAAATCCCAGCAGTCCTGGCACGCCCACTGCCACTGCATAACCAGAAGAGGCAGCCAGTCGGAGGAGCCTGAGGATGAGGAAGCTGGTTGAGATGGAGGCCTCTACACTGGAAGGTGAGTAGCGATCAGAGTAGAGGGAGAGCAGTTCGCTATAAAACCACCAAAAACAGCTTGTCCTTTCTGCATACCAAATTTTACCCCCCCCACCCCCCCCGCCCCACTGCTTCCAGCTG
This sequence comes from Cetorhinus maximus, assembly GCF_964194155.1. Classification (NCBI taxonomy): domain Eukaryota; kingdom Metazoa; phylum Chordata; class Chondrichthyes; order Lamniformes; family Cetorhinidae; genus Cetorhinus; species Cetorhinus maximus. The sequence continues at coordinate 13,160,374 of NC_135882.1, forward strand.
TTGGGTCCAATGGGTTTAGAGCTTGTCATTCTTCTGGAATTTCAGACCCCACAAGTTTAAGGGCAGGTTTTCAGGCACTGCTGGGGGCGGGACTGGAGGCAGACGGAGCGTGAAAATACTGGCACAGGCTGGCATTCTGCTTTCCTGACTCTGTTCCCGGCGCTGACTATTTTGGCCGAGGCAGATTCGGGACCGGAAGGACTTCTCTACCACCCCCCCCTCCACCCCCACCGTTCCCCCCCACCCCCCACATGACAGATAGCCAATTTGTGGAAGTTAATTAAAGAAACCAACAGGAATCTTCTAGACGGCCTCCAGTTTCCCTGTACCTGGAGGAGGGCACCCGGCACATGCTGGAAGCCAGCACCACCGGCAGGCCTATCTGCCCGGGTGTGGGTGCAGCCAAAGGCCGCCCTGTAAGGGGGTTCCCCCACCCCACCCAGCCGTGGCCTTGTTCCTGAATCTGCTTTTTTTTTAAGTTAAAATTGAAAAAGGTGGAGAGGAGGTGCCTCCATTTTGAAGGACCCTCTCTGGTACCTACATGCGACCACAGTCTGCTGTTCCTCTCAAGCTGGAAGGCCTCTGACTGACCCTCCAGTTTTGAGGGACCACTCTTCATCCTTCATTTGATGGAGAACCTGTTTCCACGGCAACTCGGGGGCCTCCTCCTTCAAAATCCCAATGAGCGATTGTTTCCCCTTGGGGGCAGGACCTGGACCCAAAAACAGAGCCGACTGCCGTTTCCAACCGGAGGGGGTATCCAGCTCTCAGTGTTTGAACCCAGTGCGAACTTTTGTGTTTCTCTTGCTTCTACTAATTCTACTTTTTGAACGCCTGACTTGTGGTTCATAGCCAGAGATGTATGATCAATCAGGGTGTTACCTGCCCAACAATCTAAGAGGTACCTTGAATACAAGACATCTTCTACTGTATTCAATGAGTTCTTCAACAGGATGAGGGGCAGGAATTTTACCTCATCGGGCAGGCCCAGGAGAAGTCACAAAGTCGATCTTGATTTCACGCTGGGCTGGCCAATTAACAGCCAGCGTGAATCGCGCGCTGCGACGCCGAGCGCTGCCGGGGTGGGAGGAGGGCGAGCGAGGAGGTTTGTGCGTGTGGGACGGGCAGTGAAAAATTGTATTTAATTATGACTCTGACGGCCTTACTAGGCCTCTTAATTGTCGACTCCCGCGCGCGCCTGTCAGCCGAAATACCGCACGGGCGCGCGATGGCGTCAGGACGCTCGCCGTTTTACGCTCGAGGGGGTCGGGCGCGCGCCCGCCCACTCGCTCAGCGAAAAGTCCTGTCCAAGGTATCTATTGTTGGCTTTGGACACGCTGCTATCAGCTCACTTGCTGCATCAAGTCATGAGCTTACCAGTGGAGGCAGTTTTTTTGTTCTGGAAATGAAAAAAAAACATATCTGGACAGCATTCCAACCATAACAATCTGCATTATTATTGCAAGGCTTAACAACAATCTGGGAATATAGCTGAAAGTACTAACCTTTTTTCCAAATAGCCCTGGTATCCCCTGTCGTCCAGTTGGCCCTTCAGGCCCCTTTTACAAATAATTGCAGAGAAAGCAGAAATTAATATTCTACATTTTTAGACACAAACAGGCATGTGATTAAACCTGTTAAAAATACTACCTTAGGACCCGAAGGCCCTTCCACGCCTGGGAAACCAAGTTGCCCCTTTCCACCCTAAAAGATATAATTAAACAAAACATGGCCATGATTTTTAAAAGATGTTTTTTTTTGCTTTCTCAATGATTAGTTCTGTTAGTGTTTCACCATGAGCCCTCGTTTCAAATTAGGATCGTCTCTGAATTTTGCCTGTTAAGCAGGTCCAATTTTTATCCGGTAAACGGAAACACATTTGAAATGATCCTTAAAAAAATACTTTGGAGCATGACTGACCATCGTGGTGTGGGGGACTTTTACTGGAAAAGATTTGACAATGAGTTTTATTTGAAAGCCGTATTTTTTTTTTTAAATGTCAATTTTAAAAGCCATAGTTACGTGGACCCGCTTGGAATTGGGGAACATGGGTGAAGGTCCAGGTGAAACACCTTGAACTAGAGTTCTTTCAGGCAATGAACAGTAAGCTTATAGAGATTCCAATTAATAGGCCAATCTTTTATTGTTGAGACGACCAAAAGCTTTTAGCTCAGTATGAAGTGTCAACTCTCTAGAAGATTTGGATCATAGACCTATTGGCAAATCCCTGAATGGAGGAGAGAGCTGCAGACACCATGGGCAAGATTTTCAATCCCCATGCGGATGAAGTCGAGAGCGGGCCTGCTTTGAAAATTGCACCTCCGGGTGGTTTGTCCGTCTTTCGATGCCTCGGGAAGTGCTGTAGTTTTCGAGGTTGGGGTAGGGAAGAGCTGGCACTTCCCGATCACCTCCATTTAACTGGCCTTTAAGCTTGTTGAAGGGCTCGTTAATGGGCTGGAGAGGGTCGGGAAAGAAATTTTCAAAGCTGGCAATGGGAAGAGTGAATGGTCCGGGGTGGGGGGGAGAACAGGACATTAGTGCACCCCTGTCGGGAGCACAGCGCTAGAGTTTCGAAAAGAAAAGGGAATTCTTACTGAGGTTTTCAAGCAGAGGCACAAAGTTGCCATCGCTGCTTGAGCAGAGCAGATCAGGAATATGACTGGCTGCTTGGGCACTTGCCTGGTCCGCAAGGCTGCCGACCTTCTGTTCCCTGTCTGCTGCATCCTGCAAGGCGATGGCAAACCCAGCCGTGGCTGTCGTCTGTCTTCACCCTCCAGTGCTCCAGGGCCAGTTCCCTCCTCCAGGCAGCGCTCCATGGGCACCCAGTTAGGGGCTTTGCGGATAAGAATGGCGGCGCGTCGGTGACACAGACGCAGGCACAATGCAGGGTCGGGACCCAGAAAAGTTCTGGGCATCAGGTTCCCAACCCCGGACTGAATATCCAGTCCCACCTTTCCACATCCACAGGAGAAAGGGAAAAATGGGCTGTGGGTCAGGTTTTAAATTACGGATCGCAAAGGGCTAACCGAGGGCTGTAACCCAAGATGCAAGAGTTCATCTTTTGCATGCTAAAAGCCCCACAGGGTCCGAGAATGAGGGTCATTATTCCGTCTCATTTTCGCGAAGAGGAGAAAAGTGGTGAAATGTAAGAGGCGCTTATAACTATTAGCCCTTATTCAATTGTAAAAAAAGCAGCTTAGGGTTTCGTAACTGATCCTCATGCACTAACGTCTTTTTTTCAGGCCCCCCCCACTGAAAGATTAGATAACCACACGCAAGGGCATGGGTAAAAAGCACAATACCCAGTTCATTATCATGAGTTACACTATTGAGTACTTAGATACTACAGTACAGGCACACTTCCGATTTAAGACACGACTTATGGGGAAAAGGTTTCCCGCCGTTAGGGGGAAGTGCAGGATCGGGTGTGCCTCCGATCGGCCATTTTACGTGGGCAGGCCCACGTGACATCTGCCAGGAAGCGCAATGCACTCCCTGTGCGGGCGGTGGGAGGGGGGGGAATTCCCTCAGCCGGGAGTGCGCTCTTTCGCTCATGCATGCGAAAGAGCGCAATGACTACCCTGAGGCTAAGTGCTGCCTCAGGGAGATCAGCTCTGAAGTAAAACTTTTGATAAGCCTATTTAAAAATTTTCTCTGCCATGTTCCCTTGTGTAATGTGAGTTGGGACATGTCCAAAAGTTTTATGAAAACTTTCTTAAAAATTTAAATACCCTCATGAAACCTCATCCCGCCCGTGGACGAGGTTACATGCTTTTTCCGAAGCCCGCCAGGGCTCCTGGCCTGCCCGCCAATCTTAAGGTTGGACGGGCAGGTCCATTAACGACCTTAATTAGTTTTTCAATGGCCTCAATTGGCCGCTAACAGGTCGGCGGGCGCACAGCTGATTTGGCTGCGCCCCCGCCGACCTGAAAATTGAAATGACTCGGGGTGACGTCGGGAGTTCCACCCGACATCATCCGCATCATTTTACGTGTCGGCGAGCAGGCCCCGCTCCCCAACCGGAAGATCCTGCCCATGGGAAAGACTAGAACGGTGGTTCTTAAAAAGAGTATCCAAGGTAGCCATGAAATTTGTAACAATGTCCATCAATGTGTGAAAGAGTTAGATTAACATGCACGGAACTGAACCTCGAGCACTCTGATTAATCAAGTCAAATTAATGCAGTGACCTTACACAGTTGAAATCACCAAGCAATTGTGCTCTGTAGAAAGAGAATGTAGAGAGATTATGCATCAGGTACGTTCTCACCAGTGCCCTGTATAACTGGAGTACTGTGTACAGAACTGGTCTCCTTATTTAAGAAAGGATGTAAATACACTGGATGTAATTCAGAGAAGGTTTACTAAACTAATACCTGGAATGGATGAGGTGTCTTATGCGAAAAGGTTGAACAGGCTAGACTTGTATCCGCTGGAGTTTAGAAATATAAGAGGTGACTTGATTGAAACATATATGATCCTGAGGGGTCTTGATAGGGTGGGTGCGGAGAGGATGTTTCCTCTTGTGGGAGAATCTAGAACTAAGGGTCATTGTTTAAAAATAAGGGGTTGCCCATTGAAGTTGGAGATGAGGAGAATTTTTTTCTCTCAGAGGGTCATGAGTCTTTGGGACTCTCTTCCTCAAGAGGCAGTGGAAGCAGAGTCTTTGAATATTTTTAAAACAGAGCTAAATAGATTCTAGATAAGGAAGGGAGTGAAAGGTTATCGGGGGTAGGCGGGAATGTGGGGTTGAGGTTACAATCAGATAAGCCATGATCTTAGGTGGAGCAGGCTCGAGGGACCAAGTGGCCTACTCCTGCTCTTAATTTGTATGTTCATATGTAATGTACTCTGTGAGGAAGAAAGCAAGGATCTTTTTATGATGTCATTATTTTTCTTTAAAAGTCAACAAAAATAGGTAAAATATCAAATAGATATTCAAGATAATGATAATTCTTTCCAGTGATTCAATTTTTACAAGAGGGCCTCAATGGTGAAACTCCTTCTTCAGTATCAGAACTTTAATTTTATTAAAGAAGAAATGCATCACATGGTTGGCCAAAGAATGAAAGCAGATGCCTTACTGTGTCTCCTTTTGGTCCAGGCTCCCCTGGAGATCCAGGAAAACCAGGTTGACCCTGAATAGGAGGAAAATTATATGTTTTAGAAGAGTTAAGTGTAGGTCACGTAGGTCAAAAAACAAAACGTATCTCCATTTTACACATCACAGGCCTTTTACAAATTAAGGTTATAAAGTTGTATCTGGCCTTGGTAAAGTTGGATCTGGAGTAAATGTGTTAGGTTTTGGTCTCCGCATTACAAAAAAGACATTCAATTATTGACTGAAGTGCAGAGTGTAGGCACTAGATTGATTCCTCAACATAGAGGACTGAATTATGAAGAACAGTCAATTACCTGAAACTTAATTCCCAGCATGAGAAGAGGATTTGCTAAAGCCAAGTCATGGTTAACGAAGGTTAATAGAATTCTTTGTAAGAAGTGACCAATTAGATAGTTAAAGGAAATTTTATGGATTTTCAGAAGGCATTCTATAAGCTGTTACACAAAATGCTTGGGAGAAAATGGAAATAATGCAGCACAGCATCATGGAACAGACACAAAAGCAAAATACTGCCGATGCATTAAAAACAGGGACTATTGGAAATACTCAGCAGGTCTGACAGCATCTGTGGAGAGAGAAACAGAGTTACCAGCCTGGATTTTCATAACAACATTGTGAAAATGGCGGAGGAAGCCAAAATCCAGAAGTCCCACCCCCGAACATGGTGCCCATCATTTTCACGGGGGCAGGAATGGGCCTGGGGTGGGATTTTCGCATTCGCATTTCACCGAGGCAGCTGCCCATATAAAATGGCAGCTGCCTCCAGTCATGTCTGACCTTCGTTAGCCAGGGGTGGGAAACACAACATGTGCAGATTAGGCCTGGTAGGAGCAGGTCTAAACTTTGCAAAGTCCTTTGGAAAAGTGGTGTACCCTTTTGGAGAGGGAGGATACCCCTTCGGATATGGTCCCGGGCTACCTTTGGGGAACATCAGTTGCCCTTTGGGAGAGATGGTGTGCCTTTTGGGATTGTTAAAAGTGGACCTGAATGTGTGTAAAAAGTGCATAAGCTCACTGGAACTGTCAAAAGTGTCAAAAGGAACTGTCAAAAGCAATTGTCAAGCTGTCAAGGCATTCTGGTTGGACAGGCTTTCTTCTGCTGGCCCAGTGCTCACCACAATGACAGCCCCCCTCTCTACGTGCAATGTTGCTGGTGTATCCATGGTAGCGAAGCTTGGCGTTTCCACCAAGTTGCACACATTTTAGCAGAAAGCCAAAGAAGTAAAGCAGAGGCAACAATCAAAATCCACTGGCAAATTCTGCTTTTCAATTTACCATTTAACCAACAAACACACAAAAAGGTCCAAGTACGCATGGGGCATATACTGTGTGAACATGAGCATTGAGATTGCATGCCCGATGACAGGGTCTATTATTCATTTTAATTTCTAATCAAAAATTCAAGTTAGTTCACTCTGTATCCCCAATTAGCCACTGCGGCTAACATATTGGACAAGGCTGTCCGAGGACCAGGTCCACAGTTGTTCTGGGTATATATGGTTGACTTGGGCTTGGGTATAAGGAGTACACTCTCTAAAGTTGTTGATGACACAAAAGTAGGAGGTTTTGCAAGCAGCAAAGAAGACTGTTGAAGACTTCAGTACAACACAGACAGGTTAGCAAAATGGGTAGGCAAGTGTCCAACTTTTTGTAGCTACATCCGAGATAACACATTGTTGAAAGAACAACAAGGAAAGGGAAGACATTAATCGGAGGGCCCTGCAGTTTCAAATGCATTATTCTCTGAAAGTTTTTTTTTTTAAATTCATTTACGGGATGTGGGCGTCTCTGGCTGGGCCAGCATTTATTGCCCACCCCTAATTGCCCTTGAGAAGGTGGTGGTGAGCTGACTTCTTGAACCACTACAGGAAGAAAAAGTCATAAAAAAGGAAAACATAATTTTGGGGCTAATACATAGGGTAACAGACTACAAAAGGAAAGAAAAAATTATAAATTTGTACAAAAACTTTGGCTAGGTCACTTGGAGGGCTTTGTGCAGTTTCCACTGCTCCATTATAGAAAGGGCATTAAACCATAGAGAGAGTTTGTAAATTCACCTAGATAATATCATGGAATGGAAGCTGTAATTATGAGGGATAACTTAAGGTACCTGGACTTCTTCCATTGGAGCAGAGGTGGCTAAGAGGAGATTTCGTCCAGTTTATTTTAAATTATAAAGGGTATTGATAAAGTAAATACAGAAAAGTGATTTTCTTTGGTTGGGAATCCATAATGAGGAGGCATCAATTTAAAATTGCCACTAAGGGAATGAAGCGAGGAAAACTTTCATTATAAAATGAATCATTGGAGCATGATCTGCTTCAACATGGAGTGGTTGAGGCAAAAACCACTGCATTATTTAAGGTAAATATGAATGAGTATTTGGTGGAAAATACAAGGCTCTATGAAAAGTGGGGAGGAAAATTGGTTTTAGGCTGCTCTAGCGTAAAGCCAGCACAGAGATCACAGGTCAAATATGATAGACTAGGGGTAAATATGTCAAAAGAAATTATAAAATGTAGGTGACAATGTTTTCATTCAGAAGTAAATCGAACTGTGGGACAGATCACCAATTGGGGCTGATGGAACATAAAATCATATCAGGGGTTGAAAAGGCCTGGATGAACGCATATTTGGAAAAAGGAGGGAGGGTCATTAGTTCTAGAAACTGATGGATGGTGTGAAAGGGTAGAGCAGAAGGACCAGCACAAAACGTTACTATATTACAGCAAGGTTGCCTTGTTGGAAAGCAATGAAAGTAAGATGCAATGCTGTACCTGTACGCCTCGAGAACCAGGTATACCTGGAATACCCTGTTCGCCAGGTCGTCCCTTAAAAATGAAACACAAATTAAAGATGCAGTATATAGATTGTCATCACAATGTATAAAACATTCTTAATACTTATGTTAGCTGTGGCTCTGTAGGTCGTATGCTTGCCTCTGAATTACAAGGTTCCAGGTTCAAGTCCCAACTCCAGGGTTTGAGCACAAAAATCAAGGCTGGCACTCCAGCACAGTACTGAGGGCGCACTGGGCTGTCGGAAGTGTTGTCTTTTGAATGAGACGTTAAACCGAGGCCACATCTGCCTGCTCGGGTGGATGTAAAGGATCCCGTGGCACTACTTTGAAGCAGAGCAGGGGAGTGATCGCCAGTGTCTCTGGCCAATGTTCGTTCCTCAAGCAACATCACAAAGAACAGATTAACTGGCCATTATCACGTTGCTGTTTGTGGGAGTTTGCTGAGTGCAAATTGGCTGCCGCATTGCCTACATTACAACAGTGATGACACTTCATTGGCTGTAAAGTGCTTGAGGCATTCAGTGGTCGTGAAAATTGCTACATAAATCCAAGTCTCTCTTTTCTTAACTATTAAAAGGGTTGAAAGTCAACAAGGGGCACATCCCAAGGAAAGTGTTGGGATGTGTCCACCTACATTCTCTTGTACTGGCACCTCATAGGTCTCCGGGCCAGGGGAAATTCTTTAATTATTAGTTGAATTGGGTACTTCTTGTTACTAGAGCACAAGAAATAGGAGCAAGAGTAGGCCATTCAGCCCTTTGAGTCCACTCCACCATTCAATGAGATCATGAATGATCTTCCAGTTCAACACCATTTTCCTGCACTATCCCTGTATCCCTTGATGTTTCTAGTAGGTAGAAATCTTTCAATATTAGTCTAGCACGTGCTCAACAACTGAGCCTCCACAGTCCTCTGGGGCAGAGAATTCCAAAGATTCAACAACCTCTGAGTGAAGACTAGGGGTGCATCTAGGATGCTTGCCTTTCCGTCAAGGTTGCATACTGCAGCACAAGCTGCCAGTCTAGTGAGGGGACACTGGGACTCTCAGAAGCATTTGTGCTTCCCTCAATCCCCTTTGTAAAAGGGGCAAACAATCTTAAAGAATTACTTTAATCTTTGGGTGTGGGGGTGGGGGTTGGGGGTGCGAGGGGGGTGCGGTTAAGCAGCATTTCTGGCTCATGTCCCATTTCCTCCCAGTTAGGTGGTCCCAATGGCAGTCATTTTCCAGCATCGTCTCACTAGATGTACCAACCGCCGATGATCTATCTGCCCACTGAGAGGCCAAGGACGTAGATTAAGGTTAGGAGTCCCAGTTTCAATTCCATCCTGTTCTGTCCCCTGATACACAATTCATTTTCAGGGGTGTGGAAGGATTGCCTACGATCAGGTCTGGCAAAATCCTCAACTTAAAGCCATAAGCTGTCCAGAATTTTATGCTTAATTGATGCAATTAAAAACAAAACCTTGCGCATGTGATGATTTGATGGTTCAGCGAACCACACAGTGTGGCACCGAGCTTTACAGACTGCAAAGTCCCACTTTCAATCCTGTCAGCCAACATCAGCTGGAACAGCATTCAGCCCACCCACTGACTAGTAAAGAACAAAAAAATACAGCGGCGATTCCTCTCACGTTTGATCGCTATATCCTGTGGTTCCAGCTGGAAAGTGCATATAGTTGGACAGTAGATGAGGACAAAATCAAACTTGGTTTCGATACCTTCCATAATCAAAGAGGCGGCTAGCATTCTGCTGTTCATAGGACATGAAGTATAATTGTTTGTGGAGGCAGCTGGACTGGACTCCACTACGACTCAGCTTTGGCTAAGGGGGATATATATGGAATTGGAGGAGTTAGATATAAATATAGATGATCAAATGTTCCATACAAAATGAGGGTCCTCTGCCTCTGGGGTAGGCAACTGAAAGGGACATCAGGCAAGATGTAAAACAGGCAGATGACCTGCTACCACCCATTTTCTGCACCCACAGTTAAATTTTATTCCAAAGATTCTCCCATTGTAGCTCACTTGCTGTTATTCTCCTCTAAAATGAGAGTTCAATGATCTGGACTGAAGAGTTCTTTGTGGACTTTGTTGCAATATTTCTAGTAATCAGACTTCTGTTTAAAGACCCACTGTCATTTTCAATGATGGAGATCCCACAGCCCTCTGGTGTAGAGAATTCCAAAGACTCACAACCCTCTGAGTGAAGAAATTTCTCTTCATCTCAGTCCTAAATGATTGACCCTTTATCGTGAGGCTGTGCCCCTGTCCTCTAGATTCCCCAGCCAGGGGAAACAATCTCTCAGTGCCTATCCTGTCAGGAACCTTCAGGATCTTGTATGTTTCAATGAGATCATCTCTAACTCTTCTAAACTCTGGAGGATATAGGCTCATTTACTCAGCCTCTCAATACAGGACAACCTTCTCATCCTAAGAACCAATCTAGTGAACCTTCCCTGCACCACCACCAATTCAGTATATTCTTCCTTAGATATGGAGACCAAAACAGTGCACAGTATTCCATATGTTGTCTCACCAAAACCCCATACTATTATAGCAAGATTTCCTTGTTCCTATACTCCATTCATCTTGCAATAAGGGCCAACATGCCTTCTTAATTGCTTGCTGAGCCTATATGCTAACTCACTGTGTTTGTTGTAGGAGTGCACCCAAGTCTCCCTTTATCGGTGGGGGAGGATACAGGAGAAGAATCAAGAGCTCCGGTCAATTCTGGGATACTAGCTGAAAGTGGTGCCATGGACTCAAGTCTGTGCTAGGCCAAAACAGGCCAAAGATATCGTAAGGCTGTCATTAAGATACCTTGGGGCAGGACAGAGCTATCTCAAGGTACAGGAAGAGATATATCAGACTGAGAAGCACTAAGGGAAACGTAGCCCAGAAAATGGCATTTTAGATAAATACCTGTGGATGAACTGAAACAACCTACTGTCGATGGGCATATATGAGCAGCAATCTGAAAGGTGGTGCCCAAGTGCTCAAGGGCAAAAGCTCAACAGGAGAAGGTAAATTCTATGTAACATGAAGAATTCAAACTCTGAGTGAGGGTAGACCTCTGGACCTCAAAACCTATTGGACAAAGTTACAATGAACTATTTCCTAATTGTCAAGTAGCAATCCTATAGCTGAGCATGGTCAACTATTTAAGGTAATTGGAAAAATGTCACATACACTGTTATGATCTTGAGGGAGACCATTAACTTTTAAAAAGAAATTCAAACTTCCAGGTATTAACTGAAAGAACTACACCACAAGGTTTCACATTTTAAACAAAAACTTTTATTGTACAAGAATTAAACAAAGCGAGCACTACTAACTTAACACTATATTTTATAAACCCTTACTCTTTAAGTCCAAAAATCTCTACGGGTCACTCCTCATTCTATTTTTATTTCCACCCAAGAGTTCCCCTACACTTTACAGGATCTTGAGGGTTCTTTCACTTCTCCTGGGATCAAATCAAGGTGTGCCACAGCTTTCAGGAATTCACTTTGATTCTCCATAGTGTTCCTGTTATTCTCCGAGGTATGAGATTTCTTGGGGTCCTTCCGCTAATATCCAGCTAAGTGACACCCAACTCTTCTTAAGGACTTCATGATTGTGGACACCCCAGCTCAAGCATGAACTTCGCCACCTTCTTGCTTAATGGTCCACAGCTCCTAGCAGCTTTCTCTCACTCTGCCTGTTTACAAGTTAAGCATGTCAGCCATGGCTCAGTGAGTAGCACTCTCGCCTGTGAGTCAGAAGGTTGTAGGTTCAAGCCCCACTCCAAAGTTTGAGTACAAAGGTCTAGGCTGGCACTCCAGTGTAGTAGGGGGTGCTGCATGTATGATACGTTAAATTGTCTGCTCTCTCCAGTGGACATAAAAGATTCCATGGAACCATTTGGAAAAAGAGCAGGGGAGTTATTCCCAGTGTCCTGGCTAATATTTATCCCTCAACCAACATCACAAAGCCAGATTATCTGGTCATTACCACATTGCTGCTTTTGGGACATTGCTGTGCACAAATTAGCGGCTGCGTTTCCTACATTATAACAGTGATTACACATCAAAAGTATTTGTTTGGCTGTGAAGCATTTTGGGGCATCTTGAAGTCTTGAAAGGTGCTATATAAATGTAAATTGTTCTATTTTTCTTTAAAAGTTACTGGAATTTTAAAAAAAAATGTCACCTATTGTCCAGGCAAGAGGTAAGACATTGAACCATGATCACATGATAGTAATTTAATTGTGACGCTTAACTCTTTTAAGTCAAGTATTCTCTGTGCAATAAAATGTGTGTGCATGCTCCAAATGAGTTAACCCTTCCTGATAATTGCAGCATTCAGGTTACTTGTGATTATCTTCATGATAAGCCATTGGAACACTGATTGTCTAGACTGGCATGAACAATGGCCACTCACATGAGATATTGGAAGATTTTTGCTGACTATGGAACTACACTTCTGTGTATAAATCACCAACATTGAGAGATGAGGAGAAAGAACTAAAGGTAAATAGCTCTGATCTTGTATCATTTCATTTTTGGTGCTTATTCAATACTTTTTTGAATGGCATGTTTTAGGAGAAGTAAATGTGGACCCAACAGAAGACAACAGAAGTAACTCAGATAGTTAACATTGCTTCATTAATGCATTAATTTGTTCACATTCTTGTGTCGTAATCCTAATTATTTTCAAAGGACAGGACCTTTCAGCACTCCTGCACTATCAACCACAAACAGTACTGGTGTGTAAAAAAAATGGAACAAAAAGATTATGACAATATAAACCATTCATTGTGAAATACAAGACATTTCTTTCAGTACTGCTTAATTTAGATGCAAGGGCATAATCCCCTTTCTAGCCTACTCCGCTATGGACACACACAAAGTAAAGAGCAAGTAATCAGAAATACCATTCATCAGCATCAAAATGCATTTGGTGGGCACACTGGCAGATAATTTTTCACAATTTAAGGAAATGAATCATTGTGACCACAAAACCATTAGTGTGGGACGTACTTCACTGTAAGTAATTGGGTGAAGATTACCACTTTGCTTCGTGCGCAGAAAGAAAAAGGAAAGTTTTTTTTAAAATAATGTTTACAGGGCAAAGGCAAGAGCATGGCATTTCAAAATCTATGCCATTACTTTAATAAAGCAACATTTAAAATGACTAAGCACTTTGGAAGACCAAAGTGCTGCATTAAAAGTGTCACTGCCTATTGTAAGTTGAACTTGAAATTTGTGTCACCCTATGTTTATTGCACCACGCCATCAGCATTTGTAGTTTGCCTTGAGCACACTGTTTCTATTTCTCCCCCATAGGTTTAAAAAAATTATCACTTGTGACCAGATTCGATTACAACTATAGTCCAGATAGACGAGGAAGCCATGCTCAAATGAACAGCTAACTTTGTCTGCTAATGAAGGGATCCCTCCCCATCCATTCTCCCAATCATTTATTAATATTTGTTCTACATTGAACCTAAGTATCAGGTTAATAGGCCACATCCACAGACATCTCCTGCCATCATTATGTATGCCAGAGAGTCACAGGCTTTATTAAATTCTGGGGCTGAATTTTGGGGATGGCGGAGGCTCTGCGCCCATCCCCACCCTGCCCTGCCCCGCCCCACCCCACCCCACCCCACCAACTCCAGAAGCCCCGATGCCATATTATGCTCTAATGAGCGCTGATTGACATAAGGCGGGACTTCCGCCCCTCACACAGTAGGAAGTCCCGCTTTGGAGAGAATGGCCGGTAGCACTCCAGTCCCTCCAGGCACAGCGCTGCAGTGGCTAGAAGAGGCATTGCAGGGAGCTGCCTGGCATTAAGTCCCGGGAACCGGAGGACAAGGTAAGTGGCAGGGGTCCCAGGGCAGGGAGGGTCAGAAAGGCCTGGGAGGTTGGGCGAGGGGAGGGGCGCAATCGGGGTATAGGGGGATAGGCCAGGGAAAGTGCGGTCTATAGGTCACCGGCTTTAAGGGGAGGGCACCCCCAGTCAGATGGGGGCTTCTGATGGAGGGACCCCCCCTCCCCCCCCCCCATCTTCCCACCCGAGATCAAACCTACTTTATTTTCGCGTTTCCCCTGAGCTGTCATCTGCCCGCCAGCCTAAAATTTGAGGCTGGGCAGGAAAGGGCCCTTTAATGGCCATTTAAGGACATTAATTAGGGCGAGGGTGGGCTTTCCATCTGACCTCTTGCCCGCTCCAGCGTAAAATCGCTACCAGATAGGGGGCCAGTGGGAACCCGGAGGGAATCCGGTCCATGCAATTTCAAGCTCCCTCACCACTACCCACTGCCGCAGAACCCACCGGGGGCAAGCGGGCGGGCGGGGGTGTGTGTGTGTGTGTCTGGGGGTGGGGGTGGTGGGCGGTGGGGGCTGGGGGGTTTGGTGGGAGCATAAAATTCAGGCCCTAATGTATCTCATGAATGGCCTTACAGCAAGTGGGTTAGCATTTCAAGACCAAGCTGGACATGCACTCGAATAGGACCATTGTTTTCAAAAAGAAATGGGTCCCCTACATCAGCAGGAGTTTTGGTTCATCAGATATTTCTCGGGATGTTGTGAGGAACTTGGCATCCATGGGGAATATCATATCCATGGGGAATTAACAGGGAAACAAGGAAATGTTCAGTGGAAAGGAGGAAACAGAAAGGGAAATGTTCATACTGGCTTGGAATAGTATTGACCGCTATGTATCAGTGCTTTGAAACCAGGTAACAATGCAGAACAGGAAAGTACAGTCTATGGGCTGCATTTCACAAGTGGTTCTCGCGCCCCTGCTAAAAGGTCATGGGGGGAGCAGGCCCACAATCCTGATGGCTGCCCCGCTGTAATTTAACGCTGGGAGCAGCGGTTAATTGCTTTAAGGCGAGACTTCAGCCCCATTTCTTGGGAGGAAGTCCCGCCTTAGAGAGCTGCAGGCGAATCGGATGGATGGCCACTCTGTAGTCGCAGCAGCGCCAGCCAGGAGCGGCGGCCAGCATGCCCGAAGGACCCAGGTAAGTCCGGGCATCGAGTATCTCAGTAAGGGTGCAGTGGAGGGGTTTGGGGTGGGGTGGGGGGTGGGGGATAGGTTCAAGAGGCTGGGGGGGAGATTAAAGAGAGATGATGGTGGAGGGTAGCCTCTGATGGGCCGGGTTGCAAAGGAAGACCTCCCCCAACCTTGCCCGACACTAGCCCGCGTAAAACTGCCAGGCTTCACGCATAACGTGGGCATCCCCTCTTTACAGGTAAAATACGGTGGGGGCGGAATGAATCACAGAATTTTAATGGCTCAGAAGGAGGCCATTCGGCCCATCGTGTCTGCACCGACTCTCTAAATGAGCATTGTGACCTAGGTGCCATTGCCTTGCCGTATCCCTGCACATAGTTTCTATTCAAATAATCATCTAATGCCCTCCTGAATGCCTCCATTGAAGCTGCCTCCACCTCACCTACAGGCAGTGCATTCCAGGCCTGAACCACTTGTGTGAAGAAGTTTTTTCTCACGTCGTATTTGCTTCTTTTGCAAAGCATTTTAAATCTGTGCCCTCTCATTCTTGATCCTTTTATGAGCGGGCACAGTTTCTCAGGCTCAAGAGTGGGCAGGCCACCAGTCTCCCATAAAATTTCAGGCAGGTTGGGGGCGGGCAGGTAGATGGCAGGAAGACCACCCGCTGTAGTTTATGTGCACCAGCCCCGCCCCTCAAGCCTACTGGTGGGAATCTTAAAATCCAGCCCTATTTGATTGATCGCCTACCTTATAAACATACAGAGACGATATAGAAAATGGAATAGTACTCACAGGCACACCATTCATTCCAAATTTTCCTGGTTTACCAGGTTCTCCCTTATGCCCCTAGTAAAAGAAACAAACCACATAAATTAGTACAACTCACAGGTCTCTACACCCTTGTTGCTCAAGGGTAAGGGTGTTAAAATCAAGCCCATCTCATTTCCACAGCAATTCCATTGAAATCATCCATGTGGAATTGAAGTAGCTCTGAGGAATTTCCCATCCATTTAGTTCCTTGTTACCCTTAGGCTTCTGGGAAAGGCAACCGAGCACCCGCACTTTGATGCAACTTCCCTCCATTTGCCCCGCTTATTGCCCCCCTTCCCAGGGCCACCATGTGAATGGTGGCAGTATGTTCCACAAAGTAGCAGTAAAGGGGCCCAGGTTCCCCTAGTGATGGTAGAGTGCACCTTCCAATTCAGGCTCCGCATTTAACTGCTGAAAGCCAAGGGCTTAAGCACGGCCTTCAGTGAGGAAGGCCTTGATACAGTCTTAGTGGTGCTTCTGCCCTCTTAAGATTGCTCGCTGCTTCCATTCATGCTCCAGCAATGTACCTAGTGCAATACTGTTGGAATATTCTCCTCACCGCACTGTCAGGCTTCCTCTCAGCAGCAAGAATCCCATCAGGAGCCCTAGCACATGACAACTGGCCTCCAACCCAGGAAATGAGTCAGTATTGGGGCAGATTCAAAAGGTTAAACTGAAGTCGTGCACTGCTGGAACTTTATCCCAAAATAAGAAAAAAAGCCTAGTCGGGATGTCTAAAGAAGGGATACATTGCAGAGCAACAAAAATTAAAGAGGACAAAAACTCACCAAAGGAAATGTTAATGAGACTGTGTACAGAGAAATGCTAATGTGAAATGCAAGATTTTTATAAGAGTTGACAATATTAATGAAACCCAGAATAAATGCTTAGGACGATTTGAGCTCGTGAGTCATCCTCTCCTGGCATCCTTACTTGGCTCAGCAAAAAGGTGAGAAAGCAATTTTTCACATGCACCAAGGAGCTTTGTTTATATTTATATACATGGTATATAAAATCCAAAAATCAGAATGCTACTGTTACACTATAATAATGTCTTAACTATTGAACAGAGTACAATAATTGCAAGTTAAGATTCCCATTGTAGAATATATTGCTAAAACTATGCACATATTCAATCAATTTTAAATCTGCGATTCCTGTAACGTTTTGAGTGGTTACACTTGCCTGATATAGGTACTCAGTAGTGAACTTACTTTTTGTCCAGGAATACCACGAAATCCAGGTGGGCCTGATGGGCATGTGCAAACTGCCTTGGGTGCCATCCTGTCAGGTGGACACTTACCAAAATTAAATGAAGGGATTTTAGTACAAGTCACATTTTGTTCCAGGAGTTAAATCAGCATTAAAGAATCACTAAGACTTTGTTCTCCTTCAGCCTAAGATACATGGAAATATTACTCACCCTCTCGTCATCCTAAAAAAAAGAGAAAATATAAAAGAAATTAATCCCGTGATAAAACATTCCACACATACAATACAACAGTGATTACATTTCAGGACTTCTTTGGCTGTCAAGCACTTTTTGACATCAAGGAGAGGGAAGCCCCTTTTTTTTTCCACCTTAAAATTTTAAACTTCGAGTTACCATCTGAAAAACTTCCCGGAAATCATTTCCTTGTATACAAATGCTATTTTTGTAAAGCCATGAATTTCCCATGGATTTTTTTTTTCTGTTTGATTTTAATAACGCATAAAAATATTAATGCAAATCTACCACATTTTGTGCAGAGTGCAATCCATGGCACATTTTGAGAAAATAAAAATCTCCTCTGGTTCATGAAAAATAATGCAAACTGAACAATGTTTTGCAATTCAGTTTGCAACAAATGCTATCGATCACAGTCTAGCTGCTCTTATGAATGATAACGTGCAGGTTTGACAATAAAACGAAGCACCTGAAGGAACATTAAACCTATTTTCTGAAAAAAAACTGAAGCGATTTTAAAGTTTGCACACTAGACCTTTCTTTCACTAGTAAGTTTGGAGCATTCTGCTTTTAATTCTTAGCGTTTTAGATTGATTTTGTATTGTTGGTGTAGTGCACAAAGGAACACATTTTCAACAAAACATAAAGACGAACAGAAGAATCACAGCAATGGAAGTTCAATTTTGGGTAACCAGAGTTAGTCTTTAATACTGGAGGGGACGTGAATATATTACAAATGAAAGATGAAAACAGGTAGGGCTCAAACACACAGTGCCATAAATGTCACAACGGGGGTTCTGATACCTTCCACAACTGATTTATACCATTTGGGTAAGTGTCTGTTCTTCACCCTCAATCCAATTCCGGTCCAGCAATTATCCATTAAACACCTTGGTCGCAGCTGAGGGTTTTAGTGGGAGCTTTGATACAGTCTTCATGGTTATTCCTCTTTATCCCTGGTCATCTTTTCTGATGCTCAAGCAGTGAACCCTCTGGTAGAATTGTTGGAATTCTCCTCATCACTTCAGAGGGCTTCCAACTGGAGAATTCTGCCATCTACTGTAAAAATCAGGGGCCAGATTTTCCCACAAGAGGCAGGAATTAGGAGGTGGGTTTGATTCAGGGGGCACGAACCCACCCCTGATACCCATGCTGTGAAGCATGATCTTCATGGAGTCGGGGTCTGAATGACCCTAGAGATGAGTCTGCCACCCAAATAGTAGCTGCAGGGTGGGGGAGGGGGTGCAGAAATGAAGGTGGAACATGAGGGAAGTGGGCCACATTCTGGCCTCAATTTCTGTGGCTGCCCTCTATGTTAGAATAAAATGAGAGGATCTTCATCTTCAATGTGGCCAGGGCAAATGGAGAGCTGGGAACCGACATGGGGCAAGGAAAGGTCAGTTACTAAAATTTTATTACTGCCCGGCACTTTTTTGTCCAAACTTTCACTTGTTTGCATTAAATTAAACGGTTTAAATCAGCGCTGTTGTCCCTGTTCCCACCAGGCTGCAGCTGGTCACCTAATGGCCACCCAAGCCTATGAAAATCACTAGAGGTCAGTAGATGAGCTCTTAACCAGTTCCCTAATGGCTTCAATATGCCCAATCAACGACACCACTTTCCTGCTCAGCCAACCCGCTCCCCCCTCATCTTTTGGAAAACATTCAGAGTCGGGAACGGAGGGAGCAGAGAAGCACGCAGTCTCATCGGTGCCATTTTATTTGCCATCCCACCTCTGTTCTGTCCCAATTCAGGACATGAAATTCTGGCCCCAGGTCTTTCACCGCAGGCCTTGTAGAGGCCTCACCTCCCCCATAGTTCAGGAACAACTATAGTGCGAGTGATTCTAGACCATGGTGGCACACGCCTCAATCTATGTGATTATAAGCAACGTTGACAGGGTATGAAAGTAGATCACTTACCTGATGGTGCGGAAGGCGGAGGGTGAATGCGAAAAGAGAAAATATGTGTAACGACATAACTATTCTAAAAATAAATCTGGACAAATCAAATTACCACAAGGACAAACACTGCAACCAAGACATATGGGTGGGGGTTCAAATGTACAAGATATACATTTTGCAGATGATCTATTCGTCCTGTTACCAAACCCATGAGTGTTCCTCCCCCACCTGTGACTTTAGTTTATATCAATGAAAGAGTGAAATGATGATTAAGTGAAAAAATTTTAATTTTACTTTCCAACACTCTGATCTGCTCTAACAATGTAGCATCACAAACTAGTCAACAGTAGGTGCTTACTACAGTAAGCAAAACTTTTACAAATCTAGATTTAAAGTAGTAGAGAGTATAAGGATGGTTTTAAAATATTATTAGTGACAGGGATCATTAGAAAAATGGAGAAAATTATAATGGCAAATAGAAGAATAAATGAATCTTGTTTGGGTATGTTCATAGGGAAGAAAACACTAAAACAGCAGCTCTCTTAAGGATGGGGGGGGCAGAAACATCAGCTGATTGGAAGGGGGTGACATAACTTATAGATAATTTCTCATTTTATGCAAATTATAAATCGTTGGGTTATGAAGAGAATTCTGTGAGATTAGAGTACCGCCTCACTACTATCTGTGATTCCAGTTGTTAAGAATGGAGGTGTACCTGAAAATAACAGGCCAGTTAAAATGGTATTAGCAACAGATGCAAACATAATTTTAAAAAGTGATGAGGAAGCTCTCTGACTTAAGCAAATTGACATCTAGTTGTACTCTGAATAGCCTCAATGTTTTTGCCTTTATTGATTTACTTATTCTGAACATCATTTGTGTAGTAAAGACATTTTCTATGTTTTTGTTCTAAATTTACCTCACTAATTTTAATTTATGTCCTCTAGCCTTTTTGTCTTAGCTTAAATTGAAGTAAATCCCCAGCTTTCAATTTACTATTTTTCAAACGGGTTTCAACAAATTAGCCAGACATTTAAAGTAATATACCTAATATCCAGTCTCCTGTGCTTATGTATAATGCTTCACACCTGTGTTACATTTCATTTAATTTTATCTGCTCATAAACATAACTTATCTAAATTCTCACAAAAATCTTACATTGCTTCCCCCTGTTCCTGCTGCTCTGCCAACTTTTGTGCGAGCCGCAAATTTGGATATCTTCAAGCTGGTTTCACTATCCATGTAATTGATGGAGACTGAAAACATTAGGGAAACATTTAGGATTCAGATCAACATTTCCTCTCTATCAAATGGAATGACTTTTTTTTTTAACCACTTTCTCTAACCAGTCTTGCTTCAGTCGTATTTAGTTTAGTTACAAATGTTTTTGTGGAACTTTCTCAATTGCTTTGGGGAAACCTAAATTAGCTCCATTGTAGCTATGTATAAAAGCATTTGGAATGATAGATATTGATCATATAACTTACTGATTCAGATCAGGTTTATTTAAATTCCATGCAACCCAAACATTTTGCTGGAATTACCTCCATGGTAATTACCTCTGTTTTCATCTGTTTTGCACTTCAGAATACTGCTCAACCATGAGTTGAAGTTGCAGTACCACATCCTCCCCAACATATGGATTATCTAACTTCCAGCTCTGTAATTTCCTTTCCAATTTCAGCCCATATGTCACTGAAACCTTCACAAGCAATTGCCACCTCCAGACGTGAATATTCCAGTCCTCTCCTTATTGGCCTCCCATCTTCTAACTTCTTACTCACACCAAACTATTGTTGATTGGATCCCATTCCGCACCAGAGCACAGGCTTCTCTTGCCCTCACTGATTTACAGTCCTTTAACATCTCAAATTTTAAACTGTTGACCTTGTCTTTATGTCATCTATGGTCTCATCTCTATCCAATTCCAGAACTTCCATCGCAACACAACCTTCTCCCGCTGTACCACTGACGGCCAGTTTTTTTAAAATGTATTTGTTCATTCACGGGATGTGGGCGTCACTGGCAAGGCCAGCATTTAATGTCCACCCTAACTGTATTCGAGAAGGTGGTGGTGAGCTGCCTTCTTTAACTGTTGTTACACCCACAGTGCCATTAGGAAGGGAGTGCCAGGATTTTGACCCAGCAACAATGAAGAAATGCCGATATATTTCCAAGTCAGGATGGTGGTGTGGCTTGAAGGGAAACTTGCAAGTGGTGGTGTTCCCATGCGTCTGCTGCCCTTGTTCTTCCAGGTAATAGAGGTCATGTGTCTAGAAGATGTTGTCGAAGGAGGCTTTGCTAGAAGCTACAGTGCATCTCGTAGATGGTACACACATCTGTCACTGTTCACTGGTGATGGAGGGGGTGAATGTTTAAGTTGGTGGATGGGATGCTGCTAGGGTTGAATGCTCAGGAGTTCTCTCCTTAAACCCCTTTGGCTGTCACCCCTCCCTCTCCTCTTTTAAGATCTTCCTCAAAACTCACTTCTTCAATCAAGCTTTTGGTTACTCCTCATAATCTCTCCTTCAACTTAGTGTCCAGTTCCTTTATGTATCTGTCATACACGTTAGCATCAATTTCCATGTTAAAGGTGCTATCTGAATGCAATCTTTTACTCTTGTTTTAAGTGAGTATAAAGGAAGAAATAATGGGAACTTGTCAGAAAGGTGCGGCGATAATCATGGGGGATTTTAATCTACATATAGACTGCAAAAATCAGATAGGCAAAGGTAGCCTAGATGAGGAGTTCATAGAGATAAAAGCAAAATACTGCAGATGCTGGAAATCCGAAACAAAACCAGAAAATGCTGGGAAAACTCAGCTGGTCTACCAGCATCTGTGGAGAAACAGGGTTAACGTGTCCAGTCCGAATGACCCTTCATCAGAAAATAAGGAAATGGCAGATGAATGGAACAGGTATTTTGGTCATAGAGTCATAGAGTCATACAGCACAGAAACAGGCCCTTCGACCCATCACGTCCGTGCCAGCCACCAAGCACCTATCTATTCTAATCCCACTTTGCACCACTTGGCCCATAGCCCTGTATGCTATGGTGTTTCAAATGCTCATCTAAATACTTCTTAAATGTTGCGAGGGTTCCTGCCTCTACCACCCCTCAGACAGTGTGTTCCAGATTCCAACCGCCCTCTGGGTGAAAATATTTTTCCGCAAATCCCCTCTAAACCTCCTGCCCCTTACCTTAAATCTATGCCCCCTGATTATTGACTGCTCCGCGAAGGGGAAAAGTTTCTTTCTATCTACCCTATCTATACCCCTCATAATTTTGTATACCTCTATCAGGTCCCCCCCTCAGCCTTCTCTGCTGTAAGGAAAACAACCCTAGCCTATCCAGTCTCTCTTCATAGCTGAAACGCTCCAGTCCAGGCAGCATCCTGGTGAATCTCCTCTGCACCCTCTATGGTGCAATCACATCCTTCCTGTAGTGTGGTGACCAGAACTGCACACAGTACTCCAGCTGTGGTCTAACTAGCATTTTATACAGCTCCAACATAACCTCCTTTCAGTCTTCCCTATGGAGGTTGCAAGTAACATCCCAGAAATAGCTGTAAATCAGGAAATAGAAGGGAGAGAGGAACTCAAGAAAATTACAATCACCAGGATTAAAGGTTAAATAGGAACCAGAGGATGGACTGGACGTGGATTTCCAGAAGGCATTTGATAAGGTGCCACACCAAAGTTTATTGCAGAAAATAAAAGCTCATATGTAGGGGGTAAAATATTGGCATGGATGGAAGATTGGCTGGCTAACAGGAAACAGGGAGTAGGCATAATTGGGTCATTTTCTGATTAGCAAGGTGTAAGAAGTGGTGTGCCACAGGGATCAGTGCTGGGGCCTCAACTTATTACAATTTATATAAACGACTTGGATGAAGGGAATGAAGGTAAGGTTGCTAAATTCGTTGATGATACAAAGACAGGTTGGAAAGTAAGTTGCAAAGAGAACATAAGGAGGCTACAAAGGGATATATATATGTTAAGTAAGTAGGGAAAAATCTGGTTAATGGAGTATAATGTGGGAAAATGTGAAATTGTCCATTTTGACAACCAGAATAAAAAAGTAAGCTTATTGGCCCATAACTTCCAGTGGAGTGGCATTGAGTTGGGTGGTGGAAGGTCGGGCTGGGCCTACTGGGGAGGGGGAAAGGTCAGGTCATGTCATGTTGGTTCTGGGGGGTGTTCAGGTCAGACCTTGCGGGGAGGGGGTGTGGTTTGCGGGCCTAGGTGTGGAGGGGGAGGGGTCAGGTTGGGCCTGGGGTGGTGGTGGGGGGATTGGGTTGGGCCTGGGGAGGAGGGTTGGTCAGGTCGGTGGGGGGTGGAGGGTAGTGGGGTGTGGCCAATCCCATGGAGAGGTAGTCAGGGTGTAGTGGGAGTGAGGGGGGAGTTCCATGGGGGAATAGAGGGAGTCCCATGGGGTGTCATGGGGGAGGAATTGGGGGGCTTCAAAGGAAGTCGCATGGCGGGTTGGAGTGGGTCAGTGCTATAGTGACCCACCAGAAGCTAGAAGTAGTTTTAAGTCTTCTAGCTTTTTCTGGGTAACCATTGCTGTATGACAGTCGGAACCATCTGACGTTTGCAATTTAAATTGCATTTTTGGGTGGTTCCCAGCACAGGGCAATTGCCCAAACGAAGTTTGGACCTCCCGGACCATTGCTGTGCAATCCTTACCTGGGAGCTTTGGGAAGGGTTCCACAGAGCATCTTTGGGGTACTCCTCAGATACACTGCCCAGGAGCTCGGAAGTTATAGCCCATTATCTAAATGGTGAGAGACTATAGAGCTCTGAGATGCAGAGGGATCTGGGTGTCCTAATGCATGAATCACAAAGAGTTTGTATGTAAGTACAGCAAGTAATGAGGAAAGCTAATAGAATGCTATTGTTTATTGTGAGGGAAGTAGAATACAAAAGTAGAAGGGTTATGCTTCAGTTATGCAGGGCATTGGTGAAACCACATTTGGAGTGTACAGTACTGGTCTCCTTAAATAAGGAAGGAGGTAAATGCGTTGGAAGCAGTTCAGAGAAGGCTTACTAGACTAATACCTTGAATGGGAGGATTGTCTTATGAGGAAAGGTTGGACAGGCTAGGCTTGTATCCACTGGAGTTTAGAAGAGTAAGAGGTGACTTGGTTGAAACATATAAGATCCTGAGGGGTCTTGACCGGGTGGATTTGGCAAGGACGTTTCCTTTTGTGGGAGAATCTAGAACTAGGGGTCACTGTTTAAAAATAAGGGGTCGCCCATTTAAGACAGAAATGAGGAGAATTTTTTTCTCTCGGGGGTAGTGAGTCTTTAGAACTCTCCTCCTCAAAAGGCGGTGGAAGCTGATCCTTGGAATATTTTTAAGGCTCAGCTAGATAGATTCTTGATAAGCTAGGCGATGAAATGTTATCGGGGGTAGGTGGGAATATGGAGTTGAGGTTACAATCAGATCAGCCATGATCCTATTAAATAGTGGAGCAGGCTCAAGGGGCCTAGTGACCTACTCCTGCTCCTAATTCGTATGTTTGCATGTAACTTACTTTTAGTATTTTTTTCCATTTGATAATGATCTAATGCATGTCCAAAAGGTCAATATCATGTGTCTACTGTGTGGGTGAAAAGAGTTAGTTTCATGAGAAGTTTGACTCTGCTATCAGCAGAATCCCTAAGTCAGAATATTTTTACCTACTGGGGGATTCAAGGGAAGAGTGGGCACAGATCATGAGGCATGGCCTTCCTGCCTCAGACATCATGGCCAGACAGTACTTGAGAAATGAGAATGGAGAGCGACTACTCGAGCTTTGCTGCTACCATGAGCTCTGTGCAACCAACACCTTTTAGAACAAACCATGCCACAAGGTGTCCTGGAAACATCCAACATCAGAGCATTGGCATCAGCTAGATCTGATCGTCACCAAACATGACTCTCTGAACATCTTTCTCAACACACACAACCACCACAGCGCTGAGTATGATACAGATCACTCCCTGATGTACACCAGGGTTAGAATGATGCAACCCTTGAAGTTTTTCATTCAAAGCAGAAACGCCATCCTCATAGCAACGTCAGCCATGCTGCCTACCCAGCTAAAAAACAACAGTTCCGCAATTCAACCGAATAGGCGCTCTCTGGCATTCCTACACAGTGCAGAAGTGAAATAGAAAATACTTTGAGACACCATTTACAATACCACACTATCAACATATGAGAAGCAAGAGTGGAAAAGTGCTGACTGTACCGAGACTAACTCTGTGACGGAACCTGTCATTAAAGCCAACTAATTACAAAACGGACCTGAGCGAGAAAATTCTGAATGCACCAAGAGCCACACGAAGTAAAGTCCAACAGGCCAGTGACTACTGATTACAACTCTGCCTGAATAACCTGATGTACTTCGACACAGGGAATGTCAGGGGCATGTGTGAAGGGATCAGAAAGGAAACAGGCCCATCAGCAAAGAAAACAGCTCCACTGAAAACAAAAGCAGTGGTGGTAATCACCGACTGCAATGAACAGTTGAAGAGATAGTTGGGACCTTGAGTTGTAACCTAGGGAGAACATTGTCACCAAGGAAATTCCAGACACCATGGGCAGAATTTTCTGCCTGTTGGGCGGAAGGGCCCGACCCAATCTCTGGCGGGAGGGGAGCCGATTCCCGCCGGAAAAGCGGGCCCCACCGCCATTTTACGTGGACAAGCCAATTAAGGCCCGCCCAGTGTGACGTCTGGCGGGAAGCGCTATGCGCTCACTGTGTGGGTGGGGGGATTCCCCAAAAGCGAGAGTGCGCTCTTTTGCGCATGCGCACGAAAGACTCATCTCCCTGAGGCTAAGTGCTGCCTCAGGGAGATCGCTGATACTTTGAAAAATATGAAAAATAGAAAAAAAAATTCCCTAACATGTCCCCCTCATGTGACAATGTCAAATGAGATGGGACATGTTCATAATTTACATAATAACTTTATTAAACTTTTTAAAACCCTACATGAAACCTCATCCTGCCGGTGGATGAGGTTTCATGTTTTTTCTATTTGCCACTGGGGCTCCTGGCCTGCCTGCCAACCTTAAGGTTGGACGGGCAGGTCCTTTAATTGTATAATTGATCCTGTCAATGGCCTCAATTGGCCATTGACAGGTCGGCGGGCCCGCAGCTGATTTTGCTGCGCCCCTGCCTACCTGAAAATTTAAATAGGACGGGATGATGTCGGGGGTTCCGCCCAATGTCAAGCGCGTCATTTTACGCGTCGGTGACGGGGTCCCGTCCCCTGCTCGCTGACGGCAAAATTCTGCCTCATAGAAAGCCAGCCTATCGTGGTAGAGCTGGATATCAAACTCGCAGTGGAGGAGCTTAGCATGGACTCGCTTATTGACTCGTTTGCCATGGACAAAGCTCCAGATGCTGATGCTAAACCACCTGAACTCATCAAGCACAGGGAATCTGGCACTCCTGCAACATTGGCACAAACTTCTCTGCCTCTGTTGGAGGGAGGGGGAGGGGGAGGGGGCCGTGCCCCAGGCAGGATATGTACAATGTAAAGATTATGACCTTGTACAAAAACAAGGGCCACCACAGCGATTGCAATAGGGAGGCGATAGCGTAGTGGTATTGTCGCTGGGCTAGCAATCCAGAGACCCAGGGTAATGCTCTGGGGAACCTGGGTTTGAATCCTGCCACAAGAGATGGTGGAATTTGAATTCAATAAAAATGCAAAATTAAAAGTCTAATGACCACGAAACCATTGTCAATTGTGTGTGAAAACCAATGGGAAATAAATTTACTGTCCTTGCCTGGTCTGGCCTGGGCTACATATGACTCCAGACCCACCGCAATGTGGTTGACTCTTAAATGCCCTCTGAACAAGAGCAATTAGGGTTGGGCAATAAATGCTGGCCTAGCCAGTGACGCCCACATCCCATGAATGAATAAAATAAAGAACAACAACTGTTGAGGCATCGACCTGTTGAGCATAGCAGGAAAAGTATTTGCCCGTGTTGCCCTCGTCAAACTGCAGATCTTGTCTGAACACATCTACCCCAAATCCCAGTGCGGTCTCAAAACTGAAAGATCTACATTTGACGTGATCCCCTCAGTCCAGCAGCTGCAAGAGAAATGCTGTGAACAAGGGAGACCAATATATATTGCCTTGGCAGTTAATAGTTCCTTGGTGCAATCTCCATGGAAACACCTCTACCAATCAGAGTCCACTTGCCAACCAATCAGCACTCTCCTCTCATGCAGTATAACTGTTGCTCCCTTTACAGTTGATATTCTTGTGAATTTTGCCTGATGAGTGTAAGACAAAAAGCATGTCTCTTTTTTCAGCAATATGTTGCCTTCATTGATCTCACCAAGGCATTCGGCAATGTGAGTAGGGCGGTCTATTTAAGCTGCTGGAGAAAACTGGCTGCCCACTGAAGCTGCTCAATGTGATCTCCTCTTTCCATAACAAAATGACGGGTAAGGTCAGCTATGACAGGGCAACATCAGAAGCCTTTGAGATTCACAGTGGGGTCTAACAGGGCTGTGTTCTGCACCGACACTCTTTGGCATATTCTTCTCTTTACTGTTGTCATGTGCTTTAAGGTCATCTACAGAGGGTGTCTACTTATATACCAGAACTGACAGAAAACTGTTCCGCCTTGCTCACCTGAGATCCAAGACTAAAGTGAGCCAAGTCCTCATTGGAGAGTTGCACTACGCTGACAATGCCGCACTAACATTTCATATTGAGGAACGCCTGCAATGGCAAATGGACAGACTCCCTTGTGCCCATAAAGAGTTCAATTTGACCATTAACATCAGGAAGTCAAATGTCATGGTCCAGGATGTTGCCATGCTGCCATCTATCAGCACTGATAATGTGAGGTTGCTAATAGCTTCACATATCTAGGCTCCACAATCACCAGCAATCTGTCACTTGATGCTGAAATCAACACCCACATCACAATAGTTGATACGTCCAAGCTAAGTAAGGGAGTGTGGAGCAACAGCAACATGACTGAGAACACCAAACTGTGAGTTTACCAAGCCTGTGTCCTCAGCGCAGTCCTCTGCAATGGTGAGACCTGGACAACATATGGCACACAGGAGAAGAGACTGAACACTTTCCACCTTCGTTGTCTCAGATGTACCTCGGCATCTCTTGACAGGACAAGTTCACCAACTCAGAGGTCCTGGAGTGTGCTCATTCCATCAGCATACACTCATTGCTAAGCCAACAATGCCTGCGCTGGCTCAGGCATGTTTATCGGATGGAGGACGGCCATATACCCAAAGACCTTCTGTACGGTGAACTGGCCACTGGGTCATGACCTCCTCTGCTAGAAGGACATCTGCAAGCGAGATATGAAGATGGTAGATATTGACTCTGAGAACTGGGAGACAGTCGCTGACGGCCTTGACCTCTGGAAGCTGACTGTTTGGAAGGGCATTGGAAGAGGCGAACAGAAGCGCAAAGTTCAGGCTGGCTGAGAAGAAGGCCCAAAGAAAACAGAGGCCAGTGAATCGTGCACCTTCTCAGCCCACTGTCTTCCTCTGCAGCAAATGCAGCAGAGACTGACATGCCAGAGTGGAGCTCCAGAGCCACACCAAGTGATGCGTAATTTGGAGTTCACCACCCTGGCACAAACTATCGACTTACAAAAGGCTGCCATGGAACCAGATAATGGTCTAAAGTGTGATTTCCAATTCACCAGATGGTGCATTCTGAATATTTTTGGTAATGCACAGCATCTAAATACAGTACAAATTAAAAGGGAAGTTGAGAAATGCCAAACATGTTTCAATTCTACAACTAATTATCCAGCTTTATCCAATGTTTGTTTTGAAAGCCTGTGGCAGCTGAAGATTTAATCATTTCTTATTCATTTTCACCTGCACTCTCACAACAGTTGGGAAGCAATGTCATGAAGTAGTTCCGATATTCATGCAGTTCTATTCACACTGTTTTGACTGGCTGTGAAAATTAATTATTTGAAATTTGAGGTCTCTCTGATCAGCAATCTGCAGCAATCTATAGCCGAATGTGATAATCATGTGATAAAAGTGAAGTCTGATTACTGTTTTGAAATGTCATTCAGCCTTATACAGCCTTTGATCTTCCTTCTGAATTTCACTGTGCTAAAAGCAATTAGCCCATGTTCCTCTGGTTAAAACTGGAGAATTACTGAAAAGGTATTGGAAACAGATTTTTTCCCCAAATCGTAAAAAAAAAAATTTTTATTTGTTCATGGGATGTGGCCATCACTGAAAAGGCCAGCATTAATTATCTATTGCTAATTACCCTTGAGAACCGCTGCAGTCCACTTGGTGTAGATACATGCGCTGTGCTGCTAAATAAGGAGTCCCAGGATTTTGACCCAGAGGTGATGAAGGAACAGCGAAATAATTCCAATGTGCACACACCATCATTAAAATACCAAGACCGTAATGTTAAATTCCATTTCTTTTTCTTAGACACCTCAGGATCAAGGATGACTGGCTCCAACTCCTGTTCCATGGGTTCTAAGAAAGTTGATAAGTCCAATGCATGACCTACCACATGCGGGGCAGGAGGTACTTGAAGGGTTGTGGAGATGGGCTGTTTAGAGGTTTGTGTACTCCCTCCAACATCTCGACTTCGCCTCTGCACAATCCCAGCAAAGTCTCTCCATGTGTTCAGTACGTTCCTGAATAAACCTTTTCCATTTTGGTCGGTCACAAGCCAGGGTCTCCAATGAGTCGATGAGGATGTTTGACCTCTTCAGGAATGCTTTGAGGGCATCCTAAAAGTGTTTCCGGTGTCCACCTGGGAGTCTCCTTCCTCGACTGAGTTCTGAGTGGAGTAGTTGCTTTGAGAATCTAGCGTCAGGCATGTCCCGCCCAACCAAGCTGGTTTTAAGTGATTAGTGCCTCAAAGCTGGGCAAGTTGGCTTGGGAGAGGACACTGCTATTGGACCATCTTTCAGAATTGGATGACCTTGTGAAGGCACTGCTGGTGATACTTCTCCAGTGCTTCATTTCAGTAATCCATTCATTATGGCTTCAGCATTGTCAGAGAGACTTATCAATGAAGGTGTGAATATATTTCAGTTAAATTGCAATGAAATTATTTCTTCAAATACTTCGTCATGGCAGAACAGAGCAATTTCTCCACTGCTGGCTACAAAATATTAATGGAACAAAATGAGATTATGCAGGGAAATACTGCTGGGGTACATGCAAGAAAACAAGTCAAAAGTGTAGTCAGGGCTGTGTGGAGGGAGGTGGCAGTGGGGTTCACTCTCACACTTAGGACTAAAGGCCAGAACTGGCAAAAAGTTCAATGACCTGACAAGGGCAAGGAAGATAATAATGTTGTTACTGTTGTTTCTAGGCCAATGGAGAACATAATGTCCAGAACAGGGAGGCCATGAGGATAATCCTTGATGTCAGGCAATTCATGGCTCATGAGAAGCAGTAAATGGAGCTACTAGGAAGACGCTCTTCTTTAGATGTCAGTAAGAGAGAGGCTTGTGGGACTGCGTAAATTGCAGCTCAGTGTGTGTAACGCATTGATGGTGCCTGTTGCAGTAGTAACCTGATTCGTCAGCCAAAAAAGTCCAAAGTGTTACTATCTCTATCCTACTCTCCTCTCTGGGCAGTGTACACCCACTCTTCACTCCTTTTCTCCTCTTCTGCAGTTCATTCACAGCCAACAAGGTAGATAAGGAAGAGGAGGATGATGATGATGATATCACTGCTCCCTCTGCTTCTGACCACATATCCTTTCTTTCACTTTGGCAACACTTTCCTTTTCTTTCTCACTCACCAGCTCAGAGACTTTCAGCCAGGGGGTGAAATACAATAGGAATGAAAGGAAAAGGAAATTCACGGAGCATGAGAGAGTGACAGGAGTGTACAGTGAAAGAGGACTCAGCCACTCTGTAATACAGGCTACAAAGACAGATACCCTTGGCTGACACAGCTGAGGGACATCTACATTGCTACTGCTAATAAGGGAGTTACTGCATGCAATTAAGTTGATAAGTCATTCATTTCATCGGATTATTCATTTCTTCCCTTTTAAAGTGACCTTTACTTGTTAATCCAAAGCAGCATCTGCTTGTGTTGCATATCTGTCTCTTGGCAATGCTTGGGGATAAAGACTGACAAAATGATTAAGTTTGCAAAGATGACTCACCCATATGACACACAGAATAAGTAAAACAAATATCACAAAGAGTGGAAAAGGTTTTAAAATAGTGAGTAAAGTCAGTGCTATTCCAGGAGCAAAGTTTAGACGTGGCAATGAGGTTAGAGAACAAGGAATAGAGCAAGCAATTTTTCTTCTCTTTCATGGGATGTGGGCACCACTGGCAAGGCCAGCATTTGTTGCCCACCTCTAATTGCCTCTTTCAACCGAGTGGTTTGCTGGGGCATTTGGGAGGGCAGATAAGAGTCAACCCCACATTGCTGTGGGTCTGAAGTCACATGTAAGCCAAACTGGGTAAGGATGTCAGATTTCTTTCCCTAAAGGGCATTAGCCAACCAGATGGGTTTTTATGGACAAATTCAAAGGAGATTGATCCCAAAAATGTAAATCGCTTAACATTAGTCATTCGTACTGCCATGGCTCAACAAATTGTCTTCCAATTTTCTTCCCAAAGTCATGGTTATTTAATTACATTGTTCTGTTATTTTAACCGATGAGTTCAATAGGTTAAAGACTATGAAAAAAAGAAGAATGCTAAACAAACAGGTTGAATGCTCATCTGCTATTATAAGAAATAGGCTTTAGTCTAGTACCTTAACAATATGTGCCTAGGATTTTCTAAGATGGAATTAAACAGCCGAATTGCTCCATCGCGCACTTAGTGAAACTATTTCAATTTGTTGAAAAATTATTTGTAAAGCTTACAGTTGCATATTCCAACAATACTGTCAGTATGAAAACATTAAGTGTAAATTAAGACAGTTTGCCAGGCTTAGAACTTAAAAGGTCGACTCACCACAGTTGAGTGGGGGAGGAGGAGGTGGTTGTTCGGGGCAGGGGGTGCTATAGGTGGCCACAGTGTGATGCAGAATGACACCAACAGTGTGGGTTCAATCCCCATACCAGCTGTGATAGTTCATGGAGGCTCGCTTCCTTGCCTTGCCCCACGCCTACAGAGTTGTCTATAGCCCTTTGTGAACTATGGATGCTTGCCTAAGTTACTCACCACGGAAGGAATTTCACAGGCAGTCTCGCGATCACTTTGCTGTGGATCACAGTAGAGTCTAAGCTTCTGTATTTCTATCTATTTAATAAAAATTAAAACATTAGTTAAGAAGAAAACAAGTAAACAGATTCAGTGTTGAAAATGATTTCTGTGGGCAAACTTAATGCAACACGAACATTTAAATGACTTGTATAATGTCAACTAATGTCTAGATTTTTTTCATTCATTCACAGGTTGGGGGGTATCACTGGCAAGGCCAGCAATTATTGCCCATCCCAAATTGCTCTTGAGAAGGTGGTGATGAGCTGCCTCTTGAACCACTGCAAGAAATGAGTAAGAAATCCTCGGACTCCCTCACTCACAGCTCTGTGGGTGTACCTACACCACATGGACTTCGCCTTCTCAAGGGCAATTAGGGCTGGACAATAAGTGCTGGTCTTGCCAGCAATGCCCACATGCTGTGAATAAACAAAGAAAAATTCTAAAGCTTTGCTGAGTTGTCAAACACTATAAATGTTAAATATGTTATGATTGCATTTATATGATTAGCTTATGCTAATTACTTGCTGAAGGAGAAATTACGTAGTTACCTGGGTATATTTTGGTTTTGGAAAATGGAACTTTTTTCCAGTTTTCACACCCTGATCCACTCATAAATCAAAATGAATTTATATTGTCACGTAGGGGATATCTCCTTTCAACAACATTATTGAACATCAACTTCATAATGAAATTCCCTGCCACACAAAATTGTTACTCACAATCCCCAATCAAGGCATTTGTACAACCCAACCAGCAAGGGCTGAATCCGGAGCAGTTTGTGTTGTGGACTCACACTCAACAAAAACCACAGTTAGTCTGTCCAAGCTCACTTAGCCGCATTACAGCCAGGCCAGAAGGGAGAATTATTGCCTTGTTACCCTCGCCTGCATTGAGCCTCTGATCCAGCGATAACAGGACTATATTCTAATTCACTCCACCATATGGTCTCTGTGTAATTAATTTCTAACAGTTGTTGTGTGGGTCACAACTGTGTTTTGAATCACGCTTTTCAATGAACAGAGCCTTGCATCATTATCTTGGTCTGGTCTGTTCTGTTGGAAAGCCAATGCAAAATCCACACAGACTGGGTGACCGCTTTGCAGAACACCTTCGGTCTGTCCACAAGCAAGACCCAGACCTCCCTGTCTCTTGCCATTTCAACACACCACCCTGCTCTCATGCCCACATGTCCGTCCTTGACCTGCTGCAATGTTCCAGTGAAGCTCAATGCAAACTGGAGGAACAGCACCTCATCTTCCGACTAG
This sequence comes from Cetorhinus maximus, assembly GCF_964194155.1. Classification (NCBI taxonomy): domain Eukaryota; kingdom Metazoa; phylum Chordata; class Chondrichthyes; order Lamniformes; family Cetorhinidae; genus Cetorhinus; species Cetorhinus maximus. The sequence continues at coordinate 13,193,946 of NC_135882.1, forward strand.
GCACTTTACAGCCTTCCGGACTGAATATTGAGTTCAACAATTTTAGATCATGAACTCTCCTCCATTCTCACCCCTTTTTGATCCCCTTTTTTCAAATGTTTATTCTTAAATTTTTATTTATACATTTTTTTCCCACCTATTTCTATTATTATTTTTAAAATTTATTTTCATTCATTGTTTTATCCCCACCTTTTAGCCTATTTTGATCCTTGCTCCTACACCATTCCCTCCCCCCCACCCCACCCCCACTAGGGCCATCTGTCACTTGCTCATCCTGCTTTCTACTCTTAATGTCACTATTAGCACCTCCTTTAACCAGTATCACCGCCATCAACACACCTTAAACCTTTTGTTTATGACATCTTTTGCACTCTCTCCTTTGCCTCCACCTATCACTGGCCTTCTATCCAGCTTCATCTGTCCCACCTCCCCCCCTTACACAGGATATATTTCACCACATTTCTACTTCTCTTTAGTTCTGAAGAAGAGTCATCTGGACTCGAAACGTTAATTCTGTCCTTCTCTCCACAGATGCTGTCAGACCTGCTGAGTTTTTCCAGCAATTTTTGTTTCTGATCCACTAGACATCACTTGCTTATGGGACTTTATTTATAAAGATGATGCAATTGTGAACTCTGTTTGTTTTTTTAAGATTTTGACAACTTCAAACACATCCTGAGCCATATTGGGAGCCACATCCTGAGCGTGGAAATAACTGTTGATCAACTTCATAATGAAATTCCCTGCACAATTCATAACTTATAGGAGCTAACGATTTAGCTACTAAGAGAATGTACTCCCACAGGTTTAGCCATGATTGTTGCTGCTTCGTGAAGGGTGAACAGGAAATTCTGACGCTAAGATTGGGCCAACCAATGTGTGAAGGGGGAAGCATTAAATCTTCTAAATCAGTTCCAATTAGAAAACAGTTAAGCATCTGTCATAGCAAAAGGAAGAAAAATCTTGCTGAATGCTCATCAGATTGCTGTAGATTTGGGCAATAATGGGTGATAAAAGCCAATTTAACTGCGGCAACTGCAAGCTGGTGTGAAAGAACTTGGGTTGAGAAAGCCTTGTTGTTGGCCATCCCTGAAGTGCCAGGAATTGGGGCAGGTGTCTTAAAGCTGGCAGTACAATGCCAGTCAGGATCTGGTTGGCTCATACGCAAGGTCCTGCCCGGGGAGTCCAGGGCCAGCAAAATCGCAACAGGTAAATCAAAACTTGCAGCCTGCGGACATCCTTGTCTATAACACTCGTGAATCATAGAGAAGCAATGGTATGTTCAATGCCATGTGTCTGAAACAGAACAGAAGCACCAAGGGACAGCACCATAGCAAAAGACTCTAACATTGATATGTCAGTCAGTTTCTTCCTTACATTTTGTAGACTCGTTGGGGGTGAATTTCTGCAGGCTCCCCCCACTTATCCACCAGATCCGTGCATTCTGCAGTCTTTGTGATTGTTCAGAGTAATTAACATCAAAATTATGGACAATGATGATGGTGAAGGAATTGCTGAGGATGCAGTGTGGCTCACGATGTTCTGGTCAGCTTCTTTAGCATGAGTAAATAGCAAGGTTCTGTACAGCAATTATGCACTAGCGCTTCTGCAGCTACTTCCTCACTGGAGGTGTCCATATCCTGGTCTAGCCTTGATTGCAGAAGACCATCGTCGTCCTCCAATGGTTTGGCATCTTTGAATAGCAAAGTAATGGAAGCATACAGCCCACAGCAATGATCTTTGGTGGGTGAGTGCACGGGGTTGTATTGTAAGGCACCCTTGATCTTCCTACTTCCAAATCAGTAATAACTTAGCTATTTTCAACACCTGATTGCGTAGGTGCTCTATTTACGTCTATAGGTTGTTCAAAAACAGCACTAAAAGAGGCAGCTTTAGTTTCTCAGGAACATTCCTTATACCAAACCTTCCCCAATAAATAATGGGCACGCCAATAACTGTTTCCAAATAAATGTTAGATGGAGTTCAAGGAAAACAGGCATAAATCCACATAATTGAGAAGAGGTGTCAGCTGTGGCTCAGTTCATAGCACCCTCGCCTTTGAATCAGAGGGTTGTGGGTTCATGTCCCACTCCCGGAAAAACCAAGAACTGTGATTGTACTCGAAAGAGTTGCAATCTGTGACTGTTGATAACTTGAAAGAGTTTCAAAGAGTGAGAACTCCATTTCCGTTCATGCAACCCAAACCAGTTATTGGCTGCATAATGCAATGAATTTCGCTTTAGTTTAGCAGAAAGCAAACAGTATGGTTAGAGTGTTTCAGTCTCCCATTCACAGCAGTGTTAAGCATAGTAGGCAAGGATTGGTAATAGTGTGCTAAGGCACATTTCCGGTTATACTGCCTCTTCTCCCCAGCTTCCCATTGGCATAACCAGGTACGTTGACATGAATTTCCAGGCTTATAAACAAATTCTGGGCAAATATACAATACTTTGATCACAGGATATGTGCAATGTAGCCAAATCAAGTGACTTCCATTTTGAAGTAGTCTTTTGTATTACGTTATTAGGAACAGAACTGGTTAGGGTAACTGTGAATGTGAAGGGTCATGAGGACTCGAAACGGCAACTCTTTTCTTCTCCGCTGATGCTGCCAGACCTGCTGAGTTTTTCCAGGTAATTCTGTTTTTGTTTTGGTTAGGGTAACTGCCTAGAATAAGAAAGGAAACTGCTCCAATTGTACCATGTTCATAAAAAAACAATGAATAAATGTTAAGATGCCAGTTTCAATCCATCAGAGCAGCTGGCAAGTGTTTGCAAGGCTGCACAAGGGATGGAAAAATTGAAAGAGGCAAGTTAAAATTTGACTGTTAATCTTTCTATTAGTACTGAATCTAAAACTGGCAAGATATTCCCTTACACTTCTCTTTTTTTTATTTTGTATTGGCAACCTGCAAGTTGCGTACCACCTGCATAACCATTCCCGTCTTCGATGAACGTATAGAACAAGCTTCTATGTGCTACATATGGAGCTGGCAAATCACCAAAAACAAAACACTTCAGCTGGGGCTCAGTGAATTGGCTCCATTTACGATTCTTAAGTTGGTTTGGCCAGGGGAGACATGAAGCTATTAATCCAAATCTGGACTGAAATCACTTAATTTGAGAAATTATGTTCTTATATTATAGCACATAGGAAAGCTTGGCAGAGTTCATAAGAAACAAAGGAAATCTCAAGAATAGGGGAAAAAACACATTTGGTCCAGCAAGCCCTCCACTGCTTTTGTCCGATATCGAGCTCATGGAACCAAAGACTTCATGGTGAAGAGAGGAAAAACTGAGGAGAAATAAAAAAGGCTTAAAAAGTGAATGTTACGAAAGTGCTTTCCTGCGCTGAAAATCATTTCCGATTTTAGCAGCCGTTTAACCCTGCTTTCAGTTTACTGTGTTTGCCACTCACAACATGGTCTCCTCCACAGTGGGGAAGGCCAAAGGCGGGCTGGGCGATCGCTTTGCGGAGCATCTCCGTTCAGTCCGTCAGTGTGATCATGAGCTTCCAGTCGCCTGTCATCTTAATTCTCCACTTTGCTCCCACTGTGAACTTTCTCTCCTTGGCCTGCTGCAGTGTTCCAATGAAGCTCACCGCAAGCTCTATGAACAGCACCCCATTTTTCGACTGGGCACTTTACAGCCTTCTAGATTCAGTATTCAGTTCAATAATTTTAGATCATAACCGTTTTGTTTCATGTTTTTTGATGGATTGGTCTTTTGTCTTGCTTCTTTCTTATTTCCTCTACTATGCAACCGGACGGCAGCTATCCTGCCATTCACGCCTCCTCTAGACACATCTTTTGTTTCTTTACTTGGCCCATTACCACTTTCTTTGGCCTTGCACCATGAAATCTTTTGTCATTTAATATCTCCTGCCTTCCACCCTCTACAGACCTTCCCTTTTGTTCTTCTTTCCACAATCCCTCTTTCCTCTTGCTCAAAGCCTATTACATTTCTAACTCTTCCCAATTCTGATGCAAGGTCAGAAACCTGAAACATTAACTCTGTTTCTCATTCCACAAATGCTGCCTAACCTCCTGAATATTTCAAGCATTTTCTGGTTTTACTCTAGGGGAAGAATTATCTGGGACCCTGCTGGCAGATTTGCTGGTGGGGTGCCCGGTAAAATTCCCTGGGTGGCCTTCCCTCCTCCTACCTGCCCGTCCCCAACCTGTCCGCAATTTTATGGGGTCAGGCGGGGCTTAGGGCAGCCGCCCACCCTTGCCCCAGTTGAGGCCCTTAAATGGCTAATTATTGACACTTAAGAACTGCAATTTTGAGGCTGGCAGGAGGAGTTCAGGGTAAGGAAGAGCCTGGCAGGTAAGCATGCTTGGGCATCGGGTGGGAGAGGTGGGCAGGGGTGCCTCCATCATGCCTCCCCCTCCAGATCCTTCAAGGCCTGTCTCCCCCACCCCGCCCCAGGTGCTCTCTCCCACCTGGCATTGCCATCACAACTCCCATCCCCTTCCCCGGCCTCCCCTCCCAACCCCACCACGAGACCCCGGACTTAAATGGTACTGTGGGCTCCGGCACTTAGACTGCTGGCAATACCGAGCTGCCAGCCAATCAGGCTAGCCAGCAGCTCTCTGAGGTGGGACTTCCCCCAGAGCGAGGAACGGAAGACCCACCTCCAGCCAATTAACATTCTATGGAGCGTTAATTGACTATGGGCCACTTCCCGGCGATCTATTCAGTGGCAGGGCGGGAAACCCATCCAAAAAAATCTTGCCCTAGATTTCCAGCATCCGCAGTATTTTGCTTTTGTATTAGTGTTAACTTCTCTTCCGATCTTAGTTTCAATTCTAAAACAATAACAGAAACAGAAATACCTGGAAAAACTCAGCAGGTCTGGCAGCATCGGCAGAGAAGAGCACAGTTGACGTTTCGAGTCCTCATGACCCTTCAACAGAACTAAGTAGAAATCAATTCTACTTGAAGGAATTGATTCAAAACAAAAACTGGATCAGAGCTCTATATATAACACAAGCATTTACCCGGACAACCCAAGAAATCCAAATAAGAAATCAAAGTATCCATATCCTCCTTGATTTTTAGCAGAGCAAGTAACATATACTGAGCATTTGTGATTATAATCATCTTAAATAATGAAAAGAATTACTTCCATAACAAATGTATCTGAAAGTTATTCATTTGCACTGAATTCATATAGTGACATAAGGAGTACTTAGATCTTTCACTTACAGGTACAGATGTCTCTCTTTTCACATGTTTGGCCACCTGGGTTTTCCCATTTATGAATATAGGAATGACTTGCTCAAGGCTGTTGCTCTGAATTTTCATGTCATCTAAAAAGCAAGTGACTTCCATTTCAAGTATCAGCAACTTTAACTGATGCCAATCTTCATCAAACAACTCCTATTGGATAAAAAAAAAGAGATCTTTTTGAAAATGGTGATACTCAGAAATCTTACCTCTCCTTCATATATGTATCGTCAGGTATGCATTGAGGTTCAGGACTCTGTATTTATTTCCTACACTCTGCGATGCTGGCTGTCCTTCAACAAGCCCTTGACAAGAATCTTTCCCCTATAATTTCCTTTCTTCCATTTTACGATGGGAATAAAGACTTGAAAGAAAATATTCCTGGCATTCATATTTTTCAGAATCTCACAAAAGATTAGATTTATTTCCAATGCACCAGTGAATTATCTTTCCAATATCTGGAAAACACTTGATTAGTTTTATTCGTTGAATTTATAACTGGACTATAGTTTTCCTTCACATATGAACATGGCATTTGTTATTTTATTAAGTCTCTCCTGCATCAATGGCAGAATTTAACAACATGGTGGTGGGCAGATGGCCCTCCTGACATGCTGTAAATTAGATCGTGATGGGACCGGAAGAGGTCCCCAATGTCATCACCCTTGCTTTCAATACTGCGAGAAGTGGGCAGGTGAGCTCAAAAGTCGGAAGCCTGCCCACACTTAATTAAAGGCCAATTTATATGCTAATTAGCATAAACTTTACGTGGACTGTGCATTTTTATGGCCAGCGCATGGGCTGAATGGGTGGGTGTGAATCACAACAAGCACCTCTTGGCTGATCAGGTGTTGGAGAAGCGGGGAAGGAAGTACACAAGCAAGAGGAGATGGTGGCATAGTGATAATATCACTGGACTAGTAATCCAGAGGCCCAGGCTAATTCTCTGGGGACATGGGTTCATATGACACCATGGCACCTGGTGAAATTTAAATTCAATGAATAAAATCTGAAACCAAAAGCTAGTCTCAGTAATGGTGGCGGCCATGAAACCACTGCTGATTGTTATAAAAACCCAATCGGTTCATGAATGTCCTTCAGGGAAGGAAATCGGCCTTCCTTACCTGGTCTGGCCGACATGTGATTCCAGACCCACAACAATGTGGTTAACCCTTAACTGTCCTCTGAAATGGCCTAGAAAGCCACTCAGTTCAAAGGCAATTAGGGATGGACAGCAAATGAAGGCCTTACCAGCAATGCCCATATTCAATGAAAGAATTAAGACATACGGCTTTACCTTTCTCTCGGGTTGCTAGCAATAGTAGCTGGGAAAGTCAGCTTCCATTTCAGGAGACATGCAGGCATCGCACTCTGGACCTCTCTCTGGGTGTGTTTCATACTGGCTGGCCCTTAATTAGCCAGCCAAAGCATGACTGAAGTCAACACTACTGTCTGTTTCCGCCCATGTGCAAATGTACCCAACAGCCATCATTTTATCCTAGCTGGCAAATTAATCTTGAAATAAATAAGACTATTGTCAAAAAATTCAAGATCTTTAACCGCTATATTTTAAGTAATGGTCTTTTATTCTTGATGCCAAAAAACACAGGCCTGTATTTCTACATTTTCCACACTGTTGATATGCTTTTGGTTAAAACCTTGGAAGCTGTTTCATTTCAAAGCTCAAATGGTCCATTTCTGATTTTATCTGAGGGTGGAGGGGTAGAGGGGAAGATCTGGGGAATGGAAGGTTTTCCCACTTTAGGCACCTAGCATGTAGTACTGAACACTCCAAATCAGGTTACCAGGGCAGATGCAAAGAAAAGCTCAATATTCCTGAATTATTAAACAGCACACTAAAATGCCAACTTCACTACGCATAGTGCACCCATTATCCACCATGTCAAATAATAGTTGCAATTTGTGTACCATGTCCAATGGAGGACAATGGCATTCTGTTGATCCATGATGCAACATCAAATGCCTTTCACGTGGAAACGTGACTTTTGAGATGAAAGATTTTCATTAATCAGCCTTGGTTGTACTTAAACAAAAATGTGCCAGCCCAATACATCAGCTATTCATTGTCAGTGCAATGGCAGTAATGAAGCTGGAGAATTTGTGTGTGTGTGTGTGTGTGAGTTACTCTTAATGCCTGTTGACTTGCAGTTGGGGTAATCTCCCATGATTGCTGTAACTTATTACTCAAATAGAGTTCCTGATCCCTATGGGCCTTGTACTAAAACTTTGTCAAAAGGTGGTGGGAAATTTAAGGAATGTTGCAAACATTTAAAAAGACATTAGAGCTTTTAAAGGTAAATAGCTACATAAATGTTGTCTATTGAACTGCTGCTTATGCCAAGTGCTCATATGGCATTTCAGCCCTTTCAGTGCTAATCATGCACACCCGTACTTCAATCAACAAATATTCAAGCTGCAAAGTACAACCAAGAGTCGTGACACACTCACATCTTCAAAAGGCTTCACACATTAACACTGTAACAGAACACAACTGTTCTGTTCATTCATTCATTCAGGGAACCAAAAGTAATATTTCCAGGGAACCAAATTTAATATTTCCAAGTTTGCTGACGACACAAAACTAGGTGTGAATGTGAGTGCCGAGGAGGATGCTAAGATGCATCAAGGCGATTTAGACAAGCTGAGTGAGCGGGAAAATACATGTCAGATGCAGCATAACGTGAAGTTATCCACTTGCGGTAGGAAAAACAGAATGGTAGAGTGTTATGATATTGCAGGTGGTATTTGCCAATCAAGGAATTTTTTTTTAATTCCCAGGCGAGCCCCCAGTTTTGCGATGATATGGCAGGTGGTATTTATCAGGCCGACCAAATCCCAAACAGAAACTTGGCCAGGCCATCACAACAATTTTGCAATGTGTATTTATTATGAGAAGGTTTGTGCACTGAAGTCAGAAGCAATGAGTCCATTACCACTTTAGAGATTTTAAAGATTAAGTTAAAACATATATTAACAAAAGAAAGGAAAACTTAAACACACGAGATTTCCGTTACACAGTCACATTTAGTTTTATAACAATTCCCACAAGATTTATACTGAACTAGACTCCCAACTACACGCCCCTTTTAGGCAACAGTCCAAAATAGATACTTAACCTGTAAAACATCTAGCAAGGTTACCCAAAGCACCCATTGTTTCTATAAAGGAGGTATTTTACAGCTTCTTTCTCCCTCTCACTTCACAGTGAAACTCCAAAGGCTTTTAACACAACGTTGGTTACCGGAGCAGCAAACTGCTCCAGGGTGGCTAGAGGCTGTTTTTCACAGTGCACCTTTCAAGGTCTCACATGGCCATGCCACTCACCTCCCCAACCCCCCAGCCTCCACCCAATACAGCCTTACATCCTTCTTTAAACTATTTCCTCCTTTTTGATCTGTAAATCCCATTGTTTCCACCTGTCTTTGGAATTTACTTTTCCCAGAACATAAAAATCTTTTACGTTGTCATTATGGCCAGCACTTCTGGGAAAAATAAATATAATAACTTTGTCTTATTTATCTTGCCAGTTGTAAACATCTTACCTACCATGTCCCTTTGAAAAACCAATTCCCCTTATCTAGAAACGAAAATTCAATTTTGCTTAGCTCGTCCATTAGCATTTCAAATACCTGATTTTTACACTTAACACCTTTGAAGATTCAAACCTTGCAGTCTAAAAGTCTGTTGTTTGCTTAAATTATTCATACACACACATTGTTTTTATAAGCCTGCTTTAAAGTATCCCACAGTAATATCAGGAAAAAATATGATAGTTCCTTTACAAGAGTATTATTTGACGTACAAAGGGACCTGGGTGTCCTTGTACACCAATCACTGAAAGCAAGCATGTAGGTGCGGCAAGCAGTTAGGAAGGCAAATGGTATGTTGGCCTTCAATGTGAGAGGACTTGAGTACAGGAGCAAGGATGTCTTAATGCAGCTGTACAGGGTCTTGGTGAGACCACGCCTGGAGTATTGTGTGCTGTTTTGGTCTCCTTACCTAAGAAAGAATACAAATACCATAGACAGAGTGCAGCAAAGGTTCACCAGACTGATTCCTGGGATAGCAGGATTGTCGTATGAGGAGATACTGGGCCGACTGGGCCTGTATTCACTGGAGTTTAGAAAAATGAGACGGGATCTCATTGAAACATGTAAAATTTTGACAGGGCAGGACAGACTGGATGCAGGGATGATGTTTCCTCTAGCTGGGGGGTCTAGAATAAGGGGCCACAGTCTCAGGGTACGGAATTCTCTACCACAGATGACTGTGGAGGTCAAGTCACTGAACATATCTAAGAAGTAAATAGATAGACTTCTAGACTCTAAAGGCATCAAGGGGTATGGGGAGAGAGCAAGAGTATAGAATTAAGATAGAGAATCAGCATGATCATACTGAATGACAGAGCAGGCTTGAAGGGTTAAATGTCCTACTCCTGCTTCTAATTTCTATGTTTCACTGACATAAAAGATGGGCTGTAGTTTGAGCAAATGTTGCTCCTTCCACTTACAGAATCTGAAGACTACTACAATACTCGTATGACAAGATGGCACAAAATACCAGAAATAGGCATGAAGTGGAGGAGGTCCCAACAACTGGAATACACTTTCTCTTGGATGAGGTCACTCTTGACATCCTTGCATTAAAGAGCATGGAAGGAATAGGAAGGGCCAGGCAGCAAGCTTCCCCGAAGCTCAGATTTAGTACATCCAGCTCTTACATCTGGAGCCATAGCAGGAGTGTGCCAGCAGTTTTTTATGGCCCTCACTTTCTCCAAATATAATCAAGCAGGGTATGTGCTCATTGCTTAAAGGTTTACTAATTTATCACTCATTTATCATAAAAATCTTTGTAAATTGAAATAGTGGCAATAAAATTTCTCACATTCTGTAAATGCATAAGGGATAGAAATTCATAGTGGGGGCTCACTCAAAATGGTGGAATGGGTGCCCCAGTAGATGTCTCACTCAATATTCAGTGCCAATGGAACTGAACATTGGGCAGAGGGTATAACAGACAGCTGATGCAAGGCTGTCCGTTTGGCCCATACTGCCCAAGATGAGTTTCTGCCCCTTATAAATTTTCCATCCTGTGCGATACAGTTTAATAGTTAATCACATAAGCATTCAAACTCCACAATAAGGTTAAGATACCCTTGTTAACTTTACCGAATCTTGCCCCGGCCTGATCCATCTATTCAGTGTGAATTTTAAATAAGTTTTACGTAAAGCATTAAGACAGATATAGTTAGCGTACCAACCTGTAGTCTGCCATCTTTAAATGCCACTGTCTGGATCTCATTGACCAGGCTGGTAGTAGTAAAGAATACGCTCTGCTGTTCACCATCAACTGTGACAGCTGCTTGAATAATTCCTTCTTTAGACAGGATTCTCCATAAGTCAAATTTCTGCTTGTTAGTCGGACTTTGTAAACGTAGGGTGGCAACAAATACATAAGAAGGAGGCAGACCTTCTGGAAATATGTCTCTGGAAACATATGAACAATATGATTATATTTCACACACTCAAACCAACGGAGGAAAATGTGGGCTCTGATTTCAGAATTACATACGTGCATTTTTCATGGGTATCTGCCCATAAGCATGCCAAGAACTTTTATAAATATTTTTCTATCCTAGCAATGCATTTGAAGACTATGGCCATTTTTATTTCGCATTCTTAAATTCTTGCTTCAACTTTATTGGAATCCAAGTTCAGAAACATTGAGCCATAATTTTGCTGTGGCAGGCCATCTCCTGTAAGTGAGACTTGCCCTTTGCACATTTAAGTTTTAATATTTTCTTGCATGGTATGTTGGTGAATGTGCAGGCTTAACATCATTGCAGTGAGGGAAACAAAGTACATGGGGCCTGATGAATAGGGCAAGCATCTGTGTATCTCCTTAACCAATCAGAATGAAGGATTGTGAAATTAACAGCATAGCATCTGAGAAGGAAATTAGGGTGGGCAAATTCAATATCAAATCAGGCACAGAAAGAGAAATAAAGAGAGGGAAAGATTGGATAAAGATAAAAAATGAGACAGAATAGTATTTTTTCAGCTTGCCATGTACTTGCCACAGAGGGAGTGCAATGAAGGTTCACTAAATTAATTCCTGGGATGGAGGGATTGTCCTGTGAGGAAAGATTAAATAGACTGGGCCTTTATTCTCTGGAGTTTAGGAGAATGAGAGGTGATCTCATTCAAACATACAAAATTCCTTCAGGGCTTAACAGAATAGATGCAGCAAGGATGTCTCCCCTGGCTGGGGGGGCTGCAGTTATCTAGAACCAGGGGACACAGTCTCAAAATAAATACCAGGTCATTTAGGACTGAGATGAAGAATTTCTTCACTCAGAGCGTGTTGAATCTTTGGAATTCTCTGCCCCAGAGGGCTGTGGAGGCTCAGTCATTGAGTATGTTCAAAACTGAGATCAATGGATTTCTACATATAAAACCATCAAGGGATACGAGGATAGTGCAGGAAAATGGTGTTAAAGTAGAAGATCAGCCATGATCTCATTGACTGGCGGAGAGGGCTCAAAAGGCTGAATGGCCGCCTCCTGCTCCTGTTTCTTATGTTCTAACCCAAAGGAATGAGATTCCACACTTGTAATAGGTAATTTTCAATGCCAGAGAGGGTGACTGACAGTAATTAATATTTAGCATGTCATTAAAAGGGTATTTAGGTTGAAATTTGCAGGACTTAACTTTCTGTGGCTAGTTTAGTTCAAATGAGCCTCTGCACAAATACAGCAACATCACCCTATTCAATGCATTTCAATGGTGAGGCAGACAATGAGATGCCATTTTTACAAAGCTAAAAGTGCAACAGTATAACTTGGACAGCAACCTTTAGATATTTGAGTTTAACTGGGCATCTGCCTCTCGCCTGAAGTTGCTGTACCATTTTTCATGTAAATAATGAAAGCACCATTCACCACACTAATTTTGAAAGGAAAATCTGGGGCACTGCTGCCAAATTGATAGTTTGGAAAAGAGTTTAGAACTTATAAAAGGGCTTCCGCTCTAGTAAAATGATGCTTATCATAGGAAAAGACCATCCTTCCCTGTCCAGTTGACTGAGCATTCTCTCATACCATTTACCCAACTGCTAGCAATCCTAATCCATAGGAAATACAAAATAAATAAAGGAAAAATAACATTTTGCCAACTGATAAAACTGAGAAATTCCTCCCCACCTAGTGAAGACAATGTATACAGTGCTAGCTGTGCAATGACTAATCACAAATTCCAACTAACTAGCAATTTATCACCTGTAACTAGAAATTACCTCTTCTCTCATGAATCTATCAAGTCCTCTTTTGAAGGGGTGCAAGAGTTTACATACTAACCACATGTCTCAGCCATGCGTTCCAGAGGGCTCCACTGAAATTAATACATTCTGTCAACCAGCTTAATTTGGGATGATGCCTAATCCTATTGTCATTCCAAACAACATAGTGGAGGGACAGGGAAAGGTCTTCAACAGCAGTGCAAAAATGGCTAATGGAAAAGAAAATTAGGTGTAGTGTGAGTCAGCCCAAAACTAATTTCACCCTCCATATTTTTTAGTCAATAAAATGGAAGATGTACTTTACGTGAAAGAACCCACTAAATGGCAAAATAACTCAGTCATTTAGGTTCAAACTGGTGAAGGTTGTGCCTTCCCTGCCAAACCACCCTGAAAGCTGTTTTATGATTAGGTGAAATTATATGCAGGCACACTACTGAGCACCAAGATGCAAAAAGGCAAAGTGGTGTTTTTAGATAGGAAGTGAAATCTACATAGATAACCCACAAGGATATGAACAGAATCATCGCCACTGGCTGCAGATAATCTGGTAATCAATTAATCTTTGGTCGGTGCATTGTATTTCAATAAAACAAATCATTTAACATCTGTTTCCAGTATATACAATTCCTGGTGAAACATTACTGGGGATAACATCTCATTCTAGCCAGTAGGGCACAACAAGGGGTATGAATTGGTAGCTCCTTTTAGACTCTGCCTGATTTTCCTATCCTTAACCGAAAAGCAAATCATGTGGGAAGTAAAAAAATGGGCTATAAACTGTATTTAAATGCAATATCATGATCCAAGTACTAAAACTCCCATTTATCCACTCTTAAACTCTCATTGATAACTCCTCATCAATTTTTTGCCAATTTTGTAGAGACAACAGTACATCTTAGAAATCCAATGACTTTGCCATTAGATGCATATTTTGATTCCATATCTTCCATTGTGTCAGTTCAGGTTTCACTTTCAAGGAAATGGCTATAAAAGTTTGCAGATTAAATTTTCTATATCAGGCCAAAGGAATTCTGATCTAAGAATAACACTTCTTGGCAAAGTAGTAATGCTTGTCAAAGGACTCAACTTTACATGAACATTTACAAACTGTCATCACAATATTCAGGACTTCCCATGGAGATATTGTGGTAATATTGCATGTAGCACAATTTCCTCTTTAACTATCTCTACAGATTATGCTTCCCATGAAGAGGTCTCTTTTTTTAATATTATAAATCCTGCAAAATTATAACTAGCCTATCCTGAAATAAATACTTTAGTTTTAAATCATCGAAGCATCATTTGCGCGACGATTCAGAAACATTTTGGTCAAGTTGCAAGATATGCAGAGGCCGACAAATATAAAAAAAAGTGTGGGTTTCCTCAGGGTCTATCAGTTAAAATATGGTGATAATGTTCTGGTTAATTGCATTAAAGCAACATCCTAGCCAAAGTGTAGCTCTTTGCTATTTTCACCAGATAAAAACCTTGACCCATGTGTTTGGCCATGTTATAATAAGAACTTGATTCTTTTTTTATTCCTCACTTATTTTTTTTGAAGTAGAATATGCTCAGACACAGATTATTGCATCTTAACTGTAAGCCGTACCTGGTATTCTCGGTTACATCTGTTCCAGATGTGAGTAGGAAACCTGCTTCTGTCGTCAAAGATCCGGGTATTTTCTGCGCTTTTTGTGGTATTTTAAAGCCCACCATCAGTTCGAAACCTTTCTCGTCACGTGCAGCTACAGGGATTCTCGTAGGACATACCGATTCTGATGAGACAGAATGAGGACAACAGTTGTTCTGTGTAGGAAGTATCTTCATATTTTTAATGCACGCTTAGTTTAATTTTAGGTTTGTATGCACTTTCTTTTCCCTATGTTGTTGCCTCCTTTATTTATGCTGTCTCCTCTTATAGGGCTTGTCGCAGAATTCAATTGTAACTGGCAAGGGTGATCGGTCCAGTCTTCTTCCAATGTTTGGCTATAGCTGACAGTCTGGAAGTGCCTGAAGGAAATCCAGATTAACTCTCTTTGTAGGATTCCATTTGTAATATTCAGATACAAATGGACAGAATCCAACTGCTCACGCTCTGCCCTTTCCTACCAGCTGGTGAGCGACCATGCCAGCGATCCCCAAAAGAGACTACTTGCGGCCGCTCAAGGAAAGGCCCAGAATTTTGGGTGGGGAACGAATTTTTGTGGGGCCAGGAGGATTGAAATTCTGAGCCCGGCTGGCTCCCTAGAACTACTGAATCCCAACGGCAGCTAATATTCTCAGTAGAACCACATAGAATAAATTACTGTTAACTGAACTTGCCTTTTAATAGATTTCCCAGGAAAATTACAATAGCTGGAGGTCCTCAAGGAGCGAAGGAAGCTACCACTGTATCTTATCAGTCGCAGTTACAAAGGCTTGTAAGGAAACTTTCAGCACAATGAAAGAACAGGTCTTTGGAGAAAAGGATCACTTGGCTACAAAAGATGTGCCTAGAGATCACGGCACCAGGAAGTAAATTAAAAATAATTTTACTCTTTAAACAGTGGGGTTGATTTTAACCCTGTCTGCTCAGCAGAAACAAGGTGAGTAAGCAGTTAAAATCAACCGGATGATCAATGTCCCACTTGGATTCCACCATCTTCAACCTTAACCTGTTCTTCAAAAAATCCAGTAGGGTCCTTTTTAAATATGTGTTCTAGTGACGTCATGAGGCCCTGACCACAGCTTTCCTTTCAGGTACAGTCAAGTCAGATGAGGATTGGAAGAAGAAAGGCCATTCAAAATTCAAATTCTAAATTCCTTTGTGGCCCTCTGGGCCGCATGGTGGAAAGTTAGGTGTCTCTCGCCCAAACTTTTTCCTGCTTCGCTACCAGTGGAGCTCCCCTGTATCCACATGGCCCTGAGCCCTGCTGCACAGCCAACGGCCACCCACCTTTCAACTGGCCAACACCATTCGCAACGGGCTGGAAGTTGGCCAGCAGAATAGAAATGAAGCCCAACACTTCAAATTGCCTGGGAGGTTCATCTTCCAATCCTGCAGACACTTGGACAGTCTGTGAGGTTTGGCAACCCAAGCTGTAACTCATTCTTGTTTTTTTTTCCCCTGACGTTTTCTGCTCTACTTAGCTGTGTGTAAGTGTTCCAGGGGGCCACATTTCACAGCTGCACTCCAGACTGGTGATTTTTTTTTTTTACATAACCAGTTCAATCTGCTTTTTCTTTTGAATGAGACAGCATGGCAGAATTAAACATAATGGGGAGAATTTTCTCCCCATCGGGCGGGCCGGTCGGGAATGGGCGATCAGCTGCGCGCTGCCATTTTAGGTGGGCAGGCCAATTAAGGCCCGTCCAATGTGACATGCAACAGGTAGCGCTCAGCGCTATCTGTGTGGGCGGGAGGAGGAGGGAGAGTCGGGGCCTACGCTCTTTCGTACATGCGCACAAAAGAGTGCAAAAATCTCCCTGATGCATGGACCTGCCTCGGGGAGATAAAGTTGACTTTGAAACTTCAAACTAAAAAAAGTTAAAAATCATGCACACATGTCCCCTCATGTGACAGCGGCATGAGCTGGAACATGTTTATCAAATGTTTAAGAAATATTAATTAATTTAATAAACCCTTCATGAAACCTCATCCCGCCCGTGGATGAGGTTTCATGAAAAATGCGAAGGCCGCCTGGGCTCTTCGCCTGCCCACCCGCCGACCTTAAGGTTGGATGGGCAGCCCTGTCAAATTAGTTTATTAATGACCTTAACAGGCCTTTGACAGTTCGGCAGGCGCGCAGCCGACTCCGGTGCACGCCCGCCGAACGAAAGATTGGAATGACGCGCGGTGACGTCAGAACGCACGCCCGATGTCAGCGCGCGTCATTTTACGTGTCGGCGTGCAGGGCCCACCCCCACACGCCGAACAGAAAATCCTGTCCAAAGAGTTTCGATTTTTACAAACTTAAAGTGTGATTTTTAAAAACATCTGGGAACCAACAGACAAGAAGAACACATACCAATATTGTTTGATCTTTTAGCAGCTCACCAATTTTTGATTGAAAAGAGTTGGAAAGTACTCTCCATGTTGTGGCTAACATGTATCCCTCAACATCACTAAAAAAAAAAATTATCTGGTCATTTGTTTCACTGCCATTTGTGGGACCTGCTGTATTGAAATTAGCTGCAGCATTTTCCAATATAAGAGTGACGACAATTCAAAAGTACTTGACTAGCTTAAAGCACTTTTGTGTGTGACAAGGTCATATGAAAGGCACCATATAGAGGCATGAAATTTCACACACACTGCACCTCTTGACCTCCACACCCGCCGGTCAAAGCCCTGCCTCCTCTCAGTGACGCATTGGTACTGCCCATGGACTCTTGCTTTGACCAACGCAAGTTTTTTCTCCTGGATTGGTCACAGCAACCCAAGAAAATCTATCCTAAATTCTGGGAGTCTCCTGAAAAATCTCTGAAGGCTTGCAACCCTGGAGAAAGGACATACTGCTGCAATATTGCAACCATTAGAATCTCTGGATGCAATATCTTCCTTGCTTAGATGAAGGAGAGCAGCAGGCTCAGAATGGACGGCCCTGAACCAGAAAGGCTGCGTTCAGAAGTATAGACTGTCCAATGAGGTAGGCACTGAGAAATGCCAAATCCTGGCTAATATTATTTCTAGACACTAAGGGGAAATTATAGTGGCACTTGCCAAGAGACTGCATCAACCCACATTCCCTAGGTTGCCAATGCATCTTTTGGAAGTTAAAAAGTTGTCTTTTACGGCAGTCATATAAGCTGCTGGGTTGAGGGTCTGTAGGGATTGTCAAGTTCAATGGATATAGCAGCAGTGCTTGTTGGAATCGAAATGTGAATTTGGCTCAGTTATAACACAAAAGCTGTCAGAAGGTTGTGGATTCAAGTCTTACTGCAGTACTTGAACACATGGTGTAGTCTGACAGATCAGAGCAGTATTGGGGCAGTGCTGCATTGTTAGAGTCGCTTTCTTTAGGATGTGATGTCACACCAAGACCCCAGTAGTCTGTTCATGTAGATTGATTATGGAGCTGGACCCATTATTCAGAAATAATTTGTGTTGAATTTACTGAGTGATAAACATCTTTACTGTAGATGGACACCTAGAAACAGCAACCTTATGCATGTTTCTGTGTTGCGCACTGTACTGCTGTTATCTAGCCATTTACATTGGGCAGAATTCTCCCAGATTTGCACAAAGTGCAGTAGCGGACGGGAAAAAGGACATTTTACTTGCCAGCCGCAATGGCAGCTTTTTGCACTGTATCATCCCATTCCTGGTGCATCCCACCTCATTAATTATGCATTCACTGGAAACACATCAGAACACTGGTAGGTGGACTCAGATCTTCCTGCTACACTGTGACTTCAGCACTTCCTCGCACCGGGCCCAATATTTAAAGCACACCAGAGCTCATGCTTACTTACTTCATGTCTACAGACCAGGATTGCTCCAGGCGACAGATGGGCCCGAAAGCAAAGGAGACGACAGCCCCCAGATTTAGTGACTTCTCTCTGGAGCGCTTGCTGGGTTCAGTGGAAGGCCGCGGTGATGTCCTCTACCCCCACTCTGGCCGCAGGAGGTCCACCAGAGTCAACAATACAGCCTGGGAGGTAGTGGTAGCGGTGGTCAGCGCCACCGGAGCACAGAGGGCGAATGCTCTCATCTGCTCTGCCGGGGTAAGTCAACCACCTCATCACACTCAACTCACACTCCCAAACCCATCTCACATCTCAAGGGACAACACCACTAACTCTCACACACACACACCCTCACATCTCCATCAGGCTCATATCCTCTGGAGCTCACGTCCTCATCTCGTCCATGGCTCCACTCACCACACAAACATTCCACACAGTGCCATGCGTCCTGCTCACACTCTCTCCATCTGTTTTCCTGCAGGAGAAGCTGGCTCACAACAGCAGGGAGAGGTTCCAGACCAGGGGTGGAGTTGCCCATATTAGACCCCTCATTCACTTTGAGGAGCGTCCCATCGCACTGACTGGTGAGGACGCAGACTGTGCCTGCAGTGACAGTGGGGTCGGCGGCTAACATGCACATGAGGATCCTGCACCACATCATCCCTCTCTCAACGCAACTGTGAGTGCTCCCTCTCCTGCTTTTGACTCTGCTGCCATGCATTAATCATCTTTACTTTGGTTCACAGGGAGCTCTGCCAAGCGACTGACACCCTCAGCCAGCCAGTCCCTCAGCTCCATCCAGGTCCTCACCTCCAGCGAAGAGGACACCTCCTCCACTGAAGAGCTGGAATTAAGCAGCCTGGAAGACCCGTCACAGCGCTTACCCACACCCTCCACCAGCGCAGAGACACACACCTCGGTGGGACCTAGATCTAGAGCAGGCTCAGGTTCACAATCTGGTGGTCTCCACACAGACACATGTCCACAGCAGGAGGAGGCATGTTCAGCCGAGCTCCCCAGCACTTGGAGGACTGCTGGGGAAGGGGCATCTGTGAGGTCCGAGTCAGATGATGAACCTCTGGATTCGGCCTTGCAACTCATCGTGGAGAGTCAGCGGAAGGCAGGGGAACATCACGTAGAGCTTCAGCAGAGTGGTGTGTGAGTCGGAGAACTACTCTCTGATGAAGTGGTGCCCACATGTGCGTGTCTGGAGGTCTCCATGGGAAAGACGGTGGACACCATGGAGACCCTGGTCCAGCAGAATGCGGAGATGCGCACAGACCTGCACTCCATCGCGGTAGCCATGGATGAGTTCCTGACGTGGCAATGCGAGAAGGAAATTGGGCCCTTCAACGTCCCTCCCGGGGCTCCTTCCCCTCAAGGAGTCAGGCTGGGGCCCTCAGGCACCCGAAGGGAGGAGGAGTGGCAGCTGGACACCCCTGGGTCATCCACTCAGGAATCTCAGAGGCTGATCTCTCCCTCTGAGTCCCCTTTGCCTGCGACCCCCTCAACCTCACCCCATGTCACTGCAGAGGGAGCAGCTGGCCCACAGGAGGACAGCCAAAGCAAGCCTTGACCGTCAAAGCCTCGACTCTCCTGATGACACATGTCAAAGTCATCAGATGCAACAGGGCCAACCATTGCACAGGCTGTCTCCACCCCTCCTGCAGATGTCAGGGCAGCACCTAGAAGAAGTGGCTCCACTCACTTTTGATTTGAGAAAAATGGTAGTTGTCACATTTCTGCTCAGCTCCCTTGTCCTTTCCCCTTCCCCAGTCACCCATGTCCTTCCCCCCATCACTGTTAACCGCATCCCCCCAGCATCATCTTCCACTTCCCCACCATTACCTACCAACCCGAACCCTTTCCTTTCCAGGGTGTCCAGGTGAATATGTACATTCCCTACCTTCCTGAGAATCCCACCCCCATCCACATTGACCTCCCTGACTCCTCCTTCCCACCCCTAGAGTCTGTGTCTGCCTCGAAGTCCCCAACAACCGCCCTTGCTGTGCCTTTTACCACTACCATTGCACCCTCACCCTCCCACCCTACTGGCTCACTCTGTCCTCTCTCATTCTCACCATTCCTTCCTACCATGCCCACCCTCAGTTCGCTCCCCAGGGGGCAATTACTGACTCCACAGACCCCTCCCTTGCATGTTCACCTGAACATTGCCCCCACCCCCGCTCCCACTTACTCCCTCCTACTTTACTCCTTACCCCCTCTGACCTCCTTCCTCCCCCCACCCCCCATCTCGGACATCTTCCTCCCCTTGGACTCCTTCCCCCTCAGGACACATTCCTCCCCCCAGACTCCTTCGTACCCTTGGACTCCTTCCTCCCCCGGACTCCTTCACCCCTCTGAACTCCTTCCCTTACACCTACCTCTCCACTTGCCACATTCTCCTCTATTACACCCCTCCTCACCCCTTACTTCCTCCTCCCCCTCCCAACCTCGCTTCACGACACTTTCATCCCCCCTCCCAACCTCACCCCCTCTGACACCTTCATCCCCCATTCCCAATCTCACCCCGACTCCCGTGACACCTTCCTTTCCCATCCTGCCTCCGGTACACCTTCTTCTCTCCCTCGCAGTAGGACCTTTCTCCTCCCTCCACCTCACCAATCATCTGTAGCAGCCCATGGCCAAGGCCGTGATATTCCGAAGCAGACCTGAGACATCAACGGAGGCCTCCCACCTTCCGTGAGCTGCTTTGTGGCAGAGCCATGTCCATGAGAATCCACCCAGCATGTGATGCGCACGTTCCTCCAGGGTCCGGTAGCTGTAGGGCTCCAGCATCTTCTGCACCCCGTATTTCTGCATTCTGAGCAAGGCCCTAGCAGTAAATCCCATCATCTGCACGTCACACTAGTCCAGACATGTTCTGGTCTGGCGTGTTTCCCCATCGCCGTAACGGTAAACCTGGCGTGGAGAGGAACGATTCCGGTAGCGGGATGCAAAGTGGGTTCACGCTGGCCTACGGCACGATTGGCGTTCTGCCATGGCGGACACTGTCAGATGATCTCGCTGCGCTTTATGCTGGGTTGAAACCGATTTTTGGCCTTCTTGCCATATTGTCCGCTCCCGCCCGCCATGATACCTGACGCCAATGGGGCTGGAAAATTCCAGCCATTGCGTAACTAGTATGACTGGGATTTCCTGTGGGGGTTGCAACCCAAGAAGCCTTCATACTGCCCAGGTTTATGGCATAGGAGCTGAACTGCTAATTATCTGCGAAAGCCATTAAGAGCTCCATGAAAGAATCAATAATGTAATACCACCCTGACTGAATTAAATCTAGGAGTAATGGGAGGAGATGTAATGTTAAAATGGGAAGAAACCAAACAGTAATTCAAAAGAAAATTCCCCATTTATTTTTCTGTGAAATGAACAGCAGGAGGAATTCCAGTCCTTTCATTATCATGGGTCTCAAGATGCCTTTCATTAAAATGTGTTTATTTCACTCAGTGCAACATAAGTAAATGAAATTGTGTTTGTAGTCACTGTTGGAAAGTAATGCAGAGTAATGGGAATCACTAAAAGAACCAAAATATTTGCATCAAATTTCCAGATAAAACCCCATATATTTTTATTCCTGTTTTCAATGCTCTATTGATAGGTGCAGCAGCTTTTTACCTTTCAGGGTTTAGCTCTTCCTATCATCCCCTGTAAACACTTTACCATCATGCACCTTCCTCCATCCAAGAGCGTGGGACATTCTTTGCTGTGAAGTTCTCTATGTTTGACCATGTCATTGCATGACTAACTCACGGAAAGTACAATTTAAATAAATGAAGCTACATCATATCAGTTCTATCTTGCCCATTAACGAAACACTTTGCTTCATGGCTGCAATACCCAGCTGCTCAAAACTGGAAAGGCTCTGGGTAAATCACAGCCATGAAACTTGAAAGCAAAACGTTGTGTCAGAAAGTGATTGAATTGCTACATGGTCACCAAATAGACCAATCATTAAGGTAAGTAAACGCTTACCTTCACATATCTTCTGCTGCATTGCTTCCTTAATTCTGTCTATAGTTCCATAATCTTCAGCAAATATAACATAAGTTGTAGAGGGTTTGTTGCCAATCATTTTGAGTTCTGATTCTGTTATTTCAGATCCAACACCAACAGCAAACAAGATGATTTTGTCTGCACGTGCCTCAACAGAAGCATCAACAACATCGTCTTGAGACTTTCCGTCTGTGACGACAACGGCAATTTTGTTCTTAGCTGTCTTATTTCTTTGTGAAGAGGGAAAAACAGCCTCTGTTGCGAACTTAATAGCACGGCCCGTTTGAGTGTTTCCACCACGGTATTGAATACTTTCTATTCCAGCAATTAGCTTTTTATTGGTCAGGAATTGGCCAAATGCAATCTCCAAACGTGGAGTGTCACTGTACTGGATAACAGCCACTTGTGTGTACTCAGGTCCAATGTCAAACCCACTTGTGACATTAACAAGCCACGTTTTTGCTGTTTCGAAGTTGTGAAATCCCACACTCCAAGATCCATCCATGATGAAAACCAAATCATTCACTGCTGTTCTGCATCCTATTAACAGAGTAAAAGGGCTAAGAGTTTATTCAGAAACTTACAGTATTAACCAATAAAACACCTGAATATCCAAGTGAAAGCCAAAAGGCTACTTCCACTCTTGGCAAATTTTCCTACCTACAGTTCTCTTAAATCCAGTAGGGCAATTTGATCCAAATAAGAGAAGTTGAAAGCACAAATATTGCATAAAGTGCCTCAATGAGATTTTATTGGGGTACAAACAACCAGAACAAAATTTGATGCTTACATGGTCCCTCAGGTCACCATTTGACCCAAACATCCGGTGACTTATCGCCAAAATGGTAGCCATGGCCTCCAAAGAGGGGAAAAAGTAGAACAACGTGGGGCAATGTATAATTATTGGATATTACAGAAGTACTGAACATTAATTTATTTTGGGGCTTTTTTCAAAAAGTCGATATATAATATTCACAACTCCTCTGAGAATGGAGTTTCCTATGCCAGCCTACAACAGGATGTAGGCAATATTCAAGTTTGCACTGACAAGTGGCAAGTAAGATTCATATCAGCAATGAACATTTCCAACAAGACAAAGACCAAGCACCACCACCACCCCCACCCCGATCCTCAACACCATCACCATCAATCCCCCTACCAGTAACATCCTGAGGTCACCACTGGCCAGAAGCTTAACCCTGTCAATAGCACAGCTATGAGCAGGTCAGAGGCTGGGTACTCTGTAATGAATGCCACACCTCCTAATCACACTCCACCATCAACAAGGCTCAGGTCAGGAATATGATGCAGTACTCACTGCTTGTGTGGATGGTGTTGGTAGCAACAACATTCAAGAAGCTCAACACTATCCAGGTTAGAATAGTTTGCCTGATCAGTGCCCCTGCCGCTGGACTCAATATCCAATCCCCTCACCATCAGCACACCGTGGCTGCAACATGTACTACTTACAGGATGCGTTGCTAAGTTTCTTTGAACAGTAACTCCCAGTTTTATAGACTATATTAGCTCTTGGGGCGAAAGGGATCAAAGGATATGGGGAGAAAGGGGGAGCAGGCTATTGAGTTGGATGATCAGCCATGATCATAATGAATGGCGGAGCAGGCTCGAAGGGCCGAATGGCCTACTCCTGCTCCTATTTTCTATGTTTCTATGTAACTACTACCAAGAATGAGCAGCAACATCATAAGAACTCCATCATCCCCAATTTCCTCTCCAAGTCACACGCCAGCCTCAACTAGAACCATAGAAAAGTTACAGCACAGAAGGAAGCCATTCGACCCATCTTGTCCATGCCAGCCCGAGGACACCCAGATGCCCTTTCTAATCCCACCTCCCTGCACCTGGCCCATAGCCCTGCAGCTTACAGCACTGAAGGTGCAGATCCAGGTACTTTTTAAAAGAGTTTAGAGTTTCTGCCCCTACCACCAACTTGGGCAGCGAATTCCACACACCCATTACCCTCTGTGTAAAAAAAGTTCTTCCTCATGTCCCCCCTACACCTTCTGCCACTTGTCTTAAATCTATATCCCCTGGTTCTAGAATTCTCCACCAAGGGAAACAATTTTATCCTGTCCACTCTATCTATTCCCCTCATAATTTTGTACACCTCAATCAAGTTACCTCTCAGCCTTCCTTGTTCTAAGGAAAATAACCCCAACCTATCCAATCTCTCCTCGTAGCTACAATTTTCTAACCCTGGCAACATTCTTGTAAACCTCCTCTGCACTCTCTCCAGAGCTATTACGTCCTTCCTGTAATGTGGTGACCAGAAATGCACATAATACTCCAGTTGTGGCCTCACCAGTGTTTTATACAATTCCAACATTATATCCTTACTTTTATATTCTATACCTCTGCCATTGAAGGAGAGCATTCCATATGCCTTCCTTACAACCATGTCTACTTGAACTGCTGCCTTCAGGGACCTGTGTACGTGTACGCTAAGATCTCTCACTTCATCTACCCCTCTTAGTATATTCCCATTTACTTTGTAATCCCTGTAACTGTTTGACCTCCCTAAATGTATGACCTCACACTTCTCTATGTTAAAATCCATCTGCCACTTTACCACCCACTCCACCAACCCATCTATATCATTTTGGAGATTATGGCTATCCACTATCCACTACTCGGCCAATCTTTATGTCATCTGCAAATTTCCCAATCGTGCCCCCCACGTTCACGCCCAAATCGTTAATATATAACACAAACAGCAAGAGTCCCAACACCGAGCCCTGTGGAACACCACTTGAGACAACTTTCCATTCACAAGGGCATCCATCGACCATTACCCTTTGTTTCCTGTTACAAAGCCAACCTTTTATCCAGTTTATCCGGAGTAATATTGCTATTCCTTCAGTGTTGCCGGGCCAATATCCTAGAATTTCTTATCAACCACCATTATGGAAGCACCCCCAGCATAAGGACTGCAGCAATTCAAGGATGAGGCCCATCAACTGCTTCCCAGGGCAACTAGACTGGGCAATAAATGTATCACTGCCCGGGTAACCTTCATCCAAGAACAACTGAAATAAAACCTTGTAGAATGCTCTTGCATCCAGACGAGAAAGTTAAATGTTTTGCATAAAGTTTCCAACACCTCTTTCTATGTTCAGTCTTTATCAAGCCATAGGTCAGAGGCACACAATTCTTTCACTAAAAACATGGAAATACATAGCACCCATGCTTTACATTTATTTAGAGGAGATGGTGGTGTAGTGGTAATGTCACTGGAGAATAATCCAAAAACCCAGGCTAATGCTTTGTGGGTATGGGTTCAAATCCTACCATGGTAGCTGGTGGAGTTTAAATTCAATTAATTAATAAATCTGCTGTGAAGCCATCATTAATTGTTGTGTTAAACGAAAAAATATGGTTCACTAATGTCCTTTTGGGAAGGAAATCTGCTGTCTTTATCTGTCTGGCCTACATGTGGCTCCACACCCTTAGCAATGTAGTTGACCTTTAACTGCCCTCTGAAATGGCCTAGCAAGCCACTCAGTTCGAGGGCGAATAGGGATAGGCAGCAAATGCTGGCCTTGACAAGTGACAACCACATCCCATGAAAGAATAAATTATATAAAGCAAGGCTGAAAACTACCACCGTTTTCTCAAACATTCTGATGTAGTTTGGACATGTAATATAATAGAATTACAGCATAATTTCAGAATATCCAAGCAACGATTGTGTCAACTACCATATAAATCCAGCCTACGATAAAGGACTAATTACAGACTTTTGAGTGGGGCATGGTATTGACATATTACATAGGATTCTTACCTGCTCTTGTGTTTTCATACTCCACAGCCCCGCTAAATAAATGAGATGACAAACAGATCACTAAAGCTTGTAATATGCATGACTTCATTGTACCTATGAAGCAAAGGAAAACAAATATTTTACTGATAAATGCTACAGTTCTCAGCACATTTTGTAAATCCAACTGTTTCTTCCTGAGGAAGTTAAAATCCTAATCACATAGTCACAAGATCATAAGAAATAAGAGCAGGGGTAGGCTATTCGGCCCCTCAAACCTGCTCTGCCATCAAATAAGTTCATGGCTGATCTAATTGCGGCTTCAACTGCACTTTTCTGCTGGTCCTCTGAACTAGTACTATTCTGTGAACTCTATAGTATTTCTTAGTGTCATGGGGTTATATAGTCATTAGTGCATTGAAGGAGGACATTTGGCCCATTGAGTCTTGTACTATATTTTGTGATTCCTGCGTCCTTTATTAAACTGATTTTTACCAGCTTGAAAATCAGGGGGTAGATTCAAGGCAGGAGAGCATAATAGTAATGCACTGCATATTAGATACACTGCAGGTACTCACCAAGGTTCCTTAGACAGCACCTTCCAAACCCACAATCACTATCATCTAGAAGGACAAGGGCAGCAGACAGGTGGGAACACCATCACCTGGAAGTTCCCCTCCAATTCACTCATCATTCTGACTTGGAAAGATATCGCCGTTCCTTCATTGTCTTTGGGTCAAAATCCTGGAACTCCCTTCCTAACAGCACTGTGGGTGTACCTACACCACATGGGCCACAGTGATTCAAGAAGGCAGCTCACCACCACCTTCTCAAGGGCATCTAGGGATGGGCAATAAATGCTGGCCCAGCCAGCGAAGCCCACATTTCGTGAATGAATTAAAAAAAGGGAAATGAGGCTCATTGAATAGCAGAAAGGGACAGAGAGATAAAACCTAAGAATATACCAATCATCAAGACGAGGCGTTACAAAGATAACAAAAAGAGAAAACTAAAGGCTCTGTATCTGAATGTGCGTAGCATTCAGAACAAAGTAAATGAATTGATAACACACAGCGAAGTGAACAAATATGATCTGATAGCCATTACAGAGACATGGCTACAGGCTTACAAGGATTGGGTTCTGAATATTATGGGGTATATGACATTCAAGAAGAATAGGAAGCTAGGTAAAGGTGGAGGGGTAGCATTGTTGATCAAGGCTGGCATTGGTGCAATAGTTAGAGAAGACCTTGGTTCAGGAGATCAGGATGTAGAATCGGTGTAGGTGGAGATGAGGAATAGTAAGGGAAAGAAGTCACTAGTGCGAGTGGTCTACAGGCCAGGATACAAGAAGAAATATTAGGTGCTTGTGATAAATGGACAGCAATAATCATGGATGATTTTAACCTACACAGAAACTGGAAAAATCAGATTGGCAGTGGTAGCCTGGGTGAAGAGGTCATAGAATGTTTTCGAGAGAGTTTCTTAGAGCAGCACAATCTGGAATCAACCAGAGAGCAGGTTATGTTAGACTTGATATTGTGTAATGTGACAAGATTAAGTAATGACCTCAGCGTAAAGGCAGCGAGCACAATATCATTGAATTTTACATCCAGTTTGAAAGGGAGAAGAGTGCTTCTGAGACTAGTATTTTAAAACTAAATAAGGGCAATTATGTGGGCATGAAAGCTGAGCTAGCTGAGGTGAACTGGGAGACTAGGCTAGGGGATAGATCAACAGAGAAGTAGCAGCAGACGTTTAAGAGGATATTTCAGAATACTCAGAATAAGTACATTACTACAATAAAGAAAAACTCTAAAGAGAGGTCCCACCATTCGTGGTTAACTAAAGAAGTTAAGGAAAGCATCAAACTTAAGGAAAAAGCATATAACTGCACAAGTTGAGTGGCAGGTCAGATGATTGGTCAGAATATAAAGAACTGCAGAGAATGACTGAAAGGTTAATCAGGAGAAAGGAGTGTGAGAGGAAGCTAGCTAGAAATGTAAAATAGATAGCAAAAGTTTCTACAGGTATTTAAAAGGGACAAGAGTAAGTAAAGTGTGTGTTGGTCATCTGGAGAATGGCAATGAGGAGTTAATAGTAGATAATAAGGAAATGGCAGGTGAAATGAACAAATATTTTGCTTCTGTCTTCAACTATAGAGGATACAAAAAACATTCCAGTAATCACTGTAAATCAAGAGGTGGAAGCGAGAGGGGAATTTGGTGAAATTACAATCACTAGGGAAGCGGTACCAAGCAAGCTGATGGAGCTGAGGACTGACAAATCCCAGGGTCCTGATGGACTTCATCCTAGGGTCTTAAAAGAGGTGGCTAACAAAGTCATAGATGCATTGGTGCTCATTTTCCAAAGTTTGCAAGATTCTGGAAAGGTTCCATCAGACTGGAAAGAAGCAAATATAACCGCTCTATTCAAGAAGGGAGGGAGGCAGGAAACAGGAAACTTTAGGCCAGTTAGCTTGACATCCGTCATGGGGAAGGTGTTAGAGTCAATCATTAAGGAGGTTATAGCT
Source organism: Cetorhinus maximus (assembly GCF_964194155.1). Taxonomy (NCBI): domain Eukaryota; kingdom Metazoa; phylum Chordata; class Chondrichthyes; order Lamniformes; family Cetorhinidae; genus Cetorhinus; species Cetorhinus maximus. The sequence goes on from NC_135882.1 coordinate 13,222,267, forward strand.
TGGCACTTAGAGAAACTCAAGGTAACCGGGAAGAGTCAGCATGGTTTTGTGAAAGGGAAATCATATTTAACAAATTTGTTGGAGTTCTTTGAAGGAGTAACATGCACTGTGGATAAAGCGGAGTCTGTAGATGTACTGAACTTGGATTCCGGAAGGCATTTGATAAGGTGCCACATTAAAGGTCACTGCAAAATAAAAGCTCATGGTGTAGGGGGTAACATATTAGAATGGATAGAAAATTGGCTGGCTGGCAGAAGAGAGTATGCATAAATGGGTCTTCTTCTGATTGGCAGGATGTAACAAATGGAGTCCCGCAGGGGTCTGTGCTGTGGCCTCAACTTTTTACAATTTATATCAATGACTTAGATGAGGGAAGTGAAGGCATGATAGCTAAATTTGCAGATGACACAATGATAGGTAGGAATGGATGTTGTGAAGAGGACATAAGGACAGATATAGATAGGTTGAGTGGGTGGGCAAAATCTGGCAGATGGCAAAATGTGAAGTTGTTCACTTTGGCAGGAAGAATAAAAAAACAGAGTATTACTTAAACAGAGAAAGGCTGCAGAATTCCGAGGTGCAGAGGGATCTAGGTGTTCTAGTGCACAAGCCACAAAAAGTTAGTATGTAGGTACAGCAAGTAATTAAGAAGGCTAATGGAATGCTATCCTTTATTACGAGAGGAATTGGACATAAAAGTAAGAATGTTATGCTTCAGTTATACAGGACATTGGTGAGACCGCACCTCAAGTACTGTCTGCAGTTTTGGTCTCCTTATTTAAGGAAGGGTGTAAATGTGTTGGAGGTGGTTCAGAGGAGGTTTACTAGATTAATACCTGGAATGAGCAGGTTGTTTTATGAAGAAAGGTTGGATAGACTGGGCTTGTTTCTACTGAAGTTTAGAAGAGTGAGGGGTGACTTGATTGAAGTATACAAGATCCTGAACAGTCTTGACAAGGTGGACGTGGAAAGGATGTTTCCTCTAGTAGGCGAGTCCATAATTAGGGGGTACTTTTTAAAAATTAGGGGTCGCCCTTTTAGGACAGAAATGAGGAGAATTTTTTTCTCTCAGAGGGTTGTGCGACTTTGGAACTCTCTGCCTCAGAAGGCGGTGGAAGTGGGGTCATTGAATATTTTTTTAAGGCGAAGGTAGATAGATTCTTGTTAGGCAAGGGAATCAAAGGTAATCGGAGGTAGATGGGAATGTGGAAATCGAAACACAAACAGATCAGCCATGATCTTATTGAATGGCGCAGCAGGATTGAGGGGCCGAATGGCCTACTGCTGCTCTTATTTTGTACGTTCGTATATATTTATGCATGTTTAAACTAGAAAAACAAAGTGAAAGCAGTAAGTGTGGAATATAGATTAAGAATGAATGTGAAGAAGACCAAAGCAATGATGATAACAGAGAGCTAACCCCTGAAGTGAAAACTGAAGTAAGTGGACAAGTCCTGGAACAAGTGAACAAGTTCGCATCACTGCCAATGGGAGATGTGATTGTGAGATCCGAAGGAGAATTGAGGTAGCTAAGGCCAGCTTTGTCAGGATGAAGGGCGTGTTAACATCAAGAAACTGAACCTGAATCTTAGGAAAAGGTTGCTGACGTGCTACATTTTGTCATCTACGTTATACACGAACAACAAACAAAGAGACTATTGCTGAAAAAAGAAACATGCTATCAAAGCTTTTCGTCTTGCACTCATCAAGATAGCTCACATGAAATTACCAACTGTAACAGGGGAACAACAATTTATACTGCATGAGAAGAGAGTGCTGATTGGTTGGCAAGTGGATGCTGATTGGCGGAGGCATTGCAATGGAGAATGCAGCATGGAACAGTTAGCTGCCCAGCTTTGTTCAAATTCAAACCAGCCAGGTTGACTCTGATTGGTCAAGGCATTGCCCCGACGAATGAACCAGGGAATGGCTGTTCCCTAAGCTTTTGTTTCATTGAGAAAGGCAAAAATTGTGAGCATATTTCTTCTATCTGCAAAGGACAGGGCCTTGTGTGAATATACGTGGCTTCTAGCATGCGTAAGTGAGCCGCACTCTTGACAATCTTAAATTAGTTTTCAGTGTAATTCATACAATGTGTTATATGAATTTCATTGTCCATGTGATGCCAGGTATGTAAACCATATGTCCAAACAATTGGTGGATGGTATCAAACACCATGTCCCTTTGGCTGTTCACAACAGGCAAAGTACTAACCATACCCAGCCAGCCCGTGCTTGCAAAACTCAAAACATAGTGTCCAACATTAGATGTGATTCTGTGATTGGACAACACCTACTAAACAATCCTGATTGTGCTAAGAATTACATTGAAAACCAATTTAAGATTGCCAGTCGGGCTCGCAGCGTGGCTCACTTACATATGCTAGAAACCACATATATTCACACTAAGGGCTTTATCCTTTGTAGGCAGAAGGAACATATCCACACTTTGCCTTTTTCATTCCCTGGTTCATTCCTCAGGGTAATGCCTTGACCAATCTGAGTTGACCTGCTGGTTTGAATTTGAACAAAGCTAGACAGTTAACTAATCTATGACAATGCCTCCACCAATCAGAGTCCACTTGCCAACCAATCAGCACTCTCTTCTCATGCAGTATAAATTGTTGTGCAAGACGAAAAACTTTGATAGCATGTCTCTTTTTCCAGCAAAGTTCAAGTTCTGTACTACCAAACCACTATTTATATACCTCAAAGAGACTATTGATATACTGAATGCACTCGAGATGTGGACATATAGGATGATGTTCTGCATTTCCCACACAGACAGAAAGAGCAATGGCTGGAGAAAAGAAGAAATTAGTGCATAACATCAAAAAGAGGAAGATACAATATTTTGGTCACATCATTAGAACAAACAGTAGACAGACAATTATTGGAAGGAAAAATCGATGGAAAACGTAGGAAAGGGAAGCAGAGGAGAAAATGGATGATGGCTACAATGGACTGGATGCAGCTGATCTATATGGAATATTTAAGGACAGCTCATGACAGAGGCAGAGATCCATGACAGTCAACCTTCTTGGAAGAAGATGACACCAACGGACAAACAAATGTAGAAAAATGCTCAAGGTGCCTACAGAAGCTTAATTTTAAAAACTTGTTAATGTCAGTGTTAACTACAACCTACGACATTGGAAGCTATTTTGGTACATGTCTGTTATGTATCTGTGAGTCTTGCATATCCTTAACTCTACCACAATTCTTCTGGATTTGTAAATGTTTGTATATGTGAGTGATGTGTGATCCAAAATGTATCATAGCTCACACTGATATGTGAGCTTCATACAATAATAAAATTTGACCAGAAACGTATGTTACTCACAGCTACTTAACTCTTAATTTAATCAAGAGTATTTCTCTTTTGATTGAAGAAAAAACTTCATACTTTTACATTCTTTTTTGACCAAAATCAAAATATTCTGTTAAAGGAATTCAGAGCACATATAAAGTATGCAAGAAGCACTAACTTTGATTCATTTAAATGTTTCAGCTATAGTCAACCTCAATTCCAATTAGCAGTGAACCCAGTGAGCTATCAGAGATTCCAGAATCATCAGAATCCCCATTATGATATTCCTCGTGGCAAGAATTCTTGACTACCCTGGACAACTTTGAGCCAGGTTATAGGATAATCATTCTTCCAGTCATGGAAAAAGAGACAGAAACTAACGCACAAGCATCATCAATGGTAAAACTTCTTTGGATTACCTGAGGCAGTGACAGCTCTCATAGACACTCTTAAATCCCCAAAGGATATTTCAGCATCCTGGCATAATTTAGGATATAGAACACAGAAACATAGGATCAGGAGTGGGCCATTTGGCCCCTCAAGCCTGCTCCGCCATTTAACCAGATCATAGCCGATCTTCTATCTCAACACCATCATCCCGCACTATCCTGTATCCCTTGATGCCATTGGCGTCTCGAAATCTATCGAGCCCTGTTTTGAACATACTCAATGATTGAGCCTCCACAGCCCTCTGAGGTCGAGAATTCCAAAGATTTGCTACCCTCTTCAGGGTACTTTGGGTCTTGGGAGTCTGTTTAAATAGACTTTGTTTCTATAAAATACTCTTAATGTGACTTCTGGTGTAAATCTCACCCCAGCTCTTTCGTTCACTTCTGTCTTTGCTTCATTCTTTTGACTGTCATGAACGTTATTAACCTTACTTCCCCTCCACATCCTTTGGTTGGTATAGCTTCTCAGCCAATTGTTTCCCCACCCTACCATTGCTCTCCCTCAGCTTTGTATAAATTTCCCTCTCTGCTTTATCTTGGCTTAATCTGAGAGCCTGCTCCTATTGAACAACATGGTGGTCAAGGGCAGGTCATTGGCACAATCTAATTCTTAGGGGCATAAATCAATTGGTAGCAGTGAAAAGGTATCTCACCAACAGACAATAATATAATGCATCAAAGTGATAACTGCAATTAAATTGGTACTTTTATCATCCACCTATGTTTAGCAGCATTATGCAGCATGTCATGTCGGATTTTCCAACAACTAATGCATTACAGCTGAGACAGCCCTCTATCTTTGCTTCTCTTGAAATCGTAAACAATATGTAGGTACCTCCTAAAAAAATTCACAACTAAAAGCAGCCTTTGTCACACCCAATCCACATCCCCCATAGACTTTTCCTTGTCTTCACACCTTTCACTTCACCTCACCAGTGTTCCTCATCTGGCATATATCCAATAAGTGCCAAGTGGATGATCCATCTCAGCCTCCGCCTAAGGTCCTCTGCATTACAGAGACTAATCTTCAACCAATTTGATTCACTCCACGTGATATCAACAAATGACTGAGGGAACTGGAAACTGCAAAGGCTGACAACATCCCAGCAATAGTACTGAAGACATGTGCACCAGAATTTGCCGCGCCCTTAGTCAAGCTGTTCCAATACAGCTACGACAATGGCACCTACCCGACAATGTGGAAAACTGCCCAGGTATGTCCAGTCCACAAAAGCAGGAAAAATTCAAACCAGCCAATTACTGCCCGAACAGTCTTCTCTCAATCGTCAGCAAAGTGATGGAAGAGGTTGTCGACAGTGCAATAAAGCGGCACTTACACAGCAATAACCTGCTCACTGATGCTCAGTTTGGGTTCCACCAGGATCACTCAGCCCTTGACATTACAGCCTTGGTCCAAACATGGACAAAAGAGTTGAACTCCAGAGGTGAGGTCAGAGTGACTGCCCTTGACGTCAGCATTTGATCGAGTGTGGCATCAAGGAGCCCTAGCAAAACTGGAGTCAATGGGGATCAGGGGGAAATCTCTGCTGGTTGCAGTCATACCTAGCACAAAGGAAGATGGCTGTGGTTGTTGGAGGTCAGTCATCTCAGCTGCAGGACACCACTGCAGGAGTTCATCAGGGTCGTGTCCTAGGCCCAACCATCTTCAGCTGTTTCATCAATTACCTTCCTTCCATCAGAAGGTCAGAAGTGGGGATGTTTGCTGATGATTTCACAATGTTCAGCACCATTCGCGACTCCTCAGATATTGAAGCAGTCCATGTCCAATTGCAACAAGGCCTGGACAATATCCAGGCTTGGGCTGACAAGTGGCAAGTAACATTCATACCACACAAGTCCAGGCAATGACCATCTCCAACAAGAGAGAATCTAACCATTGCCCCTTGGCGGTCAATGTCATTACCATCGCTGAATCCCCTACTATCAACATCCCGGGGGTTACCATTGACCAGAAACTGAACTGGACTAGCCATATAAATACCGCGGCTATGACAGCAGATCAGAGGCTAGGAATCCTATGGCAAGTAAGTCACCTCCTGACTCCCTAAAGCCTGTCCACCAACTACAAGGCAGAAGTCAGGAGTGGGATGGAATACTCTTCTCTTGCCTGCATGAATGCAGCTCCAACAACACTCAAGAAGATTGACACCATCTAGGACAAAGCAGCCCAATTGATTGGCACCCCATCCACAAACATTCACTCCTTCCACCACCGACGAACAGTAGCAGCAGTGTGTACCATCTACAAGATACACTGCAGCAACTCATCAAGGCTCCTTCCACAACACCTTCCAAACCCACGCCCTCTCCCATGTAAAGGGACAAGGGCAGCAGATGCATGGGAACATCACCACCTGCAAGTTCCCCTCCAAGCCACACACCATTCTGACTTGGAACTATAATCGCTGTTCCTTCACTGTCACAGGGTCAAAATCCTGCAACTCCCTTCCTTATAGCGCTGTGGGTTTGCCTCTACCAGTGGAATTGCAGCGGTTCAAGAAGGCGACTCACCATTACCAATGAGTTGAAGGCACACCTAAACACATGGCAACACGGTATCATGGAAACTTGGCTTAAGGAGGGAGAAAAATGGCAGCCCAACATCCCTGGATTTAGAGTTTTCAGGCAGAATAGGGAGGGAGACAAAAAAGGTGGGGGTTAGCATTATTGGTTAAAGAATCAAATACAGCTGTGAGGAGGGATGATGTACTAAATGAGGCATCAAATAAGGCCATATGGATTGAGCTCAGAAATCAAAAAGGGGCAGCCACACTGCTAGGAGTGTACAACAGACCCTCAAATAGTGGAAGAGAATTAGAAGAGCAAATATGTAGGTATATTTCTGTGTGCAAAAACAATAGGGCAGTAATAGTTGGGGACTTCAACTGGCCTAATATCAATTGGGATATGAACAGTGTGAAGGGCACAGAGGGCATAAAATTCTTGAACTGCATTCAGGAGAACTTTTTTAGCCAGCACCTAACAAGCCCAATGAGAGGGAGTGCAATTCTAGATTTAGTCTTAGGAAATGAAGCTGGGCAAGTGGATGAAGTAGCAGTGGAGATAGTGACCATGATACAGTTAGATTTAGCATTATTATTGAAAAGGACAAATATAGAACAGGAGTGAAAGTTCTAAATTGGGGGAAGACAAATTTTACGAAGCTCAGAGGTGAGCTAGCACGAGTGGACTGGATAGAGGGATTAGAAGGGAAAACAGTGTCAAATCAGTAGGAGGCATTCAAAAGTGAGATTCTACGGGCACAGTGTAGACATGTCTTCAGAAAAAAAGGGAGTTACTTCCAAATCTAGAGCCCCCTGGTTATCCAGAAGCATACAGGCCAAGATGAAGTAGAAAAAGAAAGCTTATGACAGTCACAAAAGACTTAATACTGTAGAAAGCCTAGAGGAGTATAGAAAGTACAGGGGTGTACATGTTTTACCAGTACATGAAGAGCAAGAGAATAACTAAGGAAAAGGTAAGGGCCTATCAGAGATGTACATGGTAACTTGTGCGTTGATGCTGAAGATGTGGGCAAGGTTCTCAATGAGTACTTTGTCTCCATCTTCATCAAGGAGAGGGATGATGCAGATATTCTAGTTAATGAGGAGGAGTGTGAAACATTAGATACAATAAGCAAAGTGAGAGAGGAAGTACTGGAGCAACTGACATCCTTGAAGGTGCATAAGTCACCAGGACCAGATGGATTGTATCCCAGGCTGTTAAAGGAAGCCAGGGATGAAATACCAGATGCTCTGAGGATCATTTTCCAATCCTCACTAGATACAGGCGCGGTACCAGAGGATTGGAGGACTGCAAATGTTGTGCCATTAATTAAAAAGGTTACAAGGGGTAGGCCAGAAAATTATAGACTGGTCAGTCTGCCTTCAGTGGTGGGCAAATTATTGGAATCAATTCTGAGAGACAGGTTAAACTGTGACTTAGAAAGGCACAGGTTGATCAGGGACAGTCAGCATGGTTTTGTTAGGGGGAGATCATGTCTTACGAACTTAACAGAATTTTTTGAGGAAGTAACAAGGAGGATTGATGAGGGTAGTCCAGTGGATGTTGTCTACATGGATTTCAGTAAGGCATTTGACAAAGTCCCACATGGCAGACTGGTCAGAAAATTGAGATCCCATGGGATACAGGGGAAGGTGGCAGGTTGGATCCAGAATTGGCTCAGCGACAGGAAACGAAGGGTAATGGTTGAAGGATGTTTTTGCGAACGGAAAACAGTTTCCAGTGGTGTTCCTCAGAGCTCAGTGTTGGGGCCCTTGCTGTTTGTTGTATATATTAATGATTTGGACATAAATGTAGGAGGCATGATTAGGAAATTTGCAACTGACACAAAAATTGGCCGTATAGTTGATAGTGAAGAGGATAGCTGTCGGCTCCAGAATGATAACAACGGTTTGGTTGAGTGGGCAGAAAAGTGACAAATGGAATTCAACCCGGAAAAGTGTGAGGTAATGCATTTGGGGAGGGCAAATAAAGCAAAGGAATACTCAGTAAATGGGAGGATATTGAGAGGGATTGAGGAAGTGAGAGACCTTGGAGTGCATGTCCAGAGGTCCCTGAAGGTGGCAGGACAGGTGGATAGGGTGGTAAAGAAAGCATATGGGATGCTTTCCTTTATTGGACAAGGTATTGAATACCAAAGCAGGGATGTAATGATGGAATTGTACAAAACGCTGGTTAGGCCACAGTTGGAATTTTGTGTGCAGCTCTGGTCACCACATTACAGGAAGGACATAATTGCTCTGGAGAGAGTACAGGGAAGATTTACAAGAATGTTGCCAGGGCTTGAAAATTGCAGCTATGAAGAAAGATGGGATAAGCTAGGGTGGGTTTCCTTAGACCAGAGGAGGCTGGGGGGGTGACCTAATTGAGGTGTACAAAATTGTGAGGGGCCTAGACAGGGTAGACAGGAAAGACTTGTTTCCCCTAGCTGAGGGGTGAATTACCAGGGGCATAGATTTAAGGTGATTGGTAGAAAAATTAGAGGGGACATGAGGAAAAACTTTTTCACACAGAGGGTGGTGGGCACCTAGAATTCACTGCCTAAATCGGTGGTTGAGGCTGAAACACTCAACTCATTTAAAAGGTACCTGGATCTGCAATCTGAAGCACTGTGACCTGCAAGGCTACAGACCAGGTGCTGGAAAGTGGGATTAAAATGAGCGGCTAGTTTCTTTTTCATCTTTTTCTGGCTGGCACAGACATGATGGGCTGAATGGCCTCTTTCTGCACCGTAACTTTTCTGTGGTTCTATGGTTCCACCTTCTCAAGGGCACTTAGGGATGGGCAACAAATGCAGGCCTTGCCAGTGATGCCCACACCCTACGAACGAGTATATATAAAAAAAAGATGAAACCCAATTCAAATTTTTTGCAATCTTCAGGCCTCTTGGTTAGGGAAAGCTACAGTATTGTCTGATGAGCCCAGGCTAATTTCTGCCCAATTCTTGTCCAAAATTTCCACTTACTATAATTTCCAACCCAAAAGGAGGCATGCTTCCTTTTCAGGCACTATCCTCTGCTCAGCATGCAGAATTGATTAAAATATACACTTAAATTAGTCATTTTATGTACATGTGCTCCCAGAGTCTACGCTGGCAGGATGGTATATCAGCCATTTTGGACACGCAACCCTTGATTTTCCACCCATCAGATCCTTGGAAAGATTACTTCTTATGTGTGGGCTGCAAAAAAGCAGTTTCTACTGCCAAGAAATGTATGTTGAAATAACTAACATGAGTTGCAAAAAAAAATTCAACAGCTTGTTACAACCAATTAAGTGAAAACTATAATGTTTCCCAGCAGCCTCTATCTTCAAAGTTCCAAACAACCAGTTGTTGGCTTCATGTTTTCCATTTTTAGGCTTTAAGGAGCAGTAACAAGTACTCTAATTCTCTTCAGCAGAAATGAGTCATATTGCAATTGGTGACTTGATTTTGGCGCACAGGCACCAGAGGCTGAGGGTTGAAAGGAAAACAAGGTTCAACGGCAACCTATCTGCCCCTGCCAAAGTTATCCATGGGAGCATATTTACAAGATCAGAAAAAACTACCTGTCATTCAGTCTTTTATTTAAATATTAAGCGTACATGTGCCCTTACATTAATATGCGTAAATACTGAATATAATGAAAATTTGCATCAATATTTTTTCATGTAAAATTAATGTTAAAAACCAAACTACTTTGCAAATGATAATTGAGCAAAAGAATCATCATAAAATCATAGAAATTACAGCACACTGTCTTTCCTCTACTTTGCCTTTGTCAGTGATAGCACTGTCACGGTGTCACAAGGTTGTGGGTTCAAGTCCCACCTCACAGACCTGAGTACTAAAATCTAAGCTGACACTTCAGTACAGTACCGAGGGAGTACTGCACTGTTGGAGGTGCTGTCTTTCAGATGTAAAAGAGCCCATAGCAGTATTCAAAGAAGAGCAGGGGCGTTCTCCTCGGTATCCTGGCCAATACTTATCCCTCAACCAACATCATTAAAGCAGATGGTGTGGTCATAAATTGTTCTTTGTGGGACCTTGGTGCCTGTCATTCAGCTGCCATATTTCCTGTATTTATGGGCAGAATTTTCTCAGGTGGTTGGGGGCGGGGTCAGGGTAGAGCGGGGCAGGTAAGTCCCGGAAACTGACGTCAGGTCGGGATTACAATGTGAGCAGGGAAGGAAACCATTTATGGAGGGTGATCGTTAGGCATGTATGCAAGAGGGCAATAGGCTGAAGGTGAGTGTGAGTGCTGGCTACTCAGATGAGAATGTAAGTTGCCTAGAGAAAGAGGAATGAGTGGAACTGCAAGCTGTGTTGACCTGAGGAGTGCTGTGCAGGGGAATGTTGGGCAAATCACAGTGTGGAGCTTTGCACCTGGCTGCAAGGCAGAAGCTGAAATCTGTGGGCCGGGCTGTCTGTACAGATACAGGAGGTGCAGATGTGACCTGAGGTCCAATTTCAGGATAAATCAGGACTAATTTCTATCCCATTAACTCCAATCCTATTTCCCTGCATCCTTTCACATTCTTCCAATTCAATTAGCCATCCAGTTCTCTTTTAAATGATGTGACAGTCTTTATATATGGTGAAGCCTTCCATGCTCCAATATCCTTCTCTGTGAACAGAATATCCCCTAACCTCCCCCTTCATCTTTTTAGTGATCATTATCACTCCACACCCACCTTGCTGCCAATTTGTCAACCAGCGGAAAAATTATTTTATTGCTTACCATCTCAAAACCTTCCAAAATTAAAAAAAACATCCAGCAGACTCCCTCTTCTCCAGTCTCGTAAAAAAGACTCATTTTTTCATGTCATTCCTCCCATTTCACACCCTTGCCATGATTCTAACACCCTTCTTGTAAAGGAGGGCTGTACGCACAAGGCTCTAGCTTTGGTCTAACCAATGTCTTGCACAAAGTCAACGCCCCTTTGAAGCATCTGCATTCAATGTCCCCATTATAAAACCCAGAATCCAATTTGCCTTTTTATTCCATATACATCCAACCTTAAGGATATATGTATCTGTACTCCTAGATCTCTTGGTGAATAATCCCCTAATATGATTGCCATTAAGCTTAGATATAATTCCACTTGTGAGGCACCCAAATCATTTATATGAATAGAAAAGCAAAGAAGCCTCAGCGCAGGTCACTAGGACACATGACTATCTAGTATACTGCCATCTGAAACACATCCTTTTACCCTTGCTTATTCACCTTTCCTTTCCTGAAGCCATCTTTCTATCTATGGGGCTACATTCCTCCAATCCCATGCGCAAGTTTTGCAACAAGTCTTTCAAGTGGTACCTTATGAAATACCTTATGAAAATCAATATATACATCTACCACATCCTCTTTATCTATGCATGGCATGACGTTCCTCAAAAAATTCGTTCAGTTAATCAAGCATGTCCTGATCTTTACAATTACATGCGAAGTAATAATTACATCCTAAAACACATCCAGGCAACTGTAGCTAAAAATGTGTAAAAAATTGGCTTTCTACACAGTTTGTACAAAATACTCTAAAAATACATTTCAATTTTATGCTGTACTGGTAGGAAAATGCTGTCTTGGATAACTTATCAAGTCTTGTAGCAACATGCAGGCGGCAACAGGAAGAAATCTGTCAACTGTTAACTAAGTTTATCCGATATCAATTTAGAATCGTTATCTACTAAACACGCAAGTTATCGACCAGAATTACTTTAAACAGTAGCGTGAGTACTTAAAAAGTATCAAACTAAATTTGGGTTGTTGTTTATCGAACAGGTAACAGAGTTGTATGCAATTGATTCTAGCAAACAGATGAACAGTCGCTTTGAAAATGTTGGCAGAAATGTATTTAAACAAGCATATTATTGTAAGGCATATAGCTCTTGTAGCAAAAGTAATGTTTGCAAATAAAGACTCTGAACTATATATTCTATTAGCAAAATAATACATTACATTAAAATGTTAAGTTCTAATTTGTACAGCAATTAATTAAATAGCAAATATTCCTGGAAGCTAAGAAAACAGTGGACACTTTAATATCCAAGCTTTCTTACTACCTTAATTTAAAATGTTTATAAAATCATTGAGGGCAAGGACAGCATCTTTTCAGATCGTTACACACTCACTGTTAAAGACAAGCTGTAGTTCTGAGATGTTGGCACTTTGGTTGCAATCCTCTTATCACTTCGTGGCTTCGTCACTGTAGTGAGTTATGGTGCTGCTTGAAACTCAATCGCTGTACCCATCAACTCTCTGGTCACCTTATTCACTCTGCATCCCTGTCACTTGCGTCCTGCTCTCTCTCTCTCTCTCTCTGCTACTCAGTGTCTACTTTTGGTGCCTGGTCAGTCTGCAAGTCAATGTGCATCTGATCTCTCGGTGTGTTTCCACCCACTCGTGCCTGCTTTCTCAGTGGTCAGTCAATCATTTGAGCATTCAGTAATTTCCCTCTCTGCACGTTCTCTTTCCCACCCTTTCTATGTCTGGTATATTCGCATTAAGCCTTGCACTCATTCTCCCAGTCTCTGCTGCCTTTCCCCAGTGCCTTTGCCCCTGCGCTAGCCAAGGCGCGCTCCCTGCGCGCCGCCGCTCCCCCCAGAGTGACGCGCGCCTTTATCGCCCAGCTGCTAGTGCGCGCGCTCCCAGGCTCAGGTTGTTTGGGGGGGCGGGGGCGCGCGCACTATAAAGCTGCAATCAGCTGCTCAGTCCACACTGAGCAATGCACCCTATGTTATTGCAATTACCATGTTATTGCTCGTGTGTCGGCGCCTTTCGTGTTTCGCTCTACACGCATGGCTGCCTGAGTATTTCCAGTCTGTTCTGTTTTTAACTCCAGGTAATATTCGCTGAGCCACATGAATATCAATCTCAAATGGGATTGGGACACGATGCCAGGAGCAATTCTTGCTCGGCTGGAGCCCAGAGTCCAACTGTTGTGCCTTCATGATTTTTTGAAAAAAAATTATTCACTTGTGGGATGTGGGCTTTGCTGCCTGGGCCAGCAATTATTGCCCATCCCTAGTTGCCCTTGAGAAGATGGTGTTGAGCTGCCTTCTTGAACCGCTACAGTCCATGTGATGCGGGTGCACCCACAGTGCTGTTAGGAAGGGAGTTTCAGGATTTTGACCCAGTGACAGTGAAGGAACGGCGATCTCTTTCCAAGTCAGGATGGTGAGTGACTTGGAGGGAACTTCCAGGTGGTGGTGTTCCCATCTATCTGCTGCTCTTGTCCTTCTAGGTGGTAGTGGTCATGGGTTTGGAAGGTGCCTTCTAAGGAGCCTTGGTGAATTCCTGCAGTACATCTTGTGGATGGTACACACCACTGCTAGTGTGTGTCGGTGGTGGAGGGAGTGAATGTTTGTGGATGTGGTGCCAATCAAGCGGGTTGCTTTGTCCTGGATGGTGTCAAGCTTCTTGACTATTGTTGGAGCTGCACTCATCCACTGGCAAGTGGGGAGTATTCCATCACACTCCTGACTTGTGCCTTGTAGATGGTGGACAGGCTTTGGAGAGTCAGGAGGTGAGCCACTCATCACAGGATTCCTAGTTTCTGACCTGCTCTTGTAGCCACAGTATTTATAAGGCTAGTCCAGTTCAGTTTTTGGTCAATGGTAACCCCCAGGATTTTGAATGATTGAACTGGACAATGTGTAATGTTGCACGGGGACAATATGCTACTTGTGGTTGAAAGCGTTAAATATGGTTATAAGTCCTTAGGTATCAATATTCGATCCTTAATTTACCCCTGACCAACAGTTAATTTTGTAGTTCAATTAGGGAAACAGTTTGTAAATTCATTTGAATGTGTTAATGTTATATCAACAATAATATATATAGCTGATGTAAGAAACCTTTTTGTCTGTGCAGAATTTATAATGTAAGGACAGCAGTTATTTTTTTTCAAAAAGTAATGCTTGATCAAGTTTTAGATATAAACTGCCACTTTCATGAGGATCTGCAATGGTTATAAACACCCCGAGGGTTAAAAGCTTGGCTTTTGGGAAGTTCTCCTTTTCGGAACTGGCGGGGTTTTTTCGCACAGGATCCAACACTTCATTTTCGACAAGTCAAAGAGGGGTGGAAATATTGCGCCTTCCCTTAGAGGAAATGAAACGACAGAGGAAAGAACAAATAAAAACAGAAAATGCTGGAAAAAAAACTCAGCAGGTCTGGCAGCATCTGTGGAGAAACAGAGTTAACGTTTCGAACCCGTAAGACTCTTCAGAAAAGAGCATGTTGATTATCACAATTAAATGCGACAAGTTGCTTGCTTCATTCCGGATCCCTCAAATGAGAAAACTACCCCTTTACCCACAATCATCACATGGAAGCAGCCAGTAAAACCTCCGGATGTCAAAGAGCAACAAATTTTATGGCGAGGGTCCATATGTAACAGCACAATTTTTAAAAAATACATGCAACTTCTTTCTTATTTCTTCAGGTGCAAACGTCACTGTCTGGGCCAGCACTTAATATAAATCCCTAATTGCCCTTGAGAAGAAGGTAGTAGCGAGCCACCTTTTTAGACCATTGCAGTCCATTTGGTTGGGGTTACTCCTATTGTGTTATCAGGTGAGAAATCAGAAGACGTGCATACTCAGTGTCTGATCGACACTTGAGAGAGGAAAGACATCTTTATCTAACACCCTGCTGAATGAAAGAGGCCCTCATTTATCTCGATACATCTTGTGTTGGTAACTACAACCGACACATACCATAGGACAGATGAATCACAGATTAGAAGCTATAAGACTGTTTCCTTTTGTATTATACAGAAAGCGTAAATAATTGCTACTGGCTAAATCACAATATCCAGCCACACACAACGTCTGGGCAAGGTAAAGAAAATACAGGTCTTACACATCTTATCAGCAGGTAATCTACTGCTGTACGTCCTTTTTGTATTTTTTTATCGCATTCCCTGACCCTGAATCGCCTAGCTGGTGCCATTCTCTGTTCTGTTGTGCAACAATAATTTTCCGTCTTGCGCTGTATGTAAACCTAATGCAACAAAGAAGCCAATTGTTAAAAAATAGCACACGCAGATTCAGTGTTAAACTGTTGAGGCAACCTTTCATCCAAATGTACAATGTCAAAACTCACACTAAATTAGTTAATTGATGAGCATGATGCAGATTTTTTTAGATTCAATCTAAACTTACAATGTTACACATTACACTACGATTTCTTGACCAAATAAATATGTCTAGCGTGCAATTGTGAAGCTGTGCTTTCTAACGTTGCATGTGCTTGTTTGGTCAAGCCTATCCAAATAAAATAATTCTGTTGAAAAAAAGATTTTTTTGTCGAAGCTTTTCATCTTGCACTCATCAGGACAACTCGCAAGAATGCCAAATATAAAGGGAACGACAATTTATGCTGTATGTTGGCTCCCCTTTATATTTGGTATTCTTGTGAGTTGTCCTGATGAACGCAAGATGAAAAGCTTTGACAAAAATTTCTCTTTTTTTCAGCAGTGCTCAATTGCTGTATTACCAAACGACTATTTGAAATAATTCTGTGTACAAATTTGAAGCCTTCTGACTGGAGCAGGTCATGTTTTGCATAATTGTTTCCATAGTTGAAGCACTAAACCAGCCATATCATAATAACATTTTTGATCTCCGTTTCCACAGGGCAATACATTTTATTGCTGCCCATCAAATATAGTATGGAAAAACAAATAGACGTTCCTCCAAGGCCAGTATGTCTTTTCTGAGGTGTTGTTTACATAACTTAAAGGTGAGAGGAGAAAATTTAAGGTGAGAGGAGAAAACTATAGAGGAGATGTGCGGGGCAAGTTTTTTACGCAGAGGGTAGTGAGTGTCTGGAATTCGCTGCCAGAGGAGGTGGTGGAAGCAGGTATGATAATGGTGTTTAAGAGGCAGCTTGACAAATATATGAATAGGATGGGAATAGAGGGATACGGACCCCAGAAGTGCAAAATGTTTTAGTTGACGGGCAATATGATCGGCGCAGGCTTAGAGGGCCGAAGGGCCTGTTCCTGTACTGTACTTTTCTTTGTTCTTTGTTCTTTGTTCTAACTGAACATAGTTCACCAGGCCGAGTCTCACCAAGAGTCTGTACAACTGAAGCATCATTTCCTCACTTTTGTATTTCAATCCTCTTGAAAAAGAGGCCAGCATTCCATTAGTCTTTTTAATTACTTTTTGTATCTGTGCACAAACATTCATTGATCTGTGAACATGGACACCTAAATGTCTTGGCTCCTTCACAATGGCAACCACCTATATTTAAAAGGTCAAAGAGGTAAGTTTTAAGGTTAGTCTTAAAGAAAGAAAGAGTATAAGAGAGCTTGAGAGAGGGAATTCCAGAACTTAGGGCCAAGCCAAATGAAGGCAATGTGGTGAAGCAATTAAAATCATGTATGTTCAAGAGGTGAGAATTAGATGAACGTAGATATCTCAGAGGATGGTGAGGGTGAAGGAGATTACAGAGATAGGAGGGACTAGGCCATGGAGGAATTAGAAAACAGGGATGAGAATTTTAGGATCAAGGTATTGCCTGACCAGGGACCAATGTAGGTCAGTGAGCGCAGGGCTGATAGGTGAATGGTACTTGGTGCAAGTAAGGAAGGACACGGGGCAGAGTCTTGGGTGACCTCAAGATTATTGATGGTATAATGTGGGAGACCAGCCAAGTGTGTGTTGGAATTGTCAAGTCTAAAGGTAACAAAGGCATGAATGTGGGTTTCAGCAGCAGATGAACTGAGACAGGGACAAAGACAGGTGGTATTATGAAGGTGGAAATAGGCAGTCTTAGTTATGGCATGGATATGTGGCCAGAAGCTTATCTCAGGGTTAAATATGCTACCCAGGTTGCAAACAGTCCAGTTCAGTCTCAGATAGTTGCCTTGGAGTGGGATAGAGTCAGTAGCTAGGGAGTGGAGTTTGGAGCAGACACTGACGAAATGGCTTCAGCCTTGCCAATATTTAATTGAAGGAAATTTCTGCTCATGCAGAACTGGATTTCAGATAAACAGTCCAATAACTTAGCAACAGTGGAGGTGTCATTAGAGATGGTGTGAGGTAGATCTGGGTGCCATCAACATACATGTGAAAACTACAGCTGTGCTTTAGGATGATGCCACTGAGGGGCAACATGTAAATGAGAAAGAGGAGGCAATCAAGGATAGATCCTTGAGGAACATCAGAAGTAACAGTGCGGGAGCAGGAGGTGAAGCCATGGCAAGTTATACTCTGGTTACGATTAGATAGATAAGAATGAACCAGGTGAGTGCAGTCCCACCCAGCTGGAAGACAGTGGAGAGGCGTTGGAGGAGGATGGTGGGGTCGACCATGTCAAAGGTGGCAGGCAGGTCCAAAAGGACAAGGATGGATAGTTTACCTTTGTCATAGCCACAAAGGATGTCATTGGTGACTTTGACAAGTGCTGCCTTGGTACTGTAACAGGAACAGAAACCAGATTGGAGGGATTCCATCATGGAGTTCCAGGAAGGATGGGCACAGATTTGGGAGGTGGCAACATGTTCAAGTACTTTGGAGAGGAAAGGAAGGTTGGAGATGCGGTGGCAGTTTGCAAGGACTTGGGGTCAAGGGTTATTCTTTTGAGGAGAGGCTGATAATGGCAGGAGAGAGGAACAGCACCTGAAGAGAGAGAACCGTTAATAATATTAACTAACATGGGGATTAGGACGAGAAGTTAGATGGTTAGCAGTTTACTGGGAATGGGATCAAGGGAGCAGGAAATTGGCCTTATGGACAAGATGAGTGTGGAGAGGGTAAGAGTGGAGATTGGAGACAAACTAGAAAAAAATGCAGGGTTAGGCCAGTGGGGTACTTTAGAGGAAGATTGGGCTAGTGGAAGGGAGGCAAGTAGCACAGGCAACTCATTGGACGGCCTCGATCTTAGTGACAAAGAGTTCCTCACGCATTGTTGGCTGTGAGGGTAGAGGAGACAGGGGAGAGGGGTTTATGAAGACAGCTGCTAGTTTCTAACTATTAATGAAATATTGTGATTTGTTTTTCTTGGATACAAAGTGGATGATCTTCCACTTCCTCACATTAAACCCAATCTGCTAGAATTTCACCCAAGCAATTGGTGGACTAGAGATTGGGCCATGTTGTCCTCATTTTACAAGCATAAATGAAGCACATCAAGGACCAATTTTGGGCACCAACATCTAACACTCAAAGGAAACCTGACAGGCATTTGACTCAATATTGGGCAAGGCCATTTTTCATGCATCCCTAAAAGCTACCTAAGGCAGACATCAGGTCACTTGCATATCTAAATAAGGGGCCTAGAACTTGGGAAATTGTGCATCACAGAGTGGGGTAGGAGCCAAGTTGGTTCTGCTCAGGATTCTACAAAGCTCCAATTTTTTCTGGTTAGAGAATGAAGCAGAGCTGGGGTATAGAATGAACCTTCAGGTTCCCTCCATCACTAGAAATGGGTATTGCATTCTGTAAACGGAGGAAGCTCTTTATGCAATGACTCTCCCTCATTTTATAGCAATACACTCCTATGTGTCAAGTTCTACTTTCTTCATAAATTTTCTTTATCTTGTTGACTTTTTTTGTCTCATTCTGCATAATGCACCTAGCAATTTAGCCTCTTTTCTTGGTGTATGAGCTCAGTTACCTTGAACAGACCTAAGCAAAATTAGCTAGCAGCATGGTGGTCTTTTTACAAATAACTGCAGCCTGGCAGGCAATGCTTTGCACCAGGAATGTGATTTTGATTTTGTGATAAGTAACTCTATATGCTCTGAAGTTCAGTGTCCTATAAAGCATGGTGGCAGAAAGATAGTCACACAGCCAGAAAGGGCCATTTGACCCATCATGTTTGTGCCACTGTTTGAAAGAACTATCCAATTAGTCCTACTCCCCTGCCCTTTCCTCATAATCCTGCATTTCTTTTTTCAGGTATATATCCAATTCCCTTTCAAAGTTACTATTGAATCTAATTTACCAACCTTTTAAGAAGTGCATTCCAGATCCTAATAACTCGTTGCATATAAACTTCTTGTCCTCATCTCACCTCTGTTTCTTTTGACAATAATCTTAAATCCTCTGGTTACCAAACCTCCTGACAGTAAAAACAATATTTCCCCAGCTATGCTATACAAACCTTTCAAATGTGAAACAAATGCTAACAGGGACTGCCAAATAACATTCGCCCAAAAGGTGAAACACTGCCAAGGGAACATGACCAAACATAGTCCCTCCACTTTTTTCCCCTCTCTGGTACCAGTATTGTTTCCATGGAATGTAATAACTCATTAACCCATTGGCGTTCTTTACGTGAGGCAACTGTTATCACTGTTCTCCCAGTGTGTTTGGTTGAACAAGCCTGATTAGCAAAGTAAGTGGTTCAGATAAGTGAAAATGATGCCACTGTAAAGAAATGTAAAATAATCAAACAGTTGGCTCAGTATTAACAGCTGAAAAACATATCTGGATTGCACTATGAAAACCAGACATATATGTAAGTCCACCACTCCATGTTCTCCATCTCACCAAAACCTGGCAGGTTTCATCTTGCTTCATCCTCCTCCAGTGTAGGAGCTAGCCTCTATAAGACAGTTTTTGGGATAAAGATCATTTTTTTGTTGCTGTGTTACCTTGGTTCTCTACCTTAAAAGGGTTACTGTCTGTCTGAAAAGAAGAGTTTGGCAATCTTGCTTGAGAGGGGAAAGAGTGAGAACAGCTTTGTATCATTTTCATGATGACATCACATGGAACTGATATAATTATGTACTTTCGTATATGGGCGAGTGTGAGGTTATGCACTTTGAACTTAAGAAGGGTAAACCAGTGTATTTTTCAAACAGTGATACTCTAGGAATTGTAGAAGAGGAAAGATATTTGTGAATCCAAGCAGACAAATCATTTAAAGCCATTAAACTTGTACAGAAAGCAATCAAAAAAGCTTTTGGATTGTTTCAAGGAGCTGGATTAAAAGGGGAGAAAGTTATTTTTTATTCATTCACGGGATGCAGGCGTCACTGGCTAGGCCAACATTTATTGCCCATCCCTAACTGCCCTTGAGAAGGTGGTGATGAGCCATCTTCTTGAACAGCTACAATCCATTTGGTGTGGGTACACCCACACTGCTCTTAAGGACAGAGTTCCAGGATTCTGATCCAGCCACAGTGAAGGAGCGACGATATATTTCCAAGTCAGGGTGGTGTGTGGCTTGGAGGGGAACTTCCAGGTGGTGGTGTTCCCATGCATCTGCTGCCCTTGTCCTTCTAGGTGGTAGAGGTCACGGGTTTGGAAGGTGCTGTCGAAGGAGCCTTGGTGAGTCATAGCATTGCATCTTGTATTTGGTACACACTGCTGCCACTTTGCACCAGTCCTGACAGGAGTGAATGTTGAAGGCGGTGAAAGGGGTGTTCATCAAGCGGGCTGCTTTGTCCTGGATTGTGTCGAGCTTCTTGAGTGTTGTTGGAGCTGCACTTATTCCAGTATTCCATCACAATCCTGACTTATGCCTTGTAAAAGGTGGACAGCCATTGGAGAGTCAAGAGATTAATTACTCTTCATTTGCTTCATTTGTATAGAGCCTTGGTCAGGCTTCATCTGGAGTAGTGCATTCAGTAATCCAACACCTCAGGAAGAATATATTGGCCTTGGAGAGGGTGCCCCAGAATGATACTGGAGTTTAGATGGCTAAATTAAACTGCTAGAGTCTCTAATTAAGGAGAGGGTGACTGAACACCTTGAAAATTTTCTGCTGATCAGAGGGAGCCAGCATGGATTTGTAAAGGTGAGGTCATGCCTGATGAAATTGATTGAATCTTTTGTAGAGGTAACTAAAATAATGGACTGGGAATGTCTATGGATGCTATTCATATGGACTTCCAGAAGGCATTTGAGGAAGCGTCTCATAAGAGATTGTTAGCTGAAGTTGAAACTCATGGAACTGAAGGCAAGTTATTGACCTGGTTAGGAATTTGTTTTCTTCATTCCTGGGATGTGGGCGTCGCTGGCTAGACCTGCATTTATTGCCCATGCCTAATTGCTTTTGAGAAGGTGGTGCTGAGCCGCCTTCTTGTACCACTGCAGTCAATGTGGATATACCCACAGTGCTGTTAGGGAGGGAGTTCCAGGATTTTGACCAAGTGACAGTAAAGGAACGGCGATATATTTTCAAGTCAGGATGGTGAGTGGCTAGGAGGGGAACTTCCAGATGGTGGTATTCCCATGTGTCTGCTGCCCTTGTCCTTCTAGATGGTAGCGGTCATGGATTTGGAAGGTCCTGTCTAAGGAGGCTTGGTGAGTTCCTGAGTGAATCTTATAGATTGTACACACTGCTGCTACTGTGCGTCGGTGGTGCAAGGAGTGAATGTTTGTGGATGGGGTGCCAATCAACTGGGCTGTTTTGTCCTGGATGGTGTTGAGCTTCTTGAGTGTTAGTAGAGCTCCACTCATCCAGGCAAGTGGAGAGTATTCCATCACACTCCTGACTTGTGGCTTGTAGATGGTGAACAAGCCTTGGGGAGTCAGGAGGTGAGTTACTCACCGCAGGATTCCTGGCATCTGACCTGCTCTTGTGGCCACAGTATTTATATGGCTAGTCCAGTTCGTTTTGGTCAATGGTAACTCCTAAGATGTTGATAACGTTGGATTCAGCGATGGTAATGCCATTGAATATCAAAGAGCGATGGTTAGATTCTCTCTTCTTGGCGATAGTCATTGCCTGGCACTTGTGTGGCGCGAATGTTACTTGCCACTTGTCAACCCAAGCTTGTCTTGTCAAGTCCAGGTCTTGCTGCATCTGGAAAATTTTTAAAAATTCATTCATGGGATGTGGGTGTTGCTGGCTAGGCCAGCATTTATTGCCCATCCCTAATTGCTCTTGTTCAGAGGCGTGTTAAGAGTCAACCAAATTGCTGTGGGTCTAGAGTCACATGTAGGCCAGACCAGGTAAGGACAGCAGATTTCCTTCCCTAAAGGACATTAGTGAACCATGGACTGCTTCAGTATCTGTGGAGTCGCGAATGGTGCTGAACATTGTGCAATCATCAGCGAACATCCCACTTCTGACCTTATGATGGAAGGAGGGTCATTGATGAAGCTCCTGCAGATGGTTGGGCCTAGGACACTACCCTGAGGAATTCCTGCAGTGACGTCCTGGAACTGAGGTGATTGACCCCTAATAACCACAACCAACTTCCTTTGTGCTAGGAACGACTCCAACCAGCAGACAATTTACCCCCGCGATTCCCATTGGCTCCAGTTTTGCTAGGGCTCCTTGATGCCACACTTGGTCAAGTGCTGCCTAAAGGGCACGATTTTCCGCTCAGCTTGTGGGCGCATGCCCGACACGCCCAAGCGTGCAATAGCTTGTGATGATGTCGGGCAAGCGTCCCGACGTCATCGCGCACTCGCGCGATATTTCGGTTGGCAGGCGTGCGCAAGAGTCATCAGTGCACCAGCCAACAATTAAGAGGCCTATTAAGGCCATTAATCAATTAATTTACAGCAAATTTTTGCTGACCGTCCAACGTTACGGTTGGCGGGCAGGCGAATCGGCCAGGCAGCCTTTGGGTTTTTGAGGAAACCTCATCCAAGGGTGGGATGAAGTTTCCGATATTAACTAAAAAAAAATGTTTGGGCAGAATTTTTATCATCAACATATTTAGGTGAGTGGTCCTTATGGGTGGACATTTTTTCCAGGATTTTAAAATCTTTATTTAAGGGTTTAAAGTTTTTCAGCTCCCTGTATACCACCACTCCTTTTTGATTTTATTGAGTGGCTTGCTCAGTCATTTCAGTCAAGAGTCAACCACATTGCTGTCACATGTAGGGCTAGGTCAGTAAGGATGGTATTAGTGAAGCAGATGGGTTTCATGACAATTGATTCATGATTTAATACCAGATTTTTGCTGAACTCAAATTTCATCACTTACCATGGTGGGATTTGAACCCAGGTCGCTAGTCCAGTGACAATACCCCTACGCCACTGCATCCCCAAGGTAGACACAAAGTAGGAATATTCAGCAGTTACTCTAATTGGTAGGATGTGGTGTCGCACATGTACCTGCACTGGGGCCACAGCTGTTCACTGTATTCAATAAGGACTTAGATGATGTGATAGAAAATCACACATTCAAATTTACTGATGATACAAAGATGGATGGTGTTTTCAGCAGTGTCGATGGAAGCTTAAAATTACAAAGATATATTGATAGATTAAGTGAATGGGCAAAACTGTGGCAAATGGATTTCAGTATAGGCAAATGTGAGGCCGTCCACTTTAAAGCTAAAAAGGATAGTACATGGTACTTCCTAAATCATTGAAAGCTAGAAAGAGTGGAGGTTCAAAGGTACATCGTTCATTTAAATATCATAAACAAGTGCGGAAAATAATCAAAAAGGCTAATAGAATGCTGCCCTTTATATCTACAGGACTTGAATAAAAGGCTGCAGAAGTCAGGTTTCAGCTATTCTGAGCCCTGGTTAGACCAGAACTGGAAGAGTATATTGGCCTTGGAGGGAGTGCCACATAGATTTACAAAGATGCTATCTAGTTTCCCAGAAGTTAACGCACAAGACGAGATTGAACAAAGTGGGGTAATATTCTCTTGAATTTGGAAGGTTTAAAGGGTGATATGATAGTAGTTTTCAATATGGGAATAGATATGATGGATAGGGAGAAACTCTTTCCACTGTTTGGAAAGTCCAGGACAAGAGAGCATAGTCTAAAAATTAGACCCAGGGCTTTCAGGAGTGAAGCTAGGAAACACATTTACACATTCAGGGTGGTAGAGGTTTGGAACTCTCTTCCACAAACAGCAATTGATGTTCGATCATTTGTGAAATTTAAAACTGAGGTGAGCATATGGAGTTAGGTTACAGATTAACCAAGATCTCACTGATTGGCAGAACAGGCTCAAGGGGCCAAATGGCCTACTCTTGTTCCTATGTTCCTATCGTGAACTTAGAGCTGGGCCATTTAGGAAGGAATCAAGAAGAGCTTTTTCACACACAAGCTGTGTCTGCTGGGACAGGAGCAGCTTACAGGACTGAGATTGATAGTTTTTTTTGTTAGTTTAGAGTATCAAAGGATACAGACCAAAAACAGGTAAATGAGGTTAGGGAACAGATCAATCATGATATAATCGAATGACGAAGCAACCTCGAGAGGCTGATTGACCTTTTCCAGTTCAGAAATACTTTGA
Organism: Cetorhinus maximus; assembly: GCF_964194155.1. Taxonomy (NCBI): domain Eukaryota; kingdom Metazoa; phylum Chordata; class Chondrichthyes; order Lamniformes; family Cetorhinidae; genus Cetorhinus; species Cetorhinus maximus. The sequence continues at coordinate 13,246,731 of NC_135882.1, forward strand.
GACAACTTAATACATTTAATAATGCACAAATTAAATTCAGAAGATTTGCCCCTACACTATTCATGAAAACACTGCAGCTTTAACATATTACCAAGTTCACTTACCAACAGCTAATGAATTATTAGCCACAAATATGTAAAACAACCCAAACTATAATTATTTTACATTTACACTGTCGATCCTACTAATTAGCAAATCAAGTTTTTAAGTTGCTCTATCTCGAGATTACATCACAGCTTTTAGACTAACAAATCAGTTAAATAGGAAGTGACCCTTCTTAAATGCAGTTTATCCAGGCCAGATTTTCCAGGCTTTCCCGCCAACGGGATATTATGGTCCCGCCGAACTCAGTGGAGATTTAAGTGGCTCGCCACATTCTAAGGGGGGGTAGGATTCACCACAGCGGGACCATGAAATCCCGGCCCAAGGGTTCATTTAAAACTCCCCAGACTCTGGCCGAGCGCTGCTCAGTATACCTTGCCCTTGTTAACATCTGAGTTTCAATTCCAGCGCCATAAGACCATAAGCATGGAACCAAACCCAGTCACCGGACTGAGAGGAAAAAAGACCTCTCAAATTCATTTAGCATGTTGCACTAGAATTATGGTGCAAGGTAATACTGGACCTGAAAGACCTCTCCCTGTTACGTTATGAATTTAGGAAATTAAAAAAGAACATGAACTGTCTGAGAGAATCAATTAAGCGTGTATCTCTGAAAAACAAATTAATTTTGCACAACTTGGGAAGCAACCTCAGCATCCTTCTGGTCTTTTGGAATTGAAGTCAGGGCTAACCACATTTGATCTCCCAAGGAAAACTGATATATTTAATCTAATCTACAAGTGAAAGGAAAGTGAGATTTTTCAATAAACAAAGGAAATATGAGGAGTTAAACAAAGCAAGATATTCCTCAGACATTAAGATATTCCTCAGACATTAAGATATTCCTCAGACATTAAGCCCAATTGTCGATTAGTCACAAAAAGTGTTACAGGCATTCAGAAATTTATGAAGTAAAGTGCTGCACAACAGACTTGTGAGCAAAGTCAGAGTTCGTGGAATAAAGGGGACAGTAGCAACACAGGTACAAAATGATCTGAGCGACAGGGAACAGAGAGTAAATGCTGTTTTGTTTCTTTTTAATTGCCCTAGGAGTGCTAGTCCCAAGTATTAGCGTATATATTCCGTAGCAATACTGTCCTTATAAACCCTGAATAGAGTACAAGATTTGGTGCGGAAGCAGTTGTTAACATTTACTGCCACCTGGTGGTCTAGCTGTTGAAAAGTATTTTTTTTACTTTTGTTCTCTCAAGGTCAGGTGCTCAATGTTTGAAAATTGAAATCAAATGGTAATGCCTAACTTTCAAAGTCATTTTCTCTATGAAACTCTGATAATCATTTAAAATGGAGGCTGTTAAGACAGGAACTGGAAAAAAAAAACAAGAATGAAGAAAAGCAAAGGAGTGGAAAGCATTCTGATTTTCCTTTAATTCTAAAGGAGGTGCACAATTCTAAAAGGGGGTGCAGGAACAGAGGAACCTGGGGCCATTGAAGGTGGCAGGACAGATTGTGAGAGTGGTTATTAAAGGCATACAGCATCCTAGGCTTTATTAATAGAGGCACAGAGTACAAGAGTAAGGAGGTTATGTTAAACTTGTATAAAATACCGGTTCAGCCTCAGCTGGAGTATTGCGTCCAGTCCTGGGCACCACACTTTAGGAAATATGTGAAAGCGTCAGAGAGAGTGCAGAAAATATTCATCAGAATGGTTCCGGAGATGAGGAACTTAAGTTACATAGAAAGACCATAAGACCATAATACGTAGGAGCAGAAGTAGGCCATTTGGCCCTTCGAGTCTGCTCAGCTATTCAGTGAGATCATGGCTAATCTGATAATCCTCAACTCCATTTTTTTGCCTTTTCCCCATGCCCCTTGATTCCCTTATTAATTAAAAGTCAGTCTATCTCAGTCTTGAATAAAGCTTAAAGACCCAGCCTCTACATTCCTCTGTGGTAGAGAATTCCACAGATTCACAGAAGCCCCCTAAGAATCTTATATGTTTCAATAAAGTTGCCTCTCATTCTTCTAAACTCCAATGATTACAGGCCCAACCTACTCAACCTCTCCTCATAAGAAAATCCCTCCATCCCCAGGATCAACCAAGTGAACCTTCTCTGGACTACCTCTAATGCCAGTATATCTTTCCTTAGATACAGGAGCCTAAACTCATAGTATTCTAGGTGTGGTCTAACTAGTGCCTTGTATAGTTTTAGCAAAACTTCCCTACTTTTATACTTCATTCCCTTTGAAATAAAGGCCAACATTCCATTTGCCTTCCCTATTACCTGGTGAACTTGTATGCCAGCTTTTTGTGATTCATGCATGAGGACCCCCAAATCCCTCTGTGCTGGAGCTTTCTGCAGTCTTTCTCCATTTAAATAATATTCAGCTCCTCTATTCTTCCTGCCAAAGTGCATAACCTCACATTTTCCCACATTATATTCAATCTGCCAAGGTTTTGCCCGCTCACTTAACCTGTCTAAATCCCTTTGCAGACTCTTTGTGTCATCCTCACCACTTGCCCTCCCACCTATTTTTGTGCCATCCATAAACTTGGCGATAGTGCATTCACTTCCCTCATCTAAGTCATTAATATGTATTGTAAATAATTGTGGCCTCAGCACTGATCCCTGTGGCACTCCGCTAGTTACTGGTTGCCATCCTGAAAATGCCCCCCTTATCCCAATTCTCTGTCTTCTATTAGTTAGCCAATCCTCTGTCCATGCTAATATACCACCCCCAACTCCACGGGCTCTTATCTTATTCAGTAGCCTTATCTCCGGTACCTTATTGAACACCTTTTGGAAATCCAAACATATCACATCTACTGGTGCTATCTATCCTGCTTGGTTACCACCTCAAAGAATTCCAATAGATTTGTCAGGCATGATTTCCCTTTCATGAAGCTATTCTGACTCTGTGTGATTATATGATGTATTTTTAAATGCTCTGCTATTACATCTTTTACGATAGATTTTAATATTTTTCCAATGACAGATGTTAAGCTAACTGGCCTATATTTACCTGTTTTCTGTCTTACTTTTTGAATAAGGGTGTACATTGGTAGTTTTCCAATCCTCTGGGACTTTTCCAGAATCTAAGGGCTGGATTTTACTGTCAGCGAGCGGGGGCAGGGCCCGCTTGCCGATGCGTAAAATGACGCGTGGTGATGTCGGGCGGAACTCCCGACGTCACCGCGCCCCATTTAAATTTTCAGGAAGGCGGGGGCGCAGTAAAATCAGCCGCGCGCCCGCCGACCTGTCAATAGCCAATTGAGGCCATTGACAGAGCAATTAAAATAATTAGTAGACCTGCCCGTCCAACCTTAAGGTTGGCAGGCAGGCCAGGAGCCCTGGCACAAACTAGGAAAAGCATGAAACCTCATCCCGCCCGTGGATGAGTTTTCATGTAGGGTTTTAAAAATTTTAATAAATTTTTTTGGAAATTTTGAACATGTCCCAACTCATGTGACATCGTCACATGAGGGGACATGTTAGAGAAATTTTATTTTTCTATTTTTAGCTTTGTCACATTTAGAGCCGATCTCCCTGAGGCTGCACTTAGCCTCAGGGAGATGAGTGCGCTCTTTTGTGTGCATGTGCGAAAGAGCGCACACTCAATTTTAGGAATCCCCCCTGCCCGCACAGGGATAGCACTTCCCTGCGGACCTTAATTGGCCCGCCCATGTAAAATAGCGCGGCACCTCCGATCGGGGGCGCTGAAAGGAAGCGCGCCCATACGCGCCCGCCCATCAACTTCCCCCCCACCCAACGGGGGGAAAATTCAGATTACTACCAGTGCATCCACTATTTCTGTAGCTACTTCTTTTAATATCCTAGGATGCAACCCGTCATGTCCATGGGACTTATTAGCCTTTAACCCCATTAGTTTCCCTAGTACTTTTTCTCTAGTGATAGTTATTGTATTTATTTCCTCCCCCACCCCCCACCCCCTTTTTGCCCTTTGAGTAGTTAGTATTTTTGGAATGCTATTAATGTTTTCTACCATAAAGACTGATGTAAAGTATTAATTCAACTACTCTGCAATTTCCTGGTTTCCCATTATTTCCACAGCCACATTCTCTAAGGAGCTTATATTGACTTTGGCCTCTCTCTTCCTTTTTATATATTTAAAGGAAATCTTATTGTCCATTTTTATATTACTTGTTAGTTTACTCTCAAAGTTTATTTTCTCCTTCTTTATTATTTTTTGGTCATCTTTTGTTGGATTTTAGAACTTCCCAATCCACTGGCTTACCACTAACCTTTGCCACATTGTATGTTTTTTCTTTCAATTTAATACTATCCTTAACTTCCTTGGTTAACCATGGTTGGTTTATCCCCTTCCTAGAATCTTTCTTCCTCACTGGGATATATCTTTGTTGAGAGTCATGAACTATTTTCTTAAATGTCTGCCATTGTTCATCAACCATCTTTTCTGCTAAACCCCTTTCCCAGTCCACCCCAGCTGAGTCTGCCCTCATTCCTTTGTAATTATTTAAGTTCAACACAGTTGTTTCTGACCCAAGTTTCTCACTGTCAAACTGAATAGCCTTTCATTCTTCTTTATATATGTTTCCCTCTCTTTAATCTATAAATTCCATTGTTCCAAATGTCTTTGCAAATTTACTTTTCCCATAATATAAAAATCTTTCATATTGCCAGTATGACCTCTTTCCTTTTGGGAAAAATAAACACACTGCTTGGCCTTGCTTATCTTGCCAGTTGTAAACATCCTACCAATCCTTTGAAATCCAAACAACTCCTTCACTTATCTAAAAATTCACATTTCCTTCATATCTTATATACTAAGACTCCAGCCATGTTTACTCATTAGCATTTCAAGTACCTTTCAACACCTAACTCCTTTTGATAATTTCAAGCTTGCAGTCTAGCTGACTCCAACTCAATTAAATCACAGAGACAGAATCATCCATACTCACCCCTGTAACCCTACTTTCCAATAACCTACAATAATATTGTGAAAATTATTATAGTTTCGTGGCGTGGCGGAAGGATCGAGAACAAGAGAGCACAGATTTAATGCAATTGGCAAAAGAAGCAATAAAGATATAAAGAGAAACTTTTCCATGCAGCGAGTGGTTAAGATCTGGAATGCACATCCTGAGAGTGTGGTGGAGGCAGGTTCAATTAAGGCACTCAAGAGAGAATTGGATTATTATCTGAAAAGGAAGAATGTGCAGGGATATGAGGAGAAGGCAGGGGAGTGGCACTAAGTGAATTGCTCCTTTGGAGAGCCAGTTCAGACACAATGGGCTGTATGGCCTCCTTCTAGGCTATAACCATTCTGTGATTCTGTAAATTGACATGATAAGTCATTCATATTGAACTAAATTGATGTGGGAACCAGCATAACATTCCAACCGAAAAATATCTAGTTATGCAAAAATTCCATAGAACAGGAATATTCATTTCTTATATGCTACAACTTCAGTATTTGGAGAGGAATTCAATAGATTCCTACTATCACGCAGAGTTTTTTTGATGCTACGTTCAATTAAATTTTCCTTCCTAATTTAAATATGGTTAGTTTTAGGTAGGAAAATTGTTAAAAGTAGAATACGTAAAAATATATAAAAATGATTTGATCTCATTCAGGCAGTGGTGAGATTCTGTTGATCTGAGAAACAAGAATATGGCAATATTTCATCATTCATAAACTTAATATAATTACTTTGGGATTATTATTACAAAATCATGGGTTCACTTGCAGTTTTCCTTTTAAAAATTAGGGTAGAAACTCCTGCCAATGTACGTCCTGTAAACTGCTACATGTTATGCTGGTTCCCACATCAATTTGGTTCTAAAGTTCTTAGCTGTGTCTGAGTTTCTGCAGACAGTCACAGTGTGGACAAGAGCTTGCCATGAAAATGTAATTAACTGTGAACGTGAAAAATATTCCAGCATTGGCCACGCACTGATTGTCACTGGGCTAACCCACCGTTCTTACCAGCCACTCGCACAAATGAAGAAGTTTGCTGTTCAATCTAATACTCATGTCTACACCTCAACACCGCTGGGGGTGTTCAATGAGAAAAAAACAAACTGAGGCTTCATACAGCGCCTCATGACATCCTCAGAGCATCCCAGCCACTGGGGCAGTCCTGCATAGGAGCAATAGGACAGGCAAAGACACACAGAAGACAGGCACAATGCACAGGGCAATTAGTTGAGTTTAGTATGCAATATAGTACGATTTCATTTATAGGAACACAGGAAGCAGCAGGAGTAGGCCATTCGGCCCCTCGAGCTGATTCGCCATTCAACTAGATCATGGCTGATCTTCCACCTCAATGCCATTTTCTCGCACTATCCCCATTTCCCCTGATATCTTTAACATCTAGAAATCGATTGATCTCTGTCTTGAACATGCTCAATGACTGAACCTCCAAAGCCCCCTGAGGTAGAGAATTCCAACGATTCACCACTAATTCTCAATCCATGCCAGTATATTACCCCCCAGCCCATATGCTCTAATTCTGATTACTAACCTCTGGTATGGGACCTTATCGAAAGCCTTCTGAAAAATCCAAATACACCACAAACACTGGTTCTCCTTATTTATTCTGTTAGATACATACTCAAAAAACTCTAACAGGTTCGTGCAACGTGGGGCAGGGTTTTTCGGCCCCTCGTGCCCGACGGGATATTATTGTCCCGCCGAACTGAATGGAGATTTAAATGGCTCACCGCATCCGTGGCGGGAGACACACCGTGGCAAGAGACACTCCGTGGCAGGGCCGTGGCCATGATTTCCCTTTCATAAATCCATGTTGATTTTGCCCAATCCTACCATTATTTTCTAAGGGGAGAATTCTCCCCATGTCTGGCGGGCTGTGCGGAAGCGGGCGTGGGCGACGATTGGGTCCGTGCTGCCATTTTACGCGGGCGGGCCAATTAAGGCCCACCCAGCATAGTTCACAACTCCCGTAGATAGCGGGAGTGGGTGGGCGGCGGTGGGCATGCACAGACTGCCATATGCCCGGGTCAGCATCTACCCCCTCAGCGTTCCCCTGTGCGTGCTTATCCTCGGACTCACTGCTGGACTCATCGTGTGCATCCGGAGCAACTGTGTCCACATCTTCCTCGTTCACTGCGTCGCCCCTTTCCAGCGCAAGATTGTGGAGAGAGCAGCATGCAACCACTATCAGCGACACACGATCCGAGGGGGTACTGGAGTGCGCCCCCTGAGCGGCCCAGGCATCGGAAGCGCATCTTGAAAAGACCGATGATTCTCTCCCCCACAGCCCTTGTGGAGGTGTGGCTCCTATTGTAGCGCTGCTCAGCCTCTGTTCTTGGATGGCGGAGAGGCGTCATGAGCCACCTTCTGAGGGGATAGCCCTTGTCACCCAGCAGCCATCCATCCAGTCTGGCTGGAGCACTGAAGATCCTCGGCACCTGGGAGTTTTTGAGGATGTAGGCGTTGTGGGAGCTGCCTGGGTACCTTGCACAGACTTGTAGAATCTGCATCCTGTGATCACACACTATCTGCACGTTCATGGAGTGGAAGCCCTTCCTGTTGACAAAGGCACCGGGCTCACCTGCTGGCGTCTTGATGGCCACATGTGTGCAGTCTATTGCACCCTGGACACGGGTGAAGCCAGCAATGGCCGCGAAGCCTCTGGCTCACTCTGTCTGGTTGGCCTCGTCCCAGCGTCAGTGGATGAAGGTCAATGCACGACTGAACAGAGCGTCTGTCACCTGCTTGACTCAAGTGTGGACAGCTGACTGGGAGACTCCGCAAAGATCACCCGCTGACCCCTGGAAAGAGCCGGAGGCATAGAAGTTGAGGGCAACTGTGACCTTTAGAGCCACTGGCATGGGGTGCCCACCCACACAGTTTGCAGAGATCTCAGGGCCTATCATCTGACAGATGAAAATGACTGTCTCCCTTGAGAGATGGAGCCCCCTTCGACACTGCACCTCTGACATATTGAGGTAGCTGCTTCGCCGCCTGTAAACCCTGGCAGCAGGATAGTGGTGTCTTCTGCGGTCCCTTCCGCCTTGGACTTCCTGTTGGCCCTGCACCCCTTGTGCCTGTGCCTGTCCTCCCAAAGGTGGCTCCCCTGGAGGCTGAATGTGGACTCCTGGCCTCATCCCCCTTCTGGTCCTCCCTTCCTCCTCAGAGGAGGTGCCTCCAGTGGAGAGCACAACTCCCATTCCCAGGCTAAGGGAAGGCTTCCTGAAACCTGCAGGCCCTAGAAATGATTTCTATTGTAGAGTCCTGACCAAGGCTTTTACTCCTATCCAAACTGGTATGATTTTTGAAGTATTCCTGCTCACACAGGCAAGTACAAGTAACTTTCACACTTAGATACCTGAAAGATCACATTTGTGACCCCACTCACCCCACTTATCCCGCCCGTGGATGAGGTTTATACAAATGTCTGCTACCCGCCTGTCCATTGCGCCCGTGCGACGTCCTGAAGATCGCACGAGCTGTGAAAAATCGAGATCAATGGCTGCCTCAAGGGCCTTAACTGGCCCGTTAATTGATGGTGGGCGTGCATCCGAACTTATAGCGCGCCCGCCTTCCGAAATATCGCAATGGCACGCGGTGATGTCAGGACACATGCCCAACATCACCGCACGTCATTTCATGCATCAGGGTGCAGGGCCTGCCCCACACGCCAACGAGAAATTCTGCCCTACGTGTCCTTTATAATGGATTTTAGCATTTTGCCTACTACTTAGAGCAGGAAGAGGACAGCATTGCCAGTGACTGTGAAGGTGACTGAGCCCATGAATTTTTATGTCTCTGGTTCCTTCTAGACTGGAGTAGGTGATATTTGCAACATCTCTCAGTTTGCCATCCACTGTTGCATAAGGGAGGTCACTGAGGCTCTGTATTCCAAGAGAGTTAAAAATGTTTCATTCCCTCTTGCTGGAGAGAAGCAGGTGAAGTGAGTCTGCGGCTTCGCTCGGGTTGCAGGCTCCCCCATGGCGTGGGCCACCATTGAAGACATGCCATCAATTTGCAGCCACTCTATGTGAACAATCGGAAGGGATTTCACTCCCTCAGCATCCAGCACATGTGCGAGTATACGCAGCCAGTCATGCAGGTCAATACTCAGTATCCTGGCAGCTGTCACAATCCCTTCACTCTGTGATAAGTCCTCTGTGCCAGCTGGATTTGAGTCACCACAACAAACCAGTGGGTGGCTATCGGGCAACGAGGGCTCTCAGCTAACCACGTGGTGCGTGACTTTAGTGCTCACATGGGCAGCATGCAAATAACAGAAACCGTGCTGTCACATGAAACATGATAGCGCAGAACATCGACGGTCTTCAACAATTCTTCCCTGTCTGGGCCATTCTGCTGGAGCCCTGCAGTACTCAGCAGAGCACGTGCCAAAATTCATCACGGCCTGCTGTAGGCTGCACAACCTCACCATTATTCAGGGGCAGTCCTTTCCACCAGATATACAACAAGCAGCCATAGAGGAGGAAGAAGAGGCGGAGCAGGAGAAAGAGGAGGAGGATGGGAGGAGACAACCCACACATCTCCTTTCTGACCAGGTTATTCCTGACTGACTCATCCAGCTGCAATATCAGTGAACGCAACCCCAATCCCCATTCACCTTCTCTCTGTCACTGACCAACACAGGGTCCTCTCGGCACAATCCTGAAATAAAAGTTACCACAAAACAAACATTCAAAACCAAATTTATAAACCAAAGCATCCAATATTCCATACAAAAGTCAATTAATCACCCTTTTGTATCCCCTTAGTGCCTGTCTTTCCTGTGTCTTTGCCTGTCCTAGCGCTCCTACGCCGTGCTCCCCAGGGGCTGCAGCATACTGGTCAAAGGCTGATAACTTTCAGTGGAGGATACTGCAGACATCCTTGAACAACGACCTCGATTAGCTCTGGCTCCAGAAGGCCTAGCTTTGAATTGCACGACCTCAGCATGGCTGACACCAGCCTGGGCTGGCTGACCGTCTTAGAGGCAACAGCAAAGGGCACTTGGCAGAGTGGCAGTGCTAGGAGGATGAATACTGCCACCCTGAGGGGCGACGGTTGCGTACTTCACAATGCTTCTGCCACTCCCCCTGGGGTGGGGTTTCAGCTGTCCCAGCATTGGGTTGGAGGACAAGATTGCTGAATTACTGAGGGACCCCAACAGCCTCTTTGCACAGTGGAATCTGCAGCCATGATGGAGGCGAAGCAGATTTACCTGGTTGCAGGCTGAGCTTGCATGACTTTGGTCTGAGCTTCCACTGCACTGCCCAAAAGTTGGGTGACTCCTGCCTGTGATGCTGCAACATGGATGGGTCTGCAAGTGCTCTCTTGGAGTTGGCCACCACTTCCACGCTGAAGAGGGTGGGTTCCGAGCTCTGTGCAAAGCAACGCCCTGTGGCAAGTTGGTGCCAGATTCCCCCATGCTCCTAGACAGTGACTGCAGGCCTTCTGGCCGGCCAGCTAACACACCAAGCATTTCGTTGTGCCTATTACCCTTCTTCTGTAGGCCACACCATCAAAGTCGTCACCTGAGTCCTGAGCAGCAAAACCTGTGTAAAACTACATCCTCTGGCATGTTGACCTCTGTCATCCTTCTCCCTGCCCTTACTGCAGGTCACTCATGCCTGGTGTCTCACCGCATGTAGATCCTGCCTCGAAGCTAACCTCAAAAGAGTCCATGTGAGAAGTGTTTCTTCTTCATCATCGTGTTCCTACTCTTCCACTTGCTTCTCTTTCGCCACTGCCTGCCCAGGTTGTAGTTCTTGGGTATCTGAGAGGAGAAAAGCTCAAGGGTGAGGTTGGGGTGAGGGCAGGGGTTGAAAGCAAGAGGGGCATCGCTTACACCATCTGCGGCTTGTAAATTAAAAGGGATTGTGAGATGAGGGGGAAGTGGGATGTGAGGAAGGGGGTTATGTACCATCATATTTGACGATTTCCACCCTAGCATGGCCACAATCGTGGCCAGTCCAATAACGACAAGTGTCATCTGCCCCATGGAGGTATGGAAATGCAGCTGTGCCTATAACCTGCTAGTTAAGTGCTGCTGCCTGCGCTCATGCACCACTTTGTCCTGCAAGCGAGAGAGAGAGATTCTGCCTAATTTCCCACAAACCATACGAAGCTGGATTTATGTCCTTGCTCATTTGACAGGAAGCAAGTGAGCATTACTGCAAACAGAGTCAAACTGGCTGGATATGTTAACAAACTCATGTGGAACCATCTCACGCAGCAGAAAACTTTAAATCATTAGCACCTCTTCACTCCTATCAAAATAAAATTTGGTGAGATTAGCACCCCAGTCTCTAAAATCAGTAAACATAAATGAAAGGAAATCACCAGGGGTTGAGTGAAAACAATCCTTGAACAGCAGCTTTGTAAAAGGAAGAAAAACTGATACTTTATACAGAAAATCTTGCAGTACTTTTCTTATTGAGCAATAACACTACAAGATGTGTGTGTCTATGATAAAGAATCACTTTTGTTAAAGCTGCATTTTTTTAAAAAGAGAGGCATTATTCATGTCTGCTAACCAGCCTCTCTCCCAGAAGAAATAAACAGTTCGGACCAGTACTCTTATTTCCCAGTTTTTACTAGCGTTTCAATTTAAGGTACACAAGACCAGTTCGGACCAGTATTCAGATTTCCCAGTTTTTACTGCTTTTCCTTCTGGGCTGTCTAATTTCCAATAGGATAATTTAGTTAGTTAGCTGATGACTAAAAATGTTAATCGTAAATATTAACATCTGACTGCCCATTAAATAGAAGCACTTACAAAACCGTATAGCTGATTAACAAGCTAAATTGTTTTGTTTCTTCCTTATTTACAAAGGTATTTTTCTTATTCTATTGATTAGCGTACTTTATAAATAGAGATTTTAAAAATCAGCTTTTCCCAATTTCTCCTGATAAAGTACTGAATTTTCTTTAGTGTGAATCAGTAAAAAATAAATTCCTCCCAAATTTGAGGGGGAGAGGAATATTACATTTTCCACTAAGATAAAAAACAAAATACTGTGGATGCTGGAAATCTGAAACAGAAACAGAAACAAAAACAGAAAGGAATGGAACAAGCATGACCCGGACCTCCCTGTCGCTTGCCACTTCAACACACCACCCTGCTCTCATGCCCACATGTCCGTCCTTGGCCTGCTGCAATGTTCCAGTGAAGCCCAACGCAAACTGGAGGAACAGCACCTCATCTTCCAATTAAGCACTTTACAGCCTTCTGGACTTAACATTGAGTTCAACAACTTCAGACCATGAACTCTCTCCTCCATCCCCACCCCCTTTTCTTAATCCCCCTTTTCCTACATTCATTTTTATTTTTTATCCATTTTTATTTTATTTTATTTTCATTTATTTATCTGTGATTTTATCCCCTTTTTTAAATCTCCCTTTCTATCCCATTTTCTGTCTTATTTTGCCCCCCACCACTGCCCCCTCCCCCCACCCTATCCCCTACAGGCCCATCTGTCACTTGTTCCATGTTGTTCTTTCACACAATGCTCCCCTTGTTCTGCTATTATCACATTCTGCTTTCTTACCTTTATGCCATTATCAGCACCTTTTTTAGCCCTTACCACTACCACTAACACTCCCTTTGTCCTTTAGTTCATGACATCTTTGTCAATCCCTCCTTTGTCCCCACCTATCGTTGACCTTCAATCCAGCTCTACCTGCCCCCACCCCCCCCACCTTAAACAGTATAACTTTCATCACATTTCCACTTTTCTTCAGCTCTGAAGAACAGTCATACAAACTCGAAACGTTAACTCTATTTCTCTCTCCGTAAATGCTGCCAGACCTGCTGAGTTTTTCCAGCATTTTCTGTTTTTGTTTTATATTTTCCACACTATTTTCTTACAAAAATCAGGTCTGTAGTTGTGTGAATTGCATTGATGCATTCAACGCGTCGGATGCTGTGGATCTCGGAACTGGAGTTCAGACAGAATGGAAAAGACAGTGCAATTTAGATGTCCTTTTCTGAAGAAAAGGGGGTCATGGGCTTTCTTTTGACACTGCTGTGAGGACTATAATACTCTACTTGCACAGAACCATGCAGCACAGAAGGAAGCCAATAGCACTTTGAAAGAGCTATCCAATTAGTTCCTTTCCCTAAAATAAAAGGGAAAATACTTCAGATTTCCAGCATCTCCAATAAAAACAGAAAATGCTGGAATAACTCAGCCGGTCTGGCAGCAACTGTGGAGAGAGAAACAGTTAACGTTTCGAGTCGACTAGGACTCTCCTTTGGGTTTGTTCTGTATAAGTTCTTTTCCCTGTTCTTTCTCCTAATATATCCCTATAACTTCCAACTTAAAAAAACACTCAATTCATTTCTGGAAGGAAGATTTGGTAACCCTTTTCCAAAAAAAAAGAATAGTTTTCTGCAGAAGGGTTCTAATGGTATTTTGTGCTATCCTTAATCTGCAGCGGGTGTTAATGCAGAACATTGAGGCCATTTTTACATTACAGAAAAATACTCCAGATTGAAGTGGAGAGCAAGAACAACAATGAAAAAAAGGATTGTTTTATGTTCTGTGAACCTTTTGTACATTTTTAGTTTAAAGACACAGTATTCGATGTAGAGTATTAAAATTATTAATTTTCCTTTGTATATGAATTTTATTCCCACACTACAGCAAACATCCTCCTCCTCATTCAGGCACCAACCCCTAAGAGGGCGATGACAACCAAGAACTTCCATCGGATTGGTCCATGATTATGCTTGGCAAAGTACTGCAGTGGTTTGCCGTTGCCTTCTGCAGCATGGCTGACCAGGAAACTCTCCCACTCTTACCACCTGCCATCAGGCACATTGGAAAGACTTACAGGGTGATAATTGACCTGTTTGGCCACTTTATGAACCTTCCATGGCCATCAAGTCCTGAAGTGGGACTTGAACCTGGAACTTCTGACCCAGAGGTAGGGATGCTACCACTGCGACATCAAATGTCAGTCTTTCAATTCAGATAAGGTCTGAGGCAAGGGCAGGAGTATACAGGTAGAACTACCACACTGATAATCCCCTGGCAACTTAGGTCATCAATCATAGGCTGACTCAAATCACGGACCAAGGCATTTTTTTTTTATTATAATCAAAATCACAATAGTTCACCTCTACATTATCTTCAGTCATTTTTAAATATTTTGACATCATAGTGGCAGATAACTGGCAAGAGCCACAACAGTAAACAGAGTTTCCTTATATTAATTTTAAAAAGACTATCTAGAGGAGTGGTTCCCAAAGCGGTGTATGCATAACCCTGGGGTATGTTAGATGCCTGGGGTGGGGCAGGGGCACTTTTCCCTTATTTGTGTCATGGTGGATTTTCAGGGATGAGGATTTTTTTCCAAACTCTGCCTCCCCCCTCTCCATATTCTCAGCATTCCCAAATGCAAGAGACTCTGATGCTTAGGCTAATACACCACCACTCATCTTCTCACTGCTCCCTTCTCCTCCTATGATAGGCTCTTTGTCTCCCACGTTTGCTGCTGATAGGCTCATTATTGAGATGCAGTTGTGCCTATTGGCTACGAGTGCGAGAGAGGAACAACCTTTGGTTGGAGGAGTAACGGAAAGGTGAGAGACAGCGCATGAGCGTGAGCACTAGCTTAGCAGTAATGCAAGAGCAAAAGCTGCTGGCCCAAACACTGGGAGATGCAGCTGTTTGACCCACAGGTGAGCAGACTGCTGGGCAGCCACGTCCTGCCTGGCCAAGATCATCACCCTCGTGGAGCCCTCTCATAAAGGTACGAAGGAGTGAGTGGGGTTTTGGAAGAGGGGCTGCCGAGTGAGTGAGTGAATAGGGGGGGGTAACGGGTTTGAGATGAGGAACTGTTGTGTGAGTGAGTGACAGGGAGGTGGTTGACAGGTGGTTGAGACAGGTGGTTGAGAAGAGGGGCTGCTGAGTGAGAGTGGGGCTATGGGGTTGGGAAGAGGGGCTGCTGAGTGAGAGTGGGGCTATGGGGTTGGGAAGAGGGGCTGCTGAGTGAGCGTTTCTTTGGCGGGGGTGGTTTGAGGGGAATTTCATTGATATATTTCTCCCAACTTCAAGCGCTTATGCTCCAGCAAACATCCATCGCATTAATGGTAAGTAAAAAATTATTATAGACATGTTTACCTGTAATGTGTAATTATTTATGATTTACAAAACATATGGTCATTAGAGGGGTAGTTAAAAAAAGAAACAAAGTGTAGAGGTACCCAAAAAAACAAAATCAATAAATCTAAACAGGGATACACGACCAAAAGTTTGGGACCATCTGATCTAGGATTTAAGTGAGAGTGATAAAGAGCCCTCTGAAAGTGATGCCATGAACTGTATAAATACTTGTGGGTTGACAGTTTTGTTTTGTTTTTGAAGCTGCTGGCTTGTTTTCTTGAGTGATGTGAGATTAAATTTTTCCCCCCAAAATATGTTCTTTTTTTAACAAAAGATCTGAAAATATCTGGAAAAAAATAAACTAGGGTTTTAAACTGCCAATAAAAAAAATTGACATTAAAAAGGTCCTAAAGAGAATAAAGGCCAGAATATATTATTGGGAAGAAATCTGACTAGCTACTTTCATAATAATTATTCTTAAAATTATGTACTTAATAACAATTTTATTATTGTGATACAACCTTTACACTTTAAAAAAAAACAGCTAAGTAAACCATTCATCATCAACTGGAATAATGTCTACTTTACTGTGGATTGCAAGGGTATTAAATACAACGTTAAGTGTATTATTTCTCAGAGTGATGGTCAGTTCTTGCTCTCTTGCTTTATTCCAGACCATGTCTTTGTCAATGGCTGAGCACTAATAATTTGGTCCTCTCAGAAGTCCATATTGGGCCTGGAGAGCAGCAGCATGGATTCCACAGTCGCTAGCTTCACAAATGCCGGGAACCCCTGGCTCACCAGGCACTCCTGGCTGACCTGGAGGCCCACTGTATCCGACCGGGCCCTTTGGACCTGGTTCTCCTTCTTCAGCAAAACCTGGGTATCCCGGATATCCTGAAGGATAATGAGACAGGCAGTTACTTTCATTTCAGTGTGAAAACTAAAACGCTTCAAAAGAAAATAAAGGGCTGCACAGGCAATGGAGTTCTTTAAATCAATGTGATCTCAAACCTGACAGGTATAGGGAATTCGGGAGTGCTGCGTGAAAAGTGTGGAGCGATCTTGCACCGATGTCTGAAGTATGCACCTATTACCTATAAATATTCAGCACAAGGCACTAATGTGTTCGCTGCTGCAACGCCACAAACCTCTCTCTTTCCCTATCGCCCAGTCACAGATTCAACCAACACAGTTTATTTGCCACAGAATTAATACGAATCTGATCTTATTTTCTCCTCCATCAAACTAGAAGTCCAAACAACCAGAAAAAAAATCCCTGCCGCAAAGCTTCCCTGCACCCCCCACCCCACAACCCCAACAACTCTTTAAATCAGATTATAGAGGGGACTGGGACTTCATTTTCGCCATTCCTTACACATGCTCCTTCTAGGCGACAAAGAGTGATGTCTGAAATTCAATTAGAGCTCCACTTCTGCATTAACGTTCTTTACGTATTATGTTAAAATGTTCCGAATCGAAAATAATAGACTCATGCCTGAAAGACGTTTGCAGGTGGAAGGAAAATCCTTCCTTATTGGCAGGAATATGTGCGAGTGTGTTTTTTTCAATATTTGTCTTAAGGGGTCACCATGGGCCGGCTCTTCCCGTCGGCGAGTGGAGGGGGGAGGGTGGGTGGGGCCTGCTCGTCGACGCGTAAAATGACGCACGGTGACATCAGGCGGAACTCCCGATGTCACCGTGCCCCATTTAAATTTTCCGGTAGGCGGGGGCACAGCAAAATCAGCTGCTGCCCGCCGACCTGTCAATGGCCAATTGACGCCATTGACAGAGTCATTTAGCTAATTAACGGACCTGCCCGTCCAACCTTAAGGTGGGATGAGGTTTCATGTAGGTTTTTAAAATTTATATTAAAGTTTTTGTAAAAATTATGGACATGTCCCAACTCATGTGACAGTGTCACATGAGGGGACATGTCAAGAATTTTTTTTTTTCTATTTTTAATATTTAAGGCCATAAGACATAGGAGCAGAAATTAGGCCATTCGGCCCATCGAGTCTGTTCTGCCATTCAATCATGGCTGATAAGTTTCTCAATCCCATTCTCCCACTTCTCCCTGTAACCTTTGATCCCCTTACCAATCAAGAACCTATCTATCTCGGTCTTAAATACACTCAATGACCTGGCCTCCACAGCCTTCTGTGGCAATGAATGCCATAGATTCACTGCTCTCTGGCTAAAGAAGTTTCTCCTCATCTCTGTTCTAAAAGGTCTTCCCTTTACTCTAAGGCTGTGCCCTCGGGTCCTAGTCTCTCCTACTAATGGAAACATCTTCCCCACTCTATCCAGGCCTTTCAGCATTCTGTAAGTTTCAATCAGATCCCCCCTCATCCAGAAGAGCCGATCTCTCTGAGGCAGCACTTAGCACACTCTCGATTTAGGGATCCCCCCGCCCACACAGGGAGCGCATAGTGCTTCTGCGTGGGCATCACGCTGGGCAGGCCTTAATTGGCCTGCCCACATAAAATGGCACACCTATGCGCCCCCGCAATTCATCTTCACTCCCGACGGGGGTAAAATCCTGCCCCATCTTCCTGCTTTGGTAATCTCTTATCGATTTGTCTTTAACAGACACACAATATACACACACACATTGGATTGACAAGGATCATTGCATCACGTGAGTGTGTTTATCATGAAAACAGTAGACACATTTTCTGGCTCTTCTCCACCCTGAAATAACAATAGAATTGCCGGCGTTTTGCATGAAGGCAACACTACTCCTTTAAATCTGAAATAAAAGCAAAAAACAGAAAATGGTGGAAAAACCCAGCAGGTCTGGCAGCATCCGTGGAGAGAGAAAGAGAGTTATCGTTTCAAGTCCGTATGAGTCTTCTTCAAAGCAGCACTCAGACGCGAAACATTAACTCTGTTTCTCCCGTAGATGTTGCCAGACCTGCTGAATTTTTCCAGCATTTTCGGTTTTTATTCCTTTAAATCTGATTTGGATAGGGATATATAATGTTTGGTGTTGCCATAATTTGTCCAAATTAATGGAAAATTAGGATTGATTCATATTCCCAACAATGATGTTACTCATCATTAAAGCACAAAGAAGTATAAGAGAATGAACCTCTAGGTCCTTGTAGTCCTTCTGTTCCAGGAAGTCCAACTCCTTGAGTTCCTTTTACACCTTTTTCACCTTTATCTCCTAAAGAACAGGAGAATTATAGTTACAACCAGCAACAATTACTGCTGCCAAAGATGGTTCTGTACAGAGAGAGTCTAAGTGCAACTCTAATATACAAACAACTAAAGATTACCTCTCTCTCCAGGAGCACCCATTGATCCAGCTAGTCCTTGTCTACCCCTTGGCCCAGGTTTACCAGGATTTCCTGAGTTACCAGATTCACCCTGTTGAGAAATGACTTCTTTTTACTTTGAAAGTTCTTAAGCTGTTTTTTTTTCCCCATAATGTAACTATTTCTTAAATATAGCTTTGGAAGAATTCCTGCGTTAGTTATATTTGCGAGTTGAATTTAATTTTAAAACACTTCCAAAAAGATGCTCCACATCAAAAAAGAAAATCAGTCTGGAGAGTGCCAGACCTTCAACATGTGATACCAAGCCAGAAAATAAACTGAGCTTTAATCCATTGTGTTACAGAATTCCTGATCTGAACCATCCTGATGTGATGGGTGGACCACTTCCTGTGTGTTTATTTACACAAGATTGAGAGGTCTGAAGTGGATAAAAGCTTCTGACACTGGTACCATGAATGGCTGTGGTTGATTGGCACTTCTAAGAGGTTATAAGATGAGCCATTTTTCTTGAAGGATCTTTTCAAAGCTTCAGGATTATTTCAGGCTTTTTAAAAAAAATTATTCTGTCATAGGATGTGGGTGTCACTGGCAAGGCCAGCATTTGTTTCCAACCCCTAATTGCCCTTGCTAGGCCATTTCAGAGGACAGTTAAGAGTCAACCACATTCCTGAAGGTCTGGAACCACATATAGGCCAGAGCAGGTAAGGATGGCAGATTTCCTTCCCTAAATGCGAACCAGATGGTTTCATGGTTACCATTACTGAGACTAGCTTTCAACTCCAGATTTTTATTAATTGAATTCAAATTCCACCAGCTGCCATGGTGAGATTTGAACCCATGTCCTCAGAGCATCAGTGTGGGCCTCTGGATTACTAATCCAGTGATATTACCACTACACCACTGCCTTCCCTTGCCAATGGCTCATTGGTTCTGTACATAGTGGATGCTGGGAGAGTGGGTATGGAGGATGCAAGCATGGCAGCGACATGGGGTATAGTACAGAGCATGAGCGATATGGGAGATGAGAAGGCATGGAGGGGGCATGGGAGATATAGGGGCAGGGGAGTTATGAAGGGGCATGCGGGGTGGATGGGGAATGAGGAGGGAGCGAGGGCCTGACATTAATCATTACAACTGGGCTGATGAGACAGGTGCTCTGGCCTGCCAGCCTTGACATCTGCCCGCGTCCACTGCCGCCTCTGGCCTGCCTCTGGCAGCAGACTCAAGTCCATCCCACCCTGGAATGAAAATATGGTGGGTGGGGGTTCTCCCTAATGGAACTTTCCTAACTCCTGATACCTATCTCCTTCACGAAAATCCAGCCCATAAAGTTTACTTTAGTGCTGTCAGTCAACCAGTGACCATGACTAGCAACATCAGCAGGCCCTAGCTCCCAGTCACTTAATACGTGACTGACTACCGTAGATGGCAGGACAAAGAGGGAGGTTTTAGGGACCACCTTGAAGGAGGAAAGAGAGGCAGAGAGGACAGAAAAGTTTAGAGAGGGAAATCCAGAGCTTAGGACCTACACAGCTGAAAGGTGGTGAAGCAATTAAAATCAAGGTTGTGCAAGAGGCCGGAATTGGAGGAGAGCACAGATCTTTAATGGTTATAGGGCTGGAGGTGGCTACAGCAATCGTGAGGGGTGAGACCATGGAGAGATTTTTAAAAAAGGATGAAAATATTAAGATCAAGATGGTGCTCAACCAGGAACCAACGTAGGTCAGCGACCACAAGGGTAATGGATGAATGGGACTTGATGGGAATTAGGGTACAGGCTGCAGAATTTTGGATGAGCTTAAATTTATGGAGGATGAAAGATGGGAGGCCCGCCAGGAACACATTGGAATGGTCAAGTCTAAAGGTAGCAAAGGCATGGATGAGGGTTTCAGCAGCAGATGAACGTTAGTTTGAAGTCTGCATGCTACTTTTCCATGTTCACGAACCAAGTGATTAAACTTAGTTGCATTTACATTATTCATTCCTCTCAGCTTTTCCAAAGTCTGGACTGTGGGAATAGCAAGTGACTTAGTTTGGCAATAGTTCTGAAAGCTGAGAGGCAATTGCAGGGGGAACTTTATCTTAATTCGTTCACAGGATGTGGACATCACTGGCTAGGCCAGCATTTATTGTCTATCCCTAATTACTCTTGTTCATAGGGCTTTAAGAGTCAACCACATTGTTGTGGGTCTGGAGTCACATGTGGGCCAGACTAGGTAAAAATGGCAGATTTCCTTCCCCAAAGGTCTTTAATGAACCAGATGGGTTTTTACGATAATCGGCAATGGTTTCGTGGTCATCATCAGATTTTAATTTCAAATTTTTTTTTACTGAATTCAAATTTCGCCAT
This sequence comes from Cetorhinus maximus, assembly GCF_964194155.1. NCBI lineage: Eukaryota > Metazoa > Chordata > Chondrichthyes > Lamniformes > Cetorhinidae > Cetorhinus > Cetorhinus maximus. Next base: position 13,267,514 of record NC_135882.1, read on the forward strand.
CTGCTGTGGCGGGATTAGAACCTGGGTCCCCAGAGCATGACCCTGGGTCTCTGGAATACTAGCCCAGTGACAATACCTTATCCAATCATCTCCCCCTAAAAATAACAAGGGGTTTCTTGCTGCAACGAATCACATGGCCAGCAGAATGCATATTTTCTTCCAACTACTCATTTGAAAAAAGTGTATGTTCTTGCCAACCGTTTGTCAAGTAACATTAGCAAACAAGAAAGTAAACTCTCATTTTCCCTCTTAATTGTTTTTGCTCTTTGAAACCGTTCTCAGTTCTGTTTACTGGGTTTTCTGGATGCCGGGCAGAGTGCGCTGTACCTGTCAGCATGCCATTTTCTTGCCCAATTTCATTAGCATAATCTGCCAACACTTTCAGCACAGGCTCATGTCTGACAGCATACTGCACCCTAAGCACCAGCCAGGAAACATGAACGCATCTGTCAGATAGCGGGGCCTCTGAGAGCAATAGCCAGAAGGCCTTGGGGGCTCTGCGTCGTTGGTGGGTGTGTGTGTGTGGAAGGAATTCAAATAATAAAAATTACTAACCTGCCACTTTGCTTTTTGAGTTGCCCCAGAGGTCCAGTCAATGGGGCCTAAACCTCTGCATCAGGATTTTTTAGTGGCGTGGAGTGCCCAATAGTCTTTATGGCATTAAAATATTAATGTAAGGCCCACATATAGGCACAGACCCATTGGCAATACCCTGAGAAATTTACAGATATAGTGGTGTAAGGGAGACAGAGACCCGAAACAATGGGTCTCTACCACTTTTCCCTCTTCACTGCAGCTGTAGAGCACCAATCTTCCAGGTATATTGAAGAAGAAAATCTACCCTTATATGTCTTAAAGAAAATGGCTACTTTTATGCTTAATTCATATGCTTCCATTCATAAGAAAATAGCTTTCTTAAACTAGGTACATAAAAGGGATACAACACTTGCAAAATATAGTAAAATGTCACCACCTTCTCAAGCGTAACTGGGTATGGGCAATACATGCCAGTGTTGCCCACATCCCAAGATCAAGTATATTATATTTGTGGAAGTGGTTCAAGGCTCCTGATCGCCATGCAGGGCAGAAGCCATGGGTACAGCACCGATATTGCAGCCACGCAGCACCCAAGCTGAAACCTTTGCCCCTGGTTTCTTTCCACTGTTACTGTTGGGCGATTCTGCATCTGAATTCCCGAATTCAGTACCGAACAAACAAAAATGAGAGATAATATACATACAAAAAACACACATCACCAAATTCAAAGTTTGCTCGGTGCTCTATATAGTAGTGAATAACTTACTTGTTCTCCTCGTTTCCCTGGTAATCCAGGAGGACCAGGGGGTCCTATTAATGTTACGTTACTGGCCGGGCACGCCCTTGCACATGTCCGCCTGATTGCAGATGCGTAGATTGCTATTTGTTCACTCACTACACTTTTGCACAATTCATAAACTTGTTCCACGGGCATTCCTGGACCCTAGCAGAAGCACAATTAAATTATTTTAAATTGTTTTTAAGGCAGGTATCAATCTTTTAGTGGACTACACCGCTATAATTGAACAGATTGCACTTGAAAAATTTTGCAATGCTTCTGTTTTCAAAACAATTATGTTTTCGTTACAGGCAACACAATACCAGAAAATATGATTGATATGAATACTTTACCTGAAGAGTGATTATTAAAAGAAATCTGAATTAGACTGATAAGAATATTTCACCTTGTTACAATTCCCTTTGGTAACAATAAACCAAAATAACTGAGTTTACCAAATGACCCCCAAAGGAGAAATTAGCAATGAGATTTCACTTTTTGTAACTTTAACACAAATCAGAATCAATGTAAATTAAACATGAATTAACAGGCAAATGATACTTCAAATAAAAAAGGTAAATTTCACTTAAAATAGTCGATACAACAAAGATAAATCTTATACAGCCATAAGCATTTGCATCCCTCCCTGCTCAGATATGACACTGGGCAGTTACACAGTTCCACAACATGCTGTTCTTTATTCACGCAGGGTTGGTCAGGAGCCCTATCAGACAACAGCTTTCAGTTCCGGGTTTCACGGGTACAATTATCATCAGCAAGGGACTCTTCTACCAACCCGCTCTCCCTTGGGTCACCACAGTCCTGGTGGTGCAGCTTTCCAGAGTTTCTTTTCAACTGACCACGTAGTAACACCCTGGTTCATGACTGTGGCCACTTCTGGGAAAACATCCAGCTCTTTAGCGTCTCTGAGCTATTCACATTTTTTTCAGGTTTTAAACCTTTTTTTAGCCAGCTCACACATTGCCTCCAAGAGCTCCTGTCTCCTTTTCTGCCAAACAGAACAACTGACCTCATCTTGAGAGTGAATTGCTTCTTCTCCTCAATGAGTTTGGTGTGTTCCTCTTTCTTTCCCAATCTGCTTTATCTTTGTGTCTGCAATGGGGCCTTCACACTCCAGCTCCTCTGTTTGTAGCTCTCTGTGTCTGCCAGCCACACAGCTTCTAGTCTTAACATAGTCCCTGTTGGTGCTGCTGCCAGATCAAGAGTTGCCAGATCACATAGACCAGTGTTTCTTATTATCCAAGAAAAGTACAATTGATTTCTTAAGAGTTTGCATCAATTATAAAAAAGTTCTTTTCAAACATTCTTAAAAGCAATTATAGATTCCAGTCTTTTTAAAGAGTTTACAAATTTTCCTTATGGCACTGCTTCCAGGTCAAAGGTCATCTGAACCTGAAGAATGATGAAATGTGAATTATTTGTTTTCTTTAAACTATCTGATTGCAATATGTCCTTTGCAGTATTGAAAATTTATACTTTTTAACCATTACGTTTTTTAAAAATTGTTGAGTTGTATGACTATTAAATGTTCTGCATAAACATTGGAGAACTAGAAAACATTCTTAAAAGAGAAATATTAGTGTAAGGAGACATATATTCAACTACTAAGTATTTAGCCACATGTCTCATCCATACTTTTTGTAGCATCCACCTTGGGATGTATTGCGAATAGTTTTTAAGCTGTCAGTGGGCTGGTGTTTTGTTTCAGAGTAAGATGAAGGATAAGGTACTTTTCCTTTTGTGCTTCAGCATCAGCTTATCTATTTGTTTTCACAATTAGTTTCTGGAATTGCTCTCTACGGGAGTATTAGCCTCTATTGTCTATTCCAAAAATTTGGGATTGTCTCCCCATCTTTATTTCACAGAAACTGATGGCCTTAACCTAAAAGATCCTTCTTCTTAGGCAGTCCCTCAGGATCGAGGATGACTTGATTCCACTCTGGTTCAGTAGGTTCTGAGATAGCTGATAACTCCAATTCAAGGTCGGCAGACTATGTCACATGCAGTGCAGGTGGTCTTGAAGGGTTGGGTAGATGGGTTGATGGAAGGTTTGTGCACTCCCTTCCAACACCTTGGCTTCACCTCTGTGCCATCCCAACGAAGTCTCTCAGTGTGTTCGGTGCCTTCCTGAAAGATCCACAGATTCACTGATCCACATTTCCACGTCATCAACCCCCCCCAAGCCTCAGCTCCTTTACACTTAGCAGTGCAGCTAATGGAGTGGGAGCATCTTGTCCATTTCTAGCTGTTTTTGATTATCAAATCATGACCTTCTTTTCCCCCTGTTGGCTTCCCTCAGTGGTCGACATTCCTGGCTTATGTTACGACAGGAGGGGGGTTAATTTAAACAGCACTAATTTCTCCTCTCACCACCCATCTGTAAACAGAAAGTTGTTTTGATTTGGTTCCGTCTTTATAAGCAGTGGCGTATTCCCCAATCCCTCGGTTTTGGTGCGATCCAATTTTCCATTAATAACCCCACAGCAAAATCATCATAGGATGAACTCAAAGGGTTAAGTCATTTGCACACATAAAACACGAAAGGGGGGGTTGCAACATCACAGCCACACTCAAAGTAAAGAGAGGGATAGAGAAAATAAGATTTTACGGTACAGAGAAAATAAATATTGATTCACATGAATGCCAGAATCAAAGTCCAATGAGGTATTCCTTCATTGAGGTCATTGGGTTGAAAACCAATGCTGGGTAATTCACTTTTCCAGTTTTATTGACTCCACGCAATGAGATAGGCATGCAGAGATGACTCAGTCTTGTAGGCGATGGTACAGACTTCCAGCAGAAGCAGGGTAGATGAGGCCAGGTGTCCAACCTGGACCAGAGCTCCTTGTCTGTGAGGCTGCTAGTTAGATGGTAAATAGAAGACTATGCAGTTCAGCAAGGCAATATTACATTTTCCACAAGCCAGAGGCCCATGTCACGAGTCCCAACTCTCCAACATCTTTGACAAAGGATGTGTATCCATCGTCTCGATTCCAAAGCATGTTAACTGTCTCAGCCTTTAGGAATTAAAAGGAAGGTTGCAGGGCCTTTGTCTCAGTAGACTATCCAGGTCCTTCTGGCCAGCCTGGGTTATTAGATGCGGATGGACTTTGTATATGTCTCTTTCAAGTTGGGCTGTACAGTCCACAGTTTGGTCATTAGTGGCTCTTCAAGGATAGTGAGGTGCAAGTTTTCCGGAAACTGCCAGGTAGCTTCTTTTATTTGGAGGTCAAAGACATACATACGTTCGGCCATTTTAAAGGTCTTTGTTCAATTTTAAAATTTTTGAAATAGCAATGAGCATATCTACACCTATATTTTTTAAAAATATACAGTGTGAGGTCTAAGTCCCTCACACCTGTATGAGCAGCTAGAAAGATGGCATCCAGTACCAAGTGGAACCTTTTGTATACTTGCCATTAGCACCAGTGCTGTCCCATGGGGGCCCAGGAACCAAACTTTGGGGAATGATTCCTTTATTTATTATATCGGGTGAAATCAAGGAGCAGGACTTAATGATCATGGCAGTGGGCCTGTCCACTGGCTGGAGATCCAGTGCAACCCTGCCACAGCCATTTCCCAGAGCCCTGTTAGGATTCAATCCCAATCAGTCTGCTGGATGCCATCAGGATTTCCAGGTCCTGCAGGGGGAATTTCCCTTCTCTGAGAGATGACAGCCTGAGGTTAGCAGATCTCCTGTACCGGCAACACCAGTGAGCAGTGCGTGAGTGGGCATGCAAGTGTCATAGCTTGGCATGAGGGGCCATAGAGGGCAGCTGGGGAGCATGGCCTGGCTTGAGGGAATGAGGGGCCATGGAGTGTGGGTGGAGGGGCATGAGTTTGTGGGAGGTAAGGGGTTGGGGTGAGGGCTAGAGGGCCTTACTTTTTCCATTATAACTGGGACGAAGTCCCACAGCACTAAGGCAGGCCTCTTAAACAGGCCACCCCTGTGGCTGCCTCTGAACTCCTTCCTCGCTCAGCTGGTCCAACTGCAGCCCGCACCTGCCCTCACAATGGAAACCCTGTCATTGCCTGCACTGTCTCCCGAGGCGAGCGGGCCAAGCCAGGAATTTTCCTGACTCCCACTACCCACCTCAAAGATGAAAATCCAGGCCAAAATGTTAAACAAACTTTGATGTAAAATTATAAAACTGGAATCTGACAAATGTAGAAGATTCCCTGAAATGTGATTGTCTTTATCTTGCTAAACTGAAGACAGGCAAAATAAAGAGGTGTAAATGAAAGGAAGACTTGCATTTGTCAAGGAGATATAATAATGTCTATAATGTTATTGGAAATTATTTTAAAATAGAGTTTCTAGTGGTGTCTGTGTCTATGTGTGTATGTATGTGTGTGTGTGTGTCTTAATTGGATTAAAGCCAGCTAGTCTAGAGGCTTTGATATAAAGAAAAGTAAAAGTTTGAAATGTTAATTAGGTAAACATGGGGGTAATTTGCATTTTTCCTTAAACAAGCTGGTGTAGTTTGGATCCAAAGAGGAAGTGAAATATTACACCTAACCAGGTGAAGCTCAGAAACAATGTGTTTGTTTATTTTGCCCAAGGATTACTAATAAAGTGGGTGTTATGGAAGGGTCTTAATATTAGAAGAGGTGAAGTTCAAAAGACATAGTGATACAATGAAAATTTGCATTCAAAGAGGAAAACATGTATAAAGGAAGAGAAAGCTGTTGGTAAAAAGTACAGGGATTCTAAGATTTAAAGCCTCCAGCCTGTAAGCCGCTGTCTGCAAGGACCCAGAGCTAAAAGAAACTCATTTTGAATGCGACTGTCCAGAGTGTGCTTTGCCAGGGGTCTGTTTAAATCTATGTGTTTTACTGTTGCCTTAACAGAGGTGTAACTGAGAGTCAGATTAATTGGGGGATTTTTTTTAGAACTTATTATCGTAGTAATTTGTAGGCATATGTATGTGTTTACAATCTTTTAATTAATAAATGTTTAATTTAGTTTTATAAAAACCTCTTGACACTCGGTGGTCTTATTATAACTGAATTCAAAGCCTGCATATCAACACACACAAATTACAAAAAATGATTTCAAGTTTCACTCTGGGATTTGAACAACTCAACATTTACCATCGGCTGTGTCATAATACATTTATATAACACTTCTCATGACATTAGACATCTCAAAGCACTTTACAGCCAAGGAAGTACTTTTTGAAGTAATGTCTGAAATGCAGCATCTGGTGTTAAATATGATTAAAGAGCATTGTTATGCTATTGGAAACTTGTACAAGGAAGGAAAGCCTTGGAACAGTTTGAACGTTTTTCTCTGAAAATGGTCACGAATTGAAGAGTCAGTGTTTCCTTTTCTAAATTTATTTTGAGATTAATTTGAACTTACATGTGCTCCTATAGGTCCTGGCTCTCCTCTTGGCCCAGGTTCACCCGTCTCTCCAATGGGTCCTGGAAAGCCTCGTGGTCCAGGAATTCCAGGCACACCGCGTCTGCCTTTGATTCCAGCATCTCCTGCCGGGCCACGTTGTCCAAGCTAAATTAATAACAAATATTCAACAAAAGTTACAACAGTTTAACTACTTAAAGTGTGCACACCAACCACTGGACATGTGTTCAATCAGGAAGGATACACTAATGATTTACTGTTACCGTAACCCTGAAGTAAACAAAAGACAAGTGTACTGACTTTCGCAAGGTATGTTCAGATGGAAACTGTCCTTAAGACCATTGTTGTTGCATTCTTTTGTCACAGTCTAGCTGTTTCTTAAATCAGTTAGTGCCTTTGATATCAACTACAATTCCTGGCAGCCCTTCTGAACTGATCGCCACCCTCTAGATAAAGGAATATTTCCAAATATTGGTCTTAAGTTTCACCTTTGCACCCCTGAAGAGGTGCCTTCTTGTTGCTGCCCCACTGTATCTGATGATATTGTTGCAGGTTCATCACACTGAAGCTTTATATCCCATTAAAAACCTTGTACATCTCTACAAAGACCCCGCAGAGATGTCTTTCTCAAAGTCTAACGAGCCGTAGTTTATCACTATTCCTGTTGCTCTTCTCTCTGACAGCTGGGATCAGTTTTATTTCTGTTCTCCGTGATGCCAGTGAGGTCTGAATGGCCTGAATAGGTTGAAGCAATCGGAGCTGTATACAATACAGCTTGACAAGTAACACAGTCCAAATTGAACCAAGTGGATTTGGCTATACAATCAATATTCGATTTCTTTTAATTTATTGCCTCCTCACATAGTTTGGACATGGTGAGTGGCAACTCAACTAGTATCCTTAGGTCTCCTTTCAACTTTTACTAGGATGAGCTAATCGCATTTCCTATACTGAATCTAACTTACTCCTAGTCTGCTTAAGTGTTAGCCCTCTGGAGTTATCTTTGTGAGATCTTAGCTGTGTTTTCTGAGCTCGCAGTCTAAGCTAACTTGGTGTCATCTACAATTTTAATTTGGCACAGTGATATTATCACTAGGCTAATAATCCAGAGACCTAAGGTAATGCTCTGGGGACCTGGGTTCGAATCCCACCACAGCAGATGGTGAAACTAAATTCAATAAAATTCTGGAATGCATGTGATCCACGGCAATGTGGGTTGACTCTTAATGGCCTAGACAACCCGACATCGACCTAGGCATTCAGCTGTGTCGACCCTGCAAAGTCCTCCTTACTAATATCTGGGGGTTACTGTCAAAATTGGAAGCAACAACCATTATAAGGTATGATTCCATGAGTATGACTATGTCCCACCACCATCACCATCCCTGGGTTTGTCCTGTCCCACCAGCAGGACAGATCCAGCAGAGGTGGCGGCACAGTGGTATATAGTCGGGAGGTAATTGCCCTTGGAATCCTCAACATCGAATCCAGACCCCGTGAAGTCCCATGGCACCAGGTCAAAAATGGGCAAGGAAACCACCCGCAATGTCCGTCACCAAGAGTGGCTTGGTAGCACCACCACAGACAGAGCTGGCCGAGCCCTAAAGGACATAGCTGCTAGACTGGGACTGCGGCAGGTGGTGAGGGAGCCAACAAGAGGGAAAAACATGCTTGACCTCATCCTCATGAAGCTGCCTGCCACAGATGCATCTATCTACCCATGACAGTATCAGTAGGAGTGACCACTACACAGTCCTTGTGGAGACAAAGCCCCTTCTTGACATTGAGGATACCCTCCATCGTGTTGTGTGGCACTACCACCGTCCTACAGATCTAGCAACTCAAAACAGGGCAAACATGAGGCGCTGCGAGGCAGCAGCAGAATTGTACTCAACCACAGTAACCTCATAACTGCCATATCTCCAACTCTACCGTTACCACAAAGCCAGGGGATCAACCCTGGTTCAATGAGGAGTGCAGGAGGGCATGCCAGGAGCAGCACCAGGCATACCTAAAAATGAGGTGTCAACCTGGTGAAGCTACAACACAGGACTACTTGCATGCCAAACAGCATAAGAAGCAAGTGATAGACAGAGCTAAGTGATTCCACAACCAACAGACCAGATCTAAGCTCTGCAGTCCAGCCACATCCAGTCATGAATAGTGCTGGAAAATTAAACAACTCACTGGTGAAGGAGGCTACACAAATATCCCCATCATCATTGCAAAAGTTATGGCTGGAGTATTTGCAACATTCTCCAATCAGAAGTGCCGAGTGGATGATCCATCTCAGCCTCCTCCTGAGGTCCCCAGCATCACAGATGCCAGTCTTCAGCCAATTCAATTCACTCCATTGTGATACCAAGAAGCAACTGAAGGCACTGGATATTGCAAGGGCTATAGGCCCTGACAATATTCCAGCAATAGTACTGAAGACCTGTGCTCCAAGAACTTGCTACGCCCCTACCCAAGCTGTTCCAGTACAGCTACAACACTGGCATCTACCCGGCAATGTGGAAAATTGCCTATATATGTCCTGTACACAAAAAGCAGGACAAATCTAACCCGGGCAATTACCATTCGATCAGTCTACTCTCGATCATAAGTAAAGTGGTGGGAGGGGTCATCACAGTGCTATCAAGTGGCACTTGCTTAGCAATAACCTGCTCACTTTGGGTTCTGCCAGGGCCACTCAGCTCTTGACCTTATCACTGCCTTGGTTCAAACATGGACAAAAAAGCTGAACTCCAGAGGTGAGGAGAGAGTGACTGACCTTGACTTCAAGGCAGCATTTGACCAGGTGTGGTATCAAGGAACCTTGGCAAAACTGGAGCCATTGGGAATTGGGGGAAAGCTTCCGCTGGTTGGAGTCATACCTAGCACAAAGGAAGATGGTTGTGGTTGTTGGATGTCAATCATCTCAGTCTCAGGACATCACTGTAGAAGTTCCTCAAGGTAGTGTCCTCGGCCCAACCATCTTCAGCTGCTTCATCAATGACCTTCCTTCCATCATAAAGTCAGAAGTGCGGATGTTTGCTGATGATTGCACAATGTTCAGCACCATTCGTGACTCCTCAGATATTGAAGCAGTCCATGTTCAAATGCAGCAAGACCTGGACAATATCCAGGCTTGGGCTGACAAGTGGCAAGTGACATTCACACCACACAAATGCCAGGCAATGACCATCTCCAACAAAAGAAAATCTAACCATCACCCTTTGACATTCAATGGCATTACCATCACTGAATCCCCCAATATCAACATCCTGGAGGTTACCATTGACCAGAAACGGAACTGGACTAGCCACATAAATACTGTGGCTACAAGGGTAGTTCAGAGGCTAAGAATTCTGCAGTGAGTAACTCACCACCTGACTCCCCAAAGCCTGTCCACCATCTATGAGGCACAAGACAGAAGAGCGATGGAATACTCTCCACTTGCCTGGATGAGTGCAGCTCCAACAACACTCAAGAAGTTTGACATCACCCAGGACAAAGCAGCGCGCTTGATTGGCACCCCATCCGCAAACATTCATTCCCTTCACCACCAATGTACAGTAGCAGCAGTGTGTACCATCTGCAAGATGCACTGCAGGAACTCACCAAGGCTCCTTAGACAGCACCTTGAAAACCCACAGCCGTTACCATCTAGAAAGACCAGAGCAGCAGATACATGGGAACTTCACCAGCTGGAAGTTCCCCTCCAAGTCACTCACCATTCTGACTGGGAAAAATATCACCATTCCTTCAGTCGCTGGCTCAAAATCCTGGAACTCCCTTCCCTGACAGCACTGTGGGTGTACCTACACCACAGACTGCAGCGGTTCAAGAAGGCAGCTCATGACCAACCTTCTCATGGACAAATAGGGATGGGCAATAAATGCTGGCCCAGCCAGCGATGCCCATATCCTGTGAATGAATTTTTAAAATCAGGTTATTTATGCCTACTGTGTTATTGTTATGGGCTCCTGTTATGGCCAAGTCAAAACCTCAGCTCCACTTACAGCCTACAAAAGCAAAATATCACAGATGCTGAAATTTGAAATATTGGGGGAGACGGTGGGGTAATGGTCATGTCAATGGTCTAGTAATCCAGAGGCCCAGGCTAATGTTCTGGGGACAGGGGTTCAGATCCCACCATGGCAGCTGGTGGAATTTGAATTTGATTAATAAGTGTGGAATATGAAGCTAGTCTCAGTGATGGTGACCATGAAACTATCATCAATTGTTGTAAAAACTCATCTGGTTCACTAATGTCCTTCAGGGAAGGGAAATCTGCCGTCCTTACCTGGTCTGGCCTGCATGGGACTCCAGACTCACAGCAATGTGACTGACTCTTAACTGCCCTCTGAAATGGCCTAGCAAGCCACTCAGTTTAAGGGCAATTAGTGATGGGCAACAAATGCTGGCCTTGTCAGCATCCCATGTAAGAATAAAGAAATACAGAAAATTCAGGAAATAATCAGCAGGTCTGGCAGCATCTGTAGAGAGAGAAACAGAAATGCTTCTAGCATTTTCTGTTTCTGTTGCAACCGAGTTCTCCTGTAGCCCTGGTACCACCTTTACTGTTCTTAATCATCACCCTGGGTGACCTGAGTTTGTAATAAGATTCTCTCTGAGGTAAGTCTAGATACAGTACATCATGTGACTGCACTGCCAACCTGGGATATCACTTTGTCAAATAGATTCGTGAGATCAATCAAGCAAATTTTAAAGCCAATTGTTCTTGAATATAATAATCTCACATGATGTTTTACCAATATGTTCCTGATTATCAATTTCATTAGTTTTCTTATAAATTGAGGTCAATGTGACAATCTATGGACACCATATTTCTTATAAATTGAGGTCAATGTGACAATCTATAGACACCATATTTCTTACAAATTGAGGTCAATGTGACAATCTATAGATGCCATACATGGCTCTATTGACCTACTTGAATAAGGAAACTACATTTTGTATTTCATTGTTTCGAATCAACCTGAACATTTCCCTCACACCTGGTTGGTCATTGAATCACAAACTGACCTTTGTCACCACCCATAAAGCCAGAATTGCAGGCTCTGAACAACCGCGGTGGGAGTGGTCTTTGCTAAATAGGTTTAGGACCGGCCAAGGCTCCTGTGCAGTCAACATCCACCATTGGGGTCTCAGTACAAACCCCCTATGCACTTGTGGAAAGACACAAACAATGCTGCACATTACCGAGGAGCGTCCCCTGTACAGACTAAGTGGCAGACTAATCACCTTAAATTCAGCAAATAAGGGGACTATTGCTTGGCTTCAGGGATTTGCATTCGTTAAATAATAAAAATAATTATTACCCACATATCCTCTCGTCTTTTTACGTATCCCAGTGATTAGTTAATTAATCTAGAAAGGTTTAATGATTTTCAGTTACATCTGACTATCTAAAATTCACAGAGCAAACATGGCCTATGATTGATATATATTACTAGAATCCCCCTTGGTTAAAAGAAAACTCCAAAGTAGCTATTAGGCATGTTAACAATCTCATGTACATTCCCGTGTCCAACTCAATAGGCTTTTAATCTCTTCCTGAATATCTGTATGCTTATGTAGCTTTGCAAGATTTTTTTTGGTGCCAATTCTTTCAGTGCATTGACTGGATTCTATTCGTAGAAAATTCAATTACAGTGAAACTGTTACCAGTGTAACAATTCCCATGTCCCAACTCCACTACCATCTAATTCATTACCTTGTAACTGAATACAAACAGCTAGATTTTCAATCAGGTATGCCCTATTGGTGGGTGTAAACAGACATAAAAATTAGATCAGTTACACAAATTTCTAAGCTTTTAGAAATTTTCTGGTTGGAGCTTGTACATGTTGTCATGAGCGCTGAATTTTGGAAGACAATTATGGTTGCCTACCCCCAATAACCTTTCACCCCCTTGTTAATCAAGAATCTATCTGGCTCTGCCTTAAGAATATTTAAAGACTCTGCTTCTACCGCCTTTTGAGGAAGAGAGTTCCAAATACTCACAACCATCTGAGAGTAAAAAGATTTCTCCTCATTCTCTGTCTTAAATGAGCGACCCCTTATTTTTAAACAGTGACCTCTAGTTCTAGATTCTCCCACAAGTGGAAACCTCCACTCCACATCCACCCTGTCAAGACCCCTCAGGATCTTAAAGGTTTCAATTAAGTCGCCTCTTACTCTTCTAAATTCCAATGAATACAAGCCTTACCTGTCCAGCCTTTCCTCATAGGACAACCCGCCCATTTCTGGTTTTAGTCTAGTCAACCCTCGCTCTATCACCTATTTGTGATTTAATGTCATTGATGAGACAATAATAAACAACAGTTTACGAAAGAAAGGTCCCACAGGAAAACGATGATTGCCTATTCTATTAAAGGAAATGACCTATGCCACAAAGACTTAGACTATAACCTTTTCTAGTGTTCTACTTAATGACGTGTTTTGCTTGTACCTCATAGGATCTTCTTCTTCAGTTCTCTGCTCAAAGGCAGGTCTGACCAACTGCACCACGATCTCCACCACAGGTAGGGCAAGGGGGCAGGTCCAAAATCCACCCCAGCCGGAACAGGGATTGAATCCCATGCTGTCGACACCAACCCGATTCACACCAGCCAATCAGCTCCCTGAGGAGTCCGAGTTGCTGTGGCAACATACACTTTCACATGCATGTTGTAGCCTGGAGCTATGGATAGTGATGGTAAGGGCTCTAATTTATTTCCATCACATGGCTGACCAGGAATCTCTCCCGCTCTTACCGCCTGCCATTGGCGTATGTTGGAATGATTTACAAGCTGATACTCAACCTGTTTGGCCACATTATGAGCACACCTTCCTTGGTCATCAAGTCCTGCAGTGGGACTTTAACCTGGAGGTTCTGGTCCAAGGGCAGGGACATTACCACTGTAACACATGATGTCCGATCAAATAGAATATCTCTTGGAAAAAATATAACAGTTACAAACCTGTCCTTTGTCACCTATGTCACCGTTGTCGCCCTGTATAGAAAAAGAAGAGACTAAGGTGTATAAATCTGCAAACTTTCAAGTAGGATTTATCGATTTAATGGCCACTATCTAAGAAATACCTTGGGTCCTGTTTTGCCTTGAAATCCAATTCTTCCAGTTTCGCCCTAATAAAAGTTTGAATTGTAAAATTAATATTTCCATATGCTGACAAAAAAACCTGAATGTTCATTCATACAAAGTTGCAGGAATATCAAACCTATACAAAACGGCCTCCAATGGTGCAACACATAGCTAGCACTCTGGTTCATGTCTTCGATTCCTCGTTATATCTACTTTCAATTCCAGCCATACTGTGGTGTTAGGTTTACAGTGGACTCTAGTTGTTCCCCAAGAATGGGAATGGGAAGAAGTCAGCAGGTAATTCACCTGATCCCAATCATTCTTAAGCACTTCCTAGTATCTGGTTACACAGCAGCATTGGCTGAAGTATGACAGGGTTAGTTTGCCAACATTAGCGGCCAGAAGTAATTGTTCAGTGCAAAGATTAAAATAAAATCCACAAAAATTTTTATTAACTTCATGTTAATTTGCATTCAACACTATATCATGTGGATTATCACGTCAAATTTTAACAAATAAAAAGCACTGGTTAGTGCTTAAGGCTGTAGGGTAGAAATTACTGTTGGGGTTCATTGACAAATGCTTTTTGTTTGACAGTCCTGAGTCAGATATGTTAACAAAAGCTCTAACCCATTATTTTAAGCGGGTTAATGCTCTGTAGAAATAGGAAACTCAAAAACGTCATTCAATGGACTGAATTTTCACCCTGAGGTGAAGATGGGCAATGCAGGGAAAATCGTGGTGCCGAGCAGTATGCCTGTTTCTTGGCACATTCCCACATCACCGAAATGGTCCTGACGTCAGAGCTTTTTTTAATTCATTCACAGGATGTGGGTGTCAATGGCTAGGCCAGCATTTATTGCCCATCCCCAATTGCCCTTGAGAACTGAGTAGCTTGCTAGGTCATTTCAGAAGGCATTTAAGGGTCAGCTACATTGCTCTGGGTCTGGAGCCAGACCAGGTGAGGATGATAGATTTCCTTCCCTAAAGGATAATAGCAAACAAGATGGGTTTTTATGACAATCAATTCACAGTCATCATTAGTCCTTTAATTCCAGATTTTTTATTGAATTCAAATTTCACCATCTGCCTTGGTGGGATTCAAAGCCAGGTACCCCAGAGCATTACCCTTGGTCTCTGGATTACTAGTCCAGCGACAATACCACTACACCACTGCCTCCTCACTGTCTTGCTCCTAGAATGAGTATTTAGCCCAATATGTTAAGCATCTATGTGCTAATATTGGCAACAATAATCACTGCCTTCACAGATACAGAAACTATTTAGACATGGCTTTGCAGGATAACTGTTAACCTCTTCTGGCATTCCTGTGTCTCCCACTACAGGTTCTTACCTTCTGGCCATCAGGACCTGGTTCACCTTGTGCACCCTGTGAAGAAAACATGCAATAATTGAGATCTACTTTGCATAAAGAATGTTTTATGGACTGATTGCAGTTTCAAAGACAGCTCTGCTCACCAGTAAGCCTTTCAGTCCCTTTACACCCGGCTTTCCAGTTATCCCTGGTTCCCCTGCGTCACCTTCCGGCCCCTGCAAGTAAGTGAAAACACATAATCCATAACCAGCCATATTGGTGATGGTTGATGGAAAATGCACTTCAGTAATCAACTTTTATTTTGCATTGAGATAATGCCTGATTTCCAAGTGCAAATTTAAAATTTTTTTTAAAACTTCACATTCTGTATGAATCTATTTTCACACTGTTATGAAGGTGTGCTATATAGAATAATAATTTATAATGTCATCTGCTAGATATAATTATATATATGAACATTTTGTGCGAAACAAAGGACACTGGCCTACAGCAGTTACTAAGTTGCATTTCTGAAGGCCACAAAGCACTTTATGAAGACACTTTAAGGAGCTGTCGGAGACAATGGCTAAGATAAGCCCCAGATTTGAAACCAGAGAGAGGCCACGTGACCCAGCCCTTTGGTGTTAAATATACCAGATCTGAACTAACGGAGGCTGCAACAGGCGCAACAGCCTTACCCTCTCTCTGAAATCTTTCTCAGCAAAACTGAGCACTGTTTGTGGTTTTGAAAACACACCAGAAAACCTCATCGTTGCAAACCGAGTGTTCTTAAAGAAGGATTACAACTCAGCACCACCTTCAAGAGAAAAGGGAATCAACCAGCCACGACTGCAGAGTGACTACTTCAGTGAGAAGCCAAAGTACCAGAAGCCAGCTGGAAATTGACTCTCTAGCTGTGAACAAGCTTCGGACAATCCATGAGTAATTTTTCCGACTTGACCTTTTTCACTTGGCCAAGTTTTAATATTTGATGCTCTGTAAAGTTTTATTTCTTTCAGTGCATGTCTGGGGGAGCTGTCTGTGTGCTTTTTGCGTTAGTGGGAAGTTGAAAATATTTGTACATTTGAAACCCTTTTGTAAGTAATTTCTGTTTCTTTACCTGAGTAAGTTTCAGTAAGGAAACTAACTCATTACATGTTAACTCAAGCCCGTTGGCTTAATGCTTACACTGAGCTATATACAGTTACATACTTTTGAATGGGCAGTATCACATCTTTTGTAAAATTCAAACTCTGTTAAAACCAACCCAGGAGTTGGACAAAGAGAGGAGTCAGCTCACCCCTCCTAGCCTGGTCGTAACAACATCAGCTTCAAACCATGTCTCAACCCCTCCTCCCTCCCCAACACCCCTCTGCCCCTGCCCCCTCTCCATCCTCCCTCATTCTTTCTTAGATGTCACTGATGTGGCTATCTGTCTGTTAATGATTAAATAGGGTGTCCAAGCAGAGCTTCAAACTGGGATGATTTTCAGGCAGATGCTTCTGAGGCCAAAATACATAGAATACATGCAGTTCATTACTTCACATTCCCAGTATTTACTACTGGCATTTCTCTGTGTTTTTTTTACACATACCCATTAATTATTCTTGTTTTTCATGTCAGATTGATATCATTTTACACTTGATAATACACTGCCCATGAGTGAACATGTAAACTATCTTGAAAATCACAGGACTTCTAAACATCCAAACTCTGAAAGCTTTGTAACCCTTTGTCTCAGTGATTTTTAAAATTTTTTCACAGGATGTGGGTGTCACTAGTTAGGCCAGCATTTATTACCCATTCCAAATTGCCCTTGAGAAGGTGGTGGTGAGCTGCATTCTTGAGCCTCTGCAGTCCATGTGGTGTAGGTATACCCACAGTGCTGTTAGGAAGGGAGTTCCAGGATTTTGACCCAGTGACAGTCAAGGAACAGCGATATATTTCCAAGTCAGGATCGTGTGTGGCTTAGAGGGGGACATGCATGTGGCGGTGTTCCCATGCATCTTACTGCCCTTGTCCTTCTAGGCGATAGAGGTCACAGGTTTGAAAGGTGCTCTCAAAGGAGCCTTGGTGAGTTGTTGCAGAGCATCTTGTAGATGGTACAGACTTCTGCTACTGTGCACCGGTGGTGGCAAAAGTGAATGTTGAAGTTGGTGAAAGGGGTGTCCATCAAGTGGGTTGCTTTGTCCTGGATAGTGTCAAGCTTCTTGAATGTTGTTGGAGCTGCACTTATTCCAGAATTCCATCACACTCTTGACTTGTGCCTTGTAGATGGTGAACAGACTTTGGGGAGTCAGGAGGTGACTTACTCGCCTCAGGGTTCCCAGCGTCTGACCTGCTCTAGTAGCCACAGGATTTATAAGGCTGGTCCAGTTCAGTTTCTGGTCAATGGTAAGGATATCGATTGTGGGAGATTCAACAAATGTGATGCCATTGAACGTCAAGGGAAAATGGGTGGATTCCCTTTTGCTGGAGATGGTCAATGCCTGGCACATTTGTGGCACAAATGTAATTTGCCACTTATCAGCCCAAGCTCGAATGTTGTCCATATCTTGCTACATATGGACACTTCAGAGTTGAGGAGTTACAAATGGTGCTGAACATTGTGCAAACAGCAGTGAACATCCTCATTTTTGACCTTATGATGGAAGGAGGGTCATTGATGAAACAGCTGAAGATGTTTGGGCCTAGGACACTACCCTGAGGAACTCCTGCAGCAATGCCCTGGGACTGAAATGATTGATCTCCAACAACCACAACCATCTTCCTTTGTGCTAGGTATGACTCCAACCAGTGAAGAGTTCTCCCCCTGATTCTCATTGGCTCCAGTTTTGCTAGGGCTGCTTGATGCCACACTCGGTCAAATGCTGCCTTGATGTCAAGGGAAGTAACTCTGAGCCACCTGAGTTCAGCTCTTTTGCCCATGTTTGGACCAAGGCTGTAATGCGATCAGGAACTGATTGGCACTGGCGGAACCCAAACTGACTGTCAGTGAGCAGGTTATTGTCAAGTAAGTACTGCTTGATAGCACTGTTGATGACACCTTCCACCAAGAGTAGACTGATGGGGTGGTAATTGGCCAGGTTAGATCTGTCCTGCTTTTTGTGTACAGGACATTTATAGGCAATTTTCCACACGGCTGGGTAGATGCCAGTGTTGTAGCTGTACAGAAACAGCTTGGCTAGGGGCACGGCTAGTTCTGGAACACAAGTCTTCAGTTCTACTGTCAGAATGCTGTCAGGGCCCATAGCCTTTGCAGTATCTAATGTCTTCAGCCATTTCTTGATATCACTTGGATGAATCAAACTGGCTGAAGACTGGCATCTGCGATGTCGGGGACCTCAGGATGAGGCCAAGATGGATCATCCACTTGGCACTTCTGGCTGAAGATTGTTGCAAACGCTTCAGCCTTGTCTTTTGAACTGATGTGCTTGGGTTCCCTCATTACCCCATCATTGAGGATGGGGATATTTGTGGAGCCTCCTCCTCCAGTGAGTTGTTTAATTGTCCACCACCATTCACGACTGGATGTGGCAGGACTGCACAGCTTAGATCTGATCCATTAGTTGTGGGATTGCTTAGCTTTGTCCACTGCATGCTATTTACGCAGTTTGGCATGCATACAGTCCTGTGATGTAGCTTCACCAGGTTGACACCTCATTTTTAGGTGTGCCTCGTGCTGCTCTTGTCATGCCCTCCTGCACTCTTCATTGAACCAGTGTTGATCCCCCAGTTTGATGGTAATGATAGAGTGGGGTTATGCCGGGCTATGCAGTTACAGATTGTGGCTAAATATTATTCTGCTGCTGCTGATGGCCCAATGCACCTCTTGGATGCACAGTTTTGATTTGCTAAATCTGTTCAAAATCTATTCCATTTCGCACAGTGGTAGGGCCACACAACACGATGGAAGATATCCTCAATGAGAAGATGGGGCTTCATCTTCACAAAGACCGTGTGGCGGAGCAAAACCAATACTGTTATGGACAGATGCATCTGCGACAGGTAGATTGGTGAGGACAAGGTCAAGTACATTTTTCCCTCTTGCTGGCTTCCTCATCATGTCACACATGGATAGCACCAAATGCCTGGAAAATATGAATTTAAGAGCAACAAAAAGACATTTAGCTGGATTTTCCTCCCGAGGCAGATAGTTTGAGTAGGGAAATATACCAGCTCGCCGCACCCGCCTCAAGAAAACATGCCCCAAATGGCGGGTTCTTCACTCCGGGGGTTGGGGGGTTGGGCCAGGGTTGGGGGGATTGCAGGTGCAAGATGGGAGTTGGGCCTATCACCCATAGAAACAAATTGGAGGGTGGCCACAAGGGCTGACAGGGCGGGCCTGTCTCAGTCGTTGTCTTGTACATTAGGCGCTCTAGCCCTCAACCCAACCCACTCCCCACGCCCATATATGCCAACTCACGCCTTCCCAGGTCCTGCCTGCCATTTTTATAAGTCTCCAGAGTCTCCATGACCGTGCGGAAATCCAGCCCTTTAAGCCCAAAAGGCCAGGGAGACCAAATGTCAACTAGCAAAAGGAAAATCAGTTGACATCTGCATTTATGATATTTAAAAAGCTAATACAGATAATTAACTGAAGTGTACATACAGGTATTTAAACATTATAGTAGTTGTGTGTTAATGCTATCGAATATACCACATGAACTTTAACTCCGAGTTGACAGTCATTCGTGAACTGTAAGAAGGAGATATGTTATTAGAAATTTTTGTGAACTTAAAAGTGCTGGTTTTAATAGCACCATACATATGAATGAAACACGTGCCATGGTTGTTGGGAACACTAATGGGTACGTGCAACAGCAAATATATGTCATTTTTAGACAAAGGGCTTAGTTACTAAAATATATTTAACTTGGAGTAGTAAGAATGTTGGTGCTGTGGGGTATTATATCCATGACTGTCCACTATGGGAGGGGCTGTGAACAGAGTGGTGGGTGGCGGGGCGGGTGGAAAGAAGATGATGGAGGAGAAAAAGGAGTAAGGAAGAGGAGGCAAAAGGTGGCTTTACAGACTTCTACCAAATTCTTTTCTAATTTATACCAGGTTTAGCCCATTAGGTTGAATAAGCAAAACAGCACAAGCAATTCATTTCAATTGAAACCAGGAATTATACTCCCTCATGGCAAAGTGGAGGTGTTGAGGTGCAGAGGGTAGCATTCCTGCCTCTGAACCAAAAGCTCTGGGTTTGAGTCCCACACCAGCACCTGATGGCCAAGGAAGGTGCGTTCATAACGCAGCCAAACAGGTTGAGTATCAACCTGCAAATGCTCCCAACACACGGCAATGGCAGGCGTTAAGAGTGGGAGAGATGCCTGGTCAGCTGTGTGATGGAAAGAATGTCGGAGCCCCTACCATCGGTATCTATAGCTCCAGGCCACAGCACGCGTGCAAAAGTGTATGCTAGCCTTTCCTGAGCTAGTTGATCTGAGGCAGCAGTGGAAGTACTGTAACTAGCCTCAAAAGCCTCTGACTGTACAGAAGAGCTTCCTCCTTACAGTGATACCGAGTGGAAAGCGTGTTTGGCCGTTAGGTAAGTACAGGCTGTGCATGCCTGTAGCCTACCAACACTCACTGTTTAAGCTCAAATGCTTGGGCAGGGAACCCAGTGTGACTGGTACCTGTGAAACCATATGTCAAGAATGGAGCAGAGATGACAAAACTGAAGAAAGAAAAGCCAGAAATGATTAAAGAATGGCCTTTAGGGATATGGTTTCCTTTTCTGGTACTGGGAATTAACCAAGTGATTGTATAATTTCCAATTGGCTGAACAAGAAGTGGCAGGGGGCTCATGAAGATGAGAGTAGTGCAGCAGATAAAGCAGGTTAGCATTTATTTACTGATTCAGAGGATAATGGCCAAAAGTTATAACTTCATATTTCACCACTGGCTAAGTGTTGTTGATATTCTGGTCGAGGCACACAGAATCATAGGGTCATTACAACATAGGAGACCACTTGGCCCATCGAGTCCTTGCCAGTTCTCCAGTCAGTACCATTCCCCCACTCTAGACCCATAGCCCTGCAAACATTCCGCCTGAAGTGACAGTTTAGTTTCTGCACTCAAGTCATGCTTAGACTTGAACCTGTAACCTCTGCATTAGAGGCCAGAGTGCTACCGCCTAAACTAAGCTGACTCTGAATTGAATTGCCAATTTGCACATCATCCGTCATACACCAAATCAACATGCTTTGTGAATGAATTTAAAAAATGAATAATTTGGGAGCTGGATTTCTCCACAAACAATGTTGATTATGGGCATCATTAGCAAGGCCAGCATTTGTTGCTCATCCCTAATTGTCCTTGAGAAGGTGATGGTGAGTCGCCTGCTTAAATACAACTGAATAGTTTGCTGGGCCATTTCAGAGGGCAGTTAAGAGCCAACCACATTTTCGGAGTCACACAGAGACCAGGTAAGGATGGCAGCTTTCCTTCCCTCAAGAACGTTCATGAACCAGAATCAGAACAATCTGATACTTGCCTGGTTACCATAACTGATACTAGTGTTTTAACTCTAGATTAATTTAATTAACTGTATTTAAGTTCCCCACATGTCATAGTGGGCTTTGAGCTCACATACACCAGATCATTCATTCAGGCCTCTGGGTTACTCTGCTGCCATTCCCCACACTACCACTTGAATTGCATAGAAGAAGATACAGCACAAGGAAAGGCCATTTAGCCCAATCTGTATTTTCTGGAGTTTATGCTCCACTTGAGTCTCTTCCCGCCTTTTCTGAAGGCTGTAAACATGGATATAAAATAAATCTTTTAATAAGTAGCTGTTGACCAGGTAGTATCTATTTAGTTTTCCAACTCCCCATACCGCCCACCCCACCAACCCCACATTTAGCAGAATTGGGAATGGTTACAGGTTAGAAAGTTCAGTAATAAGTAACTATTATAATGTTTCTGTTGTTCCACACAATATCTTATGTTGTAATTTTTTTTAAAAACTTACTGGAAAACCACGTGGACCTTGTGGTCCTCTTGGTCCTGGATCGCCTCTATCTCCCTACATTAAAAACAATGGAAAATGGTCCTCTGTTAAATACCCTGTGATAGACAGCATACCAGCTGTGATATACCAGCATAACCCAAACCTGGTATAATTTAAATAGATTAAATAGATTAATTAGATCTGCAGAAGTACCTTTGCTCCCATTTGTCCAGTTTCACCTTGTACTCCTGGTATTCCCGGAGGGCCCTGAAATCAATTATGAGGGTCATTTGGAGTGTTTTATTTTTCAGCTGAACATTTTCCTTCAATGCTCATCGGTTAAAAGATTGTTTGTAGTCAACTTCAACTTACATCACCACCTGGGTAACCATAACTACCAGGTATTCCTGCAATCCCATATACACCCTGAAAGAAAACATATAAAAGCATTAGTTTTAGATCCATGACACATAAACGTTACTAAACACCATAAATTACACAGTTACCTTTCTGCCTGGAGTTCCTATATGTCCTATTGGTCCTGGATATCCCTACAAGAATAAGGTTAAAAAATATATATATAAAATAACATTCTACATGTCAGTAAATTCTAATACAATCATTAAAAAAACTATTGCGATCACATATTGTGTACATGTGCAAGACTTATCACTGATCTAAGTATCACATGCATCATACAGAGAGACGTATGTCATTTACATAGGAAACATAAACCACTTACAGGGCTGCTGTATTCTATATATGCAGATGTTAGTAACATTAACAGTGGTCTGTCTCACTTGGGAGGAGTGCACGAATTATCAAGCCCCACTACTCCGCAGGCCATACCATTAATTTAAATGTTTAATTTTACCACTGAAATGGCCAATTGTGTACCTATACCTCTAGTACCCAGAAGAAAAGAGACAGACCAACCAGGCTTCTTTCAAAAAAACTCAGAATTATTAAGTTATTTTAAAACAAAACTTCTTTTAACAAGTTGCAAGTACTAGTTAACACATAATTGTAATCAGGAAGTGTAACTATCCATCTCTTCCCAGCACACACACCAGACACACACACAGAAAAACAAAGAACAAACAGATAGAGTCTCGCAGAGATGGGTTTTGGAGGATGGGCGTTATAAAATAAAGGATAAAGTCCGCAGGGTCTCGACGCTGTCGACCTGGAGTTCTTCCCTGTGCAGACGAGCCACTGGTCCCGGTGGATGCGTGGAAGTTCTCACCACTGGTCTCAGCTTTACAGGTCCAAATGCAGACTAGTTACACTCAGAAGAGAGTTCTCTGACTGCAGGTTAATAGCCACACACAATTTTAGGCAAGGTAGAGAGAGGGAGCCAGTCAAGGTAGCTTTCCTTTCTCAGCTTGTTCTCCAACAAGACTGCCTCCAAAACAAGCAGGTTCACAGCTTCAGCTTTTCCCCCTCTCCTATGTGATTGCCTTTTTGTCTCCCAGCTAATTAAAGTGCTTTTTGCAGTTCAACACAAACAAACAGCTCCTTCTCCAAGTACCATACAGGTCAGGTGATTTCTTGGAAGAGGCCTGCATGTTTACAGTTCCAAGGTGAACCTATGACCTTTTAAAAAAAAATCCCAGGTTAGCATCCACGTGCCCAGATCATACCAAATCCTTCCAGTTTGTAATAGAAAGAATCATATCTCTCAAGACTGAAGTTAATACTCACCGTAAAATCTGCAATTTAACAATCAGGTTCATTGCTATTGAAGATGTACAGTTTAATCAGTTTTAATTTTATTGTCTGTTCTAAATTGATTGAGATGTGTATTATGACTACTGCAACTGAGTAAGCTGTATACTATACCCATTATAGCAGAGGAGCTGGTGGAGTTATTAAGAAGGCAATGTTGCCTACACAGGGCCAGAACTGTTTACGATTTACCAAAATCTTCTAAAATAACATGCCATGAGGCAAGGTTTCAAATTAATAATGCAGGTGTATATTATCCAAGCCACTTTTACAAAAATAAAGTTTACCAAATAGACTTGCATATTCGAACACATTTAGCTATGCTGCCAAAAGCTTTCACAGCCTGGTATTCTAGGTAACTTGCATTAGGGTCAGATCAAAGATCACAGGCCTAGCCCTATTACTGGGGTGTCCAAACTAAATCCTAGGGACCACAAGCCCAAAGATGCCATCTCTGTTCTGTATGTGCTTTTAGTACATCCTCATCCATTTGTCCTATTTGGAATCCATGGGCTGGATGCTCTGTGAGGACTGTTCTTGGTGCTTTTACCTCTTTGATGACAAAGCCCCAAGTTAGAATCCCAGACCTGCTAGCACCCAGTGCTTGAAGTATATGCAATTTAGCGGGAACAATGACTCGAAATTTGACCTGTAGGCTTTATGGTGTACCCCTAAGCAACTCACAAACGCAAAAAGTCAAAACATTCCTAAGCCAACATGCATTGGATTCTGAAAATTCACCTGTGGGGTCATGCTTTACGACTGAAGAGAGGCTTTCATTTGCCAAGTGATAGCTCAATACACTGTAACATTTGTTTAAAATCTATAATAGTAAATGGTAACATCGCAATTAGCAAATGTTCTGCAATAATTTTATGATTCAACAGAAATTGTGGTATGTCTTTAAAGTATGATGTAATCTAGCATGATATAATTTTGTTAAATTTAATAAATCCTATAATTTATTTGAAATTCTAATATTCTTCTACTTATTTACATTCTGTTTCATCTATGTAATTTCAACTTCACACAGTTCATGGAAATTGCTACAAATGTGAAACTTTAAAAGGGTGGTTATGTTTTAAACTGTCTCTTTTAATTTAAGGTAAAACAGAATGTCCTGAAATGGGGGATGGTGAAATCATGATAATCTCTGCCTTGAGATAGACTCATAAGATTTGGTTGCCATGGAGAAAGAGGCCCAGGCTAAGACCTATGGAAAATCAAATGTAAGTTTTCACAATTTGACATAAAAGAGGGGCAGCTGGTCTTTCTGGACACAGTCTCTCAGAGAGACCCGGAGAAGGAGGCCAAAAACACATGCTGCTGTACAAAGCAGTGTTGGCCATTGAGTAGGAGCTGAAGAGAACTGTTTTTCTGTTCAGGGAGACTGGACTTGAGGAGGTTTAAGGACCAAGGAGTTGCCAGAGAAGGTCCTGTGGCTGGAAGTCAGTTCAAGGATACTCAGAAGATTGAGTGAAGGGAATTTCAAAGGGCACTGGAAGACTCATCTGGTGTGGCAAGGAGAAGGGAGCCTGTTAAAAGCCATGAGGAGTGTGGGACTTAATCTACAAGGCTGCATATCTGCTAAGAGCATGGCATAATGTACAAATGGGTCTTAATGTATTTTCAGTTCAGTTATTTAATGGGGAAGTACCTTTTCTGTAATTTATTTACTTTATTATTAAGTCATGTTTAGTCTATGTGATTTAGTTTGTTACAGTAAAAGCCTTAAAATGTGAAATGTTATACGATCCTTTCTGTCAGACACTGGGAAATTCATATCTTTTTTAAAAGTTATCAGTCTCAGTGGGGATGGTAACAAAATGTACATACATGCAAGCGAAAAGCTTATATAAAATACTATTCCCAGTACTGTTTCTGATACTAATTTATATGAACTAGGTTCTATTCTATCATTTGTCCACAATTTAAGGTTCTAGCAAAATCTGTTAAGCTCCACTTTGAAAGACTATACAGACTTAACAAGTTATTCATATATTTATGGAACCATACAGCACAGGAGGCCATTCTGCCCATCATGCATCTGCCTGAGTATAGGCCCAACTTGCTCAACCTCTCTCATAAGACAACCCTTTCATCTCAGTAATCAGCCTAGTAAACATTCTCTGAACTGCTTCCAATGCATTATATCCCTCCTTAAGTAAGGAGACCAAAACTGTACACGGTATTCTAGGCATGGTCTTACCAATGCCCTGTACAGTTGAAGCAAGACTTCCCTATTTTTATACTCTATCACCCTTGCAATAAAGGCCAACATTGCATTTGCCTTCCTAATGATTTGTTGTACCAGTATGCTAATGTTTTGTGATTCACGTACAAAAACATGTATAGGTTTTTAATGTAAAAATTAGAGGAATGAACAGCAGGTTTTCATTTAGCTCACCATTTTTTAGGAACATATTAAGAATGCTAAATGAAGGGTAGCTGTAGACCATTTATTCCTCAAATAATTTTGAGCCCATTAGATGTAAAACTGCTTTTTCATTTCAGGAGAAAACAGTTTCCAATTAATCTATGTCTTAATATGACCATAAACAAGTCACAAGACCAGACACATGACAAAATTTGTATTTATGTTCTGTTTTTACAGTAAAAGCAGCTTTATGTAACTTTTTCCAGAATGAAAAGTTTTGATTCTGTTAAAGTCTTTGGTGAAAAAATAACTAGAAATCCTGTATTTAAATAAGACCATTACAATAAACATACTGATTTGACTATGTAGACTTAAAATAGTTCACACACTCTTGTAAATTAATCACTTGAAAATGGGGTTTGAAATTTTAAGAGCTTACCAAATCTCCCGGTTCCCCGATATCTCCTGAGTATCCAGGATCACCAGGGAATCCCTGTCACATTTGGAGACACAAAGACAAGTTAACAATTCAGAGAAATAGGAAATTAAGAAAAGTAATTTGGTAGACTGAACTTATTCCTCTAGTACCCTAACTCTCATACTATCCAGCTACATAGTACCTTAACCCTCACTCTATCCAGCTATATAGTATCTTAACTCCCGTAGCATCCAGCTACATTGTACCCTAACTCTTACAGTATACATTCCATTAGTACCCTAACTGTCATATCCAGTTCTACAGTACCCTAACTTACATCGTATCCAGCTTCCACTATCTTGCTTAGCAAGAAGTACATTTTTCTTTCAAAGGTCTACTGCAAAGTTATTTCACTAATTTATATTCTTGAGACCAAGTTCAACCCACCCGGCTTACTTTAAAGAAATATTCTAGATCTATTTCCTCAACACAATTTACCTTCAGATACCGTTCAAAAACAAAAGACAATAATTTGTTGAAAATCACCTTTAATCCCTTGATGCCTGATGGTCCTGGTGGCCCTGGGTTTCCCAGAGAACCCTTTTACAAACAACAAATAAAATTAATTCAGCAATTAACTCCCTTTTCTGTCAACTAATCTCACAAATTACACTGAAGAAGAGTCATACGGACTTGAAACATTAACTCTGTCTTTTTCTCCACACATGCTGTCAGACCTACTGAGTTTTTCCAGCATATTTTGTTTTTGTCACAAATTACTTCCTGATTTGAGGCAATGGACTTGTTAACTTGAGTTCTTAGGGGAAGCATTCATTTATTTTGGACAGATCATTCTTTGAAACGGCACTTACCACTTCACCAGAGGAACCAGTACTGCCTTCTTCACCAGCTTCTCCAATATCACCCTTCAAATAAATTTTAAAATCACTTCAATTTCTTAAGCATTGCTACTCTCATAATATAACTGTAAGTTGATGTTAAGAAGAGTTTGACATAATTGACAATAATGCACATTTTAAGGTACTTACAATTTCACCCTTGGGTCCTGGTTCCCCTTGTGGTCCTGAAAATCCAACAGCACCCTACAATGTGTAGTCAATGAAAACATCATCTCATTATGTGATACCTTGTTTATGCTATTGATGTATAAGTTGGAATGAATTTTCACAAACTTTACTTCTACAAAGATCTACAAAACAATGGAGGTCATTTTCATTTTCAACTGACTGTCAGATCATAAAGCCAGTGTTAGGTTTGTGCCCATTATTAAAAGCAATGGATGGGAAAGTTAAGCACTTTTATAGAGAGCAGCTGACCTGCAAATTCTACACTCCAGGGCTAAATGGAAAATACTACCAAATATCTTTG
Source organism: Cetorhinus maximus (assembly GCF_964194155.1). Lineage (NCBI taxonomy): Eukaryota > Metazoa > Chordata > Chondrichthyes > Lamniformes > Cetorhinidae > Cetorhinus > Cetorhinus maximus. The sequence continues at coordinate 13,295,497 of NC_135882.1, forward strand.
TTATTTATTTATCATTGAAAGAAATAAACAAGCCTGCTCCTAGACAGATTAGAGCATAACATTCTGTACAAGGAAAAATTAAGAGCATAAAATGTGTTTTTTCCCCTTCTTCTCCCTTTCTTAGTCTTCATATCACATAGTCTCTCAGTTAATCAGCACATTCAGCAACCTGCCCTCAGGGAGCTCTGTCAATACCATGAAAAGGTGTATATGAGTGTTCTGTGTTTAAGTTTCTTCCCTTCTCTGTGTGGAAGTCCCTGACTCTCTCTGGCATCTTCCGAGATGGTCTGATAAGAAAATAATTTGCCATATGAAGAATCTTGAGCATAAATCCAAGTCTCATCATTTTGTCCACAGCATCTTGGCACTGTGTACATACATATTTTGTGCTCTCTCCAAACACCCACAAGGCATTTTCCCCAGCCCACAGCACATCAGGTTTTGTTCATTGTGCAAATCTCAGGCTGATTGCCAAGTGTAACTCCAGGATAAACTTCTTGGGCTGAATTTTGCTCCCGCCCCCGCTCGCCGACTTGTAAAATTCAGCCCCTTGTCTCTATGTACAATATGTCTCTGGTATTACATAAAATGCACATTACTTAATAATGGGTCATAATGAGAACTTACAATTAATTTGGCTCCCTAATAATTGTTTTTATAAATACATAAAGAACAAGAAGATAACTAAGGAAAGATCACTGCTGATTAAAGACAAAAAGGTAACTTGTGTGTGGAGGTGGAAGATGTGGGCATGGTTCTTATTGAATACTGTTGTGCCTGTATTCAGAGAAGAGGGGGAACCATGCAGACATTGTAGTTAAGGAGGAGGAGTATGAAGTAGATGGTATAAATAGTGAGAGAGAAAATATTAAGAGGTTTGACATCTTTGAAAGTAGATAAACTGTCAGGCCCAGATGACATGTATCGGAGGCTGCTAAGAGAAGCAAGGGAGGAAATAGTGGAGGCTCTGACCATCATTTTTTCAATCCTCTCTGGCTACAGCCATGGTGCCAGAGGACTTGAGGTCAGCTAACATTCTACTGTTGTATAAAAAGGGAGGAAGAGATAGAGCAAGTAATTATAGGCCAGTCAGCCTAACTTTGGCTAGGGCAAAATATTGGAAAACATTCTGAGGGACAATGTTAATCATCATTTAGAGAGGAACAGGTTAATCAAAGATGGTCAGTATGGATTTCTTCAGGGAAGTTTGTGTCTGAGTAATTCACTTGATTAGATTCTTTGAGGCAGATACAAGGGGGGTTGATGAAGGTAACACGTTTGATGTGGTCTACATGCATTTTAGCAAGGCTTTTGACAAAGTCCCACATGGCAACTAGTCAGAAAACTACCAACCTACGGAATCCAGGGCCAGGTTGGCTTAGTGGCAGGAAGCACATGGTAATGATCAAAGGGTATTTTTATGGCTGGAAGGTTGCTTCCAATGAGGTTCCATAGGCCCTAGGTCCCTTGCTTTTCATGGTATCTAATCAATGATTTAGACTTAAATGTAGAAGGCATAATTAAGTATACAGATGATACAAAAAATGATCATATGGTTGATTGTGAAGATGAAAGCTGCAGATGCAGGAAGAAATCAATTGGATGGTCAGGTCTGCAGGCAAGTGGCAAATAGAATTCAATTCGGAGAAATGTGAGGTAGTGCATTTGGAGAAGACAAATAAGGCCAGGGAATGCACAATAAATAATAGGACACTGAGAAGTATAGAGAGACCATAGAGTGTCTATCCACAGATCTACGAAGGTAGCTAGACAGATAGATAAGGTGGTTAAGGAGGTAGATGTGATACATTCCTTTATTAGCCAAGGCATAGAATATAAGAACAGTGAGGTTATGCTGGAACTGTACATAGCACTAACAGGAAATATTGGAAATGCTCAGGGCAGGCAGCATCTGTGGGGAAAAAAAAGTACTAATGGTTCAGGGCAATAACCTTTCATCAGAACTGGAAAAAGCTAGAAAAGTAAAAAGGTTTTAAGCAAGTGAAAGGGTCGGGGTTGGGTGGGGGGTGTTGGGGCAGACCCTGTAAACCTCCATCAAATCTTGCTCACTATATGAAGAATATCACGCATTGACATTTTTACACTATTTGGAAGTTTAGCTTTTCCTCTAAGATTATGAACATTGGGATTTTCATATCAGGAATGTGTGGGAAGAGATCAAAGATTAATACAACAATAACAGCTAATAATGACATATTTTCCTTTTCACGAATTTAAATATAAAGTAGGTATGGACATGCTCAATGCTAATGTCTTAAAACTGAGAAAAACGTTATTGTTTTTTCTCCACAGTTTCTTGTTATTATACACATAAATATTTTCCTTGTAGCACAGTACTGGATACTTTGAATATATTGATAACTTATTCCCCAAATATGCACCAAAGGCTCATCAATTATGTTCAGCCAACATCTTGCCCAAGTTGGCACCCATAATCTTTGGTCGCTCTTATGTACAATATTTTCTCGGTACCTTTTCCCCTTGTTCGCCAGGCACACCTTTATCTCCATAGGGTCCAGGAACACCCTATAATGCAAAAACAGTTTTATTTTAAGATTTCACACAATATAAGGAGAACATCCTTCAACATTTTTCTAGCCTTTTTGAACAAAGGGATTCATGTGTACCATAGCTCCTGAGTAACCTGGATCTCCATGGGAACCCTCTTCACCTTCTTCACCCTGGAAGACATAAAATGATAGGACCCATGTGCAATGTACAAAAGGCAGAGTTTCACCAGCACTCAGCTCTTTTTAACCTGTAAATACTCAATGTAATCAAACGTGACGAGCAACATTCATAGTGTGGTCATTTTCTGTGTTCTATTTACTGCTTCTCTGTCTATTGAAGTATTTCCCATCTTTTATTTATCCAATTCTTCCTCTATTTCTCTCTTTTCTATTCTGATTTTCTACTTTATCTTTGGTTTAGAATTAGAAACAACAATCTCGCTCTCAATATTAACATATTCATTGGCAAAACTAAGTAACTACTCCATTCACCCTGCATATTATGAATTATCCTAATACTAGGACAATGATACACAGATTAGTAGCTGCTTTCCAGAATTTCAAGGGGCTGCATCTTACCTGTGTCGGGCAGGCTGGGCAGGAGCGGGTGTGGAGCTGATTGCCACCCGCAGATAGAATTAAGGCCCGCCCAGCGTAATACACGGCCAGTAGTGCTTCAGCGCTACCTGTGCGGGCGGGGGTAGGAGGGAGAGTCGGGGCCTGCGCTCATTAAAGTTTCAACCTTAAGGTTGGATGGGCAGTGCTGTTAATGAGCTAAATTACTTTCCGAATGACCTTAATAGGCCTTTGACAGTTCGGCGGGCACGCTGCTGTCTCCAACGAACGAAATATCTAAATGGCGTGCGATGACATTGGGACACACGCCCAACGTCATCGCGCGTCATTTTGCGCGTCGACGTGTCGGGCCCGCCCTGCACACCGACGGCAATATTCTGGCCAAGGTTTCTATTCACAATTTGATTACTGTAGGTATAAATTTACTGTCAACGATTCATATTTGTCTTTGGGTATATAGGCAGTTACTTAATAACCGTCATAGTCCATTAATACTTTTAGATTTTGTTTGCTGATTCATTTCATTGTAGACAGGAATCTTTTTATAAACAGGCTTATTTTCCAATCAGACAAGTCAAACATTAAACTTTGCCACATTGAATAGATCAGGGATAAAGCTTTTAATTAAACATTAGTTTAAACAAATTACAGCTTTTTTTTGTTTGTAGTCCAGTTTTATTTTTCACACATAAAATTTAGAATGTTTTGGACAGAGAAGGACACTGGAGTAGAAATTTGTCTTGTGCTATAGTTCTCGTTGGGCAGTATAGCATCAACCACCTACTAGACACAATGCTTGATATTCAGTTCCATTGACGTGAATGGAAGTGAATGTTTGGCAGCCAATTCAGTTCACTATTGCACAAGAAAAATTTACACCCTATTGATTTGCATCTTTAAATATCTTCGGAAACAGATTACAATTATTGCTAATAAACATGGAGCAACCCCAAGTGGTTTGACACTCGTCAGTCACACAATTACATCCCAGATTACATTTTAATAATTGTGTGGATAATACCTGTAAAGAGCAGGGACTGGCTGAAGCAGAGACTATTGCATCTTTTAAGGGGGAGGAGTGGATAAATATTTGAAACAGAAGAAGATAGAGGCGATGGGGAGAGTGTTGGGCTGTGGGATTAGGTTTAAACTAGTTCAGCAAGTAGCTGACAAGCACAATGGGACAAATAGCTATCTTCTGTACTGTGACCCTCCATTAGTTCTATCAACTCAATTGGTATTTAACAAAAAGGTGATCTCTACAGGAAAGTGTTTATACCTGGGATGAAAGTAAAGACTTGGCACAACATTCTTAACAAAATAAATCCCAAATAATATATATTACTATATGATCAAATTGCATTCTCCCACTCATTTTATCCCCTCCTCTCCTGAATATAGCAGAGAAGACAGCCACTTGCAGGGCCTTAGCCACAATAGCCATTCCTCATAAGTGAGCATGATTTGTAAGTGTCAGCAGTTACTTGACTATGTGAGATTATTCCAGTTAAATCCAATCCTGTCTTGATTTGATGTCCACTCCACATGTGAACATCTTTCCAGCAACAAAGAGATGGGGGGAAAAGGGAAGTCTTTCAATAACAATCAGAAACTCATTCGTAATCGTTTGCCCTGCAGTCCATGGTCTCAGACGCCATATCACAGACTCGCTTAAGATCATCTTAAGCAATGGTCAAGTCTGGGTCTTTCTGGTTTTACTGGCTCAGCCGTACACTGGGCCACTGCAAAGCCCTATCATGTATTTTAATATAAACTGAATGAAATAATCCAATTGGTAAGTTTTTTTTTCAATATGGTTAAACATAACTTATTTAAAAAGCAAATTAAAATTGCTAAAATTAAGAACGCAAATACTAAACTCTGATTAAGAGTGTAATTCCTTCCAGGTTATCCATCAGAAATGAAGAAATCAACCTATAAAAAAATTTCTCAGTCTCCTGATATAAAGTGCACATTCACACTTACAAGTCATGGAATGCATTTATTATGTATTACAATTAAAGTTTACCCTTGGTCCTGGATCGCCTCGTCTTCCTTGGGCTCCTTTAAAACCTCGGTAACCCTACAACATACACAAATCAATGAATTTTAGCGTCCATCGCAAACATGTACAGCAATCGGGTTTCTCCTCTGTAGGTGGTAGAAAAAAAATTACTGAAAAGGATTGTTCTCTACCACCATCTCCTCCCAACCCTTCCCCACAGCCTCCCTGAACCCTGCCACCCCCACCTGCAAATTCTTAAGAGTGGAACCTGACCATCAGGGCATCTTAAAAGAAGAATTTACTTTTAGCATTACTTTTGATTATCGATTTTAAATTACTTTTGATTAGTCGCACAATATGGAGAGTCTGAAAAGATAGTCCCAATGACATTATCACAGAAACTATCAGAGAGGGAAGTAATAAGACCATCAATGTGACAGGGCTGAATATCGGCAGATATATACAGATTAACAGAGAATGGCTCTGTGGATGTGGGGCTTTAATATTTCTTGTTAACTCAGCTCTCTCAGTTAACTGCAATTACTTGTGCAAAGCCAATCATCCCAGTACTGTTAAATGTTGCATGATCCAATGACTACTCTTGATTTACCCTATCATTTCCATTACACTGCCCCACCAACACCCCCCGCCCCCACACCCACCTCCCAAACAATCTTGGCAACTTCCTGCATTATGGGCCTTGGCATTTCATTTCCTGAATGTCAATTTTTAAATATCAGAACTGAAAGTATAAGTAAAACTAAAAATATATGAACAGCACAGGAGAGAAGTTATTGTCAATGATTTCATCTTTTGAAGGAACACAGATTGCAAGCCTCCCTTTTTAATACAAATTGCATGTCATCACTATCAAAGGCACCAACTCTTGGTAAACAACAAATAAACTACGTAACAGTAATTTCACGTTGTGATGCAGTCCCACAGCTAACTGCCTGTATAACTGCCTCTATTTGCCATCTATAACATTAATTTTGTGCTTATTACTAAACACAGTGGGGTAGAATTTCGGACAAAAACCAGATAAGATGGCTTCAGTGTTGCCATTGCCTAGAAAGAGAAATGGTGGTGTAGTGGTAATCCAGAGGCCCAGGCTTATGTCCTGGGGACATGGACCTGGATTTGGTGGGCTGGGTGGGAGCGGGCGCGAGCCGATCGCCGCCCGCAATTGGCTGTGTGCCGCCATTTTATTTGGGAGGGCCAATTAAGGCCAGCCCAGCGTAATACGCGTTCCGTAGTGCTCAGCGCTACCTGTGCGGGCAGGGGGAGGAGGGAGAGAGCATGCGCGCTAAAGAGCGCAGCAATCCCCCTGACGCACGGAGCTGCCTCGGGGAGATCAAATGGATATGAAAATAATTAAAGAATTGATTTAAAAATTCATTCAAACATGTCCCCTCGTGTGACTGTGTCACATGAGTTGGGACATGTTTGTAAAGGTGGAAAATTTTATTTATTTATTTTATAAAAGCTTCAGGAAACCTCATCCTGCCCATGGATGAGGTTTCCTGAAAAACACGGAGGCCGCTTGGGCTTTTCGCCTGCCCGGCAACCTTAAGGTTGGAAAGGCAGCGTTCTTAAGGACTTTAATTAATTTTTCAAGAGCCTTAATAGGCTCTTAACATTTTGGCAGGTGCCCAGCCGACTCCGGCGCGCACCCGCCGAACAAAATATTGCGATGACTTTGGGATGCACGCCGGATGTCGTTGCGTGTCATTTTCCACGTCGGTGTGTTGAGCTCGCCCCCGCACGCCGACCGGAAGATTCTGTCCATAGATTCAAATCCCACCACAGCAGCTGGTGGAATTTAAATTCATTGAATTTATGAATGAACGTAAATTCAATGTATTATTAAGAATCTGCAATTGAAAGCTAGTCTCAGTAATGGTGACCATTAAACTGTCATTGATTGTCGTAAAAACCCATTTGGTTCACTAATGCCCTTTAGGGAAGGAAATCTGCTGTCCTTACCTGGCCTACATGTGACTACAGATCCACACCAATGTGGTTGACTCTTAACTGCCCACTTCTAGCAAGCCATTCAGTTGTACCAAACTACTAGCATTGTAGGTCTATCTGCACTAGATGGGCTGCAGTGGTTCAAGGAGGTGGCTCACTGCCACCTTCTCAAGGGCAAGTAGCGATGAGCAACAAACGTTGGCTTTGGCGGCAATGGCCACATTCCATGATAGAATAAAAATATCACAAATTGATGTTGGGCAGGCAGATTGAGAGCAAAGAAGCAATTGTAAATTCAATGGTGTTAAAGGAGAGATAAAACTAGTGTTATCAGTATATACTTGGAAGGAGACCCCCCAAGCTTGTAAGTTATGTTATGAGAGGCAATAAGGTGAGAAATGGGAAGAAGTCAAGGGTGGCAACTTTTAGCAGAGGAGTCAGTGCAGGCACAAGAGCAGAAGTAATTCAGCGGGTGTGCTTGTTATGTTGACACAGGTGCAAATGGGATCCTGAAAGAGCAGTGCCACAGAGATGGGCAACAGAAGAGAGACAATGGATGAGGCAGTGGTACTAAAAGGTATTAAAGGTCAAGGAGGATGGCACAGTACTGCTACAGTACTCCCATCTATGCCTCAGTTTCTAAATGAATACCCTCTTAAACAGTATACTCCATTATGATGCAAACATTTTCCCCAAAATAAGTAAACGCAATGCAAGAACCTGAAACAATCTTCAGTTCCTTTATTCTGATAATTCCTCCAATTGTCCTGACTTAAACCTTTCTCCTTCATTAGAACTTTATATCTACAAACCACGGTTGTTGACTTTCCACATTGGGAATTTAACAGCCTAAAGCTTTACTGACCTTAGCAGCTGGGCTATTTGCAGTGCAACCAACAGTTAAGACAGAAAAAAAAAGGATATTTAGACCATACAGCAGAGCCAGGATGGGATGGAGTTTGGGGAAGGTGAGTGGGGAATTGGAGCTTTAAATTTACCTTATCTACTGCCAGCTATTTCTCAGCATGGGCCTCCCTCTGATGGTCAGTTAAGTTGCAGTGCCAATTATCTGCCATTGCTTGCAGTCCGACTCCCCATGTTCCTTCTCCTCCCCTTGGCCAATGGTGGCTCAGTGTGCCTGAGCAACAGAGTCAAAGAGGCAAAGGCAGCAGCAAGAGGAGACTCGCAACACTCTCCCAAATCACTGCCCTGGAAATACAGGACGAAAAGTGCCCTAGGAAGACGTAGTACTGGATGTGGCATAAATATTCAAAATGCAGGACAATCCCATAAAACATGGGACAGTTGGTCACCCTGGCTATTTGTTCAACACTTGCCCTCTTACAGTCCTTCTGCAATTGAAGATTTACTATGTGGGAAAGCACAGGGCAGTCACAGGGCTACCACTGTGTGCCGGATCTGAACACCAGCCACTAGACTTTGTTGACACCTATGCTAACCTATGAATCCAATAGCAGTAGATGCGCATTTTTAATCCCACCAGTTATCACCCTAAAGGAAAGGTGATCGAGCTCATCGTGCATAATGGCATTAGTGATGCATTTACATAGGACAGTTTCATTTTCAAGAGAGGTACTTAAATGAACACTTTCCACATTGAAGCCAAGTAAAATAATTGGTGTAAAATTACCCAGGGTACATACCTTTCTACCCCGAGATCCGGGCAATCCAGGAGTACCTTTGTCACCTCGATAATCCTGTAACAACGGCATTTACCTCAGTACCTTTAAATACATGTAAACATCATACACAAAGCAAGCAGAAAGAAGAAGTTACTCCCCGAAAAACTTCCTGAAGTTGTGGAAGAACTTCACCTTTGGTCCAGGGAAACCGGGCATTGTAGATCTGCAGGGACATTCTGTAGAGGTGCCATCAATTCCTTGTCTTTCACACTACATTGGTTGTTCAGTATGAATCAAAAGATGGAACAAAACACAAGTTAGTCACTTTTATTTTGCAAAAATTTGAGAACAATTGGACAAGCCCTTTTTGAAAGAAAACTAAGACATTTTATGGCAACCGTGTGGTACGACATGACAACCTTAACATCAGAGCCAGGCTATTCAAGAGAGAGGTCAGGAAACATTTCTTCACTCAAAGAGTGGTACAAATGTGGAACTCTCTTTCACAAAAAGATGCTAGATCAATTAGTAATTTTAAATCTGAGATTGCTAGATTTTTGCTAGCCAAGGTATTAAGGGTGGATGAATGGAGTTAGGATGTATATCAATTATGATCCCAGTAAGTGGCAGTGGACAGAAGTTACTGTCAACCATTTCATTTTTTGGCTCAAGGGGCTGAATGGCCGACCCCTCGGTTCCTAGCACCAATGCAGTGTTACAATGGAGGGGCCCCAAGTTTGAGCATGTCTGTCATGCTAATGTTCTGATCTCATTTGCAGAGGATGGAGGAAGGCAAACAAATGCCGGGGAACTAAAACAAAGATAGCAGAGTTTCATTAGACCTATCTCCTATTCCATGTACCTTCTGACAGCTGAGCTGGCAGTGGCTTGAGAATAAGCTCCTCACCTGCCCTCTTGAATGATGGGACACCCAGTAGGGAACTCGCAGTAAAAGAATGTAAAAGTGGGAAAGATGATATATAAACTCAAATGATTCTGAAATAGGAAGTGAAATGAATTGGAAGTGGCCATTTTTCATAATTGACGACAAAGCAATAAGTATGAATCTAGTGAATTTTGCACTTACAACACCGGGCAATTCACAGCAGGTCACCTCAGTCGCCTTACTTGGGTTGCTATATACTTTGAACTTTTGTACATCCACCTATAGGATATAAAAGAAGTATGGCAGGTGAATTTAAACCCATTCACTTTTATACATACATACATTTATAATCAGGCTCACAAGTACCAAATTGCAATATTGAATTATTCAGTTTTTGCACTTCAACAGTTACGCAGCCAACCAGCTACGTGTCTGTACGGTCATAGGTTAAATTTAGCCATTTGATTCAAATTGGCAATATTGACCCGGGTTTTGCAGTCAATGGCAAAACAAGTGCACTCGTTGCTAAATTCGAAGAAAGCTGCCCATAAAACTCTAGCAACCACTGTGGCAGGAATTCCCCCTTTCCCAATGGCAGTTTCAATCTGGCACCAGCTCAAGGGGATGTCTTGACGTTCAACAGTAGTGATGTCAATGAGGCTCATTTTGACACATTCACAAACAACAGACAATGGTGTCAAAAGTACTTCACAAACTTCACTTCTAATTGAAATTTTCAGATGTGAAATAAATAACTATGATTAGATTAAGATAGAAGATACAACAAAGATAAACTTTTAAAAACATAAAATATTTTGAAAATTCGGATTTTATTATCATAATGGAGAAATGGGGCATTTCACAAAGATAAAATTAGTCGTTCAGGGCAAGTGAGGGCGTTTAGGAGTAATTATGAGGTTGGTACGTCATTAAAAAATCCTGTTACACTTCATTCGATAATTTGTAACTTTTTCTGGGGTTTTTACAGAGACTAACAGGGCGCGAGCACAAGTTTTTGTCAATTCAATTGATTTCCTTTGATTGCAGTCTGGAGGGGACCTCAAGATCACGCCACCCCCCCCCACCCAACCCCCACCTCCCCACCCACCCCCGCCCACCCCCACCCACCCCCACCACCAAAGGAGCTCAGAATCACTGACAGCAACTTCTGGATTTCCGCATTATTTTGAGCATATGCAGATTCCCAAAGTTGCAGTCAGGTTCGGGGTAGCAATATTGGGAAAACTGACAGTTTCAGCATCATTCTCACTGCAAAATCCAGGTCATTATTCAATATCCTTTGAAGCTAATGATAAAACAAAGAACATGAGGCAACGGTACCTCTCATGAGAATCCAAGCCAATATATCTGGGGTACTCATTTTTATGAATATCTACATATTTTGCAACTCTATCTGGTGTTTGAAACAGGGAACTTCATATTACCCTTCCTCCTGCTATATTTCTATAAATTACTGACAGCACTAATATTACTAATCTATATAAATACCTCCACCACCTCTGAGTTGCACCTCATTACCTTATGATTGGCCACGAAGTTGGGTGACTGCTATTTACTACAAATGCCCCTCAGTCAAAGAATGTAGCAAAATACAATCAATTAGATCAAAAAGAATCTATGTGTTATCAAATTATATATTTTAGATTTGCAATGACAGAACACTGAAAAAATATTAACGATAGTCACATTTTCCAATATTATGGCCCCATCAAACTTCATCAAAAACCCAATATTAAATGTAGTTTCTTTGTGCATAGTTGTGTGGGCTAAAGAGGTAATGAGATGAAATGGTAAGTCATGGAATGAAAACTGCTTACTGGAAGGGTAGCATCATTCCTTGCTCCTGTAGCCAAAATAGTAACTCCATCAGTGCCAATGAATCCATACTGTCGAATGGGAGATGTGCCAACCTGCTGACAATCAACAAACAAAGTCAGCTGGGTTCTCGTGGCACTAAGGGAGAGCTTGTGCCAGGCCCGGTTAAACAGCTGTCCCACATTCTCAAAAGTGGTGACCTCTTCTCCCACAGCTGCCACGTTGTAAAGTTCAACAGCGTTGGTCTCACCATACAGTCGGAGTCGGAGCTGCTCGTCGCCATATCTGTCAGTTACCTCCCACAGATTCCATACCATATCAGGGGTATCTTCTCTCATTCTAAAGGTTGTGACAACTGAGAATTCTTTGGGGAACCCATATGGATGAACAAACCTGCAAAACGCACAAAAATGTGAATACATTTTTCCCCACATGCAATTGTAAGGGGTATATTTTAAAAGCGAAGTGATGAGGATGCTCCTACTTTTCAATAAAGGAATAAATGTTTTCTTTTACACTCTGGTTACCCACCAGTATTGTCCACAATGGTGTGCTAATGTATTGCACCACAGTGAGATAGATCATGAGTTCAGTCAACAAAATAGGTGGGGGCAGGGTGGGGGGGGGTGGGGGTGGGGGGCGCGGGGGGGGTGGAATTTTAACCTCCAACAATGTATGGGTTTGGGTCAGCTGGGACTTAAAAATGTTTAAAATCTGAATTCCAACCCCAATCCTCCTTTAACTGGCCCACTTCTTTTTTTAAAAGGAGGTGGGATGGTCGGCAGGGAGGGGTAACCAACCCACTCCCAGAAGGCAGATTGTCCATTTAAATATTACAGCCTCATATTTAAACACCATTTTAAATTTAACCCACATCAGGCAAGTTTTCTGGGGCCTTGAGAAACCTGGCAACTAAGGGAGGTGAGAACTGCTGGGTCTAGATGGTAAATGACTTTCCACTTAGCTGCTGGATCCAGCTAATGTGCTTCATCCATCCCCATTGTGTTCCTTTCGATCTTCTCCATGACCTTTCTGATCTGGCCTAGAATCTTCCCTGACCCTGGCCTTCGATCCAACCCCTGCTCTGGCCTCAGATCTTGCCCCTACTGTCCAATCTGCCTTCTGGCCTCTGATCTCTCCCCACTCTGGCCTCAGATATTCTTCGATCCCTCAACTCTCCTTTCCAATCTCTCTCTCTCTTCTCTCTTTCTCTCTCTCTCTCACCCCCCACTCACCGCGCCACCCCCCCCCCCACCCCCCACGCCTCTTCACTCCCTAACTGTGGCATGGTGTGGAAGGCTTACCTGCCCAATGGCCAGTCAGCCTCTCCATCTAGCTAGCTACAGCTGAGACTCAGAGACAAAAATTGGTCCTACAATTAAATTCAACAGGACCCAAGGGAAACAGTTCTTCTGGGTTTCCCAATAATAAAACTGTCCCCCGCCCCACTCTCAGTCTCCATCCCTTCTCCAAGATCAGGGCCAATGAATTTGAGAATTTGGCTGGATGATCAGCAATAAACAAAACAAAGATTACTTTCTCGCCCAGATAGAAAAGGCTAAAATGAAATGACAGGTCACCAGAAGATTTATTTTGCTCAATCTCGTGAAGTAAATGCAAGAGGGGAAACAAAAGAAGTTCCTTTGAATAACATTCATAAAATGTATACACTAAAACAAAATATGTCAGCAAAAAAGTTACTTGTGTTCTACCTTTTTGAATACCAAACCATATTAACACTGGACGGGTGTTACAGGAGGACAAAAGTAATTCATGACACTTGCAGAAAAAGGTGCAGTGCAAAAGAATATTTATATGACGGCCTTCGAAAATCCCACCCTTATCTACAGAATGGACTGCAGCTGCAAAGCAGGAGGGTTCATGTCAGGCTGGTATCCACACTGATGCAGGTCTCCTCTCATTCTGCGGGGAAGAGAAACTCAACATATGCCTAGATCTTGCTGATGGTTCAATACTTCCTGGCACATGAACTGAATCTGAACAGCAGCAGCAATTTTCTCACCTTTTTTGCTCAAAGTCAAGTGCTCGGGTGTTGAAATCAGGACCTTTCTGCTTTTAAATGTTGATCACTGGTGACCTTTACCTTGGCAGTAATAATGTTATGCTCTGTGAATGACCTATATTTTGACAGCGCTTCTTGCGATGAATGACAATTAATGCAAAATGAAAGGTTCTGCTTAAAATTTGTATCAAACTTATTACAGTTCCTACACTGACATGTTTGACGTGAAGCACTGTTACAATATCTTCTGGTAATGAAATGCTGCAGATGAACTTTCTAAAATAGTTTATAGCAAGCGGGGAAAATTCACCATGTAAATTGCTTTCAATGTGTAAAGTAGTAGGTACTTTGTGTTAGGAATGAGATAATGGATGAGTATACCGTGCATTAGCCTTGTTTAGAGCATGGTCCTTTTATTTAACTATTTTGAGGATAAGCATATACATTTTAGCAACAAGTGATCATAGAATATATACCATATTAACTTTTATAGTTGAGCGCCTACACTTCAAAGAACTTCATTGGCCGTAAAGTGCTTTGGGGTGTCCATTGGTCTTGAATGGACCTATATAAATGCAAGGCTTTCTTTCTTTGATATTACATACCTTGTTTCCCTCCTAATCTGTACACTTGGCTCTAGGCGATAAGCTGTTAGGTCAGTTTGGGATCCTTCCACTTCATATACGCCTGTGCTCGACACCCCTAGTGCATCCAACATGTCAGTAACTAGAATAGAGGGGAAATGTAACTAGTACCAAATCAATAGTTGTTTATCCAATCTACATAGTAATACTCCTACCTGAGCATGAATTATGCACACTCATAACTCAGCATTACAACATTGGGCAGAATACAGCTTGGAGCTGAGTACAGATGGAAAATGACACAACCCTTTCAGATAATTGCACTGGCGCCTCTTCATTTTGCACATGTTTAGCTGGAAGAACCAAAAATGTTTCATAATCGCTTTTTCTTTTTAAAATGATAGTCTAAAGTGCACTACAATAATGACCTTTGCAGGTCACACAGAGACAAACCTTTAAAACTAGAGCTGCAAAGCCTGTTGTAGCATCAGCCGATCAAAAAAAAAAAGGCAAATTAAATGTTCTGCAGAACAGCATGGAAAAAGCTGCACAACACAACAGGTTGCTGTGCAACAAATAACCCGTGAATAGTCAAACCGTGTATGAACATTCAGAAGCAAATACTTAAGCCAGTAGGAGCCAGCCATCTTGTGCTTTACAGCAACATGACACAATGTAGGGGGTTATAATGTACAACATGAAGAATTCATGAGCCAAGCCTCAGTAGCCCTAAGACAAAGCCATCACTATAACTGAATTGCTATGAGTGTCAGGTATACTTTACAGCCCAACGTACGTCATTAATCAACAAAGTACAAGATCACGTTGGTCTTTTTGTAGCCAGCATTTTCTAGCACTGAACAATGAGGAATAAGCACTGGACAGGATTTCAGGAGTTTGTTAGTGAAGCTATGTGTGATATGAATGTTGATGATGTAATGAGCTGACAGTTAATGATGGAATATGAATGAAGGATAATACAGTGCACCGCTCTTAAAAGTGCAAGTTAACCAATATTTTTATTGGTTAAAAATAATTTACTCACATAGTCCTTTGCCAAGTGTTCTGATCATATGCTGTTCTGTTATGAAGAAATCCAATTTGGAACTTTGTACCTGGAGAGCTCCATTCGTGCAGTGCATTTGGGTAAGTTGATATCACTGTTAACTGACTGTACATGTAATAGTTTCCACAGAACTTTATCTCACAAGAAAGTAATTTTATAAAATTAGAAAATTATATTTAAAAATAAGCCTGCGATTTTAAAGTTGCAGATAGTTAAGATTTTATGCTCTTGGGCCTCTCTACTTTCTCAATTTCCTTTTGCATGGTTCAGTCTTTTTTGGAATGTATTTAATTTTAGATAAAGTAATAAAGTAGTTATTTGCCATTTCTTAATTCACCATCCATTTAAAAATGTTTTTAGCCTTTTTATAAAATGCATACATTTGTGTCACAATAATGAGTTCAGAGGCACATTTGACTCTTGTAGTGTTTTGAAAATGCAACAATGAGACCCTTTGTACCATTCCAAGGGCTGGGTTTTATGGGGGTGTACTGCTCGTGCTCCCCCTCACCTCTCCCCAGAAGCCAGTACCAAGCTTTTAAAAAGCCTGCACACAGTAATAACATGCTGAGGACTATTGTATATGTGCCTGCATGCACTGTAATGTAAAGGTGCTCAGCAGACCAAGAGTTAATGTGGGACTGGAGAAAAGCATCGCCCATGGTATGATGTATAGAGTCACATGGTAATAGACTGAGCAAGCAAACTAGAACGAACACCCTGCAACCAGCCTGCATGATGGCAACAGCACCATGCATGGCAGTAACCTGGGATCTGTAAATAGTTAAAGGTTAATGATAAATAGTTCATGTTTAAATATACAAGTCTTAAGATCTCATCATTGAGACACCACCACACACCATAATACAACATGGTTGGCAGTGGTGGGAGCTTCTACAAACTATCACATCAGAGATAGTACCCTAATCTGACAGGGTGATCCACAGTGATATGGAAGATGGCAGCAAAATGCATGGACCCAGAACAGTATCCCAAGGTATGAGAAAGTAAAAACTGAAGCAAAACTAGAGAGACATGCACCTAAGAATAAAACTTGAAGAAAAGTTGAAGAAGCTTCACCACGGGCTTGGAAGTGAGGAATCCACCAGAGTGACTGAAGTCCATTACAGAAAATTGCATGAACCTGAGTGGCACAGTTCATGAGATGGTGAGCAAAAATACAAAAAAATTGGCTGTGCTTACATTTTAGAATAGGTGGCGGTCCCAGGGCTCAGCATCCAGAGAGCAGCTGAAAGAGAGCTGTGAGTAAAAAATATAGGTTTTTTTAAAAACCTGTAAAAAAAAGAACAGGCAGAGTAAAGGGAGTAACCTGCAGAGAACAGTAAAAGAAAGGAAAAGCTTACAGAGAATTGCTGTTGTTCTGAAGACTTCAAAAAAGAACAACACTGAGAGTAAGGGCTCCTCAGGCTTCTTGTTAATGAAAAAGTGCTGCAGAGTTGACAGTTCGTGGATTTAAACAAAAAAAGCAGACAGCCCCTGAAGTTCAAAATGAAAAAAAAGCCTACAGAGTTTGGAAAAGGGATCCACTTTCTCTTGTTTCCCCAGTTTTTAAAAGCTATCAAGTTTTTTTTTTAAAAAAGGCCCATGATCACTAGCAAGCCCACCAGAATCAGAAAAGTGCAGGATGTTCACTTGCAGAGTTTAAAAAGGAAAAGTTTTCAAAGTTTTTTTTAAAAGAGGTGGCTGACCACCAGGGAGCCTGCCAAAAGCAGAAAAGCATGGGAAACTCGCAACAAAGAAAGTTGACAGCTACTGGCAGCCCGAGTATCAAAAAATAACGGTTACTCTACTCAGTCTGAAAAGAGGAAATGCAATTCGACATTGTAACTACAAGAAAAGAAGCAGCCACATACAGAAAATTGGAAGAGACCCCAGAGAGCGGGCAACTTTGCTGAGGGCAATAAGAGACCCCAGAGAGGGCAACAAAAGACCCCAGAGCATTAGGTAACCCAAAAGAAGCAAAACATACAAAAAGTAAATGAAGCTGTTCTACAAGAAAATGTTTGCATTAGAGCTGAACTGGAAGATTTCATGCACAAGATTCAAGCTGAGTATATACCTTTGAAAATGCATGATCATTGAAGTCTTCAATGAACCAAGTTGTTCGCGATCTGAACAAACAAATTTCAGAGAGAGCACAAAGGTACCAGGAGGAGATAACGATCCTCAATTCCACAGTTAGCAAATCAAAGCAGGAGTTGGGAAAACTCAACCAGATGTCCAGCCAGGCAAAGTAGCAGGCAGAAAAGGCATTCAAAGAAGCTGCAACCCTGAAAGACTTCTTGTAGCCATGGAATAATATGAAGAGCTAAAATGGACGTTGAATATTACTTCAGAAAAAGCTGTGTTGGAATTATCAGTAGTAACAAAACAATGCACTGAAGCCCAGAGTGAGTTGGCAAGAGGTCAACAAGTAAGTAAACAGTTGAAAGAACATTGATTATCCTTCAAGATAAAATGCAAAAGGAATGCATAACCATTCAGTAACATGAAGAAATGAAGACCATCTTAAACAGCAGCATGGAAGCACGGCAGAAGCAACTTGGAGACTATGCTGAATAACAGGAAAACTCAGGATGAAGCAAGAGAGCTTCGCTGACAGACCATCACATGCCCCAAGAGTTGCTTCGGACAAAGTTTATTCCTCTGGAAAATTATGAAAAGAAGCAAATGAATGTAATGTCACTCTGAACAAACTGAAGAACCAGTTGGCAGAGAAGACTCAGCAATGTTCCTTATTCCAAGAGGAAGCTGAAAGCTACATGTAAAAGATGGAACTGCTGAAGAACCAGCTGATTAGCGACGAGGTGGCATTGAAGGAAAAGCCTTAGAACCTTCCAAACTGTGAGTAATTATTTGAAGCCATGAGTTGCACAATTACAGAACTAAAACAGGTTAAGATTTCACCAGAGACAGACCTGGCTAACAGTGAAACCAAACTGATGGACAAGGACAAAGTTCTGTTGCAGACAGAGAAAGACAGAAATAAGATCAGGAAAAGTAAATTCAACACTGAAGTGCAAGGAGCGAGAAAAAGAAAGAGCACTGGGTGTCTCAGACGTACTGAGAGCTATTGAACTGAATGAAAAGATTCATAAGCTTGCAGAACTGTTTGATAATAAAAGAGAAAACAAGTGTTTGCCTGAGATTGTGAAACAAGTAAAAATGAAGGTTCCACTTGTGAAGCTTCAACGTTCAGCGAGGAAGTGGCGGACACCACGGGTAAAGAGAATTTGAGTCCGCTCTAGGGCCAGGATTTTTCCTATGGCGGGCTGGCTGGGCCGAAGGGGGTGGGAGCGAGCGCGGAGCCGATCACCGCCCGCAATCAGCTGCACGCTGCCATTTTACACGGGCGGGCCAATTAAGGGCTGCCTAGCATAATGTGCGGCCAGTAGCGCTCAGCGCTACCTGTGCGGGCGGGAGGAGGAGGGAGAGTTGGGGCCTGCGCTCCTTCGTGCACATCAGGGAGATTGAATGTATAATAAAATCATGACAGAATCGAATTAAAAATTTATTCAAACATGTCCTCTCATGTGACTGTGTCATAAGAGTTGGGACATGTTTGTAAAGGTGGGAAAATGTATTTACTTATTTTATAAAAGCTTCAGGAAACCTCATCCCGCCCGTAGATGAGGGTTCCTGAAAAACACGAAGGCCGCTTGGGCTTTTCGCCTGCCCATCAACCTTAAGGTTGGAATGCAGCATTCTCAAGGACTTTAATTAATTTCTTAACGGCCTTAATAGGCCCTTAACATTTTAGCGGGCGCACAGCCAACTCCGGCGTGTGCCTGCCGAACGAAACATCGGGATGGCACACGAGGACGCCCAATGTCATCGCGCGTTATTTTACGTGTCGGCGTGTTGGGCCCACCCCTGCATTCTGCCCCAGAAATAAACAGAGTGCACATTCCCTTCGGAAGGAATGGGACAAACGCACAGTGTCCAAAAAAAGGCAGACGAGTTATTAATAAAGAGAAACGCAACTCGAAGGGGCATGAAAAGTGAATCAAATGGCAGTAACCAAGTACCAGAAACACAGAGTACTACTACCATTCCTCCAAATGTGACAGGCTGAGATGTGTAAGAACTGTCAAGCCTCAAGACCATCTGATTTCATGAAGTCAGAGACTTGAGGTGGGGGAGGAGGGATAGCAAGTAAAGATTGTATTGTAATACGCCATTGGAAGGGAGGAAAGTTTTCTTTGGAGAAGAAAGGGGGATGTTGTATGTGCCTTCATGCCACTGTGGTGTAATGGTGCTCGGCAGAGCAACAGTTGATGTGGGACTGGAGAATAGCACCATCCACAGTATGATGTATAGAGCCACATGGTAATAGACTAACAAAACAGTCTAGAAATAACACCCTGGAACCAGCCTGCATGGAGGTAACAGCACCATGCATGACAATAACCTGGGATCTGTAAATAGTTAAAGGTTAACAATAAATGTTTCATGTTTAAACATGCAACTCTGCAAGGCCTTGAGCCACAACAGCCGAAAGCATATCACAACATGGGTGACATAAACAGACTAAGGGTTGGACTTCTGCCCCTCAGTTGCCATCAGCCAACAACTCTAGCAGTCCCAGCAGCACCAGAACTCAGTAGTAGGTGCTGCCGGACTGCCAGCATCTCCAAGAAGAACAGAAATGGCAACTGGAGTGATGGCAGTTCTGGGCTTTTAGGGCAGAAAGGGCTTGAGCACCCTGGAGGGGTGGTGGGGGGTTGGGTTTGGAGGCCAGGTGGAGAGGAGCAACAGGAGGGGGTGACCCCCTGTGCGCACAGGGCAGGCCCCGATTGATGTGCCTCCCTTCCTTCCCACCTTTTCAAAAAAAAGGTTTTGAAAACAGCCTATGTACTCTGGCCAGCCTGCCACTGCCCAGCGTTTTATGGTAATGGGGGTGGACTGAGTCCCTTAATTGCCAATTAATTGAGCAGTTAAGGCCTTCACTAGGTCTGAGGGTGGGCAGCCTAGTGGGTGCTTACCCTCCCGACGTATTATGGGGAACAGGTTGGGGGTGGGTGGGAAGGAGGTGGGCTGGCCACTAGACATATTTTACATGCTGGCCCCCGCCCAGCCCCAACTTTCTTTGTCGTAGCGATTCTGCAATGTTTACAAAGTCTGATGTCAAAGGGTCCCCTGTTAGATTGTATGGAAAATGAATCTCACTCATAGTAGTTCAACTAAAAGTCACAAACACACCACACAGCAATGAAAGTTGCAGCACCCAAAAATAGTCCTATGTAAAGTGGATAATAAATTAACATTGTTTTATTTAAAATAAAAGAGTTCCACTTGTATAATAACCACAGGGGTGGGGGGGTGGGGGGGGGGGCTGCAAACTGGTTGGAGGGAGGAGACAGGATGAGGTTGAATGACATAATATATACATTGTCAACTGCTGATGAATATCTACGAGAATATCACTACCACAGGCTGGCAATGTAATCATGAAGAAGCTACAGTAACTCCCCGATGAATGAGCAATATTTAAATAAAGGTCTTTTCTTATTACATTCCTAAGGAGAGGTTTCAATTGCCGCAAAAGACCTATCAGAAGTTTGTAAGGTTGTAGAGAGAGCTTTCATCAACAACTTGCAATATTTACCAACCTCTTGCAACTTCTATGTCTGAAAATTGCAGTAATTTGTGAAAAATTGCACTCATACAACATCTTTAAGATAGATAAGCATCCCAATGAGCTCACAGTGGAATAAAGGAACAGGTGTCGAGTCTTTGCAGGAGACTTAGCAGAAGTGACCAACAGCTTGCTCATAAAGCTCTGATTTGGAAAAGCTTTTAAAGTGATGAAGGAGGCAGAGAGGCGGAGTGGATTAATGAGGGAGTCGAAGGAATAGGGCTGAGGATGCTGAAGGTTCTGCCACAAAAGGTGCAGTGGGGAGGAAGAGAGGGACACACAGCTGGTCCGAGTCAGAGAATCGAAGGATGCAGCAGGTTACATGGATGAGGTGGAGTAAGGGCATGAGGGGATTTTATTAATGAGGGCAGTAAGGTCAATTTTAAATTTGATCCATTGTGGAATGGGAAACACACATAAATCAGCAAAGAAGTGGGTGATGGGGAAGTGGAGCTTAGCACAGTTTGGATATGGGGTGCAGAGTTTTGGGTAACTTGGAGATTTTGGAAACTGGATGTCAGCTGACTGATACATAAGTAGAGCCTGGAGGCGATTAAGGTGTAGATAAAGGTTTCAATGACAGTGGGACTATGGTAGGGGGGTTGAGGTGATCAGTTTGTGAGGTGGAGGTATGCAGTTTTGGTGATAGGTAGAATATAATGCTTGAAGCTCAGATCAGAATCAAGCAGAAACCCAAGGTGAGTCCAGTTTGAAGAGAAAGGGGTCATGGACAGATCCCTGGGAGACTCCTTGCAGGAGTTAGAGATGCACTGGAACACAAAGGAATGGAACAAAGCTAGGAAAGTCCGACTGAGGTGAACTACTGAAAAGAGGTGATGAAGCAAGATGGAATGATCATCCATGACAAATAGCACAGAGAGGGCATTTGGATTACGTGCCTTGGTCACAGAGAATATCTTTGTTGACATTGATTCGAGCTATCCCAGTTCTGCGGCAGGGCAAAAACCAAATGGAGGGAATTTAAACAGGGAGTTTTTTGTACAGATGAGCACATATCACAGATGGTGATCCATTCAATGACCTTGTTCAAAAACAGCTGGGCAGAAATTGTTGCAAATTAATAAAAACTGTTAAAGGTTTTATTATAAGCTGCGAAAAATGAACTTTAATTAATTTGTCTAGTTTACCATGCTTAATTTTGGATGCCAAGTAAATCCACATTGCCAGAATTGATCTAAATATGTTCTGTTGTATATCAGGTTAGAACTAAAATTTAATTTACTCTTCCAATGATTACATGTGGTGGCACACTGGCCATGGTTTTCTGCTTCTGTGATTGCTAGCCCATGATTCTAGCCCTCTATTCATTTTAATACATAGGAAATTCAAAGGCCGGCAAACACAAGAACTAACATCCTCGCCATTAAATATGGATGAGCAAAAAGACCCAGGTTCTCATTCCTCTTTGAAGTGTGGAAAGGCAGTGTGCTGGAGTATACATATGTAATGCTGCTTTTGTGGTAGGGCCTGGATCTACGCCTGAACTCTCATGTGGTGGGCTTTGACTTCTGTTGGAAAGAGAAAGAGAGAGCACAACAGAGGGGTTAAAAGTTGGAAGACTGGGCTGGCACACGCCACACAGTGGTTGGGGTTTTGTTAGGGCGGTGGTGGCCCCGACAACTGTGGGCAACCCCACCTCAGCCTTTGGGGGTAGACCCGCCTTATTTTCTGCCAATTTGGCAGCAAATGGGCTGCTTTTGGGCTCCCGTCCCTTTATGGGATGAAATCCCATCTCCAAGGGCTGTTGGCCAATCGGAGGGCCCGCGGCTCTTCATCTCCAGTAGCACCACCGAGAGCAGTGGTCACAGCTGGGACTGCACCCAGCTGAGAGATCCATCAATAGACGCCAGCCTCGCAGCAAGTTAAATATGGCTGGGGGTCACTGGGGCCAGACAGCAGGACATGGCAAGGACTTAAGTGGCACAACTGAACAACCAACAGCTCTCTGAGGTAGAGAATGCCAAAGACCCAGAACCCTTTGAGAGAAGAAATTTCCCCTCAGCTCAGTCCAAAATGGCCAAGCCCTTATTCTGAGACTGTGTTCCCTAGTTCTAACACAAAATTAGGTAACTAGATCATATCAGTTTTAATTGCACGCACATGCACCATCACAGATTAGCCAGCACACGTACCTTCTCCCTCTGATACATCATGGGTGGGAAGCGACTCCATCTCCACATCTGGTGTTTCTCTGTGGCGTGTGTATGGCATTCTTGTGCGGTTAGTGACTTCTCTGGCAGGAATGTAAACGCCTGTGGGGCTAATGTAAGGATAATCTCTATCCTTGACCACTTGTACTGTTGGCATGCTGGACCCTGTTTCCTCTAGATCAGAATCTCCAGAGGATGTACGGTATAGGTCACCATAGTCAGTTGTTTTCATTTCAGGATAAAATCCTGATGGGGATTCAATAATATCCCGAATGTCTGTTGTGATTACATTGCTATCACCAGACATTTCATTCTCAAAAGAAGCGCTTCCTGATCCTGTGCTTTCTGATGGCTCTCTGTGCAAATCTTCAGCTGAGGACCCTTCAAAGGCATATATGTCATCATCTCCTAAAGGAAACAATATTTATCTTCAGTAACAACCTTACATAGTGTTGACTTTTGGATTTACAGAAGTACTTTCTGCATTTTGAGCAGCTAACAGTAGGATACAGCCAGAGGCAATAGTATGGAGAACCAATGTCTTGGGACCTTGACCCTGACAGTTGCCTTCAGCACCAAAAAAACCCCAGAGAGTACAAATTGACATGCCTAGACCTCTCCAATGGTTTATTGTTCACTCCAATAACCCTGGTTCATGACGACGCTCGAGTGTGCTTAAAGTTTTATATGTAAGTGATACAGTTCCAGATGTTATTGTTTGGGAGACAGGTCCATGGGTAGTAGGGTTTGTGAAGCTCTGCAGCTCATATTCAGTACAATCTTTTTTATCACTGCAAAATGATGAGATGAAGCTGCAGCATATCTTGTATTTCCAGCATAATCATATAGCGACCTGGCTGTCAGTCCTGTTGCAGTCATGGTGAAGTGGAAGGCTAAGAGCTGGACCCCATCTTTCTAGCTTTGTAGAGGATATACTCTAGCAGAGTAGGCAGATCTGATCCAGTCCAGTGATCTTAATGGGCTTTGTGACTTTAGAGTTCAGGAGCAAGAGAATTAAGCCCTCACTCTGATACGTGCTAATAGGACTGCAGTATTCCATTAGTGATCAGGTACAGGCAAT
This sequence comes from Cetorhinus maximus, assembly GCF_964194155.1. Lineage (NCBI taxonomy): Eukaryota > Metazoa > Chordata > Chondrichthyes > Lamniformes > Cetorhinidae > Cetorhinus > Cetorhinus maximus. The sequence continues at coordinate 13,319,532 of NC_135882.1, forward strand.
TGTGACAGGGAGGTTTGAACTATTTGTAGAATTCAAACCACCTGACTGCTTTTTGTAGTGATCTGCATTTAACTACACTATATTAACTCAATACATAATTTATAATATTAACGATCAATGAAAATGTACCCCTCATAATTCAGAGATCAGAAGATTCAAAATCCACAATTGCCTGAAACATCTGCAAAGATATTGGCCATTACTAAAATCCCCCTTCCACTAATGATATATTTACGCATAAGGATTTGGCCATTTTATAATGTAAACCAAAGAGAAAATGTACATGCTTCCAGCAATGCACTTTAGTGTAAAAAAACATAAAATATTATATTTTTCACAATACCCACTTCAGGGACACTTAAATCGCTTTTCAGTCCCTTAATCTTGATTGCCTATCTAGCATAAAATTATATTCTCTGAACAAACAGAATGGATGGCTTCACTAAAAGTCACATGTATTATCAGCATGTTTGCACTGTGCACTGGTTAGTAGTCAGAAGCACAGCCTAATAAAAGCCAGCAATGCTAAACAGCCGCATAAAAGCATTTCCGAATTTTTCTACGTGGGATGTGTGCGTACAGGAATTTTTCATCATTTCACTTCATTCGAAAGAAATGAGAAAACAACATGTCAATAAGACAGTACACAGAAAATTCCCAAAACATTTTTTATCTTTAACTGGAAGACTTCGTAGAGAATGGCTGCTGCCAGGCAAATAGCAAACCTCTGTTCTTCCAGCTTGACTTGACAGAACAATTTCGATGCTTAAAAGACCTTGCATTCATTCTGAGAGCCAGAAACAATTTAATTATGCAATAAACTGTGGAATTTACATACTGCAAAATATTGCAGAGAGATCAGAAAAATACATCATCACAGCCAGGAAAACTTCCTCCATAACATTTCTATCTTTTAAAGTAATTATTCTCATCAGTCAAAAATAAACATTGGCATAAACACAACTTTCATTTTACACGATTTAATAAAATGACAGGGAAAATTATCTTAAAGAAAATCTGAAAAGTGCTACATTAAACTAAAACAAACAAGTAAATAAATTCAAAAGATAGATACATTTAAGGAAGCATTTTTTTTAAAAAGATAAGTTCACATTTAAGCCAATTGTTTAACATATACCAAGAATAATTTGGTGGCAAGAGAATAATTAACCCTCCACATGCATTATAAGAACAAAAATTATCAAACTTTATCAATTGTTTTGTAAAGGGATCACCAATACAGGTTTTGTGTGATGGCTAATCTTCGCTTTCTATCAAAATCTTCCATCAGTCTTCAGGCTTTGAAAAGATCCTTTGGTCATGATTTGATGATCATAGAACCACAATATTGTTTATTGTTTTACAGAGGTGAAAGGCAAAGCCAGGAAACAGAGAAACAAAACAGAAATAGAGGAACAGTATCTGCAGAACATTGGATCAAGGAACTCCAGATCAGCTGATATTAAACTGGTTGTTCAGATTCTACTCACCAGAGACGGAGCCTGAATATTCCTGACAACTAACATCAAGTGAATGTAGAAAAATTAGGAAACAAACTACTAGCCGCAGCATATGTCTCCTCACAGGCACTGAAGAAACCTGTAAATTTGGATTGAGAACATGATAAATTGATGATTGAAATGTAAATAAATGTTATATATTTAATACCTAATATTTTAGAAAACATCTTTTCCTAACCCGATATAATTAGAACATCCCTGTAAGGAAACTACCTTGAAAGCAAAGAGATATAACGGAAGGTTTCATTAAGTTTAAGCAGTGGTGGGACACACATTCTCATTTAGGCCTTGAAAAATTGGAACAAAAGCTACAAAGCTGAATTATAAAATAATTAGTAATTCCAAACACGGTTTACATTAAGTGGCTAGATGCCTAGAAAGTACAATCCTAATAAAAGTATTCCATGCTCACATAGCAACCCTTCAGTATATCCCACTCCCAATCAAAGATCTGGGAGAAAAGGATAAACACACAAGTCAGGAAGTGTTAGGAGCATATAAGTTAAGAAGGGACATCTGCTTTTGCAGCAAACTACACTATAGAGGCATGCCCTTAAGGAAAGGAAATCTGACATCCTTACGTAGTTTGTGACTCCCGTCCCACACCAATGTGGTTGACTCTTTACTGCCCTTTGAAGTGGTTCAATAAAAGAGGGAATTCCAAAGCATTAAGTCTAAGCATATGAATGAACAGCCACCAGTGGCGGTGCGAAGGGAAGGAGTTGCCCCAGTGACCAGGGTCAGGTGAGTGGAGAACTCAGGAAACAGTGATGGGCTGCAGGTGACTGTATTTTTATATGGAGCGACCAGACTTTATCATTAATACAAAAGCAAAATAATGCAGATGCTGGAAATCTGGAATAAAAATAGAAAATGCTGAAAATAATCAGCAGGTGGGGTTGCACATCTGTGGAGAGAGAAACCGAGTTAAATTTTCAGGTCAGGGATCTTTCAACTGTTCTGGTTCTCCCTCCACAGATGCTGCCTCACCTGCTGAGAGTTTCCTGGCATTTTCTGTTTGTACTTGGATTTTTTTAGCACTTCAATTTTTCCTTTATTTATCCCCTTACAGGTTACTTAGTCCAATATGGCTTTAAAGAAAGTTCTGGATGAATGTCTTTTACTTCAGCAAATAATTTGCCAAATTGAAGCTCTTAAAATATAATAGTGTGCATATAAATAAATATTTGTTGTCAGCATCCTTCTATCTATAAAGGCGCTGGACACTCAACAAACAACCCATAGTCAGATGGAGGTCTTCATATGGCGCACCTTTGTTGATTGTTAAAGAGGCCAATCCTTGATAGGCAGATTCTGCCACAAGTGCCACACATGAAGCTTCCAAGTTTCATTATGGGTTGCTGTTTTTAATATTGGCACCTGTTACCAAGCCTCTATAGCCACTGGTTATCATGATGGTGCATGCAAGCCCCATGAGGTGTCGCCATTTTTCTCTGTCATCGGCTCGTGACTCCCAGGCTGACTCACACACACGGAATAACATCATGCTGGCCCTTAGGACCAAGCTGATGGTTTATAAGGCCTGTGTTCTCAGCACCTTGCTGTATGACTGTGAAACTTGGGCAACACACAGCTTTCTGGAAAAGAAGCTCAACAATTTCCACCTTTGTTTGCTGCAGTACATTATTGATATGTCTTGGCAGGACAAAATCATGAATGCTGCAATCCTTTCAAAGGCAGAGCCAAGTTTCTTAGCACTCATTAAACAGAGGTGGCTTTGCTGGCTCAGGTATGTTCAGAGGATGGAGATACCGCATATCCAAGGACTTCCTGTATTTTTTTTTATTCATTCATGGGATGTGGGCTTCGCTGGTTGGGCCAGCATTTATTGCCCATCCCTAATTTCCCTTGAGAAGGTGGTGGTGAGCTGCCTTCTTGAACCGCTGCAGTCCATGTGGTGTAGGTACAGCCACACAGTGCTGTTAGGAAGGGAGTTCCAGGGTTTTGACCCAGTGACAGTGAAGGAACGGTGACATGTTTCCAAATTGGGATGGTGAGTGACTTGGAGGGGAACTTGTCTTTCCAGATGGTAGTGGTCTTGGTTTGGAAGGTGCTGTCAAAGATGCCTTGGTGAAGTCCTGCAATGCATCTTGTAGATAGTACACACTGCTGCCATTGTGCATTAGTGGTGGAGGGAGTGAATGTTTGTGGATGTGGTGCCAATCAAGCAGGCTGCTTTGTCCTGGACAGTGCCAAGCTTCTTGAGTGTTGTGGTGAGGTAGCTGGAGCCAGACAACTAATAGGACATCCAAAGCTTCGCTTTGAGGATGCTTGCAAGCATGACATGAAGGTCCTAAACATTGACTATTGCACCTGGGAGTCACTAGTTGATGACGGAGGATAAGTTAATATATAGTTCTGAATGTTCTCCACCATTGTCCTGAAAGCAGTGGCTCTTGTTAGTCTACCAAGAAGCCCTGCAGTCCTTATGTGTGATGCTAGTAAATTAATATCAAACAATTCAACTGTGGTGAAGCATGTATAATCATAGATCAATTCCTCACATGACATCTACATGCATGACTACCTTGATGTAGGGTTTGCACTCAATTGTAATTAAGAACTTTGATTGATTCTTTTTGATTCCCAATCCAATTGTGCTGAAGCCAATTATAACAGCCGGCTGTAATAATAATTCTGGCATCCACATGTATATTTCTAGCACAAGGTAGTTACGAATATAGTGAGATGAACTAACAGGTAAATTACAGTCAGAAATAGTATGCGGAGCCTCAGAAAAGCCCTTCGTATTCTACAAAAATAATGGCATTTTCCATAACTGACCATTGTGTCTCCATGAGATTTCAAATTTAGTACTAAATAATAAGCATCATAATGCTTATGTACCTGTGCTTGCTGAGAATGCTCAAGCATATTTCACATAGGCCTGTTACAGCCAGCAGACAGAGGAAGCTTTCATTCCAGCTGGATTCCAGAGGTCAAAGGTTATTGTGCTAACCTAGCCTCCCCCCAATAATATAAATCCTTTCATAGATCATGATCATTTAATGCTGAGTTCATGGTAGAAGGTTTGTGGGAATTAGAGAAAAAAAGTTTATTTTTGTCTACGGTAATGTGAAATTTTTATGGGACATGTAAAGCAGATTATCACATTGATTAATTTGCTGAGATCCTCTTCAAATGATAATAATTAGCATCAATTTATAAACTGAACTTCTTAGAATACCTTGGATTGATAATAAATTACATGCCATTCTGTTCACTATGAAACTCCTCTACATGAATACATAAAAGAGCAATCGTTTGGAGTTATGTTAATGTCACTGGCCGCATAAAGTGGTTGTGACATAGATTGCAGAATCAAAAACATGCAAGAACATATAAACTAGGAGCAGGAGTAAACCATACAGCCCCTCCAGCTTCCTTCACCATTCAGTTTATCATGGCTGATTCTCAACTTCAATTCCACTTCTCCGCCCAATCCCCATATCCCTCGAATCCCTTAAAGTTAAAAAATCTATCGATTTCAGCCTTGAATATACTCAACAACTGAGCATCCACTGCCCTCTGAGATACAGAATTCCAAAAATTCACAACCCTTCGAGTGAAGAAATTTCTTCTCATCTCAATCCAAAATGGTTTGTCCCCTTATTCTAAGACTGTGACCCCAGTTCTAGACTCTCCAACCAGGGGAAACAGCCTTTCAGCATCTACTCTGTCAAGCTCTCATGGAATCTTGTATATTTCAATGAGATCACCTCTCGTTCTTCTAACCTCCAGAAAGTATAAGTCCTTTCTATTCAATTTCTCCTTAAAGGACTATTCTCTCACCTCAAGAATCAATCTAGTGAACTTTTGTTGTACCCCTCTAAGGCAAGTATATCCTTCCACAGAGACCAAAACTGTGTCTCATGACATATATGGAGCTGTTAAAACTGATGTATGTCACAGAATGCTCCAGTTTATTCAGTGAATAACTAAGCCATGTAGATCAGGAAGGCCTCAGGTTCAATACCCATTCTTTGTTCAGTTAGTTGTTTTTGGCCAAGTTTGATGTCTCCTCACAGTTGGGTTAAGAAGAGAAAGAATATAAACGTTTGATTGCTATTCAACCCCTGCTGAAAGTATACATTTTGAACAACAGCAACTTGGGCAAGAACATCCAAACTGAATAGAACTGTAACAAAAAAGGAGTCAATGTCTTCAAGAGGGGAGGAGAGGGAAGAAAATGGTTGAGAAAAGAAAAGTGAAATAAAAAACCCAAAATGCATCAAAATGTTTCCCATTTTTGAAACCAAGAAGACCTGTGGAATTTCTAACATGATTTTCAATCTGAAAAGTACAAAATTCTAACATTAGTTTCATTATGGAATGTTACTCATTATCATAGCTTTGAAAATGTTATCCGATCAAACTTTTAAGTTGCATTCCTAAATTAAAATCTATTTCCAATTTATTACGTGAATGTGAGATAATAGATCAGCAAGTTTTACAGGTAATTCAAAATGTAGTAAAGTGAATCTTTGTCATCCAACAAGTTTAATCAATTATTTCTCAGACAGGATAAACATTTCACATGAAGGGGGGACTTGTCATTATCTACAAGGCTGAGAAAGGATGTTTCTGCATCATTCAGCCTGTCCGATTTGCTTAGTTTGTTCACTCCACCATGTGAAACAAACAAAGCGTTATAATGGTGTAAATAGAAGTGGCCTCTCTTTTATGTTCTGTACACCCAGTTTGTAGCAGCCGCACTTTAAACAATTATGTTTTATACACTTTTCCCTATTTGATATTGCATATTTTTCCATACATTAACACATGCATAAATATTACCTACTCAAATTAAGTTACACGGAATGTATCTTGCAAGATACTGCAAGAAAAATGAGAAAAAAAGCTCAAATGATACAAACGTCAAGGCTCCGAATGAATCTGTTTAATGTCCTCTCCATGGTGTTGGCATGCTTCCTAAAGAAATACATCAAAGCTGGATACAATGGGGAAAATGAATTTGTTTCTGATCCTCAGCATATTGGACTGCCTGGGTTTAACACACAGAGGAAAATCAGGTGGGTATGGGTGTGCACATAGGGAATCTGAACAATTCCCCTAATCCCTGCCTTCATACTTTTTGTGAATCTAAACAGCCTATTTATACGGTATAACATTTTAGTTATTTTCTTTTTACAATGAGGAACAGCGCATGGTATTTCAAATGTTTCCAAGTTGAACCCAACAGTTATAAGACATGTTCATGCTCCCTGAATAGTTAAACTATCTTTATTGGATCTTTGCTATACCTGCTAGAAATATTGCAACATTATAAAAGTATGTATGGCTAATGTCATTTCAGAAAACCTGTATGTTTTACTTTTGAAATTCAGTTGGAATTAATCAAAACTCAATTGTGAACTTTCCAAATGAAAATACTGTGGTTTATTACATGCAATTTTAACATGGGTTAAAATATCAAAGTGCTTCTATCTTAGTTAACTTAGTCGATTCTAAAGGTTTTTTTTTATATATTTGCCATATAGTTAAATTATTTAGGGCTGCAGTAAGGAGAAGTCAATTTGATCCAGAATCAGCTTTAATAGCTATTGGTTCAAATGATTACTCTCAACATTGTGATGTCCTTGGGCTCAATATGTTTACACTGATCATCTATTACAACAGAATACTAATCCCTTTTCGTGTTATTTTATAAACAGATGATCCTCCCCTTCGGGTGGGGTCAGGCTCACTGCCTGGTAACTTGTTTTTTCCAAAATATGTGCATATTATAGTCACTCTCCCGTTGACTTCCAATCATTGTTGCTCTTAGTTTAAGCTCAAGAAGGAAGTTTCCCCCATCCCACAGCTAGGATTTCACCTAAACTTAGCTGTTACAAATCGAACTGAGACCTAGAATGTTTAAATAGCCTTTACTATCATATTTGAAAACCAAACTGTGAAGCTAAGCATAACAAGACCCCACAGTGTATTATAAGAACACGTTGGGTTCCCGTAAACAAGCGGTTTAATAAGTTATTTTTGTTATTTATGAACATCAGTAATCCTCTTACCTCCGCTCTTAGGGCTGCCATTATTTTGGTTGACACGCTAACTTCACCTCCACAACACACTAGCTTCCAGGTGATTTAAAGTTCAAACGCACAGTGATTGATTTCTCAGACCTCCTTCCCCAGGATCATCCGGCATCCAGGTCTCATGCGGCAGACTTCTTCAATGCAAGTTTCATCTGTCCCTCTGTAATTTCACACACATCCATCTCGGAGGACCATCTGATTGACGTGTGAAATACTTGAGTTCTCCAACGCAAACGTTCAGCGTACATCATTCTTTAAACTTCCCTCTTAAACTGGTGATTTATGGCCTTGACGTGGCACATCTACTGTTACCATAGTCTCCCAAAAGTATTAAAGCTTTCATTTAAAAAATTGTCTTTTTGAGCAAAGCAAAAACGCATGAAGTAGCCGCGATCTTGTTCATTTGGCGTTTGTGGCATGAAACACGATCGACCATCTTACTTAAAAACCATTATGAACATTAATGCGTGGATTAAAATAAAAGTTAAAAAACCAAAACGATTGCAGAGCTCTATAATTGGAAAATTATAGAAAACAAAAAATGAAAACTAAACCCCAAACATCTCCAGCATTTGAAAGTCTCTTTCCCATGGCTTAGTTGCCTAAAATAGATACTGGGTTAGATTCCAGAAGCTAAGTTCAATAGCTCCACAGGAAGAAATATTAAAGTCAAGTTCACAAATTCCCCTAAGCCCACCTGAACTCAATGGGTGATGTTCTTACCTGTTCCAGAGAGTCTAAAAACACTACAAGAATATCCATTTTTAATAACTTCACCCTACTGCAACAAATGCAGCTAAGGCTTTCCCCAACTATGAGCAAGGATCAAGGATCATAGCAAGGATCTCTAGATCTTTTCATTGAGAACTGTCGGCGTGACATCAGTCGTCTCAATTTCTCTGCTCCTCTCACCCACTCTAACCTGTCTCTCTCTCAACTTGCCACACTCCGTTCTCTCAGGTCCAACCCTGACATTGTCATCAAACCTGCTGACAAGGGTGGTGCTGTTGTTATCTGGCGCACTGACCTCTACCTTGCAGAGGCTGAGCGTCAACTCGCAGACACTTCCTCCTACCTCCCCCTGGACCATGACCCCACCACTGAACACCAAGCCATTGTTTCCAGGACTGTTCCTGACCTCATCTCCTCTGGAGATCTTCCTTCCACAGCTTCCAACCTCATAGTCTCCCAACCTCGGACGGCCCGCTTCTACCTCCTACCCAAAATCCACAAACAGGACTATCCTGGCAGATCGATCGTGTCAGCCTGTCCCTGCCCCACGGAACTCATTTCTTCCTATCTTGACTTCATTCTCTCTCCCCTTGTCCAGTCCCTTCCCACCTACATCCATGATTCCTCTGACACCCTACATCATATCAACAATTTCCAGTTCCCTGGTCCCAACTTCCTCCTCTTCACCATGGACGTCCAATCCCTCTACACCTCCATCCCCCACCGGGATGTTCTGAGGGCTCTCCGCTTCTTCCTTGAACAGAGGCCCAAACAATCCCCATCCACCATAACTCTCCTCCGTCTGGCTGAACTTGTTCTCTCACTGAACAATTTCTCCTTAAACTCCTCTCACATCCTCCAAATAAAAGGTGTGGCTATGGGTACTCGCGTGGGCCCCAGTTATGCCTGTCTCTTTATGGGGTACGTGGAACATTCCTTGTTCCAGTCCTACTCCGGCCCTCTCCCACAACTCTTTCTCCGGTACATCGATGATTGCTTTGATGCTACTTCATGCTCTCGTCTGGACCTGGAAAAATTTATTAATTTTGCTTCCAATTTCCACCACTCCATCATTTTCACATGATCCATCTCTGACACTTCCTTTCCCTTCCTTGACCTCTCTGTCTCAATTTCTGATGATAGACTGTCCACCAATATTCATTACAAGCCTACTGACTCCCACAGCTACCTCGACTACAGCTCCTCACACCCCGCTTCCTGTAAGGACTCCAGCCCATTCTTTCAGTTCCTTCGCCTCTGTCGCATCTATTCTGATGTCACTTTCAAAAACAGTTCCTCTGACATGTCTTCCTTCTTCCTTAACCGAGATTTTCCACCCACGGCGGTTGACAGGGCCCTCAACCGTGTCCAGCCCATCCGCCCTCACACCTTCCTCTCCCTCCCAGAACCATGATGGTGCCCCCCTTGCCCTCATTTATCATCCCACCAGCCTCTGCATTCAAAGGATCATCCTCCGTCATTTCTGCCAACTCCAGCACGATTCCACCACCAAATACATCTTCCCTTCAAACCCCTGGTGGCATTTCGCAGGGATCGTTCCCTCCAGGACACCCTGGTCCACTCCTCCATCACCCCCTACGCCTCAACCCCCTCCCACGGCACCTTGCCATGCAACCGCAGAAAGTGCAACACCTGCCCCTTTACTTCCCCTCTCCTCACCATCCAAGGGCCCAAACACTCCTTTCAAGTGAAGCAGCATTTCACTTGCACTTCCCTCAATTTAGTCTACTGCATTCGCTGCTCCCAATGCGGTTTCCTCTACATTGGATAGACCAAACACAGCCTGGGTGACCGCTTTGCGGAACATCTTCGGTCTGTCCGCAAGCATGGCCCCGACCTCCCATTCGCTTGCCATTTCAACACTCCACCCTGCTCTCATGCCCACATGTCCGTCCTTGGCATGCTGCAACGTTCCAGTGAAGCTCAACACAAACTGGAGCAACAGCACCTCATCATCCGACTAGGCATTTTACACCCTTCCGGACTGAATATTGAGTTCAACAATTTTAGATCATGAACTCTTTCCTCCATCCCCACCCCCTTTTTTCCAATAATTTATATAGATTTTTCTTTTCCCACCTATTTCCATTATTTTTATATGTATTTCCATCTATTGTTTTATCTCTACCTTTTAGCCTATTTCGATCCCTTCCCCCCACCCCACTCCCACTAGGGCTATCTGTACCTTGCCCGTCCTGCTTTCTACCCTTAATGTCACCTATTAGCACATTCCTTAAATAATATCACCACCTTTGTCCTTTTGTCGATGACATCTTATGGCAATCTCCACCTATCACTGGCCCTCTATCCAGTTCTACCTGTCCCACCCCCCCTTAAATCAGCTTATATTTCACCTCTTTTCTATTTTTCCTTAGTTCTGTTGAAGAGCCATACGGACTCGAAACGTTAACTGTGTTCCTTTCCGCAGATGCTGTCAGACCTGCTGAGTTTTTTCAGGTATTTTTATTTTGGATTTCCAGCATCTGCAGTTTTTTGCTTTTATCTTATGAGCAAGGATTATTCGCTGTATAAAAAAATTAAAAACCTGGTGTGTAGAATGAGGGCATTGTAGGGCTGTGGGGGTCAATAATTAGATAGCTCTTTAAGACCCAAAGCCAGGAATCGCCTCTCCCTGTGCTGTAAGATACTTATGGCTTATTGCACATTCAACATCAATCTCATTAGCTGCATGTATTAGTTATATCTGAAGGGTCATATAGGCTCAAAACGTCAACTCTTTTCTCTCTCCACAGATGATGTCATGTCTGGAGTTTTCCCAGCATTTTCTGTTTTTGTTTCAGATTTCCATCATCCACAGTATTTTGCTTTTATCTTTGTATTAGTTATAGCCCTAGTTGTTCACAATAAATAGGACCCACATTAAGCAGATTTACTCATGCCTATCTATTTACAAGCAACAGAATACAAGTAACAATTTACATATGCAATAAGACAATCCTCCCTTACAGTTTGAAAAGTTAACGAGCTTCGCATGTTATAGTAAATTATACAACATAACATGCTCTTGGATAGTCACTCAATAACCCAGGTTTATGGTTTTAGAAAGCTAGACTTTTAAGACCTGTTGAATACCGATTTTAATAACACTAAGCAATGGTGTTAGAATGCTTATATGGCAAATCTTACATATGCAGTCAGTCTCATCAGCTAATTAGGTTAGGTTTGAAGTCTATGTTAAAAAAATTGATGTTCATTAAAACAATATAAGTGCAAGGCTTCTTTCTGCAACATATGAGGATGTAATGATTCAATGGCACTATTTGGTAGAAAAGTAGGTGAATTTTCCCTGGTGTCTTGGCCAATATTTATCCTTCAATCAACAGCACAAAATTGGATGATCTGGTCATTATCACATTGCTATTCATGGGAGCTTGCTGTGCACAACTGACTGCCATGTTTCCTAAAACAGTGATTACACTTCAAATAGTACAACATCGACTGTAAAGCATAGATATCCGGTGGTCATAAAAAGCACTACATAAATGCAAGTCTTTGGCTTTATCCAAAAGATAAAATCAAATGAGAACATAACGAAGGGGGAAAAAAAAAATCAATGTAGATAAACCAGGAGAGTGGGACAAAAAAACTTTGCAGTAAAATATTCACTCTGGTTAACTGGAAAGTGTTAAGTAATCCATTCAAATGTTGTAGATGCAGCTCTAAATGTCAAGTTTAGCTCAGTTGGTAGTATTGTTTCCTCAAGTTGTAGATTCAAAGCCCAAGACTTCAACAAATAATCTATTCTAATATAATTCACTGAAGTGTTGACCAAGTCCTGTATTATGAAAAGTGCAATCAGTCAGATGAAACACTGTCTGCCTACTCAAAAGATCCCATTAAACCACTTGTAGAGAAGCCCAAAGTTTCTCTCAGCCCACAATTTCACTACCAAAACAAGTTATCTGGTCATTGATTCATCTGCTGTTGTGGAATCTTGTGCGAGTTGGCTGCCTACATAAATGACAGCAGTTCAAAAGTAATCCATTGGCTTAAGGTATTTATCAACATCTTTATGATGCAAGACAATATTTAAATGAAAGCTCTTTATGAAGGTCTTTCAACCAATAATAAATAAATATGGTACCTGTTACCCAATGCGTATTCAATGCATATTCTATGTTAAAAATGTAGATATTTGGATTAGGCCCTTTAAATGTGTAGAAAATTGATGTTTCAGGCAGTCAGCAAGATGATATATCACAAGAATTACTTATCCTGTGGTAAACCTCATGAAATATAACCAACAGATACAGGAGTCGATTGCCTCAAAAGTCCAAAAATACATTTCATTTTTTTTTAATGAAAAGTGTCCTCAATCTGTCAGGAAGGAAGCATTATTTCAAGTTTAATATATATTTTTCTTACTATGTGAATTCAGTTTAGGGTTCAAGTAATGAATTGAAAAAGTTAACCTTAAAATGAAAAATTACATTCATCTCTGTTTCCCTGTTTAATGAATCAATACTTAAGATTACTCAGCAGTTTGGATGTACAATTTAGAACTCCAGATATCCACACTTGTCACTCAAAGACATTCATTTTTATAATACATTCTGGTGAGAGCTGTTCTTACTTTTTGTTTTATGGCTGGAGACATCAGTTAAAGTAATAATGAGGTGACTGTATTCAGATGATATTTATTGTGATATTCAACTGGGAGTTTAACAATTTTCATTTTGTGTAAACAGCTGTAGACTTCATTTAAGGTTGCAGTTTTAAAAAAAAAAATCAGTCTTTGTAAACAGTCCTTATAGGTTCTTTTACAGGTTTCATTCCAGCTCCTCATTCTGGTTTATTTCCGCCGTCTGTAACTTCGATGCCGATCCACATCTCGAGGATGATGCTCTCTGAAATTATACATCAAAACTATGTTAAACCTGTACTACTACATGAAGATTCCATTCCCTGCAACTGAAGAACAGGAGGTGTACTCACTTCTCTCGTCTTTTCCTTGAATCTCGTTCTTTATCCCAATCCGGACTTCTTTTCCGTTCATGTGGACTTTGGCTGCGGTTCTTTCTCCGGCTGTCATCATCTACAGTCTTACTACTTCCAGTAGATTGAGATTCCGTTGAAGGAGACCTTTTATCACCAGATCTTCTTCTATAACAGAAAAACACCCACCTCAGCAAAGAAAACGTTAATACAAGGCTATTCTTGTACCAAGCATCCTTTGGAAAATTTAACACTAATGCACATTACTAGCTAAAATGAAACAGTTACGTTCGATTCTTGTAAAATGAAAGCAGAATGACTGCAATGTTGCCAATAGAAGTTTGCAAAACAATGTTTATTCCCTACACCTTGCTTTCTCTGGGGGCTTTTCACTATTCACGCCTAAAAAGGTGTTTTTGCATGGCCAACAGGAATATACAAGCAATTCAGTCAACTGTTTTCACTTGGTTGAACAAAGTAGCATCTAGCCTTTATTTGTTCATTTCCCTCAATCCTTCTCTCCCTGATCCCACCCTCCAGAAATTCAGAAACTTGCTCTGCGCGGAAAACAATGAAACTGTCAAATTCCAAAATTTATTTGATAGCTTCTGCCAAGGTTCTAGTTATGCCTCAGCAGGTTTATTCAACGAGTACCACAGTTCAAGAAAATTACAGGTTCAATCCCAAATCTATTCTAAATTAACTGCTTTTAGTTAAGGTGCTACTTTTGTTATCATGCTTGTGAGATAAGAGAATGGGGGAACAAAATTTCCTTCAACATTACAGTTTTCCTAGTATAGATCACAAGCATTTTACTAAGGTACAAATAATACAAAGGGCACAGCGGGCAACTTGGAAATGCTTTTATGTAACTACTAGGCAGACTTTAAGTTAATTTTTGAAATAACATATCTAAATTAGATTTGATGCTATACTTGGTAAAACAGTAATGGGTTGCCCTTGGGACAAAACAGACTCCCATTGTCCCAATTATATGGTTGGACATGTATGAGGAATTCTCCATTTAAAATATAATCTTGTTACTTCTGTGTATGAATTTAATCATTTAGATATACTGTATTTTCAATCTTTTCTAGATGTTGATCGTGGATTATAATGGAGCAAAAGTAGATTTCTATATACTCACGAAATAATCACAAATCCACCTCATCTATCTGGATTTTTTGCCACTTTTCATGATCAAACAATTTCGACAACTGCATACCTGCGAGAAATTGTAGAGCCTTTCATAGATAACGAAGAGTTCTCATCATCGTGTTCTTCAGTGTTACCATCGTCATTCTGGCCTTTCCACTGTCTTGACAGTTCTTCCATATGTACACTAATAACATCCTTAATTATCTGTAAAGTAATTAGGTACAATAAACAGGAATTAATTTTAAACACAAAAAACTGACAAGTGTGCATACAATCAATTCAATTTTAAACCGACTTTAGACTCACTGGCTGAATTCACAACTGCTATTACAATTACAGTGGAACTTCCATTATCTACCAAAACACAGGATATTCTCTTCCTCCTGGTGGTGGATAATGGAAATTGGCGAACAACAGATAGTCCTCACACTTCAGTCTTAAAAACCTGATGTGCAAATACACTACAAATGAATTTTATTCATCAGAAAAATGGGATGATATACAACCATGAATCAGTAAGCATTTTTAAGGTTTGGCCCACTGGAAATCTGACAAATAATCCGAAGAGATGATTGGAAGATAACGGAAGTGTTAAGTTTTTGGGTCCTTTCCACTGATATTCTAGATTTTTCAGTTTTCACATAGGATGACTCAGCAAAAAAGTTCTGAGTTCTAATTCCTTTACTTTCAAGTAGGTAAGCTTTCAGTAACCTAGTCAGGATAACAAGCAGAACAAGTTCATTGCTTTTAGAGACTGGATGCCTCAGTTTTCAAAGAGAATCAGAATTTCAGAGCTGGTTTTTAGCTCGAATTAAGTAAATTACAAAAGATGTCCAAGCAGACAAGACAGGTAATAGTTACCATATTTGCAGTATAAATCTGCCATCTTGCTCTTCAACAGAAAAATACAAGGATTACAATACTAAATTCTAAGTTAACCCTTTGCTGATACCTTTATAATTCTATTCCAAGCATTTGTTTTGTGCTGTCCATTTACATCCTTAATTCCTGATGACATTCACTAAATGAGCATTGGAAAGAATGGGAGTAATGGATAAGAGGAAAGGGAAATCTAGAATGAGCAGAAAATGAATGTGAAACAATCAACATAATATTCATCATAGTTATGACACAACACTAGCTTACACACACCTCGGTGTAAGATTTCTTTGTTATGTGAACATTCTTGGCTCGGTAAGATTGGCGACGGCGTTTGTAATCTCTCATTTCAGCAAGAATTTCAAGGTGTGACTTTGGTCCTTTCTGTTCATCATCTATGTATGGGTGAGAAAGACTTCTTAAAAAAATATATACATAAGTGGCCTGCATAACCAAAGCTGAATGCAAGTATGAATCATGCAATACAAAACAACTTGGGACCCAACTACATCCAATGATCAGTAACCTGCACTAGTACCAGACTAATACTGTGTTTCCATGGTTCCCAACAAAGTAGGCAGACTACATTTTTGGATAGTCATGATGCCTAAACTTGCCCAGCTGTATGAAATTTATTATAAAGTACCTATCCCCTTAAAATGTAAAATGATTTATGATGCACGAATATATTGTTAAATTTAGACAACGACATGGTTGTCTTAGGATAATTATCAATCTCAACTAGAGACACATTGATAAACGAACATGGGCTCTAAAAGAAATATTCCATTCCCCAAGATGACCAAAAACCCCTGCTTATGATAATCAAAGGCAATATTTTTCATCACTAACCAGTATTGATTTTAAAGATAATTGAAAAAAATCAATAGGATCACAACAAGAGAAAGGGAAGTTAGTTAGGAACAGGAACTGGTCATTCAGTCCTTTGAGCCGATTCCACCACTCAGTTAGATCATGCCTGATCTGTATCTCAATTCCATCGACATGCCTTGGTTCTGTAACCCTCAAAACCATTTCCAACAAAAAAAAATCAACCAGTACTGAAATTTTCAATTTACCAGGCTTCGATAGATTTTTGGGGGAAGGGCTCCAGATTTCCACCACCCTTTATATCACCCCTGAACAGCCTAGCTCTAATTTTATGCGCCCTTGTTCTAGACTTCCCTCCCAGAGGAAATAGTTTCTCTCCATCTACCCGATCAATTGCTTTAATCATCTTAAGCACCTCAATTAGATAACCACTCAACCTTCTACATTCAAGGGAATACAAGCCTAGTCTGTGTAATCTGACCTACTAATTTAATACTTTTAGTACCGGTATCAGCGTGGTGAATGTGCTCTGCACCCTCACCAAGGCTTTCCTGAGGTACAGCATGCAGAGCTGAAATGGATTCCAACTAGACCTTTAATATCTGTAACATTACATGCATCCCATTCGATTTCAGCCCCCTTGAGATAAAGGCTAACGTTCCAATAGCCGTTTTAATTATTTTTTGTAGCTGTCCACAAGCATCTACTGATTTCTGTATTTGGGCTTTTAAATATCACTGCTCCTCCAGTTCCTAGCTTCTCTCAATTCAGAAAATAACTTGATCTATTCATCTTAGGTTCAAAATGGATGGCCTCTCAGTTCCCTACATGGAACTCCATCTACCAAAATTTTTCTCATTTATGAATGTCCCTTTCCAACTTTCTACGCTATTTACTGTGACACCCAACTTAATGTCAGCAAACTTGGATATCCCATTTGTAAAACCCACAACATTCAAGCAAACAATTACAAATAGTCTAGACCAGAACATGAATAAAACTAACCCTGTTGCAATCAGACATTTTTAATAAAAGCTTTAGAGTCAGATTTTTAAAAAGGTGCCGGCATTGTACATTACCTTATATTTGAAACCAGACTGTTGGTTCTGGTATTATTTGCTTACATTATTAGAGAAACGCACCAAGCTAGTTTGAGCTATGAAGAAGTTAAAAGAAAAATTAAACACAAACCTCGGCTGAGTTTTGCAGCAAGGTCCACATACAAATCACCATCATTTTCAAGAGATTTAGTTCTTTGCTGACTGGTTTCTTTGACAACATGTTCGTAGATAGCTAGGCGATCCGCAGGAGTTAGGTCACAGATGAAACGTTTATGATTCTCAGGAACTTCACGAGGTACTGACGAATAATCACCTATATATATATTAACAGTTTACTCAGTTACTCCTAAACTTTACATAATTTTCAAAATAGTGCAAGTCCAACTTCCACATGGAAAATGGGCTATTGTATGCGTTGTCAAAAAAAAAGCATTCATTTTTATATTTTACAGATTCTGCAGAAATCTTAAAAGATAACTGGTGATTAGCAAGAACATTTTCAAAAGTTCAAATTTTGAATATGAAAAAATAGTTTTAACGCGTACAACAGGCCCAGTAGTGTTAACAGTACAAGAAATCTGGATATCATTAGTTTTGAGTTCCAACCTGCCACATCAATACCAAGGTTGCCATGTCTTGACCAGGCCACTAGGAACAGCTCTTGCAATAAGCTGAAAGATATCTGGCCACCTCACTCAAAACACAGTTGGGGGGTCATTCTACAATAAAATGCTGACAATGGGGGTCAGCATTCGCAAGAAGACATCTTTCAAGGACAGAAATTCTAGGCGTGCAGCCTGAAACTTCCCCTCAACACGCTCCCTACTCGGAGCATCAAATCATAGAATTATCCTTTCCATTAGTTACTAAATGTTGTAATGAAGTCAGCAGTCTAGATTACTCTGCCTTGCCAACTAAAGGTATGTAGTGCATGCAGGGATCGAAGCTCAGGAAAACATGGCAGTTTATAATGCAATAGGATGTGTCTCATTCAAAAAAGATAAATGTTTGTTATTAATATAAAATGTTATACAAAATCAGGATTGTTTTCCAAATTCTATCTAGCATTGAACCAGTGGTGCAACGCATTAAACCACTGTACCGGTTTGGGAGTCCTCGGAGTTCTACACAAGGACCAAGTTTCCAAACCTGACCAGATTATTTGGGTATAGTAACAAGCAGATAGAAAAACAAGTTTAAAAAAAAAACAAGAACAACCTCAACTGCCAATTCAGTCCCTGTTTCACAATCTGGCACTACAGCACCACTGGTAGAACAAATTAAATGTCAGCCACGACTATACATCATGGAATAAAGGTAACAAGTGGTTACAAAGAGAAAAAATGATGATCATTCATCTCTACGAAATTAAAATGAACTACACTTTTACATCCTATGTTATGTGCTGTTGATTAGTCAAACATTACTACAGATTTAAATGAGGATGTCCAAAACATTTTGGTTGAACACAAACTAAAATTGCACTGAATCTGACAGCACAGAAACTTAAGAGATCTTGGTGAAAGATGAGCAGTATGCTTCAATGTCAGGAATAAGGTCACATATTCAAACAGCTAGAAAGTGCATGAAGGTCTCTGCCCTTTAGTGCAAGACACTGAAGATACTGATAAGACACACATGAAAACATGCAACAGATTACAGGTGCTAAAATTATCTTCGTAGTATTAACTAAGCCTTTATACTTTTAAAAAGGACTGCAGTTCAGCAGGGATGGCAAATAAGATGGCAACTCCAGGTATGCCCACAGCACTTTAACGGAAGTAACTTTAATTGCATAATTACTTACCCAAAACACATTTACAAACCCTTATGTACTACCATACACCAGATATTCTGTAAGTATGCACAGTGATTTGCATCCCTTGCAAGTTAGATGCATCTATTGTTTACTTACTAAAACTTCTGTATGGAGATTTTAACTAATACAATGGTAAGGAACTGTTGGCAACCTCAGCATTCTATCTGACCTTGTGCTTCTGATTGCAATAACCTCTCCCTCACCAAGACCGCTGACTTCTAGCTCCATAACTTGAGCCTTTTTTGCTGCTGAAATCCTCATTCATGATTTTATCATCTCCAGGTTCAACCATTCCAATGGTCTCCTGCCCTCCATAAATTTAAGCTCACCTCAGGCTCTGCAGCCTGTATTATAGATTATCCTGTTCACCTGCCACTCACTGGCCTACACTGGCTCCCAATCCTCAAATCATCTTACTTTTAGAACTCTCACCCTTATGTTCAAATCCAAAAATAGCCTCTCCGCATCACTGTGTGCCCCTCCAGCCCTACAATCTTTTGAAAGTGGTGTTCCTCCAACTTTGGTTTTTGCCCATCCCCCACTTGCTTCGTCTCACCATAGGTGGCCATGCCAACGACCGAGCACACTCTTAACTCTGGAATTCCCTCCCTAAGCCTCTGTTTTTCTCTCTCTCCCTTCCCTCCCCACCCCCCACTCCTTGAAACCTACTTTTTTTTGACCATGTGTTGGCCAACTAATCTAATTTGTTTTAATCCTTTGTTTTCAGTATCAGTTTTTATCTGATTATGTTCCTGTGAAGGACCTTGGGACATTTTACAACTTTAAAAGCACTATATATGTGCAAGCTGTTGTTACTGCTGAAATGCTCGGCTTTATATTTTCTACTTTATGGATTCTTCATGAATTTTTAAGTAGTTTACCAACTTTCTATGGTTATAGCACTTCTTGCTTGTAGCAGTCAGTTTACATGGCAACAACCAAAACTAACATTTTGAAAATGTTGGTAAATTTGGTAAAATTCAACGTCTTCTGTTGTTCCAGATAATTAAATAAAATGTAAACACAGACCCCATAAAGAACAGGCCTGCTAAGAAACAGTATTTTGGATGCATGTTTATCTGTGTAAGTAGGTCTATTCAGCAAATATCAAGTACAGATCAATATTTCTTAATACAATTGTTTACTTCTATTTAACCAGTCCATTAAATTGAGGTTCATATTTAAAGGATATAATAATTTTAAAAGGATACTGTATGACATCAAGTAAAATTCTGTGCAAATCTGTACATGAGGAGAACATTCTTTCATGTTCATCATTCCTGTCAAATATACTCACCCCTGTTACTGAAAGAGAAAAACCAAGAAGTTTAAATTATCATGTTCAAAAGGAATTCCAAATATTTAGTGAAATGTGCATCAACAGAATTACAATTAAGTAGCTACTGCTATTGTAACAGTGTCAAGTTCATGTTCAATAGCTTCAGCTAAATATTTTCTTTAGCTAGAAGTCCTAAGATTTAACATCTGATGTGAAACAGGCAAAGTTAGGAATTCCACATACTTATAGCCAAAATCTCCTATGTACATCAGAGGAAAGCGCAGATATTATGTGCAGCTTGTATATATATATTTCACATAAAATGCTGGTTCAGTCACATGTACTGACCTCCAGTACAATGCATACCTACCCTCCAACAATACTAACCAACAGTCCCAAAAATTCCAGAGGGGAAGAGAAAGGAACATAACATGCAAATAAGTACCGTGAAAAAGGCTACTTTCTGGTACACAGTATTATAAATATAGTTGATTCAACTGCTTCAAACAAATGGAAAAAATACCACTTGTATCTTGCAAGTAGAATAGGTTATTACTAGAGAATAGGAGTCACAATGGAGAATTTAACTAGGGAGAAGCGAGTCTCTAATCACTTAGTAAAGCAGAATTAGACTACAATTGCAAGAGTATTTTATTGTTCGAAACCGTTTCAGGCACAGACAGTTCTTCAGTTAAGAATGTTAAAACTAGAAGAGATTTTCTTGGTCATCAGGATCGCTGAACCACAGGTTCCTGATTTATATAAACAATGGCTTCCAGCTTTCCCTTGAACCTCAATTCTATACTGCAAGGATCTATGAGGGGTACCATGAACAGAGTTAAGTACATCAGTCCAACCTTCAAAACACTACTACTGCCTGGTACAAGGGAAAAATTCCAGGTAAAGCATGAGGAGGGTTTTTGCATTGTACTGTGAAGAAAACTGAGGCCATGAGATTCAATTGTACTACACTTGTACAAAAAAAATGGGATTACCAAACATTGAAGTTCAATTGCTCATAGCAAATGTCTAAACTTGCAGACTCAAGTTAATTATCTACATGAGCTTTCATAATACTATAGACTGAATGATTTTAGTCATAACCATACCAAAAGATTAACTACAATGGATGGCGGGATCAATTGCAACAGAAGTTAATTAGTGACAAAGAATTTACCATTAACAAGCACTGTATTAAAACGTGATTGAATTGGAACAACTAACACCACTGCTAAAATATAAGTTTCTTCAGTCCTCTAATAATGTAATCGATAAATAGTTTTGGGCATCTGAGCCATGAGGAAACAGAAACAGTACTGGTATTTAAGGTTCTCAAGGGAATAGATTAAATGGATTCCAGAACAATTCTCAATATTAACACAAGGACAAGGCAGCTTGGATTCACACTCGAGGAGAAACCAAAATTTCAGGTTTAAGATACAACTTCTTTACTGGGGATGTTATCATTTTTAAACCAAATCAAAGACTTTGTTGCAGACAAGGCTATTGAAGAGCTTCAGAATTCAAGTAGGGTTAGAAATTTGTGACCTTTGAAATAAGCCTAACAAATTTTGGGTCTTGGTTGCCTACAGTTCTGTTACATAGGAACATCAGTATAGGAGTAGGCCATTCAGCCCCTCAAACCTCTTCAGCTATTAAATGAGCTAATGGTTGCTCGGTATCTCAACTCCACTTATCAGCCTTCACTCCATATCCCATCATACCTTCATCCAATAAAAATCTATCAATATCAGTCTTGAAGAATTAAACTGACCAAGAAATGATGGCCTCTCGGTGACCCCAGTGATTTGAAGCATTTTGGTGGGGGTGGGGTGGGGGTGGGGTGGGGGGGGGGGGGGGTGCGTGGAAGGGTTAGTTTAAATTCAATAATACATCAAGGGTAAGAATGGTCACCTGAAGTCCAGAAGGAATTTCCCAAGAATTTGTCTTGAAATTGCCAACAGTTTTTCTCTTCCCCAAAAGTTGCGCATTACTAGCAATGATGAGACACTTGCAGGAGGTTGCACATTTAATAGATAGGGTGATCATTAATGCACGTGATGTGTTTTCTCCCTAGGCCAGAATTTTACGTCCCAGAGGTGGACGTGCGCCCGACCTGAACGGATGTAAAATAATGCAAGATGATGTTGGGCAAGCATCCCGACGTCATCACGCACTCGCGCAATATTCTGCTCAGCGGGCGCTGCATGGCAGTCAGAAACGCACCGGCCAATTAAGTGAGCAATTAAGCCCACTAACAACGATTTTACATGGCCCATCCACATTTACAGTTGGCAGACAGCCATTCTCCCAGGCGGCATTCACATTTTTGCTCAAACCTCGATCCAGGGCAAGATGAAATCTCCGTGGGGAGATAAAATAAAAAGATACCTGGGTACTGTTTTTATTTTTTTTAGGAGGCATACTTTCAGTTGCTGGGATTGTGCTACGTGGACTTATTTTGCAGCACTGTTGTCGTGTCCGTTGGTCTGTGGAGGTCTGCAGCTCCCTGGGGCAGCTGTCTGCCGTCAGGGAGCTCTCTCAAAACATTCACGCGCACCCTCGATTACGTCGGTGCCTGCCCTCTTACCGCCCCCACCCCAGCAGTGCTGAGCATTTCAGCGAGCGTTTCACACAGGCTGGCATTAATTGGCCAGCCAGTGTGAAATCGCGGTCAGGGGCTGATCGCAGCCAGTGGCCCATTTCCCGTACACTCAGGCCCGCCAATCGCGTGCGCCCGACGACTGAAAAATTCAGGCCCTAATGTTCATAACAGAAATGACATTTTCTTCCACCTTCTGTGCAACATTATACACATTGGTAACCAGCGGTTGAAAGATGGTCTTGATGCTCAATCATCACTGATAAGATAGCTAACATCTCAGCTGGACAAATGGCCAGTGCCAGATCAACTATTTCAAGGAAATTGTTTTGAAGAGGCACCATCATGCAATTGTAGAGTGCTAACACCCTACATTACATCAATTTTACATTGGAATTATATCGCTAAGATCTTTTAAAATTGTATTGTCATTTTATTTTTTTTAATTCCAACTTGGATTCTCTCTTACCTTGAGAAAACACTCTTTCTTCTTTTCCATGTGGAGCTTTACTTTTTGCTTGTTGAATTATCTGAGCCTGCAAATCTTTATCTAAGCAGAACGAAAAACAATGCTTACCATTTTGTGTATCATAATTCATGTTTTAAACATGAAAAACATATCAAGAATAGCATTTGAGTGTACACCTACAAAAAGATTCAAGTGTTAAATATACATAACACTCGAATCTTTTGCTCCACTTCAGCAACTAAAACAATCTGCTTAGTTTAAGGGTTGGTTGGTACTCTTGAGGAAATTCAAGAATTTCTTGAATTAATTTAGATGATATTTTGGAGATAACAACACAAAAATATATACACTACAAAAATACTGATGCATTAGGATGACTCTTCTGAGGCAAAGGTTAAGATTCAACATTTTGGCAACCCAATACTTGGTGCATTTTGTCAACATTCTTGTGGTGTCATGTACTGATTATTCCAGTAGGACTCCTCTCCAAACCCACTGGTCACCATATTCTAAAAAGGATATAGAGACACCAGAGAGGGTGCAGAGAGGATTTACAAAGATGATAACAGAAATGGGGATGCATATCAGGAAAGGATTGACAGGGTGGGTCTCTTATCTCTTGAAAAAAGGTTGAGGGATGACCTGATAAAGGTCTTTAAAACTATGAAAGATTACGATAGAGTGGATACAGGGGGAATGTTTCCTTTTGTGGGGAAGAGCATAACTAGAGGCCATCAATATAAGATAGTCACCAAAAAATCCAACAAGGAATTCAGGAGAAACTTCTTTACCAAAGAGTGGCAAGAATGTGGGACTCACTACCACAGCGTTGAAGTGAATAGTGCAGGTGTATTTAAGGGGAAGCTAGTCAAGCATATGAGGGAGAAGGTAATAGAGGGTTACAAAGATAGATTTAGATGAGGAAAAATGGGAGGAGGCTCAAGTGGAGCTTAAACACCAGCATGGACTGGTTGGGCTAACTGGCCCGTTTCTGTACCAAATATCCTATGTAAAGTAGATACCCATCACTTCTATGTGCAGAGTTTACAATCGTAAATTATTACAATCTCATTAAAATGAGATAAATCAGTTAATCAAGAAAATGAAATCTAGAAGTTACCGCAAGAGCCTTCTTGAAAACAACTATGTTGTTGCACATACCCATTTTAAAAGTTGGTACCACAGTTTTCTCATAGGCGAAGAAGGGATCACACATTTCAGCCTGATTGTTAAAAGAATCAAGAAAACATTGTTACTGTAAAATTAAAATTTGAATTTACATATAAAAGAAAATTTACAGACAAATGCTTACCTATTGATTGAAAGCTTGATGATATTAGCAGCCACACATTTATCAAAGCCCTGTGAGAATCCTGGGCCACTTGTTAGAAATGTTACATTTTATATTTAAAATAAGCTAATCAATGTACCTTTTTAAAAAAAGGACAAAGGATTGTAATACAAATGTGTCTGCTCATACAAATCACCTTTAGATTTTACTATTTTACAAAAATCACATTTACTCGACTTCATATGCTATACACTTCACTGCAAACACTGACATGGGTGTGGTGGTGCATTGTCATCATAATGGGTCTCTTTATTAATATCTCCAAAATGTTATCTTTTAGCATAATGTTCTCCAAAAATGAGGGAAGGAGTAGAGGGAAAGATTGTGTTACGGAGTGAAAATGATCCAAGGTGATCTTTATGACTGATACTTCAGTGCAACCATGTCTATGGATATGACATGGCTTTACGGAAAAGCCCGGTAAGTAATACTTTTCTAAAAACTACCCTTTTAATAAATATCCATGCATGAACTACAGGAAAATACTTATGTTTTATTTTCTCTCTACTGTTCTAGATGTTCTGGCAACCCTGAACGGATCTGCTCCAGGGAGCCAAAAATGCTAAGCAACTTCAACAGGAAATGGATCAATAGAAACATATACCACTTGGAAAAAAAAAATCATACTGTGGAAAGATATCATGATGTTGCCATCACAGAATAAGTGACTCAATTAAATTTGCAGCACCACATGCAGCTTCCATGTATCTCTAATGAGAAAAATTAACACTTTCTAGAAAGTTGGCAATTGAGTTTATCTGAACAAAAATTGATTTGTGGTAAAAAACCTGGATTACATACTGAATAATTGGTCCAGTTCAAATGCATTTTGCAAACTTGCATACAGACCTCTTCTTCTCTAGAATATTCCAGCTTTCTCAGTCTGCACGATGCAACATGCTTTTCCAGCGATGATTTCGGAAGCCTATGATCCACATCGAACGGACAAGTAACCACTGGATCAGGCTGAAAAAGTTGTTTGGAAGAAAGTGTTTTATCCAGGGTCAGAAAAAGCAATACTCAGTGAAAATGTTGTTCAATTTACAACAAACATTCTGGACAGAACCGATTTCAGAGTTTAACCTTATGAAACCCAATAATTCTTCCCTTTACCACAAGATGAATTCAGGTTAAATGCAAAGAAACTCTGTAGGACAATTCACATCACAGTATGCCCCTCCACTTTGCAATAAAGACTCCTTCTCAATTATTCAATTCACAGCCTGACATTTTGATGTCTTGTGTTTTTATTAAACTTTTCCCCCTAATTAAATCTGGTACTCTGATTATAAACAGGGTTTTATTTGGGCCTAAAAGATACGTTAATTTTCTGTTAATTTCATCCAATTTTAAAATCTGAATCCAGCCCCTCCTCAGTAACTGCACAGCATCAGCCTGGATGGTGCACTCGAATCTTTGGAGTGAGATGAAAAAAAGTTGCATTTTTCACAGAATCACAGAGCAGAAGAGGCCCATCGAGTCTGCACCGACACATAAGAAACACCTGACCTACCTACCTAATCCCATTTACCAGCACTTGGCCCATAGCCTTGAATGTTATTAAGTGCTCATCCAGGTACTTTTTAAAGGATGTGAGGCAACCTGCCTCCAGTACCCTCCCAGGCAGCGCATTCCAGGACGTCACCATCCTCTGGGTAAAAAAGTTTTTCCTCACATCCCTCCTAAACCTCCTGCCCCTCACCTTGAACTTATGTTCCCTTCTGACTGGCCCTTCAACTAAGGGGAACAGCTGCTCCCTATCCACCCTGTCCATGCCCCTCATAATCTTGTACACCTCGATCAGGTCGCCCCTCAGTCTTCTCTGCTCCAAGGAAAACAACCCAAGTCTATTCAACCTCTCTTCATAACTTAAATGTTTCATCCCAGGCAACATCCTGGTGAATCTCCTCTGCACCCCCTCCGGTGCAATCACATCCTTCCTATAATGTGGCGACCAGAACTGCACACAGTCCTCCAGCTGTGGCCTCACCAAGGTTCTATACAACTCCAACATGACCTCCCTACTTTTGTAACCTATGCCTCGATTGATAAAGGCAAGTGTCCCATTTGCCTTTTTCACCACTCCAGTAACATGCCCCTCCGCCTTCAGAGATCTATGGACACACACGCCAAGGTCCCTTTGTTCCTCAGAACTTCCTAGTGCCATGCCATTCATTGAATACTTCCTTGTCAAATTACTCCTTCCAAAGTGTATCACCTCACACTTTTCAGGGTTAAATTCCATCTGCCACTCATCTGCCCATTTGACCACCCTGTCTATATCTTCCTGTAGCTCGAGACACTCAACCTCACTGTTAACCACCCGGCCAATCTTTGTGTCATTCGCCTTTCATGCTCAAGACATCCCTGAGCTTTGCAGCTAATGAAGTACTTTTGAAATGTAATCAGCTGTGAGGTAGAAAATCAGCAACCAAATTGCGCAC
The DNA here is from genome assembly GCF_964194155.1 of Cetorhinus maximus. NCBI lineage: Eukaryota > Metazoa > Chordata > Chondrichthyes > Lamniformes > Cetorhinidae > Cetorhinus > Cetorhinus maximus. The sequence continues at coordinate 13,346,728 of NC_135882.1, forward strand.
AGCAAGCTCCCACAAACACAACAATGCTACAACGACCAAATAGTCTGGTTTTTTTTTGGAGATGTTGATTGAGAGATAAATATTGGTGTAAACGCCCGTGCTTTTCTTCAAAATGGTGCTGTGGGATCATTTACAGCCACCCACCCTATATATGTGTGTGTGTGTGGATTTATATCATATTTATATATTCGGGCTAACTGCAGACTCGTCTTCCTCTACCATCGAGGTGTCGGTGTATATCTATGTGCCTGTTGTATTCTCTCTCTATACTATCAGGCCTGATGCAGCCTGGGCTTCTCCTACCGGCTCTGCCCCGGATCCGGGTGGTGGTGGTGGTGGCGGGAGTCCCAGGCCCAGGTCCAGGCCCTCCCTCTCTCCGCTCCAGCCCAGCTCTGTCAGGATGCCGCTGATGGAGCGGCCGCAGTCGCGCGCGAACTCGGCCAGCTGGCTCACGCGCTCCAAACGGCTCTGCAGCCTCTTCGAATATTCGATATTGGCCTCGACCGCCGCTGCCGCCGCCATCTTGACACAGCCAAGCGCCTCGACGACCACAGAACTTCCAGCGCTTCCTCCAGAGCAGCCGGTTTCCGGGTCAGTGACTCGCTCCTTTTCACTACTACCGCGCACCGGGAGACACTTAAACAAACCTAATCGAAAGTGCGCCCTCCGTTCTTTTTTTTTATTATGTATATATAAAAAGAGGGCTACTACAGCTAATAGAGAAAAAAATTAGCGCCTGGCGCCTTTGACGCCGCCGGAAATCTCAAAGCGCTTGGCAGCCAATTTTTAAAATTTTCAAATAGTTTTTAACTTGTAGTCATGAAAGGAACACAGCCGCAAATTTTTCGCGCAGCAAACAAAAATGCCATAATCTGCTTTCTTGTGGTGTTGATTGAGGGATAAATATTGGCCAGGACACCAGGGCTAATTCTCCTGCTCTTCTTCAAAATAGTGTCACTGGACCTTTTACACGCACCTGAGAGGGCAGGCAATTTAACAGCCCATCTGAAAAACAGCACCTCCACCAATGTAGCACTCCCTGAGTGGTTTATCATTTGCATGCTTAAGTGGGACTCGAAACCACAACCTTCTGAGATAGGGGTGAGACTAGTACACAGTGAGCCAGAAGCAACACAGTACTTTTGAAGCACTAAACAATTTAAAAACTAACTTGAAGGAAACTGGTAAAAGCAAATGATAATGGCTCAGATCTTCCGAGCAGCGGCAATGATCATTTGATTACTGGTCCACTCGTAAATTCCCCCGACTCAGGGGTGGTAGTCAGGGGTTAGGGTGGGGTGATTGGGGAATTGGTTGTGTAGTTACCCAGGTGTTACACTAAGCTTTAATCTTTTTAATATTTCCTGGGTAACTATCCAGGTAAGTACATTGGAACTGTCCAAAGTCTCTGGGGAGCAGGAGAATTGCCCATTGGAAGTTGAGACTTCCTGGGCGATTTCACAAGGTCCCGGCATGCATCTTAAGTCGTACTTCCAGTCTCCAACAATCTGGAGATCGGAAGATTTGGCCCATTTTATCAAATGCCTTTTGGACATTCATGCACACCACATCAACAGCATTGCCCTCAATATAAAGGGTTGATGAAGGTAATACAGTGGATGTTGTGTACATAGATTTCCAAAAGACATTTGATAGAGTGCCACATAATTTGGCCCAGCCTTATTGTAGATACCCACCATATTCTCCAGTCCTGTCACTGCCCACTGGTTGCCCAAAGACCTTAAGCATACCAGGAGAGATCATGGGGCATTTACAAGGAGAAGAGTAGGCAGCCTGAGTGAGCCATGGGTTGCATCCAACCTGGACCTGTAAATGGCTACCTTGACCAAGTCTAGGAACAGACCCACACTAAGATCTCCACCGATGCTGCCAGACCTGCTGAGTTTTTCCAGGTAATTCTGTTTTTGTTCCACACTAAGACTCTTGACTTACAAAACTACTTCCGCATACTTCTGAGCCTCCTTCCATCAGTGGGTTTAAACTGTATTGTAATTGTGAAGAACAAAATGGTAATCTAGTTCACTATTTTAATGCTTGAGCCCTGAGTTGAAACAGTTCACTTGTGAGAGCATTTGGTTGGTAATACCTTCCTTTTGACAGGGTAGTGAGTGAGGTTATTTGCAATGATGTCATTGGTCAGTTGGCACCAAAATCATGTTGGTCTATTTTAATAAAATCCATACACCTCCAGAGAATGAACTCACTTATACTAAAGGTTGATCCCATCCCTTTAAAACTTAAAGGTAACAGAGACCTGGAGGGAGGAAAAGTTCCAACCTCATGCAGAATACATACATAGCAGCTATAAATAAAGGGTAATGATTTTAACAAACGACAGTCTCAAGCAGCTTACTTTGGGAGAATAGACAAGCCCCGAAGAACCCCCTCTAGACTCCGATGAAATGATGCAACTCTATGATGTAATAAAGGAAGGTGGAATGACATGACTTGTTGCCAGGTAAAGCCTGAGTTATGCCCAGGCACTATAGAACTATACAACACATGAGGTCATTTGACCCATTATGCTTATGTTGGCTCTGAGAAAGCTATCTAATTAGATCCAATTCCTGCAGATTTTGGCTTTAAAAGTACATATTCAATTCCCTTTCAAAAGGGAATTTTATCCCAGTTCACTTTTACCAGGTTTCAAGACAGATATTTTGTTCTTGAATGATTGTCAGAATTATCTTATCTACTAGCTTTTATCAGTTTGTACTTTAATTGCCTGACTCTACCCCTGCTTCAGCTCATCTGCTACTGAAACCCTCATCCATGCCTTTATTTCCTCTAGACTTGACTATTGCATCACCACTCCTGATCAGTCTCCCACCCTCTATAAACTTAAGCTCATCCAAAACTCTGTTGCCCATATCCTAACTCATACTAAGTCCCATTTATCCTCTCCCCTGTGCTCGCTAACTTATATTGGCTCCCAGTGAAGCAACGCCCTGCTTGAAAACTCTCATCCTCGTTTCCAAATACCTCCATGGCCTTGTCCCTCCCTATCTCTGTAACCTCCAGCTCTGTAACCCTTCAAGATATCTGCGCTACTCTAATTCTGGCCTCTTGCATTTCACCAATTTTAATTCTTCCACCACTGACATACTTTCAGCTGCTTAGGCCCTAAACTATGTAATTTCCTCCCTAAACCTGTTCGCCTTTGTACCTCTCTTTTCTCATTTAAAATGTGCTTTAGAACCTATCTCTTTGACCATCATTTTAGACACCTGCCCTAATATCCCCTTGCATGGATCAATATCAAATTTTGCTTTATAATGCTCCTGTGAAGCACCTTGAGACTTTTTACTACATTAAAGGTGCTATACAAATGCACAGTGTTGTAATTTAAACAGTTTGTCATGAATGTGGGACTTTATAAGGCAGTTATGCTTAAAGTGTCTCCATTAATTTAAGGTAAAACAGAATGTCCTGGAATGGGGGATGGCAAAATCATATTGAACTCTGCCTGGAGACAGGTCCTTCTGATTTGGTTGTCATGGGGGAAGAGGCCCAGGCTGAAACCTATCGAAAATCAAGTGCCAGTTTTTACACAGAGATAAAAACAAAAAACTGCAGATGCTGGAAATCCAAAACAAAAACAGAATTACCTGGAAAAACTCAGCAGGTCTGGCAGCATCGGCGGAGAAGAAAAGAGTTGACGTTTCGAGTCCTCATGACCCTTCAACAGAATTGAGTAATATTAGGAGAGGGGTGAAATATAAGCTGGTTTAAGGTGGGGTAGGGGTGGGGGGGGAGTGGGGGGTGGTTGTGGTTGTAGGGACAAGCAAGCAGTGATAGGAGCAGAAAATCAAAAGATGTCACAGACAAAAGAACAAAGAGGTGTTGAAGGTGGTGATATTATCTAAACGAATGTGCTAACTAAGAATGGATGGCAGGACACTCAAGGTACAGCTCTAGTGGGGGTGGGGTGGAAAGACTAACAGGGCATAAAAGGTATAGATTTAAAAATAATGGAAATAGGTGGGAAAAGAAAAATCTATATAAATTATTGGAAAAAACAAAAGGAAGGGGGAAGAAACGGAAAGGGGGTGGGGATGGAGAAGGGAGTTCAAGATATAAAGTTGTTGAGTTCAATATTCAGTCCGGAAGGCTGTCAAGTGCCTAGTCGGAAGATGAGGTGCTGTTCCTCCAGTTTGCGTTGGGCTTCACTGGAACAATGCAGCAAGCCAAGTACAGACATGTGGGCAAGAGAGCAGGGTGGAGTGTTAAAATGGCAAGCGACAGGGAGGTTTGGGTCTTTCTTGCGGACAGACCACAGGTGTTCAGCAAAGCGGTCGCCCAGTTTACGTTTGGTCTCTCCAATGTAGAGGAGACCGCATTGGGAGCAACGAATGCAGTAGACTAAGTTAGGGGAAATGCAAGTGAAATGCTGCTTCACTTGAAAGGAGTGTTTGGGCCCTTGGACGGTGAGGAGAGAGGAAGTGAAGGGGCAGGTGTTGCATCTTTTGCGTGGACATGGGGAGGTGCCATAGGTGGGGGTTGAGGAGTAGGGGGTGATGGAGGAGTGGACCAGGGTGTCCCGGAGGGAACGATCCCTACGGAATGCCGTCAGTTTTTACATCTTGACACAAAGGAGGGACAGCTAATCTTTCTAGACACAGACTCTCAGACTCAGAGACCTGGTCTTATTTGTTATATTATTCGTAAAGAGCTAGGAACAAATTGTTATGTGAATATATACCCTGGGGTGCTACATTCACTGTCGCACTGCAGTTATCTGCTGAGTCTATCAGCCACATGGAGAGCAGTGAGAAATATACTCAATAAAGCTCCAGCATTGAGTTTAAAGTGTGATTATTTCTAAGTTATGGGAACCAGGAGACATAACATGGTGGCAGTGGGTTGTCTGGTTGGCATTTTCAACACATTCAGTGCTGGATTAGATTTAAAAATCAACCTGAATTTGTGCCAGAGAGAAAAACTCAGGGAATCGTGTGAAAACAAAATGGTTGTCGCAACAATGAACACATAGCTCCAGCCCACAATGAACTGGAAAGCTGATGATGTAGTTAACAAAAATACACTAGTGAAGAGGAAAAGGTCAGCTACATCCTTTTGTGGGCATGTCATGAAGATATTAATGCATATAATGTTATTGGAAATTATTTTAAATTGGACTTGTAGGAGGGTCTGTGTCTGTGAGTGTGTGTGTCTTAATTGGATTAAAGCCAGTTAGTCTGGGTGCCTTAATGTATAGTAGCTTTGAGATGTTAAACAGTAAGGTAGAGGGTATATTTGCATTTTGATGAATAAACCATTCAAAGACTGGGGGTGAAATCTTGCACCTAGCTAAGAGACACCAAGCAATATGTTTATATTACTAATAAAATTGGTACTATGAAAGGGGTATTATTGTTAGAGTTCAAAGGGCCTGGTGACACAATGAGAATTTGCATTCAAAGGGAAGGCTAGATATATACAGAAAAGAGTTTTGTGTGTGTAGGTCAGAGGCATGTGAAATCTAAACTGCCTGTAAGCCTATGACTCTGCAAAGAAACCAAATAGAAAGGAACCTAATTTTGAATTTGTAAGATAAAATGTGCTTTGCCTGTTGTCTGTTTAAGTCTATGGGTTATTGTTGCCTTGGGGAAGTTTTACCTGGGAGTGATTCATTTGGGGATTTGTTTAATAATTATTATGGTAGTAATTTGTAGTCACGTGTATGTGTTTAATTTCTTGTTAAATTAATAAATGTTTAATTTTATTTGTATAAAAAACCTCTTGAGACTTGGTGAGTTTCATTTCTGAATTCAGAGCTGCATCTCAAACATACCAATTGAAAATATAGGTTATGACAGTTGTTTAAAGTTTCCCTCTGGGATTTTAAATAACTCAACCTTTACCAACTGCTGTGTCATAACAGGGCAGGAGAGAAACGATTAAATTTGTTTAAAAGCTGGGAGCTGAGTGAAGACACAGGAAAAACCCAGACAAATTTTTTGAAAAATTCAGCACACGTTTCCAGCCGAAGTAAAATCACCAGCTTTAGTGATATGAAATTCAAGGCCTAGGGCAGAAATTTAGTGAGCCTGTCAACAATATCCTAAAATTGAAAATGCAGCCAGAAAGTGTAAATTTAAGACACAGATAAAAAACTGCTAGACCAACTCATTTGGGGCTCTGCACACCCTGAAGTACAAAAAGATTTAATTGGAATGGACAAACTCACAATATCGCAGGCTGTAGATATTGCCAGAGCACATGAAGCCATGAGTAGACAGATGAAGTCACTGACTACCCAAACGGCTAGCTTTCAGTTAAGTCAAGAGAAAGGCAGCAGGGTTGATGCATTGAAAAAGCAACAAAAGAATGCACATCAGACAGAGAGAAAGATGTGCAAGAGCTTTGGGCAACCACAAGTTCACAGACAGAAGGAAATGTCCTGTGTACGGATCAAACTACAGAGCTTGTGAAAAGCCAAATCACTGGGAAAAGATTGCAGAACAGAGAAAGAAGACAGTAAACAAGTTGAGACAGTAACAAGGCGAATGAGAAGGAAAAGATCCTGGATGATAATGATGAGTTTGAGGAAACAATGGGCATGAGAACCATACAACGGCATGAAATGTCTGGATGCGATGATTCCCAGAGAAAAGAAATTCACACAATCATTCAGATCAGGAAAAGGGTGAAAAATAAGCACACAACCATAAATCTGAGGCTGAAGCTTGATACTGGCTCACAAAGTAATATTATCCTTCTCAGACTAAACCAGAAGATCTTTCCTTGAAAGAGCATGTTTATCCAAAGAAAGATGCTCTGAAACCAAGCAACATCATGCTAATGGCATATGGGGTGAACTGAGATTCGACAGCTAGGAACAACCCAAATCAAAGGGACACACAAAGGAAAAGATGTTAACTGTATGTTCTATGTCACTGAAACAGGTGATACTGCTATCTTGGGTGGAGCAGTTGTGAAAAGCTGCAGTAAATCATGACATGGAGGAGGCGATTTGAGGGTTGATGGTAGTACACCCATTGAAAAGCGCCCTCCAATCAGAAGCAAGGAAGATTGAATAAATGTACTCAGAGCGTTTCAATGAGACAGTTGGATGCTTTGAAGATTTTTGAGTATGACATCACTAATGATCCTGGGTGATTCATCCCCCAGGTAAAGTACCAATAGAACTAAAAGAAAAGTTTGAAAGAGCACTCGGTAAGTGATGAAAGAAAAGAAAATGATCGCGAGTCATAGAACCTACAGATTGAGTAAATTCCATTGTGGTGAGAGCGAAGCCAAATGGATGGCTAAGAATTTGCCTGGATCCCAAAGATCTTAATCAGGCAATAAAGAGGAATCATTACCCATTCTAATACTGGAAGAGATCACACAAGCACTGATAGGGTTTGGTGGTGTATCATGCGATACTCGACACAGAGACAGTTAAAGATCCTAACAAGGCAGATTTTATTCTACCAGTATGCTACATCTTGATGCTTGTTGGAAAATTCTGGTGATGAGGCATTCTGCCAAATGACTTTGACAGTCTGCTCAGGGAACCATCCCACAGGATCCACCCTCTCCTTTTCCCGCAGGGCCTCTAAGACGTTACATGCCGACCACTGCCTGATGGACTTGTGGTCAAAGGTGTTTCTCTGCATAAATTTTTCCACAAGGGACAAATGGTATGGCACGGTCCAACTACTTGGAGCGTTCCATGGCAGCGTGGCCAGACCCACCCTTCGCAACACCGGGGACAGGTAGAACCTCAGCACGTAGTGACACTTGGTGTTTGCGTACCAAGGGTCTACGCACAGCTTAATGCAGCCGCACACAAAGGTGGCCATCAGTATAAGGGCGATATTGGGCACGTTTTTCCCCCTTTATCTAGAGGCTTGTACATCGCATCCCTGCGGACACGATCCATTTTCTACCTCCAGATAAAGTGAAAGATGGCTCGGGTGATCGCCATCGCGTAGGAGTCTGGAATGGGCCAGACCTGCGCCACGTACAACAACAGCGAGAGTGCCTCACACCTGATGACCAGGTTCTTGCCCGCAATGGAGAGGGAGCGTTGCTCCCACATGCCCAGTTTTCTTTGCACCATAGACACTCGCTCCTTCCAGTTTCTAACGCATGCCCCGATCTCTCCAAACCATATCCCCAGCACCTTCAGGCAGTCAGCCCTGACGGTGAAGGGGACAAAGGATCGGTCAGCCCAGTTCCCAAAGAACATGGCCTCGCTCTTCCCATGATTTACCTTGGCTCCCGAGGCCAGTTCGAACTGGTCGCAGATGTGGATCAGTCTGCACACCGACAGCGGATCCGAGCAGAAGACGGCGACATCGTCCATGTACAGGGAGGCTTTGACCTGAGTGCCTCCACTGCCTGGGTTCGTCACTCCTCTTATGCCCAGATCCTTGCTGATGGACTCAGCAAAGGGTTCTATGCAACACACAAACAGGACAGGGGAGAGAGGGCAGCCCTGCCTGACTCCAGATTTAATAGGAAAGCTATCTGATTCCCAGCCATTGATTGAGACTGCGCTACTGATGTTAGTGTAGAGCAATTGGATCCAATTGCAAATTCCCTCCCCAAACCCCATTTTGGAGAGCACATCCACCATGTAGGTGTGTGATATTCTGTCAAAGACCTTCTCCTGATCCAGGCTGATGAGGCAGGTGTCCACACCCCTGTCCTGCACATAGGCAATCGTATCCCTGAGTAGCGCGAGGCTGTCAGAGATCTTCCTGCCGGGCACAGCGCAGGTCTGGTCAGGGTGGATCACCAATTCCAGAGCGGACTTGACCCGATTGGCGATGACCTTGGACAGAATCTTATAGTCCACATTCAACAGTGAAATGGGTCGCCAATTTCTAATTTCCTCCCTTTCCCCATTGTGCATGTAGATGAGGGTGATGATGCCTTTCCTCATGGATTCTGACATGCTGCCGGCCAGAAGCATACTCTCGCACGCTTCTAGCAGGTCTGGGCCCAGCCAGTCCCACAGAGCCAAATAGAACTCCACTGGCAAGCCGTCGCTTCCGGGAGTTTTACTCTTCTCGAAGGACTCAAGGGCCTTAGTCAGTTCGTCAGGAGTTAGCGGTTTGTCCAGGCTCTCCCGTGTACTGTCGTCTAAGACCTCCTTGATAAAGGACAGGAAGGACTAGGAGGCCGTGCTGTCTGTGGGCTTCACGTCATACAATCCGGCATAAAAGGATTTGCTGATCCTCAAAATGTTGGACTGCGATGACTTTACTGAGCCGTCTTCTTCCTTCAGGCTGCTGATCACAGAGCTCTCTCTGTGTACCTTTTGGAAGAAGAAACGTGAGCACGTCTCATCCTGCTCCATGGAGCGGACTCTGGAATGGAAGATGATCTTGGAGGCCTCCGAGGCAAAGAGCGAGGCTTGCTGACTCTTCACCTCTTGGAGTTCCTCCTTGACATCGACCCCCATCGACTGCAGCCGCAGCAGATTCTGCATGTTTTTCTGGAGTCGGGGCATTTCCCTCTGTTCCTTTCTAGCTTTCTGGACGCCTTTGAGGATGAAAAACCTCTTGACGTTTCCCTTGATCGCTTCCCACCAGTGTGTCAGGGATTCAAAGAGGGGTTTCACGGTTCTCCAACCTTTTTAATCCCTCTTGAGCTCCTCAATGTTCTCTGGGGTCAGCAGTTGCACGTTTAGCTTCCATGCCCTCCTGCCCACCCTCTGGTCTTTCTCTAAGTGACAGTCAGCCAGTAGGAGGCAGTGGTCAGAGAAGAACACTGGCTTGATGTTCGTGGATCTGACCGCAAACGTGCGGGACACAAACAGGAAGTCTATCCTGGAACGGATGCTTATCACTGTATCAATGCCTCATTAGAAGACTAGGCCAATCTCTGGTTGAAATAAACACTTCCTTTGTAAAGCTAATCAAGCTTTTGCTGCATCCACATTACAGTGACCATATTCCTTGTAAATGAAAACAGCTTCCCATTCTCAGCAATTATCTCTGTAATGCTAAACAAGTTTCTACTTTACATACATTATCGTGGTTATTTCTCTTTGTATAGCTAAATTGCTCAGGTCTCCTCTCTAGGCCTGAGCAAATTCTGAATTAAGCTTGAATTAAATATGTTTTTAACCCTTTGAATGCCTCAGCCTTGTGTCACCCTTACATTAAGCTCCCAGCCTGCTGTCTACCTATATACCCTTCCACATATCTGTCTAGTTGTCCAATTACTTTCTATATTTATGTACCCCTACACAGGGGCAAAAGTTTTCAGTGAGCTTGATACCACAAATGGCTACTGGAACATGAAGCTTGATGAGGAATCTTCAGCGTTGACAGCATCCAACATACTGGTACAAATTCCTGCATCTACCTTTTGGCTTTAAAGTGAGTTAGGATGTGCTCTAGCAGAAGGTACTAGAGACATAACTGAGATGTGAAGCAGCATAGCTGTATGTATAGCTGATGATATCCAGATCTAGAGTGTAGTTGAAAAAGATTATGACCACTTTGTACATGAAGCCTTGGAGAGAACCAGGAAAGCTGGGATCAGATGCATTATGAAGGTATCAGAATGCCAGTTCTTTGGAGTGGTGTGCACACCTAACGGAATCAAGCCTAGTCCTGAGAAAAGTCACAGCCATCTTTTAGGTGGAAGCTCCAAAAGACAAGAAAGAGTTAAGAACTTTTCTTGGTTTGATCCAGTACATGAGCTCTTGCATACTTCACATGTCAGAACACACAGCAAACCTCTGAGAGCTGATGAAAAATGCTGAGTACCAGTGGTCAGAGTCACACGAGATGAGTTTCAACAAACTGAGAGAAGTGGTATGCAAGGAGACAAGTCTGTCATCCTCCAACAGAGAGAAACCTGTCACTCTGCAAGTAGATGCCTCTGCAAAAGGACTGGGCGCAGCCCTCATACAAGAGAGAAAATCGATGGCATTCACATCTAAGGCTCAAATATCAGCTGAAACCAGATATGTCAACATTTTTTTTTATTCATTCACGGAATACGGGCTTCGCTGGCTGGGCCAGCATTTTATTGCCCATCCCTAGTTGCCCATGAGAAGATGGTGGTGAGCTGCTTTCTTGAACCGCTGCAGTCCATGTGGTGTAGGTACACCCACAATGCTGTTAGGAAGGGAGTCCCAGGATTTTGACCTAGCGACAGTGAAGGAACAGCGATATACTTCCAAGTCAGGATGGTGAGTGACTTGGAGGGGAACCTCCAGGTGATGATGTTCCCATCTATCTGCTGCCCTTGTCCTTCTAGGTGGTAGTGGTTGTGGGTTTGGAAGGTGCTGTCAAAGGAGCCTTGGTGAATTTCTTGTAGATGGTACACACTGCCGCTACTGTGCGTCGGTGGTGGAGGGAGTGAATGTTTATGAATGTGGTGCCAATCACGCGGACTGCTTTGTGCTGGACAGTGTCCAGCTTCTTCAGTGTTGTAGGAGCTGTACTCATCCAGGCAAGTGGGGAGTATTCCATCACATTCCTGACTTGTGCTTTGCAGATGGTGGACAGGCTTTGAGGTGTCAGGAGGTGAGTTACTCGTCACACGATTCCTAGCCTCTGACCTGCTCTTGTAGCCACAGTATTTATATGGCTAGTCCAGTTCAGTTTTTGGACAATGGTAACCCCCTTGGATGTTGATAGTGGGGGATTCAGTGATGGGAATGCCATTGAACATCAAGGGGCGATGGCTGGATTCTCTCTTATTGGAGATGGTCATTGCCTGACACTTGTGTGGCGCGAATGTTACTTGCCACTTGTCAGCCTAAGCCTGGAAATCGTCCAGGTCTTGCTGCATTTGGACATGGACTGCTTCAATATCTGAGGAGTCGTGAATGGTGCTGAACATTTTGCAATCATCAGCGAACATCCCCGCTTCTTCCTTCCATCATAAGGTCAGGTCATTGATGAAGCAGCTGAAGATGGTTGGGCCTAGGACGCTACCCTGAGGAACTCCTGCAGTGATGTCCTGGAGCTGAGATGACCGACCTCCAACAACCACAAACCATCTTCCTTTGTGCTAGGTATGACTCCAACCAGCTGAGAGTTTTCCCCCTGATTCCCATTGACTCCAGTTTTGCTAGAGCTCCTTGATGCCACACTGGGTCAAATGCTGCCTTGATGTCAAGGGCAGTCACTCTCACCTCACCTCAGGAGTTCAGCTCTTTTGTCAAAGTTTAACTAAGCCTGTAATGAGGTCAGGAGCTGAGTAGCCCTGGCAGAACCCAAACTGGGCATCAGTGAACAGGTTATTACTAAGCAAGTGCCGCTTGATAGCACTGTTGATGACCCCTTCCATTACTTTACTGATGATGGGGAGTAGACTGATGGAGCAGTAATTAGCCAGGCTGGATTTGTCCTGCTTTTTGTGTACAAGACATACCTGGGCAATTTTCCACATAGCTGGGTAGATGCCAGTGTTGTAGCTGTACTGGAACAGCTTGGCTAGGGGCGTGGCAAGTTCTGGAGCACAGGTCTTCAGTACTATTGCCGGAATATTGTCAGGGCCTATAGCCCTTGCAATGTCCAGTGCCTTCAGCTGTTTCTTGATATCACATAGAGTGAATAGAATTGGCTGATGACTGGCATCTGTGATGCTGGGGACCTCTGGAGGAGGTCAAGATGGGTCATCCACTCGGCACCTGTTTGGCATGCAAGTAGTCCTGTGTTAAAGCTTCACCAGGTTGGCACCTCATTTTTAGGTATGCCTAGTGCTGCTCCTGGCATATCCTCCTGCACTTTTCATTGAACCAGGGTGGATCACAGTAGTGTCATCAGTTTGAAATACATTTCCTTTGTAATTAAAGTGGTTGAATTGAATACCTTATATTGTAGGTAATACTAGAGTGGGGGATATGCCAGACCATGAGGCTACAGATTGTGTTCGAGTACAGTTCTGCTGCTGATTGCCCAGTGTCTCATTGATGCCCAGTCTGGAGTTGCTAGATCTGTTCGAAATCTATCCCATTTAGCACAGTGGTAGTGCCACACAGCACGATGGAGGGTATCCTCAATGTGAAGGCAGGACTTCATCTCCACAATGACTGTGCGGTGGTCACTCCTACCGATACTGTCATGGACAGATGCATCGGCGGCAGGCAGGTTAGTGAGGATGAGGTCAAGTATGTTTTTCCCTCTTGTTGGTTCCTTCACCACCCAGCGCAGACCCAGTCTAGCAGCTATGTCCTTTAGGACTCGGCAAGCTCGGTCAGTATGGTGCTACCGAGCCACTCTCGGTGATGGATATTGAAGTCCCCCACCCAGGGTACATTATGCGCCCTTGCCACTCTCAGTGCTTCCTCCGAGTGATGTTCAACATGAAGAAGCACTGATCCATCAGCTGAGGGAGGGCGGTATGTGGTAATCAGCAGGAGGTTTCCTTGCCCATGTTTGACCTGATGCCATGAGACTTCATGGGGTCCGGAGTTGATGTTGAGGACTCCCAGGGCAACTCTCTCCTGATTGTATACCATTGTACTGCCACCTCTGCTGGGTCTGTCCTGCCAGTGGGACAGGACATACCCAGGGATGGTGATGGTGGGGTCTGGGACATTATCTATAAGATATGATTCCGTGAGAATGACTATGTCAGCCTTTTGCTCGACTAGTCTGTGAGACAGCTCTCCCAATTTTGGTACCAGCCCCCAGATGTTAGTAAGGAGGAATTTGCAGGGTCGACAGGGCTGCAATTGTTGTTCTTGTTTCCGGCGCCTAGGTCGATGCCGGGTGGTCCGTCTAGTTTCATTCCTTTTTTGTGTCTTTGTAGCGATTTGTTACAACTGAGTGGCTTGCTGGGCCATTTCAGAGGGCATTTAAGAGTCAACCACATTGCTGTGGGTCTGGAGTCACATGTTGGCCAGACCAGGTAAGGACGACTAATGTCCTTTAGGGAAGGAAATCTGAGAACCAGATGGGGTTTTTTTTACAACAATCGACAATGGTTTCATGGTCACCATTAGACTTTTAATTCCAGAATGTTTTATTGAATTCAAATTCCACCATCTGCCGTGGTAGGATCTGTGCCAGGTCCTCAGAGCATTACCCTGGGTTTCTGGATTACTAGTCTAGTGACAATACCACTACGCCATTGCCTCCCCCATAAAAAGAGAGCTTTTGGCAGTTGTGTATGGACGTGAGAAATTCCATACTTATCTCTATGGGAGAAAGTAGAGTAGAGAGTAGTAGTAGTAGAGAGTGATCATCATCCCCTGTTGCAGGTCTACAAGAAAAATCTGTGTAGAGCTCCAGCAAGACTACAGAGGTCATTCTTGAGGCATCAGAGTTACGATTTGACTCTGAAATATAAGCCAGGAAGAGAAATGGTATTAGCAGGTACTTGTTGCCACAGGAGAACCATGAGATAAAAGATCTAGGTATTACGATCCATCACTTAGTGAACATAGCACCACTGAAACCGGGTCAAATTAGAGATGAGACCAGTAAAGAATCAGAATTACAGATGGTCTCTCAGCAAGTGATCCAAGAATGGCCTGATAAGATCCAGCAAGCCCAGCCAGGAATAAAACAGTACTAGTCCATCAGAGATGAAATCTCATTAGAAGATGGTGTTATGCTGGCCAGATCCAGAATAATCATATCCAAATCAATGCAGAAGATCCATGAAATCCACATGGGAATGGAGAAGTGTAAGCTCCAAGCCAGATAAGTCATATACTGGACCAGCACCTACAAAGACATTGAAAGAATAGAGTCTACATGCAATGAATGTAGAAGTACAGAAATATACAGCTGAAAGAGGAGATGATAGCTACTGAAGTACCACCTAGAATGGCATACTGTGGGAGTCAATGTACTCACACACAATCAAGAATGGTATTTCATTGTTGCAGACTACCACTCAAAGTTCCCTTTTATCCCAACAGTGAAAGATTTAACAGCTACAACAATTACCTCAGCAGTACAAGTTCCATTTGCTAAGCAAGGGATTCCTAAATAATACGTGACAATAGAACGTAATTCACCTCCAGAGAATTTAAGGGCTTCGCCGAACAATGTGGGTTCAACATCATCACCTCATCACCACATTGCATAAGGGGACATGGGGACTATAGAAAGACATGTCCAAACAATCAAGAGAATCCTCCCAAAATGCCAAGAGAGAAAGGAAAAGGTCCTTCACTCATTGAGATTAAAATATTGGAGTGTTCTGATATAATTCTGACCCCAACCAGCAAGTCACACTGCTGATACTTTAAATCATCTCCACCCCACTCACATCATTCTTATTGGGAAAGGGAGAGGGAGTTAAAATTGAGGTAATGGCCCCAATTTTAACTTCAAATGGGTTTTAGGTGGATGGATGGAAAGCTGAGTGGAAAACTCACCTGATGCTGCCATGTTAACTCTTGGGTCTTGTTAACATGTCACTAGTCTACTTCCCACCCATGCCGGACGTCCCCTGCAGGACGTCTACAGGAAACAGCTTAAAATAACACAGCGTGGGAATTCGGTGCACAGGAGAAAGAGGTGTAGTATACATAGGAATTATTCCAAGTTAATTAAGAAGGTAATTAAAATAAATTAAGTAAATAACATAAGTAACAATGGCAGGACAGGTGTTATGTCGCAGCTGTGGAATGTGAGAACTTTTGGATGCCAAAGCGATCCATGACAAACGCATTTGCAGTAAGTGTAAGCAGCTAGAGGAATTCTGGATCAAGTTTATTGACCTGGAAGCCGAACTGCAGACACTGCGCAACATAAGGGAGAGTTTCTGGTCAATGGCAATGGATGTTGATACTGGGGCATTCAGTGATGGTAATGCCATTGAATGTCAAAGCAGATGGTTAGATTCTCTCTTGTTGGAGATGGTCATTGCCTGGCACTTGTGTGGCACTAATGTTCCTTAATTAAGGAAAGCAAAACTGTACTCAGAACTTCAGGTGCAGTCACACCAATACTGCAGCAAGACTTCCCCACTTTTATACTCGACCCTCCTGCGATTGTTCAAAACTTGCAATCCTTGCATTTTTCCTGATGTGTGCAAGACAAAAACCTTCAGCAACATGTCTCTCTTTTCAGCAATGTTCAAGTTCTGCACTACCAAGTGACAGAAAGTGATATATTCAAATTTGCTGATGACGCCAAGTTTGATGACAGAATAAATGCTGTCGAAGGGAACAGGAAGCTGCAAAGAGATATTGAAAGAATTAGTGAGTAAGCAAAATAGATGTATTTCAATATAGAAAGTGTAAGGTCATCCACTTTGGACCCAAGAGAAATAGATCAGAATAAGAACCTAGGTACTGTGGAGGAGTGGAGATTGTGGTCCAAGTACAGAAATCATTAAAAGCTAATGCGCTGGTACAAAAAAAATTAAAAGGTTAATACAATGGTGACCTTGATCTCAAGGAGGGCTAGAATATAAAAGACATAAGCCACGTGAAAGTTATATAAAGGTCTGGTTAAATTGCAGAGTATTGCAATCAGTTCTGCGCACTGCACCTCAAGGCGGTCTAGAGGGAATGCATATTTACCAACCAAGTATAATGGCTACATGTAAGGTGAGATTCCAGGTTTGTGACCACTTTAGTCAGAGTGCTGTGTGAAGATTAGTTGTACAGCTTATAATTTGAGGATGAGGAATGTGCTGGTGCCCAAATAAGAGAAAGGAAAGTGGACAACATTTACTTGCCTTTCATGGTACAGTCATTGAACCTCTTCCAAAACTGGTCTGCAATTTTGGGGGTAAGAATTGGCACTAAGCATCAGCACCACCTTCCTCCATGTGACACAGGACTCTATTTTTGAGGCTCCCTCGCATGCAGACCCAGTATACACTTTCTCTCTTTCTCTGTTCAGTCTCTGAGGATGGTTTGGAACAGAGACTCATTTAAGTTGTGAGCTTTTCATCCGTTTCTTCTTGGAATGTCTTTATTCCATCCTTGGCTATCTCAGAATCACAGAATTGTTTCAGTGCAGAAAGAGGCCATTTGGCCTATCATGTCTGCACTGGCTCACCGAATGAACAGTTCACATAGTGCCATTCGCGTACCTTCTCCCTGTAGCCCTGCATATTCTTTCTTGTTACCTTATCAGATAACTAGTCTAATTCCCTTTTAAATACTTTGGTCGAACGTGCCTCCACCATACCCACGGGTAGCGCATTCTAGACCTTAACCACTTGCTGTGTGAAAGTGTTTTTCCTCATGGTGCCATTGCTTCTTTTGTCAATTACTTTAAATCTGTGTCCTCTTGTTCTTGATCCTTTCATGAGTGGGAACAAATTCTCTCTATCTACTATCCAGAACCCTCAGGAATTTGTATATCTCTATCAAATCTTCTCTCAGCCTTCTCTTCTCCAAGGAGAACAGTCCCAACTTCTCCAATCTATCTTCGTAACTTAAGTTCCTCAACCTTGGGATCACTGTTTAAAATATTCGTTCATGGGATGTGGGCTTCGCTGGCTGGGCCAGCATTTATTACCCATCCCTAGCTGCCCTTGAGAAGGTGGTGGTGAGCTGCCTTCTTGAACTGCTGCAGTCCATGTGGTGAAGGTACACCCATAGTGCTGTTAGGAAGGGAGTTCTAGGATTTTGACCCAGTGACAGTGAAGGAACAGCGATATGTTTCCAAGTCAGGATGATGAGTAACTTTGGAGGGGAACTTCCAGGTGGTGGTGTTCGCATCTATCTGCTGCTGTTGCCCTTCTAGATGGTAGTGGTCATGGGTTTGTAAGGTGCTGTCTAAGGAGCCTTGGTGAATTCCTGCACTGCATCTTGTAGATAATACACACTGCTGCTACTATGCATCGGTGGTGGAGGGAGTGAATGTTTGTGGATGTGGTGCTAATCAAGCGGACTGCTTTGTCCTGGACGGTGTCCAGCTTCTTCAGTGTTGTAGGAGCTGCACTCATCCAGGCAAGTGGGAAGCATTCCATCACACTCCTCACTTGTACATTGTAGATGATGGACAGGCTTTGGGGAGTCAGGAGGTACTCGTCGTAGGATTCCTAGTCTATGACCTGCTCTTGTAGCCACAGTATTTACCCCCTTGGATGTTGATAGCGGGGGATTCAGTGATGGTAATAACATTGAACATCAAGGGGTGATGGTTGGATTCTCTCTTGTTGAAGATGGTCATTGCCTGACACTTATGTGGCGCGAATGTTATTTGCCACTTGTCAGCCTAAGCCTGGATATTGTCCAGGTCTTGCTGCATTTGGACATGGACTGCTTCAGTATCTGAGGAGTTACGAATGGTGCTGAACATTGAGCAACCATCAGCAAACATCCTAACTTCTGACCTTATGATGGAAGGAAGGTCATTGATGAAGCATCTGAAGATGGTTGGGCCTAGGACACTACCCTGAGGAACTCCTGCAGTAATGTCCTGGAGCTGAGATGACTGATCACCAACAACCACAACCATCTTCCTTTGTGCTAGATATGACTCCAACCAGCAGAGAGTTTTCCCCCTGATCCCCATTGACTCCAGTTTTGCTAGGGCTCCTTGATGCCACACTCAGTCAAATGCTGCCTTGATGTCAAGGTCAGTCACTCTCACCTCAGGAGCTCAGCTCTTTTGTCCATGTTTGAACCAAGGCTGTAATGAGGTCAGGAGCTGAGTGGCCCTGGCAGAACCCAAGCTGGCATCAGTGAGCAGGTTATTGCTTAGCAAGTGCCGCTTGATAGCACTGTTGATGACCCCTTCTATTACTTTACTGAAGATGGAGAGTAGACTGATGGGGCGGTAATTGGCCGGGTTTGATTTGTCCTACTTTTTGTGTACAGGACATACCTGGGCAATTTTCCACATAACTGGGTAGATGCCAGTGTTGTAGCTGTACTGGAACAGTTTGGCTAGGGGCGTGGCAAGTTCTGGAGCACAAGTCTTTAGTACTATTGTCGGAATGATTTCAGGGCCCATAGCCTTTGCAGCATCCAGTGCCGTTAGCCGTTTCTTGATATCACGTGGAATGAATCAAATTGGCTGAAGGCTGGCATCTGAGATACTGGGGTCCTCCGGAGGAGGCCGAGATGGATCATCCACTCGGCACCTCTGGCTGAAAATTGTTGCGAATGCTTCAGTCTTATCTTTTGTACTGCTGTGCTGGGCTCCTCCATCATTGGGGATGGAGATGTTTGTGGAGCCACCTCCTCCAGTGAGTTGTTTAATTGTCCACCACCATTCACGACTGGATGTGGCAGGACTGCAGAGCTTAGATCTGATCCGTTGGTTGTGGGATCACTTAGCTCTGTGTATCACTTGCTGCTTATGCTGTTTGGCATGCAAGTAGTCCTGTGTTATAGCTTCACCAGGTTGACACCTCATTTTTAGTTATGCCTGGTGCTGCTTCCGGCATGCCCACCTGCACTATTCATTGAACCAGATCCCCTGACTTGATGGTAATGGTAGAGTGGGGGATATGCCAGGCCATGAGGTTACAGAATGTGTTTGAGTACAATTCTGCTGCTGCTGATGGTCCACAGTGCCTCAGGGATGCCCAGGGATAGCTGGGTAGATGCCAGTGTTGTAGCTGTACTGGAACCGCTTGGCTAGGGGTGCGGCAAGTCCTGGAGCACAAGTCTTCAGTATTATTGCCGGAATGTTTTCAGTTGCTAGATCTATTCAAAATGTATCCCATTTAGCACTGTGGTCATGCCACACAACACAATGGAGGGTATCCTCAATGTGAAGGCAGGACTTCATCTCCACAATGACTATGCAGTGGCCATCATGGACAGATGCATCGGCGGCAGGCAGGTTGGTGAGGATGAGGTCAAGTATGTTTTTCCCTCTTGTTGGTTCCCTCACCACCTACCACAGACCCAGTGTAGTAGCTATGTCATTTAGGACTCGGCCAGCTCGGTCAGTAGTGGTACTACCGGACCACTCTTGGTAATGGACATTGAAGTCCCCCACCCAGAGAACATTCTGCACCCTTGCCACCCTCAGTGCTTCCTCCAAGTGATGTTCAACATGGAGAAGCACTGATTTCTCAGCTGAGGGAGGGCAGTACATGGTAATCAGCAGGAGGTTTCCTTTCCCATGTTTGACCTGATGCCATGAGACTTCATGGGGTCTGAAGTTGATGTTGAGGACTCCCAGGGCAACTCCCTCCTGATTGTATACCACTGCGCCACCACCTCTGCTGGGTCTGTCCTGCCAGTGGGACAGTGACGTCTGGGACATTACCTGTAAGGTATGAGTCCGTGAGGATGACTACGTCAGGCTGTTGCTTGACTGGTCTGTGAGACAGCTCTCCCAATTTTGGCACTAGCCCCCAGATGTTAGTAAGGAGGACTTTGCAGGGTCGACAGAGCTGCGATTGCCGTTGTCGTTTCCGGTGCCTAGGTCAATGCCGGGTGGTCCGTCTGGTATCATTCCTTTTTTGTGCCTTTGTAGTGGTTTGTTACAACTGAGTGGCTTGCTAGACCATTTCAGAGGGCATTTAAGAGTCAACCACATTGCTGTGGGTCTGGAGTCACATATTGGCCAGACCAGGTAAAGACAACAGATTTCCCTTCCTAAAGGGACATTAGTGAACCAGATGTTTTTCTTTTTAAACAACAATCGACAACGGTTTCATGGTCATCATTGGACTTTTAATTCCCGATTTTTATTGAATTCAAGTTCCACCATCTGCCGTGGCAGGATTCGATCCGGGTCCCAGAGCATTACCCTGGGTTTCTGGATTACTAGTCCAGCAACAATACCACTAAGGCATCGCTTCCCCTTTTCACATCCTACTGTACTTAGTACAAACCTGGGACAATTCCACCCTATGAGTAGAAATTGTGGCCCAGAATTTCAGCAGGGTTTTACTAATCATTTAACTTGGATGGAATATCAGCAGAATCCTTGAGAACTGCCATAAGTGTTTATTTACCCCATTGATCCAGGGGATCTGTTGACAGCTGTCTAGATGACCCCGGCAAAAATTATAGATGTGTACGTTTTCAATTTTTAAAATTGACCATTGTGGCATCTCCAAACAGAATTTCTAACTCTCGACATGTGAAGTTGGTTTTTATTGTACATGTTGTTGGTCACGAAGTAGTGAATTCAGGTTGCCCATTTCTTTCAACCATTAGTAACCAAAAGAGAGCCTACTTCAATTTAGCTGGAATATATTCAAGAAAGCAGCATTCATCATTTACACAATTCAATTTCCATGGGCCAAATCATCATCTGAGCTCAGCAAAACCTGACCTGCGGCCTGTCATGGCTCACAAACTGTGCACATGACCCATGTGTGACTTCACACGCCATTTGTGTCTTTTCATCCGAAGTCAGGTTTGCAGTGCAGTTTGAGCACTGCGGAATGCAGCAGGAGTGTGGGTGCAGAGGCGGGCACGCCTTGGTTCTCCAACACAGTATCCCAGCTGCCAACAGTGCTTAAAGGCCCCCTAAACCTCACCCTCACCCACCTGCCATACCAGTCCATGCTCCCTCAGACCATCCATGCCCCCATATATCCTCTTCCTGCTTCTGTTGTGTCAGCATCACAGACTAATATCCATATTCCACCAACATTTATATGAGTAGCGCTAGCTAAACCAGGCATGACCTGCTGGGATGGTAGGCCTGATAATGAAAATTTATAAATGGAAATAATCTAAACATATGTTTTGAAGATCAAGTGATGGAACTGTGACTATTTCCTTTGAAATCTCATTCCATTGTGGGATTGTCCTTAAGAATGGTTGTTGATAGACTGTCTTTGTAGTTTGCGTGGATGCTCCCTCATGTTTTGTCACTGCCGGAGGGCACCAGGTACTTGTTTCTGTCAATTCCACCCAGTCCATTCCATATTTTACAGAATATGGTCAGTATATTTTTCTCCCTCCTTTGTCACTCACCCAATATGCACTAAGTACAGTCCTCAGATTCCATCCAGTAGCAATGGAAATATTTATATTCCTTGAGAAAAAAATTAAAACTTTCACCATCCAGTAAAGACCTCCATATCATTGATTTTGAGAAAAAATGCATTCTACCATGTGAAAAACTACCCTGTAATACTTGTAATTCTATTAGCTTGTGTTAGCAAACCAGAAATCACATCACAGCTTCTTGAAACCATCATTCATTCCAGATGGTGTACTTATAATGGGCTTCCAAAACCCCGCACCACCAGACAAAAATGGTGTGGGGGACGAAATCCGATTGTCATTCTCCCATTTAAAATGGAGGACCTGACCTCAGCAGGGGCAGGGTGTGCGTTTTGCAGACTAAGCAATCCCAACCCACGAAAAGGCCAGAGGAAAATACCCAGCTTCAGGAACGTGGAGGAAAATAGGATTTCCTCAAAAAAAAAATTAAGGTAGGCCATTTGTGCACCAAAACACGCCACTGTACCCAGATGAGAATTCAGTCCAAAGTGTGTGAAATTTCATGTGCCTGCTTTGTAACACATGATATTTCAACAAGTGAACATGGTAATATTGATAATCTAAGTATTTAATCAGATACAAAGTCACTTCAAATAATGCAACTTTATTAATAAAGAAAAGCAAGAATACACAAACTTAAAATTCCGCATGCATACAAACTGATAAATCACTCCTTTTCATTAGCACGTGGCCAGAAAGTCTATGTACTGAATATTCATCATACTTCAAAAAAAAAAATTTAAGCACAAATTCCTCTCCCCCCAACTAAAAACATCCTATTACAAGTCAGTATGAGACTACATTCACTACAGTGGAGCCCATTTAAGATCAACTTATGTTCCTCTGTACAGAAACTTTTCACTGCAGAGTAAAACATTAAATCTGTACAATAAAATTCCTCCAAAGACTTGACATTTTTAAACTGTTTCTCTTCGTTGGCACCAACCTATGGCATTTTGAAACTGCTATATAATACATAGTTAATGCTATGTAAAATAGAATCTCTTCTGTTAAAATAAAGGTTTCACGCTGAATTTTTTATTATTAGAAACCTTGGGATATGGATTACTAAACTTGATGCAGATTAATCTTTTCTCTGCAATTTTTAGCTACTGATCTTAACAGGGCACCAGTGTACAATAAAAGCATGAGAGTTTCAAAAGAAAAATAAAAATTTGGATCATTAACACGTTTTGAAAATGCACAATATTTAGATATTTGTAGTAAATGATTAGTGTATGGAAGAACTGCTTAGATAGGTTGTATATGTACTGACAGATGTGGTGCATGAGGTGGCATCAAAACTTCCTCGTCTCGACCCGCTTCGTGAACCAGAACGCGAACCAGAACGGGAACCAGAACGGGAACTTGGTCCAGAGAAGCCGCCTGCATTATAGGGACTGTTAATTCCTTTTGTTGAAAATGACGCTGCTTCCAACAATCGCAGACCAGTTTTATCTTCAACCATAGAACGATCTATTGCCTCTTTATATGAAATCTTCAATTTTGTTTTGGGACAGGTTAGGCTTTTTGAATGGCTACTGGCGTCTTGCAGTTTCTCAGCTGTTCTGGCACTAATCAAGCGTTTTCTTATTCCTTCGTCAGCGGTGATTCGTCCGGAAACATTTGGCACAATCAGTCCACCTGTAGCTATCTGATATTCGAGGAAGCGTTGTCCAGCTTCATACGGTAGCCAATTTTCTTGCATTGCTTCTGCTGCAGAAAGCCTTTTTTTGTTCTTCACATCATCAAAACCAACAAATGCTTTCTGTGCTGGCTTTAATCTCTTTCCCATGTCTTCCTCAACAATAGCTTGACATACAGCATCTTGAATGGATAGTTTTTGACCAGTTCCAGGATTTATTATACCTCCTGTACAGGCCTGGGCTTCCAACAACCTCTGTCCAGTAATAGCATCAACAATATTACGGCGCATGGCTTCAGAAATTGTTATTTTTTCCAGTGTTTCAGTATCAAATATGGCTGCAATAGGAGTGGAATCATCAGAACAATCAAAAGATGTTACTTTTAAAGTCGGCAATGGACTTGGACAACTGTTTGTTAAACTATTTGTTTTACTCTCGTTACATGTACTGACATTGATCTTATCAGTGAACATATCTGCAAACTGTGTGAGTGTCATGCTTCCAGAGCGGTAGTCATCAAAACTCTTTTTAGCAATTAATCCTTTCTTTAATGACTCTTCAATGTCATATTGATTGCCAGTTTTTCTGTCGACGATAACTGTTTTTGTGGTCCCATCTGATCCTGTAATTGTTATTTCTTCCCACTCTGCCTCCTGTTCAGAAAGTTCTAGAAAAGTCTCATAATCTATTAAGTCTTTGTGGTAGGCCTCACGTACCGTCATTTCTTGATTTGTATCAGGATCTACAATAACAACTCTACGCTTTCTCACTGCAGATGATCTGGTGGTTTTGGATTCCTTTTTCTTTTCTGTCAACGGCAACAAACAAAGGCCTGTGGCTTTATCAATAATGCACCGTTCCACTAACTGAAGATAGGTCAGATTTTCTTCTGTATTAGGATCAAAGAAGCCTTTGGTATCATCATTTGGATCCATCAGAATTTCATTCAGTTCTTCATCAAAGTAATTACGTTTGTAAGCAATGTCAACTGGCAAACGATGGCTATACTTTGGATCAATAATTCCACCAGTTGCAATTTGGGCTTCCAACAAGCGAATGCCATGAGTGTGTTCAATCAGGCCTTTTCTCATTGCCTGAAACAATGAGATGATATTACCAGTTTCAGGATCTCTGTAACCTGTAACAGCCTTTTCTGCTGAAAGAAGTTTCTTTAAGAATTCTTGACCTATAATTCCTTTCGTAGCAGCAGCCTCAACTGTCAGCTTTTGGTTACCGACAGGATCAATTACATATCCTGTGGCTGCCTGAGCTTCCAGAAGTTCAAGAGCTGTGCCCTGTCTCAGCAAGCCTTTCTTCATGGCATGGTAGATTGGAAGCGTCTCCTTTGTGGCTTCAACATACACTCCTGAAATACTACTGTTGCCTTGCAAGTAGCCCCTGTACTGGTCACAGATTTGCTCTTGTGTTAGGCTTCCAGATTGAAGAGCTTCAGCTGTCTTTTTATCTATAATCTCGGCCTGCACAAGATTGTTTAGTGACACGTCAGCTCTAATCCCTGGTAATGTTATTTCATTCTTTTGCACTGGCAAAAGAAGCAAGTCTGTTCCAGGATCTGTTCGACAGGCTAATTTCAGCTGTTGATAGGAAACTTTTGTATTTGTATTTGGATCAACAAAAATTTTTGAATCATCAAAAGAAGAGGTAAGTGTCTGATACATTTCTGCATCAATCAGCCCACGTTTATATGCAAGCTCTTTTGGTAGAAATACACTGTTCATTGAATCAATTATTCCGCCTGCTGCAATCTGCGCCGCAAACAAACGGAGACCTGTCTCTCTGTCGACGATATCTTTTTTCATTGCTTCATACAGGGAGATAACTTTTCCTGTAAACGGGTCTTTAAATCCAGTTGCAGCCTTCTCTGCTGTCAGAAGTTTGTCTCGGTCTTTATAGTCGACAAGGCCCCCTGCAACAGCTTCATCTACTGTCATCCTTTTATTTTTGTTTGGATCGGTGATGTACCCAGTAGCTGCCTGTGCTTCTAAAAATGACAAGGCCACATCAGGTGTAAGAATATTCCTTTTTGTTGCTTCTGACATTGAGAGTTTTTCTCCATTTTCCTGTGAGTAGACTCCAGCTATGTTTTCCAGCCCAAGAAGACTCAATTTAATTTCACCCGAAACATCCATTACTGTTTTTTGTCCTCTTAGTAGCTGATCTAAAGTTAATTTATCAATAAGCTGACAATCATACAACTGGTTTGCTGTGACTTTTTTACGGACTCCATCAAATAAAAGTTTTGAAGAATCTACCGTAACTATACCATCTGTCTGAGTCTGCTTATTGAGTGCTGGTGGTTCCTGACTGAGTTTTTCAATTTCTAATTGTGTTTTAATTCGCAGTGCTTCCAGTTCAGATCTCTTTGCTCTTTCACTTTCTTCAAGTTTCTGTCTATACCTTTCTTCAGTCATTCTCAGTTCTGTCTGAAGTCTGTCAATTTCAGCTTTCAAACGTTCAAAGTCACTATTTGCCTTTCCTTTTTCTAGTTGTCGTATTTCTGCTTGATTCTTCCAGTAAGTTAGATCAGATTTGACCGCATCATTTTCATCCTGAAGTCGCAGCTTCAAGCGGGATTCAGCTTCTAGCAGTGCCTTTATTCGACTTAGTTCATCTTCATAACGTTGAAGTCTTGATTTATCTTGCTCCAAGAGTTTGATCTTCAGTAGGAGAGATTCCTTTTCTTGCAACATGTCTTTATGAGCAGAATGTGTCTGTTGAATCATGTTAGTTGCCTAAATGTCAAGGTAGAAGATAAATGTTATTTTTTCACATTTCAGAAGTGATGTCAACAAAATAAAGCTTTTTGAAATGAGTATTGCTGAAAAAGAGATATGCTGCCAAAGCTTGTCTTGCATTCATCAGGGCAGTTTGTAGGAATACTAATAGTAAAGGGAGCTTTATTTACACTGCAGGAGAAGAGTGCTGATTGGTTGGCATGAACTCTGATTTGAAGAGGCATTGCCATGGAGAATGCACCAAGGAACAGCTAACTGCCAGGATTTTGTTCATATTCAAGCAGGTTGACTCCCAACTAGTCAAGGCATTACCATGGGGAATGAACCAAGGAATGGCTGCCCCCCAAGCTTCTATTTAGTTGAAAAAGATGCAATGCATGGACATGTTTCTTCTGTCTGCAAAGGACAGGGTTCCTGTGTGTGACACTTCAAGCCCGACTGCATCTTAAATTGGTTTTCAGTGTAATTCTTAGCACAATCAGGACTGTTTAGCAATTGTTTTCCAATTGCAGAATCACATCTAATGTTGGACACTATGTTTTGAGTTTTGCAAGCATGGGCTGGTTGGGTACGGTCTGTACTTTGCCTGTTGCAAACAGCCAAAAGGGACGTGCTGTTTGATATGATCTGCTGGGACATACGGCCTACATACCTGGCATCACGCCAGCAACACCTCTACCAGAGTCCACTTGCCAACCAATCAGCACACTTTTCATGCAGGATATAGTATCCTTCCTTTTACTACTGGAATTCTGGCAAATTGTCCTGATGAGTGCAAGACGAAAATGTTCGACAACATGTCACTTTTTTCAGCGATATTTAAGTTCTGTACTTCCAAACGACTTATTAAAATGGTTATTTTAAATCAGACTATTTTATATATTTTCTAAATATCGTAACCTGTTATCAAAATTATTCTTCCAATTAATTTCTTAATTTCAAGCTGTTATTAGTTTAAGCAGAGGGTGATGATCGAGGGGTGTTTTTGTGACTGGATGCCTGTGTCCAGTGGGGTTCCACAGGGATCGGTGTTGGGTCCCTTGCTGTTTGTGGTATATATAAACGATTTAGACTTGAATGTAGGAGGGTTGATCAGTAAGTTCGTGGATGAATAAATAGTGGTGGTAAATAGTGAGGAAGATAGCCTTAGATTACAGGAGGATATAGATGGGCTGGTCAGGTGGACTGATCAGTGGCAAATGGAATTTAATCCAGATAAGTGTGAGTTGATGCACTTCGGCAGGACAAACAAGGCACGGGAATACATGATGAATGGTAGGACCCTGGGAAGTACTGAGGATCAGTGGGACCTTGGTGTACCTGTCCACTGGTCCCTTAAGGTAGCGGGACAGGTGGATAAGTTGGTTAAGAAGGCATATGGGATACTTGCCTTTATTAGCTGAGGCATAGAATATAAGAGCAGGGAGCTTATGCTGGAACTGTATAAAACACTGGTTAGGCCACAGTTAGAGTATTGTGTGCAGTTCTGGAATCCGCATTATAGGAAGGATGTAATTGCACTAGAGAGAGTGCAAAGGAGATTTACCAGGATGTTGCCTGGGCTGGAGAGTTTTAGTTATGAGGAGAGATTGGATAGACTGGGGTTATTTTCCCTGAAGCAGAGGAGATCGAGGGGGGACATGATTGAGGTGTATAAAATTATGAGAGGCATAGATAGGGTAGACAGGACGGAACTTTTCCCCTTGGTGGAGGGGATAACCAAGGGGCATAGATTTAAGGTAAGGGGCAGGAGGTTTAGAGGGGATGTGAGGAAGAATTTTTTCACCCAGAGGGTGGTGGGAATCTGGAACTCACTGCCTTGAAAGGATGTTAGAGGCAGAAATCCTCATAACATTTAAGAAGTATTTGGAAGTGCACTTGCAATGCCATGGCATACAAGGCGATGGGCCTAGTGCTGGAAAATGGGATTAGAATAGTTAAGTACTTGTTTGACTGGCACAGACTCAATGGGCCGAAGGGCCTTCTTCTGTGCTGTAGACCTTTGACTCTATATCACATACTTTCTTAATTTCAAGTTTGTGCTAAAGAGATGAATCTTTCAAATGAGGAGCTAAGTTATTCCATGTTATGAATCTCAAAAATATTCCTCCTGTTAATTAGTTATCCATTTATATATCACTATATAAAAAATTATGAAGTAGATTTATCGAAAGGTTTTAATATGTAGTAACAAATTACATCTTCATCAGAAGAATTGCCCCCCACCTACCACCACTGTTGTTTGACCGCAACTGGGCAGTCGAGTGTTAGATGGCAGAGATCTTAGTGCTCAAATTCTTCCTCCCTCCAAGATAGGCAATCAAGTTCTGGGTAATACTCCAAGGTTATGCTGTTAAGGAAACTTGCCTACTTAATGATAAATTGTAAGTGACACACCAGTGATTTCCTGGTGTATGCTGGCAGTGGGCATGCATATGGAAAACCTGGTCTAATTAATTATTGTTTGTTTGCCTAAGAAAGAATTGACAATACTCAACTAAAGCAGCATTGACCTTCTGGCAAAAAATCTAACTAGGTAATACTCAAAAGGAGATTAAGTTGATCAGCATAAATTTTATGAAAAACTATGGAAAGATATACAATTATCCGCCTGGTTGATATGTGGATAGAAAAGCAACGTATACATACCACTTAAGCCCAGGATACTGATGATGAGAATAACACATGGGATATCCCTTTAGGATGTTTTGAGCATCACTGACATTGTTTCTGCCTCTGATCATCTGCTGCCAATGAATCCTTCATCAATACCTTTCATTATCTCTAGATTTGACTACTCTAATGCAGTCCTCGCTGGCCTTCCATGTTCTACATTCTGAAAACTTGGTCATCCAAAACTCTACCTGTGTCCTAACTTGCACGAAGTTCATCTATTACCTCTGTGCTCATTGACTTACATTGATTCCTGGCTCCCAGTCAAGCAGTGCCTTGATTTTAAAATTTTTATCCTTTCTTCAAACCCCTCTATCACCTTACCCCTTCCTATCTCCAAAAACTGCTACAGCCCTACAACCCTCCAAGCTATCAGTACTCCTCTAATTCTAGCCTCTTGCGTATCCCTGACTTTAATTGTTCTACCATTGGTGGCCAAGCCAACAACTGCCTGTGCCTAAACTCTAGAATTCCATCCCTAAATCTCTGCCTCTAGACCTCTGTTTCCTCCTTTTAGGAAAATTCTTAAAACATACCCCTTTGACCAAATTTGGTCATCTGCCCTAATATCTTATATTGGCTCATGATTTATAATGCTGCTGTGAAGTGCCTTGGGATGTTTTATTCTGTTAAAGTACCAGGTAAATACATATTGTTGTTGCACTGTGAAGCATCAAGAAACAAGTAGAATTGTATGTCTTCTTTTGGCAGGTCTGAAAATAATCTTAGAACCAGAGTATTCCCAGGGAATTTGGGAAATAACATTCATTCAGTTAGGTAGTTCAAAAGTTGAAGGAATCCTGATGAGTCAGTTGTCTCAATGTGATCAGATGATGTCATGAAGATATTAGTGTATGTGTTATTGGAAATTATTTTAAATTGGACTTGTAGTAGGGTCTGTGTCTGAGCGTGTGTGTGTCTTAATTGGATTAAAGCCAGTTAGTCTGGGTGCTTTGATGTATAGTAGCTTTGAGTTGTTGACCAGTAAGGTAGAGGGTACACTTGCACTTTGTTAAATAAATCATTCAAAGACTGGGGGTGAAATCTTGCACCTAGCTAGGAGACACCAAGCAATATGTTTATATTACTAATAAAATTGGTGCTATGAAAGGGGTTTTATTGTTAGAAGTGGTGGAGTTCAAAGGGCCTGGTGATACAATGAGAATTTGCATTCAAAGGGAAGGCTAGGTATATGCAGAAAAGAGTTTTGTGTATGTCAGTCAGAGGAATGTAAGATATAAGCTGCCTGTAAGCCTGCAACGATGCAAAGGAACCAAATTGAAAGGAACCTCATTTTGAATTTGTAAGATAAAATGTGCTTTGTCTGGTGTCTGTTTAAGTCTATGGGTTATTGTTGCCTTGGGGAAGATTTACCTGGGAGTGATTAATTTGGGGATTTGTTTAATAGTTATTTTATGGTAGTAATTTGTAGACACGTGTATGTGTTTAATTTCTTGTTAAATTAATAAATATTTAATTTATATAAAAAACCTTGAGATTTGGTGGGTTTCATTTCTGAATTCAGAGCTACATCTCAAACATACCAATTGAAAATATAGGTTATGACAGTTGTTTAAAGTTCCCCCCTGGGATTTTAAATAACTCAGCCTTTACCATCTGTTGTGTCATAATAATGTGTAGAGGCTATAGCCTTTAGTCATGTTATATAATATTGTATGGTAAATAAAAATGCTAAGGGTCAGAGTTGAAACAATGATACAGCATGCAGAATTTCTAGCTGTGAAAATCTGCTCAAGTAAACCTGAATGTTAACAATGTCAGACAATTCTCAAATTCTGTAGCTAGGCAGAACTGAAACAGGTTTAGACTAACTAACCACAAGAACAGAGAGAAGTCCTTGTAACATGTCTAGATAATATGTACAAAATGATAAAGGACTTTTGTAATCGTTATGAGCTTCTGCTATTGTTCTTTAGGCCATTTTACATGGAAAATGTTTTTTGTATTTTACAACAGTGATTACACTTCAAAAAAACTTAATTGGATGTAAAGTACTTTGGGATGTCCTGAGCTTGTGAAAGACACTATATAAATGCAAGTTCTTTCTTTTTTGACGTAAGCATACAATGAGTAGATATACTGAGCTAATGGTTATCAAAAAGCCCAATAGTTACGTCACCCCTTAAATCGGCTGATAAAAATCAGAGATTATAAACATAACCATTTTTTGAAAGTGCTAGACTGACACAATTTAATGTTAAAGATTTCAAATGGAATGTATTATAATAGGATTTTGAATTTCAGCCTCAGAAGATGGAGCTCAGGACTCTAACTCAAATATCATTGCACCCCCAAGCAATATAGCTCATTCTAGTATTACTGTTAATAATTTTTGATCTTATGAACATGTAATCTTTGGTGTCCTCATTCAAACTCAATAATTAAAGTCTTGCTAGTTAATTGTGGCATCTGAGTTGGGATGTGAGACTTGTGAATCATTAAGAGTAGATTACAAGGGTAGCAACTTGAAAAAATAGTATTTTGAGACTTCTATCAACGACAATAATATGTATGGATTACGGGGAATTAGCCAAAACTGAAAAATCTAACTTCTATAAATGTATTGAACAATTTATCCTGAAGCATCAAGGAACTTATTTTACACAGGACACTGACTGACACAAGGACACCTTTGAAAAGGTCATGGTCTTTTTAAAAATTTCTCATCAAAGAAGTCATAAAGGGGAAAAAATGTCAATGCATGACCTGTAAAAGCCCTTATGAAACAATTAGAACATGTAATAATTTAAAGAACGAACAATACTTCGCAGAGGCCGGTAAAATAAAGGTTCATGATGAGAAAAAAAAACAGTGGAAGTTCTTAACGTTTATCTCATCAATTACATGAGACAAAACAAAGGGTTTTAGTGGCAGAAAAAGAACAATTTAAAAGAATGTACACAACAACCATATGATGTGTAAAGAAAAAATAAGACTTCAATTTATTACATCGCCTTTCATAACTCAAGGCGGCCCAAATCACTTTACAAGCATTAAAGTGCTTTTGGAGTCTGATCACTGCTGCAACATTGGAAAAACTGCAGCCAATTTGTACACAGCAAAATCCCACAATGAGATAATGACCCGGATAATCAGTTTTTAAAATAAATTGTCAGTTGAAGGGTATCGACTGGTCATAGCACTAGGAAGCACTCCCCTGCTTGGTGAAACCACAGATAAAAAGGTGTAAAGGTTCATTTTTTTTTTCATTTTCTCTGCAATCTTGCACCAAAGAGTACAAGTTCGAGAAACTTCTGAATAATTCTATCCCATGATGGCAGCAAAATAAATGTAATTTTACAGGGCTACACAGATTTTATTTTATTCATGTGGACTTCACTGGCAAGGTCCATCGTAAACTGCCCTTGAGGTGGTGGTAAGGCAATTTTTTGAACCGCTGCAGTTCATTTGGTGAAGATACTCCCACAGCGCTGTTAGAGTGTTCTAGGATTTTGGCCTAGCATTGATGAAAGAACAGCAATATATTTCCCAATCAAGATGGAGTGTGACTGGAAGGGATTTTGCATGAGCTTGCCCTCCCCCCGCCCCCCCAACCCTTGTTCTTTTAGGTAGTGAAAGTCACAGACCTGGAAACTTTTGTGATTGAAAAAAATCACAGGATTAACATCACGCTGTGACACATGCTCAAAGCATCTCAAGATGCCACTTAAGAAATGGAAATGAATCTTTTTTTTTTACTTCCAGAAATATAGACTTATGAATTGGATATCAGCTAGAATTTTGATGGGGGTCCCCAATCTCATTGTAACTTTGTTAGAGGATCAATTGAAACCTGATAAAATGGCATAAAGCAGTTGCTATGCCATTTCGCTAGGGTTTTTGGCGATTTTCTGCCCGTTATGACAAGTGTTCCGATAAACCCATGGAAATCACTATTGATTGGTTCTTATTTGTGAGGCTGAACAGCTCACACACCTTTGTGAAGTAATCAATTTAAAACAAAATGCCTGATACTATGGTGAAGTTTATTCGTGACTGTTTTAATTCAATTTTTAAATCTAGGGGAAAAAAGTTAACCACATTGCATTTTCCTTGATCCTGGAAACATGGAGAAAAGCAGCAGTAACCTCTGCAGGGATTCCTTCATTGTGTGCTGTAATTTAACTAAAACCCACAGAAATGAAATAAACAGCAATTTTACCAATCTACCACTAGTGTTATGTTGGGAGATTGGGGAACTCCCCCAGAAATTCTGCCTCAACTTATTTCCACAACTAAGGGTACCTAACTAAGAATACTTCAAATAGTAAAATACTAAATGAGATTAGCATTCACTTTGTTTTTTTTTTATACAGTAAAAATTGTTAATAAGACATATAAAATACTTCATGTGATAAAACAGTAAAAGTTGCATGTACCTCTAGAGACTGCTTTTGGAATGTTTCAACTTCCAGTCTCAACTTTTCCCTCTCATTCCTTAACTCATTAATTAGCCCTTGAAGGTCAGTGGTTCTTTTGTTAGTTAGTTCAAGTTGGAGCCTCAGGTCAGAGATAGTTTTTGATTTATCATCCTCAGCTTCACTTTGGATTTTCTGAACATCATCAAAATTTGACTTCAAATTTCTTAACTCTTCTTCCAGTTTCAGTCGTTCTTTTGTGAGATTTTCCACAATTGAACGCAGTCTATCTATTTCGCTTAATCTTTCATTCAAAGCTTTGGTTTTTTCTTCAATAGTTTTCTGGAAATGTTCATTTTTCTGACAAGCCTGTCTTGTATTTTCCTGTTCTTGACTCAGCTGGTGACGTAATGTTTCTACATCAGCATACAGTCTGTTCAATTCCCCTGTGCTGATATTCTTCTCTTTCAGCTGTTGATCAAAAGCTTTCTGCTGTTGGCAGAGATTATCTTCAACTTTTTTCTTCATGATTGAGATATGCTCAATCTGTTGTGTGAGCTGAGTAATTGTGAGTGTATGCTCCTTGCATTTTTTTTCAATGTGTTCAACCTCTTCTTCAGCACTTTTTCTCTTTGAAGATTCTTCAACTACATTCCTCCTTAGTTGTACTAGTTCCTCATCTGTCTTATACCTGACATTGTTTGCTTCCCTTAAACTGTTCTGGAGACGTGCAATTTCTTGTTCCAGTCTGGATTTTTCTCTGGATAATTTCTCATGTTCTATCTTTATGACTGTAATCTCATGCTCTGTAGTTTTAATTTTGGTAAGTTTTTCTGTGTCCTTCTTCTGAGAATCAATTTGCAATTGTTTTAATTTATCATTTTCATTTATTAACTGTTTCCGTTTGTTGACTTCTTCCTCTAATAAAATTCTTAGTTTTTCAATCTCCTTTCCTTTGTCTTGTATAGCCTTGGATGTATCCTGCTGAAGTGATTTAAGCCTCAGTGTTTCCTCTGTTTTAAGTTTCGTGAGTGTTTGAATTTCAATTTCAAGTTCCTGTCTCCTTCTGGATTCCTCAACACAAGCTGATTTCTGCTGCAATGAATCACTTTCTGCCCTTTTTCTATTGAATTCAGTTTCACTGATAGAACTTCTTAATCGTTCTAATTCTTCCATGAGATTCTGTTTATCTTTCAAAGTTTTCTCCAACTGAATTTTCAAAGTTGCAATATCATCTTCCTTTTTTACAGTTAGCTTTTCAATTGTGATTTCTCTTACGTGGACCTCTTTTTCAATCTGTGACTTCAACATCCTGTTTTCCTGCTCAAACTTGTCCCT
The DNA here is from genome assembly GCF_964194155.1 of Cetorhinus maximus. Classification (NCBI taxonomy): domain Eukaryota; kingdom Metazoa; phylum Chordata; class Chondrichthyes; order Lamniformes; family Cetorhinidae; genus Cetorhinus; species Cetorhinus maximus. The sequence goes on from NC_135882.1 coordinate 13,381,370, forward strand.
AAGCTTATCTAGTTCACTTTCAAACTGTCTCCTTTTTAAAGATTCTTCCTGCAATGCATTCTTAAGCCTTTCTACCTCTCTCTCTTTGTCTTTGATTGATTTCTCAATCTCCAATTTTAGCCACACTGTCTCTTCCAGTTCCTTCTGCTTCACTCGGAAGGCACTGTTATGTTCATCCTTTTGCTGATCATAACGGTTCTCAGCTGCTTTTCTCTTTCTTCTTTCCTCATCAATTTCAAATGTCAGTTTTGTAATCTTCTCATGAATTTCTTTTATTTGGAGAAGGTATGCATCCTCCCTCTGCTTTATGGTATCACGGTCCAATTCAGCATTTCTCTTCTGCTCCTCTAGGACCATAATCCTTTTCCTGAAGTCTGTATACTCACTTTGAACCTTGCTCAAATGTTGATCAAGAAACTTCTTCTGCTGAATACTATCAGCATTCTCATCGTGGGCATGTTTAAGTGCCTCTTCCAAAAGTTCTATTTTTGTGTTTTTTATCTGTATAATTAAAATTAGATGGAAGTGGCCTGTGATATTTTGCTTTGCATCCTACATTCTTAATACAAACATAAAATCTACAATCTAAAAGTTGTTTACATTTGTAACCATAGTTATATTTTTAAAGAACAATAAAGGTGGTCCAATTGGTAAATATACACAGCTTTAAAAATACACCGGACTATATTACAAAAGAAAATATTTTTTACTTCCAACTTGAAAACAGCCAGCTGCCATTGTACAATTTTCAGGAAGAGCTACAGCATGAATATTAACTTTCCTGGAGGAACAAAAGAAAAATAAGTTCACCTTTACTTCTTCCATGTTCTTCAGCATCTCACTTAGATACTTGTAGTAATCACCAGATCTCGTAAGAAGTTCTATGTAACGAGATTGCAGATCTGCAGACTAAATGAAAACAAGAAAGGATTATTATAACAATCTGGGAGCTTTCTTGATTATTTCTGAACTCATATTACCATGTTTATTGAATTCAAAACTTGCTGAAATAGTATCTCAAATCATGACCCCTGGATGAATAGTTTGCTATTATAACCACTATTACTATATTCAGTGACCTACAGCAACTGCTGCAGAGTTATTAAGTGCCAGAAATTCAATGACAGAATGTTTGATCATTCTCTGCATCTGATATCACCCTCATTAAAGAATGCTTTCTGGCATCTAGATTTGCCTTCCATCATATTAAATGCAATGACTTCACACTTGTTTTCTTGTTAAAGCAGAAAATGACTGACAACAGTGACACCTTAGTCTCACAAGGCTCTTGCTGGAAAGCATCAGCTAGCCATCTCAGAATCTCCTGCCATTGAGGGTGCATAAAGGAAAAGAGATTGGGACTGAAAGGCACCAAGGGGGGGAAGCATAGAGAAAAAAATAAAATGGAGGTAGGATGGCAAATTAATTTGTTTTACTTAAAATGTTTCTATCACTGCCGGAACATAAGGGATCATAGACCATTTAGTCCCTCAAGCCTATTCTGTCATTCAATGAGATCATGGCTGCTCAGCGACCTATGGGTAATAAAAATCTATTAATCTCAGATTTAAGATTTAGAATTGATCTAGTATCAATTGCTGTTTGTAGAAGAGTGTGTTCCAAACTTCTACCACACTTTGTATATAGAAACGTTTCTTAATTTCACTCCTGAAAGATCTGGCTCTTCAGATTATGCCTCCTTGTCCTGTACACCAAAACTAGAGGAAATAGTTTCTCTTTATCCACCCGATCTGTTCCGTTTAATATCTTGAAAACTTCAAATAAATCACCCCAAACCTTATAAATTCTTGAGAATATAACCCTAGTTTGTATCACCTCTCCTTGTAAATTAGCCCCTGCACTCACTCCAAGGCCTTTCCAAGGTGTAGTGCCCAGAAATGCTTCAGGTATGATCTAACCAGAGCTTATATGTACAAAATATTTCTTTGTAATTTTATGCTGCCCATCTTTGTGACATCAGTAGATTTGGACATGTGGCTTTCTCCTCGAAGTCTTTAATAAATATGATGAATAGTTGAGGCCCCAATGCAGGTCTTTGAGACACACTACTGGTCATATCCTGCCAATTAGAAAATCTGCCCCTTATGCCCACTCTCTCTCCTACCACTCAATCAAGTTCCTAGCCAGGTCAGTAATTTGCCTACGAATCTATTTACTTCAACCAACAGTTTCTTATGAGGGACTTTATCAAATGCCTGCTGGAACACCAGATAAACAATAACCATAGACACTTCCCCATCCACTATTTTAGCCACCTCACCTCTTCAACTAAATTCAAATCAGGTTTGTTGGGCTTGACCGACTTTTTACAAATCCATGCTGGTCCTCTGATCAGCTGAAAATTTTCAAGGTATTTAGTCACCTTTATCCTTAATTATAGATTCCCGACAGCAGATGTTAGATCTACAATTCCCTGGCTGTCCACTCACCTCTCAAATAGTAGAATGTCATGCACAATTTTGCAACCTAAAGGAACGGTTCTCAAACAAGAGAACTTTGGAAGATTATGGTTAGAGCATCCGTAATGTTTTCACCTACTTCCTTTAATCTCTGGGATGGAAACCATCTAGTCTTGGGAATTTGCCACTCTTTAGTGAACAAGAATTGCTTCCTTGGGCTGGAGGATCTAGAACAAGGGGCATTGTCTCAGGATAAGGGGCCAGACATTTGGGATTGCAACGAAGGTTGTGAATCTTTGAAATTATCTATGCCAGTGGGCTAAGAATGCTCAGTCATTGAGTATATTCAAGTCTAGGATCGTCAGATTTTTAAGACTCTAAGGTAATAAAGAGATCTGGGGAAAGCGGAACTGAAGTTGAAGATCAGCCATAATCTTATTAAATAGCAGAACAGGCTTGAAAGGCAGTATGGCCTACACCTATTTCTTATGTTCTTATTGACCTCCAGTTTTTTGCATGCACTCAAAATTACCCCCATCAATCCATAAACTGGGACCCTTTTCTGTGTTTGTGGCTTAATTCTTGCAATGCAGGACTCCATTTGCCACGACTCTGAAGCCACTTCAAGTAGAAGTACAAGGAGGCGGGAACATATCAGAAGATATTGGGAAGCTCGCCCAGTGCATTTGTTTTGCAATTTTCCCAGCCCACCACCCCACCCCACAAACCTGCCTCCATTGTGCTGCAAAATTCCACCCCCAAAGTGTCCAGATAATTCCTGCCTTCCCTAATGCCCCACTATGTCTGCACCTCATATTCCAACTCAACAACTCTGAGCTGAAGTTGCTCAAGATGCAGATGGGATTGTCTGGAACCACAATACTCTCCAAATTCCTAGATGCTACACCACCATTCTTATATGAACTTGTGTTGTTTATTTAATTAATTAGTCTATGTATTTAATTACTTAATGACTTAACTAAAGTTTATAATTCTTCAACACATTTACTTGTAGGTAGATTAAACCAAATATTTACTTGTAATATAAACCACTACAACTAATAGTGGCAAAAGCAGCACCTCCTTCCCCCTCTTCACTGAATTTCCAACTTTTGCACCATGCACACAAATATCTCACATTCTGTCTGATCTTCCTTTCCACAGTGGAACTAAAATTTAAGCATGGCATGCAATGGGCTATTGTTGCAAAATGTCCAGTTTTCTGCCTGTGACCAAAAAGAAGACTACCATATGACAATTTGAGTGAAGCGGAATGAAAATCAATAATTGGGCAGGCAGCAAACAGAGGGTAGCTTTTTCCTCCACTAGCATTTGAGTATAAAGGAGTCTCAGTGGAGTACAGAGAGGGAGTTTGGATGGGGAGGATATCATGGCTGATTTTACACCTTATTAAATATATGGGTGGAAAATCAGTCAGGCTCTATTATGGACAAGCAATCCTCAGATTTTAACTACGCAACTATAACTAGGTGATAATGGAAAATTTACTCAAGAGGTTCAGAGGACGGAAAACATGGGGAATTTGTGAGCATTAATTCAAACATAATGTCAACACTTTTAGTAGAGTTATTAACCAATTTAAAATTAAGGATTTAAATGATGCACTGAGAACACAGGAAGGTCAAGGTTAAGAGTTTGTCTGCAGTTATCAGGAGTAGTAATTGCTTGTTTAATGATAGTCATACAGCAGATAGGAAAGTTACCATAAAATCACATTTAAAATACAGAAACACACACTACATTAAGGACACCAAAGACAGATGAAGCAAACTAAACCGACGCCACCTGCTTGATAATAGTGGACTCTTCTGTGTACATTTTAATTGGCTAATAAAACAGTGCGGTTGAATTTCCATGGACATTCCCTGATTCTTCGCTATAACTTTGGTACAAGTGGTACAAATCCTGGTGAAAAGTGTTGACTAGCAGTAAATGCGAGACAGAAACAGTCTGTGTTTGGAGCAGCAGTGAACAGTGTGTTTCATTTAGCCTGAGGCCTGACCACCAGCAGTGGTGAAAGAGTAAAAAAGAGAGTGAGAAAGACTGCCTGCCCAGGGGAAAGGGGGAGACACAAGGACCCCTACACGAGTCATGATGGCAGAACAGTGGTTCCAGCAACAGCAAGACCTGGGACAGCCGAGTGTTAGTCAGGCAGGATCAGTCCTGGACCTCTCCCTGGTGTTTTAATCTCCAAACCACCCGGGCCTGGCGGTCCAGTGTGCATCTCTGACTCACTCCCAGGCCAGAATATAACGCTCGTCGGGCGAGAGTCCTGACGTCATTGTGCACTCACGCGATATTTCGGTCGGTGGGTGCAGGAGTCGGCAGCGTGCCTGCCGACAATTTAAAGGCCCATTAAGGCCAATAAAGTTATAATTGAAATAATTTTTTTGCTGCCCGTCCAACCTTACGGTTGGCGGGCAGGCGAAAAGGCCAGGCAGCCTTTGCATTTTTTAGGAAACCTCATCCAGGGGCAGGATGAGGTTTCCAACAGCAAATAAAAATTAAATTAAAATGTTAACATTTCACTAAGAACATATCCCTGCTCATGTGACAAGAGTCACATGAGGAGGCATTTTTTTTAATCAATTTAAAATCCTTTATTTTTATTTCTTAAAATCTTCATCTCCCTGAGGTAGCTCTGTGCCTCAGGGAGCTTTTCCAGCATGCACCCGCACACATGCGCAAAGTTGTGCACTAACCCTCCTCCCTCCCCCTGCCAAACAGGCAGCGCTGAGTGCTACTGGGTGCATTTCATGCTGGGCAGGCTTCAATTGGCCCACCAGTGTGAAATCGCGGTCTGGCCCCAATCGCGGATGGTGGTTGGGTTCCCGACCACTCCCGCCTGACCCGCTGAGCCCACATGACAAGGGAAAAATCCTGGCCCCAGTTTCAAGGCTCTCACTCACCCTCACCCCCACCCGCACCCACTGTGCGAGTGGGTGAGGGTGTGAGTGAGTACACAGAGACTAGGAGTGAGCCGGACACACACACACACCCCCTCACACTCCAACAGTCATTGTTGTTAATGACTCATTTTTTTAAATTTTAAATTTATTGCTTTGACATTTTTTTTTTTGCTCAGTATGTTGTTTCTATTCTTCATCACTCAATTTTTTTTGGAAATTCATGTTTAATGTTGTGCCAAATATTATATTTCCAAAATTTGCTCATTAGCCTCTTGAGTGAGAAAAAAATTGAAAATTGTAGCCCCTCATGTGAAAAGGTTGGACAAGCCTGGTTTACACCATTGCTCCACAGTTTCAGCCAATCTTTGGCTGACGTTAAGCTGGACAACCAGGAGATCCCCCATAAAAATTATTGGTGAATTTCTCTAGTTTATTTTTATAGTAAAATAATCAAATATAAAGTGCCAACACTTGTTTTTAGAGTGAATAAAAAAGACAAACTTAAACTGTACTTTCTGCTTACATTCAGCAATGATCTCAATATTACTGTTAGCTCCTACTGACAAAAGCTGGTACTTTGGGTGGGGTTGGGGGCACAGCAGATCTTAATGCTGTTTCTAAAAGAATACTGCTGAGGTGTGGACTAACATTCAAAAACCACACTTTTTACACTTTAATAATTATATAACAAGGCTAGAAAATTACCATAGGTTGCATTAGCAACCACGTGTTTAATGGATTTTAATAAATGGGTTTATGCCCACATTTAAGTAGTGAACAGAAAATGTCATGCAAAGAGGTTAAGCATTCAATTACTACTTTAGTCAGTAATAACTTCTGTCTTTAATTTAAGACTAGGAGATAGATTGCAGAACACTGAGGCTTTAGGCAAAAGTACAGAACAAGAAAATGTTTTACATACCTCATGAAGAATTGTACTAGAAATTGATTGTGTCAGTTGCCTTTTGATTGGGATATTAAGCAGCGTTTCCAGACCAGCGCTGTATGATGCTAGTTGTAGCTCATAATCCTATTTAATAAATAATATTAAATATGTAACACATCCCACAATATCACATACAAAAGAACATTATTCATGTATGAGGCCATATTGGAGTTTCTTACCTTTACTGATGTTGCACATAGGTCTGCATGTTTTTGGTAGTCTTCAACATTTCCACGTTTGCTCTTTATTTCAGAGTACAACATCTATTCAACAATAAAGTAAGCATAGTAGCACTCAAACAGGAAGAAGATATTTTCAATAAATCAGTCCATCTCACTTGTAATATTGAATGGTAGGTAACTGAATTAACGTACATTTTTGGAGTTGATGTGAATGGAAGGAGAGTCATATTTGGCCCACAATGTTAACTCTGTTCCTCTCTCCAGTGATGCTGCCAGATCTGCTGAGTATTTCCAGCACTGTTTTTATTTAAAATGCTCATCAAATCCCTCCATGGCATCACTACCTCCCTATCTCTGTAACCTCCTCCAGCCATACAACCCTTTGAGATCTTTGCGCTCCTTTAATTCTGACCAGCCCACCACTCACCCCCACCACCTCCGATTTTGATAACTTCATCCTTGGTGGCTGTGCCTCCAACTGCTGAGGCCCAAAGCTTTGGAATTTCTCCCTAAAGCCTCTCTGACTCTCTAATTCTCCTTTGAGATGCATATTAAAACTCCCCTCTTTGACCAGGCTCTTGGTCACCTGTCCTAATACCTCAATATTTTGTTTGATAATGCTTGAATGATGTGCCTTAGGACATTTTACAATGTTGAACGTGCTATATAAATGCAACTTGTTGTTGTAAGCACCCTTGGTCTTGTTTTGCTACAGTAGGTCGTTACCAATGTTGCAAGCCTGAAAGGACACAGCAGCAGGTAGATTTCGTGCCCTACATTGGGCACAGGCCACTGCCAGGGTAATGGAGCTCATTGGGTTGCCCAAATGCCTTGAACCCAGCTGCACTTTGGCTGATAGACACTTGAGCCAAGGGGGAAAAGAGGAATATCAAGGTTCATGTGTTTCCACTTGAAAGTTATCGTAACAGCGAGTTTCCAATCTCATTCCCACAACTGATCAGGTCTAGCGCCTTCCTAAAGAGAGCTGTGAAAAACTAGAAAGAGTTGTAACAAAGCCATAATGATAAGTCTTGCAACAGGTAGATAAGAGAATCAACAGAGACCTTGAGAAATGGTTGACTGCCCATTCTTAATCCACTGCAGTTGTGTGCCCTAGAAACACCAGAAATGTGGGAAAAGAAAACTATGGCCGGAATTTTCCATGCCTGCTGCCAGCGGGCATGATAGGTGACATGCATGGACCATATGGCGCAATCGGTTTCACGAAAGCAGGTCACAATCGTCCACTCAGCCCGCCAACAGCAGGGCATGTTTCCCGCCAAAGGTCGTCGGGCTCATTGTAATACATCAGCACATCATTAAAAAGCCATCCTGCCAGGCTCTTGCACCCCCACTGGATTGTCCGTCCACATTGGCAGGAAAGCACGTCGACGTCTTTCACAACAGCACACACGCGACATGCACTTGGCAGCCTTCACTTTGAGGGAAACTGGAAGTGAGTGAACAGCATCATTCTGCAGAGCTTGCCAGGGTTGCCTGTTACTTTGCAGGCTTCAGGGGCACTGGGGAGGGTTGGGGGAAACTGCTTCCCAGCCTCGGAGGCAACTGTTGTTGGGGGAGGGGGAGGGGGTGGTTATCCAGGGGGTGGGGCAACTGCTGCTCTCACGTTCGATCCCACACACAAACAATCGAGGTGGAGGAGCAGGGTAGGCGAGGGAAGTGGCCTCTGCACTGGCGCAGCCACAGTGATATGATTGGGGTCAGGCTCCTAGGCTGCCCACCCACGCGAGCAATGCAGAGGCACCAAAGTGCCACCAAGCACTCCAGACCTTACCAACCCCAACCCCCAGCACAGATTGCCAGTCCTCAACCACTTTACTGGACCATGGAGCAGTTGGACTGCATACGTTGTACAATCTCCTCGCCAACACTGGCCATGTAGCAGTCACTGCTGGAGGCACTCATAGGCCCTTGCAACCTCAGCATCCCGGTTAGGAGCAGTGTCCCCCATGTCGCAAGCTGACAGGGCAGCCATGCAACGCACTCATCTCTGGCCATCTGAGGGGTGGCTAACACTCTCCAGGATGCATTAATGGGCTGTCACAAAGGGCAAGGAAGGGTGCTAAGTGCACCCATGCTAACCACATCTCTCTTTCATGCTGCAGGAGGACCACATCAAGAGCATGACCTAGCCGTATGCCTGATGGCCTACAGAGAGCGAAGAAGAGAGCAACTGAGGCTCCTGGCCGTGCAAAGGCAGGAGCAGCAACCTCAGGAAGAAGGGGCTGCTGGGGGTCCGGCACACGCTGCCCAGGTGCGGACGTGAGCCGTGGCTGGTCGGCACATAGTGAGATAGGGACTACAGGCGCCGTCTGTCACTCCTGCAGATGACTAAGAACCAGTAACACCGACGACTGCCCATGTCTAGGGACCTGGTCGCTCTCATCTGCCACTTACTGCAGGACTTGGTGCCAAGGGGACATGGAGGGCATCCACTGCCAGTGGCTGTGGAAGTTACGTGGCACTCAATTTCTATGCCAGTGGCTCCTTTCAGGGCTCCATAAGTGACCTTTGTGGGGTATCACAAGCCACCACCCACAAATGCATCCATGAGGTCATGGATGCCATTACGGATACACACAACTTTGTGCATTTCACCCGGACCGGGACAGCCAGGATGCAAGGGCCATTGGATTCTCCCTGATCTCGGGATTCCCACAGGTGCAGGTGCGATTGACTGCACCCATGTGGTGCTCAGGTCTCCATCGCTACACATGGTGGACTACATCAACTGCAAGAGATTCCACTCACTGAATGTACAGTTGGTATGCAACCACCAGAAACATCCTGCAGGTGTGCACATGGTTTCCAAGGAGTGTGCACGATGCCTACATCCTCAGTCGGTCACAGGTCCCTAGAGTCTTCCAAGGTCCAGAAAAGGAGGCTGATGCTGCAGCTCGCAACTTGATGGAGCAGACTATCGGGATGCTGAAGATGAAGTTCCAGTGCTTGAACAGGTCTGGTGGAGCCCTGCAACACAGTCCACAGAGGGTGTGTCACGCATCGTCGTCATCTGCTGTGCCCTTTACAACCTGGCGCTCCCAACAGGGAGATAAGCTGGCTGAGGAGGAGTTGGAGGAGCTGCATGCCTCCTCCGATAAGGGGGATGCCAATGGGTATGAGGCCGAAGAGGTCCTCGGTGGTGACGACAATGGGATGAGGCCCTTGCACTGGCTAGACGAAGCAGGCGCACTCGGGAGGCCTTCACAGCTGCTAAATTTGTGGAGGATGACAACGACATGCAGTGAGGTGACCTGATAGGTCCTCACATTGCATTTGTGAATGTTTGACTCCAATCTGGTTTATGGCAGCACGAATACCCTCAGAGAAAGCTCCCATCATGGAGACAGACTGGAGGCTCTAATAGTTGCTCGATTGCAGGAGGATGATGACAACATGCAGTGAGGACACTCCATAAATCTTCACATAGCCTCAGATTGTCTGACTCCTGTCTGGCTGAGGGCAGCTCGCTTGCGCTCCATGATCAGGGTCATATCATAGGGACGCAGCCGTGAAACTTTAGAAGCATCTGATCCTTTGTCCGCCTTTAGCACCTGAGCCCATTGGGAGCTGGAGCACAGCATCAGTGGTCACAGATGCTGAAGAGATGGGGGCCGCCCTTCCTTTAAAAGGTACTGAGAGCACACAGAGTATGAGAGAACTCTGTGGCGCCTGCCCACTACATTCTGGCAGCAATGCCAAGCACTGTCGAGGTGCAGGCATCTAATGTTTCCAGGGGGTGAGAGGCTGGGCCATCACTGTGGCTGAAGGCTGCACAGAGCACAGGGAAGAGGCCCTGGACTGAGATACCTGCCTTTACCTTGTGCAGAAACATTTCACATCGGAGTGACAAGAACATTGCTCATCAGAACAAGGAGCCATAGGCAGGGAGACATTGTTGGGAGTTTATTGACAATAGTGAACAGTATGTACAAGTGATTAACACCCATGCCAAGGCTGTGCAACTAATTCTCCTTAACTTTCCTAACCCTGCCGCTATGTCTTGTTGCTCCCCGGTCATCCACAGTGGAGGCAGATGTAGCCTGCTGACTGCGACAGCCTGTCTGTGATGACTTTGGCAGGCGTCCTCTGGAGGGCCTGGAGAGATTTGGAGGGCCCCGGCCTGTTTTTGGGGTCCTGCTGTGTGGCAGTGGCACCCTCCCCAGCCTGTGAAGCTGGATCTGCTGAGGTCACAGGGAGAGGGAAGTCAGACTGGCCAGACACTCTCGGAATCACCTGGATGGATGGGCCCGGAGTGTGCACCTGCGGATCCTCCTCCCTATGGGTGCCTGGGGGCCCCAGGCTGACTGCTTGAGGAGAACGGGTAGCTGGAGCGAGATGGAGCTGCCTGGCACCCCTCTCAGTACACGTTGTTGGAGGCCAACAATGGCATCAGCGATGGAGTTGAGCACACACAGCAGAGCAGGAGTGAAGTCCTGGACCAAGGTCTCCATGACGGCTGCCACCCTACCAGTGTTGACCTCTGTGTGTCGGCGCTATCACCTCAGTTTGAAGGCGGACGGACTCCTCCATCGGGCCTTGCAATCTGAGGAATGCAGCTCACATCCCTTGCTGTTGTTCCCAAGCTTGCCTTTGCAGCTCCAGGAACTGTGACATGATCGAGTCCAGAGGCTCATCATCTGACTCGGACTCTGCAAAGTTCTGGCCTCCAGCAGTCCTCGGAGTGCTGGACATCTGGGAAGACCCTGCCGCCGCCTGCTGCGGATCAGACAGTGTGATGTGCTCACTAGATTGTGATCCCGGGGCTACTCTAAAGCTGGGTTCCACCGAGGTGCGTGTCTCTACGCTGGTGGAGGCCATGGGTGAGTGCTGTGACAGGGCTTCAGGGAAAATGCCTCCAGATTCTTCTCCAGAAGTCCCTTCAGGGCTTGATTGGAGGCCCTGGGTCATGGACTCTGTTGGCTGTTTGGCAGATGTGCCTGCGAAAGCAAGGGGAGATAATTAGTGCATGGCAATGGCCTGTGAATGAGGACACATCATTCACAGCATAGTTTTCTGATGGATGTTGCACTGCTGGATCCTCGCTTAGTAGAGCGGCGCTGACCTCACCGTCAGCACAGGACGGGTCTAGACCATGGCTGGCCAGCTGGATGGCTGTTTTCAAAGACCGTGAGGATTTTCATTTCGGGCATTCCGCCACCGGTCTGTGACCTCTCTCCCTTGTTGTGCTGCTTGGATAGAGATGGAGAAAGTGTAAGCAAGACGCCTGCCAGGCCAAATGATAAGTATGCCTGACCTGTGTGGGTGGTGAGTGGTCCCATGGACAGGATGAGGACAATGACAGTGTGAGAGAGTGAATGGTGATGTCCCTTGAACTGGCAGTGAGTGAGGGCCCTGTTGATGTGTGATAGGTTTGTGAATGCGGGAGTTGAGAATGATGAGTAGAGTGACTTATCCTGGTGGAATGGGGGAGATTATTCATTCTCTTGTGGCAATGAGTAGCTGTCCTCTTCTGAAGGGCATTGGCGCTGACCACCACTGCCACCGCCTCCCAAGCTGGATTGGTCACATTGCTGCCCATCCTTTGGCCAGATTGGGGGTACAGCATATCCTGACGGCATCCAGCAGTCGTTCGAGAGACCCATCATTGAAGCAGGGGGCTGTGGTCTTTTTCCCTTTGCTGGCCATGTCTTCCGTGCAGCAGGGGTGAGCTGGAAGCACTGAGCGCTGTGCTTGCGGCTGGACTTTAAACATGGCGCCCAGCGTGATGCAGCAGTAAGGTGATGGCTGGCGGGCGAATGAGAGCCTGGCCACCGTGGAAACGGTGTGTTTCCCGGGAGTGCATAAATAATGAGGCGGGTTTGGGACAATACAGCTTGAAAACCCGCCATCATTTTACCTGCCCGCTACTGCACTTAGTGCAAATCTGGGAAAATTTTGCCCTGTGTGGGGAAACAAAACAGGCACAAGTTGCGATTATCCGAGAATTTATTTTAATCAGATCCAGTGTATAATTCATGTGCCACTTATTTAATGTCTTGGTTTGCGCTGAAAACAGTTGAGGCCACGAACGCTGTTTCTATGGAGCAAATCGGACAGCTTCCGGAACTCGCACATATACAATTAAACGTGGAAATCTGGAAGTTGCTTTAAGTTACCCTGCTCTTCCGAGAGGCCCGGAATTGCAATCCATGCCACAGCATAAACTTGCTTTACTTGCCCATTAAACATCGTAGAAAAAAATCAAGTCTGATGCATTCAGGTGTAAGTGAATTTTTAAACAGCGTAAGTCATAATTACTTCCAAATAACCTCTCTGGCATTGACAATTTAATATTACAAGCGTGGAGTCAGAATTATTTTAGGGTTGAAGAATTAACTTTTTTTCTGTCTCTTATCTCTCTCTCAATCTCATCAGTGTCTCTCTATTTATTTTGCTTTCAGAGCATGATTTAGATTTCCTGATTTAGACTGTGTCTCAGTGAGGATCCCTCAATCTGATTCGTTTAAAAAGCACACTGTTGCTTTTACAACCCATATATGCCATGCATCCTATGTAGAAGGTGCCATGCTGGATCAGGTGCCTAGTGACAGTACATTGCCACTCAAAAGCCCCCCCAAAATCTGTAGGTAACCATGTAAGCATAATGATCAACTCACACCATTCCTTGGCTCCAAGCCCAAAATTCAGGCCAAACAGATACTGAACAGTTACAGTAAATCTTAATTTTTATGGAAATATGCAATACCACAATTGGTCTCCACATTTTTTTTGGGATAGGACAATGTACAATCCTGAAATTTCATTGTGTTGGTCTATCTGGATTTAACTCTTTAAAATCTGTTTGAAATTAATACATGTATAAAATTATTCTGTCCGGTAATTCCAAGTAGGCTACAAAGCTCAGAAATGTTAAATTTCATACAAACCTTCTGCTCATTTAGCTGATCCACAAGGGCATTTGTATCCCCAAATCTATTGACCTGCAATGCATCCTGTTTCTGCTTTGTTACATCGATCCACTTGCTCAGGTTCTGGAACAGTTCTCCATATTCTTTCAGCAGCCGATGTTCCTTTCCTAGGTTCAAATTTCTGCACAAAGGCAAAAAAAAAAATAACCAGTCTAATTCCATGGGAATAATAATGAATCTATTGCAATACTCTTGTGATTTTATTAGCCAACCAAATTACTAGCGCATGAAGGTTCTAACCACAACTTTTGTTGTAGGCTGTAGCAGCGAACAGCTACAGGAGATGCATGTATGAGTGTTATTTGAGTAAGTAACTTAATCATTACAATGCAATGTATATTATGCACTGGTTGGTATAACATTTCAAGTTTACGTTGAAATCACAATCTTCCCCAGATGAAGATGCCCACTGTAAAATCAAGTGTTATCGGGCAGCTAGCGCTGGCTGGTGTTAATCTTAGAGTCCTAAGAAACACCATGGGCAGAATTTTCTGCCTGTATGGCGGGCAGAGCTGGAGTGGCCACGGGTGGGTGCGGACCTGATCGGCGCCCGCGATCGGGTCCGCGCCACCATTTTGCGCAGGAGGGCCAATTAAGACCCTCCCAGTGCATTTGCTGACTCACGTGAATAGCGGGAGTGTGTTGGCTGCGGCGGGCGTGCACAGACTGCCGGGTCCAATGGCGACCTGGCAATCTGTTTAAAGGAAGGCCTGGCAGCCTCCTGTAGGCTGCTCACAATGGCCACTTGCAGGTCACACTGCAGGGGGTCTGCTGGAGGGAAGGGCAGAGGAGCAGGGCAGGCTGCAAGGTAGGCCAGCAGGGGACCAATGCACCCCTTGCTTTTCTGATGACTGCCTTCCTGCCCTCCTTGAGGAGGTGGCAACATGGCGGGAGGTGTTGGTCCCCCAGGATGGGAGGAGGAGGCCCCCCAACATGAACAAACGTGCCTGGGAGGAGCTGGCGGAGGTGATGAGCTCCTGCGATGCGGTGCGGCGCACCTGGATCCAGTGCCGTAAGCGCTTCAACGATTTGTTGCGCTCTGGAAGGGTGAGTACTATGTTAGCATTGGGCATTTAACCCAGCAGGTAGCCTTAGCCTTTGAGGTGCCCCCAAATCTTACTGTCGTGACTGCATTGAATCATGTTGGGCATTTCTCGTACACTGGGTGGACAAGCAGATAGTGCCCATGCTTAGATCAGCCTGAGTGGTTTATGAGGAGATGAGTTCTCCCCCATACCGTGTGCTGCTCTTAGTCACACATGACTAGTCTGGGGGCAACCTGCAGGACATGCAGCTTGGAGCATACTCAGAGTTCCAACACATGTCCTATTCACAGTGATGAGATTGTGGAAAGGGAGCCTCAAGGTGCCGTGGCCAAGAACCATCTGCTGCCCTCAATGCTGCACGTAGTTGCACCTCCTTGCTATGGGAGCAAAGACCGTGTGTTTACTAAAGTGATGTACGCAGAATGTGTCCAAGGTGGCCATTCGGGGGGGGGGGGGGGGGGTTGGGAACAGGCGTACTGTCTTTGTGTGACTGATCAACAATAGCGGGAAGAGGAGGTACTGGAGGCCTGATATGGGCCACTGCAGTTGGGGTGTGGCGTGCACGTGCAGAGTCCATGTGCAAATTGCTGCAACGAATGGTTTTCTCTGTTTTTCAGGAGAAGAATCCTCATAATGTATCTGAGGGTTTGAGGACTGGAAGTGGCCAGGCTCAACTGATGATGTTAAGCTGCTTCAAACAGGAGGCCCTGGAGTTTGAGGGGCGCCATGAGCTCAGGTCAACTGGTGTTGGTGAGGCTGAGGTGGATCGGCCAGGTATTTGAGGTCAACAGTGAGATTCGCTATGTCCTCCCAACATCCATAACACAGATTAATTTTTTTTTTGGATTTGAGAACACTTCTGTTGGCTAAATTAAAAACCAGATGTGTTACCATGGCTGAGGGTGGCTCCTTTGTTCTGCATTTGTATGTTTAAGATAAATGTCATGAATGTTTGATTCGATATTGAAGTTTATGTCCAAAGCCCTTAGTTGAATCTGATGAAGTGGCAGATGTAGCACTTAGGTGCTGAGTACAGAAGCGCCAGGCAAGGCTGGTCCTCCTGATCCATTTGGGTTGAGCTAGCTGAAGGTTCGTTGGATTAAATTCTCCCGGGTGTCCCTGCCTCCTTGGTGTAGTCCCAGGCCAGCGTTTAGCTCCTCATCATTCCCGTGCTTCCTCATCCTCAGAATCAGTGCTGGATTCATCGTGTGCAGCCGCATCCTGTGCGTCGATGTCTTCATCGTCCACTGCGTACCCCCTTTCCAGCGCAAGATTGTGGAGAGCACAGCATGCAACCAATATCAGCGACACACGATCTGGGGGGTACTGGAGTGCGCACCCTGAGCAGTCCAGGCATCGGAAGTGCATCTTGTGAAGACCGATGGCTCTCTCCACCACAGCCCTTGTGGAGGCGCGGCTCCTATTGTACCGCTGCTCAGCTTCTGCTATTGGATGGCGGAGAGGCGTCATAAACCACCTTCTGAGCCCTTGTCACCCAGCAGGCATCCATCAAGCCGAGCTGGAGCACTGAAGAGCCCTGGCATCTAGGAGTGTCTGAGGATGTAGGCATTGTGGGAGTTGCCTGGGTACCTTGCACAGACTTGCAGAATCTGCATCCTGTGATCACACACTATCTGCACGTTCATGGAGTGGAAGCCCTTCCTGTTGACAAAAGCACTGGGCTCACTTGCTGGCGCCTTGTGGCCACACGTGTGCAGTCTATTGCACCCGGGACACGGGGGAAGCCAGCAATGGCCGCAAAGCCTCTGGCTCACTGTGCCTGGCTTGCCTGGCCCCAATGGTAGTGGATGAAGGTCAATGCACGCCTGAAAAGAGCGTTTGTGACCTGCTTGACACAAGTGTGGACAGCTGATTGGGAGACACTGCAAAAATCACCCACCGAGCCCTGGAAGGAACCAGAGACATAGAAGTTGAGGGCAACTGTGACCTTCAGAGCCACTGGCATTGGGTGTCCACCCACACAGTTAGGAGAGATCTCAGACCCAATCATCTGACAGATGTAGTGCACTGTCTCCCTTGGCAGTCAGAGCCTCCTTCGGCACTGCACCTCAGTCGTATTGAGGTAGCTGCTTCTCCGCCTGTATACCCTGGCAGCAGGATAGTGGCATCTTCTGCGGCCCCTTCCACCTTGGGCTACCTCTTGGCCCTGCGCCTCTTGTGCATGCGCCTGTACTCCCAAAGGTGGCTGAACGTGCACTCCTGGCCTCCTCCATATTCTAGCCCTCCCTTCCTCCTCAGAGGAGCTGCCTCTAGTGGACATGTCAGAACCCATACCCAGGCTAAGGGGAGGCCTCCGGAAAGCTGCAGGCCCGATAAAGATTACTGACTGCAGAGTGCTGACCTGAAGGTTCAAAGTGCACAGAAAGTTGCTGGAATTCGTTCTGAACTGCTGCAGATCACACAGGCAAGTTTACAAAACTTTCTGCAATAAATACTTCACAGACCAGATTGACAACCCACTGACCCCTCTTATCCCGCCCGTGGATGAGTTTCATTAAAAAATCTCTTATCCGCCAGCCCGTTGCACCTGTGTGCCTACCGAAAGATCGCACGGGCACCTGAAAATCGCTGTTGATTGACGATTTAAGGGCCTCAACTTGCCTGTTAATTAATGGTGGGCGCGCGTCAAACTTCATCGCGCGCCCACCCAGTGAAATATCATGATGGCGCACGGTGACGTCGGGACGCTCGCCCGACGTCACCACATGTCATTTTATGCGCTGACATGCCCCCTTGCACATCAAGCAGAAAATTCTGCCCCATTAAACATTAAGGAACCTGCGATTACATCATCTTGTCAATATGGGTGGCACTGAAACAGATTCAGGATATTGGTCCACCTCAACACCCTTTACTTTGAAGGAATCATGCTCCGAAGACTTGGACTCCTATCCTGAGGGTTAAAAATGATTTGGACACAGGCACCTAGATTTTTACATGATTAGATATCTGGACACCCCTCAACACCTTCTTATGCCCAACAGCAATGTATTCATGACAATTTTTGGGAAATGCTTTGACGTCCACCCAAGGGATTGTCCAAGCCCCTCTCTACCATCTCTTCCTGCAAAGTAAGGGACTGAGGAAAGAAGATTTAATACCTTTCATTCTGCTGTTAGGTAACTTCTAGCTTCCTCAGCTATCATGTTTCCCCACCACTAGATCTCAAGCTCCACTTTCTCTGCTGGCTTCACTACAAGGGGGCAGTTTGGAGTTGCCTCAGCATCCACGAAGGAGGCAAATGAAATCATACTACCAGAAAGCTACATATCGACATGTTCAGTACTAGAGTGGCCCAAAGCCTCAACAGTCTGGCTCCAGGAGGCCTTCTTTCAGGCAGGATTGCTTGCTGACAATTCCTTTTGAACCATACCCAAAGGAATATAAACTGAAATGCAAAACCAATCCAACCAAGCCCACTATGCTGTAACTGGACACACTAATTTAATTTCCATTTGTTTACAAATGTTACCTTGCTATGGCAATCCAACCATTCAAAATTCAAATCCTGAATTACCTAGCCACCAAGTCAAACGCATGGAGGCAACCAATTTTCCAACAGGATTTGGTACTGTTAATGTACATCTATCTCCAGGTACATTAAGTTGGACTTGTCCAACTGAATCTATTAGTTATCTTTCCTGTTCTCGTGTAGATTGAGGGGAAGGTACAAATAAAACCCAGTTCTGTTTATATCTTTTGATAAGTTCAATCTTCCAGGATCCTTGACAACATGAAATGTGAACCTAAAATCTCTTCAGGACAAGATTGCTACTAACTGAACTAAACCATTATACTTATTTTTTAAAACTATATAAATAGGCAATATCCAACCTGCTATCAATTTCTTTGTAAATTCTCTGCCATCGGTCAGATAGCTGCGTGATCTTTTCATTGTATTTAGTAAGATCGATATCACATTTGTAGAAAGACGGCATTACGTTATCATCGATACGGAGGGATTCCTGCATATTTTGCTGCATCGACATAATTAAGTCCTTCTTCTGATCCAGTTCACTCTTCATTTTCTAAGAAAAAATGAGAAAATAATTAATGCAAAATGCTGCTTTTTAAAAAACATAATGAATTACTCATCAGACTTCCAGGTTACATGGTTTGGCTTTTAGCTCAAACATTAACGCTGGCAAGTTCTGCCAGCAAAAAACTGGCAGGAGATGGGCAGGACAAGAGACACAACCATCCAGTGATGTTGGAGGAATTTTGTCCCATTTTCTGGACTCCTCAGTCAAATAACTTAAGTGAACTGCTAGCTCAAGTATGCTTAGCAGAGGCAGCTCATTTGTTGCAGGAAGAAGCAGGAAATCAGGTATTGTTGCAAGTTCTTAAGTGCCTGCAACAGCTGAAAAGGTCTGTCTAAAGTAGGGAAGGTACCTTACAGAGCTGCAATAAGACGTCTAGGTGTTGGCGGACTACCTGCAGGCCCTCAGTTTTCAAATTCTGTAGTGGAGATGCTGGTGGAGTAGAATAGGGGGAGAAGCAACATGCTCTTTGCATCTTGAGCTCCTAAATACCATTGAAATGTCCACCTAATATCTTCTACCACTCATGGTTTATGGGCATGACCTGGAAGCGGTGTTATTCTACAACAGTGACTAAACTTTAAAATTACTTAAGTGGCTGTAAAGGGTTTTGAAATGTCCTGAGATTGTGAAAGGCACTATAGAAATGCAAGTCTTTCTATTGGGGCAGAACAAACCAGAAAGATATGAAATGTGAAATAAAACGCAAGTTAATTTTGTTATTTCTTTAAAGGCTGCTTAAAATCTGATGCAAAATATGTATTTAAAACATAGACAGCAAATGCATCTGTTAGGTTTTGGGATGCTTTAGCCATTTATTTCCACATAAATGATTCCACTTTTTTGAAAGAAAGTAAAAGGCTATTCTTGCAATTAAAAATAGACAGAAGAGAATTATGACGTTTAAATGAGAATTGATTTCCTCAGAGATTAAGCAATGAGCAATTCATTAAGTGACTGGGAAAAAGAAATACAGGACACTAATGGTGTTGGAGAAACCCTTTGATCTCCATGCTAGGGAATTCAAAGTATCAGCTGGGTTTCCTACACCATTAGCTAATGCAAGCAACTGTGTGTGGACAACTGCATGAAAGGTCAGGCTTAGCTGCAACAGCCATCAAAAGTCAAACTGTCAACTGACACAATTTGCAAGCATATACAGCATGAATGACCACATGGACAAGTTGTCAAAAAGGTCATTGTCCATGGAATTTTAACCCAGCATTACTTGGCACTTTTAGAAGAGGGATAAAATGAGAAAGTCAGGAAAATATAATAGCTCAAAGGGAAACAGAATGACCTCAGAAACCAAAAATTACTTTGTTCAACAATTTATTAAGGATTAATATTTTCTTTCATTCTTTTAAAAAATGTGTTGAATTATTTACTCTCCACTCAATGATTTAATAGGTAAAAGGCACAGTGCAATGTCATACAATGCCATTTAGACCAATTATGGTTTATGCTGAATAATCTGATGTCAGCCAAAGCACTTGCAGTAATATAATTGATAGTGATTTGGGGTATGTTAGACATTAAGATTGAGAAATGGTTAAGAAATCTACTTTATGTGTAAGGATCACTACATTGCTTCCATTGTTAGCGCTGTATTTAAAATCATAGAATGAATTAAAATCTCATGTATATAGCTGACAGGCAATATCTGAAGGATGCCAACAAATCTATAAGGCCATAAATGTTGTTAAATAAAATAGCTCTAGATAGTTCTAATCCTCTCCTGGATAAATCTAATCGCTTACCCTTTTCAGTACAAGTAAATAGATAAAATAGGTTTCAGTCATAGCATAAACTATGCTGTGCAGCCTCTTTGATTCTTACTATGTTGAGTTAATAATACCCAATGTAAAACCAAAGAGCAAATGTCATGGAGGAAGTGATGTTGTGGCTCTTTAGCTGAGCATAAAAGCAAGACCATTGTAATGTGAGATTGGGAGATGAATTAAGACAGCATCTGGAGGGATGGGCTCAACTAACTGTAAAAACGTACATCCTCCATGACTGCATTTTATGTAATCTCGACATTGGCTGAGCGTATGTTGGATCATTTATCTTTTAATAAACCTTCAACTGTTTGACTCAGTGTTAAATTCATCCTTGGGAGTACAGGCGCATATTGCAGCCTTTGTCTGTGATATTGTGAAATTCACATTCCTAACAAGTATTTGGCTGATCCACTGGCTGCTAGTAGAAAGTGTATGCATGTTGAGGGAGGAGTATAGGTCCGGTCTCCGGAGCAATCCCCTGCTTGGCTGAATAGCCCAACACTCACTGCTTAGGTTTTCACCCAAAAAAATGATCACTTTGTACTGCATGGGCCACAAATGTTCATTGAGATGTATCCCAGTACATCTGAGTACATCAAATGGACTTCAATGAGATCAAAATAGGGTAACTTCTACAGTGGATGGACAATCAACTCCAACAAATTAACCATTTACCCAAGGAAGGTGAAAATTACCTCCAGCGTTTTCAGGGAGAGAACCGAAGGTAACACAAGTAGTTTTGATAAAGTTAAGATTCCATTTACCTTCAGGTTGGTTTGGTATAACTCTATTTTATGCAAACTCATTGGGACTGTTTCCTCTTCAGTTAGTCTAGCTTCATAAACTTTTATCACATCCTCCGCCTCAAGAATATTTTGAAAGAGTAACTTCAGTACTTTCATTCTAAAAACAAATTAATGCAATTAGTGTTTTCATTCAAAAATAGAAATAAACGATTAACATGGACTCACAAATAATGCTCCAATGTAGTTCTCTCAAATTTTAGAAGGGTGAATCCTACAAATCACTTCTGATGTAGGAATCAATACAATTCCTAAATATCCTCTTTTGGTTAAGATACAATAAAGCAGGAGGATATATTTTTGATTCAGTTGCAATGATGAAGCTTCATTCAACAATAAATTCTCATGTCCATATTCATAATGGATTCTGCCTATGTACTGCAAGGCCCTGACAACATTCCAGCGATAGTAATGACGACTGGTGCGCCAGAACTAGCTGCACCCCTAGCCAAGCTGTTCCAGTACAGCTACAACACTGGCATCTCCCTGCAATGTAGAAAATTACCCAGGTCTGTCATATGCATAAAAAGCAGAACAAATCCAACCTGGCCAATTACTGCCCCATCGGTCTACTCTCAATCATTAGCAAAGTTATAGAAAGCGTCATTGTCAGTGCTATCAAGCGGCACTTACTCAGCAATAAACTAGTTCACTGATGTTCAATTTGGGTTCCACTAGGGCCACTCTGCTCTTGACCCCATTGCAGCCTTGGTCCAAATATGGACAAAAGAGCTGAATTCCAGAGGTGAGGTGGGAATCAGTGGGAAAATTCTTCACCATTTGGAGTCATACCTAGCACAAATGAAGATGGTTGTGCTTGTTGGAGACCAATCCCCTCAGCCTCAGGACACCACTGCAAGAGTTCCTCAGGGTAGTGTCCTAGGCCCAACCATCTTCAGCTGCTTCATTAATGACCTTTTTCCATCATAAGGCCAGAAGTAGGGATGTTCACTGATGACTGCACAGTGTTCAGCACCATTCGCAATTCCTCATATACTGAAGCTGTGTCCATCTGCAGCAATACCTGGACAAAATTCAGGCTTGGGCTGTTAAGTGTCGTGACATTCATTTCACACAAGTTCCAAGCAATGACCATCTCCAACAAGAGAGAATATAACTATTGCCTCACGACATTCAATGGCATTACCATCACTGAATCGCCTACCATCAACCAGAAACTGAACTGGACCAGTCATATAGGTACTGTGGCTACAAGAGCAGGTCAGAGGCTAGGAACTTTGAGACAAATAACTCACCTCCTGACTCCCCAGAGCCTGTCCACCTTCTACAAGGCACAAGCCAGGAGTGCGATGGAATACTCTCCACTTGCTTGAATGACTGCAGCTCCAACAACACTCAAGAAGCTCAAAACAATCCAGAGCAAAGCAGCCCGCTTGATAAGACACCACACACCCCTGCCCAAACATTCATTCCCTCCACCAATAACAGTGGCAGCAGTGTGTACGATATACAAGATGCACTGCACCAACTCACCAATGTTCCTTCGACAGCACCTTCCATATCCCCCTCTACCATCTAGGACAAGGGCAGCAAATGCATGAGAACATTACCACCTGTAAGTTCCCCTCCAAGCCACACACCATTCTGACTTGAAATTATATCACCATTCCTTTCCTGTTGCTGGATCAAAATCCTGGAACTCCCTTTCAAACAGCAGTGAGATTGTACCTACACCATATGGACTGTAGCAGTTCAAGAAGGTGACTCATCACCACCTTCCCAAGAGCAAATAGGGATGGGCCACAAATGCTGGCCTAGCCAACGATGCCCACATCCCATGAGAGAATTTAAAAATGTAGTCTTGTCATTGATTGCATAATCCGACTACTAGCTCCCCACAGATTGCTCAAAATGCTTTCTTTTAAAAAAAAAGCTGCTTTTCTTCCTCTCAAACTGTAATTTCTAATGTCCAAAAATAAGAGTTTAAACAAAATTTTAAAACCATATTTCACAATAACATGACTAAACGTACCAACAAAATTGAGTTTTTAGGTTTTTCAAGTACCTTCGTTAAATTTTATATTTGATGGTCTCAGCCTCTAGAAAAAGCCTGGGCCAAATTCAAACCACAGTCATAACATTGGTGTAACTGACCTGAATTTGGATTATGCTGTCTACAGATGTACAGTCCCCTAATGTCTTACGATGCATCCTTGCCAATCACCTGTACTGATGGAATATTTTCCTTCTCAAGAACAATCATCAAACAAAATTTGACACAACATAAGGTGATATCAGGGCAGGTGACCAAAGCTTGGTCCAAGAGGCAGGTTTTAAGAAGTATCTTAAAAGACACGAGAGATGTTGAATGGCAGAGGAGTTTTGGAAGGAAATTCTAGAGGTTAGGCAGATGAAGGCAGAGCTACCAATGATGTAGTGAAAAAAATCAGATGAGAGCAGAGGTATCGTAGGGCTGCAGGAAGTTACAGAGATAGAGAGGAAAGACCATGAAGAAATTTGAAAGTGGATAAAATTTTTTAAAGTAAAGCATTGCTGAATGAGGAGCCAATGTCAGCCAGCAAGCACATGGGTAATGAGTGAAAGGGATTTTGGCAGCAGAGGTTGGATGAGTTTAGGATTGCAGAGGATGCAATGTGGAAAGCTCGTCAGAGAAGAACAGAGATTGTTGAGTCTAAAAGTAACAAAAGCATAGATGAAGCTTTCAACAGATACGTAGGAGCCATGGTGGAAATAATGTCACATAGGGGTAAGTAGACTGCCTTGGTGATGCAGAGGATATGGGAATAAATTATGTTGAAAAACATTCATTTGTAATGAGCAACAGTTCAAGTTTATATGATCTCAGAAAGTAGCAAAAGTCTTTTGCCGCCTACTTCAGCCAATTATTTAAAATACGAACATTTTCAGATTTACAATGGGTGGAATTATTCGGCGGGGGGCACAAAATGCAGCTAACCGTTCAAAACCCCATCGACTTTGGTGGGACCGGAAGATCCCGCCAGTGAGAGGAGTCATAAAATTCTGCCCAATAGCATTTTGATCATTTCACCCAATATTTGAAAAAGTTGTTTAGACTCTCCAAGAAAAGGAATCTGCCGCATTAGTAAGGGTGGCAGAGGAGCTCCAGGTTTAACAATATGGACTGTCACTTGAAGAATCCTGTTGAAAATGGCAGGTTTAACTGTTACTGAAACTTGAGTCACTTCATTTAGGTTTTTAGATAACCAAATGCAGTAATCTGTGTTATCTCCATTACAGGAAGAGAGGAGAGGCTGACAGAAACCATGCAACACTTCACATTACTTAAATACCATTCCCATTCCACTGTGGTAAATTTACAGAACATTTGAAACAGGGTAGTTTGGTGGGAACCGTCCCAGTCCTATGAGCAACACAAACAGAAGTGAAAGTCTAAACAGTGAGGGGACCATCTTACAAAAATGTTAAAATAGAAATGTAACAACTAACGGATTGCTCCTGATAAGATCAGAGATGCAATGTTTAATAAGGTCAGCAGCATTATACCGTTATAATTATGCACATTATTTTGCTCCTAAGGTGCAACACGCTATAACATGGTACATCCTACAAGGGCTACAAGCTCCAATTACAAATCCAAAATTCAATTAGAAGTCAATTCCTTTTCAGCATCTCCTTAGGTCAAATAGAAGATGGCTGTCTCTACTTTACACAGTGGGGAACAATTGGCTTTCTTTCTCCATTTTATAATTCTTTTCAAGGATTATTTTGCATCTGTAACAAATCTGGTATTCGAAGTGTAATGCAATATTTTTAAATGTATAGACATTACATGTTTATACATTTTTAAATGTATAAACAATAATAAACAAATGTATAAACAATAGTGTGAGGTGATACACTTCGGTACAAAGAACATGGAGAGACGGTATAAAATAAAAGGATACTATTCTAAAAGGTGAGCAGGAGCAGAGAGACCTGGGTGTATATTTACACCATTAAATCATTAAAGATCGCAGGACAGGTAGAGATAGCGGTTACTAAAGCATACAGTATTCTAGGCTTCATTAATAGGGGCATAGAATACAAGAGCAGGGAGGTTATGATGAACTTATAAAAGACACTGGTTAGACCTCAGCTGGAGTACTGTGTACAGTTCTGGGTGCCATACTATAGGAAGGATGTAAACACGTTGGTGAGAGTGCAGCAGAGGTTACGAGACTGGTTCCAGGGATGAGACACTTCAGTTATGAGGAAAGATTGGAGAAGTTGGGACTGTTTTCCTTGGCAAGGAGAAGGCTAAGAGGAGATTGATAGAAGTTTTCAAAATCATGAGGGGTCTGGACAGAGTAGATAGGGAGAAACTGTTCCCGCTCGTAAACGGATCGAGGGCACAGTTTTAAAGTATTTTCCAAAAGAAGCAAATGTGGGGTGAGAAAAAACTTTCAAACAGCAAGTAGTTAGGGCTTGGAATGCACTGCCTGGAAGTATGATGGAGGCAGGTTCATTTGAGGCATTCAAGAGGGCATTGTTTCTATTTAAATAATCATCCAATGTGCAGGGTTACGGGGAAAAGGAGGAGATTGGTACTAAGTTAAAATGCTCAGAGAGTGTGCAGACATGATGGGCCAAATGGCCTCCTTCTACACCGTAACAATTCTGTGATTCTGTGAAATCTCCTGAGGTGTTGTTCACTGGTAGTCTGGAGCACAGTTGTGATATGTACCTGCTCAGCTAAAGTTAAGTTTAATCTGGTCTGTCCCTTTAAAGGCACAGCATACATACTCCTACTGGGAAAGAGGTCTAAGCTGGTAACTGAAGGTAACTTATTGGGCCGGATTCTGTAGAACCAGTAACAGTTCGCTATTATCGGATGCCAGAGGGGTCCTGCAACTTCTGGACACGTGCACTATATGTGACACGCAAATCCCAAAGCAGTGGTGGGCCAACCAACTCTACTTCAAATGGCAAGCATGAATCCAATGTGTATTTAGATTAATTGTTCACTATTGATGAATGTTATACCTGGTATTTCCAGGAAGTGTAAGGGGCCTCCTCCCCACATCAGAAAGGATCTTTTAAAAGTAAAAATAGATGATTTTTTAGGATTAAATCTTTTAAAAGTTTGATAAATCTTTAAGTAAAATCTATGACTGTTTAGCATGATTGATCAGACTTTTTAAAGATCACTTTCTGGTCAAAATATTGGACTTAAAAAAATGTTTACACTTATAATTGAAATGTTTATTTCTTTAATTTTGTAAAATTAATCAATCATTGTCTACTACATCTAATTTTCTAATGCCTTTTTACTGCAGCAGCTGCACAGTTTTTGTGTTTGCGGTGACTGTAAGTCATGCCCATTAATGCCTCCCATGTTCAACCATGCTATACAGCACTGTTGGGCCTCACTTCAGCCAACGTCAGGAGGGAATCCTTTCTTAAGGCAAACAAAATTCTCACCATGGTAGGTTTGTGCGAAGATTTATTCAATGACAGCCATCACTGCGCTGCTGACCATGAAATTCAGCTAACTGATGATTGCAAAATCCTGATAACAATTAGATGGCTGTTGAAGCTGCTTGACACTTTTGGTTATAACCCTTTTGTGGAACGTCAACACTAGACACAAGATTTATACAAAATAAAGACAAGCATACATTTTTGACATTTATGCTATTCTAAAGTACATTCGTACATACATATAATCTGTTGCAGTTTCATTTAGATTGCTTAAATTTATAAAACATGGTTTTCATTTTCTCTCTTACCTCTCTAAATAGGCAGAAGAAAAATCACTACCATTCTTCAGTCTTTGGCCTATCAGGCCAAATTCCATTTCAAAGAATGCTCTTGACTCACTTGGCATATTAGGTGACTTATACCACCTTTTCTGCAGGCTGACAAAGTCATCATCAATTGTATTCAATTCATCTTGCGCAAGCTGTAAAAATAATCAAAAGATGAAGAAAAAAAGACAAATGAGCATGCTAACAAAATGGTAGTGTTCAACATTTTTTTATAAAAACTGAAGTTAAACACAAAATTAGGCTTCAAAAAGTTGAGACAGCTTTCAAATGAAATCTAGAAGCCTGATAAAAGCACTCTTTCTAAGAGGTAGCAAACAAAGATTAACCAACAACTAAAGGGTCCGTTACTTAATTTTCATGCATTAATGCCCAATTTTATTTTGTGATGAAGGAGCACAGAATAAGTTTACTTTGGTGTATTTTGTACCCATCATGATAAGAGTTGATAGCATTGTTTAATGGAGTGCTTTCCTATTTCACGCACCTGTGCCTTGAAATTAGTTGGAAAAAATCTTCTACTTTGGCACTCAGGCATATACCAGAAATTGCACAGCCCCAGCCTGTGATTTTCCATCCACTAATTTTGAAGCAGAATATCTAGCCTTAGGTTCTTGAATACTGCTAACTATTGACAAGGTTCGACTCATTTAAAATTAACACCTCCAATAATGCGGCAGATAAAAAAAATGTTAGATATGCTAATAATTGAAGAATCCAATTTCAATGCATTCTTGTTAGCCTTAAGACTGTCTACAATAGAGTGCAGCCACTTCTAACACACAGATCCCTCTATTCTACTTCAGCATATTTTAGGCCTAACCAGAGATGAGTACCCAAACGGCATACCATTGTACTTCTATTTCCCACTTTAAGATTGAAAGTTAGTGTTGAATAGAGGTGGTTTTCTGCTGTCGGGGGCCTTCATGCAAAAGGATTTGCTTCAGGCCGACCAAAATCATTTCACATAGACTTCTGTACCTGGCAGAGAAAGGAAGCCTTCATCCCATTTAGTCTGGGTTGGGGTTTGAGGTGTGAAAAGACAGTTTGTTAAGCATACAGCTGGAGCAGCAGATTTTCAGTTGTGCTTAGAGGTAAATTACCAACTGGGAAAGAGTGCACAAATGAATATTAGGCAGGGTGAGGCAAATGACATATGCCTATGTAGAGCCTGCCTAATTTTCCTGCCATTTAAATATAGGGAAAGAAAATGTATAGTCTTCCTAACTGCCCAATTTTCCTCTTATGCACTCTGCTCAGCCAGTTATTTACCCCTATACACAGAGGAAAATTTTCTCATTAGTTTCAAAGAGGATTATACCATCCAGTCCTTTCTAAATCTACTTTATTACAATGCAAAAAAACTTTTCCATTTCATAATCATAAATATTAGGAGAGATACAGCATTACATTGCTGTGATGCAACGTATAAATATCTCTGATCCAATGAAGAAGAGCTTTCTATTTCTGTTTCTCTGTCTTCCATCATTTCTTTCTTTTTTTTTACTTTTGCCTTTTCCCTCTTGTTTTAAATACTCAAAGAGTAAAAAATATACCCAGTGAAATTACCCAAGTTAATAAAGCCAGAAACATTAAATAAAAGATGTTTGGGTACCTTTGTCAAATGCTGCCTATCCTGGCATTGATGGTCCAAAGGTTAAAACATTTCTTTCAGCTCTGGGACCCAAAGTTCAAATCTGAAGTACTTGAATGAAACAAGTCACCTCTCCCAAATAACCTATTATTAGCTTTGTAGTGATCAATTCAGAGCTATTTTTGCACACATATTAACAAATTTCATGATGCAATTGGTATATATTTATAAAATCCATCACCAATAACAGAAAATAAACATTAAAAATAACAGCTACTAACTTAAAATTTCAAAGTTTAGAATTTCACAGATTGCTGATAAATTCATGCTAACCTCTAACTCAGTCATCCTTTGTGCAAAGTCCCCGTGCACATTAGAATCAATGAGGAGATGTATTTTTTGCATCATTTTATGCTCATTCTGTTCCAAACGGCGACGAATCTTTTGGAGTTCCTGTTGGAAACTCATGTCAACCTTTGGCAATGCTGATTGTTGTGGTGATGTTACTACTGGTACTATTACTTGTCCTGCATTTGAAGACAACATAAAATTTGGGATTTGAAAAAGCAATAATTCTATGAAGGCCACTCCCTTCATAGACCACACAGAATTTGCCTCATCGTGGATCCTACTAGTCTCATGAAGCAGACAACCGCCCGCAAAGTAAAACCTCCAAAACGATAATGCAACATTTTTCTCAGCACTCCACCTCCCCAAATAAGGAAACAAGCTAAAGTTCTGAAATATTAATGCAAATTTACAACCTACCTGTATAAATCTGTCTGGCTGCATTCCATGTGTGTTTCATACAGTCCCATCAACACCGGAGGACCCTCCAGTATGGTATTAGATTAATTGATCTATTCTTACCTTAATTTCTTTCAAAATCCATTCTTAACCAGGTAGTTACTCTGCTGTTTTATTAAGTTCATCATGATATCATGACATGAATTGTGCTTTCTCTACTTTCTTTGGGTTGAGGGGCAGGGGAACAACACAGGGGCAGAGATGGAGAAAAAAGAGGATCTCTACATTTGTTTGAGGCTTTAATTTTGCAAGTATGTCCATTGGCCACTGCAAATTAAAACACTGCAACATTGATTCTCCACCATAACTAAAGAAGCACCTTTCGCAAATTAAAATAGGCACAACATTGACAGTTCCCCAGCTTTCAACTGGCTGCTGTCAGTTGACCCTAGTCCTTATGTATATATTTAATTCACACAATAAATACATTTAAATACTTCAAATTCTGCATAACGTCTTTTGAGAGCAGCATGTGAGCCTTTGTCAGTGAATTTACTTTTCCAGATTATATTAGGGTGAGATTGTTTTCTCTCTCTGAACACGACAAGTTATTCCTTTGCTGGCAGCCTGATTTCATCATGTCGCCTTCACCCAGATCCAACTCCTGTTGGTTTTCTGACCTCTCCTCAACTCAACCACTTTCCTGGTCTGGCCTCTTGGCATTCAAATCAGCTTTTTTTTTTAAACGGATAATCAATGAAATATCCTCAACAGTCTAGTGGAAATCAAGTGTTTGCAGTGCAAAACTGCCATTTACTGGTGTATTAGCATGACACAAAGGTCACACAGCAATAAGTTCAGAATTGAACCATAATATTGAATCAAAATAAGAGCAAACAATTTGATCTTTCTTAGTTCTCTGACTATATAAATAAGATTGCTTTAAATACTTATTTGATCATTTTCACTGGCAACTCACCTAAATTAGTAGTCCCTAATCCCTGCTGGACACCCTACTTGTAAGTATATAGGCTTGCTTGTAATGCTAATATCAGAAAAATGTTTGATTTATCTCCAGCATTAATTTGAATTGATCTACTCAGTTGAAAAACTTATACCACAGTCTCAACAATCCAAGTACTAAAGGTTATGTTGCTCTTTGTTCTAATTCTCTTACACTTGATCTTTTATCTATGACACCTCATTTGAGATCTCTCAATTGCTGGAAACAACGAATTTCAATTTATTCTCTCATACCCCTTAATAATTTTAAACATTTCTGATAAATCAACATGTAATCTCTTTTGTTCTAATAAATGCTGCCATAGAATTTTGAGAGTTTTCATGAAGAACTCCATTGGACTATCACTTCTTGGAAAATTGTTAAGAAAAACCCAGAATAAGGCTCCAAAATATTACGTACAAATTTTTATTCTAGCTACTTCAATATTTACTTAAAACTTTGATAGTCAAAAAGTAAAAAAGAGGAAGCATGTTATCTACTGAACATATGAGGCCAAACTTTACAAAACAATGCTCTGAGGAAGGAGTCTCTCTCAAATTCCCAAAATATCCTCCTAGCCAGCAAGATACATATTTTCCTTTGGACTTTATTTTTTTGAAAGAGGTTCACATCTGCCTTACAAATAAGCATTGCCCAGATTTTGTCAGGATTTCTGTCGGTGGATAGAAGTTTGTATGTAATACTGAAACTGATCACATGTGAAAACTAACACTGTGCTTTTGGATGATGTCACCCAGAGACAGCATAAAGATGAAAAATAGGATAGGGCTAAAGGATAGATCCAGATTTAATTGTGCAGGAACAGGAGGAGAAATCATTGCAAGTGATTCATCAGCAATGATTAGATAGATAAGAATGAAACCAGGTAATCAATAGTCTCACCCAGCTGGATGACAGTGGAGAGGCATTGGAGGTGCAGTCAACTGTTTTAAAGGCTGCAGACAGGCCAAGAAGGATGATGAGGGAAAGTTTACCTTTGTCACAGTCACATCAGTTGTCATTTGTGACTTTGATAAGAGCCATTTCAGCATTGCGGCAGGACAGAAACCTGATTTGAGGGATTCAGGGCTCTGGGAAAGATGGGCACAGATTTGGGAGACAAGGACTTGAGAGGAATGGATGGTTGGAGATGAGGATCATGAGGTCATGAGTTTGGCACAGGTACAAAGGGCTGAATAGCCTTTATCTGTGAGATAACAGCAGAGGACAGGCCCCTGGGTTCTGCTTGTCACATTCCACCAGAGTACATTCCCATCATCCCTCCGTTCTGCCCCCACCTGCCAAATAATTACCAACCCACATCAAAAGGTTACCCCGGACAACCTCAAATGTCTTCTGCAAGTACATACATACATTACACTCTCCCATCCACCATGTTAGTGACCTCCTCAAAAAAATGCAACTAGATCAGTCAAACATGACCTTCCCTTGACAAATCCATGTCAACATTACCTCACACTTGTTCAAATGCTCAGCCACTCTGCCCCTGATGACAGATTCCAGTAACCCCATAACTGATGTTAAAACTCACAAGGCTGTAATTCTTTGGTTTCTCCTCCCCTCCCTCCTGAAATAACAGAGTGACGTTTGCCGTTTTCCAATCCACAGAAACAATTTCTCAATCTAGAGTGCTGTGGAAAATGACGACTAATACATCTGCAATTTCCTCTCACATTTCTCTTAATAAGATGCAGTGAAAACCGTCAGTCAAGCAAATTTGTCTATTTCAAGTCCCATTAATTGTTATTAAAAGCTATAAGCTCCTCCCCCGTAACTTATTTTAGGTTCCCTTGTACTCATGGTATTTTGTGTTCCTCTCAAATGTTAAAAAGATTACAAATTATCCTTTTAACAAGTTTGCCACGTCCTGATTGTGCATTATAGTCTCACTTTCATCTGTCTTAATGGGCCTAGCATTTCCCCTTTGAGTCTCTCGTAATATATATTCATAAATTGTACATCTCTTTAAGGAAACATAATGTCTCATAGTAAATATTACAAACCCTGTCCATGAGTTTTTTCTTCCTCCAAAACGGTCACCAGGTTTACGTAGTGCTTCTTGCTCGAGCCAAAATCAGATTCCATTTTTCTCTTATCTGCATCAGTAAAGTATTGCGAATCCTTACTATACAGCTGGAAAGTTTTAAAGTTACTTTCCAGGTTTCTTATGACGAGCTCATAATCCTCATGAGACATCGTCCGTAACTGAAAAAAAAGGGAGATTATTTGCAAGGGATAATTTTTTTGACTTAATTCCTTCACAGGTCACAACAGCTCTCTGGAGGTGAGCTGTGAGAGATTTTACCACCACTGAAATAAATCAGGAGTCCTACCCCCATCCTGCACCTAACCATTTTCACGGGGGCGGGACACTTTTCACGCATGGGCATTTTGCGGAAGCAGCTGCTCATGTAAATTAGCAGCTTGCTCCAGTCATGACTAATTTTGGGTGCGTGAAACATGTGTGCAGGTTAGACCTGGGAGCAGCAGGTTTGAACTTTGTGGAGTCCTTTGGAGAGGTGTGGTACCCTTTTGGATATGGTCCCGGGGCACCTTTGGGGGGAGTCAGGTGCTACTTGGGAGAGACAGGTGCCCTTTGGGATTGTCAAAAGTAGGCATGAATGTACGTAAAAAGTGCATAAACTAACTGTAAAGTTCATTGGAAGGTTCTCACGCTCTAGTGACTGAGCTAGCCAGGCTAGCTCAAACTGGAACTGTCAAAAGTGTCAAAATGACCTGTCAAAAGCAACTGTCAAAAGTGTCAAAATGAACTGTCAAGGCAACTGTCAAGTTGTCAGGCATTTGAAATTCCTGTCCTTTAAATCTTTGAAAAAAAATATCTGGAGTGTTTTTTAAAAAACCATTACTTGCCATTTCACTCTGATGGATTACCATAACTAGATTAATGCATTAATTTCACAACCTTCCATTATCACAGTAGGGTGCCTGACATTTCACAGTTTGATTGACAGCTCCAAGTGTTATAGATTCTTTGAAGTGGAACTATGAATTCCAATGCTTTTTTTTAATAAGGGATTATGCACTTGAATAAATATTTGTTCTTTTAAGGTATTATGTAGTTGAAGGAATGTAAATATAGCGAATGGGCTTTTATGAGAGTGTTTTAGTAAAAAAGTAAAATCTGCAATAGATACTTTGAACTTTATATTATTTCATCTCAGCACGACTCTCGAGGTCTGCCCATGGTGGATACTGGGTGTGTTGGCGGGATAATTGTTAAGAACAAAGGGTGGTGGGTGGGATTTTGTTGGCATGAGTTGTCAGTTTTGGCACTGGGGCTATAAAGGGCCATGGGAATGGGCAGATACTTTGGATTGGAGCGTATGAGGAGCCATGGGGTGGGCGGGGTACTGTTTTATGTTTAATTCTTTAAAAAATTTCAACACAGCACCAGAGTACTGAGGCAGGCCTTTTGCGCAACGCGCCTCCGCATCCGGCAACCACCGCACTCATTCCAGGATTGCTCAGCCTAACTCCCAGAGAACCCCACCATCATGAAGCTATTAATGTATATAATGTTATTGGAAATTTTTTTTTAAAAAAGAGGTTTAGTCTGTGGGTGTGTCTGTGTGTGTCTTAACTGAATTAAAACCAGCTAGTCAGGGTGCTTTGATGTATAGTAGTTTTGAGATGTAAATAGCAGGTGGAGGATACATTTGCACTTTGGTTGAATAGAGCATTCAAGAGTGGGAGTGAAATCTTGCACCTAGCTAGGAGACACCAAGCAATATGTTTATATTACTAATAAAATTGGTAACACAAAAGGGGTTTTATTGTTAGAAGAGGTGAAGTTCAAAGGGCTTGGTGATACAATGAGAATTTGCATTCAAAGGGCAGGCTGGGTATAACCTGAGAGGAGTTTGTGTGAAAGGCAGAGGCATGTAAGATCAAAGTCTGTAAGCCTAGAACTGTCTGCAAAGGAACCAAATTGAAAGGAACCTCATTTTAAATTCGTAAGGTGAAAATGCTTTGCCTGGTGTCTAGTTAAATCTATTGATTATTGTTGCCTTAGTGGAGACTAATTTGGGATTTGTTAAAAAGTTATAACAGTAGTAATTTGTGGCCATGTGTATATGTTTAATTTGTTGTAAATTAATAAATATCTCATGTAGTTTGATATAAAAACCTCTCAAGGACCGGTGGTTTTATTCCTGAATTTAAAGCTGCAACTCAAAACATACCAATTGAAAATATAGGTTATGACAGTTGTTTAAAGTTTCCCTCTGGGATTTTAAATAACTCAGCCTTTAAAAACTGCTGTGCCATAACACCCACCACTCCAGAACAAAAATCCCAACTTCTGGGGCACTTTCTCTCAAGTCGAGGTTGAGGAGATGGGAAACGTCCAACTCTGTGCTTCCGACCCAGGAGTGAAAATTCAGGCCATAATCTCAAATTTCTGATGCACACTTCTAGAAGGGAGACTCCTCACTGGAAGAGGTCAAAAATTTCTCTAATAGCTGTTAGTCACAATAAATGCTTGCTGTGGAAGAATGAGTCCAAAGGTAGTCTTTTACCTCAAGCTGGTTCATTCTCAAGACAACTCTGCAGTGTAGCAGACTCTCCCAGTCCCTTCCACACTGGAGTGTTACAGCTGCAACCATTTATACTCTTTCGAGTTATCAACAGTCACAGATTGCAACTCTTTGAGTACAATCACAGTTCTTGGTTTTCCGGGAGTGGGACATGAACCCACAACCCTCTGATTCAAAGGCGAGGGTGCTATGAACTGAGCCACAGCTGACACCTCTGAACCAATGCCCATCACCTGTTTTAACAAGCAGTTGTCTTAACAATGTAATTGCCAGTCAAGAAGATTGTTAATGGACGTTCACAATGTAATTACTGATACATTGACATAGCTACAAGTCTTGAATAGACAGAAAATATGAGGTTTTTTTTATTTTCCTTCTCATTTTCAACATTTTACATTAATTTTGCAAATCTTTTAAGTCTCATGTACCTGATGAAGAGCAGCGACACTCTTGACACTACAGACTAATCCACAAACTAACTGTGACAGGTGGCTTGGCTCATCACAGCAGGACAGGTCATTGGCCTGGACTTTACGGTCAGTGGCGAAGCAAGTGCACTCACCGGTGACCTCAAAAGAAAGCTGCCCAAAAAGATCTAATGATCTGTGGCATAAATTTCCCCTTTCCCAACAGCAGTTTAAATCTGGTGCCAAATCAAATAGATATATCTTGACGTGCAGCAGCAGTGATGTCAGCAAGCAGGTGGGCAACCAACCAAATTGAAGTACTGACACGCCGCAAATCAAGAAGTTAAAAGCACTTAAAATCTTTCAGTATTCATTTGAATTTTCAGGTAACAAAATCGTGAGGAGAATTTTCCCGTCAGTGTGCAGGGGCAGGCCCTGCATGCTGACATGTAAGACGTGCGCCCCAACGTCACAGCGAGTCATTCCGATCTTGCGTTCGGCAGGCGCGTGCCCGCCGAACTGTCAAAGGCCTGTTAAGGCCATTAATCAACCAATTTAGGGAACTGACATGGCTGCCTGTCCAACCTTAAGGTTGGCGGGCAGGCGAAGAGCCCAAGCGGCCTTCACATTTTTCAAGAAATTTCATCCTCGGGCGGGATGAGGTTTCATGAAGGGTTCGTTAAATTACTAAATATTTTTTAAACATTTCATAAACATGTCCCAAGCTCATGTGACGCTGTCCCATGAGGGGGCATGTGTAAATGATTTTTTAAACTTTCTTTATTTTGAAGTTTCAAATTGAGCTTAATCTCCCTGAGGCAGCTCCATGCCTCAGGGAGATTTCTGCGCTCTTTTGCGCGCATGTGCGAAAGAGCACAGGCCCCGACTCTACCTCCCTCCCCCCGCCTGCACAGGTAGTACTGAGTGCTACCAGGCGAGCTGAGCGCTGGGCCCGCAGCCAATCGCGGGCAGCGATCGGCTCCGCACCCGACCCCAACCGGCCCGCCCAACAGCAGAAGATTCTGCCCCATATGACTGAAGCTAAAATAAAGATAAACAGACATTTTAAAATAATTTTTTTTTTTATAAGCAGAATTTTTGCTATCATGGTGGAGAAACGTGATATCCTCCAAATATAAAATCAGCCTTTCAGGTCCAACAAGGGTAGTTAGCAGCAATTATCAAGTTAGTACACTGTTTAAAAACCCAATTACATCTCATTCAACAAAATGTAATTTTTATAAAGGTTTTACAGCCAGATTAAGTGTAGAAGTGGAAGCTTTCACCATGATTGCAATATTGATTGCAGTCTGTAGGAACCTCTACAGTGCACCTTATGGAGGTGGATACCCCAACCGCAACTTCTGAATTTCCGCGTTATCCCCCGCTCACCTGGACTCTCAAAGTTGCTCCCGGTTTTAGTGGGACAATGAGTGAACATTGACAGTTTTCCCATCATGACTACAGCAAAATCTAAGCCATTGTCCTCCCTTGTTTCCTCTGAGAAAGAGGTTTGTCTCTGATCGGTGTATTGCACATGGCTAATGTGGGACTTCAGTCTCTCAATTAACCAATACTGAAATGACATACACTTTTGATATTTTCAGTATTTTGAGTTGCCTCATTTGCTACTATGAAACTCCTAAAAACAGCTAAGATTTCAAGAACAAAAATTTATTTTGAAGTACCTACCACTGAAATGGTCCAAGTGCGTATCTTTTCGACATCCCTCAAGCAGTATTGCCAAGATACCAAGCTCTTCATGTTAATATACAATTGATTCCACAGAGCAAGGATGGCCTCGTAATACTGATCAATTCTGATTTCAAAGAACAAATAAAGCATAATTTAACAATCACAGCACCCAAACTGTATTTAACTTTAAACAACAAATGACGGAACAGGTGATATAGTTTCTTACTTGTTCGCAAGCTCAATTGCACCAGGATTTGGAGGTGGGATGAGAAGACAAACAGACGGAACCATCATTTCCATCCCACCAGGTCCTATCACCCTCCACTTACTGCGTTGTGAGTTGTCCAACAAAATACATTCATTTCCCCTATGGACAACCCTCTGAAAAATAAAAATTAAAAGAGAATTAATATATTAGAATTGTAGCAAAATTATTTAAAAGCATATTATGACTCCTCAAGGAATGAACAATGTAGTAAATTTTAGTGTTGCTGAAAAAAAAGAGACACAAAGAAGCTTTTCATCTTGCATTCATCAGGACACTTCGCAAGAATACTAACATAAGCAGAAAACAACAATTTATACTGCATGTGAAGAGAGTGCTGATTGGTTGGCAAGTGGACTCTGATTGGTAGAGGCATTGCCATGGAGAATGGACCAGTAATGGTGACTCATTCCTCAGGGCAATGCCTTGACTAATCAGGGCCAAGCTGCCTGGTTTAAATTTCAAACAATGCTTGGCAGTTAACTGTCAGTCACCATCACTGGTGCATTCTCCATGGCAACGCCACTTGACAACCAATCAGCATTCTCTTCACATACAGTATAAATTGTTGTTTTCCCCTTATATTGGTATTCTTGCAGAGTGTCCTGATGAGTGCATGATGAAAAGCTTCGGACATGTCTCCTTTTTCAGCAATACTCAAGTTCTGTACTATCAAACGACTAGAAGTAAATTTCGTCACTATTTAGCATATTGGTTCCGGTAAGCTATAGGAAATTTTTACTTAAACAAACACACTTCAATATTTAATAAAATGTTTCCTGGGAGATACTTTTAATTCACAATCTGAAACAGTTCTCAATCACTAACATGTAAAGTGCCAGTGCAGTCAGCTTCTATTAATTTAAAATTGCTTAATTTGCATTACTGGATAATTCAACTGGCACTTTAAAAAATAGCCTTCAATGCAGTTTTATTACAATGGCTTATTCAAATTACTCGGTAATTCAAAATTTATGGTGTAAAAAATTGTCAATTGTACTGCAATCTGATATGATATAAAGCAAAAAAATCTACAGGCATAACCTAAGTTTAGCAAAATGAATTTTAGAAATTATGCTGTACAAGCCCACCATTACCATCATAATGGGCCTGGCCTGACTCTAGTTAGATCAGAAACTCTTTTGAATTGACACTAATTTTAGCAAAAATATGACCTCATACTCAATAAATATTTTATTAATGTCACAAATAACTATCGGTTTATATCCAAGGACTGGTTACCTAGGCATAACACCTAAAAAAAATTATGACACCTGAATGTTCCAGAGTCACCATATTTTAACTCATTTTACAATTGACTAAACAAATATGGGAAAGAAACAAAAGGAAATCATAGTAAATTAAGAGATAGAACACTCAATGGATTTTTGTGGTGCTCAATTCAGTTGTGTTGAGGAACGTTTTTAATACTTCCATTTTTTCTATTTAACAAAATTACACAATGGATACTAAATACAAAAAAGTGCTGGAAATACTCGGCTGGTCATGCAGCATCTGCAGAGAGAAACACATTTAATGTTTCAGGTCAAGATGACCTATCATCAGATGAAAGGTCATCGTGACCTGAAGCGTTAACTCTTTCTTTCCACAGATGCTGCCCGACCTGCTGAGTATTCCAGCATTTTGTGCTTTTATTTCAGATTTCCAGCATCTGCAGTATTTTGCTTTTGTATACAATGGGGTAGTTTCTCATTTTGACTAGACATATCCCACATGTTCCAATGATTTGGATTGTGATAACAATATAAAGCAAGCGTATTCTCTTACTGCATTCTACAATGAGCATGCTTTATTGGTCCAAATATTCACAAAAAATATAATCTACCAGCCAGTCTCTCAGCACTTAAAATAGAAATCCCAATGTGCACTGGCTATTTTAAAGATTTACAAAAGTGATTGAACTGGCAAGGATCAGTTAGCAAAATGCTCAGCAGAAATTATACCTGATCCTGTTTGTAGTCACAAAGAGCCTTGAGAACAATTTGGTTTGGGGCCCGATGATCAGTACTAATAGAGGGATTACGTGGTTTCAGTTGTACTATCTTCTTTGATTTGTTTACCAGGTTTGACACCTGTCTTCTGTATTCATGAATTTTCTCTTGATCTTTCTGCCAAAGTAAAACAAAGAAAGCATATTAATAAACGAAAAACTCAAAAGCCAAATTGTAAGAAACAAGTCACTGGGGATCACATGTTCCTGTAAATGTGCTACTGCGTTACAGTAGAGGTCGAGAGGCCCAAGACTCTAAGTACATAGAAACCATTCAATTTGTATGCTTGAATACTGGCTAATGTCTCATGCTTTGGCATTCCAGAAAGAATTTAAACAAAAGTAATGGCCCATAAAGTTAGTTGCTCTGATTGCTCGAATCCCTCCTTCCCCTGCCACCATTGAGCTGAACTACTGCTTAGTTTGGTGTTGCAGGCTATTAATATGACTTGGGGCATACCTGGTACAGGCCAGTGTATTAGCAGAGGCCAGCATCAGAAAACAGAAGTAAAATGCAGCTGCAGGTCTCACTATCAATCCTCAGGCTTTCTGGCTGTTCTTGGACACCACCAGTCAGAGACACCCAGCTCCCCTCTCCCATGGAAACTCCTGTGCAATGCAGAGGTGCAGGAGATGACACATACCACAGTAGGTCTCCACCCCTTTACACCTGGAGAAAGGGCGCTCCACAAGGCAAAGCACAGGAAAATCACACCCAATGTTTAATTTTCAGATCTTTAGAAAACTTAACAGATCTGATAATTCACCTAACATTGGAAATCTCCGCTTTAAAATTATTTATTAAATACCTCTGATTCTGCAATCATCTTTTCCAATTGCTGCAATGATGTTGACCTATCACAGGCATATTTCTTTCTTAGGGAGTCCTGCATTTTCTTCAATGAGTTTTCAGTTGCTTGAGCATCCTCAAAAAACTATAAAATGAAAAGAGCATGGGAGTTAATATATATGAGCATGAACAGAATCTCACAAATGTATAATGAAGAATGCAATTTAGCCAATAAACTTGTATCTTTTGACACCTAACCACTTCCGTAAACAGCTTTTCCCCTTCCTTGGTGCCATAGTTAAGGCTGATTGAGGGTGCGAATCCACAGGGCAAAGTAAATAACATTAGTTCTGCTTTCTTCCACCTCACTGTGCCCCATCCGCAACAGCCAAAGTAAAAACATCCGCTATCGTAAAGCAAGCAACGGAATAGCCCTACAAGTACCTCAACTGATAGGACACACATTATTTTCAGATTTAAGTTACATTGACTGATCTGCTGAACCAGATAGTATACCTGGAAGTAACTGGAGTTTTCTTTCAGATGAACTTCAATGCACTTGGTAAGCTGGAGAATCCAACTCCACTGTGTCTGTAGAGTATCGATGTAGGCCTGAAATTCAAAAAAAGTACACAATTTTCTCTATTAATATATATTCTGCAGGTTCAATAAAAAAATCAGATTATGATAAAATAGAAATGTATAATTTGCTATGATTAATATGATTATTTTTATACAAGCTAGAAGTTATCAATATCATTTTGAGTCCTGCTGTCCTGATACACATTTCTGAAGGTAGTAAATATGATATATATGTACATATGATCAGGAGTTACCATAGTGCACTTCTGTTTTGGAAAACACTATGTAGCTGTCAGTGATCTTATAAAACTACACAAGTTTCCCCCAGTGCTGGAGAACCTGCAGTTTATTTCCAGCTCTTCTGTTTTCATTCATATATTCAGCATTTGCTGCTTTGAATCTGTGGGGCTTTTACACAGAAAAATCAAATCAAAATCTGTGTTCTTCAAAAACTGCAAACTAGGTTACTTTTTTTTTTAAAAATGTGATGGCATTGTCAAAGTGAAGCTGACACTTCCACACGTCCTGTGTACAGGAGAGCAAAAATGTCTAGTGAGAAATGTTAACTGACAATTCAAAGCCAGTTTAATTCTTTTTAAAATCAAGATAAATAAAATATAAGTTAAAGGCAAAAAAGATGGTCCAAAGGTTACCACCAAACCGATATGTTCTAATACAAAGGCTTTGGTCAAATTTCACATTAAGTAATTCCTGCAATTCAAGGGATGTAATTTCGGCAATTATAGGCTGACAGCATTTGTTCCATTGGAAGTAATTGTAATTTACATTGAAAATAGTAAATGGGGTTGACAATTTGCTTTGTGGCTTCGGGCAGCAACTGTATCTGTTTTATTGCAAGATGAAGCCTCTTGATTTTTTTTAAAAGAACAAGCATGAAAATTATTTTTTTGGTCTATACATACTGACTCTTAAAAAGGTGGAGTTTAATATTGGAGCCCATGTACTGTAACAGGATTTACTCAGGTCAAAATTGAATACTAAACGCTTATTTCTAGGATTTTCCAGAACATACACATGTGGCACCTCTAGCCTGGAAATAACAGCAAGAATACAAACGCTTAACATGCTTTTAATCACATTTAATTTAACATTATATCAAGATAGAAAATGAATGGTGGGTAAAGCCTTCATGGAGATATCAAATAACACAATTTCCATCCAACAAATGCTACATATGTATTGTGCCAAGTTCAAGACCCAAGAGTTCAGCAATTATTTCTGCCCCACTTTTGTATCAAACTCTTGCCTGCTGGGGCATTAATTCACTTATTTTAAATACATCCATTAAAACAGCAAAGGAGTTTGATACAATTGCGGCATCCAATCTAATTTTCAGGCTTGTATCAATTGTCACTAGCATCTTGTACAGATACCTAGGTAATGAATGGTGATCATGCTCCACATTTGAGTATGTGTAGAAGTGCTTTCACTTCCCTATCTCTAAATCTGATAGTAAACTTTATTGACAAGACTAAGTCAAGATTTACAGTGCCCCTAAATGATTGATTAACCAGGCACCCCCACCTCAATCTTGTCAGCTGCAGGATGATTACTTGCTACTAGCTGGTCACCTTCTTGTTTGAGTCTGTTTAATTGCTTTTCCTTTTCTTCCAACTGGCTCATCATCATCTAGCAAAAGCAAGTAAAATTTAAATAATTAAACATAAGCTGCACACAAGCAAAGCAGTAAACAGTCGCTTGGTAGTAGAGACCTTTAATATTGGTGGAGAGACCTGTGACAAAGGTTTTTGTCTTGCACTCACCAGGACAAATGCAAGAATGCCAAATTTCAAACGTTCACAAAAATTTATACTAGAAGAGAAAAATGGGCTAATTGTTTGGCAAGTGAATTCTGATTGACTGATGCTTTCTCCATGGTAATGCCTGAGGGAATTATAGGCTCCCCAAGCTCCTGGGCAATTCAATAAAGACGCAAGGCTTAAACATATTGCTTTCGCTTGCAGAGACAACAGGACCAATATGTTCCGAAATTGAGGGCCATTCTAACCGTCTAACTTATGGATTTCAAAGGGAGTTAAAAGGAGCTATTTCAAAACACGAAGCACAATCCAGGTGCTGTTCTATCAGAAAGCATTTCAGCTTCTCCACCATACCCTGGCTCCTCAATGTTCCACTTGTTGGTGGAATGCAGAAGTTATATATTTCTTTTTTTAAAAATTGCCAGTTTGTTTTTCCATAATTTCCTGGCCAATTCCTCCATTCCACTGGATAGTAGCGTACTGTTGGCATTCATATAATTTTGCGTTCATTACCACAGGTTAATTACACAGGATGTAAATACTATGGCAACTCCATAAGGGTGCATAAAACAATACAAATCTGAAATACTGAAAAGCTGGACAGACTTTTCTATAGAGGCTTTTAAAATTATGAAGGAACCTGACAAGGTGGATGTAGAGAAGATGATTCCAGTTGTGGGGCTTCCAAAAGTAAGGGCCACAAATATACAATAGTTACTAATAAATCCAGTTAAGGGTTGAGAAAATTCTTTACCTGGAGTGGTTAGAATGTAGAACACATGGAGTAGGTGAGATGAAAAGCATGGATGCCTTTAGGGAAACCTAGATAAGTACATGATAAAGGAGTGGAATGGTATGCAGATAGGGTTTAAACGAAGTAGGGTGAGAGGTGCCTCAGATGGAACATAAACAATTGCACTGACCATCTGGGCTGAACGGCCTGTTTCTGTGCTGTACTTTCTATGTAATACAATTAGGCAAGGAGAGCAACACATCCGATTTGCGGTTCAATTTCTTTTGATTTAAAGATAATGTGAGGCTAGCAGCTTGTGCATTGGCCTCCATATCCAATCTTTCCTGGTCAAGCAAGGCTTCGTGGATGGAATGCTAGCTTAC
The DNA here is from genome assembly GCF_964194155.1 of Cetorhinus maximus. Lineage (NCBI taxonomy): Eukaryota > Metazoa > Chordata > Chondrichthyes > Lamniformes > Cetorhinidae > Cetorhinus > Cetorhinus maximus. Next base: position 13,424,831 of record NC_135882.1, read on the forward strand.
AATTTTATCCCAAGATATAATGCTGGTTATAGGTTAATGATGACTGAAAACTACAAAAAGACTTTGGCTTAAGGGTGAACCTTTTCTTGGGTTATTTTATTGGATCAAAGTTCCAACTTTGAAAGCATGACATTTGCCAATAATTTAAAATTTCACTGCCAGGAAATTTGGGGAAAGGTGGTGAGATGAGCATGAAAAAGAAACTGGAGTGAAAAATGGTACATGGACAGAAGTAATAATTCTACTTTCACAGCCATGAGTGCTTGTTTTTGTTCAAGATTGGCTCAGTAAAGCCAGCCAGTTAGCAAGTACCACTCATTTTTAAAAAAATGCTTGGCATCAACACACGTGCAGATTTCTGAAGTAAACACAAAGATTGATTTCTATCTTCAGCATGAATGGTGCCACCCTCATCCAACCCTACTGGTTGAATTATTTTTTTTGGGGGGTGGGCTGCAGGAAGATAATTTACAATTCTAACTTGTATCTGTAGAATGCAGCTTTGGTGAGTTTTATGGTGCTCTAAAATATATAGACTTACAGAGAAAGCTTCTTGTTTTTCAGCAATCTTTGTGTTCTTATCACTCCAATCGTGAACAAGTTCTTCTTCTTCACGTTCATTGATCCACATAATTTCCTGGCTGGTGGCTGAAATTATGTCCTGGAGCTTTCTTAGTTGATCAAGCCTATCCGCTGAAGCTTTCTAGCATGCACGTAAAAATCAACACTCATTATTTGTCCAACTAAATTATCAAGAACATCTTTTAGCTTTACGAACGACTTATGCTTACCAAAATGTTTTCGTATTCACTTTCCATTGCTAGTATGCTTTCTCTGTTGCTGTCAGAATAGTTGCCTTTCTAGGAGAGGAAGGCAAAGCAATCAGAACTTCTGAATGCACAAGCATCATTAGATATTTGGTTTGCAATATCATCAGAAAAGTGGCATTAGTAATTAGACAGTGGGATCCAGATATAATGATCAATTTGGCAAACTGATTAAACAGTCACTATATCTAATTAAGTATTTACAGCAGCAGTCAAGCCTCTTGCAATCCTCAAATCCACATTGAGGTGTAATTAAGCAGCAAATAATTTAACGGGAACTTCTTTTATATCACACAAGACCCTTGCTGATGATACCAGCTCAGTACATCCATGTCTTGTGCAGTTTGCTCCAACCAGAAAGCAAGCTTGTTGGAATTTGCCACAACCAGCAAATCAGAAAGACCCATTATTATCTGGATCTCTCCCAGACACAGATTTTAGCAAATCTAAGTTACTTCTGGATTTCAACCACAAGGACAAGAACATGATGCCAGGAGGTAAGCAGGAGGGATTTTAACCTTCAATGGCAGGCAGCAAACGCAACAATAAGGATCAGCCACACGTTATATACCTGCGTTTGGAAAGTCATAAAACAAAATCAGGAGGGCTGCACAACAGGCTGCCACTAGTTTCTCACCTGGTGGTGAAAATTAAAATCTAACCCACGCAAAGCTTAGTACAATATAAAAGAGGCTTTTAAAAGTAATCTTTCAATTCCATACAAAGCTTTACTGTTAAGGTAAGGCAGGCATCCGCAGGGCAGCACGAGTGACAATTAAAGGTTAACATCCTAAGCTGTATTTGTGCAAATTGGATGCTGGGTCATGTGGCACTTACATTAGCCGGCAAAGATTTACCATTCTAGTTCTGCAAATACAGCGGGCTTGAAATTCATTCCACTCTGCTTGCAGATGCGTAACTGATAGCACGCATCCAGTGCACGGCTGAACCAGGAGGCCAGCAATGTCAATGAAAAATTGTGCCTCGTTGTAATATTTGCAGCGAGCTACAGGTGCCTGGTACTCCTCTAAAGAATGGGGGAGGCCCAAGCAGGGGCCATGGGCCACTGATTAAGTCAGCGTAGAACTGGAAAATAAGTCTGAAGATGCCTTGTGTTCTTGACCTATGCAATTTAGGTTGACTTTACGTCTAGTGTGAATGAATCCTAATTGTGCAGCAATCTCATTTCAAAGCAGCAACAGCACAGCTAAGTGCACTAACATGTATCTTGCAGCGCATTGGAATATTTATGAGATACACGTAAAATATTATTGACCGAGGTCAATGCTAAATGCCCTTTCTTTTCCCAACCGTAAACTACATTGTGGAAACAAACCACTTTCATATCTGCTTATAAAGTTCCTTTTATGGGGGGGGGGGGGGGGAACTGTTGAGTAGATAAGCTTAACTAAAACTTTAAAAGTTACCAACAGAAGCAAGTGTGTCATCTAGCATTCAAAATCTTGCAAATTTAACAATTTTACCAAGATGGTCATCTCCAGGGATAGTCTCTAAAGCCATAGGGGACCAGCAATAAAAACTGTAATGGCTACAAGATTCCAGTCCTCAATGCTGGCAGTAACACACCTTCCAAGACTTTGGAGCTATTTGCCAAGGCAGTGGTTCTCATAACACAACAACGGCCCTCGTACATGACTCCAGGACCGCTTGCAGCCCACCTCCTCAACTATACTACAAGGTAAAGCATCTGCTGCACATCTTTGCTGTCTGCTCACAGCTGGCTTACACATGGGATGCTACTAGAACCAAGAGACAGCACCAGTTTCTTTCTCTCTTCTAACCCTAAACTAGAGTAAAACTGTTGGTGCCTTCCCAGCATCCCTCAAGCTGTACTTTGAAATATGGAAATAACTACCTGGTAGCTCTACCCCCGATGTGAGGAATGGCACAGTCCACAGTAAAACATGTTGGAATATTCCAATATGACTTGAAGCAAGACACTTCCTGGGCCTGTAGCTCTCAGCAAAATATTAGCTACATTGCACTAAGACACAATGGTGTTCTTAAATTCTTCACTAATTCTCAGTTTCAATTATAAAAAGTGCCCTTGTCATTCACTTTACTGCTCTTCATACATACTCCCATCATAAAGTTAATACTTGTTAGACTATTTCTGATTACATATCATGCTCCTTTATAAATGTTAAAAATGATAAATCTGTAGCTTTACATATAGTTCATCCAAAAATGGAATCTCCTCATAACCAATAACACATGCCATGAATTTTCACTTCTGTAGTCCCATACAGCGATCTTCCATTTACTTTAATGGGCTGCAACTCAGTGCCACTGCAGCAGCAGAAACCTCAGCCAATATACTTTTCCAATCTCGGAAGATTTTAACTCAAGACAGTGCAACAATATCAGGAAATGAATTTTTCCAGTTTGCTTGAAAACCAAACATTCCATTTTTGGCAGGGTCTCTGGTAACAAAGGCCAGTTTGGAGAATATTTTGGAAGTACAGACCTTCTTTCAGGAATACTGTTCCAAGTGCAGTAGTAACCTTCTTTCCATATATGCTTCCATTATAGTGAAGCATAATTTTGGAGGAAAATATTCAACAACGACTTTGCATAATTACCAGTTCCGTTTTGGCTCTATCTATTTTCCAGCGAAAGTCTTCTAGGCTCCTATGATATCTTCTTTGCTCGTTTATCTGGTGCTCTACCGAGTTTGCATCTACGCCCCATTCTTGAGTGTCTAAAACATGCTGTATAGAAAAAGAGATCAATTTAAGCACAATATTTATGATCTGCTTTCCTATTACATAAGGTTAATTGTGATTTAGGTGGCTTTTAACTTTTATTAAAATAATTTGGTCTACGTTTTGACTTACATTAGGAATTAGACCAGAGAGAAAAAAAATCAAACCTTGGACACAGTTCTGGCCATGTGGTTCACAAGATCAAGCATAAAAATCAATACCGATGACCTTGACTGCATTTAATGAACAAGAGTTGGATTTACCTTCCCTATACAACCTAAGCAGAAAAGCCTATAGACAGATGTCTGCCCTAAAAACAGCCATGGGAAACTCACCCCGCTCTCCCTTCGAATTCCCAATCCACTTCTGGCAGTGATTTCGCCACCCACCCCCAACACCGCCACCACCCAGGAGGTAATCCAGGCCATAAACTAGATTCTATTTTGAAACTCTTTAAACTGCCACTCAACAACACAATTTCACTCTCCTCCCACTGACACCAAAACCTCAAGCGTCCATGTCGCCCTGCACAACACAATTCTCAGGGTTTTGTATTGCTTTGACCTACCTATCTGCAGACTGTTCTTCCAATGTTACACTGGAAAATGCACATCATTGTATTGTAGACCAGATAGCAAGAGCTCTTTATAAAGTAAAGCGCAATTACTCAACCAACTTAATTAGCCTGACAGCCTAATGAGTATAGTGTGGCTTTTTAATCAGTAATAAAATTAATTTATAGCTGAATAAATCGTTGTGTAGGTGAGCATAGCATGACATGTGCAGAAGTGATTAAGTTGATATTGCAATGGTGTCAGAAGGCATATGGCATCATAACTGATACTTATAATATTACCTCCTGGAATTCCATGACGTACATGCTTGGAGTAAAAGGATGGTGAGGCTACGTGGAGGGGAGGATGGAATCCAAGAAAGGACAGCATCTACAGCACAGGCAGCACCCATGTTGTGGGTGCTGTCACGACTCACTGGGGATAGTGCGCTGCAATATCAAGCCCCACTGCTCCCCAAGCCACGACAAACATGAAAAAAGTTTGATCAACCCACCTAATTATTTAATTTAGGTTAACAGAACATGAGCACCAGGTTTGTAAACTTAATAAGTAAATAGCTGTTTATTGAACAAAGTGTCATTAACCAGTGGCAAAAGAAAGAAATATGAACTGTTAATTTCTAACTCTATAACCTAAACTCGACTCCTCCTTAAATCACTATACACAAACATACAAGACATACAAATACATGGATTTTAAGGGTGGGATAAAGCAGTTCAATAGCTCCAATTCCAGAGTACAGGATTTGGTGGGTTGATTTTGATCGATGTCTTCCAAATTTCTAAGTTCTTGTTGATGACATGAGGTGGTCTTCCAGCACTTTCAGTATTTAGTTCACTGGTCGAACACTTGCCTTTCAATGTCTCTAACAGTGATTTTCCCCCTTTGCCTCTTGAGAGGGGTTTTCAGAGAGAGGTTATAGAGTTATGAGGAGAAAAAATCAGCTAGCTATTATTGTAGGATTACTGGAATCTTACACATATAGGAAAGAGGGGTTTTAAGTCTTTTTCCTTTAGGGCTAGGAGCCATTCGGCTGCACTGCTCTCACACAAACCCTGGTCACCTGATCAGGAGCCAATTAAAATGGTGCTACCAAGCAACTCCCCATTAGACCAGGCTCCTCCTCGGCACTATCCTGTCTTTCATGGCACACTATTCCAGGACAGCAACATTGTATATATCTCTCATCCTGTTCCAGTGGGCATGTCCTTCAAACTGCAGCCATTGTAATTTTAATCCACAGTCCAACAGAAATAAAAAGATATGTTCTTTACATGCCTCCACCCTTAAAAGAGATGAAACGCCATTTCAAAAATGCGTTTCATCACAAGGTAAGTGACACATGCTCAATAAAACACAAGACTTACTTCCATTCATCCTTCCTCCCCATTTTACAATAGTCAGCATTTCTTACCCCTTTAACTTATTTCAGTATTTTACACCCAGGACAATGCATCTGCGATCACATTATCTTTGCCAGCAATGTGAACAATCTTAACATTGAATGCTTGAAACAATAGACTCCATCTAAACAATCTCGCATTTTGAGTTTTAAACTTTTCAATGAACCCCAGCGGATTATGGTCAGTATAGATTAGTGCTTCTTTGTTATCGTGTCGGACATAAACTTCAACGTGTTGAAGAGACAACAACAATGCTAGAGTTTCTTTTTCAACTGTAGAATGCTTCATCTGGTATTGATTTAGTTTCTTGGAAAAGTACCCCACCCGCTTCTCTATCCCTAATTTATCTTGACAGCACCTACCCCCAAGTCGCTAGCATCAATTGCCATTTTAAAAGGTTTGGTAAAGTCAGGTGCCGCCAACACTGGTTCATTTATTAAGATTGCCTTCAGCTTTTTAAAAGGGTGGTCAGCATTCTGCTAACTATACCACTTTTGCCTGTTTTCTCAACAAATTGGTGAGAGGTTCAGCTATTGAGCTAAAGTTAAGCACAAACTTTTTATCAAACACACACATTCCCAAAAACCTCATGATTTCTTGTTTAGTTTTAAGATTGGGGAATTCCATTCGAGCGTTCACTTTTGCTCGTCTTGGCAACACTTGCCGTCGTCCTACAATGTGACCTAGGTAAGTTACCTTTGCTTTTTCAAATTCGCGTTTGGCCAGATTTATGATGAAGCCAGCCAATTGCAATTGCTTACACAGGTCCTCTAATTGCCTTACATGTTCTTCCCATGTGTTACTATATATTATGACATTGTCTAAATAAACCACACAGTTATGTACTTCAGCTACAACTTGATTCATAAGTCTCTGGAATGTAATTGGGGCGTTATTAAACTAAAATGGCATGAGTCGACATTGATACAATCCAAAGTTTCTTTAGCCCTTGATGTTATTGGCACTTGCCAGTAGCCCTTCAATTGATCAATTTTGGAAAGAAATAAGGCACTGCCAACCCTGTGAATGCAATCTTCTAACCAAGGAATTGGGTACGAATCTGTCCTCATTACTGCATTCACTTTGCACTAAGACCATAAGATTTAGGAGCATAAGTAGCAATTCAGCCCATCGAGTCTGCTCCACTATTCAATCAAATCCTCAACTCCACTTTCCTGCCTTTTCCCCATAACTCTTGATTCCCTTACTAAGTAAAAATCTGTTAATCTCCACCTTGAATATACTTAATAACCCAGCCTCTACAGCCCTCTGCGATAAAGAATTACACAGATTAACTACCCATAGAGAGAAGAAATTCCTCCTCTCTGCTTTAAATGGGTGCCCCTTACTCTGAGGTTATGCCCTCTGGTCCTGGATTCTCCCACAAGGTGAAACAACCTCTCAGTATCTATCCCGTCAGGCCTCCAAAGAATCTTATGTTTCAATAAGGTTGCCTCTCATTCTAAACTCCAATGAGTACAGACCCAACCTACTCAACCTCTCCTCATTAGAAAATCCCTCCATCCCCGGGATCAACCTAGTGAACCTTCTCTGGACTGCCTCCAATGCCAGTATTCCTTCCTTAGATAAGGAGACCAAAACCGTTCACGATATTCTAGGTTTGGTCTAACTAGTGCCTTGTATAGTTTTAGCAAGACTTCCCTATTTTTATACTCCATTCCCTTTGAAATAAAGGCAAACATTCCATTTGCTTTACTTATTACCTGCTGAACTCGTATGCTAGCTTTTTAGGATTCATGCACGAGGACCCTCAAATCCCTGTGTGTTGCAGCTTTCTTCAGTTTTTCGCAATTTAAATAATATTCAGCTTCTTTATTATTCTTGCCAAAGTGCATAACCTCACACTTTCCCACATTATATTCCATCTGCCACGTTTTTGCCCATTCACTTAACCTGTCTATATCCTTCTGTAAACTCTTTGTGTCATCCTCACCTTCCCACCTATTTTTGTGTCATCTGCAAACTTGGTGATAGTACATTCATTTCCCTCATCCAAGTCATTAATATATATTGTAAATAATTGCGGCCCCAGGATTGATCCCTGTGGCACTCCACTAGCTATAGGTTGCCATCCTGAAAATGCCCCCCGTATCTCAACTGTCTTCTATTAGTTAGCCAGTCCTCTATCCATGCAAATATACTCCCCCAACACCATGGGCTCTTATCTTATTAAGTAGCCTTGTGTGTGATACCTTATTGAACGCCTTTTGGAAACCCAAATATATTACATCTACTGGTTCCCCTTTATTTATCCTGCTTGTTACCTCCTCAAAGAATTCTAATAAATTTGTCAGGCATGATTTCCCCTTCATGAAGCCATGCTGAATCTGCTTGATTAGATTATGCAATTGTAAATGCTCTGTTACATCCTTTATAATAGACTCCAACATTTTCCCAATGACAGATGTTAAGCCAACTGACCCATATTTACCCATTTTTTGTCTCCCTCCCTTTTTGAAAAAGGGTGTTACATTGGCAGTTTTCCAAACTCCTGGAACTTTTCCAGAATGTAAGGACTCTTGGAAGATTACTACCAGTACATCCACTATCTCTGCAGCTACTTCCTTTAATATCCTAGGATCCAACCCATCAGGTCCAGGTGACTTAATGGCCTTTAGCCCCATTAGTTTCCCGAGTACTTTTTCTCCAGTGATAGTTATTGTATTTATTTCTTCCCTCTCTTTTGCCCGATTATTTAGTACTTTTAGTATGTTATTAGTGTCTTCTACCATGAAGACTGATGCAAATTATTTATTCAACTTCTCTGCCATTTCCTGGTTCCCCATTATTTCCCCAGCCTCATTCTCTAAGGGGCCTACGTTGACCTAGGCCTGTCTCTTCCTTTTTATATATTGAAAGAAGTTCTTACTGTCCGTTTTTACATTACTTGCTAGTTTACCCTCAAAGTTTATTTTCTCCCTCTTTATCATCTTTTTGGTCATCTTTTGTTGGTTTTTAAAACTTTCCCAAGCCTCTGGCTTACCACTAGCCTTTGCCACATTGTATGTTTTTTCTTTCACTTTGGTACTATCCTTAACTTCCTTGGTTAACCATGGTTGGTTTATCCCCCTCTTACAATCCTTCTTCCTCACTGGGATATCTTTGTTTTGAGTCATGAACTATTTCCTTAAATGTCTGCCATTGTTCATCAACCGTCTTTTCTACGAAACAACTTTCCCAGTCCATTCTAACCAACTCTGCCCTCATTCCTTTGTAATTACCCATATTTAAATTTAGCACAGTTGTTTCTGAATAAGTTTCTCACTTTCAAACTGAATGCTAAATCCACCATGTTATAGTCATTGTTTCCTAGGAGATCTTTTACTCTGAGATAATTTATTAAACCTGCTTTGTTACACGTTACCAGATCCAAAATAGCCTGATCCTTGGTTGGATCCACAACATATTGTTCTAGGAAACTATCCCGAATACACTCCATGAATTCTTGCTTGTGACTACCTCTGCCAATTTGATTTTCCCAATCTACATGGAGATTAAAGTCACCCGTGATTAATATACTGCCTTTTTTTACATGCCCTCATTATTTCCTGATTTAATCTCTGTTCGACAGCATAGCTACTGTTAGCACGCCTATAGACTACTTCCACCAGTGTCTTCTTCCCTTTGTCATTTCTTACCTCCACCCATATGGATTCCACATCTTCCAATCCAAGATCATTTCTTGCTATTATACTTATTCCACCTCGTACTAACAAAGCTACCCCACCACCCTTTCCTTCCTGCCTGTCCTTTTGAAAAGTTATATCTCTGAATATTTAGTTCCCAGCTTTGATCTCCTTGTAACCATGTCTCCGTAATGGCTATAAGGTCATACCCATTAACCTCTATTTTGTTCCGAATGTGCATTTAAGTAAAGAGCCATTAATTTTGCCATTTTACCATTTTTTCCTCCTTTGACCCTATTTGCTGTTGTTTTTTTATGTTTGTACACTCTGTCCCTTCCTTTCACACTCTGGGTATCATTACTTAAGTAGCTGCCCTGCAACGCCACCATATCCTTTTGCTTTGTGAGATCTAAGCACTAACTATAGACCTTAATTTTAATCTAAAGACTAGAAATACTCACCAATCCAACTCACCAATCAGCTGCACTCCACACTCTTTCTAAATTAAGTCTCCCCGCTCTGTTTTAAATTAAGTCAACACTCACCCGCTCTCTGAGGTCTATACAAAATCTAGTTGATCCATCCACCTTAGGAATCAGCACAACCGGTGAACTCCAGCTGCTTCAGCTGGGCTCAATCAATTGAATCCAGTAGATTCATTTGGAGAATCTCTGGTAGCAAATAGTAAAGAAATGTAATCTTTTGTCCCAATCCTTTGGGTATTCATGGCAATAGGTCTTGAGAGTCTGATGGTATCTCTCTTAAGCTTCCTGTGTCAGTGGGTGATAGGCGGGTAGACTTTAGTTGTTTGATACCCAAACTGCTGATTATGTCCTCGAAAATTTTAGACATGAAGTTAGAACCTTGATCAGAATGTATTTCAAGTAGTAAGCCATAATGAGTGAAAAACTGAGTTAACTTTTCCACTATCGCGCCTTAGTTGTAATTGTCCTTAAAGAAATAACTTCTGGAAACAGGGTTGTCATATCCATGATTGTAAGGATATACTGATGTCCGGCTTTCATTTTGGGTAATGGTCCTACACAATCTACTAATGCCCGACTGAATGGTTCTTCAAAAACTGGTATGGGTATTAAAGGTGCTGGTTTGATTACATGTTGAGGTTTACCTATTACCTGATACGTATGACACGTTTTACAAAATTGCGCTACGTCCTTATGAAGTTTTAGCCAGATAAAATGCCTGTTTATCGATGAATGGGTTTACCATATTCCTACATGTCCTGTCAGAGGAATTTCATGTGCTACTTGCAATATCTCCTTATGATATTTGGGCGGTACCACTATCTGATGAACAAATGTCCATTCCTCATCTGCAGGTCTCCACTTCCTCATCAGAACTCCATTTTTAAAGTGTTAGCACTCTGGAACTCCTTCCACCTCAGCTTCAGTGTGAGCTGACTATGCTAACTTGTTTAACGCTGGATCTGCTTTCTGAGCCTCAATTAATGAAGACAAGCCAAACACGTCCTTTGAATTATCCTCATCCTTAAAGAAAGTTTCGACTACTCTAACATCTGCTCATGGTATTACTTTGACCTCTGGCGATGGACTTTGTTTAGCCATTGCTCTGGTCACCACACACGATGGAAAAATACCAGAAACTTGTTCTTGTAACTGCTCTGTCTCTTTAGCCTCTCTCGGACTTTCCGTAATTATGGATGAAGCTATAACCTTCACTCCTGCCAAATCACTCCCCAGGAGTAAATCAATTCCATCCACGGGGAAATTCTTAAACACTCCTACAACCACCCATCCAGACAACAAATCACACTCCAATTGCACTTTGTACAATGGAACCAGGATATGCTCTCCACTTATCCCATTTACCAATGCTTTAGCTTTCATTGAACTCTGGAGGGAAAACTAGATCCTTCTCCAGCAAAAGAATTCGATTGGCTCCTGTGTCCCTTAATATAGTTATGGGTTTAGCTGCATCATTTGTTGAAAAGGGGGTTATCTTTCCTTTAGACTATAAACCTTTATGTCTCTCATCTATCTTATTCACTTCACCTGCATTCACAACAGTGTTTATCTCTAGACCCTTATCTGTAGTTAAAGCTACAATTTGATCTATGGCATTTTCTTTTTGAGTTCCCTTTTCAGACTCACTCTTGTGAACTCCAATAAGTCCCATGGGTTTCCCTCGCAACTTCCAGCATTCTGAACGAATGTGTCCCACTTTATTACAATGGAAATACTTAGGTTTTGAGTTTCACCTCCACCCTCAGTACCTCCCTTCCTGATCTGGGGAGGAGATCTCAAGCTATTCATTCTTTACTCTGGCTACTTGCTTTCCCTTTACTCTCCCACTTTCTATCCTTTTCAAATTTATGGGGGTGATGGAAAAAAGGTTTTGTTTTATGGATCAGCTCAATCGTCAGCCATTATTGCTGCCTGTCTGGCAGTTGCAACCCTTTGGTCTTCAATATGGGTTCTTATTACAGCAGGTAGGGAGTTTTTAAATTTTTCCAAGAGAATGTTCTCGCTGGGAACTTCATAGGTAGTTTCAACTCCTAATGCTCGAATCCACCTGTCAAAACTACTTTGCTTAAACCTTTCAAATTCAATGTAAATTTGCCCAGGCTGTTTCCTTAAATTCCGAAACTTTTGTTTGTGTGCTTCCAGGGCCAACTCATATGCACTCAAAATGGCCTTGTTCACCACATCATAATCCCTAGAAACCTCCTCTGACAGTGAAGCATAAATTTCCTGTGCTCTACCTGTCAATTTGCTCTGCATGGACGATGTCCAGTTTTCCTTTGGCCAGTTCATTTGTTTAGTTATCTTCTCAAATGAAATAAAGAATGCTTCAACATCCCTTTCCTCAAATTTTGGAAGAGTTTGTACAAATTTAAACATCCCCCAACTGGATTTTAAGTTAAAGGTTTTCTCAAAATCAGAACTTTCCTCAGCAACTGATGTCTCCTTTTTAAAATCCAGGTTTTTAAGCTGCTACTCTCTGCCCCTTTCCTTCATTCTCACTTCCATTGCTAACTTTTCCCTCCGCAGATCAAGTTTTCACATTTCTAATTCCCTTTCTTGTTTTCTCTCTCTCCCCGGCACTCTGCCTGTCCCTTTTGAAATGCTCCTTCTCTTTCCTTTTCTGCCTCTAGTTCCAATTTTTTTTATTTGCAATTCAATTTGTGCCCATTCTAATGAACCACCCCTTGGCGAACTCGGTCTCTCGGGTATTCCTTCCAATTTCAACTGCTGTGCCATCTCTTCGATTATCTCTGCCTTCCTAGCTTTGGCAGGCAATCCTACTCTTAATTTACTCGCCAATTCGATTAACCTGGCTTTTGGGATCCTTTGCAAAATCGTCAGGGGCATCTCTTCCACTTGCAGGAAAGCTTTAGGAGTTTCCAGTGTCATCTTATTTTTGACAGTACAAACCTAGTGTTTCCTTTTCGCTTTTACTACTTACTAAATCTATACCCAAATAATCATTGACTTTTGTTCCAAAATATCCCGGCCCCCAAACTTTGTCACAAATCACTGGGGATAGTGTGCTGCAATATCAAGCCCCCCTGCTCCCCGAGCCGTGACTAATGTGAAAAGAGTTTGATCAGCCCAACTAATTGTTTAACTTAGGTTTACAGAAAACGAGCACCTGGTTTGTAAACTTAATAAGTTAATAACTGTTTATTGAACAAACTGTCGTTAGCCAGTGGTAAAAGAAAGAAATATGAACTGCTAATTTCTAACTCTATAACCTAAACTCTACCCCTTCTTAAATCCCTACACACACACACACACATACAAGACACAAAAACATGGATTTTAAGGGAGGGATAAAACAGTTCAATAGCACCAATTCCGGAGTACAGGATTTGGTGGGCTGATTTTGATTGATGTCTCCCATGTTGCTTTCAGTTGATGACACGAGATGGTCTTCCAGCACTTTAAGTCTTTAGTTCACTGGTTGAGCACTTGCCTTTCAACATCATCTGACTAATTCCCCTTTGCCTCTTGACAGGGGGTTTCAGAGAGAGAGCAGGTTATAGCGATACGGGGAGAAAGAGCCAGCTAGTTATTATTGTAGGATTACTAGAATCTTACAAACACAGGAGAGGGAGATTATAGATATTTTTCCTTTCAGGCTAGGAGCTATTCTGCTGCACTGCTCTCACACAAACCCTGGTCACCTGGTCAGGAGACAATTAAAACATTGTTGCCAGGTAGTTCCCCATTAGACCAGATTCCTCCTCAGCACCATCCTGTCGTTCATGGTATACTCTGTTCCAGGACAGCAACATTATATATGTCTCTCACACTGTTCCAGCGGACATTATTATGACACAGCTGATGGTAAAGGCTGAGCTATTCAAATCCCAGAGGAAAACATGAAACAAGGGTCATTACCCATTTTTGCAATTTGTATGTTTCGAGATGCAGGCTTTGAATTCAATAGTAATAAGACCACCTAGAGGCTTTTTTTTATAAAACTAAATTAAGCATTTATTAGTACAGGATATGTGTCTACAAAATTACTACTATAATAACTACAAAAATCCCTTAATTAATTTGACTCTCAGGTAAACCCCCAGTAAGGCAACAGTAAAACATAGATTTAAACAAATCCCTGGCAAAGCACACCCTGGACAGTCACATTCAAAATGAGTTTCTTTCAGCTCTGGGTCCTTGCAGACAGAATTGTGGCTTACAGGCTGGAGGCTTTAGACCTTAGAATTCCTCCTCCTTTTTCCAATAGCCGCTTCCTTTATACATGTTTTCCTCTTTGAATGTAAATTCTCATTGTCATTAGGTTTTTTATAAACTTTAATATTCTAACAATAAAGCCCTTTCATAATACACACTTTATTAGTAAGCTTTACAAAAAATAAACACATTGTTTTTGAGCTTCACCTGGTTAGGTGTAATATTTCACTCGCTCCTTTGGATGGTCTATTTAAAAATGTAAATTTCCCCATTTACACCTCACCTTCTATTTCTCTATGTTTATCTAATTAACATTTCAAACCTGCTATACATCAAAGCCTCTAGACCAGCTGGCTTTAACCCAGTTAAGACACACACACACACAAAGACACAGATACCACTAAACCGTATTTTAAAATAATTTCCAATAACATTATAGACCTTATTATATCCACTTGACAACATGTCCTTCAAACTGCAGCCATTGCAATTTTAATCCACAGTCCAACAGAAATAAAAATATATGTTCTTTACAGTACCAATGGTAGACAGTCAGCCAACCAAAAGGACTCATATCTAGGTTTTTCCTATCGGTATTGTGTAATAAGGTTTCCATTACCCCCAGTGCAGAAAGTGAGATTTACCAGCTGTTGGCACATGGTCTGCAGCGTCTGCCCATTGGGATAGCTATGAAGGTGACAACTACTCTAAATTTTTATGCAACTGAGTGTTTCCAGGTGGCCTCAGGTCATATTCAACAATCAGCAGTGCAGTTGGCAAAGCAGTTGGCAAAAACCGTCCTCAGGCATCCATTTCTTTTCATCCATATACCTAAATTATCATAGGTTGGTGGGGGCGGGGGGAAACAGGAGAGCACACGAGGGAGAACGAAGAGAACTCAATCATTTTCAGTGCGGAATTCTACAACGCCAGGTTGCAAGACCCATGAGGCAATAAGGGCCTCATCTGAAAATGCTGGATTGACGGTGTAGATTGAGTGGTGTCTGCTACTTCTTTATGCATGGCAACGCGTGTTGCACAGGAAACAGCTGCAGTTCTTTTGTTTTCAAATAACCCCCATGATACCTGACCTCCCTAGCCACAGCAACATGACCCGAAATACATGCTTCAGCCACGATTAATGACACCTCTGTGTCAATCAAGGACATAAGCTGTATGTAGGTACAATGAAGTACTGAGTGCTACTTGATTAATAATTGAGATTCTACAGATATTTCATTCTGATAATGCTTGGCAATGTAGGATTTCCTCAAGCTGTTAGTTACTCAAACAACGCCACCCTTGGACTTAGGAAGTGGAATAAACAACACTAAGAGAGATACCTTATAAAGAAATAAGTGAGTCAGTTAACGTGCATACTGTGTGGAGATTAAGGGCAGAAGAATGCCACCTCTCCTTTTAACCAGTACAGTGACTTCCCCTCAAGCCTCTTTCTATAGAGCCAGAAATAGGAATATTGCCTATCGCATTATATAGTAGGTGGCATATCAGACTTTCTCCATTATATTCACTTTTGGAAAAATATGTCTAATTTGCTTCTGTTGAATTCTCCTGTAGTTTCGACGGATGAGTCTCTAATTGATGTAAACACCAACTTCACCTAATATGCATCATCATATCTGTTAAAACTTATTCATGAACATTATCCCTGGTGTACTTTACTTAAAAAATCAAAAATGGTTTAGTGGGTAAATGGCACAACTTAAGGATAGAAAACTGAAAACATTAGAAGAAAGGAAATATTAAAAATCTGAATTTAAAAATGTCAGTTCTTCTTTTCATTATTCTGTAAATACTTCAACACTTTAAAAAAGTGCAACTTGACTTACCTTCTGCTGGTTTAACCAGCCAAACAGCTCATTAGTCGACCTTGAAAGCCCTTCATCCCAGGAATTTCTGGGTTTTTGCATGGGCTGGTGCCTTAATGTCCGGTTCCGTTCAATTATTCGCTCAGCATATCGTTCAGTGATGACCTTTGAAATGGCATGCATCTGACCACGAAGATGATGCACACTGCAGAAGAGTTTCAAAGATAGTGAATACTGAATCGGTCTAGCTGAATAGAGCACCAATAAACTATAATATTGGGTTTGCACCATCAGCTTTGATTTTGGTGTGTGTTATCCACATCAGAGTTATTATGTGGATTTAACTCTCATTCCAACAAATTCATGGAATCAAATTTCATCTTTAGGTGTCAAGGTATGAAACATTGTGGAGCAGAAGGAAGGAAAATTGGGATGTCATGCCCATAGCAGAGACTGCCTGACAGGACTATGTCAATAGAGGCCCAAGGATTACTCAACAGCCTGTCCTAAGGATTCCAGCAAAAAAAATCTCACCCATCTTGCCATCCTCTGGCTACTCTGTCTTTGGGATGAGATTTTTAAGTTTAAACTACGCCCTCATTTGCCTGAAGCAGGAACCTAAGCCGACTTCAAAGATAAGACACGATGTCACCAGACAATAACGGCGCAACCTCAGGCCAGTAAGTGGACTCAGCCTGAACTTAACCACCCTGTTATGCACTCTCATTGGGTGAGGGAGCAGGGAGGGTTTAAAATTGACCCAAAAAGGGCATCAGCATATAATCCATATTATGACACTGCAGAATCAGACCATTTTGCAACTAACACTGTAAAAGTAAACAAGTGACTATCTGGACCACTTTGTTTTCTGTTAACTCTTAACATTGTTGGCTTGCCATCATTAATCAGATTTGCAATTAAAATCGGGCTTACAAAATTTCAGTAACTTCACAGTCATCCAACATTTTTTTTTTTATTATCCTGCCAACTAAATTTAATGGTGAGCTCAGTCAGGGAAAGCTGGACTTGCAATGAAAATACGACATAAAAGGCTTGCCAGGTGATGATCTATTTTGAGTTAAAATGTTCTCATTTAATTTGGGGCCACAGAAAAAAGTTGCCATAAGCACGAGTGCGACAGATTGGATCTCTCCTACAATGAGTGCCCAATATTAAATGGTTTGTCAGAGGGACAGGGGAAGAGCTTTTGAGCAGTAAGGAATGGAAGCAAACCATTTTAGCCTGTTCACAAGATGATGCCCCAGTCCTGTGGTTAGCATAATAAGGAACAGAATTAAGATCATTACTCTCAATTCAATTGTACATATTGGATGCTGACTAATGAGTCTGACAGAATTGTTTAAAAAAAAGTTGCTGTCCGTGATCTTTCCTGCAATGTGTCCCATTTAATTTGCCTCAATAAAACTGTCCTGATATTGTGCAGCAAACCTTACTATCTCAAAATTAAGATGCTGACAATCATTATTCTCCTCTGAGCAGAACTGTAAAGACATTTATGAAGAAATAACCTTCAGAATTTGCAAGTTTTACCATTCAGATCCATGTTAGTCCAGTAGCCAACAACCATCAACAGTAATTTTTTAAACTTTTTTGGGATATCTTGATAACCTACTTCCTCAATTAGATGCAGGCCTAAAGGATACATTCTCCACTCATTCATAGTTTAATGAATGGAAAACCTAACTTTATATCACTGTCGTTTTGTAAGCTAAAGAGCACAGACATAAAATGTTCATGATTGATTGAAAACCCAACATTTTTCTCTCTATCTACCCAAATCATTACTAATAAAACTGCAATCAGAAAATAGTCCAAAACAATTCAGGAAGAGAGAGGAGTGTGGGGCTTGGAATGGACAAAGAGGGATAGAGAAAGCGAGGGAGAAAAAGAGTAAGAGAGGGATGGTAAGAAGAGCAGGGACAAGGAGTTTGGAATTATTTTCTTGCCTAAAAACAAAGTAGGATTTGTTGAAATCTTTCTGGTACAATTAATTTCTCTTAGTTTTTATACTAATAAATCACCTGATTCTGAGATAAGATTTCCCTCACGAAGTGAAGTTTGTTGACAATGATACTTCCTACAATTAGGAAATTACATTTTTTTTTCTTTCCTGTTGTATGGCATTCTTTCAACATCAAAGTGTTGTTTCATAATATGGTGCAGGGCTACTCACAAAGGTTGTGTGAAATCAAACAGCTGCATTCTGACCTGTTGTATTTTGAAATATTCTTAGTTTTTTCTATAGTTAGAGGTTATTATAAAAAAGTCACTTATGAATTCTAGGTGCCAAATTAGTTAATTTCAACTTCAAAACATTCAGTCATCAGTGTATCAAAAGCCAAAAATACCAGCAGGAATTTTCAAATGGTGGGGTTTCCCACTCCACCACACAGAGCCGCAGGGAACACATCCCTGATGGCGGCTGCCATTTTAACGTAAAAATTAAGAGGTATGGGGCAACACAAGTAAATGAAATTTACAAATCAGCCAAGATCTAATCAAATGGCAGAACAGACCCACAGAGCCAGATAGCAGACTCCCATTCCTATGAATCAAAACAGATCTTCAGTACGTTTCAACTTACACCTGAATGGAAGTAAGTTTCCTTACCTTTGTTGGGTTGAATCAAAAGGCTTCCCATTAAGCCTTAAATATTCAACATGGTCTTCAATTTTTGCTAGTTGCTGGCCTGCTATTTTCAACAATTCATCAATTTCTGCCCTGTGTCTTCCAGGCATACCAATATCGAAACAATTCAAATCCTGGAACGAAATAGTATGAGAGCAAAAATGCCTCCTGAATGTCTTCACCAAGGAAAATTCCATTCCACTGTAAGCAGAGTCATGTCCACAATAATATGGCATAATCTTACCAACTAATGTTGCTGTACAAAATTATTTTAATATTTTAACATGACTAGTTAATGCTTCAGCTAAAATAAAACTACGAAGTAATTTCATTTGAATGCATTGGGCAGAATTCCACCCCCCCTACCCCCCAAAATCGGGAGTGGGGGGGGGGGGGGGTAGGAGTTCAGGAGCAGGTGCGCCGCCATTTTACGTGAGTGGGCCCAGCATGACGTCTGCAAGGAAGCGCTGTGCAGGCGGGCGATGGGGGGGGGGCGGTGGATTCCCTGAGCCGAGAGTGCGCTCTTTTGTGCAGTGCGCTCATCTTCCTGAGGCTAAGTGCTGCCTCAGGGAGATTGGCTCCACATTAAAAAAAATTTCCCTGACATGTTCCCTCATATGACACTGTCACATGAGTTGGGACATGTCCATCACTTTTAGTTACACTTCTATTAAATTTTTAAAAACCTGCATGAAGCCTCATCCCGCCCGTGGATGAGGTTTCATGCTTTTTCCAATGCCCGCCAGGGCTCCCGGCCTGCCCGCCAACCTTAAGGTTGGATGAGCAGGTCCACTAATTACTTCAATTACTTTGTCAATGACTTCAATTGGCCGTCGACAGTTCGGTGGGCACACAGCTGATTCGGCTGAGCCCCCGCCAACCTGAAAATTGAAATGAGGTGGGGTGATGTCAGGAGTTCCGCCCGACGTCATCCCGCGTCTGCGAGCGGGCCCCGCCCGGGAAATCCTGGCCAGTGTTTTTTGCAGGTTTACGATATAGTACAATGGTTGAATGTACCCCGAATGTTGCAGTTACCATTTATATACCACTTGGATGTCTGTAGCTGCCAGTCACACAGTAATGATTACTACTCAAAATACACATAACTATGGTACATGTGCATCACAGGAATTTTGCAACGAGATTGAGGTAGTGTTTCCTCATGCTCCTAACTACAGTTGACACTATTATAACCTCACTCCCAAAATAAGGGAATATTAGACTGGGCTACCCAAGCGAGTGTTAAATTTCATTCCTTCTCTCCTGAAGCTGGGAACTTGCTGGTTTGAGATTTTGTGGATGTCATGGACATCTTCAGTATCTCACCCAAGAGGCAATCTACCTGTCAGGGAATCTGAACATCAACCATATATCCAGCCGCATGGGTATTGCAGTTGACTCCATCTCTGTCCTCATCTGACATCCATATACATACAAGTACAGCAGGGATCAGTGCAATCCTAATCAATTGTCTCCTCCCCAATCCAAGTGTAACTCTGCACTCAATTTCACACACCATTCCATCTTAAGGTCAGCTCATTCAATAAAAATCACGAATTGGGATCACCTAGACAAATGGTATCAAGCGTATAACTAACAAAATAATTTCATTTGATCTATAGTTTGCTGTGCTGTGTGTTGGCAGAGGGTGGGAGTTGCAATTGTGTAGGAGTCATGTATGCATGTAATGATCCTCATGTCACTATTATGCACTGCAGCATAGCAGCCCAATAGAAATGAGTGGCTCTCAAGAGTGTCAGGTGATTGAGGGGTAGAGATAGCCTGGCAGTAGGCAGGCAGGGTCAAGTCCCATCTACCACAGTGGCCTGTGGCAGCTGCTTATCCCAGTTTGACATTGCAAGCTCTAACTGCTGCTGTACATGCTGGGCAGCAACAGCCCTGCGTCCTAGGCTCTTCTCTCAGGACAACGGGCCCCATAAACAATGCCAGAACTGATGCCCGCCACCTCCTTCCCCTCACCCCATACAGGATCTCAGAGCTTGCAGCCTGAGCTTTAATCATCAATATGAGGAACAGTTAAAGATGGAACTCGTGCGGGAGACCGGCCATCCTGGGGGAACCCGTTTCCCCTCCAGCAGGAGCTCGCCCAGCATCAGGGAGCAAACTTGCAATGCACCAGGAGTGGCAAAGTCCTGGGATGGAAATGGGATGAATACAGGAAAGTGAGCCATCAAGGGCACACATTACTTCTGTGCAGCCAGTTGGAACTCTCCTTTCCTACCTTTTCTTCAGTGCCCTCCAGCAGGCCCTTTAAAAGGACTATTATTTAGGTCACTGCAGAACTGGAATAACCAGTCATGGCATAAACAGGTGCAGGGCCATTCTTTGCATTTTTAAGTTGTTCCAACACTACTTTCAGATGACCACCAGAGAGGCGCCAAACAGTGAAGGTCAAATACAGTGACTGTCATGCAATTAACACAGATTACAGATCTTATGCCCAAGCATTAGTATGCATTCTGCCTGTTTTACACCTGATATACAGGCAAAGCACATGCCAATTATTACCCCAGTGTGTCCAAGTTACATTTGATAAATGTGACCCACGCTGTGTCAGGATGAGGGATCAGGCCTGCCATGTAAAAGGAGCTTGATGGCCCTGGCCTAGAACGAGATGGGAAGTAGATGCATTGGAATGCCATTAACTCGATCGCTCCCTGTGCAATCCTGTCAATGATATTTTACCAGTTGCTGGACCAAATGCAGAGCAACAATCTGCTCCAAGCAAGCGAGATGTCAATTTACATACTTACAGGCCCTGTTAAAAGAGCCATTTTACAAAACCTGCAGCATTTAGCCGGTGGCAGGGCAACACCCTGCTGTGTGGGGAGGCCGCCAGCTTAATGGAGGTGGCCTCCCTGCGGCAGCCAGTGTTGTTTGAGGGTAAGGTGGGGGGGGGCGGGGGGAGAGCATCAGAGCTGGAGGTTCCAGGGCTCAAAGAAGGGGCTGCAGGCAGGGAAGGCAGCCCCAACAATGCCCCACCAAGGGGCATTACAGGTCAATCCACTTGGTGTGGGCTTTCATGATCACTTTTTTCTGCTGTTCGCCCATAAATTACCAGATTTATTGAATCTAATTTCACAACTTAGTTAGATTTGAACCAACAATCTTTCTGTTGCTAGCTGGGTACTATAACCACTGACCTACTCTAACCTACATTTTTAGGGCCCAATATTAGTGAAGCTGTTATAGACTTGATTTTCCAGCAGGTTTCTCATAAGAAACAGTGAACTTTATTTACAGGGCTTCAGCAGCAGTTACATACTTCCATCAAGATCTACAACTAGTCAAAATTCCTCCCTAAGGTTCCCTGTGCTCAGGGCTGATTCATTCACACTGTCACATGATACTACACAATACAATAAGTCTTAAAGCTACACTTGCTATCGCGGCCCACCTTAAACTTAATACAGAGAAATGCAAAGTTTTTGTTTAAGCACAAATGTAAGTCCACTTTTACACAACTGCATTCATATACAAAGCGATATTGCATAATTTAGCCACATAGTAATTATAGCCAATAATTTTCCTCAAAAAAATTGTTACTTATACAATGGTATAATACTCTTATACAGTGTTGCTGTGTGGAAAATTATGTTGCACAAATAGTGGAAATTTCTATTCCAGAACACAATGGGGTTCTGTATATATCAGGCTACGGACATTATTCTTATTGCTTAGTTTTCCCACACACACATCATCATCAATAATCATGTAATGGTATCAAATGTTTCAAACTACAGTTGATGTCACAGGAAGAATCAACTTCAAATATTGTTTGCTTCATTACAATTATTGTTTTCTAGCTCAATAAAGAAGAAACAAAAAGCCCTGTAATGGTTTGTTACAGTTCACTCAGCAAGCCCAAGTTGCTGTGGCAACATGAGCTTTTACATGCATGTTGTAGTCTGGAACTGTGAATAGCGATGTAGAGGCTCTAGCTTTCTTTCCATCACATAACTGGCCAGGAATCTCTCCTGCTCTTGCCACCTGCCATTGGCGTGCAAGGGATTATTTGCAGGTTGATACTCAACCTGTTTGGTTGTGTTGCTTCCTTGGGCATCAAGTCCTGGGATGGGACTTGAACCTGGAGCTTCTGGCTCAGAGGCAGGGACACAAAGTCCCTATTGCTTATGGTGGTTAGCTTTGAAAGGAATGTGGGAATCCTGTTCAACCAGTTTGAGAGAGTACACACAGAATTAGGAGATATTAGAACAGGGGTAGGCCATTCACCCACTCAAGCTGTTTTTAATCCTTTTTTCTATCCTTTTTCCCAACCACTGCCCCCTCCCCCCACCCAACCCCCAAAAGGGCCATCCGTCACTTGTTCTATGTTGTTCTTTCAGAGTGCTGACCCTTGTTCTGCTGTTCACACATTCCGCTCTCTTACCTTTATATCACTATCAGCACCTTCTTCAGCCCTTACCACTAACATTAACACTCCCTTTGTCTTGTGTCCATGACATCTTTGTCAATCTCTCATCTATCGCTGACCTTCTATCCTGTGTGACCTGCTCCAGCCAGTTCACACAGTATAAATTCCATCACTTCCTACTTCCCTTTAGCTCTGAAGAAGTCATATGGACTCGAAATGTTAACTCCGTTTCTCTCTCTACAGATGCTGTCAGACCTGCTGAGTTTTTCCAGCATTTTGCTTTTATTTCAGATTTCCAGCATCAGTATTTTGCTTTTACCCTCTCAAACCTGTTCTGCCATTAAATAAGATCATAACTGATCTTTACCTCAACACAATTACCTGCTTTTGCTCGGTCCCCTCTATACCTTACCTAACAAAGAAAAAAATCAATCCCGGTCTTGATTATTTCAATTGACCCCACATCCATAGCTTTTTAGGGAAGTAAGTTCCAGGTTCTCACTACCCTGTGTGTTAAAAAGTGATACCCAATTTCACTCCCAAATGGTTTAGCTTTAATTTTAAGATTATGCCTACTTATTCTGGATTACCCTACCAAGGGAAATAGCTTAGATGCAGATAAACTATCAATTCCATTTTGTTCATTTTTAAAGACCTCGATTAGATTACAACTCAATCTTTTAAACTCAAGGGAATACAAGCCAAGTTTATGCAGCCTGGCCTCATTTTAATCCTGTAAGAGGACAATCGAGCTGTACTTCTATTGAGAGTTACATTGTTGTTTAGTGCTTTAAATCTGGGTTTTCCCCATTGATAATAGCATACTGTTTGTTGAGGGCGAGCAGAAAACAAAAAGAGGCAAATTAAATTGTCCTTTTGTTTTGCAGTATATGTTTTAGTGGCAGGAGGGGTATGAGACATAGCCTTAATAAACAAAGGCAACTATTTAGGAAAACTAAATGCAATGATTGAAAGTTTAGGAATGCCTAGATAGAGCTTCAACTACCAACAGCTCCGGAACCACACTGTTTGACATACTGTTGGCCCAGTTAAGCTCATTGGCAATGAAACTCCTAAGATGAGAATGATGGTTTGGTAATGGCAGGGTCTTTGACAATCAGTGTTGAAGACAGTCATTACTTGTTGTTGCAAAGGTTACCCGCCACTTTTCAGCCGAAGTTTGTCCCCTTGATCTGAAATATACCTCAATATGCAGTGAGACATCTATAAAACATGAAGGTCCCTTGCAGTATTGAGTGTTGGCAATAAATTTGCCATATATGGAATATTTAACGGCATTGACTTTAACAAATGGATGATTTTGGATGGCAGCTTGGACAGGAATGTTGATGAGAAGACCAGTTCCAAATTCCATACTTCAAGGATGTTCAACAAAAAAACCATTTTCCAATTTAACTGGGG
The DNA here is from genome assembly GCF_964194155.1 of Cetorhinus maximus. Classification (NCBI taxonomy): domain Eukaryota; kingdom Metazoa; phylum Chordata; class Chondrichthyes; order Lamniformes; family Cetorhinidae; genus Cetorhinus; species Cetorhinus maximus. The sequence goes on from NC_135882.1 coordinate 13,448,987, forward strand.
GTAGATATTAGTCATATGTAACAGAGCAAATAAGGCACTATCTCACTGACCGCCTGTTATACGTAATGCACAATATACAGTTCCATTGAACTCAATGTAACTGAACATTAGACAGGGCGTATAACAGGCAGCCGATACAATACTGTCTGTTTTGTACTGCCGCCTGAGTCAAATTTCTACCCCGTTACCTCTACATAGCATAGTAATAGCTGTAAGGTCAATTGCTGTCATGATGGTCTAATGACAGAAAACTTGAAACTGCATGAGGTTACAAGGGTAAAAATGAAATCAATACATAGTTATTGGAAGAAACTAATAAAAATGACTCTGGAAGGTTCTAATAAAACAGAAAACCCCAAACCCAATATGCAGGATTAAGTACTTTTATATTAAAAATAGAGTACATTTGTAATCATTTTTGTTCTTTGTTACATTGAGACTGCAGGGATATGAATATCACATTTTGTTGTTTCGTGCAATGGCATGTGTTCTTGCATTTTAAAATCTTTGTTTTAAGAATTTACCTGTTGGAGTAGTACTTCTGCCCGACTGAGATTCATCACACAATCATCTGTCGTCCACTGCATCAGGTTTTGTCTTTTTAGTGAATCCCTATTACTTAAAGAGAAACAGACAAGTGTGTGTGCAGGACAAGTAAATATGTGTTTATCAAAATCAGTTGATGCTGTACTAACATATAGCTGTAGTTAGTTATTAATTCATGTATTTTTATCCTCCTAGGTGCCTCTTTCCTGTCATCACATCTCCTTTCATTTATCTCCTCTGCCCTCCCAAATACCTACCCCAATCATCAGAACTCCTTGACTTTGCTTCTATCCTGCTGCCAACCCAGATTCAATTCCCTTAGATAAGCCTACAGCTTCTCACTATGCCTCTCTTGGTATCCTCCGAAGGGCCTATCAAGACACTCAACACTGCATCCCTATGAGCACCAACCAGAACTGCCCTAACCTGCTCTCTTACTGATTTTCCCATCTACCGCATCCACTGGGGATCAATTTGGTCAATCTACTGCCTATCCAAACCACCCCTCCCAATGCTGACCCTGTGAACACTATGACATATTTACCCGAATTGAACTTCCCGCCTGGCCATACCTTTGACCACTTGCCCCACCCAGGCCATCGTGGTGGTGATCTTATTATCAGATCACACGTTGATCTTTCCCCTTAATCCTAAAAATTTCTTCACCTTTGAGCGTCTCACCTTGTTCCACCACAACACCTTTCACTTAAAATCCTCATTCTCTACCACCCAAGTACCATTGAAAGTTTTCTCACCAAGATATTTTCACTACTTTCCTTCCTCATCCTCTGCCCCAAGTAACTTCTCACCCTCAATAATTTCAACCGCCATCTCAATTCATGCTCTCTCCGGAGTTCACTGCCCTCCTACCCTCCCTTAATGTCTTCCTCCATGTAAACACCCCAACACATAATCATAACCACCCTCTCGATCTTGCCATCTCACGTGGTCTCACTACTTCCATCATATCAATCACAGACAAGACCATTTCTGATCACTTCCTTGTTATCATTCCCTGTCCATATCCACCTTCCCCACCCTACTTCATTCTGTATCCACTCTCTCTCCCATTTCACTTACAACTACACTTTCAAAATTCCAATTGTCCAGCCTTTGGCCCTATGTACAACAAAACATTTCTGTAGCTATAAACCACAACCTCACCTCCACCTTTGATGCTCCAGTTCTCATGAAAATCATTACACTCTCTCACCCTGATTGTTCCCCAAGTATAGCCCTCATCTTCACTCCCTTAAGTCCAAGAGATGCAGAATGGTGGACAACTGGTTTAGCCATTCATTGCCAGATCTGGCTGGACCACAGAAAGCCCCGCTAAAACTGCTCACTATTTCAGGGTCATCCTGAAGTGTAAAGATGATCCTAGTTTCTTTTACTGCAAACCATCTACTTCAAGCCATCTTCTTAAGTCTCCTCCACCCTCACCTTCATCAATGTGAGGAGTGCATGGGCATCTTTCTCACTAAGGTTGAGATCAGCCAATCAGCTGACTCTGCCACCTCCCTCCCCAGCCCAATGGGCTCTCACCAGCCAAGCCTTGAACCCTAAGACTTTCCTCACGTTGTGCTCTGAATTCCCCTCATGATCTCTCCGAAATCATCTTGTCCACGAGACCCATCTATTGCTCCCTCGACCCTATTCTCACCAAAGTGCTGACCATCCAACTTTCCTTTTTAGTTCCCATATTAGCTGATATTGTCAAGGTTCTCCCTCTTCAGTTACTGTAGCAAGTACTCATGATAAATCTGCTGTCATTACCCCTTTCCTCAAAAAACTAACTTTTGACCCCGCCTTCCTTGCAAACTACTGTCCCATCTTCAACCTCCCTTTCCTTTCCAAAGTCATTTGAAGTGTGGTTGCCTCATGAATCCATGCCCAGCTTTCAGGGAACACTGTCTAAATTCTTCCAGTCAGTTTCCCACCCTGTCGCTCTACAGAAACAGCTCTCAAAATCTTATGTTACCATGTTCATAGTAAGCTATCTTGTCCATCTCAACCTGTCTGCAGCCTTCAACACAATTGATCCTGCACCTCTCCAATCTAATCTATCTAGTGTCAGCCAATATCACTTGCAATGGCTTCTTTGTGCTCCCACACCATTGCCTCTAGTGTTCACCGAAGGTCTATCCGTGACCCCCCCCCCCCCCACCCCCACTCCCCCCAACCCCCACCTCCCTTTTTCATCTACTTGCTGCCCTCTGTATCATCAGAAAACACAGCGTCAGTTTCCACATGCAGACTGACATTACCCAGCTCTACCACATCACCACCTCTCTCAAGCTGTTCACCATCTCTAAACTGTCAGACTCCTTGTCCAACATCCAGTACTGGCTGAACAGAATTTCCTCCAATGAAACTTTTGGAAGACTAAAGCTGTTCTCTTCAGTCCCTACCAGAATTCCACTCCCGGGCCACTGACTTCATCCCTCTCCCTCACAAATGTGAGACTGAACCAGACTGTTCGCAACCTTGGTGTCATAATTGACCCCAAGATGAACTTCCAGTCATGCATCCGTGCCGCCCCTAAGACCACCTATTTCTGTAACATCGCTCTGCCGCAAATCATTTATTGCTGAAGCTCTCTTCCCTTTCTTTGTTACTTCTCAGCTTAACTACTCCAAAACACTCCCAGCTAGTCTTCCATATTCTACCCTCCCTAAACTTGAGGTTATCCAAACATTACTGTCTGTGTTCTAACTTGCATCAAGCCCCATTCACTGATCACTCGTGTGCTCAGTGATTTACATTGGCTCTCAATAAAGAAATGTCTCATCCTTGGTTTTCAAACCCATCCATGCCCTTACCCTTCCCTATCGCTAACCTCCAGAGCCTTCATATCTACGCTCCTTTAATTCTGGCCTCTTGCGCATCCCTGATTTTAAATCACTCTAACAGCATCTGTGGAGAGGAAGACAGAGTTAACGTTTCCATTCTGTATGACTCAGTTCTGATGAAGAGTCATACAGACTCGAAACGTTAACTCTGTCTTCCTCTCCACAGATGCTGTCAGACCTGCTGAGTTTTTCCAGCTACTTTTGTTTCAGATTTCCAGCATCCACAGTATTTTGCTTTTATTTAAACCATTCTACCTAAATCTTTTCACCTTTCTTTCCTCCTTAAAATCTACCGCTTTGACAAAGCTTATAATCATCTGCTCTAAAATCTCCTTATGTGGGTTGGTGTCGGATTTAGTTTTTTAATGCTTCCGTGAAGCACCTTAGGATATTTTATTACATTAAAAGGTGCTACATAAGTGCAAGTTGTTGTTACACGTGTACACGTCAAGTATGTCAGGAAAACACATTGAATTGTTAGTCTAAATAGTTTTAATATTTTAAGTGCTAAAATAAATTCTGAATAGTGTTCAAAAGGTGCGTTGAGTAGATAGCATCTCCTTAAATCCCTACTCCAAACACATTTTGCTAAGTGTTTAACAAAAACAGAAAATGCTGGAAAAACTCAGCAGGTCTGACTACATCTGTGGAGAGAGCAACTCTGTTTCTCTCTCCACAGATGCTGTCAGACCTGCTGAGTTTTTCCAGCATTTTCTGTTTTTGTTTCATATTTCCAGCATCCGCAGTATTTTGCTTCTTTTATTGCAAAGTGTTCATTTCTGAAAGTGCGTCACTTTTTCCAAGTTATGCAAGAAAATTCGCACCTTCTGCTTCTCAACTGCAAATAGTGCGTGATTCCAGTTAATGTCTGCACCAAGGCAAATAGTTGAAACACATTTGACTTGTTTGGTAACTTCATTTTGTTAAAAAGGTGTGGCAAAGACTTCACACGCCCAATGCAGGTGAGTCTCTCTCTCTTTCTCTCTCTCAACCATTTTGAGGCACGTCAGGAACTACTCTCGGATCTCCCCGCTCCCGCCTCCGCCCCCGGAGTTCGCCTTTCTCTTCTCTCCACACCCACTTCCTTTTCTCCCCCACCCGTAAAAAAGTGAAAAAAACCTTATACAAAAACGTTTTTTTTTTTACAGACATTAAAATGGAAACTCAATGAAAAAAGAACTTTGCCACAAAGTTGATCAAATTGCCGGGGGGGAGCGAAAGGAAGGAAAACCAACCAGTCTTTACCTGGCGTGTTGGGTTAACTCGTAGTTCCTGTTCTCCGACATCCGAGGCTTCAGGGAGCTGTATGTAATTCGGCTCTGGGTGTTCGTGCGGAGCTCACCATCACCAACCCCGACCATATACTGCTGCTGCCCAGCCTGGTGCTGTCTTGCTAGGTGCATGTCACCTCCTCCCGCTCCGTGCTGCAACACGAACACGTCTCCCGCTCCATCGCTGCGGGTGGAGTAATCACCGGAGAAGCGAGCCATGTATTGACGGTCAGACACCGAGCGGCGGTTCAGCGCCGACTGAGAGCCGTACAAACTCATCACTACAACCCTCTGCACACAACGCACTCCTCAACTGACCCACACCTGCATACATATATATATATATATATATATAATCCAGCCGATTGCACCGGAGCACAGTCCACACACCACCTCTACACCTCCAGCAACACTGCAAATTTCAGCAAGAATTCCCCCTTTGGCTCTTGAAACTCCGCCCCAAATTTTGGGCGCAACTAAGTTACACCCTCAGCAACCACCCATACCTGAGTAATGGAGAGTTCTGAAGAGTGAAACGCCTGTTACCCTGAAGCAACAAAGTCCAGTGTGGGTGTTTTTTTTTCAAAAATATGTATATGGTAACGAGATAAAGATCAAATCACTCCTTTTTCTGACTTTTTTTTTCTAACCAGGTGGAGTATTAACAAGAAGCACTGGAGTAAAATCTGTGCGTCGCTGGTTGTTGTGCGAGTTGTGAGGTTTTTGATAGCCGATAGGTTTGGCTAGAAAGGAAAACGATTAGTGTAAATGTTAAACCTGATCCAACACTGTGTTTTGTGAAATGGCGATAGTATTTACTTTAACCGGGAGATAAGCCTCCATTGCACTCTTATGTTACAGAAAGGGTATTTAATGATCCAAATTTGGTCTCCAGCTCATGAAAACTGGAAATTGAAACTTTTGAGCTTACATTTCGCATAACATTTATCGACTCGAAGACGATTGTTGAAGTGTTTAACAAGTGAAAGTGAGGGAGGTGGGCCCTGAAAACATCTTCACTACTTCTGATCAGCTGCGATTTAAACTGAAACAAGTTTTTGTTATTTGTAATGTAATTGATTTTACATTATAATGAAACAATGTTTCTGGCATTGCAGTCTGCTTGAACCAGACGACCTACTGTTTGGGGCAGAGATCCACTAGGGTGGAGTGAGTGAGACTGGACCTGAGATTCAAGTTTGCATGCTTTTCCAACGCCACTTTCAGAGCCTTGCAAACAGCCTGCTGTTTTAAACTGAAAGTTTTGGGTGGGGGTGGGGGAATGCTTTAAAGTAACGATTGTTGAGCCCTTTACTGTGAAGAATGTGAATGCTGTACAATAATGGAACTTTTCCCACGTCCGCGGCTTCCAAATGTCAGCAGCATACATTCTTACATCAAAAATAGGAGATAGTTTGATTAGATGGAGAGTAAAAGTCATTCTACTCTGAAGGTTAAACGGACTGGCTGGGCCGGACTGTGTAATGGTTTCGAGGCAACACTCGCCCCAGTTCGTCAACCCCTAGTCTCATCATTCCATTGCCCACACCCCTCCATCTTATATCCTCTGAGTGACATTTGCTAAATTAATACCAAGTTTTGTCATGATCTTCCATGCCCACTTCGAACTCCACTGAGATTGAGTAAAATAGAAGTTTTACCATCTGCCAACAGAGGTGAATTTCATTCCGTGATTTTTGGATTAGATTTGAACAAATTATGTTCCTATATATTTTTAAGGCAGAGGTGGATGGATTCTTGGTAAGCAAGGGAATGTTATGTTATTGGCAGTAGGTGGTATGCAGATTTCAGATTGCTATCAGATCAGCCATGATCTCATTAAATGGCAGAGCAGGTTCGAGGGGCTGAATGGCCTCCTCCTGCTCCTTGTTCCTATCTTCCAGAACCTCAAAAGTAATAATTTCTGGACTATTACCTGAGCAAATTGTCATAGGACAAATAAAATTAGAGAAATGAATGCGTGGCTCAAAGACTGGTGTGAGAGAAGTGGGTTCTGGTTTGTGGGGCACTGGCACCAGTATTGGGGAAAGTGGGATCTGAACCATGCTAGGTCTGGTGTCCTTGTGAGTCTCCTAACTAGGGAAGTAGAGGGGGTTTTAAACTGACTAGTTCGGGCAAGGGTTCAAATTTGGGAAGATGTGATAAACCAAAGAGTAGAGATGTGGCAAGATAATGTATTAATATGAGAAATGATAAACTGACCGTAACAGGAAGGGACAGAGAGTTCAAATCTAAGAGTAACTCAGCAGATAAGGCTAGACACTACAAAAATAAAAAAGGACAAAACTAAAGGCTCTGCATCTAAATGCATGTAGCATTTGAAACAAAACAGATGAACTGATAGTGCAAATAGAAATAAATGAATATGATCTGATAGCCATTACAGAGACATGCTTAGAGGATGACATAGATTGGGACCTGAATATTGAAGGGTATGTGATATTTAGGAAGGACAGGAAGTTAGGAAAAGGTGATGGGGTAGTTCTTTTAATTAATTATGGTATTAGCACATTAGAGAAGAATGACCTAAGTTCAGGAAGCCAGAATGTTTGGGTTGAGATGAGGAATGATAAGGCAAGAAGTCACTTGTGCAAGTGGTGTACAGACCCCCTATTTGTAACTACACAGTAGGACAGAGTACAAAAGAAGAGATAATGGGAGCTTACCAGAAAGATACACCAATGATCATGGAGGATTTTAATCTACATATAAACTGGAAAAGTCAGATGGACAAGGATAGTGTAGATGAGTTCATAGAATGTTTTTTGAGATAGTTTCTTAGAACAGTGCATTCTGGAGCCAACTAGAGAGCAGGCTATGCTAGATCTGGAATAAAAACAAAAAATGCTGGAAAAACTCAGCAGGTCTGGCAGCATGTGTGGAAAGAGAAGCAGAGTTAACATTTCGAGTCCGTATGACTCTTCTTCGACACATTAGGGAGGGGGAAAGTTACCTGGATGCTTTATACCAGGAGGCAGTCACACCACTTGGGATAGGGTCTTCTGATTTGGTCAGTGGTCAGGAACTGGAGGGTGTGGCTGCGAGTGAGGCAGGTGAGGGGACCCAGAGGGAAGGAGTGTGAGCCCCTGCAATTGTCCAACAGGTTTGAGGTTCTTTCAGCTGGTTTGGATGAGAGTAGGGGCTGCAAGGTGGATGAACAAACTGACTGTGGTATAGGAAGCCATTCAAGTGGGGGGAGCAAAAAGGAATGTAGTGGTAGTTGGGGGCAGTACAGTAAGGGGGATTGACACTGTTCTCTGTAGCAAAGAGCGAGAGTCCAGGTGGCTTTGTTGCCTGCCCGCTGCCAGGGTTCGGGACATCTGCTCAGGGCTGGAGAGCAACTTGCAGTGAGAGGGGGGAGGATCCAGTGGTTGTGGTCCATGTAGGTACCAACGACATAGGCAAAATGAAGAATGAGGCTCTGCATACTCAGTAGGATGAGCTAGGTACCAAATTAAGAGGATCGTGAGTCTTTGGAACTTTCTTCCTCGAAAGGCAGTGGAAGCAGGGTCTTTGAATATTTTTAAGGCAGAGCTAGATAGATTCTTGATTAACAAGGGGGTGAAAGGTTATGAGGGGTAGGCAGGAAATGTGGGGTTGAGGTTACATTCAGATCAGCCATAATTGAATGGCACAGTAGGCTCAAGGGGCCAAGTGGCCTACTCCTGCTCCAAATTCATGTGTTAGGGCAACTCCCTGTTTCTGTGTTGTAAACTTGACATAACTAGACAATGTAACTTGATTACTCACTTTCCTTTCACAGCCAGTTACCCCGGATCAGATTCATGCAGTGTCCACAGTACACTTAAGGCCTTGGCACATTGGCACCACAAGGTGCACATATTTCAGTTTGGACAAACCACCTATGTTTTCTATGTAATAGTACTTCCGCGTTAAGGAGGCACTTGTTCTATTTTTGTGCAGGTGGTTACCCCAGTGTTACTCCAATAGTTGGTTCAAGATGGTCTCACTACCCAGTTTAACTTGCTTTGGCCAATATAGTGACGCCTGTGTTACGAGCTTTAATAAATTAAATTTAAATCTAATTTCTTGGCAATAAAGAGTTTAATGGCTAAGGCAGAGATGAGCAAACAGTTTTTTTCATTTTTAATTTATTCTTTTAATGCCCATGTATTACTCAGGTGGGTGTATGCAATTTTGGTGGAAATGTTGAGGCAGCAGCACATTTTTTTGTCTTGAAGTCCAATTTCCTGTCACCAACTAATCATTTTAACTAACTCCCTTCATCACCCTAACCACACCCTTCCACCTCAACACAAAAAACCTACCCCAGCCATATGGACCTTAAGATGTAGGAACAGAAATAGGCCATTCGGCCCATCGAGCCTGCTCCTTCATTCAATGAGATCATGACTGATCTGATAATCCTCAACTCCACTTTCCTGCCTTTTCCCCATAACCCTTGATTCCCTTACTGATTAAAAATCTGTCAATCTCAGCCTTGAATATACTTAATGACCCAGTCTCTACAGCTCTCTGTGGTAAAGGATTCCACAGATTGACTACCCTCTGAAAGAAGAAATTCCTCCTCTTCTCTATTTTAAATGGGCACCCCCTTACTCTGAGATTATGCCCCTTGGTCCGAGACTCTCCCATAAGGGGAAACAACCTCTCAGCATCTACACTGTCAAGCCCCCTAAGAATCTTATTGGAGTTTAGAATAATGAGAGGTGACCTTATTGAAACATATGAGTACAGGCCCAACCGACTCAACCTCTCCTCATAAGAAAATCCCTCCATCCCCAGATCAGCCTAGTGAACCTTCTCTGGACTGCCTCCAATGTCAGTATATCTTTCCTTAGATAAGGGGGCCAAAAATGTTCACAGTATTCTAGGTGTGGTCTAACTAGTGTATAGTTTTAGCAAGACTTCCCTACTTTTATACTCCATTTCCTTTGAAATAAAGGTCAACATTCCATTTGCCTTACCTATTACCTGCTGAACTTGTATGCTAGCTTTTTGTGATTCCTGCACGAGGACCCCCAAATCCCTCTGTGCTGCAGCCTTCTTCAGTCTTTCTCCATTTAAATAATATTCAGCTCCTCCATTCCTCCCACCAAAGTGCATAATCTCACACTTTCCCACATTGTATTCCATCTGCCACATTTTTGCCCACTCACTTAACCTGTCTATATCCCCCTGTAGACTCTTTGTGTCATCCTCACCACTTGCCTTCCCACCTATTTTTGTGTCATCTGCAAACTTGGCGATAGTACATTCATTTCCCTCATCCAAGTCATTAATATATATTGTAAATAATTGTGGCCCCAGCACTGATCCCTGTGGCACTCCACTAGTTACAAGTTGCCATCCTGAAAATGGCCCCTGTATCCCAACTTTCTGTTGTCTATTAGTCCTTGATCCATGCTAATATACTACCCCAACACCATGGGCTCTTATCTTATTAAGTAGCCTTATAAGTGATACCTTATCGAACGGCTTTTGGAAATCCAATTAAATCTACAGTTTCCCCTTTATCTATCCTGCTTGTTACCTCCTCAAAGAATTCTAATAAAATTGTCAGGCACGATTTCCCCTCCATGAAGCCATGCCCACTCTGCTTGACTAGATTATGTATTTCTAAATGCTCTGCTATTACAGCCTTTATAACAGCCTCCAACATTTTCCCAATGGCAGGTGTTAAGCTAACTGGCCTATAGTTACCTGTTTTTTGTCTCCCTTTTTGAATAAGGCTGTTACATTGGCAGTTTTCCAATCCTCTGGGACTTTTCCAGAATCTAAGGACTCTTGGAAGATTACGACCAGTGCATCCACTATCTCTGCAGCTACTTCCTTTAATATCCTAGGATGCAACCCATCAAGTTCAGGGGACTTATCGACCTTTAGCCCCATTAGTTTCCCTAATACTTTTTCTCTCGTAATAGTTATTGTATTTATTTCCTCTCCCCCTTTTGAACTGTAATTATTTAGTATCTGTGGTATGCTATTGGCGTCTTTTACCATGAAGACTGATGCGAAGTATTTATTTAATTCCTCTGCCATTTCCTGATTGCCCATTATTATTTCCCCAGCCTCATTCTCTAAGGGGCCTATATTGACTTTGGCCTCTCTCTTCCTTTTTATACATTTAAAAAAGCTCTTACTGTCCATTTTTATATTACTTGCTGGTTTACCCTCAAAGTTTATTTTTGCCCTCTTTATTTTTTTTTTTGGTCATCTTCTGTTGGCTTTTAGAGCTTTCCCAATCCTCTGCCTTACCACTAATCTCTGCCACATTGTATGCTTTTTCTTTCACTTTGATACTATCCTTAACTTCCTTGGTTAACCATGATTGGTTTATCCCCCTCCTACAATCCTTCTTCCTCACTGGGACACATCTTTGTCGTGAGTCATGAATTATTTTCTTAAGCTCTGCCATTGTTCATCAACCGTCTTTTCTGCTAAACACCTTTCCCAGTCCACTCTAGCCAACTCTGCCCTCATTCCTTTGTAATTACCCTTATTTAAGTTTAACACAAATGTTTCCGAACTAAGTTTCTCACTCTCAAACTGAATGCTAAATTCCACCATGTTATGGTCACTGTTTCATAGGGGATCTTTTACTCTTGAGATCATTTATTAAACCTGCCTCTTTACACATTACCAGATCCAAAATAGCCTGATCTCTGGTTAGATCCACAACATATTGTTCTCGGAAACTGTTCTGAATACACTCTATGAACTCTTGCTTGTGACCACCTCTGCCAATTTGATTTTCCCAACCTACATGGAGATTAAAGTCACCCATGATTAATATACTGCCTTTTTCACATGTCCTCATTATTTCCTGACTTATTCTCTGTCCGACAGCAAAGCTACTGTTAGGGGGCCTATAGACTACTGCAACCAGTGTCTTCTTAGCTCCACCCATATGGATTCCACATCTTCCGATCCACGATCATTTCTTGCTATCGTACTTATTCCATCTCATATTAACAAAGCTACCCTACCACCCTTTCCTTCCTGGCTGTCCTTTCAAATAGTCACATACTCCTGAATATTTATTTCCCAGCTTTGATCTCCTGGTAATCACGTCTCCACAATGGCAATATGGAGATTTCTGTTTGGTTGGGTTTGACTTACTGAAATCTCCAAGCTGGCTTTTTTCAAGTCAAATTTTGGAACAGGAAAAATCCCACAGAAACAGATGTTACATGTACTAGAATTTAGAAAGAGCAGCCCAGAAATGCTGTGGTGTCTATGCCCGCATCAAAGATAGCTCAAATGTAAATCACCTCCAAGCCAGCTTAATAGATAGATAGCAGATAATGCAGATATTTTTGAGAAAAACCTGGGAATGAATCAGCGACTATTCTATTGATCAAGTTAGTGGATTACTCCCAGAGTCCAGTTAATGAAAGAACAGATAGAGAAAGAGGTAAGTGCAGTAGTTACATTTCTTTCTAAACCGTAACATAATACTGACTGCACACTAATGTGGTATTCATGTACACCTGTGGGAATTGAAGAGCTGGTTAATCATTCATCAGATTCATTCAAACTTGCCAAAAGCCACTTACTAATTTCAACAAAATGATAAAATGAAAAAAGTAAACTAAACCTCAACTGTAGCACAGCCTGAACATGAACCAGGCCCTAACTGTAGCCCACCATGAACTTGGACCAAACCCAAGCAAGTCCAGCCCCAGCTGAACCATATCCCAAATAGAGCCCACCCCAACTCCAATCCCCTGCTTATAGCAGAATTTTTCCTGGATATTATGTACAGAAGTGGGTATTATTATTGGACTAATTTTTACCTTTTGGACCTCTAACACAAGACAAACTTTCCAAGCATTTAAGAAATTGAAACAGTACGAAACTGAGAATTTACATATTTTTGGCAAGATTGAGAAAAATCTCTTACTCATGGAAAATCAAAAAATGCACCTGTATTATGTCAAAACTTTACTCACAATCGTTCTTTGTTATGAATCATAAGTCATCAATTTATGTTTGTGTTTAAATTTATGTGATTTGAGTCTGTCTTAATTATCATAATCTCAATTGAAATAGGACTTACCTTTTGCTAATCATCACAACCCAACATTAATGTAAAGAGATCCTCATTTCCAACTTACAAAAGAACATGAATGGATCAGTTGTTTTCCTGGCCTGTTTTTTGTATGTTAGTATTTTAACATCAACAACTTGCATTTAAATAAGCAAACTTAATGTGTTAAACATACCAAGATGCTTCACAGGAGCTTTATCAAAAGCTTGTTCAAAGAGACAGATTTTGAGGAGCATCTTAAGGTAGGAGAGAGAGGTAGCGAGATGCAGAGACTTCAGCTTAAGGCCCAGGCAGCTGAAAGCATGGCCACTAATGGCAGAATGATTAGAATGGAATAAAACCAAATACCTTGGAAGATAGTAGGGCTGGAGGAATATAGATAATGAGGCAGTTAAACAGATACAGTGGAAGAAAGGGGTGAAGTCATGGAGTGATTTGAAAACAAGAATGAGAGTTTTAAAATTGAGGTGTTGCCGATCCAATAGCCAATGTAGGTAGTGAGCACAGGAGTGATAGGTGAACGGGACTTGATGTGAGTTAGGATATGGGCAGCAGAGCTTTTGATGAGTTCAAGTTTAGAGTGAATGGAAGATAGGAGACTAGCTAGGAGTAAATTTGAACAGTCAAATCCAATGATAACAAAGGCATTGATGAGTCTGGGGTGAAGACAGGCAACATTAAGGAGCAGGAAGTAGGTGGTCATGATGATTGAGTAGATATGTGGTTGGAAGTTGATTTCATGGTCAGACAGAGTGTGAAGATTGTGAATGGTCTGGTTCAGCTTCAGGCAGTGACCAGGGAGAGGGACAGAGTTGATGGCTAGAATTGTGACAGGGACTGCAGACAATGACATGGACTTCCATTATTTAGTTGGAAAAAATTTCTGCTCATTCAGGACTGGATGTTGGACAATTATTGTGACAAATCAGATACAATATAGAGTTCGAGACAAGTGGTAGTATAGTAAAGCTTTGTGTTGTCACTGTACATGTGGAGTTATGTTTTTGAAATATACTGTCAAGGGACAGCATGTACCTGAGAAATAGGAGGAGCCAAAGAAAAAACATAAATTTGAAGCATTCTTCTCATTTTAAGTAAATAAGTAGTTTGATGTTTGCTGGTTTTTGAATTTGCTTCAGGGTAGATTTTGCTGTATTAAGGCATCTAGTGATGTATGCCAGTAGCTAGATTTGGCCTTAACCCTTCAGCTCAAAACATTATTGCTCACAAAGTTGCTGAAAGGGGGAACTGACAACCAGAAGCAGGGTATCTGAGACCCATTTGAATAGAGCAGCCAGCAGAATACCTCCTTATCCAATGAAACCTGAGGATTTTAAGATAAACACAGGAATGACTGAATTCACGTTCTTGTCAATGTGAAATCCAATACAGAAAAAGAAGTAAAGAGAGGGAAAGAAAGATTGGAATAAGAGAGAGAGAAGAAACAGGAACAGAAAATATCTTTTGATTTTAGAGCTTATAGATAATTAACTTAAGGGAGAAGAATTTTCACTGTAAAATATTCGTCTTACAAAATTAAGTTTAAACAAAAGCAAATTAAAAGACAATACCAGAAAATAAATCATTACAATTTAAGCCTCTTATTAATAGACAATCAGTTTTTGTGCTACATTTATCAGCACCTTTTATGACCACCGGACATCTCAAAATGTTTTACAGCCAATTAAGTACTTTTGAGGGGAAGCCACTGTCATAAGGTAGTAAATATGGCAGCCAATTTTGTGCACAGCAAGCTCCCACAACAGCAATGCGATGATGACCAGATAATCATTTTTTGTGATGTTGATTGAGGGATATATTTTGGCCAGGACAGTGGGGATCACTTCCTTGCAAAAGGGCATCATGAAATCTTTTACATCCACTTGAGAGAGCAGATAGGGCCTCAGCTTGATGTCTCATCTGAAAGTCAGAGCCTCTGGCAGTGCCATATCTGCTCAGTACTACATTGGACTGGGCTATCAGCCTTGTCATTTAGCTCAAAGTGGGGTATTGAACCTGAAGCCTTCTGATTCAGAGGTAAGTGTGCTAGCCACTGAGCCACAGCTTTCACTGAAGTACAGTGAGACTTGTGAGTGGAAAGGTAAGAACTGCAAAAATGCAATTCATTATCTCTGGGTGCGGTTGGCTAACAATTTTTGTAAACTGGCACAGACTTCAGACACAATGCAAATGATCACGGAGTGAAAAGATTTACAGTACTTCACAAGTAGATTTGAAAGATAAACATTTGCCAACAAAATGGAATATAATTAAACTTGAATTCGTTGAAGAATGTGTTATGTGTATTAGTATTCTATGTCTTAAAACATATAGTTGTACAAGCACTGTTGTGATGTTGTTTCAGTGGCTGGAGTTAATGCTAAATGTCAATAAGGAGTTTTATCAACAATATAGTAATTTAAGTTGAAACGTCATTGTGTGTTCTTCTTGGTGTAGTGAAAGTAAATACTGCTTTAGTCACTGCTTCACATTTCCCATAGTCATTTAGACTCTGGTGTTAAAAAAGAAAGTGGCTGCATTTCGGTAGCACCTCTCATGACCCCAGGTTGTCCCAAAGCACTTTACAGATAATGAAGTACTTTTGAAGTGTAGTTACTATTGTAGTATTGTCTCTATTACCTACTAGCTACTACAACTTTCTTGGCTGCTCACTCAAATTGAATAAACTGTGCGCAACCTTTGTGTCCTGTGTGACCTGGAGCCGATCCTTTCAAATCTCATATATATAGAATGCTACTCCCACCTCAGCAGCATCACTGACCTACACAACTACGTTATCTCCATCACAGCGGGAACCCTTACCTCTGGTAATGCTCACTCATGATTCAAGCTTTTGAATGATCTCCTCATGTACCAACATGTCCAAAACTGCTGCCTACACCTTGTCCCATATTAATTCCAAATGCCCATTTTTTCCAATGTTCATTAGTTCCCTGTCTCGCAATGTAACCAATCTTAGTCCTTATCCACATCCTTTTGAATTCAATGTGTGGCGTTTGGCAAAGCCAGCATTTATTGTCCATCCCCAATTGCTCTTGAGAAGGTGATGGTGAGCTGCCATCTTGAATATAAAGGAGTGGCTTGATAGGTCATTTTAGAGGGCATTCAAGAATCAACCACATTGCTGTGGGTCTGGAGTCACATGTAGGCCATGTATGCTTCCCACTGACTCTCGCCCCGCTTCCCACCGACTCCCACCCCACTTCCCACCGACTCTCGCCCCACTTCCCAGCAACTCTCGCCCCGCTTTCCCCCTCAGCTCTCGCCCTATTTTGCCCTGGCATTCTCCCTGCTTCACCTGGCTCTTGCCCCACTTTCTCCATGGCACTCACCAAGCTTCCCCCTGACTTTTTACCCACTTCCCCTGGCTCTTGCCCCGCTTCCTCCCCCCCTCCAACAACTCTGGTCCTGCTTTCCCCAGCTCGCTCGCTGCTTCGCCTGGCTTTCGTCCCACTTTCACCTGGTTCTTGCCCTGCTTCCCCCAGTTCTCCCGGCTTCCCCCTCCAGCTCTCACTGCAATTCCTCCATTCTCTCCCCACTTTCCCCAGTATCTCCCCACTTTCCCTGGGCTCTCACCGTTTTCCCCGGCTTGCACCACATTCCCCCAGCTCCCACCGCTTTCCCACGCCCCCCCCCCCCCCCCCCCGGAGTGCACCATGTATGGGCTCCATAAGGCCTCAGGCCTCACTCCAGGTATCTTTTCACCTCTCATCGCACTCCCTCCCATGCTGATTGAGTAAGTGTGGGTGAGGGTTTGGGTGGATGGGTGAGGGTGGGTGGATGGTTTACACACATACAATGTTCCTGCACCATACAATAGGTGGATTTTCAACTAAGATTCTGCTACAGCTCGATCCAATTTGTCTTAGCAAAATTGGAGCATTGAACACTGACCATATGGATTACTGACATCACTTATACTATAAACATCCAAACCAGATACCTTACTGAACTTATGTTTACTGTTATTACCCATCCAAATACAGGACTGACCATCCTTATAATGTTAAGTGTGTAGTGTTTGTGTGTGTGTAAGAGAGAGAGAAAGGGGTGAGTGTTTGTGTGTGAGAAGGAGGGTTGAGTGTGTGCCTGGCTCACTGCCCCCTGTCTCAGGATTCTCATTCACCCTTACACACCATCATGCACTCTCACCCCCTCTCACAGTGGGTGAGGGTGAATGAGTGAGCACGCGATACTGGGAGTGAGCTGAAAACACACACACACACACAGGTCCTCACCCTTTCACACTCTAATGGTCATCTTTATTTATTACTCATTTTTAAAAAAATGATCAATTTATTGTTTTGACATTTCTTTGCTCAGCAAGTTGTTTCTTTTCACACATCAACTGTCTTTTTTCATAATTCATGTTTGATGTTGTGCCAGATCTTATCTTTCCAAAATTTGCTCATGAGCCCCTTGAGAGAGAAAAAAATCAAAATGCCGCCCCCACCACGTGTAAAGGTTGGACAAGCTTGCACTATGCAATTTGCGAAGTGCAATGATCCTAGAAAGTATGTAAATTTAACTGAATTCATTGAAGAATTCCCTGTAGCAATGTCAACCACATAAGAGTGGAAAAGTCATGAAGTGGTTATGACATGATGTTATGGAAAACATAATTTATTGTGTGAAGCAGTTTGATAATTCCTCAATCATAAGCTTTAAATATTTTGTCCATACAAAGTAGCTTCCATGTGATAAATAATTCATTTTTTTTTAAATTAGAGATTGAACATCATTTATTAATAGCAGTTGATTCTACAACTGTTTAAATTTAGTCAGGTAGCAATTGAGTTTTCATGAGAAGGAGTCAGTAGTAAAGTATATCAAGTATATGTTACCTTTAACACAATTCACGTTTTCTGCAAATCATCTCATTTATCACCTCACCTACTCGACATAATTATCGAGTTCCAACCATGCAATGGGAAATGCTCAGAATAACACAATATTTATCATTAAAATTCTCATTGGACATTGAATGCAGTCATAAATTCCACATTAAGCCCAAATATTGATGAAAATATTTAGATAGGCATAAAAGATTTGTTGAGACATTAGAATAGGCCATTCGCTAGTGCATAAATAAAACTTCTTGCTGTCAGAAAAAAAAATCAAAAAGAAGTAGATAATATTGTTGGAACATGTTGACACCTGAGAAGGATTTTTGCAGTCTCTCATTGTAGGATTTAGTAAGTCAAAAAAAAACTAACGAACATTGCCACCCAAGTGCACAATAGTCACATTAGATTTAGTATGAGAAGTCACACTCACAGCACAATCAAATTTAATGATAAAAGTAGCGTGTGTTCAACATGATGTAGCAAAAAACCTCACAGGCTACACAGTCAAGAAAATAGGTCAATATATGGAAGCAAATATATCAAGTTTCAGCTGTGCTGTTATGAACATAAATATAAAGGGGGCTGAAAGGAAGGAGCAATGATGACATTTCATACAAGACTATAGCTAACTTTTATTCCTAATGTGCAGCAAAATATTAGCATAAGGTTTCCAATGAGGTTCTTGAACAGTGACATCAAGTATCATAGCTTTATTTAGTATACATGCAATGATACTAAAACATGAACTTAAAAGTTTGTAATTAAAACTGCACCTGATGGTGGTTTGGTTAGAGATTCAAACAACTTATGCTATGGTTATGAGCTCAGTACCTTTGACCTTTATGACTCCAAATACTCATTAACAGCCGCCACTTTTTATATGTTTCTCTCACCCTCTGTGACAATCCACACATTTCTACATTATACGATTATACAATAGTTAAACACAACTCTAAAGAAATATATTAAGTGACTTATCTCTTATCAATAGCTGTACTTTTCCTTACTGAATGAGCTCTTTTTCCATTCGGTAAGGAGATTGGTACAACTCCCTTACATAGATATCATCAATAATTTCACTTTTGTTACATACAGTTAATCTATTTACCATGTGAAACCTTTAATATTTTTTATCCATTCATGGGATGTGGGCATCACTGACTGGGCCAGCATTAATTGCCCATTCCTAGTTGCCCTTGAGAAGGTGGTGGTGAGCTGCCTTCTTGAACCGCTGCAGTCCGTGTGGTGTGGGTACACCCACAGTGCTTTTAGGAAGGGAGTTCCAGGATTTTGACCCAGCAACAGTGAAGGAACGGTGATATAGTTCCAAGTCAGGATGGTGAGTGACTTGGAGGGGAACTTCCAGGTGGTGGTGTTCTCATCTATCTGCTGCCCTTATCCTTCTAGATGGTAGTGGTCGTGGGTTTGGAAGGTGTTGTCGAAGGAGCCTCGATGAATTCCTGCAGTGCATCTTGTAGATGGTACACACTGCTGCCACTGTGCGTTGGTGATGGAGGGAGTGAATGTTTATGGATGTGGTGCCAATCAAGCGAGCTGCTTTGTCCTCAATGGTGCCAAGCTTCTTGAGTGTTGTGGGAGCTGCACTCATCCAGGCAAGTGGGGAGTATTCCATCACACTCCTGACTTGTGCCTTGTAGATGGTGGACAGGCTTTTGGGAGTCAGGATTCCTAGCCTCTGACATGCTCTTGTAGCCACAGTATTTATATGGCTAGTTCAGTTGAGTTTCTGGTCAATGGTAACCCCCCCCAGGATGTTGATAATGGGGGAATTCAGTGATGGTAATGCCATTGAACATCAAGGGGCGATGGTTAGATTCTCTCTTGTTGGAGATGGTCATTGCCTGGCACTTGTGTGGCGCGAATGTTACTTGACACTTGTCAGCCTAAGTTTGTCCAGGTTTTATATAATTAGTGATTTATGCTTTGAAGTAAAAACAGGAAATGCTGGAAAAACTCAGCAGGTCTGGCAGCATCTGTGGAGAAAGAAATTGAATTAAGTTTTCAAGTCCATATAACTCTTCAGAGCTGCACGCTTTGAAGTATTAAAATGAGTTAATTGATAAAATAGTAATGAGACATTCACTATCTGATAAATAGAGCACCCTTCTTACTCATCTCTGCATCTTTTATTTGCATGTAGTGCAGTGACCATACCTGATAAACTACTGGGAGAATCTAATCCTGAAAACTTCTGCTGCAATATTTAAGTCCTCAGAGCTAAGATACAGACATTTGAAGCTGGATTTTCCCCCACTGTCCTGCTTGAAATTGAGAAGAGACATTGGACAAATTGAAGCTCAATTTTCCCCTTTCTGTCCCTTCCAAGATTGCCGCACATCTGCCTCAGGACCTGAGCCTCCCCATTTCCCTGATTATTGCCACTCTTTCTGCTAATCACAGGGACTGCCAGGAGAAAGAAGGAATAGTACAGGATACAAGAGGACTAAAGGTTCCCATTTTCCTTTGCTGAACTAATTGCTTTCCCACATTTTTTATCAAATAGTTAGCATTTTCTGAAGCTTATAGTTCAATATGCAATAGCATGTCTATAATTAAGTTTACTGAAATGATTAAACTGGCCATTGCTGTAGTGTCAGTCTTAGTTCGGTAGTCACCACTTTAACATTGATTTATACCATTAAGCTTAACAGATGTACGCTAAAGGTAAATATTTCTACAATATAATTATAATCAATAATAATATAGTATTAGTAGATTTGAACAGTCTGATTAACTTTTTCCAAAGCCTTGATTAAAATATACCTTTCCTGAAAAGCTAATACATGAGGCAGATTAAATAGATACTGTGTTGTAAAAAGCCAACCCTGTGGACAGAAGGAGCACCAGATCCATTCTAGGGATAGGTTCAATACCTGCTACTTACACAATTACAATTTAGCTTTCCTAAATTCACAATTGAATAAGTGGGTATGCCCTGTATTAGGTTTAATAGCTATATATAGCATACATACAATAATAATGTACTACATTTCAATAGTTCCATTTCCTGAGGTTTATATGATAGACCTGGACACACTTCAATGTAATCTAGCCGGAGTATCCTGACATCTTTTTCCGTCATGATACTAGGAACATGATGCATTGTGCACTTAAAACAGCAGCCCTATGCTCCAAGAAAACTGGGAAACTTTAGTCCTCTCATATCCAGCACGATTCCCTCTTTCTCCTGGCAGTCCCTGTGATTGGCAGAGAGAGAGTTGCAATAAGCAGGGAAATGGGGAGGCTCGTCAGGTCCTGAGGCAGATGGGTGGCAAGCTTGGAAGGGACAGAAAGGGGAAAATTGAGCTTCAATTTGTCCAATGTCTCTTCTCAATTTCAAGCAGGACAGTGGGGGAAAATCCAGCCTCAAATGTCTGTATCTTAGCTCTGAGGATTTAGGTATTGCAGCAGAAGTTTTCAGGATTAGATTATCCCAGTAGTTTATCAGATATGGTCACTGCACTACATGCAAATAAAAAATGCAGAGATGAGTATGAGGGGTGCTCTATTTATCAGATAGTGAATGTCTCGTCACTATTTTATCAATTAACTCATTTTAATACTTCAAAGCATGCAGCTCTGAAGAGTCATATGGACTCAAAAACTTAATTCTATTTCTTTCTCCTCAGATGCTGCCAGACCTGCTGAGTTTTTCCAGCATTTCCTGTTTTTGCTTCAAAGCATAATGTTGTACAGCAAGCAGAGCTCCCAATATTTACATACCTATCACAAATTCCTTAATCCAATGCAGAATACACAACCTGTTTCTTCTGTGCGTGCACTGAAACATCTCTCATGCACAGAAACAACATGCAATGTATAGTGGAACTTAGTCCTAAAATTCATACACATTTCCTGTACCATGTCAGCAGTGTGAACAGGAGTAAGAAGCACTGCCACTTGCTCATAAAGAATGATCTCAAACAATTGTTTTTGGGACCCCTATCTCAGAAGGTGAATTTTAATACCTGGCTATTAAGAAAAATATGCTGTTTATTCGTGGACTAAAAAAATATCTTATGCATTATCAAAGGATCCATGCCAAAGATCTATAATATCATAGAGTCATAGAGCCATTGCAGCACAGAAGGCAGTCATTCGGCCCATTGAGTCCATGCTGGCTCTCTGTACAGCAATTCAGTCAGTCCCATTTTCTGCTCTATCCCTGTAACCCAGTAAGGTTATTTCCTTCAAATGCCTATCCAATATCCTTTTGAAATAATTTACCGTCTCTGCTTCCACTGCCCTCGAAGGCAATGAGTTTCAGGTCATTACCACTCGCTACATAAAAAAAACTTTCCTCATTTCACCCCGTATCTCTCTCTGTTCCCTAGTCCTTGTACAATCAGCAAATGGGAGCCGCTTTTCTTTGTCTGCCTTCTCTAAACCCATCATAATCTTGTTGGTGGCAGCCTTCCATCTCGTAAGACGATCGTTTGCGCTGTGGTGGTCAACTCTGTGTTAAGCATTGCCTGGTGTGGCCGAGGAGCCCCAGTCTGTCATGGTGGTCTCTCCCACATTTGTAGCAGAGGAAGGCAGTGGGAATTGCTGTACAGAGAGCCAGCATGGACTCAATGGGCCGAATGTGCATGATTCACTGGCCTCAGTTTTGTCTGGACCCACTTCTTGGCCAGCTGAGCTTTTCATGTCTGCTCATCTCTTCCAACGCACTTCCAGACAGGCGGCCTCCAGAGGCCATGACCGTCAGCAACTGTCTCCTAGCTCTTAGTGTCAATGTCCACCATTTTCATATCTCGCTTGCAAGTATCCTTGTAGTGGAAGTATGGACACCCAGGAAGTCGTTACCGTGATCCAGTGGCCGGTTCATGGTACAGAAGATCTTTGGTGTACGGCTGTCCATCTGATGAACATTGCCAAGCCAGTGCAGATGTTGTTGGCTTAATAATGAGTGTATGCTGATGGAATTAGCATGCTCCAGGACCTCTGAGTTGTCCTGCCAAGAGATGCATAATCTTGTAGACCTCCACCAAATTTCCCCTCAATCTCCTTTGCTCTGAGAAGGACAAACCCAGCTTCTCTAATCTATACTTGTAGCTAAAATCTGTCATCCCTGGAGCCAGCGTGGTAATCCTCCTCTCCGCTCTCTCAAGGGCCCTCACATCCTTACTGAAGTGTGGTGATCAGAACTGGCTGCAATACTTTAGTTGTGGCCTAATCAGAGCTTCATAAAGCATAACTACCTGCTTTTGTGCTCAGTACTTCTATTTAGGAAGCCCAAGATTCCATATGCTTTGTTAATTACTCGCTCAATATGTCCTGTCTCGTTCAATGATCAATGCACAATGAACCCCTACGTCCCTTTGTTCCTGTCCCAGTACACCCTTTAGAACTGTGCCATTCTACATAGCCTCACCCTATCCCTTTTGCCAAAATGCAACACTTCACATATCTCTGCATTACATTCCATCTACCACTTGTCTGCCCATTTGGCTAGCCCATCTATATCCTGTTGCAGCTGAATGGCATTAGTCTCATTGTTTGGCACAGCAACTAGACATGGCAATAAGACCTCATAACCCACTTTTTATTTCATTCATCATTTACTGCCATATTTTAAACTATTTTAAAGAAGAAGCTTAAACTTAAATGTATCAGAACATGTGAAGTTGAAATTGCAGCTCTGCAACTATTCTTTAAGAGTTGTGTTGCTTCTGGTTATCAGCTCAAAAAGTGGTTGGTCGACAACCGTGGAAGTGAAAGAGTGAGCTGCAGGAACTAATTAGTATAGGCTATGATAATGAAAGTTGTTAATAAAGTTTCAGCCTTAGCTATGAAGCTTATGCATGGCGCCAACTACTGTCTTACGGGATGGAGGGCAGCCACCCTGGGCTTAGAGAAGGTAGGTAAAGAAAAGCTGTTCCTATTTGTTGATTGTACAAGGACTAGGGGACAGAGAGAGATGCAGGGTGGAAGGTGAGGAAGAATTTTTTTACGTAGCAAGCAATAATGACATGGAACTCTTTGCTTCCGAGGATGGTACAAGCAGAGACCATAAATGATTTCAAAAGGAAATTGGATGTGCACATGAAGGAAATAAACTTACTGGGTTACAGGGATAGACCTGGGTAATGGGACTGACTGAATCGCTGTACAGAGAGCTGGCGTGGAGTCAGTGGGCTGAATGGCCACTTCCTGTGCTGTAATGACTCTATGACATTATAAACCTTTGATATGGATCCTATAATAGTGCATACAATGTATTTTTTTAGTCCATGAATAAGCAGCATATTTTTATTAATAGCCAGGCTCTTAAATGTTGGGTACTAAATTTCACCTTCTGAGACAGAACCCCAATTACAATTGCTTGAAATCACTCCGGTTCACACAGCTCACATGGTACAGGAAATTTATATGAAGAGCTATAAGCTATCCTGAGTCACATACATCCTTGGTCTTTATTTGCCATATGTTAACCATTAATATTCAATATGTGAAGCCGATCCACAGCCCATGAGGTTGTTTAGAGAGGTATAGCTGTCCTCCAGCTTTGAAAGTTTCAGTATGTAAGGAAATCCATTTTCAATTATATATAGCTTTAGAATTAGTTACACTTTATTTTCAGTGGTTTTCTGTTGCTACTTTCCACCTGCCCTCAAGAGATGGATGTAAAATATCCCACTTATAGAAGAGCAGGGGAGTAGTCCAGGTCTCCCGACAAATATTAATTCTTGATGAAACGTCATCGACCTGAAACATTAACTCGGTTTCTCTCTCCACAGAGGCTGCCTGACCTGCTGAGTATTTCCAGCACTTACTGTTTTCATTTCAGATTTCCAGCATCCCAAGCCTTTTGCTTTTGTGTCACAGCGCACATGGGTGTCTGGCCTTCGAATGAGAGCACAGAGGAAAAGACCAAACTATAACAGAGCACCCTCTTCTGTGACAGTATGAATACTTCCATTCCCTACATCACTAACTTTTATGGCCTCTTTAGAGGGAGCTTTCTCATTTAGTGTTCATTTGCACCAAATAATAGACAATTCTTTTCTATGGATACTGATGTTTCATGGAGGAACCTGTGCAGTCAGCAGGCATTTGTGATTATCACCTGAAATGTGAACTCTGTTTCCCTCTCCACAGGTGCAGACTGACCTACTGAGTGTTTGCAAGCATTTTATGTTTTTATTTCAGATTTTTCAGCAACCGCAATATTTTGTTTTCGTTTCAGTGTTTAATTCTCTTCCAGGAAAACCCGCCTTGAAGACGTTCTAATCTTCTCTCCAACAGGATTTCCACTTCATTGGTTTGTTCCCCTTCTCACGTTTGATCAGACCATCCCTTTTGTTCTTTATTCTCCTCTTCCTCAATCTGTGACCCCCCCTTCCCTGTCCTATACTTGCTTAAAAACTGTTACATCTCTAACTTCTTCCAGTTCACACCTGAAACATTCAGCGGGATTTTCCTGCCCTGCAAGTGGCGGGCATCGTCGCAGGCGGGGTGGGAAAATTTTCCCTTCCCACCCGCAACTTTGCCCGCCATTGACGGGACCGGAAGATTCCGGCCATTAAGTCTTTCTATGTCCACAGATGTTGCTTGACTGGCTGAGTATTTCCAACATTTTCTATTTTATTTTTTAAGATCATCTCATCAGCTCTAAGGTGGTTTCAATCCTAGTTCCCGAAAGAAAGAAGTCATTGTTCCAACCCTTATTTCCGTACAAAGGTTAAACATGTTTATCCACTTTACTGACGGTTTCAAAGCTGCTGCTTTTTAAGGACCTAGAAAAATGAGAGAGACCAAACATTGCAAAGATGAGTCACTGATACAATTTGTTTTGTTGTGATCTTACATTAGTCATTCTGCTACTGTGATGTGGTGTTATCAGTCTGTTTGAACATGAGAGACATGAAATGGTTTTAATACTCTATAGAGGGCCTGGCAGGTGGTTTCCCAAACCACACCTTTACCTGAGGCAAGGTATAAGGTTACAGTTGTTTGGGCTCTCCATGAATATAGGTTCTTACTATGACCCAGACCTCCCTGTCGCTTGCCATTTCAACACTCCACCCTGCTCTCATGCCCACATGTCCGTCCTTGGCCTGCTGCATTGTTCCAGTGAAGCTCAACGCAAACTGGAGGAACAGCACCTCATCTTCCGACTAGGCACTTTACAGCCTTCCGGACTGAATATTGAGATCAACAATTTTAGATCATGAACTCTCTCCTCCATCCCCACCCCCTTTCTGATCCCCCTTTTTTTCCCCAATAATTTATATAGATTTTTCTTTTCCCACCTATTTCCATTATTTTAAAATGTATTTCCATCCATTGTTTTATCTCTACCTTTTAGCCTATTTTGATCCCTTCCCTTCACCCACCCCACCCCCGCTTGGGCTATCTGTACCTTGCTTGTGCTGCTTTCTACCCTTAATTAGCACATTCCTTAGATAATATCACCACCTTCAACACCTCTTTGTCCTTTTGTCTATGACATCTTTTGGCTATCTCCACCTATCACTGGCCCTCTATCCAGCTCTACCTGTCCCCCCCCCCCCCCCCCCGCCCCGACTCCTTAACCCATCTTATATTTCACCTCCTTTCTATTTTTACTTAGTTCTGTTGAAGAGTCATACTGACTCGAAACGTTAACTGTGTTCCTCTCCGCAGTGGCTGCCAGACTTTCCACCACAGTTCAAGATTTCACTTGCATTCAAAAAATTTGTAGCTTTCTATATAATTAAAAGAATTTTAAACGACCCAACATATTTTGAACTGAATACAGGAAAGTTTTTTAAGTGTTTTCAGTTAGATTGAGAAGGAACAGTTTTTTCCAGTTACTATTTTCTTGTGATGTCAATAATTAACACAGGGCTACAATTCCACCAGCACTGGCAGCCCCCAGGTATCCAATTGTCATTTTTAATGTGTCATCCTAGGCGGGTGAATTTTAGCAGGCAACTGAACCATGGAAGACATCGCATGTAAGCCGGACCCTTTTCTAATATTAACTGGGTTAAAGTGTAAAATGTATAGAGGGCATAGAATTCTTAAAACCCATTCAGGGGAATCTTTTTACAGGAACGTAGGAAGTTTAACCCGAAAAGGAGCAATTTTGGATTAATGAATGAAGTGAATGAAGCTGGGCAGGTGGAAAGGGTCTCAGTGGGAGCACATCTGCTGGCAGTGGTCATAATTCAATTAGGTTTAACATTGTTATGGAATAGGACAAAGAATTTCAAAGTATCAATCTCAGTGCCGGTGTGCTACCAGGTACTGAGACCGTATGCCCCAGTGATTGGCTGATCGAATCAACAGCATGTTCCTTCAGTTGTTCGTAATAGGCAGAGTACAGATTGTACTTAATCAGTCCGTGCTTGCAAATCCCAAAACTAAACATCTACTGTTGGATGTGATTCCATGACTGGGCAGCACTTGCTGAATAGTGTGTTAATAGCTCCACTAACAACCAATTCAAAATAAAAACAAAATACCGTGGAAGCTGGAATTCTGAAACAAAAACAGAAAATGCTGGAAAAAATCAGCTGGTCGAACAGCATTTGTGGAGAGAGAAACAGAGTTCATGTTTTGAGCCCATATGACCCAATTTAATATAATCAGTCAAGCTCGTAACGTGGTTCCATTTACATTTAGTAGAAGTGGCATACATTCATTCGCAGGGACCCATTCTCTGCAAACAAAAGGAATATGTTCAAGCCTTACGCCTTTTTAGAATTACCCAGGAGCTCGGGGAGCCAATTAGTTCCCTGTCGCTTTCTCCGTGGAAATGCTTCAGCCAATCAGAGTCAACTTGTCAATGAATCAGCACTCTTTTCTTCTCTAGTATAAATTGTTGTGATCATTTGAAATTTGGTATTTTTGCATTTGTCCTGATGAGTGCAAGACATAGGGCAGGATTTTACATGTTGGTGAGCAGGGGCGGGGCCTGCTCGCCGACACATAAAATGCCGTACAGTGACGTCAGGCGAAACTCCTGGCGTCACTGCGCCCCATTTAAATTTTCAGGTAGGCGGGGGCGCAGCAAAATCAGCTGCACGCCCGCCGGCCTGTCAGTGGCCAATTGAGTCAATTAAGTAATTAAAGGACCTGCCCGTCCAACCTTAAGGTTGGCGGGCAGGCCAGGATCCCTGGCACGAATTAGAAAAAACACGAAACCTCATCCACAGGCGGGATGAGGTTTCATGTAGGCTTTAAAAAATTGTAATAAAGTTTTTGTAAAAATTATGGACATGCCCCAAATCATGTGACAATGTCAGAATGCTATGACATCTTTTGGCTATCTCCATCTATCACTGGCCCTCTATTGCAATAGCAAGAATGAATTGTTTTATCATTTGAAATTTTATCAGGAGAATCCTCAGGATTATTTTGGTGTGTACGTATCTCATTCAAAGTCCTCTTCCTACACATCCAATCTCACTGGTGTTGGGTAACATAAACGGACGCAAACCATCTGTGCTCACCAACACAAAACTGACTGTGGGAAATGGCTGACAGGGTCAGAGCAGGGAACAGACCACCTCTTTATTGTATACCTACAAATCAGCCATTCTTGCTTGCTTATACTCCTCTGTTATCACAGCCTTGGGTTTATCAGAACTGGTGCATGTGGGAGGCAGCCAGCAGTGGCCTTTATAACTGAACAGTAACGTGGTTATTCACCCTCTGTTGACTCAAAGGGGAAAGCATTTGTTTCTGTTTGAACATTTAAAGGGGCATCGACACTTTGGAGAGAGAAGGGATTAGTAATGATGCTAAGGTTTGAAATTGTTAGGAACAGTGATTAATGCAGTACAAGTAAAATTGCTAATAACTGGATTACTCTTTTAAAAGAAAGTCATTTCTATCTGTTATCAGATGGCCATGAAATAGATGAATATCTTTTTGAAGTGGCCTGTTAAGAATATTATAGAATTGTAGCACAATACAGCTCTGAAGATCAAGACCAACAAATCTGCGTTGGCTCTCTCAAAGAGAATTTTAAAAGTTCATTCTTAGGATGTGAGCATCATTGATTAGGCCAGCATTTGTTACTGATCCCTAATTATCCTTGAGAAGATAATGGTGAACCAACTTCTTGAACTGCCACAGTCCATGTGGTGTAGGTACACCCACAGTTCTGTCAGGGGAGGAGTTCCAGGATTTTGACCCAGCAACAGTAAAGGAGCAGCAAGATAGTCCCAAGTCAGAATGGTGTGTAACTTGAAGGGGAACTTGCAGGTGCTGGTGTTCCCATCTGTCCAGCTGCTGCACTTGTTCTTCTAGGTGGTAGAGGTCCTGAGTTTGAAAGATGCTGTTGAGAAGCTTTGGCGAATTTCTGCAGTGCATCTTGTAGATTCTACACCTGCACTAACCTCATGTCACTCAGTCCATAGTTTATTCCACACATGTCATCCCTCTCATTGTGCTCACCTCCTCAATGAGACCCTCCACCTGTGCCCAGCGTTTCCATCCTGACATAACTCTTCACCAAACAATGACCTCCTTGGCCCAATGCTCAATAAATGATTAAAGGTTCCCTCCCCTCAGTCCCTCCACAAGCAAGGTAGGCAAACAAGCCTTTAAGTCCTGAGCGAAGTGCAGCCCACCAAGTGCACACCTTATATATGCTGTTGTGAAACACATCAGCGTGTTTTCCCGCCAATGTGGGCAGACGATTCAGCTGGGCGGTAGAGGGGGGCGGGGGGGCGATGAGAACGGTGGGCTGGCCTTATAATGATATGTTGATGTATTACAATGAGGTTCCCAATGTCCCTTGGCAGGGAACACAATCCGCCATCGGCAAGCTGAGCGGATGACCTCAAACTGGTTTAACGACATCATGAAACCAATTTTTGGCCTTCTCACTATATTGTCCGCTCACGCCACCAAACACGCCCAACACCAGCGGGTACAGAAAATCCCGGCCATAGAGCAGGAAGGAGGTTTTGTTTGGGGTTGGGGTTGGGGCTAGGGCTGAAGTGCAGAAACATGACCGTGATGTGGTGTGCACTTAGAGAAGGGAGCTGGCTGTGACATTGCCACTCCTTTAAACTAACAGCACTCCTTTGCGGTGCAGGAAGAAACTTAGTAACCTCACTGGAGCAACTAAAGGTCAGCAACCTTCTCACACTTCATTGAAATCTCTTTCCTTATGTGTCACTCCCTCATTCATTACCCTCACAGTGTCAGAGGAGTCAGAGATTGAATATTTTGGAGTTAGAAACAATAGATTGAGAAGTAATCTAAATAAATAAATTTTGTAAACACGTGGTTGTACTTTGACCTTGTATGTCAGGCATGCTTGGAATCTCTTACTGTGGCAATGTTGATAATTTTCCAAGCCTTTTGGAATTGTAATGGTGGTTGTTTGTTTACATTTTTTGAAAGGTCCACATTCCAAGTGATCTTTATTATCCAAGGATTATCAATATAAACATGAAGCTGTATTGTAATATTCGGAAAGAACGTGATGAAATATGATGATGTAACATTTACATGACTGCAACACACTTAGGACAGCAACATGCAGCTTCTCTAAAGAATTGCATTACCAGAAATGTCCCTGAAAATTACCATTTTAATAATTTAATTCTCGATGAGATATTAAAAGCTGTAAGCAATGCAGGGGATCAGGTAGTATTAGGTAATATTCTTTAATTTCCCCTCATTTGTTTTTTTAAGTCTTACAAATTCACAGATTTCATTCTCTGGCCGTTCATCATTCCCTGACTTAGGGAGGAGGCTATTTTTCCAGGCCTCTTATAAATATTGTTTTACAATCAGCTGTTGTGGATCCACTGAGAATCACTTTCCCCTCCTGGAGAGGTGCCTTTGCTTGGTAGCTCATCAGACAAGAAAATTGACCACACGCCTGTCCCAGCTGCGGCCAAAAATGACCACTCCATTTTAGTGTGCACACTAATGTTCAGTATCCCTGGTATACCACTAAAATAAAACACAAAACCAAATGAAGAATTGGCTAGCTTAATACCAAATAATAAGAGTCTCTGATTTTATTAAAGATAATCCATCTATTGGCAAACTCAACCTAATCGGCAGTGAAACTTATTTCAAAATATTACACGGGGGTTTGGGTCTTTAGCAAAATGTCTACACTTGGAACATAAATCTGTATTTCTGTTTTGTAAAATGCTGTGTATCTCCTGTATTTTCAGGTTTTATTCAGATTTCCAGGAGTTTATTTTCAGATTTTTGTTTCCTTTATTAACTGTACTGAATTTAAATGACCCTGAATTGAATGCCTATGGATTTTACTTCTCCCGTTTTTCTTTGAGAAGCTACAAGGTAACAGTTGTTGAAATGTAAATTTCACACTAGCGTACAAAATCAAACCCTTGAAGATCCTGTTGGCAGTTACATGGTAGCAGCACCTTTACATTTCCCACCCCGAATCCCTCATTTTGAATGTAAACACACACAGGCTGTGATCTATTAATTGGCTTAAGCGTCACAAGGATATGATAAAGACAAAACTGGAAGTGGAATGCAATGCTAAATTGATTTGCAATAGGGAGTGCCCTGCTAGCATGCATTCCTTAATCTGTTTTGAACGAACTGTAAACTTGAAAGATCCCACAATTTGAATCTTTCTGCAAAACTTTATCTCCCCTGCAGAATTTCCTGTGAAGTCATCCAGTTGCATCATTTTGGACCAATAGGAAAGCAGTAGCTACAATCTCAATGCAAAATGCTTGCACACATTTTAAGTGCACCTGAATTTGGGAATGTGA
Source organism: Cetorhinus maximus (assembly GCF_964194155.1). Lineage (NCBI taxonomy): Eukaryota > Metazoa > Chordata > Chondrichthyes > Lamniformes > Cetorhinidae > Cetorhinus > Cetorhinus maximus. Next base: position 13,480,313 of record NC_135882.1, read on the forward strand.
CAGAATCAGCAAATAGTCAAGACTGTTTCAAGCATTACAGTACATGTAAAATGACATTCTTCTGAGAGATTTTTTTGGTACGTTTGAATATTGTGGGCACCTCACCAAAGTTCATTACTAGAGTTGGAATGGGAGACTCAACATTTTCAGATTACTATTCCATGAAAAGATGTAAAGCAACACATATACTTATACTTCCTATGCTAATATGTACCAAAAATGAAAAACAAAGCAAATTTTTTTATTCACTCATGAGATGTGGGCGTCACTGGCTAGGACAGCATTTATTGCTCATCCCTAATTGTCCCTGAGAAGGTGATGCTGTGCTGCCTTCTTGAACTGCTGTAGTTCATATGGTATAGGTACACCCACAGTGCTGTTACGGAGGGAGTTCCAGGATTTTGACCCAGCAACAGTGAAGGAACGGTGATATATTTCCAAGTCAGAATGGTGAGTGACCTGGAGGGGAACATTCAGATGGTGGTGTTCCCATCTGTCTGTCTGCTGCCCTTGTCCTTCTAGATGGTAATAAGAACAGAAAATGCTGGTAAAACTCAGCAGATCTGGCAGCATCTGTGGAGAGAGAAACAGAATTAACATTTCAAGTCCATATTACTCTTCTTCAGAGCTAAAGGGCTACCTTCTCGATGGAACTGGTCATGGGTTTGGAAGGCGCTGTCTAAGGAGGCCTGGTGAGTTCCTGCAGTACATCTTATAGATGTTACACACTGCTGCCACAGTGTGTGGCGGTGGAGGGAGTGAATATTTATGGATGAGATGCCAATCAAGCAGGCTGCTTTGTCCTGGATGGTGTCAAGCTTCTTGACTGTTTTTGGAGCTGCACTCATCCAGGCAAGTGTAGAGTATTCCATCACACTCCTGTCTCGTGCCTTGTAGATGGTGGACAGGCTTTGGGGAGCCAGGAGGTGAGTTACTCGCCAGAGGATTCCTAGCCTCTGACCTGCTCTTGTAGCCACAGTATTTATATAGCTAGTCCAGTTCAGTTTTTGGTCAATGGGAACTCTCAGGATGTTGATAGTGGAGAATTCAGAAATGGTAATGCCATTGAATGTCAAGGGGCAATGTTTAGTTTCTCTCTTGTTAGAAATGGCCATTGCCTGGCACTTGTGTGGCGCAAATATTACTTGACACTTGTCAGCTCAAACCTGGATATTGTACAGGTTTTGTTGCCTTTGGACATGGATTGCTTCAGTATCTGAGGAGTCGTGAATGGTGCTGAACATTGTGCAAAAATCAGCGAATATCCCCACATCAACCAGTGGAGAGTTTTCCCCCTGATTCTCATTGACTCCAGTTTTGCTAGGGCTCCTTGATGCCACACTCAGTCAATGCTACCTTGATGTCAAGGGCAGTCACTCTCATCTCACCTCTGGAGTTCAGCCCTTTTGTCCATGTTTGAACCAAGGTCAGGAGCTGAGTGATCCTGACGGAACCCAAACTGAATGTCATTGAGCAGGTTATTGATAAGCAAGTGCTGCTTGATAGCACTGTTGATGACCCCTTCCATCATTGTTCACTATTTATTCAAGTTAACTAAACAACAACAACAGCTTGTATCTATATATCATAGTTAATGTAGGAAACCATCCAAAGGTGCTTCAGAGGAACATTATCAGACAGAAATATTGGCAGCGTGGTGCTTACCTTGTCCACACTGCACTGCGGTGCCCCACTTCACAATAACAGGTGGTTTTGAAGCAGTGTCGGAGGCCCTTGCATCAGCCTTACTAAAATGAAAAAGTTAGGGTCTAATGATGCCCTCAGACCTTTTTGTTATTCATTTACAAGATGTGGGTGTCACTGGCTAGGCCAGTATTAATTTCCCATCCCTCACTGCACTTGAGAAGGTGGTGGTGAGCTGCCGTCTTGAGCTGCTGTAGTCCATGTGGTGAAGGTACACCCACAGTGCTATTAGATAGGGAGTTCTAAGATTTTGGCCCAACAACAATGAAGGAACAGTGACATATTTCCAAGTCAGGATGGTATGTGATTTTCAGGGGAACTTGCAGCTGGTGGCATTCCCATGCATATGCTCCCCTTGTTCTTCTAGATGGTAGAGGTCCTGGGTTTGGAAAGTGCTGTCAAAGAAGGCATGGTGAATAGCTGCAGTGCATCTTGTGGATGGTACATACTTGCTGTCCCTAGGAACAGGTGATGGAAGGAGTGAATGTTTAAGATTGTTGATGGGATGCCAATCAGGAGGTTGCTTTGTCCCGGATGGTGCCGAGCTTCTTGTGTGTTGTTGGAGCTGCACTCATCCAGACAGGTGGAAAGTATTCCATCACATTCCTGACTCATGCTTTATAAATGGTGGACAGGCTTTGGAGACTCAGGAGATGAGTTTCTCACCTCAGAATATCTAACTCTGACCTGCTCTTGTAACCTGGTTTTTATGTGGCTGGTCCAGTTAAGTTTTTGGTCAACAGTAACCCTCAGGGCAATGATGGTGGGGACTCAATAATGGTTATGTTGTTGAATGTCAAGGGGAGATGACTAAACTTTCTCTTTTTGGAGATGGTTATTATCTGGCACTTGAGTGGCAAAAATGTTAATTATCACTTATCAGCCTAAGCCCGGATATTGTCCAGGTCTTATTGAATGTGGGCATGAACTGCTTCAGTATTCAAGGAGTGGTTAATAAGATTGACATTGTGTAATCCATATCGAGCTTCTGCACTTTTGATCTCAAGATGGAGGGAAGGTTGTTGATGAAGCAGCTTATGATGATTGAGTCTAGGACACTACCCTGAGGAACTCCTGCGATTATGTCCTTGGGCTGGGCTGAGATGATTGGCCTCCAACAACCACAACCATCTTCCATTGTGTTAGGTGTGACTCCAACCAATGGAGAGTTTTCCATCTGATTCCCACTTACTTAACTTTACTTGGGCTCCTTGATGCCACACTCTGTCAAATGCTGCCTTGATGTCAAGGGCAATAACTCTCATCTACCCTCCAGAATTCAGCTCTTTTACCCATGCTTGGGTCAAGACTGTGATGAGGTCAGGATACTGGGTGAACACAACCAGAGCATCAATGAGCAGGTTGTTTGTGTGTAAGTGGCACTTGATAGCACTGTTGATGACACCATCCATCACTTTGCTGATAAGAGTGAGCTGATGAGAGCTAATTGGCCAGATTGGTTTTATCTTGCTTTTTGAGGACGGGACAAAGCTGGGCAATTTTCTACTTTTTCGGGTAAATGCCAGCATAGCTTTACTGGAACAGCTCAGCAAGAGAAGCAGCTAGTTCTGGGAGACAAGTCTTCAGCACTATAGCTGGGATATTGACAGGGCCTATAGCCTTTGCTGTACCCAGTATGTGCAAGCATTTCTTAACAGCACACTGAGTGAATTGAATTGGCTGAAGATTGGTCTCTGTGATGGTTTGGAACTCAAGGGGAGGCCACGAGGGATTGTCCACTTGGCACTGAAGATGCCTGAAGATGGTTGCAAACATTTCAGTCTCGACTTTTGTTGCATCATGCCATCATTGAGGATATGATTGTTCAGGGGGACTCTACCTCTGGTTATTGTTTAATTGTCCATCAGCATTCATTACTAATGTGGCAGAACTCAATAACTTTGATCTAATCCATTGCTAGTGGGATCATTTAGCTTTGTCTTTAGCCTGCTATTTCTGTTGGTTAGCTTGCATTTTGTCCTGTGTTGTAGCTCCACCAGGTTGGCACCTAATTATTAGGTCTGCCTGGTGCTGCTCCTGGCATGCTGTCCTGCACTCTTCATTGAACCAGGGTTGATCCCCTGGCTTCATGGTAATGAGAGAGTGAGGTATAATGCCAAGCAGCGAGGTTAGAGATTGTAATTGAATACAATTCTGCTGTTGCTGCTGGCCCACAGCGCTTTATGGATCTCTAGCTTTGAGTCATTAGATCTGTTCTGAGCCTATCCCATTTAGTATGGTTGTAGTGTCACACAACACAAAGTCCTCAGTGCTTTGTTTTCACAAGGACTATGTGGTGTTCACTTTGGCCAATACTGAAAATGTTTTAATGTGAAGTCATGTCTTTTCAGTCTCTTTAATATCTCATTTCCCTGTCACTTCCTTAATCTCAGCCACTGTGCATGTTCCCATTGTTCACTTGGACTTAGGGCTGAATTTTACCCCCCGCCCCCAGTGAAGTGCCGACCAATTTTTTGGTCAGGGACTGGGTAGTCCGCCCCCCCACCCACCCCGTGAAATCCACCCTTCGGTGTGTGCTGTGTCCATTTGCAATCTGTGCCCTACAACTGCCAAAATACGCCTTTGAACAGCCTCCTGCCTCTTATGGGCAGGGGTATAGGGTTCCCATCTAAACTGAGTCAGGTGGCCTTGGGCATCAAAGAGATATGGCCATCCAAATTTCCTCTGCTGGTCACTTGTTTTTCAAGTGAGAAATGAATGGATTACCATTGAATGTCACCTACCCCACCCCTCACTTCCGCCTCTGCTCCCTCTAATGTAGAGTGAAGCTGCAACATAAAATTACAGGTACTTATAATGCATTGAAAACATCATAAATATGATTGTCACTGTGCACTTTTTTTTTCCTGTTTACTTGTGTGCTTGAATATGTGGGTTATAGAGTCAGCCTCAATTGTGGAAATGAAAAGTGGGATAACAAACAGGCTTTTAGTGGAAATGCTGTTTCCTTTCCTCCCCTTCTTCCTCTTTATCTCCCGTACAACCCGACCTGCCTTTTCCACACTGTGATACACGCAAATAATACATAAGTACAGCTTGTATTAATCCTCAAAACAAAACTTGCTGTCGGTTTGTTTTTATTATAGCACCAGTAAGGAGAGAGATGAATCATTCCCCTCTCCCAACTCAGCAACAAAATAGATTTACATTCTGTTGAATTTGAGGAATTTTAAGCTCTGCTTCAAAATATCTACACTTTTTTAAAACTTTATTTCCAGAGTGAAATGGTTCTTGTGTGACTGTTAGCACAGCATAAAATATTGTTTGGAACACTTTGTTTACTGACTATCTTCTGAAATGTAGCAGATTTCTGGCACCCATCCAAAAAAATTCCTTCACAGTTTCAGGTGAAGTGGCCAAGTCCACAGTGTATGTGAGGAAAAAAGTATGATAAGGCTAATATTGTTTTCAATGCCCTAACCACAAACTGTTTGTAGATTTACATTTTTTTTTTCATCTGTCGTAGCAAGAAGAGGAAGAGTATTTGACTATAAACCTTTACACCACACCCTTGTCTTTAGAGACAGATTAATCCTTAACCAGGGCCTTTGCCTGAGGAGGAATTTTCACTGACACAAAGAACTATTTATGAGTTCTACCACTCCATTGCACCGTTGTATAATTGCCACTGTTGCATCACAGAGTGGGACGGGCAGGACTCTATTCACCTCTGCTTTTATTCAGCATGTACAGAAGGCGGTATCGAATGAGTGTCCTTAGAAAGCATGCATTACACAGAATGTACAAGACAGAAACCGGTCATTAGGCCCGACTGTCTATGCTCCACTTGAGCCTTCTCCCACTCCTCCACAACTAATCCAATCAGTATAACCCATTCCTTTCTCCCTCATGTTTATCTAGTTTCCCTTAAATGCATCTCTACCTCAACTACTTGTGGTAGTGAGATCCACATTCTGAGTGAAAAAATTTCTACTTAATTCCCTATTGGATTTATTAGCGATAACCTTATATTTATGGCCCACAGTTCTGGCCTCCCCAACAAGTGGAAATAAAGAACTACCTTCCTTCATCTATCTTACTAAACCCCTTCGTAATCTTAAACACCCCTATCAGATCACCACTAGGCCTTCTCTTCTGTCTTTCCTGGTGGATATAATCTCTCAGTTCCGGCATCATCCTTGTAAATTTTTCTTTGCACTTTCAATGCCTCTTGAAGAAAATCATTTGAGATATGGCAGCTTGCTGCTCAACAATCTCCAGCTTTCACAACCAGGGTTTAACCAGCCAAAAATTAAAGCCCAATGATGCCTCAACTCTTCTCCCTACAAAATATTGAATCCTGAGCTTTTTAAGGGCTCAACTGGTGGCACTCTAATCTGCGAGTCAGAAAATTGTAGGTTCAAATCCCCATCCAAATCCTTGAGTACATAATCCAGGCTGTCTGAAGACACATCTGTAGGATGAGATATTAAAAGAGGCCCTGTCCACCCTCTCAGGTGACATAAAAGATTTCATGGCACTGTTTTGAAGATCAGCCGAGGAGTTCTTCCAGGGGGTTCTGGCCAATATTTATCCCTCAACTAACATCACAAAAAACAGAAGCGGAGACATTCTGCTGAAAGGTCATTGATCTGAAACGTTAACTCTTTCTCGCACAGATGCTTCCTGACCTGCTATGTCCAGCGCTTTCTGTTTTAATCACCAAAAATAGTTTGCCTGGTCATTATTACATTGCTGTTTGCAGGTGCTTGCTGTGCGCAAATTGGCTACCACGTTTCTTACATTATAACAGTCACTACACGTCAAAAATACTTAACTGGCTGAAAAGTGCTTTGAGATATCCCGGGGCTTTTGCATCTCCATATCCTCAAACAGAAGCCACACCAAGAAACACATAGGACTACCTGATGAGGAAAAAGTAGGAGTGTTTAGCATTTGATCAGGTATGGACAAAGGAGGTGGGAAAGGTAAAACAGAGCAGATTAGAGAGTGACAATGGCATAAAGTGGAAGAGACAATGTAAAAATTAATATATATAATTTTAAATCAGTGATGAATGGAGTTGTAGGGAAATAGATGATTGATAGAAAGGATTATACTGGGAGTGGTTAAGGAATATATATAGAATGAGCTAGAACAGTATATTTCAATTTACATAACCTTTGCCAAACTCAAATGTTCCTCCTGGCTACAAGGCAAAATACTCTGGATTCTGGAAATCTGAAATAAATACATAAAATGCTGAAAATACTCAGCAGATCTCACAGCATCTGTGAAGGGAGAACCAGAATTAACAGTTCAGGTCAATGACTTGTCATCAGACCTAGTAAAAGTTAGAGATATAATAGTCTTTGTGGAGGTCTTGTGGCACTGTGGGTAGGCCCTTGGAGTAGGTTCAAGTCCCAATCCAGGGCATGATAGTCAAGGAAGGTGCCTTCATAACACAGCCAAACAGGCTGAGTATCAACCAGTAAACCTTTCTAACACATGCCAATGGCAGGCGGTCAGAGCGGGGGAGATTCATAGTCAACCATGTGGTGGAAAGAAAATTGGAGCCTCTGACGTCGCTATTCATAGCTCCAGACTACAACATACATTTAAAAGTGCAAGTTGCCACAGCAACTCAGACCCCTTAGAGGGCTGGTTAGCTCAGTTGGCTGGACAGCTGATGTGTGTCAGGTTGGTGCCAACAGCACAGGGTTCAATTCCCATTCCAGCTGGGGTGGATTTGGGAACTGCCTTCTTGCCCTACTCATGGGGGAGAATTTTTCCTATGGCGGGCGGGGGCGGCATGGAGCGGAGCTGATAGCTGCCCGGGATCGGCTGCTCGCTGCCATTTTATGTGGGTGGGCCAATTAAGGCCCACCCAGCATAATGCGCAGCTGGTGTTGCTCAGCGCTACCTGTGTGGAGAGGAGGAGGAGGGAGAGCGCAGCAATCTCCCTGAGGCACAGAGCTGCCTCAGGGAGATTGAATGGATTTGAAAACTTTTAAATAAATAAAGTAAAAATTTATTTAAACATGTCCCCTCATGTGAGCTGGGACATGTTTGTGAAGTTAGGAAAATTTATTTTTTTATTTTATAAAACCTTCAGGAAACTTCATCCCGCCTGTGGATGAGGTTTCCTGAAAAACGCGAAGGCCGCTTGGGCTCTTTGCCTGCCCGCCAACCTTAACGTTGGACGGGCAGTGTTCTTAACAACTTTAATTACTTTCTTAATGGCCTTAATAGGCTGTTGACAGTTCGGCTGGTGTGCAGCTGACTCCGGCGCGCCCGCCGAACGGAATATTGAAATGACGTGCGAAGACGTCGGGACGCACGCCTGACGTCATCGCGTGTCATTTTACGTGTCTGTGTCCACACACCAATGGAAAAATTCTGCCCCTGCTGGAGGTTGCACCGTGGCGGACCTGCCCTCAGGCAGAGACCGGAAGATGATGATGAAGAAGAAGGTAATAGCTTTTAAGAAAGGGAAAGGTTGGCAAATGGGAACAAAGGGAAGCTCTTTGATAGGGTGAAAGGCAGCAGAGATTAAATGACAAAAAGGGTTGACAGTGCAAGGCCAAAGGGAATGGCAATAATGGGACAAATAAAGAAACAAAAGATGGGCCTAGAGAAGGTGTGAATGGCAGAATTATTCAAAAGCAAAAACAAGAGAAAAACTAAAACCAGCAAAAAGAAAGGAAACAAAATGGAGGCAAAGGATACAAGCTTAAGTGTTGAACTTAATGTTGTGTCTAGAAGGTTGTAAAATACCTAATCAAAAGAAGAGGTGTTATTTCTTGAGCTTACGTTGAACGTCATTAGAACACTGCAGGAGGTCACAGACGGAGAGCTCAATTTGAGAGCGAGGTAGAGAATTAAAATGACAGGAAGCTTGGTGTTCCACAAAGCTATCAATCCATTTGCTTCGTTGTCCCCAATGTAGAGAAGACTGTATCATGTGCAGTGAATAATGCCAGGGACCTTGCAATAGGACACTTCTGGTTTTGGCCTGCATGAGTGAAAATAATCTCTTTGTGAATTTCAAAGGGATTTTTCCAACAAGATATGCTTTAGAACTTTACTAATAATAAGGCTTATTAATAATAATACCACCCTTGAGTTGAATACCACTATCCACATCCATCCAACCCTACAGTTATCAACACTAAATATTGCAGCTGATTGATTTTTAAATGTAGTTGGTGTTATAATTTACTTCTATTTCACCATATGCCATTTTGCCCTCTGGCATTGTACACAGATTCTGAATAAATAAAGCACTAGGTGCTGAAAGCAGCTATCTATTGTCAATGGAGCCATCACACATGCTCTGCTAATTCCTCATGCACTCTTCACCCCTGCTGTTTGATTTACTATAATTAAAATTAGAACACAAATTTAATATAAAAAAAGTATATGCTAAAGTGCTTGATTAAAAAGTTATGTGAATTGTAACAAAAATGACCTGTCCATGGGGATGTACAGCATTCTAACACCATGGGGTAAATTTTCACTCTACCATCTGGGCAAATGACCTGTCAGAACTGATCACATCCTGTTGTGGAACCCACCTAATTTCATTCCATTGATATCAACTAAAACCACGTGGATATTGTTATAGACAGGTAACCCACTTTCCAGCCAACCGGTGAAGAACAAGATTCATTGCCTTTTTTAAGGATATATGGGAGTAGTTAATTCTGATGAGGTAAGCAATTACCTTTAAAATTACCTAAATAAAATCGATAGAGGGGGAAAAAAGCTCGAAGAAATGCAAGATGGATAACTTTAAGTCTCTCTTTGTCTAGGAACGTTAAAAAAGCCAACACCGCCCCCAAAAGCCAAATTAGTCCAGAATGTATGCCCATCTCATTGGAAAGCAAGTATTGTTTTAAAATTCTTTTTTTGTGATGTGCGTGTCGCAGGCAAGTCTAGTATTCGTTGTCCATCCTTAATTGCCACAACCAAATAGTTTGCTGGACCATTTCAGAGGCCAGTCAAGAGTCAACCACATTGCTGTGGGCCTGGAGTCACATTTTTTCTTTTGGAAAAATATACTTATTTCATAAAACATCTGAAAGAACATTACAAAACATTTCTAAATGACCATCACCAAAAGCACAATCATATTCAACTTTTACACATGGATCACAAGGTGCTTCAATACAAACAATGAATATTACAGTCATTTCAATATGGTCATTACAGACAGTCAGACAGTGCAATGATATTTGAGTTATCAACATGCATCATGTTGCACTCTGAGGTGCTTCAATACAATTATGATACATTTAGTATTCGCTACATACATTCATTGTGAGTTGTACAGCCCGAGCGGTCTATATAATTCCCAGCCCCTCGGTGCACTATGGCAGAAAGGTCTCAGACAGCGACCCTTCCCCATTGCGCCTTTGCAGCGGCTGTCTGGAGTCACATAGGCCAGACCAGGTAAGGATGGTAGATTTCCTTCCTCAGAGGACATTAGTGAACCAGATGGGTTTTTATGACAATCAATGATACTTTCATGGTGACCATTACTGAGACTAGGTTTATATTCCAGAATTATTAATCAATTGCATTCAAATTCTACCAGCTGCTATGGTGGGATTTGAACCAGTGTCCCCAGACCATGAGCCTGGGGCCTCTGGTTTACTGGTCCAATAACATTCCCCATGAGTCCATCCCCATCCCCGCCGCCTCCATGTCCCCCTCCATCTCTATAGCCTCCTTCAGTCCCTCAACCCTTTGGAAATCTCTGCTCTCCTCCAAATCCACCCTTTCACACATCCCCATTTTAACTGCTCCTCTACTGGCAGCCATGCCTAGCTTCAGCCGCCTAGGCCCTAAGCTATGGAATTCCCTCCCAAAACCTCTCCACCTCTCTACCCTTCCTATTTTTAAACACTCATTAAACCTACCTTATTGAGCAAGCCCTGTCCCATACTAAACAAAAACAAAGATACCTGGAAAAACTCAGCAGGTCTGACAGCATCTGTAGAGAGGAATACAGTTAACGTTTCGAGTCCGTATGACTCTTCAACAGAACTAAGGAAAAATACAAAAGAGGTGAAATATAAGCTGGTTTAAGTGGGGGTGGGACAGGTAGAACTGGATAGAGGGCCAGTGGTAGGTGGAGATTGCCAAAAGATGTCATAGACAAAAGGTGATATTAGCTAAGAAATGTGTTAATGGTGACATTAAGGGTAGAAAGCAGGACGAGCAAGGTATAGATAGCCCTAGTGGGGGTGGGGTGGGGGGAAGGGATCGAAATAGGCTAAAAGGTAGAGATAAAACAATGGATGGAAATACATTTTTTTTAAATGGAAATAGGTGGGAAAAGAAAAATATATATAAATTATTGGAAAAAGGGGGATGGGAAAGGGGGTGGGGATGTCCTATACTATCTCCTTCTGTGGCTTGGTGTCAAATTTTGTTTGACAATGCTCCAATGAAGCACCTTGGGAAGTTTTACGATAAAGGTGCTACATAAACACAAGCTGTCATTTTAGTTGTTGGTTATGAGATGCTTCTGTGGTGGGGGGAGGGAGATGAGGCGGGGTGGTGCGGTGTTAAAAGATATAGAAGCAAACATGCCAAGACAGAAAAGCTAAGCTGCTACTAAGCTCAAACTTTGAGACCTTAAATAGTAGTAGAATTATAAAAATCTTTACAGCCTCAATAGCCTAGCCCTGTTCCTATGACTTCAAGCTGTCACTTGGGTTTTGTCCAATAACAAAAGCTTACATGTTTGTTTTTCTCCCAGTCACAATCATGGAGGAAGCAAAAAAACGTGACTGACTGGTTTCAGCCCCTAGACTGCACTTGGCAGCATTTTACAGCCACTACATTCTCTCAGGAATTCATTTCAGAAACTTGCTACAACGTTGGCTGAATACTTCAGCTTTAGATCTCAGCGGTGACAAAGTTTATCATCGGTGACAGGCCAAACATAAACTTTAAGAACAAAACAAAAACAAAAATACCTGGAAAAACTCAGCAGGTCGGGCAGCATCTGCGGAGAGGAACGCAGTTAACGTTTCGAGTCCGAATGACCCTTCAACAGAACTAAGTAAAAATAGAAGAGAGGTGAAATATAAGCTGGTTTAAGGGGGGTGGGACAAGTAGAGCTGGATAGAGGGCCAGTGATAGGTGGAGATAACCAAAAGATATCATAGACAAAAGGACAAAGAGGTGTTCAAGGTGGTGATATTATCTAAGGAATGTGCTAATTAAGGGTAGAAAGCAGCACAAGCAAGGTACAGATAGCCCTAGTGGGGGTGGGGTGGGGTGAAAGAATTGAAAAAGGCTAAAAGGTAGAGATAAAACAATGGATGGAAATACATTTTAAAATAATGGAAATAGGTGGGAAAAGAAAAATCTATATAAATTATTGGGGGAAAAAAAAGGAGGGGATCGGAAAGGGGGTGGGGATGGAGGAGAGAGTTCATGACCTAAAATTGTTGAACTCAATATTCAGTCCGGAAGGCTGTAAAGTGCCTAGTCGGAAGATGAGGTGCTGTTCCTCCAGTTTGCGTTGAGCTTCACTGGAACAATGCAGCAGGCCAAGGACGGACATGTGGGCATGAGGGCAGGGTGGAGTGTTGAAATGGCAAGCAACAGGGAGGTCTGGGTAATGCTTGTGGACAGACCGAAGGTGTTCTGCAAAGCGGTCACCCAGTCTGTGTTTGGTCTCTCCAATGTAGAGGAAACCGCATTGGGAGCAACAAATGCAGTAGACTAAATTGAGGGAAGTGCAAGTGAAATGCTGCTTCGCTTGAAAGGAGTGTTTGGGCCCTTGGACGGTGAGGAGAGGGGAAGTAAAGGGACAGGTGTTGCACCTTCTGCGGTTGCATGGGAAGGTGCCGTGGGAGGGGGTTGAGGTGTAGGGGGTGATGGAGGAGTGGACCAGGGAGTCCCGGAGGGAACGATCCCTACGGAATGCCGCCGGGGGGGTGAAGGGAAGATGTGTTTGGTGGTGGCATCATGCTGGAGTTGGCGGAAATGGCGGAGGACGATCCTTTGAATGCGGAGGCTGGTGGGGTATTAAGTGAGGACAAGGGGGACCCTATCATGTTTCTGGGAGGGAGAGGAAGGTGTGAGGGCAGATGAGTGGGAGATGGGCCGGACATGGTTGAGGGCCCTGTCAACCACCGTGGGTGGAAAACCTCGGTTAAGGAAGAAGGAAGACATGTCAGAGGAACTGTTTTTGAAAGTGGCATCATCAGAACAGATGTGACGGAGGCGAAGGAGTTGAGAGAATGGGATGGAGTCCTTACAGGAAGCAGGGTGTGAGGAGCTGTAGTCGAGGTAGCAGTGGGAGTCGGTAGGCTTGTAATGGATATTGGTGGACAGTCTATCACCAGAAATTGAGACAGAGAGGTCAAGGAGGGGAAGGGAACTGTCAGAGATGGACCATGTGAAAATGATGGAGGGGTGGAAATTGGAAGCAAAATTAATAAATTTTTCCAGGTCCAGACAAGAGCATGAAGCAGTACCGAAGTAATCATCGATGTACTGGAGAAAGAGTTGTGGGAGGGGGACGGAGTAAGACTGGAACAAGGAATGTTCCACATACCCCATAAAGAGACAGGCATAACTGGGGCCCATGCGGGTACCCATAGCCACACCTTTTATTTGAAGGAAGTGAAAGGAGTTTAAGGAGAAATTGTTCAGTGTGAGGACAAGTTCAGCCAGATGGAGGAGAGTAGTGGTGGATGGGGATTGTTCGGGCCTCTGTTCGAGGAAGAAGCGGAGAGCCATCAGACCATCCCGGTGGGGGATGTAGGTGTAGAGGGATTGGACGTCCATGGTGAAGAGGAGGCGGTTGGGGCCAGGGAACTGGAAATTGTTGATATGATGTAGGGTGTCAGAGGAATCACAGATGTAGGTGGGAAGGGACTGGACAAGGGGAGAGAGAATAGAGTCAAGATAGCAAGAAATGAGTTCTGTGGGGCAGGAACAGGCTGACACGATCGGTCTGCCGGGACAGTCCTGTTTGTGGATTTTGGGTAGGAGGTAGAAGAGGGCCGTCCGAGATTGGGAGACTATCAGGTTGGAAGCTGTAGAAGGAAGATCTCCAGAGGAGATGAGATCAGTAACAGTTCTGGAAACAATGGCTTGATGTTCATTGGTGGGGTCATGGTCCAGGGGGAGGTAGGAAGAAGTGTCTGCGAGTTGACGTTCAGCCTCTGTGAGGTAGAGGTCAGTGTGCCAGACAACAACAGCACCACCCTTGTCAGCGGGTTTGATGACAATGTCAGGGTTGGACCTGAGAGAACTGAGTTCAGAGAGAGACAGGTTAGAGTGGGTGAGAGGAGCAGAGAAATTGAGACAACTGATGTCACACCAACAGTTCTCAATGAAAAGATCAAGAGAAGGTAAGAATCCAGAGGGAGGGGTCCAGGTGGAGGGAGAATATTGGAGGTGGGTAAAAGGATCCGTTGAACGGGGAGAGGACTCCTGCCCAAAGAAGTGAGCACGGGGACGAAGGCAGCGGAAGAAGAGTTCAGCATCGTGCCGAGCCCGAAATTCATTGAGATGAGGGCGTAAGGGTATGAAACCAAGTCCTTTGCTGAGCTCTGAACGTTCAGCATCGGAGACGGGAAGGTCAGGGGGTAAACTTTAAGAACAAATGTTCAGCTATCGCCAGAACCAGTTTGAAATTCTGAGGTACCCTATTTATAAAACGCACAAAAAATATAAATAGCAAAGTAATTGTCATGCCTGTTTGCCTGTTTTTTTTTTGCCAATCTTTTATAGACAGATTGTGAGGTCCTTGATATTCAGTTCACTCATAACCAGATTTCAAAAGATCCCCGTTAGATATTTCACAAACATGCTAAGACAGAAAAGCTAAGCCGCCAATAAGCTCACATTTTGAGACCTTAACTAGTAGTAGAAGGTGTAGTTGTATTGTCACTGGACTAATAATCCAGTGACACAGGGTAATGCTCTGGGCATCCAGGTTTGGTGGAGATGGTGGAACTTGAATTCAGTAAAAAAAGAACCTGGAATTAAAAGTCTAATGATGACCATGAAATCATTATTGATTGATGTAAAAACCCACCTGGTTCACTAATGTCCTTTAGGGAAAGAAATCTGCTATCCTTACCTGGTCTGGCCTACATGTGACTCCAGACCACAGCAATGTGTTTGATTCTTAAGTGACCTCTGAAGAAGGGCAATTAGGGATGGGCAATAAATGCTGGCCTAGCCAGTGATGCCCAGATCCCATGAATGAATAAAAACAAACTGTGTGGTAGATTTAGGTGTGGAATGCTGGTCCTAGAGTTTGCCCTGTAACCATAGAACCATAGAAAAGTTACAGCACAGAAGGAGGCACTTAAGGTGCAGATCCAGGTACTTTTTAAAAGAGTTTAGAGTTTCTGCCTCTACCAACAACTTGGGCAGCGAATTCCAGACACCCACTACCCTCTGCGTAAAAAAGTTCTTCCTCATGTGCCCCCTACACCTTCTGCCATTTATCTTGAATCTATGTCCCCTGGTTCTAGAATTCTCCACCAAGGGAAACAATTTTATCCTGTCCACTCTATCTATTCCCCTCATAATTTTGTACACCTCAATCAAGTCACCTCTCAGCCTTCTTTGTTCTAAGGAAAATAACCCCAACCTATCCAATCTCTCCTCGTAGCTACACTTTTCTAACCCTGGCAACATTCTTGTAAACCTCCTCTGCACTCTCTCCAGATCTATTACATCCTTCCTGTAATGTGGCGACCAGAACTGCACACAATACTCCAGTTGTGGCCTCACCAGTGGTTTATACAATTCCAATATTATATCCTTACTTATATATTCTATACCTCTGTCAATGAAGGAGAGCATTCCATATGCCTTCTTTACAACCTTGTCTGCTTGAACTGCTGCCTTCAGGGACCTGTGTACTTGTACGCCAAGATCTCTCACTTCATCTACCCCTCTTAGTATATTCCCATTTATTGTGTAATCCCTGTAACCATTTGACCTCCCTAAATGTATGACCTCACACTTCTCTATGTTAAAATCCATCTGCCACTTTACCACCCACTCCACCAACCCATCTATATCATTTTGGAGATTATGGCTATCCTTTACACTATCCACTACTCAGCCAATCTTTGTGTCATCTGTAAATTTCCCAATCATGCCCCCCATGTTCACGTCCAAATCGTTAATATATAACACAAACAGCAAAGGTCCCAAAACCGAGCCCTGTGGAACACCACTTGAGACATCTTTCCATTCACAAGGGCATCCATCGACCATTACCCTTTGTTTCCTGTTACAAAGCCAACCTTTTATCCAGTTTGCCACATTACCCTGAATCCCATGGGCTTCTACTTTCCTGACCAATCGGCCATGTGGGACCTTGTCAAATGCCTTGTTAAAATCCATGTACACAACATCCACTGCACTACTTCATCAACTCTTCTTGTCACTTCCTCAAAGAATTCAATCAAATTTGTGAGGTAAGACCTTCCTTTAACAAATCCATGCTGACCATCCCTGACTAGTCCATGCCTTTCCACATGATCTCAGGATTAATCTCAGGATTAATTCTACTAATTTGCTCAGCACCGATGTAAGACTAACCGGCTTATAATTGTTTGACATTTCCTTTGATCCCTTTTTAAACAATGGAACTACGTTTGCATTTCTCCAGTCCTCCGGTACCTCCCCTGTATCTAGTGAAGATTGGAAAATCATCCTCAGAGCCTCTGCTATCTCCTCCTTGACTTCCTTCAGCAGCCTCGGAAACAATCCATCTGGCCCTGGTGACTTATCAACTTTCAAGGATTTCAACCCTTCGAGTACTTCCTCTCTCTTTATGACTATCCCGTCCAGTATCTCCTGGACTACTATATCTACATCCTCCCTTTCCTATGTAAACACGGAGACAAAATATTCATTCAAAACCCTTCCCACAGCCTCTGCATCTACACGCAACCTGTACCTCTTGAATGTTTCCAGACTTTTAGGTCCACTAATCCACCTGGAAGTTCAATCCACTGCTAATCACTCTTTATGTGAAGTAGCTACCATTGTTGATCCTAGATTTTCCTTTTGTTAGTTTGAACATTGTCGACTTTAGTTTAAAGTAATATTCCAGATGTACTTTCTAAATACCATTTACTATCTTATGTACCTCTAAGACGTTACCCAATTTCAATGCTTTATATTCCACAGCACTTGATGTTAAATAATAGGCCACTAGTTGCTTGATCTTTTATGCCCGTGATTCCCAAAATGGGGCCCATGGACGCCCAGGGACCCATAGACACTTCCCATGGGGGATTCCATGAAATAATGTGAATCTGCTTATCGAGTAGGGCCAGCCTCACAGGTCAGTGATTTCCCCAGGGTGCCGTGGTCGGGGGACACCATGTTCGAGTGTAAGTGAAAGAGCGGTGGCTGGAGATGGGCTTGGTGTGAGCTGGGAGGTGGCAGCAGATGACCTGAGCCACATGTGCGGTGCCGAGTTGGGAAGCTGTCTCATCTGGAGAGGAGTGCACAAGGAGGAGAGCTAAGAGCAGCAGTCAGATTGCCAGGTGGACCCACGGGTACCAAGGCAGGTGGTGGGCACCAGGTGAGTTCAACTTTGCTCAAGAGAAAGAAGTTTTTTTTAAAAATTCAAGCACCGCATACTTAAACTTGAGGAAAGGGCCATCAAAATACAAGTTTGCCAAGGTGCATCTTTCATTATCCAATATAAGTGTTAAAAACTACTTCCTATTCACTGTGTACGAAAATGTTGCAAAAATGCATTGAGGAAGCTCACACTGTCTCACAGAGCAAATAAAACAAATATAAATATACATATACATTACGTTTAGAACATATCTCCCGTTGTTGTGATTCTGGCAACTATATTCTTCTGTAAAACACAGACACCCTCAAAAAAATTGATCGATGGTAGCATGCGAGTAAATGACTTTAAAATGGAAAAATGTTTGAAACAACTTCATATTGCCATTGGAAGTGTGTCAGTTGAAGCCACAGACAGTGCTGAGTCCAGTAGCAAGAAACAAAGGAAGAACAGCAAGTGTGAGGAGAGCTATATAGAATTTGGATTTCTGAAGCTCAGTGATGGATGGCCACAATGTGTTTTGAACTTAACTGCATCCGGCAAAGCAATAACACCTGCAAAACTAAAGAGAGTCCCCACTTCAAAGCATTGGGAACATAAAGTTGGAACAAAAAGAAGAACAGTAGCAGTTGTCAGAAAAATCAAATGACAACATAACATTGCTTCCAGAAAAGGCCGTGAAAGCATCCTTCTTAATAGCATTTCGCATAGCTAAAAGTGATAAAGTCCATACCATCAGAGAGATTCTTCTACTAGCATAGAAATGTGTGCAGTGATGGTGAGTGAAAACACAACACAGAAGTTAAAGGCCACACCACTTACTAATCACACAGTTAGCAGAAGAAGCAAGGAATTGAGAGATACAAAATGCCAATTGATAGAAGGGCTTTGTGAATATGAGCAATTTGTAATTCAGCTTGATAAGGAAACTGATGTTGGTAGCTATTATTATTAGTTTATGTTTGTTATGTCTGCCTGGGGGAAATTTTGGAAGATTTTTTTGCCAGGCTTTACTAGAACAAACAAGTGCGAAAGTAATCATGATGCTGGGTAATTTCATGGAATCAGAGTAATTTAACCGGAAGAACTGTTTTTTGTCTACACGAATGGTGCAGGGTTTAATGGGTGGCAGGGATGCAGGCTGCCCCTCAGCTATTTAACGCAGTGTTAGCTTGAGTATTGCTGAAAAAGAAACATACTATCAAAGTTTTTTGTCTTGCACTCATCAGGCCCGCTCGCAGGGAATTACCAACAGTAATGGGGGAACAACAATTTATATTGTATGAGAAGAGAGAGCTGATTGGTTGGCAAGTGGATTCTGATTGGTGGAGGCATTGTCATGGAACAGTTAGCTGCCCAGCTTTGTTCAAATTCAAACTAGTCAGGTTGACTCTGATGGGTCAAGGCATTGCCCTGCGGAATGAACCAGGGAATGGCTGTTCCCCAAGCTTTTGTTTAGTTGAAAAAGGCACAATGTGTGGACATGTTCCTTCTGTCTGCAAAGGGAAGACACTGTGTGTGAATATATGTTGTTTCCAGCATGTGTAAGTGAGCCACACTGTGAGCTCTACTGACAATCTTCAATTGGTTTTCAGTGTGATTCTCAGCACAATCAGGATTGTTTAGTAGGTGTTGTCCACTTGCGGAATCACATCTAATGTTGGACACTATGTTTTGAGTTTTGCAAGCACATTGGGTACAATCAGTACTTTGCCTGTTCCGAACAGCTGAAGGGACAGGCTGTTTGATAAGATCTGTCAGTCGTTGGGACATACTGCATATATCAGTACCTGACATCGCACCAGCACTGAAATATATATATATCACATTACTCAATTGTGTGGTAAGATAAACTTAATTTTGGCTTGATGGCAGCATCCTGTTAGTGGTGAATACCACCCATGCTGCTACTGCATAGTAACAGCTAGCTTCACCTGTTGCTCAAATTTTTGAGACACCTCACCCCTCCAGGGTAATCTGAGGTAGACTGGGCATTTTTCAGGACCAAAGGTGGTGCCTTAGGCCCTTTCATGTGTTTGTGTGATATACAGTGAGCAATGATCTGTTCAGGGTAGCCATTATCCCACAGGATGGATTTGGTGCGCCCTACTTCAGCACCAATGAGCAAAGGCTTGGACCCTATTTACGAGGTTGCTGATAGAGCCAATCTTATATCACGTGGAACTGTAGGAATCCCAACACATATATTGACCAATGAAGGTTGGCATGCGGTAGACAGTAGCAGTGTAAATTGGCTTGTGCCTGTTTTCCACTCCTCACTCGGGTGAAAGTCCCGTCTCAGAATGCTACCAGCTAGTGTGATTGGCCAGCAGCTCTGTAGTCCCTGCAGCACCACTGGGAGCAGTGGCCAGGACTGAGACTTCAGATTATAAAGTGACAGAATGTGTTCACCCATGCAACCACCTGTGATCATAATTTCTTAACTTTTCTAGGCCTACCACTTCTAGGTGCTGCCCTGACATCCGCAGCAGGAGTGGAGACAGCCAGTGCAATGGTTGGCCCTGTTGCCACTGATGCTTTGAGGGCCCCAGCTTGCTTTGGCTGTCCTCGTGTGGGTCAGCTGCTCTCTCTGCAGTAACAAATGACGAGGTTGAGGGGGTCACAGATTAAGGGGACTCGGAGGGAGAGGACAGCCTCTGAGGTTCCTGAGTGGATGACCCAGGGGTGTCCAGCTACCGCTCCTCCTCCCTTCAGGTGCCCAAAAGCCCCGGCCTGTCTCCTTGAGGGGAAAGAACACATGGAGGGACGTTGAGGTGCCCCGTTTCCCTCTTCCATTGCCATTGCAGGAACTCACCCATGGTTATCACGATGGACTGCGCACATCACTGCATTCTGCTGGACCAGGGTCTCCATGGCATCCGCCATCCTCCCCATGGAGACCTCCATAAGTGCACGTGTGGGTAGAGAGCAGGCAGACACACTCCTCTGACTCACGTGCCACTCTGTTGAGGGCTTCCAACAGCTCTGCATGATGTTCCCCCTAATGTGGGCGACTCCATCACTGGTCTGGGAGCTCTCCCTGCTGCTGTGAGCCAGCTTCTCCTGCATGAAAACAGGTGGAGAGAGTGTGAGCAGGACACATGGCACTGTGTGGAATGTTTGTGTGGTGAGCAGATTCATGGACGGGAAAAGGACGAGAGCTCCAGAGGATATGAGCCTGATGGAGATGTGAGGGTTTGTGTGAGTGTTAGCGGTGTTGTCCCTTAAGGTGTGAGATCCCTGTGGATGTGTGATGGGTTTGTAAGTGTGTGAGTTGAGAGTGATGAGGTGGTTGACTTACCCTGACAGAACGGATGAGAGCATTCATCCCCTCCCTGCACTGGATGGGTAACCCCCTCTGAGCTCCGGTGGCACTCATTGCCGCTGCCACTGCTTCCCAGGCCGGATTGGTGACTCTGGTGGACCTCCTGTGGCCAGAGCAGGGGCCGAAGACATTGCGGCGGACTTCCACTGCGTCCAACAAGTGCCCCAGAGTGGTGTCGCTAAATTTGGGGGCTGCCATCTTCTCTGATTTCGGGGCCATCTGTCGCCTGGAGCAGTCCTGGTCTGTAGACATGAAATAAGCTGCGCTCTGGTGCCCTTTTAAATATGGCACCTGGAGTGATGAAGTGCTGAGGTCACGGTGGGGCAGGCAAATCTGAGCCTACTCACCAGCATCTGGAGTGTTTCCTGTGAATACATTATTAATGAGGCGGGACACACTGGGAATGCGAAAACCTGCCATTTCAGCCAGTGGATAAAAAGATTTTTTTCTCCGCCCTCTACCACATTTAGTGCAAATCTAGGATGATTCCACCCATTGATTCACCTGAAGAATGTTGGTTATTTCTTTGTGTTACTCTCTCCCTGTGCACAATTCTGTATTAGCTGAAACTTTCTGAATGATGAAACATGCGTTGCTTGCTGACATTTTTAACCTGTTAAAAATGCTGAATAACAATATAACCACTCAAAACGAGTGACATAACTGCAACATTTAGGACAAATATTGAGATTCGGAAAACCAGACTGTACACTGGAGTTTCAGTTATGTTCTCACTGCACACTGAGTTTCTGTGTGAACACGCAATGTGACAGTTGAGCGTGTGAAGGGAAGGATCTTTGCTCATCTTGTAATGTTGGTATAACATGTCAATGTTTATTTCGAAAATATAAACACAGATTACAAGTGGGTTCTGGATCCATTTCAACACTTGCTCCAACATTTTGTTTTCCAAGTGGAACAACAGAAGAGGAGCTGGTGAAACTGCCCTGTGTCTACTCGCTGAAAATTAAGTTTCAGGAGCTAACACCTTCCCTCTCTTGGCCATCTGTTGCTGCAGAGTATTCCCCCAGAATTGCTGAAAGAAGCAATGGAAGCACCGCTGCTTTTTCCAACCACATGGGTTTCTGAAAGACAATTTTCTGCTGCAGCCAAAAGGAAGAATCACAGAATTGTTACGGTGCAGAAGGAGGCCATTCAGCCCATTGTGTCTGCACCGGCTCCCCGAATGAGCATTATGACTCAGTGCCATTCTCCTGCCTTTTCCCTGTAACCCTGCACATTGCTTCTATTTAAATAATCATCGAATGCCCTCTTTAGTGCCCCGACAAAGAATGATTTACGAATGTCATTGTCAAACATCACAGCAAGAATAGACAGACTGTGCAGTGAGAAGCAGACACACCCATCTCACTGATATGAATAAGTAGATACCTGTTTTCTCGAAATCTTTCTTAAAACACTCCTTACATGCAGTACTTTCATACTAAGTGTTATATAGTATTATGATATAGGTGGGGCGGGGGTCCATGATTTCTAGTCCATTTGAAAAAGTGTCCTTCAACCAAAGAACTTTTGAGAACCCCTTTTTTATGTCACCTTGATTATCCTTTTTCTGAGACCTTCCCTGTGTTCATTGTCTTCCTTAGAGCAGCCATCAGGTTTTTGATTGTCATATATTATTGTGTACAGCTGCTGCTTGCTTGTCTTGTTGAACATTTTCAGCATTTTCTGCTTTGACTTCAGATCTCCAGCACCCACAGACTGATTTTGTTTTGTGCCCGTTGTCTATGGAACTGAGGTTCCGAATAAACTTGGAAAAGACAACCCTTGTGAGATCACTTTCGCTGTTTATTCCCTTTCTCAGGAACGATTTTCTAACCTGCTGACGACGTATTTCACAGCTCGGATCTTATGAAGTGAATGTCAGTGTTACTTTTCTGACTCCCTGGATACATTCTATTTATTCAGCACCACCACATCATTCATGAGCTGTTTGGGTGTTAACTTTGGGCTACTGAGATTTATGGTGGGCGTTGGGGGGGGGAAGCAATTTACAATTCTATTCTTTTTCTCTGTCTGTGAGAAAATATTTGGTACTATATGTCCTAGACAGTGATCCAATGAAAAGAGAGAAACATTAGTCATGTTGATGACCTGTAGACTACACTTAGGAAGCAGCTTAGGACTTGAAAGGGTATGCCCTTGGTGAAACTGCTGTACAATTGCTTGTTAGAGGAGAGTCAGTTCTATAGGACAGGATTGGAACACACGATCAGAAGGACTTAAGGAGGGGCGGGGGGGCGCTCATCCTTTGTTGGACTGAGATTTCTGGGGAAGTTGTGGCGAAGTAGAGGGAGCAGAGATTCTTGGCCACAGTCTGTTAATAAGAACTACTTCACCCTGAACACTGGGGAAAAGGCCGAATTTAAAATATATATAGGTTGTGTTTCAATCAGTTAATTAGACCAAATGCACTCCATGAAAGACAAGAAACGGATAATTGAATCTAATTCTGTAAGACTCCACCACCCTCGCCCAAAGCTAAATTGAAAAGTTTCCCAGCTGGATGACAAAAAAACAAAACCAAGAAGTTGCTGATGAAGGGGGTTTTTTTTTATAAGTTAATGTATCTTCCAATTAACAGTGAAAGCCTTGACAAGCAAGGGAGGGGCAAAAGTGAATCAGTATGACACTGCCAAAACATTTCCATAAACTGCTTGAATTTTTTTAACAGTTCAGATCAAACAGATACTAAAGTTGACCGTTTGTTTTTCCTTAACTCAAAATTTTCACTGTTTTGGTGCTTATTCACCAAGGAATCAAAAGGTGGTTTCAGTGGATCCTGTGGCCTCTGTGTGGGGCTTCTTAAAAGTATGCATACTGAGTGTGAAAGTTGCAGGAACCTGGGAAGATGCCAAGTTTACCAATCGGATCAGAGCTCATGATAAGGCAACCAAGGTTACTTACTCAACAGGCTTACTGTGTCTTAATGAAAAAGACCTGACCAGAGGCTCTTCAAAAGCTGATTAGTGTATGATTTTGTAGTGACTGCAATTATCAGTACTTGCCTAAAACTGTTCCTATATTCCTACTGCCGAGTTATTAGTAATTAACCATACTCTGCAAAGGACCACACAGACACCTGTCTCCATCAGAAGGAGACAATATGTTACAAATAACTTGTAGGGCACCACTCCACAAGCCTGGGCAAGGTGAGGAGGCACGACTGCATGAACCACCATAGTTATCTAGTTATTACAGTAGCTTTTCACTATAAACACAAAAGAGTGAGTGTCGTCACCATTTTCAATGCAACAGTGTTGCCCAAACAGCATAGGAAAGTTTCAGAGCAAAGAATACTGGTTGTGTTTCTGCCCATATAGGCCTTTGAAATTCTGCTCCTGAGTTCCCTGGTGCTTTTTGAACCTTCATCCAATCTCCCGTAAAATCCTTCACAGCATTTCTTGTCGGCCAGGGGAAGCAAGAGTATTTCCTCCAGATCCCTGAAGCTCCGCCACCATTAGATACACGCCTCCCCCCCACCCCCACCCACCCCGCCGCACCACAATAAAAAGACCTCCCATCCCATCCCATCCTCCATGGGGTCAGGGAATGGATCCTCCAAGAGTTGGGAATCGGATCCTCTTTCAGAATTAGAAGCCTCTGGGGTTTGGGACCCCCTCACTTCGAGACCCCGGGTCGAGGATGAAACCTTCCTGATGACACAACCTCTTTTTGGAGTCCTCCCACTTGACTGGATGCCGAGCCCACCAATCAGGCAGGGAATCTGTCAGGATCAGAAGTTACATGCTGTCGTGTTAAAACTTCACAGCATGTGGGGAAACCCAAACTTCCAGGTTTCCCACGTTCTACTGAATTCCCACCACTCCCCACCCCCGCCACAATTCCTCATTCCCAACATGTCAGTAAGTTAAAAAATCACCCCTTTGACTTTTCCGTGGGGAAGAGCCTGTAATGGACCCTGTGGACGCATGTGTGGGGATTTTTAAAGGTAAGTGTACTGAATGTGAGCCTATAATGTGAGCATTTCCTCCCACTAACAGCACGGTTGAGATTAGAAGAGAAGGAAAGAAAAGAGAAAGACTTATATTTATAAAGCACCTCTCCTGACTCCAGAATATATGAAAGCTCTTTACAGTCATTGAAGCACTTTTGAAGTATAGCAGCGTTGTAATGGAGGAAATGCAGAAGACAATTTGCAAACAGCGATGCGTTGATCTGTTGGTATAGTGATTTTGGTTGGCATGAATCCATGCTCTGCTACTTCAGCAAGTCGGATCCCCATGCTATCAGCAGCATAGAATCTGCATTTGCAGTCACACTGGGATCGTGCAGGACTCCCCCACTGACCCGGTCAAATGTGAAGGTGAGTGGATGGGGCCTTCAAAAACAGGATTTTGGTGACGTGGCACATCTGAGGCACCCTCTCTCGTTAAAGACTGGAATTTCCTGGCTGGCCTGGGAGACGGGGTGGGTTTTGGATTGTACTGTATTAAACATTTAAGAGGCATGGGAAGGGAAGGGAATAATAAGGCTGGTAGAATTGAAAATGAGTGGTCAATGTATGTGTTGTCTGTACCCTGCTCATGAACAAGTAAACAACCAGAACACCAGCTTTAAAAAATAAAAGATGAGAAAGCAGCTCCGATGCAGGAATGACATAGAGTGTGAGGGAGAAAATGGCAGAGAGATATTTGGCAGCTCAAGTCTCAAATTTCTAAAACTATTGTTCAGACTAGTGCTAGCATGCAGGTGAGGATTTTGGACTGCCTGTTTCACTGTTTTTCCTGCTGTCATGAAAATTCGATGTTTTATTATTAAGACTTAGTTGTGAATTTCAGTACGTTGTAAGCAGGCCAAAAAAGGACAAAACATATTGCTGTGCACTCAGCAATCTGAGGAAGATACTCTTCATGCTGCTGTTGAATGCTGCTTTGACACACCTTTAACAGCAAAGTTTTAAACCGTTAAAACTTGTTTGAGCTTGTTTGATATTCTTTTGCAGGTAATACTGAACCAGACAAGGAGAGCTGGTCCTACGCTACCGAAAGCTAGGTTTGCCAACCTTTATTAATTAGCAGGCCACTTAAGGCCCTTGAGGTGCCAACTGACGGGCAGGTGGGTAGGACACATTTGTATAAACCTCATCCGCGGGTGGGATAAAAGGGCTCAGTGGGGTCGCGAGTGTGCTTTGTCAAATACTTATCTTTCAAAGTTACTGATACTTGCCTGTGTGAGCTACAATACTTCAACACGCATACCAGCTGCTTGGACTGGACTCACAAACCTTCAGTGATTAATCTTTTCTGGGCCTGCAGGTTTCAGGAAGCCTTCCCTTAGCCTGGGAATGGGATTTGAACTCTTCACTGGAGGCACCTCCTCTGAGGAGGAAGGGAGGGCTAGAAGGGGTAGGAGGCCAGAAGTGCACATTCAGCCTCCAGTGGAATCACCTTTGGGAGGACAGGCGCAGGCACAAGGGGCACAGGGCCAAGAGGTAGTCCAAGGTGGAAGGGGCCACAGAAGATGCCACTATCCTGCTGCCAGGGTATGCAGGTGGAGAAACAGCTACCTCAATATGTCTGAGGTGCAGTGCTGAAGGAGGCTCCGACTGTCAAGGGAGACAGTCAACTATATCTGTCAGATGATTGGGCCTGAGATCTCCACTAACTGTGTGGGTGGACACCCCATGCCAGTGGCTCTAAAGGTCACAGCTGCCCTGAACTTCTATGCCTCTGGCTCCTTCCAGGGGTTGGTGGGTGATCTTTGCGGTGTCTTCCAATCAGCTGTCCGCACTTGTGTCAAGCAGGTTACAGATGCTCTGTTCAGGCGTGCATTGACCTTCATCCACTACCGTTGGGACGAGGCAAGTCAGACACAATGATCCAGAGGCTTCGTGGCGATTGCTGGCTTCCCCCGCGTCCAGGGTGCAATAGACTGTACACATGTGGACATCAAGGCACCAGCTGGTAAGCCCGGTGCCTTCGTCAACAGGAAGGGCTTCCACTCCACGAACGTGCAGATAGTGTGTGACCATAGGATGCAGATTCTACAAGTCTGTGCAAGGTACCCAGGCAGCTCCCACGACGTCTACACCCTCAGACACTCCCAGATGTCGGGGCTCTTCAGTGCTCCTGCCAGACTGGATGGTTGGCTGCTGGGTGACAAGGGCTATCCCCTCAGAAGGTGGCTCATGATGCCTCTCCGCCATCCAAGAACAGAAGCTAAGCAGCGGGAAAATAGGAACCACGGCTCCACAAGGACTGTGGTGGAGAGAACCATTGGTGTTCTCAAGATGTACTTCCGATGCCTGGACCGTTCAGCAGGCGCACTCCAGAATCCCCCAGATCGTGTGTCGCTGATAGTGGCTGCATGCTGCGCTCTCCACAATCTTGCGCTGGAAAGGGGGGACACTGTGGACGATGAAGATGTCGACACAGTGGCTGCTGCTGCACACGATGAGTCCAGCGGTGAGTCCTAGGATGAGCACGCACAGGGAAATGCTGAGGGGGTAGACGCTGACCCGGGCATACTCCAGGGAGGCAGCAACACCTGGGAGGCTTTAATCCAATGACCCTTCAGCTAGAACACCACATATGGACCTCCAACAAAAGCCTGGGCTGTATGCTTCATATTCGAGACCTAAGTGCAAAATCTGCCTGAATAGTAACATTAACTAAGGGCCTTGTTAATAAAGCTGAATGTCCCACAAATCACTCATAACATTATTGTAACCATCCACCTGCAGAAGAAAAGAGTCACCCTCAGCCATGGTGACATGTCTGAATTTAATATTATATCAAAAGGAACATAAGAGAACAAAATGACAAAGGTGTTCAACATCACACAAACTTATAAAGACCTAATTGTGGGCCAACACAAAAGCACCAGTGATACACCCGTGGTGTCCCTAAGGTGCCTTATGTTTACGTTTTCGGGTGCTACGTCCCGGTGCTGCCCGCTCGCTGGGACTGGCATCTGAGACAGCCTGCTCACTCTGCTGTCCTGTTGGCCTCGATGACCTTGGCGGCCATCCTCTGGCCCATGGAGCCTGTGCTGGTCCTGCCTGAGAGGGAGCGGCCAGTTCCACAGCTGGCATCTCCCCAGTCGTCACAGCCTCATCAGATGCAACGGTCACTGGCAGAGGGGCAGAGGAGCTGCCGCCCTCATCTGGAGCAACCTGAGAGGAGCCCGCAGAGACGAGAGGCAGCTGCTGCGTCGATGTGAGGTCACTTTGGACCTCTCAGCTCACCGTGGATGGATGGGCACCAAGCTGGGAAACATGGTACCCAGACCATCTCCCACACTGGCACTGACCAGCTGAGGTCAAGGCCAATGTGAGGACTTGCTGGTCCGAGCGCATCCCCAGGAAGCCCTGATTGGTCTCCTGGAGGAGCCTCTCCACGAGAGTCGCCACTCTCTCCATGAAAGATGCGTGGCACTTGTCCATGAGGCTCATTGCATCGGCGATAATCCGGGTAGACTCCTCCACCACAGACACCAAGCCAAGTATAGCCTCATATATCTCCACAGATGCTCCCGCACACCCGGCTCAACTTCCAGCATTTGCTGTTTCGGGGACGACTCCAGAGGCACATCATCAGGCACTGACTGAGCATGTGCCTAGTCCCCTGCAGTCCTCCAACTGCTGGCGCCCTGGGCACTATCTGTCTCTGCCAACTCCTCCAGCGACTGTGAAGTACCCTCACCGCTGTGCCCTGGGACACTAGCCGATGTTCTAATTCCCACCGAGGTGCTAGTGTCTGTGTTGGTGCCTGCCTGGCAGAGATGGTGTGACGCTGGTGAGTCCAAGACTTCAGGCCCCTCGGGTGTGAGAGGGAGCCTCTGCTGCTCCTCCTCCCGGCCCTGCTCCACTGATGCTGAAAGGAAGAACAAGGACATTTGATTAGTTAACGTGGAGACAATGTCAATGCGCATCCCTGTCCCCCAGTTCATTTTGCGCTCATCCTTCCATAAGCAATGGTCAAGCCATGTTGTCAATCACTGAACATTCAGCACTGCCATGGCTGTTGAGAGAACAATGGTGACCTCACTGCTGGGCAAACATACCTGCCCATGGCACCCCAGCCTCACTGACACTAGTGGACCTGGGTGCGCATGGCACCTCTCCAAATCTAGGGCCTCCTGCTCGAAGCGGCCGAGAATCGTCAACTGTGTCGGCCCTCCACCAGTCCTCACCCGCTCGGTGGCATTATGTGCATTCTTCTCCTGAAAAGGAGAGAAGAGCATTGATTAGTGCAACTTGTACCTGGACTCTCTTCGCGGACGGCCCACCCCAACCAGAGTGGGATATTGCAGGGCTTCAGTGCCTCCTCACCCCACTGCTGCAGAACATTCACACAAAGGTGCCAGGCCTGTTCCCCCCTGACCCACTTTGGCCAAATGCTGCCTAAATCACACTTGGCACTACATGGTCTAACCTTCCATAGCAAGGAGGCGCAAGCACGTGGAGCACAGAGGACAGCAGATCAATCGGCACCACGCCACCTTGAAGCTCCCCTCCCAACATGTCATCACCCTGACTTTGACAAGTCCTGGAGTTCCAGCACTGTGTCCAGGTGCAGCTCCTCCAGGTTGCCCCCAAAACAGTAACGTGGGTCTCACTGTACCACATGCTGCAGGTGCAGAACCCATCTCTTCACCACCCTCTCAGGGTGACCTCGACATGGCCCACCCAGCAAAGGACACATACCGTCAATGATTCAATGCAGCCACTGCACTCAGACTTGTTGGGGTGGGGGGGTGCCAGGGGGGAAAGCCTACCTGCTGGGTTAAGTGACCAATGCCAACATGGTACTCACCCTTCCCGAGTGCAACAGGTCATTGAAGCGCTTGCGGCACTGGATCCACGTGCGTCGCACCGCATCGTAGGAGCTTACAATCTCCGCCACCTCCTCCCAGGCACGTTTGGTCATGTGGGGGAGCCTCCTCCTCCCGTCCTGGGGTACCAGGACCTGCCCCCGTGCTGCCACCTCCTCGAGGAGGGCAGCAAAGCAATCGTCAGTAAACTGAGGGGCACAGTGCCCCCCTGCCTTGCTCTCCTGCCCGGCCTGCTCACCAGCAGCGCTCTGGGGAGCCATGTTTGACAGCCTTTGAAAGGCTGCAGCAGGTTTTTAAAAAAAGGCCACCAGTTCCCCATTGGACCCGGCGGTCATTGCAGTCCCGCTGCTGCCCGCCAACTCCCGCTATCCTCGCCACGGTTCACGCTGGGTGGGCCTTAATTGGCCCACCACTTAAAATGGCAGCGTGGACCCGATCGCGGGCGGCGATTGAGACAGCGCCTGCCCACACTCCACCCGCCAGAAAATTCTGCTCTTAATCACAGTTGGCAACCCTACTGAAAGCCTATACTTCAAGGCCCCATTCACTGACCCTAATTAGACCACACCATCTTGCTTCATAACTGTATTCTCCACTTCTATTTTCATTCCCATTCTCAGGACTGTCTCTCTCCCCCTCTCTCTCATCCAACGTATACGCTCATACACAGGCACACATACACACAGGAGTAAAGAAGGAGTGTGCAAAGGAAAAGAAAATCAATGACCCTGAATTTCCTCATTGTCTTCAGCATTTCTGTTGTTATGCTCACCAGATACTACCCGCCCGAAATGTCGCACCAGCCCTACGAAGATCTCTCTGAGGATGCCATTGAACAACATCGCCAGCCTTGTCACAAAGGTTTATACTCTTACTCCACTGGCACAACCACAATTGCAATTAAAGTGAAGCCCTCAATTTTTATGGCTTCAAACTCTTCCAGGAAGCCACAATGTGCTGCATTAAGCTGTGAGCTGCCCTGGTCAAAGCGAAATATATGATAAGTTCATACAAGTAATCTAGGCTGACACATCAGTGCAATACGGAGGGAGTATTGTGTTGTCAGATAAGACGTTAAACCAAGACTTCACCTATCCTTTCAGGTGGGTGCAAAACATTCCAAAGTGCAATTCCAAAGGGGGATAGGAGAGTTCTCTTGGTGTCCTGGCCAATATTTATCCTTCAACCAACATCATTAAAAAACGATTATCAGGTCATTGATTTAATTGCTGTTTATGGAACTTTGCTGTGCTATATTTCCTAAATTACAACACTGACTGCACTTTGAAAGTACTTCCTTGGCTGTTTAACCACTTTGGGGTATCCTGAGGTAATGGAAAGCACTATATAAATGGAAGTTCTATCTTTAATGACATAGAATTACATAGACACAAGGATATTGGATGAGGGCAGTGGCAGCTCAGTTGTGATGTCCGTCACGCAAACAGTTTGCCAACTCTCACCATGTTGGCTCATATTGAGCAGTGAAGTTGCGCTGAGTCAATGAGCCAATATTTTCCTGGCATTAGACAGGCTGCCTGTCTTTCTGAGACATTCCAGCTGCTTCTGCTGTGCTTGGAGATTATACACAATAAAATCCATTAAATTTCTAGAAGGCATTGAGTGATCAGAGACTAACACTTATGGGGGAATCAGAGATCAACCCTGAGACGGTGTCAGGGAGTAAATCAATTATCGATGTGCATGTCAATGTGAAATTACTTACTGATAACATCAATTATTTCAGGCTGGTGTTCTCCAGTAATAAGTTACCCTTTTTCTGGATGAACTCTCCAGGACGGTGTTAGGGAGTAACTCTGGACGGTGTCAGGGAATAATTCTGGGGTGGTGTCAGGGAGTAACTGGGACGGTGTTAGGGAGTAACTCTGGACGGTGTCAGGGAATAATTCTGGGGTGGTGTCAGGGAGTAACTGGGACGGTGTCAGGGAGTAACTGGGACGGTGTCAGGGAGTAACTGGGACAGTGTCAGGGAGTAACTGGGACAGTGTCAGGGAGTAACTCTGGGACAGCATCAAGGAGTAACTCTGCGATGGCATCAGGGAGTAACTAGGATGGCGTGAGGGAGTAACTCTGGGACGGTGTTAGGAAGTAACTCTGGGACGGTTTCAGGGAGTAACTGGGACGGTGTCAGGGAGTAACTGGGACAGTGTCAGGGATTAACTCTGGGACGGCATCAAGGAGTAACTCTGCGACGGCATCAGGGAGTAACTAGGATAGCGTCAGGGAGTAACTCTGGGACGGTGTCAGGGAGTAACTCTGGGACGGTGTCAGGGAGTAACTGGGACGGTGTCAGGGAGTAACTAGGATAGCGTCAGGGAGTAACTCTGGGACGGTGTCAGGAAGTAACTCTGGGATGGTGTCAGGAAGTAACTCTGGGATGGTGTCGGGGAGTAACTGGGACGGGTGTTAGGAAGTAACTCTGGGACGGCGTCAGAGAATAACTCCAGGACGGTGTCAGGGAGTAACTGGGACGGTGTCAGGGAGTAACTCTGAGACGGTGTCAGGGAGTAACTGGGACGGTGTCAGGGAGTAACTCTGAGACGGTGTCAGAGAGTAACTGGGACGGTGTCGGGGAGTAATTCTGAGACAGTGTCAGGGAGTAACTGGGACGGTGTCAGGGAATAACTCCAGGACGGCATCAGGGAATAACTCCAGGATGGTGTCAGGGAATAACTCCAGGACAGTGTCAGGGAGTAACTCTGGGACGGTGTCAGGGAGTAACTCTGGGACGGTGTCGGTGAGTAACTGGGACAGCTTCAGAGAGTAACTGGGATGGTGAACAGGGAGAAACTCTCGATTGGGTCAAAGAGCAACTCTTGCGTTGGTGGAGAACCATTCATGGACATCCAGGGGATTTCCCAATTTCTGACATCCGTCCCTCCCTGTTAGTGAGCAAAAATTTTTATTTGGCTTATTGGGGGCAAAGACACTCAACTCCAGTGGTCCCAGCCTTTACAAGGTGAATGCAATAAGATTGCAAACTGCAGGCAAATGTCATATGATCAAGACCACATGATCAAAAATTCCTTCACATACTGCAAGAAATAAGTCGGCAACCCTAGTCCTCTGAGGGATGTAGAGCACCATTACAAGTTTACTGAGTGGTAATTTGCAGTGGTTTATCAGAAAATATTAGATCAGTATACAATATTTGAAATACCGTGAAAAGTTGCCTTTGCATCTTAATTGTGATGTTCTCACAATGACTCGCTTATATCCCATTAGTTACTGGTTTGGCCAGATTGCATTAATGCTGACTATCTCTGCCTATCCCCACCTCTGTGTCTTTGGTTACACCCATTTTGTCTAATCAAAGCTAAGTCAAAGTTGTCACTCATAAATCATAAATTGCAGTGAAATGTCTCAATTTTTTTTTTCTGGGCAAAGTTATTGCTTGACATGTGCTTTTATCTCTGCTTTTATCAGCAAAAGAGCTGCTGATTGCACTGAACAGTAATTTAAGGGCAGAGGTTCTGTCAGTCAGGATAAAAAGTTAAGCCTTTCCACCTTCAGATTCCTGTCTCAGCTGAATCTAGTGACACATGCCAGGATACGGTTTTAAAGGCTCTGGTGGCTTCTCGAAGTGGCCATTTTCATGTGCAAGCCTAAATAGTGAGTGTAGTCAGGCTACCTAACGTTGGAAGGGACATCATTGTTAATCCCATTTCTGTGCTCACTTTGCAGCAGGAGTTACCAGATGACCACCAGTAGTGAAATTATTGGCTAATCTTTACCCTCAACTCCCAAGTTCAGGTGCGTTGAGACCAAATGTAATGCGTCGATGGCTATTGTTTTTGAGATTGGCTAATTCAACAAAGCTCAGGAATTGAACAAGGGACCTTTCTCAGTCCTTGTGCTTCACTTCACAGCAACAACAGCAAACATTTATATAATGCCTTCAATATAGTAACACATCCCAAGCCACTTAATAGGAGAGTGATCAAACGAAGGGCTGGAATTTTGCTTTAAGGGTGAGAAACAGGAGCCAAGATTGTTTCCAGATCCCAAACCCACCTCCAGGAGAAAGTCACTAACTTGGGATTTTCCCCTTAATTGGAATGGAGACAGGTTCCTCTCTAATTGAGGACAGTAGACGGGTTCTTGAAGTTGGAGGGCCAATCAGAAGCCTTCCAGCTTAAGAGGAGTACCTGGCTGTGCCATGATTGGTGTGTGTGTGTGTGTGTCTCAGTACTCAGATAAGATACTGTACTACATATGGGGTCACCTGGCCTGGGAATGGAAGACTGGAAATGGAAGACTGGATAGCATATGTTCAGGAGTTAATCAGTATGGCAGAGTAAATTACGTTGTTCTTACAGTTAAGACTCTGAATGTTGTTCTATCATCCTGCAATGTGACCAGGCTGCAGTAGAGGGTAAGTAACTGAGAGGGTGCTTCAACATGGAAGTGACCACTCACGAACATTTTTGAACAGTTAAATGAAAACCAGAAAAAGCAGCCAGGCCGCCAGTGTAAGGATGGGGGTGGTATTACAGGGTGGCCTTAGGCAGCACTCACACCCAGGCAGGTGGGGAGATCCTGTAGGCTTGCCTGAAGTGCTGGCTCCCCACCCTCCAATGGTCTGCCACTTGGTGCTCACCTGCAGGTAGTTGAACTGCCCCAGTCTCATTGGTAAAGTGGAGGCTGACTGGAAAATCCCAGTCGGCTGCCTGTCAGTGGCCTTAACAAGGACCAGTGTCAGGAACAGGGTCGAGAAATCTGCACGCCAGGAGGCGCCGATATTTTTAGGCCTCATCCACCTCTGTTCCCAACCCCGGCAGGGCCTGAAAGTTCAGCCCCTAGCCCCCACATTAAAGAGAGATTAGGACAAGTGACCAAAAGCTTGGTCCAGGAGGTGGATTTTAAGGAGCATTTAAGGAGGAGATGGAGAGGCAGAAAGGTTTAGGGAGGAAATTCCAGAGTTTAGGGCCTAGGCAGCTGAAGTCAATGGTATTGTGATGAAAATTGGGGGTGTGCAAGAGACCAGAATTGAGGAGTTGAATCACAGGGATAAAATACATTTATCCACTAAGCTGCTAGGGTTACATCCAAGGAGTGAAGTGTGAATGACTTTGGAAATGTTCATAACATTTTTTACACTTTATAGTTTCACAACAATGGAAAACAATATTACCTAGTGAAGAGTTTGCATATATAATTTGAAGACTGTACCATACGTCAATAACTGTTGTCTTTTCTAAAGGAATCAATTATCAATGTGCATGCCAATGTGAAATTAGTTACTCATTACATCAATTATTTCAGGCTGGTGTTCTCCAGTAATAAGTTATCCCTTTTCTGGATGAGCTCTCAATCTTCTGGCTGTAGTTACTCCTACAACAATTCCTCAGATAACCAATGGTACACCAAACTGACATGTACATGCTTTTTATCCTCAATCTCTTTAATCAAGTTGTCTTCTTCTTCAGGCAGGTCTGAACCATAGCAAGTACCCCAACCCCTGTCACAGGTAGGGCGGTGAGGTAGGACCCCAATCCACCTAAGCCCAGAACGAGGAATTGAATCCTACACTGTTGGCACCAATCTCATCTACACACCAGCCATCCAGCCAACTAACCAATGGGCCCCCCAGGGAATCAGGTTTGCTGTGGAACATGCACTTTTACATGCACGTTGTGGTCTGGAGTTATGGATAGTGATGGTAGAGGCCCCAACTTTCTTTCCAACACATGGCTGACCAGGAATCTCTTCCCCTCTTACCACCCGCCATTGGTGTATTTTGGAAGGATTCGCAAGTTGATAATCAACCCTGTGGCCACATTATGTGTGCATCTTCCTTGACCATCAAGTCCTGAAGTGGGACTCAAACACAGAGATTCTGGCTCAGAGGCAGGGATGCTACCCACTGTGCCACAAGACCTCCTCTATCAAGTCCCTGACTCATAAAAGGTATGCAGGACATGACTACATTCCCAAGAGGCGATGTGTGGCATTTCTAGGAATTTATATCCATCATTCTCATCCTTGTTTTCAAATCCCTCCAGGGTCTCGCCTCTCCCTACTTCTGTAATCCCCTCCATCCCCACAATCTTCTGAGATATCTGTACTCCTTTAATTCTGGTGCATCCCCTGTGTTAATTGCTGCATCCTTCGTGATTGTGCCTTCAATTGCCTAGGCCCGAAGCTCCCTATATCTCTTCGCCTCTCTACATCATTTTTCTCCTTTAAGAAACTCCTTGAAAACCTAACTCATTGACCAAGCTTTTGGTCATCTAACCTGACATCTCCTTATGTAGCTTGGTGTCATACTTTGCTTTATAATGCTCCTGTGAAGCTCCTAGGAATATTTCATTATGTTGAAGTTGCTATACAAATACGTTATTGTTGTTATCTTCTTGTGGTGCCTGAGCAATTGGGATTGAGAAATGTGTAGCGATTCAGCCTACGTTCCTCGCTTTCACCACTGCTTCTGTAATTTTTAACTGGAAGTGATGTTCTCGTTTTTGTATCTTCACACTCTTCCCTTGTAAAATAGTATGAAGTGGTGGAAAGATTTGCCCGCTAGATAACAGTCTGACAGGCCACAAAGTGAACAGTCCCTCTTTTGCCATAACCATCTCTATATCAGTCCATAGGGTCATAAAAGGATTTGATGGGCTCCTACATCCACTTGATGTATCACAATGGTTTATTAATGTCACATTCAGAGCTGGAGCTCTGGTTACCACTCTAAAGGAGAGTCCAAAGTAGGGTTTGAACCACTAAGCTGAAAGCCCTGTTTCACTGGAAATGATGGCAGACACTGTTTACGCGTGTCTACACTTGAGCATGAAGGATATCCATTCAATGTTGATATTATCATTGGCCCTTTAGTAATATAGGGATGCTGGGACACACTAAGTTCCTGGTGTTCAGCGTTGCCAAGGAAACAGAGTTTAAAAATCTCAGACTGCAAAATAGGAACTATGAGTAAAGAAGTAACATTTATCTAATTTTCTGGTGGTGCAGTGATTCTCCATCCCCTCCAGCTGAGGTGGGAGACCTGGCGGGACCAGCTAAACTGCTGGGAACCCACCAGAGAGGTTAAAATGTCCCTGAGATACATCTACAAGATGTACTGCTGCATCCCGCCAAGCCTCCTTTGACAGAATCTTCCATTCCTGCGACCTCTACCACCTGGAAGGACAAGGGCAGCAGACACATGGGAACACCACCACCAGCTGCAATTTCCCCTCCAAGCCACACACCATCCTGACTTGGAACTATATCCCATTCCTTCATTGTCGCTGGGTCAAAATCCTGGAACTCCATCCCAGGAATGAGTTAAAAAAAAGATAAGGGTGAGGATCAGGGCACAGGCAGGTAATTCTCATTGACTCAGAAAATCTGGATCAATGAATAAAGCAGCTGGGATTTGTGGAGCCAATTCTTTATCATAAAATTCCTAGTCACAAGATAATATTGAGTGAGATGGGCCATTTGGTCCATGTTATCTTAACAATACAGAAAGACTGCAGCATTCAATTGTTTCTGAAATATTTCCAGGGTCTCTACTGGTCACTGTTTGAATGAAGACAAATGCCCTATCCATCCTATACTTGCCTTTTACTAAATTTAAACTGTGACCATTTGTCCGACTCTCAATTTAGTTTGAAGTAATTTTCTGGATTTATCTTTTCCATACGTTAACTATAGTAAAATGCCACTGTGTCGGGGTTATGTTCCCGCGAAATCATGCAAAGGCCAAAATCGTGATCAGCAAACATACTTTACAATGGGAGTGAATTAGATAGGTTCCAGCCATTGCAAAATTACTTACCTGCTGTACATGAGAGCTTTGCTCTTCTAGATGTGGAAACGTTTCCAACTCTTTACCTATCTCTCCTCAGTCATTATAAACAAAAACTCCATCACCACAACATGCAATTGGAGCCTTAACTTTACTCAGCATATAATTGTTCTGCAGTGTCAGCCTATTATTTAGCAACTTGGCTTAGAGCTTATTCACACTTCAATAAAGAAGCTCAATGCATTTTTAACCCTTTCACCCAAACAAATCTATATTTCTGTTTCAACACAGTAAAACCTGCAAAGTATTAATCTATGAAGTTGCTCACCAGCTAACTGCCTATCCCTTCCCCCCACAATCTATACAGTATTATGTTTTCAAATTCGACCACTGACTATCTAGGAAGTCAAACCCTTGCTTTTAGGCACTTTCCCTCATTTGTGATCCCTTGAAGATGATAAACAGGTATTTTAAAAAGAACCTCAACAGAAATCTTTCCAATTTCTGAAGATATTTATGGAGCAATACCACAGATGGGCAAAGATTTGGGCTGCGATTTGCGATTGGATGTGCAAACCCTTTTAAGCGGGTAAACAAATTCGCAAGAGGTCACCAATGACGGGAGCTACTAAATCTTATATACCTCTATAAAATGTCTCCAGGTGTTCCCTTCAAGAATAAAGGATCCAAGTTCATCAATCATTCCTCATAGTTCAGTCACCTGCCCCTCGGCATCAGTCTCTTCAATGCCTCTCATGCCTTGATGTCCACAACTGAACACAGGACTCAAGATGTAGTCTTCAGCAGTATTATAGAGTTATTGGAAGTTTTTCATTTGAATTGTCCTCCTTTTTAACTGATTATATAGTTTGTTACAAATGTGGGAATTTGCAAGATGGTTATGTCTTAAAATGTCTCTTTTAAATTAAGGTAAAACAGAATGTCCTGGAGAGGGGGTGGTGATCATATTAACTCTGCTCGGAGACAGGCCCATGTGATCTGCAACCAAAACCTATTGAAAATCAGGTGACAGGTTTCACATCTGGGACAGTTGCTTTGTTAAACACAGAGATGAAGAGAGAGAGAGAGGGACAGAAACAGCTGCTGTTATGAAGAGCAGAGGAAATTCTGTTTTTGTGCTAGGACCCAAGCTGGATGTTGGTGAGAACTGGTTTTCTGTTCAAAGAAAATGGTCTTAATCGAAGATTTAAGGAACAAGGACTTTCTAAACTGGGCCTTGATGGTGGAAGTCAGTTTGGGGATACTCAGAAGATTGAGTGAAGGGACTTTCAAAGGACACTGGAAGACTTGGCTTAGTATGGCAGTGAGAAGGGAGCCTGTTGAAAAGCCGAGAGAAACTTGAAACTTAAATTTTAAGGCTACATATCTGCCAGAAGCATGGCATAAGTAGAAATGTGTCATAAAGCTTATTTCAATTGCATTAGTTAGTTAACGTGAAAGTACCTTTCCTTTAGTTTGGTGCATTATTTACCTATTAAGT
This sequence comes from Cetorhinus maximus, assembly GCF_964194155.1. Lineage (NCBI taxonomy): Eukaryota > Metazoa > Chordata > Chondrichthyes > Lamniformes > Cetorhinidae > Cetorhinus > Cetorhinus maximus. Next base: position 13,518,987 of record NC_135882.1, read on the forward strand.
AATGTTTCCTTTAATTAGTAACTAGTTTACTCTAGTTTCAAATGCCACAGAAAGCCAAGCTGTTGTGCTTTCTGTAGGGATTGTCAGATCTGACATATTCCAGGTGTGTCTGGTACCATGGCAACTTCACTAAGATAAATAAAGCAAGATAAGGGGTCTAAAACTAGGTTACACATTAGCATTGTTTACTGATGACCTGTTATTTTAAAATGTATGATTTAATTTGAAATAATCTGAACCACAACCATCAGCTTTGGCTGAAATATAAACAGCTCCAACACTAACAATCCAAGCAGTAGTTCAGATGTCGTCAGTCATTCCCTGTGAATAGATATTTGTAAGCAGTTTCATTTCCCATTTTATTCTGGGAAACAAGAGTTAGATTCACTAAGGCTACATTACAAAACATTTCTTCTTTAAGCAAGCACTAGTAAAATAAATGGAAGCCACCTAATTACATTATTTATATATATAATACTCATATATAGCCAACATTTGCCAGCTTAATATAAACTGACTTATTCTCATTTTGCCCCTTGGCCTGAAGGCAGTGACTCATAAGCGCAGCTCAATAGGTACTAGCAGCCCTCAGATATCTTACCCAAGTGACTACTCTCTCCATACAAACCTGGACATTGCACGTATTCAAATATGTTGGAGAGAATTAGAGCCACACCTTCTATAGTTTCCATATGATATCTGAACATGCATTTCACAGGGGAGGTCATTGAACAGTGTTCAAAAGTGTGAGCCGAAGCCAAAATTCTTCTTCCTTACATTTAGGTCAATGAGGCCAGAGCCAGAAAAGATCAACTAACACAAAAAAATCAAACCTGGAAACTCTTTCGAGTTATCAACAGTCACAGATTGCAACTCTTTCGAGTACAATCACAGTTCTTGGTTTCCGGGAGTGGGACATGAACCCACAACCCTCTGATTCAAAGGCGAGGGTGCTATGAACTGAGCCACAGCTGACAAACCTGGAACTTGTCAGGTGCTTGTGTATCCAAATGTCATATCATTTACCTAATTACCAATCAGATTAGGAATATGAGGCTTGGTTCATTTAACCAAAATCTCATTAAGGAAGAATGTTGCATCATTCCTTTTTTTTTAACCATAGACTGAATCATAGTTGGTGCTGAATACTCGAACATGAATGCACTAGAGTCCAATGTTGAGACATGCAGGTTTCATTGTCTCATTTGGCTGAGGTTGCAGTCTGAACCGCACCTGCGTAGGGAGGGGCTGAGAAAAGATTAGATGTCTCCTCATGCAGGAAAGAAAAGTCAAGGGGTGTGTCACTGAAAGATTGACTCACAGAGCAATCAGCTTCTTCCAATCTGAGCTGCAATTGGTAGAAGACCTGATTAGATTTTGAATTTTTAAAAAATTGATATAGTACACATCTTTCACATTTCAGTTCCACTCTTTCAGTGTGTCAGATGAGGATTATAAAAAGCAATTCACTTTCTTTTGCTTTTTCTATCTTAACAAATTGGTTTCTTCCCAAAGGCAGAAGCTGAGGTTTCATGGGCAGCTCCCAATCTACAAAAGCTTTGCTCAGGTTGAGCCTATTTCTAGGTGTAAGCCATATTTCAGTGGTCTAATACTTGCCCCTATTGTTGGTTTAAGCCCCACTGCACAGACCTGAGCACATAATCCAAGTTATCACTCCCGCTGCAGTTGGGAGGGAGGGAGCACTGCACTGTTGGAGATATAATCTTTTGGATGAGATGTTAAACCAAGGTCCTGATTACTCTCTCAGGTGGATGTAAAAGATCCCATGGCACTATACAAATTAGAGCAAAGAAGCTTCCCTGATGCCTGTATTATTGTTGTCTATCAACCAATATCCTTAAAAACATGGGCCTGGACAAAACATCAAGGCACCTCACAGGGGCATTATAAAAATGGTGACATTGGGCAATGAGGTATTATGTCTGATAACCAAAAGCTTGGTAAAAGAGGTAGATTTTAAGGAGTGTCTTAAAGGAGGAAAGTGAAGTCGAGCCAGATGGGTGTAGGGGTGGAATTCCAGATCTTAGGGTCTAGACAACTGAAGGCATGGCCACCATACATGGAAAGATTAAAACTGGGAATGATCAAGAGTGGTTCAATTAGAGGACTGCAAATATCTTGAAGGGTTGCAGGGCTGGAGATTACTAAGTTAGGGAGCAGCGAGGTAATGGAGGAATTTGAAAAGTGTTGCAAATTTTAAATTTAGGACATTTCTTGACTGAGAGCCAATGTAGGTCAACAAACACAATGGTGTTAGGATAATGGGACTTGGTGCAAGTTAGGAAACAGCAAAGAGTTTTATATAACCTCATGTTTATGGAGGGTTTAATGTTGGAGAGCAGTCTATTCTATTCACCTACATGATAGAGTTGCCATAATTATACTACCTTCACAGGCAACTTTGCAAAAAATTCAGAGAAAAATTGGGGGTGGGATGCATCATCAAACTAATTCAAATGAAGAGTTAAAGAGGATGTTATGGACTGTGAAAACAAAGTTTGTGAATACTATCTAGATCTGGACAGTTAATTACAATTTTATATCTCACTTGGCACATTCAGTATTGTTTGCTATAAAGCTGAGACAATGAGGCATAGTTTACAAATGATCTCCCATTCAAATAAAAGAGACACAGAAACCATGGTATTAAGTTTTATTTTGCACAAGCATTGGTTTACCAGTGTAAACAAATAAAAAACTCAATTGGAAATGCAGATAAAGTGAGAATTAACTTTCCTATGTTCTGCATAAAAAACACAGCATATAGTCCATTAAATCATACTTCATAAATATTTGAACTGCAGAATATATTTCAAATTGAAAAAGTAAATCATTTGTTTCTATATTTACACAACGGCACAAGATTTACCAAGCCATTTTGAAAAAATTAAACATTCCAATCATCTATCCTTTAAGCTCACTGAATATGGCTGTCAATTTGTGTTGCATTTCAGGAAATTTAGTGCCATTGACCAGCATCCTTCAAAAATTCTTCCCTAGTTATAGTGGCTGGAAATCTTGCTAAGGAGATTAACAGACTTGCTGTGGGGCCAGGCACCATAATGGCAATGACACCATAAAACATCTTTAACAATGGGAGAAAAAACTGAATACAAAATATTAAATATTAATAATGAGTCTTGATTATTCAAAACAATTTGGAACAACGTGTTCTCTATATGTTTTAAAAGTGCACCAAGGAAAAAGATGTCAGTGATTTGGAAAGACATGCTTTTACTTTGGAAACATCATTAAAGCACTAGACATTCCTAGGGCAAGTACAACATAGTCAAAGGTAGAGTAAAGCTCTATGTTTTCTGAATAATATACTTTAATTTCAATTTCAAAAGGCGATTCTCCATTAGAATTTTTATACATTCCAATCATCTATCCTTCAGGCTCTCTGAATGTAGCTGTCAATTTGTGTTGCATTTTAGGAAATTCAGTGCCATTGACCAGCATCCTTAAAAAATGGAGTGTAAACTCATTAAATTAATTTGATTTAGGATGACAGCCATCCTCTCAGCTTGGGCTTAATGTGAACTCAACTCTCCCCCCTATAACAATGCTCTTAAGCTTTGTTTCCTGCAATCTTTATTTCATTTATTTAAATATTTTTTGATTGAACATGTGTTCCAATACATTATTACATTAAAAATGAAGGAAATTTAAATTTTGGGGAAAATATATTCAACAGACATGTATTGTTTAGGGTCGACACCACTATGTAGAAATGCCGATCATAAAATATTTGTTGCTAAATTCTGATAGGTGCCTTTCATGAATATTTCCCAATGTTTGTTTAGTTTCATATTCCCTCTATTTATACATGCGTAATACTGACACTATGTGCTGCTCATTCATTAATTCACGGATAAAATATAAACACTCTCTTGTTTGGTCATATATCAAGAATATATATTACTTTAAATTGCTAGATTAAGATAAGTGAGCATAGGTTCAAATTGGCAAAAGGTAATTTAGGACAGCTGTCAGAATATTCTTCCTCACATCAAGTGTAATCAACTTGTGGAATGGACTTCCAGATAGAGTGGTGGACAAGGAAACCCAGGAACTGTTCAAGAAAAAATTAGGCACTACAATATGGGGAGCTGTAGGGTCTTCCTGAATGGATGAAACAAGGGGCTGAATTTTTGGGCGATGCTGAGACAGGACTGGAGAGCAGGTTGCCAGCAACTTCCCACTACCGGCCAACATGGCAGTCTGCCACCATGGTCCTGCCTCTGAGCTATTTTGAGGGACGCTGCACCGTGAGGGGTAAGGCCACCTGCCTGCTAGCAGGTAGCCAATTAAACTGCCCACTGAGAGCCCTGATCAGCAACTTTCTGGAATTTCCCAGACAGTATCTGTGCCCTTTGCTGAGGTCAAAGCCTGGCCAATGAATTAAGGGGCCTGCCCAGCAGCCACCAATGCCTCATTGAATTTAAACCTACCGTAGCCCTGTGATTGCCAGAGGGTCACAGCTGTATGCATGCATACATACACAGCTGCATGCTGGGGAAGGCTTTCCCTTCAACAATTACAATCTGTCAGCTGTGGCCACTTATTATTTTTAAACTAGAGGGCACCTCCATCTGTTAGTTATCTCGGGGAATTTCATACTATTATGGTCAATGTTTATGGTGTATTTTACATGGTGCTGAATGCTTTGGTTGGGTTATTGGTCTCCATGGAAACCATACTTTGTAATGGAAATGGGATGCACACTCCTGAGTTGTTGCACATACACTTGCATTTATGTTGTGATCCAGACATGTTCTCTATTTCTTTCAAAAGTGCACCAAGGAAAGAGATGTCAGTGATTTGGAAAGACATGCTTTCACTTTGGAAACATCATTAAAGCACTAGACATTCTTAGAACAAAAACAACAGAGTCAATGGCAGAGGAAAGAACTCCCTCTACGTTTTCCGACTAACATACTTTAATCTCAATTTCAAAAGGCAATTCCCTATTAGAATTTTTAACATTCCAATCAAAGAGCAGTTGAAGAATGCTTGCCTACACCAGCAGCACCCACCTCTGATGATGGGGCAGCTGATCTTCAAGTGCTGGCCTCCTAATGGCCCTCTGGCCTTGGGAGCCCGCCCGCCATCTTTAATTGAATGGGGCCCCCGAAAGGTGGCCACTTAATTTGCCCCTTCTCCAAAATCTCCCTCTGGGTCACGCCACCAACATTTGTCACATTATCAGGACCCGGGAACAAAATTCTGCTTAAAATGCGTCAAATGGTCTTCCTCATTTAATAATCTTGTGAGTAGTTGTCAACCAATAAACTCTGTGGGCACCAACTGCTTTAATACAAAGCACTATTCAAATTTCTATGCTTTCCCTTTCTTCATTTTTGCAACCTTCTCTTTCCTTTTTTTGATATGTTTAGGTACTTTGTTTTTTCGTTTTTCTCGCTGGGCTTCTTTAACTATTCTTTTCCTGTCCTATAAACAGAAATAACATTGTTCAGGTATGTATAATTAACACAGAATAATCAATACTAATTTTACTTATTTCCATGTATTCCTTTCTAGGCAACTTAGTTTATTATATTAACTCGTTGAACAGCACAAATAATGAAACTGATAATTTCATCTATTCAAGTTATATTTTCAGGAATAAAGGTTTACTGCCAAAAAATATTTTACTAGTTATAAAAGCTAACACTCCACCACGTCCAGTATTCATCACAACCAAGTAAACCTCTGTGTCATTTATTGCTGGTGATTGGGGGCCTGGCTTCAAAACTTACTCCCTTATGGTCCTAGAATGCGACTGCCACTGCCTCTCTCCCATCCCCCCGAACAGATGTAAAGGGAAAGAATCAGGCCCATCTAGCCCACCCCAACCAGTCAATGGTGCAATCTCACACACCACCCACTCATTCCTAACAACAGCAACAAACTCAAACCCTCCACCAACCTTGAAATTCCTTGGCACTGAGAGCACAAAACCACTTTTTTCTTGATGGATAAGGAGAAAATTGGGTAGAATTCAGTTGTTCTAAGTCACTTTTTTGTGTTCTCTCTGAATATCCCTCTAATACTGTCTGGACTCCATCACTGCAGTTCTTGCTCAGCCCTGGTTAAATTATACCCTGCCTCTAACACTTGGATTGAAGTCTAGATTTCATCTTTACTCCCCATGGTTATCAATTAGTATTAATGATAAATAATAAATAGCCGAGTAATGAATTGTTCAAGATTCCTAAATACTAGTTAGCACAACTTTACTTTGCACAGTTACACTGAAAAGTGCACAACAGCACTAAAATTTAATTTGCTGCATTTAGCAAAATAATCAAGCACAGCAAAATTAATTGTCAGTTGAAAACTTTAATGTTAAATCACTGACTGCATCTTAAACGCTAGGACACCAATAAGCCTACCAAGCACCCCGTCAATGAATGATTTCTAAAGGAATCTGACTATCAAATGAAAACTAACCTTTTTGTTAGTTATGTCTTCCGGCTCATGTTCTTTAGTATGGATCCTTTCTCCTTCTTCTTCAGAACCAAGCTCTGAGTCAGAGCTATCGTTATCAGAATTAGATTTTGCTCCAGTTTCTCCTGAATTCTCAAGAAGAGCAGGTACCTGGTATAAATAAATAAATAAAAATGAATTAACATTTTGGATTAATAGAAAATAATCTGCCATTCAGAATCTGTACGATAAATTAACAGCATAGGCCCCAATTTATTGACAGATTCATTATTGATGCAGTTGAGTATACAATAATTATCCATTTTTTTGATGAGTTTTTTTTTAAACAACAGGATAAGGGTAAGTGGCTTAAGAAGCCCAAATATCTTGTCTCTAGAAACAGATTCGATTAGTTCAAATCCACTTGTACTTATTTAATGACTTTCTTGTTAAATTAGTCCTTCCCCAAAAGGAACATTTTGCCCAGATTAACTTTGTCAATCTCTTTCATAACCTTGGCAACTTGATCTTCCTGTTTTTAGATAAAATAAGCCCAACTTCCTTAACCTTCCCTTGTGATTTAAATGAGATCCTGGGGTTGTCTCAAAGAACTGCTGGAGGTACAAGATTCTTTACTTCTGAATATATTTGGCATAATGAGCATAGATCTTACCTGTTGTACACCAGTCAAATCTTTCTTCATTCCCGTCACTATCTGGTACAGGATCTAAGCAAAAGCAAAAGTTCAGTTTCTGGTGGTTTTAAATATATTAATGTAAAACATTTATAAATATTATGCTTTTATGATGGTATATGATAAAATAAACGATGCATATAAACATATACATAAAGCACTTTTTCATATGCAGTATTTTCTGAACAAACCTTTTTAATCTATTAAATACGCCAAACTTCTCAAAGAATAGATGCACCTGGCATTTATAAACGAACGTATTTTAAAACACCAATAAATTTAAAATGTTTATAATCAGCCGTTAAGGAAAAATTTGCACAATACACCATTAGTTTGGATCATTTTAAGAATAACTCGAAAGCCACAAAGGCTGTTTCAATGGGACATGGAAATTTTACACTGTTGCATTTTGTTAGGTCGGAGTGGAGGAAATATCACTCTTCAGCTGGTGCTCTAATTCTGCTTGATGTTGACAGGGGTGTCTGAATAGGAAGGTGTCCCATACAAAGCATCACGATCCATCAATTAGACTATATATAAGAAAATACACACTTAAAAAAAATCTATATATAAAAAGTTCCTTTTGCCACATATTGAATGGTTTACTGATGGCTACTGTACCATTGTTTCTAAGGTCAGGTGTAAGACCATAATTTTCTTTGTTGAATTTCTCGCACTTAATCGATTAATCTCTATAACTAAATGCTGAGAGACACAATGGCCCAATTTTCCTCTCAGTGGCAAAGGAACAGCAACTACCGTTCACCTCAAGTACAGTTGCCCACAGACTTTTTGCGGGCTTCTCAGCGGCAACTTCCATTAATCCAGCACCTGATTCAATGTAACATACTCTACTGGGAATCTGTGGCAACTCATCGAAAAAAGCAAGGTGTTTGTACCTCACCTTGCTTTTTCTGCTCAGATGCCACAGATTTTCAGTAGAGCATGTTACATTGAATCAGGTGCTGGATTAATAAAAGTTGCTGCTGAGAAGCCCGTAATCCTCATTGAGATACAGGCTGCAAATCAGGAAATAAAAAGTAAATTTACATTTAAATTATTGTACAGGGTCTGAAATAAAAGATTGGGACATGCAGATGGGATTAAGAGTGAGAGATAAGAGAAAAGCAGAATTTTTTTTAAAAAGCTGCAACATTAGTTTTCTTCAGAGGGAATGAGACTCCACATTTATAAATATTTACCAGTGCCACACTGGTTGTTTGGCAGTATTTATTGCTGATTAATCTGTGAAAAATGTAATTACTCCTGAATATACAAGCTCTATTTTTAACCCGCCTTTAGTGTGGAATTAGTGGGTTAGTAACACAAGTTCATACCATTATAGTGACTTCAATGCCAAGTCTTTCGGCAAGTAGTGTAACAGTGCTCCTGTGGAGGAGCAGGGTATTTCTGACAGCAACCTCTTGATATCTGCATTTAATTAATTGTCAGATAACCTCGCTGTTAATATTACAGAAAAAGCCGGGCCAATGCAATGAAACCCACAACTGAGCAAAGGAAAACTTTCAGTGGTCCAACTGGAAGAGTAAAAAGTGACAATTGGTTAGAACAGTTTCTTGAGGTTAGGAACTTGGCTAACTCATTTAAAAAAAAGGGAAGATTTTCATTAATGAACAAGGACAAGCCCAATGTCTTTCCCTGGAGCATTATTTTAATTCGCAGCAAAACATTGGAATATTTTCTTACAAAACTCAAACATTTTTCCCTAAAGCAGATTGCATGGACAGCCACTTACATTGTCTTGCTGCCTATCTGTAGTCATGTCTTCTTTCTTGAGCTTCATCATTATTTCGACATCTCGTTCATAATGTTCTACTTCATTCAGCGTCCTTGGAATGTAGGCATTTTTGAACACCTACAGAAAGATTGATAAATAAAATTGATAATTTAAGAATAACGTTAATCACTGATTAGAATGGACAGGAATTATCCAATATAATTCAATATCAAATTAACACTTTTTTGGTGTCAAAGTGCATTCTCCTACTTCTCCTCATTCCACTACTCAAGACTGTAATTGTTAGACAGAATACTTAATCTAGAAAACAAAATGAGGATTACATTCAATGTTTTTTATTTAAAAGCATGTTCATTTTATTGATTATATATGCAACACTTTCCGAATTTTATTTTATACAAAATAAATTAATTACAGTGCCAGTTTGGTCAACAGATAGTACTTTCAGCTCAGAATCAGAAAGTTGCAGGTTCAAGGCTCACTTCAGGTCTTGAGCACAAAGCTACAGTATTGTTGACTGCTGCAATATTAGATGCAAGTCTTTCAATAAGATGTTAAACTAAGGCATCACTTCAAAGGCAAAAGTTACCAGGCACAGTAAAAAAAAAGGGAGTTTCCCACTGTTCTGATCAACACCATGAGAAATTGGTATTTTGCATCAATTGCAGTTCATGAGATCTTGCTGTGTGCAAACTGATTGCTATTTATTTTATTTATTCTTTTATGGGATGTGGGCATCTCTGGCAAGGCCGACATTTGTTGCTCAATCCTAGGCCCTTGAACTGAGTGGCTTGCTAGGCCATTTCAGAGCGCAGTTAAGAGTCAACTACATTGCTGAGAGTCTGGAGTCACATGTAGGCCAAACCAAGTAAAGATGGCAGATTTCCTTCCCAAAAGGATATTAGTGAACCAGATAGGTTTTTTTTACAACAATTAACAACAGTTTCATGGTCACTATTACTGATACTAGCATAGTCTAGATTATTATTAATTGAATTTGAATTCCATCAGCTGCTGTGGTAGGATTTGAACCCATGACCCCAGGGCATTGCCGGGTCTCTGGATTACTAGCCCAGTGACAGTACCACTACGTCACCGTCTACCCCGTTATGTGATAACAGTTGCTTCACTTCAACAGCAATTCACTGAACATGAAGTTCTTTGAGATTTCCTGGGATGAAGATCTGAACTATCTGAGGCGCAGAGAAATATGATTATTTCCTCCAAGAACTCTTGCTCCACTTCGTTCAAAATGCTAGAGCTGTTATAGGATTCAGGTGGCACTTAACTATAATTGCAGTATTGGTGCATTGCACTGCAGTTGTAGGGTGAATGCACCCTAAAACAGAAATAAGGGTTACTAGAATTTTTCAACTGAAATCTATTAGCTGTTAATCACAATGATTATTTTTGCACCGAAGTATACCCTTACTTGTGTTAAATCACCTTATTCAGATACTCATTTTAACAGCACAGTGATATGCATTTGTCCAATTTATTCTGCATTTTGGTGTCATGATGTGCCCAAGAGGAAACTATAATGGCACTAGAAGTACATTAGAAAATCTGAGCAGGAAAAAGACAAAATATAGGCAACAACAATCCAATAGAAGATACACACCTCTTCATCTACTTTGTCCTGGTTGGATCGTTCTTCTTCTGTTCTTTCTGCGGCTATTTCCATTGCCTAATTAACAGAAGTTCAACAGTGGTGTTGTTAAAGATTGTGTGCATAATCAATAAGGGATCTTTTTACTGTTCAACTATTTATGCAGTAAGCTTTCATTTTTAATCTTGGAAAACTTGGAAAACAGATTTTTTTACAACACATACTTGTGTTCAGTAAAGTTATTCAAGGCTGGAAGGATTTTGCACCAAGAATTATTCAAAAGTCCAAAATTTGTAATCAGTTATACTTCTTTGAAAAGATGAAGAGAAAAAAGTCAGTAGTCACAAGAGCTGACAAATAATTCAAAGATACAACACTGTGAAATGTATTAAATAGTGAGGAGGGCATAGAAGGACTGGTAAAATAGGCATTCAAGTGGGGGATGAAATTTAATGCAGAGAAGTGTGAAGTGATGCATTCTGAAAGGCAAAATGGCTTTAGGCAATAGAAACTAAATGGTACAATTTTAAAAGGGATAGAGCAACAGAAAGTCAAGGTGGCAGAACAAAGTGCAATGTTGAAAAAGTACAGTGGATTCTTGGCTCTATAAATAGAGGCATAATGTACAAAAGCAAAGAAGTTTTGTTAAATCACAGTTAATCACTTTAGTAATCAATAGTTACATTAGTGTATCCAATTCTGGGTGTCACACTTTAGAAAGGTCATCAAGGGCCTTGGAGAGGATGCAGAGAAGATGTACTAGAATGGTACTAGGCATGAGGGATTTCAGATATCTAGAGCAATTAGAGAAGTTGAGATTTTTCTCTTTCGAGAGCAGAGTAGGTTATGGGGAAATTTAATACAGATGTTCAAAATTGAGGGGTTTTGATAGGGTAGTTAGGGGATAAACTACTTCCACTGGTAGGGGGGTCAGTAATGAGAAGACACAAATTTAAAATAATTGGCAAAAATGCCAGAGGGGAGATAAGAAATTTTTCTCAGTGAGTTATCATGATCTGGAATGCATTGTCTAAAAGGATGAAGGATGGTGGAATATTGACTTTCAAAAGGGAAATGGATCACTTAGAAAAAAGGATTTACAGGGTTATGGGCAAATATGAAAATAGTGGAACTAATTGGAAAGCTTTTTCAGAGAGCATGATGCTCCAGATGGCCTCCTTCTGTGCTACATGATTCTAATCCTAGATGCAAGTGACACAAATGTTAAGTACTTTCTCCTTGCAGTGTTCCATGTACATATTAACTTTTCTGCTATCAATATTTGATAGGATTCAAGTAGCCGCTGGGCTCAATGCCTCTACAGGTATTGACACTTTAGATTATGACACTTTAGACACTGTTGCATTACTTGCGTTTAGTGCACAAAGAGGTCATTATTCAATGGGCAACAATCAGTACTGAAGTTATCACTGTCTGTTTCACTGTCCGTTACTGTAATTTTAGGCATGTAATTTTGAAATTCCCACAAATCTCTAAGTATTAACATACTTTAAATCAACTTAAACTTTATTTTACTGATCATGGCATTCAAAGGGAAATCAGAGGAATAAATGTTCAAGTTCAGAATGTAAATTAATATATTCAGATTGCAATGTAAAAATTCAATATGTGGCAAATCTGATTATGTGGTTAGGTCTCCATTCCTTTTACAACATTAGAAAACAGTTCAATATACAAACATAAATGGCACTGTGATTTGTGCTTCAAAGGTTCAAATTTGGCTACAAGAGTCATTTGACTTAAGAGCACATTTAAATTGAAGGGTAAATTTGTCTACCAGTATTTTGTTAATATCAAGCTTCACATTCTATGTTGTAACAAGTAAAAATTTTAATTCATCGCAGTGACTGTGTTATTTGGCCTATTTGAAAAATCTAAAGCTAGGCTTCTCAATAAAACATTCCAGGCCCTTTAATAAAATAAACAAAGAACAGCATCATTTTGTCTTTCACTCCCATATATGGTTATGAGAAAGATGTTGATATCCCAAAACGGTTTTCCCTTTTTTGACACCTTATCTGATGCTACTGATATAGCTGGGATATTATATGCATGATATAGGGTCAGTCTTCAGCTCAGAGTTAAGTCTATGGAAAAAAAACAAGGTAAAGGTTTTTGGGAAAGACTGGTCATTCAAATAAAGATATTTAGGTTATTTAAAGACACAAAAGAAAATTCATTGGAAACATGGATGTTTCAAATGGGAAGTCAGATCCAGTGTAGTCCTTTGGTGAAGTAGAGTTAGAAGGCAGGGGATAACTGGAACATGGCACACAGAGATAATTTGGTCACCATTTTACAGTTGTTCATTTGGTCTTATTTTTATATTTTGATTTTATACTAGTTATAATTTAGAAAAATGTACAGCAATTTTGGAGGGAGAGAATTGGAGCTGGCTGGAAAACAGGGATTTCTCTGATACATACTAAACTGAGAGGAGGTGAGAAACAGAAGAAACATGCTACAACACCACCACAGGCAGGAGGGGTGTATGATAAGCCTATGTTGGCAATTTCAATCCTCTATATATAGATAAGAATTCAATATGGGAAAATGTGGCAGGATGTGTGCAGACATAAGATTATATACAAACATTTACACAGTGGTTTGGAGCATTTGGTGAGTCATTTCTAGAGAAGCAATGAATAGGTGATCTCATTGAAACATACAAGATATGGAAGGGGTCTGATAGTGTGAACACAAAGATGGTTTCCGCTGGTCAGGGTACCTAAAATACAGGGTCTCAGTCTCAGGATGAGAGGCCAATCATTTAGGACTGAGATAAGGAAAAATTACTTCATTCAAAGGGTTGTGAATCTTTGGAATTCTCTAACCCAGGAGGATGTGGAAGCATTTAAGACTGGGGTAGACAGATTTTTGGTCTTTCAGAGAATCAAGGGATTTATGGAGCAGGCAGGAAAAGATCAGTCATGATTGTATTGAATGATGAAGTAGGCTTGTCAGGCCATATGGTCTACTGCTGCTTCCATTCCTTGTGTTCCTTTGAAATTAATCCACACACTGAAATAAGTTATAACCACAAAACAACACAAATATAATTAACCCCAGAAGTGTGATTAGAACCAAATTTACTGTGACCCAATGTCACCATTAATTATACCACATTGAGGTTTGATTGAAGATCAGTTTTCCTTTCTGGATCTTGCTGCTTAAAGAAATAATGTTTCATTTTATGAAAGTACAGGAGTATAAAGTCCTACCTTCTGAAGGTAAGCGTCGAGATTATCTTCTATAATTGAAGGGTCTGTGACAAATTCAAAAAGTTCTCGGACAGTCATCACAGCAACACCATGTTTACGGAAAAATTCTGTCAAAAAAAGGATGCAATGATGAACTACATTTCAATATTAATGGAAAACACGCAAAATTCTTTAAATTGTTATAGGCCATGATCAGCTGTAAAGTTTAAACATGTAAATCCAGAAAATTCTACACATCTAGGAGGTCTGCTTTAAATTTCACATAAGAAATGCTCTTTCTCCGCATATCTGACAAATAATGTTCACTGTTTTTAGGGAGCTATTAGATGAAGACTGTGGAAATACAGAACAAGAATGTTATGGAATAATAAAGAATACCTCAAAACTACCCACTTAAGTATTACCAAATCAGTAACAATGTGAACACCTTGTCCATTGAGCACACGCGCTATATTTTTATTTGCTGTAAAAGTGAAATGGAAGAGTTAAAAAGTACGTCAAATTGCAGCCTAGTGAAACCAATATAAATAGTGAATAACAAAACAATGTGAGCATGAAAATTGCATCATTATGCTTTTTTTTTTAAAGACTTACCTGGTTATGAAAATAAAAGTACCAATTAATTGTACAGCCTTTGTTTAAAATAACCACCATTTTGAGCAAATTGCAATTTTTTAATCTCAAAAATGATTTTGAGGAAGGGACACTTTTAACGTGACACCATTGAGCAAGACGATGGATGCATAGTAGACAACATTTTTAATTCTACATACACAATTAAATAACAGATGAATTTGGCACGAGGGACAAGGTACCAGGGGTCAACTTATACTGCATTCTCAATATATGGGTGGTAGTTTGCTATTTCTTACACTCAAAACTTTAGCTGGGTACATTAGTTGTTTTGTGTACATTCAATGTTTAAATATGACAGATTTACTATACAACTATTGAGCATTTTCACTGACTTAGCAAGGAAAGGACCAGAGCAAAAACAAAAACAATTGCAATTTTTGACTCACCATTAATGTTGAGACAGTCTTTTCGGAGAAACTCTAAGGCACATGGATGATCATGTTCCACTGACTGCGATACATCAATTATATAAATTCCCCCATTGTGGTACCTGCAGGATACCAGAAAAAAAAGTGAAACAAATTATCTCCTTCCTCAAAGTCTTGATTTCCATTAAGGCTATACCAAGACTTTTATGGACAAACTAAACAAAGTCATGAAAATGAGTAATCCTGAAAATGAATTTTAGCATACATACAGCAAACAATGCAAAAATAATCCCATTAGTCTCTTGTAAAATCATTCTATAAACATATACATACAGTGATAAATTGTACTTAGTTTGACTGCTTATTTAATAATGATGTGAAACCTATCAACATATCACATTTAGAGTATGGTGTACATATTATAACAAGGATCTGGAGACACTCATGAAGGTGCAAAAAGATTTAGAAGGATTATACTAGGACTGAAGTTACAACAATCATGAACCGGGCAGTTGGGGCTCTTTCCTTTGAAAAGAGAAGTTTAAGAGGTGACTTAATGGAGGGCTTTATGAAAGGGCTTGACCGGGTGGATGCAGAGGTAATGTTTCTATTTGTGGGGATTCCAAAACTAGGGGTCATAACTATAAGTTAAATAAAGAATTCAGGAAAAACCTCCTTACCCAGAGAGTGGTTAGAATGTGAAATGCAGATAAGGTTGGATGAAATAAGGATAGAGTAGACCTGTGTGGAGTATAAAGACCACCACAGACCAGCTAAGCTGACTGGCCTGTATTGTAAATTCATAGAATGGTTACAGCACAGAAGGAAGTTACTCAGCCTGCCATGGTCCATGCTAGCCCTCTACAAGAGCAACTCTGCTAGTCCCACTCCTTCACCCTTTCTACATGGCCCTGTGATTTTTTTCAAGTGCTTATCCAATTAGCTTTTGAAAGCCCTGATTGTATCTGCATACACCACGCTCTCAGGTAGTACATTCCAGACTCTAGCCACTCACCAAGTAAAAGGGTTTTCCCTCATGTCACCATTTGCTCTATTGCTAATCGCCTTTAAATCAGTGTTCTTTGGTTCTCAGCCTTCCGCTTTATCTTCTCTGTTGAGACTCCATCAAATCTCCTCCCAACCTTCTCTTCTCTAAGGAGAACAACCCCAGTTTCGCCAATCCATCCACATAACAAAGCTCCCTCATCCCTGGAACCATTCTCTAAAAACTTTTCTTCACCTTCTCTAAAGCCTTCACAACCTTTCTAAAATGCAATGCCCAATTCTCTAGTTAAGGCTGAACTAGAGTTTTATAAAGGTTCATTATAACTACCTTGCTTTTGTACTCTATGCCTACATCTATAAACCCAGGATTCCAGTCACTCATTCCCTATCTGCCTGCACATTTGTAGGCTGCAGGGTGACCACCTCTAGAAATGTGCTTTCCATGAAACTCCGTTGCACGGATGCATCACAGTGACTTTGGCTGCTGCTCAAGATCATGCAGCTGAAAACACTTCCTGCACCATCCTGGAGTTCCCATATGGAACAGAATGTGCAACGAATGGGACTGAGGCACCCTACCACGCCTCTATTTATTAGACTATATAAACTTAACAGAAAGAAACTAAAGGCTAAAGGCTTATTAAAGTAATAAACTAGTTTTTTTTAAACAAGTAATAGTAAATTACAGATTCTTTGTTCTGAGCTTGACATACTTCCCTAGGTTAAAGAGCAAAAATACAACTGCAATACTCATCTATCTGCTTGTCCTGTGATGCCACTCCTTGATTTTTTATTTATGAATTTTGAAGGTCCTGATTCTCTCCTAGGCCTGGCTCTATCTCCAGCCATTCCTTTGGCTCTAAATTATGTGTGATTTCCCTCATCATAGTTTAGTCCATTTACTGTAATGAAGTTTGACTAAATTTTCTTTCAATCTCTTACTAAAACACGAGAGTAGTGTCTTACCTCTTATAAAAATGGTAATTTTTCTGTGTAAAACATGCATGCAATACAGCTAAGTGAGACACAGAAACAAATGTATGGAATTACAGGCCATAAACAGCCTGAGGCAGGAAATAAATTTACATAGTTCATTGTGAATTATTTCTCGAAGTTTCACTGCTTCCAGGTCTTCTATTTCTACTATATTGGTTTGTAATAACAATGGATATTGGATTATCATGTGGCAATCATTATGGTCATATCTCACTATCCACCATTAACATCCTCCTTAAAACCTACCTGACAAAGTTTTTGGTGACCCACATTTACACCTCCTTTAGTTCTGGCTCAATGTTTGACTGATTACACTCTTGTGAAATACCTGGCTACATTTTCCCATGTTAAAACAGCAATATAAGTGCAAGTACTTGCTGATTCATTCATTGTCATGTCAAAACATTTCTGTAACTTTTGGTGTAAAAATTTACAGCTAAAGTTTAACACTTACAGAATTACATACTAGTCTTGGTCATTTCAGGATAGGTAAATGTTATGATAAACTATGAGCATTTATAAAGTGTTCTTAACATACAAAACGGCCCGAAATGCTTTGCATGGGGTAAAGTTGAGAGGGGAAGTTATAAAGGAACAAATGCATTAGAAATGCTAACAGCTATCAAGATGCAATAAACAGAAAGAGACCAGGGCAACGTACAACAAGTTAAATTCACTGAGATCGGCATGAACCAGTCTGGCATCCTTGTACATTCTTCGCATGTACTGAATAACAAATAGGTATAGTTCACGGGCCTTGGATTCAGACAAGTGAGCATTCTTCAATAGTGGTGCTGGCCTAGAGAAGAAAAGGGAATGCAGTTAAAGCACTGGCTATTAATTCCCTTAACTTCAAAACATTTGTGTACTTGCAATGGTTTTCTGCAGAAAAATTGGAGCTGAAAGAATTCAAGTCTTTGACAATTTCTTTCTAAACTATACAAAGAAATTTTGAAGTTTTAAAGTGAGATCTTGGTGTACAGATTGCAGTGAACCCACATGTCCACTGTTACTTCAATTTAGCTATTTAAATCTAGATATATATCTGTGCAATTATTTATATGAGTAATTTCTGAAAAATCCTTCTTTAAAAATAAGTTGCTTACAAGAAATGAAACAAAAATGTATATCATTTTCTCATACAGAGAATAAAAGAATGGTTGTGCATTCAACATGAGTCTAAATGGCATGATCAACGGGAAAAAATTAGACTAAGCTCATAGATATTTGAATTTTTGAATTATGTTTCTTAATATGCAATGTTTTTAATTAGTCTTCATTCATGAACATTTTGATTATGTTTCAGTATGTCTTTCAATACTGCGAAGTTTACACTGCAATTCTACAAAATGTTTACTTTACATTTTTAAAGAAGGTTATGACACGAGTTGAAGTAAAGTCAGTTAATGTTTAATTTACAGAAAAAATATTCTCCAAGGCACCGACTCCTTTCTGGAGTTGTTCCAGGGTGCCAGACATTATTTGCTACTTTGTTCAAGTATCTGAGCTTTGACAGTGGGCGTAGGAAGCCCTTTAACAAATAGGGGCAGCACAAATTAGTTCAGTCTAAATCTCACCTAGACCAAACATGATCACTATTTTTCTTCTCCACCGGTGCTGCCAGACCTGCTGAGTTTTTCCAGGTAATTCTGTTTTTGCTTTGGATTTCCAGCATCCGCAGTAGTTTTTTGTTTTTATGATCACTATTACCATTGTTCAACAAGTGCAAGCGTCCTGTGATGATTTCCCCCTCATTAATGACTCAAAGGCTGAGGCTAATTATAGCACACTGTTGCTTTCCTAGCTGAAATCAGCTTACCTGCTACAGGCTGAGCCGGACACCCAGCTTCCATCCTCCATAAACCTGAGCTCATCCAAAACACTACTGCCCGTAACCTAACTGACACTGTGGCCAGGATTTTTTGGATGGTGGGGTTTCCTGTCCCGCCATTCAAAGAGTTGGTGGGGAACACATCCCTACTTACACTGCCTGCCCTGCAGCCATTTCACGCTCCAAAGAGTGTTAATTAGCTGCAGGCCACCCCACTGTCTTAGAGAGCTGCCGGCCAATTTGATTGGCTGGCAGCTCTCTAATCCCTGCAGCAGACGGGACTGGGACTCCGCGTGGTCCCCAGAGGTTTAAGTCCCAGGATTCTGGGGTGGAGTGGGGTGGCGGCGGTGGCCTGGAGGAGTGGACAGTGAGGGATTGAGGTGCCAGAGGAGAGGTTGGTGGGGGAGGGAGGCTGAGCAGTTACCAGGCCTTAACAGGGGGCCCGAAGTTAAATCGGAGCCTTATTTTCGGGCTTCCCCGGGAACTCCGCCCACAACCTAAAAGTTGAGGTTGTGCAGGAAACGGCCTTTAAGTGATCAATAATTGGCCACTTAAAGGCCTCAATTGGGGCAAGGGCAAGCGACCCGTCCAATGCCGAGAGGTCAGGGTGGTGGGAAGCCCATTTGTGCTATTTCTCACACTCACCTCGCCTACAACTGGAGGGGGAGCTTAAAATTCAGGCCAAGGGCGGGCGTAACATGCCCCGGCGTAAAATTGCCGAGACGTCAGGATGGGTGGGAACTCAGTGGGAAGCCCATCCATGCTATTTCATGCTCACCCCCATCTACAAACCTGTCGGCAGGAGGGCGTAAAATTCAGGCCCATGTTCCACTCGCTCACCACTCATGCATCGCTGACCTACATTGGCTCGTGATTCACCAACACCTCAATTTTAAAATTTGCATCCACCTGTTCAAATCCCTCCATGGTCTCGCCCCTACCTACTTCCCAAACCACCTCCAGCCCTACAACTCTCCAAAAACTGCATTTTTCTAATTCTGGTCTCCAGTGCATTCCCCACTTCCTACACCCACCAATGGTGGTCATACCTTCAGCTGTCTAGGCACCAAGGTGCAGAATTTCCTGCCTATATTCCTTTGCTTCTCCACCTCTGTCTCTCCTCCTTTAAAACGATCATAAAGCCAGTCTCTTTCACCTAGCTTTTAAGTATCTGTCCTAGTATCTCCTTTGTTTGGTGTCAGTTTTGTTCAATTACGCTCCTGTAAAGTGCCCTGGGACATCTTCCTACATTAAGGTCTCTATATAAGTGCAGGCTGTCGCATAAACTAGTGTCCCCTGTTCCTTGAATCCTTTACAACACTATGTTTATGAATCATTCTGGTATATCCTTTCATAACCTTGCCAAGTTCAATTCGGTCCAAAGTGCGCCTAACATATATTTGCAAGCACTACCATCGAAGGTAAAAATTAATAACTCCATAAAAACTAAGGGTTTTCTCCAGGACACATACACAATCGCCACCATAATCCAGCTTAAATATAGAAAATGACTTCCAGGCTTTCTTTCCCTTTTAACTGTTCTATCTTCTTCCAATCTTAGATGAACAGTACAATACGTGCATGACATATAGCTTTGTTAGCTAAATTATTCTTTACAGAATGTGTCTTAAATAGAAGTATTGGTTTGAATTCCACAAAAGGAAAAAAAAACTCACATATCATCTTTACCAATAAAACCCATAACAAGCACGTGGCTCCTAAGCATGATCGGCTCTGGACAGGGTATTTCTGCTGTTTGCAACCTATATCCAAAATAAACAGAATTACATTTTTATCATTGTAAAATAAATAACCTGGCATTTCCATTTTGCTATCACACAAACAATTGGCATGCTTCCATAGGATACCATCATCTGCTATTTTAAGAGATATTAAATCTATTTACTTTATGCAAGTTTTATGGAGATGATTCAAGTTTTCAAATACTAATGTCCCACAGCTTAGCAGTTCAAGAGAATATATAATTGAAGTGCCAATAAATGCATATGCAATCATTTCCTTGTAACTCAGATTTTAAATCATTCGTTTTGACATCCAACAGAACATTGATGGTGTAACAAATAACTATTTCCTTTAAGGTTGAGAATTATATTGGTTTCTTATTTTCAATCAGCCGAATCATATGCCATTTTAACAATATATAACTTTTGGAACGATCACTGTCTGAAACTGGTGTCTAAAGAAGGGGGTCAAATCATTCAATTCAAGCACCTTTTGGAATTTTTTTCAACTATGTTATGATTGACATTTATTTGGTTCCAGTTCCATTGAAGTTATTTCACGGAATTGTTCCAAATCAAGAGAACCGATAGCGTGAAAAATGTTAGTCAAACCAGATAGCTTCTCCAGGTGACAGTAAAAGAACTTCAACATTACTTAGATGATCATTTTATCACAACAACTGCAAACCGCTTGAGGAGCTAGCTAAGCTTAAACAACCAATTAAAAAATAAACATCATGTAATCATTTTAATTAATTTATTTTGTTAAATTGATTTGGCCCATGTCAAGTCTAATGTTTCTTGCCACCTTCTGATATGATCACCAAAGAGAGATGTGATAAAAGTAATAGCCAAAATAAATTGGAATCTTTTGAGTTTCAATCACAAGCATGCTACAAATTCAGCTCAATACCTGGGCTGAGACATGGAAGCCAAAACAAAACTTAAGGTTGAAAAAGAAAACCTCAAAATTAAACATATGGTTCCAAACTATCACTTTAAAAAGTGTTTCATGAGGGGAAAACAAACATATAGGATTTAAATCTTGTATCTTAAAATAGTAATTGGGAATAAACTGCCTGTATGATTAACTAATGTTATAATGTAAATACCACTAAGACTCTTAAAAAGGTCCTATTTCACTATTTAAAAATGCAAGGAGGTTCCACTGGTGTCCTGGTCAACATTTATCCCTTAATCACATTTATCTTACTGTTGGCTGCGAGACCATGCTGTGTGAAAATTGGCCTTGAAAGAAAGCCACCCGCAAAGATCTAGCGATCTCTGATGTGAGAATCTTGCCTTTCCTGACATTATTTTGAATCTGCCAGCAAGTCAAGGGGATCTCCAGGCACCCAAGACAACGATATCATCAAGCAAGGTAAGCAGCCAATCACACTGAAGAATTCTCAAAGACAGCAAACCAGGAAGTTACAAATATTGGTGATCCTTCACTTTTGACATCACTTTTACAAGGAGTGAAATAAAGATTGGGATGTGCACACAAGATTAAGGTGGAAGCTGAAATATCATAAACAAACTTTATTTTTTTTCCACAATGGCTAAATTTGACATTCCACAAATATAAAATGAGTTTTTCAGAGCCAGAGAGGTTGTTTAGCATTCAGTATAAACTTAGTATGCCGTTAAATACCCAGTTATGAGATGTAACATTTTCAAGGGTTTTTACAGCGAAACTAATAATGTAAAAGAGGATGTGATTTGAGAGATCTGAGGGAGAATTGAGATAATTAACATCAGCTTTGTCAGAATGAAGGGTGTATTATCAAAGAAACTGAAGCTGAATCATAGGAAAAGAATGCTGAGATGCTACATTTTGGCATCTATGTTGTATGCCTCGGAGACATGGCAATAAATAAAGGGACTATTGATAAGCTGAATACAATTGAGATGTAGACATTTAGGATGCTCCGCATATCCTACACAGACAAAGTCTCATATGGAAGCGCTGGAGATGACTGGAGAAAAAAGGAAATTAGTGCATAACATCAAAGGGAGGAAGATACAACATTTTGGTCACATCATTATAGCAGACGGTAGACAGAGATTAATTATTGGAAGGAAAGATTGATGGATAACATAGGAGGGGGAAGCAGAGGATATAATGGACTGGATGCAGCTGACTTATGTGGAATCTGTAAGGGCAGCGCAGGACAGAAGTGGTGATGAATGGCAGACAACCTTCTTGGAAGAAGATGACACTAATAAATGAATGAATAATGTAAAAGTGGAAGTTCTCATTATTTTCTAATTGATTGCAGTCTTTGTGGACTTCAACAATGCAACCTATGGAGAAGCATAGAATCACTGACATCTACTTTTGGGTTTCTGCAGTTAGCTGCAAATGCACATACTCTAGAAGTTGCTGTTAGATTCAGACAAGTAATGAGAGTGAATGCTAACAGTTTTGCCATCATTACCAAAGCAAAATCTGGGTCATAGTGGTGAGTAAGAGGTTATGTTTTCTAAATAAGTAAATGATTAGCAATTTGGAAAATGGAATATTTCCTTTGCCACTGTGTTAATCAAGCATTCCTTGGACAGACAGATGCATATTATACGATAGTGGCACTGCATGTTGGAGCACCAAGGCACAGCATGAGGTGTAGGAGGACAGTCCAATTTCCAGTCTGCTAAATTCACAGCAGAGAGGGTTTTCTAAGAACATTTTCAAAGCTGTTCTGACTTCAAAACCTTACGATTTAGTTATAAAAAAAAATTATGCTTGTTATCTTATACATGACTAAAGTTCAGCTCTATATAGATAGCAAAGTTCTAACATGTTACTTGTGGTACCTGATTAAATTCCGCATTTCCTTCTCTGCCCATGTCCTCACCATTTTTCTCGGATTTCCCTTACAATATCCATGGCGAAATCTAGAAAACAGTTACTGCTTCTTTCAATTTTTTAGAATATATGTTTAAAAAGCATGTTAAATTCAACAAGTCTGTTAACAGAAGAGATACTTTGTTTCAAAAAAAGTTAATCTCGTTACTTCAACTATTTGTCAAACAAATTTCTTTTAATTTTTCTACAAATCATGGCAGTCCATTTGCAGATTTTAAAAATGAACACTAGTATGAAATTCAAAAGTGAAAATGCTTTGGATCCATAGATTATTTAAGTTGCTTTGAGAAAACTGCATGTCTAACCACTTGGATGGCACTGAAGATGATTTGGGAAGGGCAGAAGACTTACCTTCATCAGGTAGAAGACATCAAGGATGATAATACTATGCGGCCCCTGAGCATTATAGACAATATCAATGTGCAGACTCTATTCAAAAGTCCGGTGATAACTATGAATTTGCAATGTTCCAAAGTTTTTATACCATTGTCAATAAATTTGTGCCAATTTTTTTTGTGTTACCTCATCCATGCCTTTATTACCTCTAATCACAATTATTTCAACGCACTGCTGCTGGTCTCCCATATTCTACCCTCCAGAAGCTTGAGGTTCATCAAACCTCAACTGTCCTATGCTCGCTGACCTACAATGGCTCCCAATCAAGCAACATCTTGAGTTTAAAGTTCTTATCCTTGTTTTCAAATCCCTCCATGGCATTTCCCTCATCTCTGTCATCTCCTCCAACCCACAGCTCTCTGAGATATTTGCATTCCTCTAATTCTGGCTTGTTGTGCATTCCCAATTATAATTGTTCTGCCAATGGTGGACATGCCTTCAGTTGCCCTGACCCCAAGCTCTGGAATTCTCTCCCCATACCTCTCTACCTTGCTCTCCTCTTTCTTAAAACCTACCTCTTGGTCATCTGACCTAATATCGCTTTATATGGCTTGATGTCATACTTTGTTTATAATGTTCCTGTAAAGACCTTGGGATGTTTTATCATGTTAAAGGTGCTATATAAATATAAGTTGTTGTTACCGCCTGCAGTTCTACAGCTTTAATTCATATGATACACTTACGTAGTTCAATGAAGGCTGGTTTCTCCATTTTTAGGTTCCTATCTAGTAGCTTCCGCTTAGGTATTTGTGTATGGCATGAAGCTTTTACTTTGGAAACTTTTGTCGGGGATGGGGTGGGGTGTGGCTACAATAATTGAATGGTAACAGCACGCAAAATAAATGTAAATTTGGATATGCATGAATATATGCAGCTCATGAATTTTTGTATATGACTGAGAGACAATATACATCCTTCCTGTTTCCACAGTTTACAAATCACATTTAAGATACTGTGCCTTTAATCAAGAAATTTAATATAGAAAAAAGTAGTGCATTTCAGAAAACTTTACCTGAATTCACCACTAACATATTTATCACGGTCTTTAAAGATTAAGATTGAAGTTTTGTAGATCTTAATTGCTCTGCTTTCTCCAGTGTTCGTAGTTGCATGATATACATTAGCCTGTTAGTAAACAGAGACAAAAATTGAACTGCTGAAGGAGGCTTGAAAAAATAATGTAGATAATAACTGAGTTTAAAAAGGGTTACAAACCTGCATTCTTGTAAGCTTTTAATGCCTTGGTTAAGTTTCCTATATTTTAGCTAAATGCTGCTGCATCAGAGTAAAGGCAGGCCCTTTTTGTATTAGTGTCCATTTATAAAGGGAGTTAGTTTATTATTTCAAACCTGAAATGTTTTAAGAATTGTTTGCCTTCGGTAACAAATTTGAAATGGACAGGCTAATTATTAGTACTAAATTTTGCAAACTAAAAGGTCTGTGGTTTATTTCCCAGTTTGTGTGGACCTAACTGATCTTATCGGGGTGTTTCAAACATGCTTACTACTATTGGCTTTGCCACCCCTCCAAGGGCGAGGTGGGAGTAGGAAATGGGTTGGGAGGAGATTGGTAAATAAAATAGGAAAATAGTGAAAGGCTCCAGCTGACAGCTGGGAAACAATGAGCTGAAAGTCAAAGAAACAGCCTTAATGTGTAGGAAGTGGGAGGAGTAGAGAGAAATGGGGGATTGAGAACCGCAGAAGTGACAGAGAGAAAAAAAGAGGGGCTGGCAGAGGAGAAAACAGGAAAACGGCAAGGGGAGATGAATGAGGGAGTGGAGCTTTAAATGAGCTTGGGGGTGGTAAGGTGGTGTTTCTGAATGCAAATTCTGCCTCTCCCTCAATGGGGGTCTAAACCAATTTTGCTTCAAGTGCAGATGGAGAAGTGTTGAAGATGAGAGAAAGGCTCCAATCTGAGCAGCAGTCAATTTCATTTTGGGGGTGCGAGGGGAGATCAGGGCATTGGCTTGTCATTGGGTGAAACATTCCAGTTGTATTCTAATTTTCTGTCGAAGTATTATTGTAATTATACTGGTTCATTTCCCATTCAATGGATCAATTTATTTTCTTCCCCCCACTATCTTCTGCTCTGTCTTTAGGATTCTCACTAGCACATTACGTTTTGTTTGCCGTCAATATTTTTGGCCTTCCGTATCAACAGATTGTGAATTGAGAGATTTCATTTCAGTCTTAGGACTGTGCTGCTCAGTGTTACTGACATTTGTATCTTTTCTGAATTGGCATTTGGCCATGGCGACTCCCAAAATTCATTTCATCACTTCTTCATCAGTTCCAAAAGCTTGCTTTATATTTTCTTATCCTTTGTGATTTTACAGAAAGCACTTTGGATTTCTGTTTATCCTGTGCCATTCCAAAGGTGAGAATAACTTTTCCGTGAGGTGGCCTCATTCCATAACTAGGGTTACCATGCCATCTACAGGCACACTGGCTTTGGAACGTTGAGAAAACTCACATTCAGAGATGGAGAAAGAAAATGCTGGAAGCACACAGAAGATCAAGCAGCACTGGTGGAGAGAGAAACAAAGTTAATGTTTCAGGTTGCTGACCTTTCATACAACTCTGAAAAATTCATCGCCTCTGTTTCCTTCTCCACAAATGCTGCCTGATCAGCTGAGCGTTGAAAATTTTCTGTTTTTATTTCAGGTCTCCAGCATCTGCAGTACTTTGCTTTAGTAGATATTCGCAGGGTACATAGATGAGCGTATGTTATATATTTTTGTAATTTCACTGTACTGTACTCTTGGAATATTATTTATGGCACCAAGATGGCACATTTTAAAAATTCAACTGATCCAGTCAATGATCTAATGATAAAGATATATGTATATAATAATACATATAATCACAGTATATATTTATCATTGCAAAGTGATTTTTATCATGCTCCTCAAAGGATTTACCTCCTTGCCTGTACTGATACATCCATGAATTTGTGAGATCACTCCTCTGCTCAGCATTTTAAACAGAATCATTCGAGTTCTTGGATCTAGTACCTAAAAATTAATAAAAACTTGAGTTTAAAAAAAAGTTAGTTCACATAAACTGATCAGATGCTTGCACAACGCAGAAGGCACACCAAGGGTGCATTAAATGCAATCTCTCCAAAGACACACACATGTAACATTCATCATGGAGTGACTGAGGAGGGAAATGGATCCTCAAAATATTGGGTCTTTACAAGGCCAGAAAAGTCCATGTTATGTCACAACAGACAAAATACCACAAAAGAAATATTTTATCTAATTTTATTTTAGAGGTTTTTTTCGAGCAGATAATAATCCCCCCAACTTTCCATTACCTTTAGTACTCATTTTTTTAAATATAAATTATTTAACATTTGTCAGTAACCTAATTCTGGCTACATAATGAATATGTTTTATACCAAATTAAAAAGAAAATCTACTCCTTTCGTTTCTACTGCTGCTTAAAAATGACCAGACATTTCTGTTTTAACAAAAAAAAATTGTATGTGGCAAATTAAAAGTGTCAGATAAATTAATCATGAAGACAATTTTTCTGCCACAATATTAGATACCTAAGTATGTTCACATTTCTGCACTGGAGCCTAGAAACTATAAATTATACATGATACTAAAGTGCCAATTTAAAAATTCAAACTTTTATAAATATGCAATATACTATGTGCCTTTGGATGTTTATTACATTAAAGGTGTTATATAAATACGAGTTGTTTTTATACTTCTTATGAGTACAAGTCTTTTTTAAACATTTTTTGATTTACTAAAACAACTTACCAATGTCATGCGCATCCTGCTTAAAATATACAGAATTTCACTGAGCTACTCAAGCTACTACTTTCATTAGTATAGCTGATCATTACCTGCTCCACAGTGGCTCGGTCAGATTTATCTTTAACTCGAAACCTAAAAAAGAAATGGTCAAAAAAGATGAACTAGCTCAAACGGGCTATATTTCAGGTTATGCAGAGTGCTATGCTACATCCAAAATATAACCTAACTGTGGGAAACAACACATTTAAAAACCTGTAAAAAGGAAAATATCCCATTTACCTTCTTAATCGCCTTATCCTGTCCTTCAGGGATCTGTGGACATGCACTTCATGGTTCTCCTATACTTCTCAAGCATCCTACCATTTATTGTATATTCCCTTGCCTTGTTGGCCTCCCCAATGGCCCAGATCTTCCAGTCTCCGGACGTGACTCCCAAGATGTGCTTCAGGACCCCGTGAAAGTCCTAACACGCTGACTCTGTGGGAATTGCCAGGGAACTTTGATGGGCAATTCCCCTGCTCTGAGTTAGAGTCAGGGACTTTGGATAGATCCGATGCTTACCTGGATAGTTACCCAAGAAATGTTACCGGTGGAAAAATTCTAGTCTAACTCCTAGGTAACTAAACAACTGACACCCCCACCGACTACTCCCCCGATCCTAACTCCACCCACTCATCACCTGACCTGACCCTGCCTAATACCCCGACTACTAACCCCACCAATCCAACCTGACTAGCCCCTAACCTGATAACCTCTCCCGACCCAACCCAACTACCCTGAGCCACTTGCTACCCTATCCATTTACCCCACCCACCCTACCCATTCATCCACTCACTAACTCACTGAAAAGTTGTTTATGTCCCAAAGCTTTCCAATGTGCTAGTGAACACTTACCAGAATATGGCAGCTAGTGCCACAAAAAGTGGGCATGGCCTGTCTCCTCCCTGATGATCCAGCGCTACGAGGAAGCAGTTTGATGGAACATCGCTCCGCATTTCTGAAGAAGTCAGGATCAGAAGACCTGACCAGAAATGCGTAGCTTCATCATGGCACAGTAAAGTAGAAGTGGAGTGATAATCTGACGGTGATTGCCGTTTCGTGGAAGATTTGGGCCACTACCTCACACAGCTCTGGATTGAATTCCATTTGTCATTTTTCTGCCCACTTGACCAGTCCACAGATATCTCCAGCTTTCTTCTTCACTGTCAACCGCACAGCTAATTTCTGTACTATCATGCCACCTAAGTCTAAATCTTGGTACATACCACAGAAGCAAGGGAGCTAGTACAAAGCCCTAGGAGATACCCTTCCAGTCAGAAAAACACCTATCGACCATTCATAACATTCAGCTATTAAAACATTGGCCTAGGTTTTGTTGGAGCAGGGAAACTTATGGCCTGCCCTGTTAATTAAATTTTCTAGTGTATGTGCAAATTTAAAATTTCCCACAAAGCTGCTGGAAATACAAGTTTATAATGGCGTAGCGAGGGCAACAGGGCACCTGGGACATAAGTGAACAACAGGATAAATTGTATACTTCCTTAAACAATGAGATTAAGGGATTGAGAAATAGAGGAAGAACTGAGAAGGGTGAATTAAACTTCACGTCAAATCAGGTACACAGAGAGAAATAGAAATAAAGAGAGGGAAGATTGAATTAAAAGAGTGAAAGAAGACAAAGGAAAAGAAAGAAAAAATGTAAACTTAAAATTTGACATTTTTTAAATTTCCAACAGTTCACTACTTGAAGGAATGAGACGCCATACTTATAATTGTTCACTTTTTAGGTCAGGGCGATTGATTGGCAAACATTAACAAGTAACAGATCGTTAAAAGGGTCTATACATTATTAATTACTAGACAAATTTCGGTGGTAAATTTAATGGACAATTAATGTGTAAATGCAGCAATTTCATGAATACTGCTGTGTGGATGTTGTGGGTGAGAAACCAACTTCGCAAAGCTAACCTGGGGTGGGAAAAATGTCACAACTTTACAATTCCTTGTCACACACTGCTGGCCAATTTGTGCATTAGAGACGGTTTGCATCATTCAGATGCCATAATTATTTTACAGCAATAATTTGGCCCTAATCTGACCTCAATTAAAGTAGAGGTTTTAGGCATTACCTGGAAACTGAACAAAATGCTGGGATTCCTTAAGCTAACACCATCACCATGAGGACTACAGCAGTTCAATTGTGAACCCCACAGTAACTATCTCGAGGGAACTACTGATGACAAATAACATGGTCATGCCAGCAATTCACAGAATCCAGAAAACAAATTAACATAAAAAAACTCAACTTAGATGTCTTGTTTTTCCTCTATTTTCCCCTGTGATTTTTCTTCTTTTCATGGATAATGAGTATTCCAGCCAAGTCTAACATTTGCACTTCCAGCAGGAGTCAATGAACAGCAAATAGAAGTAGGAACTCTAGCTAATTCACCTATCCTTAACCACTTGGCTTGGAGATCAATTATAGCATCCTCATTGCTGTTAGTTGATATATCCTAACTCATCACAGACTCAGGATTAAACATTAAACTGGATAAAATGGCTCAGTTACTCATTGGATAAACTAGTTCAGCCAGTAGTGCAACTATCTTTCTTCAGCTATCCATAACTGTAATGCAGTAGAAATTTGTATTTTTTTTTAAATGAGAATACACATCATATTATTTGCATGTATAAAAACTGCTGAATGTGATACTCAAGTTTGAAATTTCTACCACTCCAACTTTTACTTACATGTCTGTTTGTTTCTGCCTTGACTTTTCTGTTACCCTGTTTATCACAGAGTCATCAAAATTTAGTTTATCTAACAAAAAAAGTTGAAAGATTAGAAATTATTCTTTAGATAAGACAATTCTGTTCCCATCACCAAGATCTATCTTCTTGCAATAATGGTGAAGTGCAGGCTGCATTAGAGCTTTTAGACGCTTCTTCCTCACCTTACAACATGCATCACTGTAAAACTGAATAGGCAGGAAAGTTGCCTCGACTTCTGATAATACTACTTTGCAATTGGCCACTAGGATGCACATGATACTGACCCAGTTTAATTTGTCTCCAATAACCCTCCAGCTCTCCCTGGAAAGATGCATTTTGGTATCATTCAGTGTACTGAGATTTGAAATTCAACTTCTCAGGAAAAAGTATACATGAACTCAGATCTCATCATTCTGTAAGTTGGTGCATCGGCATTCCAAATTGCTATGTTATAAAGGGTTATTTTTAATACATAATAAATTAACAAAAGGTCAAAAACTCAAATTTAAATGTTACGATGACTTTGCTGAATTTGAGCTCAATTGGATACCATAGGTCAAATGTTCATTTTGTGTAAAATGAACTATACAATATAGGTAGCATTACAAAAAAGCTTGCTGCTTTATGTTTTTGGAACAGGCTCTGTCCCAACAAACTTACCAAGACTAATTTTATGCTCAAACTTTCTCAGAACCTTGTCTGTAGGAGTGGACATCTTTGCTGAATTACAGGAAGTCTGCCTATTTGCCTGAAAGGACACAACATTGCAGAAGAAATTATGAATCACGTTTTGTCACGGACTTAAAATTAAGCAAGAGAAGAATAGACTTTAGTAATAAACGTGCATAAAAGTTAACATTAAGAAACAACTACAGTGAAAAAATTGCCTGTTAATAAAGTTTTAAGATACAAAATTAATACAAGAAAAATACTACAGCATCCACTATTAAATGAGGCTTTGAAACAAGTGAAATGTCTAGGTGAATGTTACTGACAATTAAAACTCAAATACATATTGCTTTATTTAAACAGCTACTAAATGCAATGTGCTTTAACAACGTGGTTTACTTAAATTTACACAAAATTTCTCATTAATGATGAGTTCTGCATTTGGACCTAGAAGCATTCAATAGTACAAGGTAATATTGGCAAAATTGTCCTGTTATTTTATTCCCAGTTAATTTCATCACTGAATATAGTGAACGCCTCAGAAAAGTGCATTTACTCAGATTTCTTCAAATAGCAGCAGAATCACATGTGTTGGCTGTTATAAATATAAGTTTTGGGACCAAATTTGTGTTCTATTTTCCACTTTAAGCAACCAAATAAATGAATTCAAATGGAATGAAACTTCAAATCATTGGACTACCTGTTGGTTGTAACCCCTGGAAGCAGTGTAGCGCTTGGTGAGGTCTCCATCACAATCATCCCAGTCCCAGTCTTCACCATCATCACTCTCAATATAAGTTTCCTCTTCATCTAAGTTGTTCAGATACAGACTCTTGACTTTTTTCGTTGCCTCTTTTGTTTGCTCAGGGCAGCTACCATCACTAAACAACAAAAACATGCATTTATACAGCACCTTTAACGCAGTAAAACATTACAAAATGCTGATAGGAGTGTTACCAAGCAAAATTTAACACCATGCCATATAAGGAGACATTGGGACATGTGGCTCAAAGCTTGGTCAAAGAGGTAAGTTTTAAGGAGCGTCATAAAACAAGGTGGCTAGGTGTAGGGAGAGAATGCTAGAGTTTAGAGACTAGACAGTTGAAAGCATGGAGCCATAGGTGAAGGGATATGCAAGATGGCAGAATTGGAGGAGTGCAGACCTCTCGAAGGGTTGTCGGGCTGGAGGGGTCTACAGTGATAGGGAGAGCTGAGGCCATGGAGGGATTTGAAAACAAGATTGAGAATTTTAAAGCTGGAGTCTTGCCTGATGGGGTGCCATTGTAGGTCAGTGAGCATAGGGGTGGTGAATGGAGAGGTTGCTGCGATTTAGGATACAGGCAGCAGAGTTTTGTATAAGCTCCAGTTTATGGAGGGTGGAAGCTGGGAGTATGGCTAGGAGAGCACTGGAATAGTCAAGGCTTGAGGAAAAGGCATGGGTGAAGGTTTCAGAAGTGGATAGGCTGAGGCAGGGGGCACACTGAGCGATGTTACAGAGGCAGAAGTAGGTGGTCTTTGTGATGGCACATATATGTGGTCGGAAGCTCAACTCAAATCAAAGTGATAAAAAAATTAAGAATTTTCAAAGAAAAGTTCAGTACACCCTAATAGATTCTCATGAGACTATAGTAGTCAGGATCATAACGCCAGATACAGGTAAGCATACAAATATTACAGGGAGATCAGAATTTGCTACAGGAAATGCCTTACTTGGCTAAGCTCCCATCCCAATCATATCACTCTGATAAAACTAAAGTATCAAATTAAAGAACTAGAACCAACTATTTCTACAAGTCTATTGATTAGAGGTTTGTACACTCATTGGATTGTGATTGAATTCTGAAGTTTGGTCTTCCACTTGAACAAGCTGTTATAGTAAGAATATTTTTTTCTGACTCAACATTTAAATGTAACATATCATGAAGTTGCCCTGTTTACACTGCCTGACAGCTCTGCTAATAGATATAATTACTAAAAGAAACATACTAGGGAATCTTTAATTTTAAAAACTGCATTAAGACAGAAAGAAATGCCAAGGCAAGAGGATATAGGTAGATGAATCTGGTTCTTAAATATTGTCAGGAATCCATATTGGCACCAAGATAGTTCTCATCAACACTGATGTTAACTGGACATAGGTGATCTTGGTCTGGTAATGTAATGTAGTCAATTCAAAAATATGTTTAGGGTTTTGATTTGGTACAAAAGACACAATAACATAAGAAATAGGGGCAGGAGTGGACCATTTGGTCCCTTGAGCCTGCTCTGCCATTCAATCCGACCATGCTGAGCATCTTCTACTTCAATCTTCTTGCAATTTTTTAACTCATTTATTGTCCATCCATAATTGCCCTTGAGATGATGGTGAGCTTCCTTCTTGAACTGATGCAGTCGGCATGCTGTACATACACCCACAGTGCTGTTCAGAAGGGAGTTCTAGGATTTTGACCCAGTGATAGTGAAGGAATAGTGGTTTATTTCTGAGTCAGGATAGTGTATGACATGGAGTGGAACTTGCACTTGTGGTGTTCAACATGCCTGCTACCTTGTTCTTCTGGGTGGTGTGGGCCATGGGTTTGGAATTAGCTATCAATGGAGCTTGGTGAGTTGTTGGAGTCCATCTTGCCCATCCCCAAATCTATTGTGATCTCTTTCATGAATATACTCAATGACTGAGCATTCAGAGCCCCCTGGGGTTAGGAATTCCAAAGATTCACAATCCTCTGAGTGAAGAAATTTCTCCTCATCTCAGTCCGAATTGTTGACTCTAATTCTAAGATTGTGGTCCCGAGTTCTAGACTCCCCAGCCAGGGGAAACATCTTCTCAGCCTCTACCCTGTCGAGCCCCTTAAGAATTTTCTATGTTTCAATTATATCACCTCTCATTCTTCTAAATTCCAGGGAACGTAGGCCTAATCTACTCAACTTTTCCTCACAGGTCAAACTCATCCCAGGAATCAGTCTCGTAAACTTTTGTTGCACTCCACCTAAGGCAAGAATATCCTTCCTTAGGCAAGCAGACCAAAGTTGTACAAAGTACTCCAGGTGTGGTCTCACAAAGCCTTTCCACACACTTGCCAAGTGCCACTCATTGCAAGCAAGCCACTCATTTTGGTTTAAAAATGAAAGCTGTTATAATGCATTTTGCCTTTGAATTACAGCCCTTTGGTTTAAATGCCATCTTTTATGATCATGAATTTCAGTTTGGAGATGGCTCAGCACACAAACGTATTACACAGTGGAAGACAGACATCCTTGCCAGTCAGGACCCTGATTCAATCCCTATTGACTCCTGGCTTAACTGGTTTTGGAAAATACTAAATTAGAGGAATTGAGCGGAGAAAATAAAATCAATGTTACAATGAAGACAGAATGCTAAAAGCAAACTACAGTGGATGCTGGAAAACTGAAATAAAGAGTGTGCTGGAAATACTCAGCAGCTCTGGCAGCAAGTGTGCAGAGAGAAACAGAGTTAATGTTTTGAGTCAAATATGACTTTTTTTCAGAACTGAAGGAAGGTAGAATAGTGATGGAAAAACCAAGCAGGTCTGACAGCAGCTGTGGAGAGAGAAACAGAGTTAGCGTTTCAGAGCTGAAGAGTTAAACGGACTCGAAATGTTAACTCTGTTTCTCTCTCCATGGATGCCGTCAGACCTTCTGGATTTTTCCAGCATTTTCTGTTTTTGTTTCAGATTTCCAGCATCCGCAATATTTTGCTTTTACCTTAGAACAGTGATGGGTTTTATGCCATTCAAAGGGGAGAGATGAAGGAAGAACAAAAGGGAAGGTCTGGGATAGGATAGAGGGCAGGAGAGATTAAATGACAAAGATGTCATGAAACAAAAGGTAAAGGGAGTGGTAATGATTGCAGTAAAGAAACAAAGTATTTGTGAGTGTGCATGGCAGAATAATGAATAGTACTGTCCGAAAGTAAAATTATGAGAAACAAGAATCAGACCGGCACATGGCAAATTATCAGAATCAAAATGGGAGCAGAGTTCATGGTCTCAAATTGTTGAATTCAATGTTTAGCTGTAAAATGCCAGGTTGGAAGATGAGGTGCTGTTCCTCCAGCATGCCTTGAGCTCCACTGGAACACTGCAGCAGGCCGAGGACAGAATTGTGAGCATGAAAGCAAAGTGGTGAATTAAAATGGCAAGTGACTGGAGGGGGCCAGACCCTGATGGGCACCCAGGGGAGAGGGGAGGGGAGGGGACCCTGATGGGCACCCAGGGGAGAGGGGAGGGGACCCTGATGGGCACCCAGAGGAGGGGAGGGGAGGGGAGGGGACCCTGATGGGCACCCAGAGGAGGGGAGGGGAGGGGACCCTGATGGGCACCCAGGGGAGGGGAGGACTAGACCCCGACGGGCACCCGGGGGGGAACAGGACCATACCCCGATAAGCACCCGTGGGGTGGGGAGGGACCGGACCCTGATGATCACCCGGGGGAAGGGGGGGCGGGACTGGACCCCGATGGGCACCCGGGGGAGTGGTGGGACTGGACCCCAATGGGCACCCGGGGGAGAGGGGGGTGGGACTGGACCCTGATGATCACCGGGGGGAGAGGGGTTGGGACTGGACCCTGATGGGCAGGTTGGGGGGAACTACACGCCTTGGGCATGGTGGGGGAGGGGGGGGGGGGACGGACGGACGGATCAGGATACCCGTCGCCCCCGGGAACGGTGAACAACAACCGGTATTAATGAAAGAGCCGTGAACTTGTTTACCTCTGATCGGACTCGGCATCGTCAAACTGTCCGGGGAGCGGGGAGAGGCCCCGGGAAGCGCTCGAGCTCATCGCCCAGTAACCGTCAGCGCTCGAGGCGGCCATGACCATGGCGACGGCAGCCGCCCCACTCCAAATAGCACCGGACCCAGCAGCGCCCAAACTAACGCGTTTTCGAAATGCCGACCAAAGGTGCAACAACTGAACAGACCCTGAGAATTACCAGCCATCCATCCTCATCATTCATTACAAAGAGGAATGACATTTCTTGTTTCTTTTTAAAATAAAATATTTCCCAATTCAGAGTGAAGGCGTTGACAGACTATTTTAAAAAACGTCTAAGATCCCACAAAGTTAGAAAAATCCGCCCTCATAACATTTCCGTTTCATTTGACTCATTTTTTCTTATTTCATACATCCATCAACAATTTAGATCTTCTACCAGTAAATACCTCAACTCCACCTAAAAAGTTCGGAAAACAAACCAAAAGATTATCTTTCATAATAGCTCCTGAACAGCGTTATTGCGACCATTTATGCACATACAGTTGAGTTGTTTTCTTTAAGTTAGTTACGACTTTGTCGTTTTATATATATACATAAACAGTATATATGTTTATAAATATATAATTTTAGAGAAGAATGCAGCTAAAATTATAGATATAGAGGTAACAAAATAATGTGTTAATTAACAAAAGTAATAAAAATATTGTTTTTGGGATGGTGACATTGAAGTAGTCTGTGTGGTTTTATATATACATATGTGCTTTAAAGAATACAGCTAAGATTATAGAAATACAGGTAATATGATAAGTAACTAAAGTAATAAAAATATTGTTTTTTTGGATGGTGACACCCTGTGTCGTTTTATAGATATTTTAAAGAATACAGCTAAGATTATAGAAATACAGCTAATAAAAGTAATAAAAATGTTTTTTAGATGGTGACATTGAAGTAGCCTGTGTGTTTTTTTTTATATACATGCGTATGTGTGCGTATTAAAGAATACAGCTAAGATCACAGAAATACAAGTGACTGCTTTGCCCTTCCCCGCCACGCACAATGTTGCCAATGGGTGACGTCATGGAACGCAAACGGCGTGACGAAACTGGGCCACTGTGACGCCACAAACGGGGGTGGTGGTGGTGGGTGGGACGAGGGACGTTAGCTTGGCCTGAGCCCCGCGTGGCGCGCGCGCGCGAGGCAGGCCGATCTCAGGTGTGAATTGATGAGGCGGCACGGGGGGAGGTAAAACCAGCGGGGAGAGAGTGTGCGGATGGACAAGAAAACCTGCCCCATTGCCTTCTGTCCCACTGAATGTGGCACAGGGAAGGGTAACAGCAAATGGTGAGCATTTTGATTTGAACTGCCAGGCAAAAGTTAAAAAAAAAGACCAGCCCCCTCCCCCCCGCAGCAGGACTGATGATTCACAGAAACGTGGCAGTGTAGAAGGCGGCCATTCAGCCCATCGAGCCTGCACTGGCTCTCCCAAAGAGCACTCTACCTCGTCCCACTCCCCTGCCTCATCCCCTTAACCTTGCACATTCTCTCTCTTCAGGTAGCAGTCCAATTCCCTTTTGAATACCTCGATCGAACCTGCCTCCACCACCTGCTCAGGAAGTTCATTCCCGACTCTCCCCGCCCTCTGGGTGAAAAAAAAATTCCTCGCCTCGCTGTTACTCCTTTTGCCGATTATTTTGAACCTGTGCCCTCTGGTTCTTGATGCTCTCTCGAGTGGGAACGGTTTCATGCGACCGTTTTAGTGTTTTATTTTATTGTTTATTATTATTTGCTTTTCTATTCGGGTTGCCGGCTGTGTTTAGACGTATTCCTGGAAGTTTCACCACTTGACTTGCCTTCCATGCTCCAGCCAATACTCGACCAAAATACCCTTCCATGTGACGTATTGCCTTCCTACGCCAATTGGAAGGCAAAATGTCTCATTAGCTTCTTCCTCAAACAGAGGCCCAAATAATCTCCATCCATCACTACTCTCCTCCGTCTGGCTGAACTTGTTCTCTCACTGAACAATTTCTCCTTAAACTCCTTTCACTTCCTTCAAATAAAAGGTGTGGCTATGGGTACCCGCATGGGCCCCAGTTATGCCTGTCTCTTTATGGGATATGTGGAACATTCCTTGTTCCAGTCCTACTCCGTCCCCCTCCACAACTCTTTCTCCAGTACATCGATGATTACTTTGGTGCTGCTTCATGCTCTCGTCTGGACCTGGAAAAATTTATTAATTTTGCTTCCAATTTCCACCCCTCCATCATTTTCACATGGTTCATCTCTGACATTTCCCTTCCCTTCCTTGACCTCTCTGTCTCAATTTCTGGTGATAGACTGTCCACCAATATTCATTACAAGCCTACCGACTCCCACAGCTTGACTACAGCTCCTCACACCCTGCTTCCTGTAAGGAGTCCATCCCATTCTCTCAGTTCCTTCGCCTCTGTTGCATCTGTTCTGATGATGCCACTTTCAAAAACAGTTCCTTTGACATGTCTTCCTTCTTCCTTAACCGAGGTTTTCCACCCACTGTGGTTGACAGGGCCCTCAATCGTGTCCGGCCCATCTCCTGTGCATCCGCCCTCACACCTTCCTCTCCCTCCCAGAACCATGATTGGGTTCCCCCTTGTCCTCACTTATCACCGCACCAGCCTCCGCATTCAAAGGATCATCCTCTGCCATTTCTGCCAACTCCATGATGCCACCACCAAACACATCTTCCCTTCACCCCCCCTGGCGGCATTCCGCAGGGATTGTTCCCTCCGGGACATGCTGGTCCACTCCTCCATCACCCCCTACACCTCAACCCCCTCCCACGGCACCTTCCCATGCAACCGCAGAAGGTGCAACACCTGCCCCTTTACTTCCCCTCTCCTCACCGTCCAAGGGCCCAAACACTCCTTTCAAGTGAAGCAGCATTTCACTTGCACTTCCCTCAATTTAGTCTACTGCATTCGTTGCTCCCAATGTGGTTTCCTCTATATTGGAGAGACCAAACGCAGACTGGGTGACTGCTTTGCGGATCACCTTCGGTCTGTCCGCAAGCATGACCCAGACCTCCCTGTCGCTTGCCATTTCAACACACCACCCTGCTCTCATGCCCACATATCCGCCCTTGGCCTGCTGCATTGTTCCAGTGAAGCTCAACGCAAACTGGAGGAACAGCACCTCATCTTCCGACTAGGCACTTTACAGCCTTCCGAACTGAATATTGAGTTCAACAATTTTAGATCATGAACTCTCTCCTCCATCCCCACCCCCTTTCCGATCCCCCCTTTTCCAATAATTTATATATTTTTCTTTTCCCACCTATTTCCATTATTTTTAAAATGTATTTCCATCCATTGTTTTATATCTACCTTTTAGCCTATTTCGATCCTTTCCCCCCACCCCACCTCCAATAGGGCTATCTGTAACTTGCTCGTCCTGCTTTCTACCCTTAATGTCACCATTAGCACATTTCTTAGCTAATATCACCACCTTCAACAGCTCTTTGCCCTTTTGTCAATGACATCTTTTGGCAATCTCCACCTATCACTGGCCCTCTATCCAGCTTTACCTGTCCCACCCCCCCCTTAAACCAGCTTATATTTCACCTCTTTTCTATTTTTCCTTAGTTCTGTTGAAGAGTCATACGGACTTGAAACGTTAACTGTATTCCTCTCCGCAGATGCCGTCAGATCTGCTGAGTTTTTCCAGGTATTTTTGTTTTTGTTTTGGACCCAATTGGATGATGTTTGCTGTCAGCCAAGCAGCCCTTTCCCCCATTTTCAATATTTTTATGTCTGGTAAAAAGAAACATTCAAAGAAAATGATTTAAAAAATCAATTTTTAATGTCCCAATAACTTTTCTCCAGGATTGCTCACAGCAGTATCCTGGAGATTCATCTTCAATTCCTGGAGATTCCAGGCCACTCCTGAAGGAATGGCAACCCTATTTTGTATGGGTGGCATAGTGGTGATCGGATTAGTAGTCCAGAGGCCCAGGCTAATGTTCTCGGGACATAGGTTCAAATCCCACTATGGCAGCTAGTGAAATTTAAATTCAATTGAAAGCTAGTCTCAGTAATGTAATGGTGACCATGAAACTATTGTTGATTGTCCTAAAAACCCATCTGGTTCACTAATGTCCTTTAGGGAAGGAAATCAGCGATCCTTACCTGGAGCACTCTTAACTGTCTCAAAATGGCCTAATAAATCACTCAGCTCAAGGACAATTAGGGATGGGCAACAAATGCTGGCTTTGCCAGTGATGCCCACATCGCTCAACAATAAATATTCTACCTGCGCTGCTGTGAGATCCTCTCTGGCTAACCTAAGCAGGCAGATGAGGCTGTATCGTTTGAGATCTCACCCCCTAAATGGTGCCACCTCTGACACTGTAGCTTTCCTCAGCATTGCAAGTGTCAGACTGAATTGGAAGTACATAATGGGCGAGAATCCACCACCTCCTGGTCCAGAGACCAGTGGGCTACAAACAAATTGGCGACTATATTAAATATGCCTTGAAATTAATGCTGGTTTGAATAAAACCACAAATATTGAAAGGCAGTTTACACCTTATTTACCACCCCAATTTCAATGCAGAACTTCCTGAAACTTTGAAAAGCCCCCACGACCCTTGTCAACTTGGTCATCCTTGCCTGTGCTATCGTCTTGAAAATGACCTTTTTTCCTCAGTGCCAATGATATGCTGACTGGGGAGACCACCAATAGCATTGCAGAACAAAACAAGCCGCATGGGATGAATATTGGCTTTGCTGAGGGTAAGTCTTTCTCAGGATTCAGTTGACCCTCTAAGGCAGGCTTGTCCAACCTTTTCACTCGAGGGGGCCACATTTGCATTATTTTCGTACTCAAGAGGCTGATGAGCAAATTTTGGAAAGATATGGTTTGGCACAAAAATAAACTGAATTTCAAAAAAAAAGTTGAGTTATTAAGGGTCAGTGTGCTTGTGTCTGGCTCACTGCCAGTCTTAGGGTGCTTGCTCACTCAATCTCACCCACTGTGAGTGGCTGTGTGTGTTGGTGTGTGATGGTGACAGTGAGTGAGAAACCTGAGACTGGGAGTAAGCCAGACACACACACGCCCTCTCAGCTTCCGCCCACAAACACAAACTTGCTCTCTCAGCCACCACATTCCCACACACACTCACCCTCTTACCCCTCCACCCAGACACACTCGTTCTCTCACCCCCCCCACCCCCACACACAATTGTGTTCTCACCCCCGCAACCCATACACACACTCACTCCCTCTCTCACCCCCACTCACACACATCCGCTCGCTCTCTCTCCAACACACAGAGTCGCTCGCTCTCTCACCCCCACCCACACACACACTGGCTCACTCTCTCACACCTCACCTACACACACTTGCTCGCTCTCACAACCCCACCCACACACACACTGGCTCACTCTCACACTTCACCTACACACACTCGCTCACTCTCTCACCCACCCACACACATTTGCTCTCACTCTCACCCCCACCCACCCACCCACACTTGCTCATGCTCTCACCCCCCATCCCACCCCACCCACCTACACAAACTCATTCGCTCTCGCACCCCCCCACACACACTCGCTCACTCTCTTCACACCCAGACATACTCACTCTCTCACTTCCACACACACACTCACCATGGCACTGTCTCCTTCCCAGGCCTGTCACAACTTGGCCCTGCCCGGAACCCCCACAACCTTGCACTGCCCAGGGTCCACCGCAACTTTGCCCTGCCCAGGGCCTGCTGCAACTTCGCTCTACCCGGGGCCCGCTATAACATTTTCCCTGCCTGGTGACCGGTGCAACTTTGCCCTGCCTGGACCCACCAAAACTTCGCCCTCCCTGGGCTCCAGCCCCACTGTGCCTTAGTTCCCCGGACTCCAGCCCCACCGTGCTTTAGTATCCTGGGCTCCAGCCTTGCCGCACCTTTGCTTCCCTTGGGCCGAGCAGTCCTAAGCACACTCACGGCTGCCAGTGTTTCCTGCTTCTCCGGTCAGAGACTACATCTCTTCATTTGCTGCTGATAGGCTCAGTAGTGTGCCTATCAACAGCAAACGAGGGAAAGGAACAGCCTGTGATGGGAGAAGCAGCTCCTTTGCAAAATCTTGAAATTCATTTAACTGCATTTTGAACTTTCAGGCCAGTCTTACCAGCTTTTGAACAGTGGTTCCGTGGGCCACATCGAGGGCTTTGCAGGCCGCACTTCACTGCCAGTTGGTCGAGCCTACTCTAAGGATTCATTTAAGAAACATCTTGTGAACATTTTTTTAAACTAATGTGACCATTATGCACTCCCTGTGAAAATCCCCTAGTGGAAGCCGACGGAGGGAAACCTCTTCAAGCACCAGGAATCACTTCCTTGCTTTGCAATTTGGCTGTGAAATAACTCTCTCAATCAGCTTATGTTGTGGGTTTGAGCAATTCTTTTCTCATACCTCCATGGACTGCACATGCCTTGGACAGAATGGGGACCAAAAGGGGTGCGCATAGTCTGATACCAAACAACTAAGAGCCAGTTTCTAGAAACTATAAGAAAGTGGCCTGAGTGATGACTTGTACTTGTTCTGGAGAAACATTTGTCCTTGGTTTCTAATTTTCCTGCTGTGGTATAGTTCAGATTGCAACCTTAGCAATGAAATATTTGGTATATTTAAGCCCATTCCCACTATTTTCTAGCACCTTGCATTGATATTGTATTTTTTAATGGCATCTTAAAACATGCTAGCTCATAGATGCAGCAGCCTGGAAAAGAAAACATATTCTAGAACGTCATAAGGATTCTTTCTTTTGTCCCTTCCTTCTGTTCACTTCATGACTCTATCTCCTTTCTTGCTCACTCTCTCTCTTTCACTATTTCTCTCTAACACACTTTCAAATCAGTTCTACTGTCTAAGATATCAGAAACAGTGACCTGGAATTCCCTCAGAGCTGCTCCAGATCTACCACCAGAACTTTGCGGCTAATGTGACGGAAAAAATAACTTGTGTAAATTGGATTTATGCTACAAGGGCAAAGGAAGGTTCACAGCTCAGATGAAGATCTGGGGCAATGTTTTACCTCAACTCCATTGACGTTCCTTCCAGTGAAAAGGGAAAAAAAAACCTTAGGTTGCTTTCTACTGAGAGAAATGAATTAATTATTTGGCTTTGATAGTATACATAACAGAAAAGGGCAGCTGTTGTTTATCTCCCTCTCTCTTGGAGGTAAAAGTTAAGCAGTTTAATTCAGCAGTTGCTAGTAGTTACAATAGCCCTGGAACTCTACAGATGGCAATCCCAGTGATTGGGCTGAGATCACACCTGCCAAGTCCCCTCCTACGCTGACCTTTATCAGAATTTATGTAGTCAGAGGAGCAGACAGGTGCAAATGTCACTTGTGTTACGTCTTTGGCACCTGCCTG
The DNA here is from genome assembly GCF_964194155.1 of Cetorhinus maximus. Lineage (NCBI taxonomy): Eukaryota > Metazoa > Chordata > Chondrichthyes > Lamniformes > Cetorhinidae > Cetorhinus > Cetorhinus maximus. The sequence goes on from NC_135882.1 coordinate 13,561,940, forward strand.
CCTGCCCCATGCAGTGGAAATTGGAGTTGCGTGGGCCCCTGCCAACCAATCCCCCACCCTAATGCTGCAGTTGGCCCATTTGCTCAGTGACTGATCCAAAATAAATTTGCCAGGCATAGACCCTACTGGTGGGGCCGCATGCACCCTCAAGGAAACCATTACGCCTCAGCAATCTCAGAATGCCAGCTTCCACTATAGAATGAACGCCAGGAGTGAGAATTCTAATTTAGGGAGTTCTCAATAATAACTCTACCCGCCTCCTCTCCCACCCAGCCGCACCATTTGTCTTGTAAGGGAAGGTTTATTTGAGGGCAGGGGAGTAGCTCTGCTAATTTCCTGCCAAAGTTGCAGTGGGAAACCAGAAGAACTTTAGGAATTTGAGGTAGTGCAAACATTATGTGAAGAGAAAAAAATGAATATTTGTTATCCAGTGTCTTTTGGGATTATTTGGAAGAAAGAAAGAAATCAGAGGGCAAACAGTAATGAGAAAATCCTCTTGATTAATGGTAGGGCTGTGTATATACTGTGTATACTTTGACTCTGGATTCTCCTTGGAACTAACAGATTGAGAGAGCTCAAAGTCAAAATATAAAATTCTAACTACAGGCTTTTAACAGAGGCTGAGGTTATTAATGAAGCTATACTTAAACATGCACAAGGCAACTTTTTGGATATCAAATATAAACAATAGATTAAATTTCAATATCAGTCAAACGATTGCAAGGCATTAGTAACAAAAATTAATATATTTGAATCAATTTGACTGTGTTACAAAAACATAATGCAGAAGTATAGGGCAGAATTTTACGAATCGGTGAGCGGGGGTTGGGCCCATTCACCGACGCGTAAAGTGACGTCGGGGAGATCTCCCAACATCGCCACGCCCCATTTAAATTTTCAGGAAGGCGGGAGCACAGCAAAATCAGCTGCTCGCCCGCCGACCTGTCAATGGCCAATTGAGGCCATTGACAGGGCCAAATAAGTAATTAAAGGACCTGCCCGTCCAACCTTAAGGTTGGCGGGCAGGCCAGGAGCCCCGGCGGGAACTAGAAAAAACATGAAACCTCATCCACGGGCAGGATGAGGTTTCATGTAGGCTTTAAAAAATTTTAATAAAGGTTTTGTAAAAATTATGGACATGTCCCAACTCATGTGACATTGTCACATGAGGAGACGTAAGGGAAATTTTATTTTTCTATTTTTATCTTTTTTACATTTACAGCCGATCTCCCTGAGGCTGCACTTAGCCTCAGGGAGATGAGCGCGTTCTATCGTGTGCATGCGCGGAAGAGCACACTCACGATTTTGGGATTCTTCCCCCCTCCCCCCCCCACCCCCCCACCCCCGCCTGCACAGGGAGCGCATAGCGCTTCTGTGCAGACGTCACGCTGGGCAGGCCTTGATTGACCTGCCCACGTAAAATGGCAGCGCGCCTCCAATCGGGGCGCCGATTGGAAGCGTGCCTGTATGTGCCCACCCTTCAACATCCCCCCCGACGGGAGGAAAATTCCGTCCATAGTAAGAACATTACCGGAAGTGTGTATCAATAATTATGCAATGGCACCCACTGTGAAACAAAATTATGGTGCCACTTTTTACCAAATGCAAGAAAGTGCAGGAGAAGGGTAGCTTTAAGGCTTTAGTTCTGATATTTTCTTTGATCCCGGTGAAAGCAATTGAAATCTTAACAATTTGCTCATTCTGTGACACATGGAGGTGAACAAACTGACTTTCAGGCCAGAAATGATTGGCCGGTGTCCCATTCACACAACCAGATACACAAACTTTTCAATACACCAAAAATAATTTTCAATTATAGGCAATATTGTTGCTGTGATTTTTGAGAATGAATGGACTCCATTAATTTGCAGGGATCGGGTTTTATCCTGCTCTCCGTTTCACCATTCAATCTTAAATACCCATCTACAATGGTGGGTGGAAAAAAGAATTCTCACTTTCCTTGGACATACATCTTACCCATGTTTCTTTTATTGCTGTATGGTGCAGTCAGTACTTTCCTAGATTTTATGGGTTTTTAATAAACCACTGTTTCTAGGAGGGCATAAGTGTGAATTCAATTAACTTTCGGTAACAAACTACAGTGAACAGGATGACCAACCATCCTGTATTTTTCAGGATTGTCCCATAATTTTATGTTTTGTCCCGCGTCACATTGGTTGGGTCCCCGGATTGCCATTTGTCCCGTATTTCCCGGGCAGGACTGGGAGGCTGCTGGGGAATGTCCTCTTGCTGGAACCCTTGTATCTTTGGTGCTCGCGCATGCGCACTGTGGTCCTGAACATGTGCTGCCACCAATCAGCCCACTCAGCCATGAGGGGGTCAGGATCCAAGGAGGACCCACTTAAGGCCAGCGCGCTGAAAGAAAGTTAAGTTGTTAAAGCTTGGTGGAGCCATGGGATTCGTTAATTGGGGGATGTGCGGGAGGGTAGGGGAGCGGGCAGAGTAGTGGTGCCTGAGTCTCGGGGTTGGGGGGGGAGTGGCGGGGGTGTGGGGTGGGGAGGGTCCAGGTTTAGCAGGCCCAGGGGTGGGAGTTGGGGGTAGGGAGGAAGAGTAGCACAACCCGTGTCTCGGGACAGGGGTCTAGCAGGGGCCGGAGGAGAAAACAGAACTCAGATCTTGGTGGGTGTCCAGAGTCTGAGGGCAGGACTTTCAGCTCAGTGTGCGGGCGCACACCCGACATGCACGAGTGTAAAATAGTGCGCAATGACATCGGACGAGCGTCCCAACGCCATTGCACACTCGCGTCCGCCAACAATTAAGAAGGCTATTGAGCCATTAATCCATTAATTGAAGTGAGCTTTTCCCTGCCTGTCCAACCTTACGGTTGGCAGACGGGAGAATAGGCCAAGCAGCCTTTGGATTTTTGAGGAAACATCGCCCACGGGCAGTATGAGGTTTCCGATGTTAAAAATAAAATAAAAATTTTTAAAACTTATTTTCAACATGTCCCTGCTCATGTGACAGAATCACATGAGGGGACATGTCTACCTTATTTTTGAAATCTTTATTTTTAATGTTAGAAATATTCAGCTCCCTGAGGCAGTTCTGTGCCTTCTAGGAGCTTTCACTGAGCGCACCCACGCGCATGCACACACTTTACCACTCGCACTCCTCCTGTCCCCCACCCCAGCAGCGCTGAGGTTATCAGCGTACGTTTCATGCTGGCTGGGCGTTAATTGGGCAGCCAACGTGAAATCGCGGTCGGGGCCCGATCCTTCTGGAATCCTGGGAGTGCAGTCATCGGTTGTTCAATGATGGCATGTGCTTAGAACTTAATTCTTTTATTGAGTGGAAGATTATCAAGTCCACTCCCCCTTCGGTTGCGCCAGCATCCCACTTCAACCCCTGGTCTTGCCATTTTTTGTACTGTATTGCATTTTATGTCTTCAGCCTCAGCGTCAGGTGCTCCCAGATTAGATATGGAACAGACCAGATACAGAGTAAATTCCCATCTATTCTGCCTACACAATACTGTTTATTCCCCAGCTCAGTCGAGAGCTCCCACTGCACTACATAGTATCTACAGCACAGCATTAGACTATTTCCCCCAACACATCCAGGCTGGTGTTTATGTTCCACAGGAGCTTTCTCTCCCCCTCTTCAACTAATCCTATCAACATAACCCTCGATTCCTTTCTCCCTCATGTGATTATCTAGATTCCCCTTCGATGTTCCCCTTAGATGTATCTGTTTTGGTTGTCTCAACCACTCCTTGTGATATCAAGTTCCATTTTCCAACCACATTCCGGCTAAAAGAATTCCCAATTGGATTTATTGGTGACAATCTTATATTATGTGGGGGCTAGCTACCTCAGTTGGCTAGACGGCTATCTTATGGATCAGATTAATACCAACAGCATGGGGTTCAATCCCTGTTCTGCCTGAGGTAGAGTCAGGGCTGCCTGCTGGCCCTACCCACAGTTAAAAATCAAGGCACTTTGCCATGGTTTGGTGAATAATTGCCAAGGACCTACCTTCAAGCAGAGTACTCAAGAAGAAGAATCTTATATTTATGATCCCCTGTTTGGGTCTCACTTGTTATTGGAAAGATCTCTATGTTTACCCTTTCAAATTCTTATATAATCAATTGCATACAAGAATCAAACTGACAGCAACTTCTAGATTTCTGCCAAAAGTAGTTGTCCATTTCAGAGTTTTAATGACTGTGAATGCTGACAGTTTTGCCAGCATTACAACCACGAAATCAGCCATGATTTTATTAAATGCCGGAGCAGGCTTGAGGGGCCGAATGGCCTACTCCAGCTCCTTGCCCGAATGTTGTATGAAATCTGAGCCATAGACTTTTTTGCCCTTTTAAAATTTGAATGACCTGTCTACCAGCCAAAAACAATGCTGGATAGAAGGCATGAAAAACCTATTTAGAGTTGCTTTGGAGCGTAATAGAAAACACAGTGGGTAGCCTTTATCTTTAATTTGCATAACTTTACAATACAACTGCTCGTGTATGTTTTAGGTAAAATGTATATCCCCATCACTTCTGGTGCGAGATCCTAGAAGTGACGGAGGAGGGTGGGGAGTTAGTGGAGTGGTTCCTGAAGCAATTCCTGCCCAAGTCCAAGTGTGTAACACCTGGAACCTGACACAACTCAAGTGGAAAATCTAGGCCATGGTATTTTAAATATACCCATATATTAGAGGGAGAGGAACAATAAAATTGGAGTCCTTAGGAGTGAGTAGCCGACTGGGAGATGCAGTAGTAAGGCCCATACTGTAGTTGTATTTGATATGTGCGATGTAGATTTTTGGGTGGCTTTAGGCTGGGAATTGAAGGGGGCATCAAGTCATTGATATAACTCTATACTGTACATTTAGTTAGGCATTTGTTTAAAATAGTGTGAGTGGGTGTAAAATATTTTGGAAAAAAATGTGTGCAAATTTTATATGTTAAATTGTATATTTGATATTTTTGTAGAAATTTTCCTGCAGTTGGGAATGAGTGATGAAAAGGTTCAAAAGTGGAATCATAATATGGATAACTTAGAGACAAGGGAAGCTGGCCACAACCAACATCAGCTTGACAGTATTTCTCCATTGGATACTAGCTCAATAAGCAACACAAAAGATGAGCTGTCATTTGCAACTGAAACTGTCAGTGTGTGTTCAGAGCTATCACAGGTAAGAGCACTTAGATTTATCTCAGACCTGAATGAAGGCAGCACACATGATATATATAATATTTATAATATTGCTCATATTCTGTGGACCAGACTGGATTCATGAATGTGAATGTGTAAAAATTATGGCAAGTTTTGCAAACAGAGTGTGGATTCTATTTCAGTTCCTATAGTGAGACACATTAACCCAGATTTTTGCCATGACAAAGAGGCTCTCCCTTATGGCAAAAATCCCAGAAATGGCTGTAAATTCTAAGTCCCACCCCCGAACCTGATATTTCTCATCTTCACGGGGGTGGGATTGGAGTTGGGCCGGGGTTTTCACCCGCACAAAATCGTGGAGACGGCTAGCCATTTAAATCATCAGCTGCCTCCACCGAAGTGGGATTTTGGAAGAACAGGATTGTGGAATCCGTGTGCAGAATAGAACAGGTAAAAGGAGGTCTGAACTTGGTGGATGTGTTTGGATAACCAGGGTATCACTTTGGAGAGGTAAGGTACCCCTTTGGATAGAGTCCTGGGACACCTTTGAGAGATGTAAGGAACCCTTTTGCAGAGTTAAGGCACCTTTTGGGAGAGATAAGGCACATTTTGGGATTATTAAACGTGAACATGATTATGCACTTTTTAATGCACAAACTCATTGGAACTGTCAAGCTGTCAAAGAGCTCTCTAGCTATCAAGGAACTGTCCAGCTGACAACCTGTCAAAGCTATCCAGGAAGTGTCAAAGCTGTCAAAACTATCCAGGAAGTGTCAAAGCTATCCAGGAAGGGTCAAAGCTGTCAAAGCTATCCAGCAAGTGGCTAACCTGTCAAAGCTATCCAATAAGTGTCAAAGCTGTCCAGGACGTGTCAAACCTGTAAAAGCTGTCAGAGCTATCCAGCAAGCGGCAAGCCGTCCAGGAAGGGTCAAACCTGTCAAATCCATCCAGGAAGTGTCAAAGCTGTCAGGGAAGTGTGAAACCCGTCAAACCTGTCAAATCTATCCAGAAAGTGTTAAAGCTGTCAAGGAACTGTCCAAGGATACTAGGTGAGTTGGCATAGAGGGGGTAAGGGCACAAAGTTGGCATGGATTAAGAGGGCAATGGGGTGGGTAGAGGGGCACTAAGTTGGCATGGTGGTTATGGGGGTGGGTGGGGGCGTGGGTTGGCATGGATAGGGCATAGGGAGTGGGTGGGGTGTGACGGGTGGAGCAATATTCTTTGTTTTTTATTTATTTAAACACAGTGCCAGGCCATAGAGGCAGAATTTGCACCCAGCCCGCCTCCGCACCCAGCAGCCTACGCATTTGTTCCAGGGTTGCCACCTCATCTTCTGTTTCAGCTCACCAGCCCCCGGCTGAAAATCCAACCTGTGGGTGGAAATTTTTAAAGGTTGGGTTCGCTGAGCTGGGAAATCAGCTGACTCGCGAACCCGACCCGGGAACGAAAATCTGGGCCACTCATACCACTGACCGGATTTTCACAGTGGGTTGGGAACCTGACGTTCGAATGAATTCCGGTTCCCGACCCCACGCCTTAACTGTAAATGCCCTAATTGGACAGGAGGTGAGCTTGGCGTCCAATTAGAGACACCGAGCATCTCCAGGAAGCAGGAGCTGCCTGCCTGGGCACCAGCAGCAAAGACAAATGCAGCCATGATGGAGTCTGCCGAAGAGAGCAGCTACTTCCTCAGAGTGCCAGCAGCATAAAGGCATGAGCTGGAGCGTGAATCAGCAAAACTGAGGTAATGCGCACAATCCAGCACAAGATACCTGAGGGTCCGATAATTTTAAACATCATTAAAAAATACTTTCCCTTTTCCCCCGCAGTGAACCTGACAGCTGTGACCGTTCAGGTTCGCCTAAATCTCCATTGAAAATGCGAGTTCCAACCTGCCTGGCCTATTAATAGGCCCCTAAAGGAGCTTAATGAGCTGTTAATTTCAGGTGAGCGGGGTCCTTGTTCACCCTGTCCCACCCTCACTTTGAAAATTGCAGACTGTCCTGGATGCGCCAGGATCCAAAGACAACCTCCGGAACCATCATTTAAAAATCACACCCGCATGAGGTCCTGCCCCCCACTGGCAAGTGAAAATCCAGTCCCACTTCTCTCAGATTACACCTTATTAAGGCCCCATTTTGGGGAGCTGAATGCATGTGCACATTTCCAGCCAAAAGTCCGCTGTCGCCCTACGGACAAAAAAAATACATCCTTCGCCTGAAACTTGCCTGATCCTCCAGATCCCAAATTAAAGAAATTGATCGACCCTGCCCCCTCACCCCTCCCCACCTCCACAATCATCACCGCTGCAACGCTAGTAGTGGCATGATTTTGCGCTGCTCCTTGCTAGTCCCAATATGATGAGGCCGAGGTGCAACATCTTGGGAACCTTGGGCCTCACGCTTCATGCAAAGGAAATGCAACGTGTGCCTCTTGCTGGCCCGAAAACCGGCACGCCGGAACTCCTGGGTCATTAACTCTTACTGGGACCTGATTGAATATTGCCAGTCACCCACTGAATCTTTAGCTGAGCCTTCATTAATTTCCATGATGCTGAGTGTCAGTCAGTAAACTGTTTGTCTGCAGGTAAAACCAAAGCTGTGCTCAGTGAACTCCCCTAACAATCAGGAGTGGGAACCCTTGCTGATCTTTGCACTCCTAACCCAGGGCACCGTGGGGTCAACAATAACACCTAAAATCAGCTTAGAGTAGGCTGGGGATTCAACAAGGAACTTCCTTGGTTTGTAGCTGAGTTACTTGCTAAATAAACACAAAAGTTAACTATTATATATAATTAACAAATGTGAGTGCTACGGTACAGGTAGAAAGAAAAAACCCTTGTAAATTTCTGTTTAATTAACATACAATAAATATTCATTTATCAGTTAAATATACTGGCTTGGTAACAACATGATTCATCTGTATATTTAGCGAAACAATCAACATCATGGTTTATACTTCATGGTCAAAATAGTGGCAATTGTGAGACCAAGTTTTCTGACAGATGTTTTCATGTGAATTGTTTCTTCCAACTGTAGAATCAGAACCAACTTTGACTCTGCAGCGCCTGTGGTGGAGCGTGCAGGAAGTTTTGTGCATGAATTGGTGCCTTGATGTTTTAAGATATTATTTGCAAATCTGGTGCATGTACCACTTCTCTGTTTCTGCTTGCATTTTAAACCCAGGATGAAATGAACAGTAATGACTACCCAGGGGAAATGAGGAAAGCAGATTGTAGTAGTAGTCTTCTTTGCTTGGATGCTTTGGAAGAATTTTCGCAAAATCTGGATTTGTCGTCTTTTTCTGAGACATTTTCCTGTGGTAAGTTTCATGAGGTGATGGTGGCTTAGTGGTAATGTTACTGAACTAGTAATTCAGAGACCCAGTCTAATCCCTCTGGGGACACGGGTTCAAATCCCCCCCCAAGCAGTTGATAGAATTCAAATTCAATTAATGAATTTGGAATTGAAAACTAGTCTCCGTAATGGTGACCATGACAACTATTACTGAATCTGGTTCACTAACGTCCTTTAGGGGAGGAAATCTGCCATCCTTATTGGGTCTGGGTAAGTATTCCAGACCCGCAGCCATGTTGTTGACTCTTAATTGCCCTCTGAAATAGCACAACAAGACACTCAGTTTAAGGGCAATTAGGGATGGGAAACAAATGCTGGCCTTGCCAGCAATGCCCACATCCCATGAAAGAATAAAGAAAAAAAAATTATGCGAACGCACACCATAGTTTTTCATTAAATCCCTACAACCCTGACCTAAAAAAGCATGGTGTGGAACTGAGCCACGTAGACTAGACAGGTCCCTAGGTTTGATCCCTAGAGTATTAACTAGTCTCCATCTGGTGGAGATGAGAGAATACTGGTCCTAGCATGTCTGCTAAGGAAGGAAAAGATTGCCTGGGCTTTTCATTCTTGATCAGGTTACAAGTGATTCCCAAGGAAAGTGCGTGCGTGCACATAAAGCACAGTATTAGACTGAGTTGTGATGGCGATTATTGCCAAATTGCTTAACAACATCCACTTTCCAAACTGACACATGAATGTTGGCAACTTGACCAAAGTACTGTGAGGAAGGACACTGCTGTCATCTGGTGAGATGAGTCACTGTCTTCAGGATAATCGGGGTAAAGAGAGAAAAATGGAAGAAAATTTGGAGGACGAAGATCAAAGCAGAAATTAGTATGTCCAAAACATCTGAGAGAAGGATTGGGTATTTTTAAAGAAATGTTTAGTTACCGGTGAATCTCCTCTGGCATTGATCATGGCATGTTGTTTCATAATGATTGGATGAACGAACCATGCAACACCCAATCCCTTATTTTACAATGAAATCGGCATTCTGTTTAAGTAGTCTGCCCTTCTCAGCCCACTCTGTCTAACTGATACAAGCAAACACTGAAGTCAATCAGATATTAGTGGCTGTTAGGTGAGGGAAGTTTGCAGATACCACAGGTTGTAATGCAGCTCCGTCAGATTGCTACTTATTGGATCTTAAGGAAACTAACAATCTCTAACGTAAATGTTAATCTTTTTACTTCATAATCAATGGATGTAGAATTCTAAATCAGCCCAAAATGCTGAAAATACCCAGCAGGTCTATCAACATCTAAAAAGGGAAAAGATTGATTTTGCTATATGTACCACCAAAACTACTAACTTACCATTTACTCTTTACAAATATTGATGTGTATTTTCACTATTTTTATTTTTAATTTAAATTTCCAGCATTTGCCATGTTTTTTAATTGTGACGAATTTGGTCATGTTGGTCATGATCACTGCTGATAACTGATTTGTAGCTTACAAAGTGGAAAAATGCTCATTCTTCCAGTCATTAGAAATACGGTGAACAAATAATTAATATGGTCAATTATATGGTTCTTTGAGTTAAGTTAATTCTTTTACAGAAATAGGATCAAAGCAGTGCGGGAATCTTCTTTCCCTCTGACCCATTAATGATTGTGACAAAAATGAATGAGTTTTATCTACATTTGACTTAATAGCTGCCTCTTTGAAATCTTTCACAAAACGTAAAGGTCCATATTTCCTCACTGCAGTAAAGCAGCACTCCTGGGATTTCTCTTGTGCATCTGTGCACTCGGACATAGCTGGGCATATTACAATGAGAAACAAATAGTGGAAGTACGTTGTATGACACATTTCTTACTGTTTGCTTCCTCGAGACAAAAGGCGTTCAAGAGGTACCCATGTGTCCAGTATTGCTGGAGCATGTGATGGGGCTCAGCCCAGGAGGGGAGGGGCTTGGGCATGGTGGGCAGTGAAAGGAGATGTTTGGGTCCATTTTTCTAAAGCGATTGATTGGAGAATGGAGATCTCACTTAACAGTAGTAAGGTGCTGCAGCAATTTCCCTATATACTCAATTACCCCCCAACGAAGATCCATTTTCTATGGTTCTAAATGTGTCGGGTTACAGTGGGGTTGAAGCAGCGGGCAGAAGTCCTTCTCTCCTGGAAAATTCAGCACCAAATGTCAGCTATGAAACCATAGCAGCCATAGCAACTGGTGAAAAAGTTATGGTGGGTGGATCTGTTTATTAAGCTATTATTATTTAGTGTACTATACCCAAACCTTTTGGAATCTACACTAAATTGTGCCTCTCCTCTTTTTACTTTTCCATAAATATATGATTGTATTTTATCACCATCAGGTTATTGACTTGTTCATTGTTCAATAAATTCGCTTAATTTTTAAACTGAAAATGAGATCTGATGTTATGTCGGAGAAAGATCCTTCAAAGGCATAGGATAAATTGCAGAATAAATACTTGTCATGGGTCACTGTTAGTTATCTAGATTTTGGGATTTTTAAAAATTCAGTTATGGGATGCGAGCAATGCTGGCTAGGCCAGCATTTATTGCCCATCCCTAATTGCCCTTGAGAAGGTGGTAGTGAGCTGTCTTCTTGAACTGTTGCAGTCCATGTGGTGTAGGTACACCCACAGAGCTGTTAGGGAGGGAGTTACAGGATTTTGACTAGCGACAGTAAAGGAACGGCAATATATTTCGAAGTCAGGACGCTGAATGGCTTGGAGGGGAACTTCCAGGTGGCGGTGTTCCCATGTATCTGCTGCTCTTGTCCTTCTAGGTGGTAGCAGTCGTAGGTTTGGAAGGTGCTGCCTGAGGAGGCTTGGTGAGTTCCTGCAGTGCATCTTACTGATTGTGCACATTGCTGCCACTGTTTGTTGGTGGTGCAGGGTGTGAATGTTTGTGGATATGGTACCAATCAAGCGGGCTGTGTTGTCCTGGATGTTGTCGAGCTTCTTGTGTGTTGTTGGAACTGTACTCATCCGGACAAGTGGGGAGTATTCCATCACACTCCTGACTTGTGTCTTGTAGATGGTGGACAGGCTTTGGGGCGTCAGGAGGTGAATTACTTGCCTCAGGATTCCTAGCCTCTGACCTGCTGTTGTAGCCACAGTATTTATGTGGCTAGTTCAATTTCTGGTCAATGGTAACCCCCAGGATGTTGATAGTGGGGGATTCAGTGATTGAGGTAGACAATCTCAAAAGGTACTGAGGTTCACCTGTGAAATGAATGAATAGTTTTTTCAACAACTTCCCAAGCTGTGTGCACGTTTGTGTTATTTGAGCCGCTTTTCATAAGCCCTGTTTTAAATTCTTGCATATGCTTCTATTGCAATGAACTATTTCAGGCAGCACCCAATTGCTTTTCCTGTCTCCATCACATTGCCTTTCTAATTTGATGGCTAAAAAAAAACAACAGAATACCTGAGGAAGAAAAACACACTGATAAATCATTCCAAAAAATTTGCCTGCAAAGTCACTGAAAACAAACAAAAATAATGGGATAAAAGGAGTAACAACACCTTTAAGAGCTCCTCATATATGGAGCTTTCATTTTCAGCATTAGCAAGCAGAGTGCACAGCATGATTCCGTTCTCAACAGATAAGAAATTGTATCTTTTTGGAACATTTGGGCAAGTATCCAGCAGAACGAATTGCTACCCTTTTTTTCACAATTTCTTGCATGCACCTTCTGTGCTGGTGAGAGTAGGTTGCTAGTTGGAAACTCTGCTTCCAGTCTGTAACATGTGGCCATGCTCTGTTGCATCAATCAGCACCTCCACATAATGCTTAGTAAATTAGGCTTTCCATACTGTAGTGCACTGCTGGCTGAATACGCTCCCTCAATCTAATACTGTTTATTAGTGTCTTGAAAAGCGTGGAAGGAATATTATTAAAGGTAAGATTGAGGTGGGTGGAGGGGGTGGGAGGCGGGGAGGGAAGAAATTCGGCACCACGTAGACCTACATCGATTCCTTGGGGGAAGGCAGTGCTGCATGTCACTACCCACGTGGTCTGCACACATTCTTCGAAGGCGCAGGATAAATTCCATTGTTTCAAAATAGTCGTGGGTCCCTGTTAATTAACTAGAAAAACACAAACAAATTTCCGCCCCCATTTATCTGTCACAAACAAAATTGTGTTTCACAAATTGACTGCAAAAAATGGCATCCCGCACAATTTTAATTGTCAGCCATTAAATCTGACCAGAAGTAAGTTTATCTTATTAGAGTAAGATATTTGCCTTCTGTTGTGAAGAATTAGTCACGATGGGATTTTAAGGTGGCCAGCCTTCCTAGTGGAATTCTGTGCCTTTTACAGGACAAGCGAAGTGTGGTATGTAACATGCCTGTCTATTTTTGTTTTTATTCTTAGATAGTGATAGTGAAGAATCCATAATGAAGGATGAGGTTTTTAGCTCAGATAAGCTGACTGATGATGCTGTTGGAGAAGAGGTCAGTTGAAAATATTACTTAGATTTGACTTATTCCAAAAATGATACTTGTAAATTCCATGTTATAGAGTGCCAGTAGTAGATCACTAAAAAGAAGGTCGCAAAATTTACACGACTCCTTCAAATAACCAACCAATGATGAGAGACCTGCAATATTAAAGTGCACCTTCATCTCCCTTGGCACTCAAATCCCATTGATCCAACCATCTCAATCATCAGAGCTAACTACAGCTTTGCGATCATCATACATTGGTCTGCTTCACTGATAAATCTCAATTTCGCTCCCATAACTTGAAGATACCACAACGACTGACCAGAAACTTTGTGGCAGCTAGTGGCTAAGCCTAATCAGAATATGCGAAGCTCTGAGAAGTGCCGAAGTACCGTCTCTGGGAGGCAATGAATCCCGTTATAACAAAATATACCGACACTTGGGGCTTGGTTCAGTGCAGAAATTGGGAGAAGTCCTGAAAAATTGTGAACTTCACACAGCCTTTTTTGGCTATTCTGCTACATCTTGTCAAGTTTCTCTGGAGCTTTGCTATCAGGCAAGCTTCCCATTCCCCATCAGCCCCCCTGCAAATGTTCTAGTAAAAATAGCCTTGCTGTGTGTCATCAGGTGACAATTTCTACATTGCAATTAGCCCCTCACCTTTCCTCAGTTTGCTTGAAAGTTGGAAAATAGGGACACAGAGCAGAATCACCCAGTCCCGTTGGCGGCGGCGTGAGCAGACAATATGACGAGAAGGGCAAAAATCAGTTTCATGGCTGTCCGCTCTACCCGTCAATGGCGGGCCACGTTTCCCGCTGCCGCACATCGCGAACCTAACTTCAATACTTTAGCGTCTCATTATAAGCCCTGCCCGCCGGAAACAATCCCCCCACATCAAATTTACCGCCCACGTTGGTGTGACTTCAGAACGGCGTGCTTCACGACTGCCTTTAAAAGGTGAGCACCCGGGCAGCTGAAATTCGAGGGGAACTCAGCGGTGAGTGCACACGACCTTACGCAGCGCTCGCGAGCATTGCTGGTAGGGCATCAAGGAAGAGGCACCATGCATTTGGGAGTGCGGGGGAGCACAGACATGTCGCTTATTCAGTGCAGTGCCGAGGCAAGGGAAAGGGCTCCAATGCGGGTGAGGCTGGGGATGGGGGCGGCAGCGGCAAGGCAGCACAGACTGAAGGAAGTACACGAGCACATGCCGGGCGGGGAGGAGGGATGAGGGAAGCTTGGAAAAGCTTGTCAGAAGTGAGCATTCTTCTGTAGCTGAGACTGTTGAGCTACAGCTCCATTGAGATGCTTGGAGTGGGGCCTCTGAAGCTTTTCTGCCCACTCAAGCAACGCAAAAGCATGAACGTGCCACCAAATGCTCCAGAACTTTTCACCCCTTGGGTGTGGACTGAAAATTAATGTGTGTTTTAGGGGACAGCAGAGCAATTGGCCGACTGGGCAAGTTGTAGAATCCCCATGCAAAAGTTGGCCATGGCACAGTCACTGGTGGAGGTGCTCACAGCCCCTTGCAATGTCTTTATTAAGGTGTGGACCAGTATCCCTCATGGTTCAAAACAAAAACAGAATTACCTGGAAAAACTCAGCAGGTCTGGCAGCATCGGTGGAGAAGAAATCAGTTAACGTTTCGAGCCTTCACGGCCCTTCGGCAGAACTGAGTTCTGAACTCAGTTCTGCCGAAGGGCCGTGAAGGCTCGAAACGTTAACTGATTTCTTCTCCACCGATGCTGCCAGACCTGCTGAGTTTTTCCAGGTAATTCTGTTTTTGTTTTGGATTTCCAGCATCCGCAGTAGCTTTTAGCTTTTTGTTTTTATCCCTCATGGTTCAAGCTAACAGCGCAGCCTTGCAGTGTGGGTTAGGAGAATGCCTGCCCCTGAGCTGAGCACAACATGAAGTCCAGTGGCCAAGGCTGCTGCTATTCGGTCAAATGGAATGGAGCAGAGGTTTGTGGAGTTTTGGACAGCCAATGAGTGCACTACACACTGGCCATCCGAGTGGTGGCCATCCTAGTGGTGGCCAGCACTCTTCTGCATGTGTGAATGGGCCTTCAGACATAACCAAGAGAGGTTCTTAGGACACATATGCTAACCCACAATTCTCTCTCTTTGATCCTGCAGGAGGAAAACATTGGGACCATGGAGCCTGGTGATTTAGTGGTATGTCTCATGGCTTACAGGGAGCAGAGAAGAAGAAGAAGACTGTGGTGGAGGCACCGTGCTCGGCAAAGGGAGGAGCACCTCCCTCAAGATGAAGGGGTTGCAGGGTCTGCTATGCACACAGCTGAGGATCCACAGCGAGCCATTGCTTATAGGCGCATTGCTAGACCCAGGGCCTATAGACACCACTTGTCACTCCTGCAGGTGACTGAAAACCAGTGTCGCCGAAGAATGAGCATGTCTTGGGAACTGGTCAGTCATATATGCCGCCTGCTGCAGGATTTGTTTCCATGCGGACATGGAGGACATCCATTGTCAGTGGCCATGAAAGAGACCGTGGCTCAATTTTTTACACAAATGGTTCCTTCCAGAGCTCCATAGGTGACCTATGTGGGATCTCACAAACCTCCATGCACAAGTCTAGGATGCCATTTTCGTGAAGGCACAGAACTTTGTGCATTTTGACTGGGACCAGGAAAGCCAGGAAACAAGAGAGCTGGGATTTGCGCAGATCTCAGGTTTCCCGCTGGTGCAAGGTGCCATCGACTGCACTCACGTGGTGCTTAGATCTCCATAGCACAAGCAGTCAACTACGTCAACTGCAAGGGCTTCCACTCTCTGAATATTCAGCTGGTCTGCAAACACCACAAACACATCCTACAGGTCTGTGAACGATTCCCATGGATCGTCCATGACTCCTACGTCACAGCAAGTCTCAGATCCCTGACATCCTTCAGGGTCCACAGAGGCTGCAGGGTTGGCTCCTCGAGGACAAGGGCTTCCCACAGAGGACGTGTCTGATGACGGCCGTGCGGTGGCCTCAGACTGCAGCAGAACGACGGTATAACAAGGCTCATGTCACGACCCGGTCTTTGGTGGAGCAAACAGTAGGCATGTTGAAAATGAGGTTCCAGTGCCTCAACAGGTCTGGTAGAACACTGCAGTACAGTCCCCCGAGGGTGTTGCACATCATCGTAGCTTGCTGTGCGCTACAGAACCTGGTGCTGCAATGGGGGAGGACCTGGCTGAGGGGGGGATGGTGACGAGATGCAGTGAGGACAGTCCGGACATCCTCACCTTGCATCTGTAAACAGTTGACTCCTGTGTGGCTGACAGCAGCGCACATACCCTCAGTGCTCAGGCTTATGCCATGGAGATGCAGTGGAGGCCCTTATACTCCAGGAGGATTCCAGGAGGATGATGACGACTTGCAGTGAGGACATGCCATAGATCTTCACAAAGCTTCTGTGAATGTCTGACTGCTGTCTGGCTGAGGGCAGCTCACTTGCACTCTGTGATCAGGGTCATATCATGGAGACACAGCCGTGAAACTTTAAATGCAACTGATCCTTTGTCAACCTTCAACATCTGTCCTCTTCAGGAACGCACCGTCACTGGTCACAGACGCTGAAGAGATGGCGGGAGCCACCTCAAAGGTGCTGAGAGCGCACATGACAGAACTCCGTGACACCTGCCCGCGACATTCTTCAGCCAGCTGCAATGCGCAACTCTCGAATAGAGTGAGAATCTTGATGCTTAGCACTCCACCCCAGTCTGGGACCTCTCCCAGTGATTGTGTACCATCTTGTCCTGCATAAAGACAGATGGAGAGAGTGTGAGCAAGGCACATTGCCAGGCCAAATGAGAAGGATGCCAGGCATGCATGTCTGCTGAGTGGGGCCATGGACAGGATGAGGAGGCAGTCTCTAGAGGAGATGAAGCCAGATGGAGATGTGAGTGTAAGAGAGTGAGTGGTGATATCCCCTGAGCTGGCAGTGAGTGAGATGCCAGTAAACGTGTGATGGGCTTGTGGGTGGGTGAGATTGATGAGAAGGTTGACTTATCCTGGCAGCATGGATGAGATCTTTCATCCTTTTTCTGCACTGGATAGCCGACCTCTTGTGTGCAGTGTTGGCACTGACCACCTCTGCCACCAACTCCCAAGCTGGAGTGGTGAGACTGATGGGCCTCCTGTGGCCAGAGTGGGGGTAGAGGACTTTGCAGCAGACCTCCACGGTGTCCAGAAGGTGTCCCAGGGATGCATCACCGAATCAGGGGGCTGCGATCATTCTGGCTGTTGGGGCCATGTCTTCACCGGAGCAGCCCTGGGCTGCAAACATTGAGAAGTGTGCAGCGTCTGCATTTTAAATATGGCACCTGGCGTGAGGAAGCGGCAAGATAATGGCGTGGCGGACCAATCAGAAGACAACCTGTCAGCGATCGGGCGTGTTTGCCGTGGCTGCATAATTTATGAGACGGGAAGGGGACGATACGGCGCTAAAACCCACCATTGCGACTGGCGGGTTAAACGCCTTTTTTCACACCCACTACTGCACTTAGTGCAAATCTGGGACGATTCCCTCCATAGGAACAGGAGTAGGCCATTTGGCCGGTAATTGCTGCTGGGTGGAAGCCGAGCAACCTAGGGCTGGCAAGTTAAATTTCAGCCCATCTCCTGCACCCAGTGAGGGGATTTAATATCCACCCCAGCCTCTCAGAATGCTTAGATTGTGTTGCTAGTGGAGCCAGATGATGAGCCCTTGCTGTAATGATTTGAAAGTGTGCTGCTGTGTTCAGTTCCAGCAGTAATGTGGAAAAGCTTCATCATTCAACTCACCCTCCACTTTACTTACCACGGACCTGCTAAATTTTGTTTCTTAGGTGACTGTGAGGAAAGTTCAGCGTTTTTCTGCGGATCCACCCAAAACAACAACTAATGAGATGAGGGGAGATTTGGCTTAATTTCTTTGGCATCGGAGGAAAAGCTGTAGCTTTTGGTTAATTGTGAAAGAACTACCTTCTTTCCTGTTAAAGTTATCCCAGAAAGAAAAATGCACCTGTTGGAGACACGAGAATCTGTTTTATCATAACATTTAGACTTCCACTATTGTTTTGTGCGCACTTCATTAGCAGTGAGCTGCTCTGAGATACCCTGTGGTCAGAATCGGAAACTCCTGCTCTCTATATTAATACTGTCTATATTAATCATCACTGTTACTTAGTTAGGCTCTTTACCAAAGCAAAAACAAAAATAAAAATACCTGGAGAAACTCAGCAGGTCTGACAGCATCTGCGGAGACTAAAACAGTTAATGTTTTGAGTCCGTATGACTCTTCAACAGAACTAAGTGAAAATAGAAGAGAGGTGAAATATAAGCTGGTTTAAGGAGGGGGGGTGGGGCAAGTAGAGCTGGATAGAGGGCTCTTTACCAAATTGTACATGTTGTATTGTTCCATCAATTAGAAAACATGGTCATGAGTGTAACAACATACTTTTTTTTCTCCCTCCTGGAGGATTCCTTTATGTCAAGCTGGCAACATCCCCTTTTTAAAAAAAGCTTTCTAATTGCAGCCATTCTATTGGTTTTTCAGTATTAAAAATGTGCAGATAAAGTCAACAGGAATTATCTATAAATATTTGGAGCCAAAACTGCTGGTCATTACAATGCTAATTAAGATGAGCGGGGCTGAATCAGCTTGTTAGAGTACATTATCTTTGGCAACTGCAGGCTACTGGACATAACCGTTAGTATTCAGATTATTTTTGTTTAAGCAGCTATTTCATTATTCGTGACTCATTGTTCAAACTACTGCTACCCCATGTTATCACTACCAAGATCTGTTATTACTCACAAAGACGCTGCAATGAGTGAAACAAAAGTAGGTTGCAATCCCACCTCTGTGGTGTTTACCGTTAAATCTATGAATAATCAACCATTAATTACTTGAGTAAAACTGAAGGAGGGGGTTGGGTGGAGGAGGTACTGTTGGCAGTTGTCCTCCAGAGAAATCAAAATCCTTCGAGTGCAGTCATACACAGAGAACTGAGAAACCCAATCAGTGCTGATATGCTGATATGTTTACTCATTCTGAATGCACTTTTCAGTTCCTAAGCTTTCATTAAGTAGAATCACCTTGAGTCCCATAGCTCCTCACCATTGGGTTTTATCAAAATCGACCAATCCCAATTAGTAAAACTAATTAAAAAAATAATGAGTACCTCATTGCCAGTTTAGTGCTGAATTACAGACTGTCTTGTGCTTTTGTCTTTTGCCCAGTGGGAACTGGGTCTGTATCTTCACGCAGGAAGCTTACAGCTGATAGAGATAAGAAAAGTCTGTGTGGACCTGCTACATTCCCAGGTGCCGGGGATTAAAGCTAAATTGTATAGCTATTTGGGAATTGTGAAGTGCTATTAACTTGCGTATGTTTAATGCAATGCAGGCAGCATGATATTGTTGTGCTGCCTGTTCATTTACTGTATACGATTTCTGCATTCAGTCAACAATAACTGTAAATTGGCTGCATGCATCGGAGCGTCCTAAATCGATAATTTGCTAGCATTACTAAAAGCTAGCCTTCACCTCTTAGAGGGAAGGTGCATTGTGGTTGCTGCAGATGCTGAGATCATTCAGAATGGTGCTACATTCACTGACCTTGGGAGAGGGCATGGACTTGAAGTCTTGCTGTAAACAAAGAAAGATGTCCTGTGCCTGCAGGAGACCAAGAGTCCTTTCAGACCCACAGTGGGAGGTCAATTCCAGGAGTCTGGCGCCCAGAACCTGGATGGAGTGCTGCAAGACGTTTAATGACCTCACGAGTGGTCAAGGTTATTGAATGCATCTTCAAATCTCGTATGAGAGGTGTCAGCTGTGGCTCAGTTCATAGTACCCTCGCCTTTGAATCAGAGGGTTGTGGGTTCATGTCCCACTCCCGGAAATCAAGAACTGTGAATGTACTCGAAAGAGTTGCAATCTGTGACTGTTGATAACTCGAAAGAGTTTCAAATCTCGTATCCCCCCAATCGCACCACGAGCCTCACACAATGCTCATTGTATCCCACCCTCAATACTCACCTACCAACAACCTCTAGTAATCGGGACTCATACCTAACATTCATTTGCTTTGTCTCAGCCTCACCCACTTAGCACTGTTGCAAACCCCACTACTGCATCTCACAACTTGCACACACTACCATTCAACCATGACAGCCACATCACCCAAGCAGATTGCACCACACTCACTGACACCCTTCCTTGTCTCTTACAGGAGTAGATGACGTGCAACTGAAGGCAGCAGGACATAATCAGAGGGGGAGAGGCATGGCTGCAAGCGTTAAACCCCATGGACATGGTACTGGCTATTAGTGGAAGTGGCCTTTCTGAGGTCGTGGCCAGCAGCAGGGCTGAAACCATTGAAGATGATGGTTCCTCATTTCTAATTCTCCTCACATCCCATTTCCAACTCATCCCACAATCTCTTCTGATTTACAATTTGCTGATGGTGTAAGCTAGCACCTCTTAGAGCCAACACCCCACTCCCCCCATCCCCAACAACAACCCTACCCTTGTGACTTTGTCCTTTAAGATATCCAAGTGCAACTTGGCCAGACAATGGTAGAAGACCAAGAAGAGAGTAATGATGAAGACACAGCACCATTACTTGATATCACACTCGTAACCATCAGCTCAAGTACTGATACTGTGCTTACTTTAGGGGAGAGAGTAGAGGCAGGATTTGTACTTAATGAGACACTGGAGGGAGCACTGAGTTCTGCTGCAGAGAACTCAGCTGAGGAGAATGTCAAGGAACATAGAGGAGTCCAGTTTCAACATGACACAGGGCTTGCCTGTAGCTTGGTGCTAATCTTTTTCAGCATGTAAGTGGGGGTCAACTCCATTCACACACTTTTGGACCCAACTATGATGTATTTATTGATGGCTGATGTTGCAGGTTTCATTACAACACAAGCAGCAGCCACCCAGTGTCTGAGTGTTGTAGTGGAAGTTCACACTGCTGTCAGCTTGCTGCCATGCAAACCCATGCTGCCCTCATTGTGGCTGTGGTTTGGAGTGTACAGAAGGTTTTGCAGGGTGTCACAACAATCTGTCAATTTAGCAATCTGTCCTCCAGCAGACTACTAGGATTGCTGAGGTGCTGCCCTGTGGCAGTGTCACCAACTTCATGGAACATGAACCTGCTGTTCTCTCTTGAGGTGATGGCATTCATCCTCCCATCCCTGCCAATTCCCATGCTGTTGCCTATCATCCACCCACCCAGATTGCTGCCTGCCGTGCCGAGAGGGTCCAGTCTGAAACCAGACCCTCTAGGCTAAGAGCTACACAAGGTTGTCTTCTAAGGCCATCTGAAAGTCAGCAGCCTCCCACCAGCCATGTTTCAGCCATTGAATAATACTGTGTACCAGGACAGGCAAAGGTAAACAGACACCAAGGGAGTGTACAAGTGTGATTAGTTAACATTTGTATGCAATATGAAATGATTTCATTTATAAATTTGGTTTGGAATGGTTATTTACAGGTGGCTATTATTTTTCTGTTGTGGCCAAGTGGATGCTGTAAAGGTCAGTGACTAAGGGAAGGTAAAATGCATGAGACTGTTGGTGAATGAGGAATTGGGGTTGTGGTTACTGGTATCTCACTTGAATTAGTTCTTCACATACTGCCTGTCCAGAAAGGGGTTCTTAGGTTGCTGCCTACCTTCCTCTTCCGTCTTCTCCTCTTCTACCACCTCCTTTTCCTTCTCCTTCCTCTTCCAGCAGCTTGTCGCACTCTGCATGACCTCTGCTCATTCTCCCTGTCATTCTCTATTCCAAGAGGAAGACCTATTAGTGCACCCATGTCTGGGCGTACCTGGTTTGTGCGGAAGCCTTGATATCAACAAGAACGTACTTCACTCCCTGCCACACCAACTCCCTTTCACTTTAAAACTTAAAACAACTATAGAAAACACCCAAAAATGTGTAACATTGTAGCAACAGACAGAAGAAATCATACAACAACTAACCTGTAACCTGTAAGAAGTTGATGAGGCCTTTAAATGATGCTGTTGGGGCGGGGGTGGTTGGTGATGGGGCAGTCCTCCTTGCAGCTCAAAACGTGTTTAGCTATGCGAGCTTAAGGGAGGGCAGTTGAACCTTTGAGCTGCAAGGCTGATATCAAATCAGCATTGTGCGCTAATTGACATCATGACCTAATACCTATACCAGCTTAGTGTCCAGTGCTCTTCTCTCATCACAAGTGTGTGCGCGCGCCATAGATGCCATTTTGGGACTCTTAAGGACAATCAATGGGCCCAAAAATTTGACACTACAGAGCTCAATCTCTTGCGCCTTGTAACTTCCAGTCCTCAATTAAGCAACCCTCTGTAATCTGACAGCAGTACTGATCATTTTAAAATATGATTTATTTTTTAGAAGGCAAGTAAACCCAAAGAAGATGAGCTGAATAAAGGACTACAGGAGCTTAGTACAACGGTCACTGAAAATTCACAGATTCAGCAGCAGCACGATACTGTGACAAAACAGCTCGATCATGTTAAAGCTTTAATGCAGGCAAACCAATTATTGACAGAGGGACTTCGAACCAAGTTGCTTCAGATATGGTGTCACATGCCTAAAAATGAAGTAAGAGGTTCATTAAAATTGTTTTTCCTTATTTTTCTTCAAAGCAATTGTGACAACAATGAACAAAATAGTACGAATATTCAGTTCACCATTCTTTTTCTCAATGTATATTTTGTTCCCAGAACAAAATACAATATACATAAAATCCCTTCTACATCATATAGAATTATGTACCGGTAGGATTTGCATCACAGAAACAGGCCATTCAGCCCAACTGGCCTATGCTAGTGTTTATGCTCCACATGAGCCTATTTCACCTAATTTCACCTCAACTTATCACCAACTCTTTCAATTTCTTTCTCCCTCGTTGACTTATCTAGCTTCCCCTTAAAAGGTGCCTATGATATTCTCCTCAGCTGATCCTTGTGGCAATTTCCACATTCTCACCACCCTCTGAGTAAAGAAATTTCTCCTGAATTCTTTATTGGATTTATTAATGACTATCTTATATAGATGGCCCTTAGCTTTGAACTCTCCTACAGGTGAAAACATTAGGCGAAATTTAATCCAGACGACGGGGGTCTTGCCCACTAACTGGAGGCAGCGCCGCGTTGCCTCTGTTGGGGAAGGCCCACCGTATTAAGAGCCAATCGGGCACTTAAGTGGCAAGCAGCAGCAGCCTTCCCCAGGATCAAGTACCCCAGGGCGGATAATCCCACCCCCACCCCGGGGAGCTGCTGGTTAATCAGAGGCCGGCTGCCTGCAATCTCCATTGGCAGTGAGGCAAGAAGGCCATCTACAAATCTTCCTGCCCTGAACTTAATCGATGCAAAGCCAGGAAGGCGGCAGGGTCCTCACCCCGCACCCCCTAGCCTGATTAAGTGCCCCCCTGCCTCAAAATTCTCCTCGGGGAAGAGCATTAAGTTCTGCCCATTTTCACGACCCTTGGAAATCTACCCTATTGAAGCCCTTCATAATGTCAAAGACTGGGCAATTACATAAAATTGTAAAACTTTAGAAGTAGTTCAGGAGAATGTAGACTTAGTGGTTCAGATATACATCTTTACAAGTGAGAGACAACTTGATGAATTTAATGAATAAAAGTGTGCGGGATCCTAGGTTTCAGGAATAGAGATGTTGGGTTTAAAGGCAAAAAGGTAGTGCCACATATTTTCCAATGATTAGCTGGTTAGCCCTCAGTTAGAATATTGTGTCCTATTCTCGGTGCTTTACTTTAGGTAGGATCTGATGGCCTAGTTGGAGGTACAGAAGAAATTAACTAAGATCACATCAGAGATGAGAGTTATAAAGA
The DNA here is from genome assembly GCF_964194155.1 of Cetorhinus maximus. Lineage (NCBI taxonomy): Eukaryota > Metazoa > Chordata > Chondrichthyes > Lamniformes > Cetorhinidae > Cetorhinus > Cetorhinus maximus. Next base: position 13,585,712 of record NC_135882.1, read on the forward strand.
GAAATGAGAGGAACCCTGGTTTTTATATTAGAGCAGAAAGGACTAAGATATTGGATAGAAGCATTCACAGTTATGAAGAACTTTGATAAAGTTAAAATAGGGAAAACAAAAACAGAATTACCTGGAAAAACTCAGCAGGTCTGGCAGCATCGGTGGAGAAGAAAAGGAAGGGTCGTGAGGTAATTCTGTTTTTGTTTTGGATTTCCAGCATCCGCAGTAGTTTTTTGTTAAAATAGGGAAAACCATTTCCAGCAGATGTGAGTCGGTGACCAGATCAACATGAAAGGGAGAATATGCCACCAAAAGCAGCGGAGGAAACGGAATTCATGATGCCTTGTAAAAGAAAAATAAGTAAGTTTAAGAAAAAGGACGGAAGAAACTTTTCCTATGGCCCTAACGTTGTTTCTCTTTCTTTTAAAAAAAAAGGTAAGAAGATTCCAGGATGATGAGGTTAGTGAAGTTGACGCTGAGAGCTTTCCCATTTTTCCTGGGGAGGAATCATCTGTGGCCAGTGTTTATGAGGAGGATCAGAATCTGGTGACAGAGCAACAAAGCAGTTCGTTAATGGTACCTGTAGAGAACGCACAGTGTGAAAGCACCAGTGGACACTCTGAATTACGTCACTCAATGTGTGATGTGAATTACCTTAATGACTATGTTCAGACTGTAAACCCACAAGAAGGGAATAGTTGCCTGGATGAGAAAGTGCCAGATCTAGAAAAGGACCCAGAACAACAAAACGAGGCCCTGCGGAACCAGGTCACAAGCCCCAAATGTGACCTTTCCGAAATGGAACCGGTGGGCAAAAGCACGTCACAAAAAGAACAGTTGGTCCTAAGTTTAAAAAGCTTGGAAAATGCCACAAAAGAAATGCAAGAATATAACCAGAAGATGATGCTGGCAAAAGACGCAATTGAAGATACTGCAGAAACTGTTAAGTCTAGATTACAAAAAATTCAGTGGCAGCTTACAGAACTAGAGGTGGCCAACAGGAATCTTCACTTGCAAATTGGAAAGCTGAATGCTGATTACAGTCAAATACAGGAACATCACCAATGTGTGGTTTGTGAGAACAAAAGCTTGGCAAATCAGTGTGTTGATCTGCAAACAAATCTAAATATTACAGCAGCAGAAAATGAACAAATGCTCACTGTTATAGCCAAACTGGAGAAAAAAATAGAGGCGGCCCTTGTGAATTTAGCTGAGATCAAAACAGAAAAAAATAAATTGGAACAGCAAGTCCAGTCCTTAAAAGTAAGAAAAAAAATTAGTTTATGTTAAGTTTTATTCATTTTTCTTATTTCTCAATTGGAGTGCTATACAGAATCATAAAATCTAGAACAGAACACCCTTAGCTTAGAAGAGGAAAAAATTATGATTATCCACCAGAATTGTGCTTCATTTCTGCATATCATTGGATAGCTTTAGCAATGGTATTGAGTATGTATGCATAAAGATACACAAGTTAGACAGTGCCCTAAGCTCTGTCATGCTGCTGAAGCTTAATGATGTAGATACCACAAATTGAAAATTGTAGGGTAATAAACTATTCAGTTGATTACCGAGAGCTTGCCTGGCTAATATATTGTCATCACAAAGTAATGACCTTGTCCCTTAAAAGAACTGTATTTACATATTTTATGCACATTCTAAATTTGCGCAGATTCAAGGACTGGGATATTCATTTGGACAGGCCCATCTGTATGTGGCCTGATGTTATCTGGTTATTATCTTGCTCACTTTGCCAGTTGCATTTATGTAAGCGGCCATCTTACTCACTATCGAGCAATATATGGGACATATACGCACTTTTAGCATTGACTATTTTTTTAGCACTATCTCATTGCTTTGGAACTTTCAGTACTATACAATTTGAAATATGACTTGAGCAGCTAATATTTTAGGAATCTGAAACTATGCCACCGTGTATAGGGATTTATTTGGGCCAAGCTACACCTGCTTGTTGCACAGGATGTTCATATATATTTCCAACTGGAAATGTGCTGCCTGCCATTTTGGGTAAGGTCAAGTAAGAGGCATCCTTTATTCAAGCCAGAAGCAGTTGTTTGGTCTTTTCAAAATTAAAACAAGGCACCTAACAACTGCTTCAGGTACCTGGGCCTAACATTGGTTTGCCTTGAGGCAACCAATCCTAAATATAGCCTGTTGCTGCCGTTCCCAGTCCCAACATCCCCGAACTCCATGGCGCCCGATTGCTCCTACCCAACTACAACCTCCAAGCCCTGGGAAGACCTTCCTTCCTGAGGAGTTGCCCTCCTTCCTGATCTCGTCCTCCAGGCCCTTCGATCACTCCCTGAACCACACAATTTCATTCTCTAAGACCGACCAAACACCTCTGGGCCACTGCACTAGCAACGATCCAATCTTGCAGCACTCACCTTGTTCTCAGAACACCATATTCACCTCACTGAAATCTAAATAGTCTACCTACTAAAAGAATGGAGAAGCACGATGAGAGCTTGTATGAAAGATATGCTATCCAGCTTCTATGTCGAGGGGGACATATTATTACATCACCTGGATTACAGCAACATACAAGTAGATATCGGGCAATGCAAGTCAACTGTGGAACATAAGGAACATGCGGGAACAACTTATGAAAAGTAAGTGCTACTAAACCCAATAAGGGTGGAGCCAGATGTGTAGCATAGGACCATTCCTCATGCTGGGACGTCCTGTCTATAGCCTCCAATGCCTGAACACCACATCCAGCATTTCTGTTGGAAGCCATTGTGAGGCCCAAAATACTGTATGCCTTTAAAGGTCATGTTTAACAGCAGCCAATACCACTATTGTGAATTCAGTGTTCTCCTGTCACATCTTGCCTCATGTACCAGGAACAACCTTGAAATACTGATGAGGTGAGATCAGTCCGTGGTTGCACAGTTGCAGATCTGCCGTGTCACCTAGAGGTGGTGCACACCTTATGCCTTTTGAGTCCATCTTATTTTTTAACTTTGCACACACAGACGAGAAGACAGCCAAGTAATCGGCTTACCAGACCTTACTCATCAATCCTGTTCTGAACCAGCTGCCAGCCGTTAGGAGAATTCCTGGCATGGAGGAATCAGAATGTGTTACTTTTCCGATGTGCATTACTATCATGGAGCCAATGTACAAACTGTCTGCTCTTACAAGACTGTAAAGTAGTATTACGTAATTATATAAAAGTGAACATAGAACCCTAGCCACTGTCCGAAGCTGAACCAGATTGTTCGCAACCGTAACATGCTATTTGACCCTTGCTTAACTTCCGACCCCATGTTTTCACCATCACCAAGACCACCAACTTTCAGCTGCATAACATCATCTTCATCCGGGTCTCAGCTCATCTGCTGTAGAAACCCTCACCCATGTCTTTGTTGTTCCAGATTTGACTATTCCAGTGTTTTCCTGCCCAGCCCCATACCCCTTTGGTGAATTTAAGTTAATCCACAACTCTACTATCCATACCCTAACTCGCAGAAAATTCCCGTTTACCCATTGCTCTGTGCTTGCTGACCTACATTGACTCCCGGTCTGGCAATGCCTTGATTTTAAATTTCTCATCCTTATTTTCAAATTCTTCCATGGACTCGCCACTCCCTATCTCTGTAACCTCCTCCTGCCCTACACCTCCGAGATCTCTGTTTTCCTCCAACTCCGGCCTCTCCCGCAACCCCGATTTCCATCATTCCATCACTGTTGGCTGTACCTTCGGCAGCCTAAGTCTGGAATTCCCTCCCTAAACCTCTCGCATCTCCTGTAAGACCCTCCGTAAAACCGACCTCTTTGACCAAGCTTTTGGTTCCCTCTCCTAATATCTCTTTACATAGCTCAGTGTCAAGTTCTGTTTGAGAATCGCTCCTGTGAAAAAGCCTTGGAAAGTTTTACAAGATTAGAGATGCCCCAGAAAAGCAAGTTGTTGCTGCTGTTATAGAATGAGAAAGGTCATTCACTTGCAATCAAGCTCATTCATTCCACGGACCATGCATAGCGTGTTCCCCACCCAATCCATTGCAACTCCTGAGAAAGGAATTTGAACTTACTCTGCCTCCCCACAATCTCCAAAAAATAAAATGACGAATGCAGCAGTATTTATCTAATCTTTCACCTCACGTCCTGAGCTAGTTTATTTCACTTTCAGGACTTCAAAGGAAATAATGTTTGTTAGTATAGCATTTAGCTATTCCATGAATTTATTTCCTGTTCATTGAATGGAAAAGGTTGAAACCTGTGGTCAATTCAAAGCAGCTCACAGAAGAAGCCAGTCAAACTGAACTGCATCTCTCTACAATAAAGTATAGCAAAGCTTCTGTAGCGTGCGAGATGCACAGTTTGGTCCCTCAGTAAGTAGTGACAGCCTCAATGAATTTAAGTAAAAAGTTCAATATTACTGTGAAATGAAAGTAGCGGCAATCTAAAGAATTAGAAATAATAATTAAACAATGTTACCTATCTTTTACTTGTGATATTATGGGTTTTGTTAGATACCTCCATTCATTATGTACAATCCTTCAACCCGAACTGGGTTCAGATTCTCAAACCACTTAAGTAAGTGTTTTTTTTAACCAAAAAAGGTATGAAGAAAAAATAATCCCCTTTGTTCTTCCAAGGATGAGTATAACAGGCAAGAGGAAGCGATGACTGCGGAGAGGGAGCAGATTAACAAGAACTACAACAAGCTGGTTGGTGAGATTGAAGTCCTTCGTGTGCAGTCTGAAAGGGAGCATCTAGACACGCTAAACCTAAAGCAAGAAATTTCCACAGTGAGAAATGAGAACCACAGGCTACAACAGATTGCAGAGGAGGAGACCAAAAAAAAGAAATCAGCAGAGCTGGCTGCCAGGAGGTGGAAAAAGGAGTTTCATATGCTGGCTGCAGAGCAACAGGAGAAAGTATGTTCTCACTAAGCAACCACATGCTAAGAACAGATTTGCTAATTTGCTTGAGAATTTAATAAGGATAAGGAAGACGACTGAGTTATATACATTAATTATTTATAGCTAGTTACTGTTGAGTTCAGCCCCCATTTTAAAGTACTATTTTTTGTCTTTATTTCTGTGTTATTTCCATAATAATTCCTATGTCCCATGTCCTCATTTAGACCGGCAACTGTGCAAAGTTGTCAATGCTGTAATTACACCTTCCTGCCAATGCTAATCCAGCAGCGCTTCCACTAATGTGGAGGATGTCATTTTAGCGTGACAAGTTCTTGCAGGCGATGTTTAGAGATAATGTGGGCATAATCATTTGCAATGGAGTGGCAAATAATTGGCACGCAAGCATGCAAATGCAAAGCCCCAATTTCAAATCGTGTTGGAAATTGGGTAGGGGGGTGTGGTTTAGCCAAATTGTCCTGACTTCAGCTGTACGAGGCCTGGGTGATTTGGACTCCAGGTTTAATCTCCTTCCACTCACTCAGTTGCTTGCTCGAAGATGGCAGGAAGCAGCAGATGGGCAGGAGCAGAATGTCAGGTGGCAGAAAGCTGATGCACATTTGCTGCTAGCTTGCATTCTTAAGCAAAAGTAGCTACAGAGTCCTTGGCAGTACAGCAAACAGACAAAATAAGGTGCTCACAAAAGTCACAGTCTGCTCTAAGCGGTTGTTGGCTGCAAATCTATTAGTTTGTAAGAGTGCTGTTGATTAGTTTCATTTAGTAAGACAATGCGTGCAACTATGTATACTGTGTACCAAGGATGTGTAGCAAGGCGTTAAGCACATGTTTGTAAAGCTTGATGGTTTTATAACTCCCAGACTAAATGTGAACTATCATTATAATGTGGCTACCCAAAGGACCAAGCTGGATCTGGTATTCTAGGGATGAGCTTAAAGGCAACTTTAGAAATCTCAGAAAGTGGCATGGTAGAGCTGGGCGGGCTAACTGAGTAATTAAACCAAATTAATGTCTGTGAGAGAGAGAGAGAGATTCACTAACTTGAGGTGCTGCAGTGATTTAACAGTGGTCCAATTTCATGGCGCTAATCCATTTAGAAAGGGTTGGGGAGGGTGAGTGATGAAAGCTGCTTGTGACCATCTGACCATTGTGCAGCAAGGCTGTGTTACAATGACTTAATATGTGATGCACCTTGCAAGATGTTAGCATGCCAGGGCTTTCAATTGAAAGCTGCAGCTTAAATATATGCCAACTTGAACATGGACATGCTTCATGTAAAAACAAAATCCTGGAACTCTCTCCCTAACAGCACTGTGGGTGTATCTACACCACATGCACTGCAGCTCACCACCACTTTCTCAAGGGCAATTAGGGATGGGCAATAAATGCTGGCCTAGCCAGTGAAGCCCAGATCCCATGAATGAATAAATGGCCAGATAATCTTTTTTGGTAATTTTGGTTGAGGGATAAATTTTGCCTGTAATGCAGGAAGAACTCCCCTGTTCTTCTTTGAATAGTGTCATCGAGTCCTTTACGTTCACCTGAGACCAAATGCAGTGTTGGTTTAATGTCTTATCCAAAAGGCAACACCTCCACCAGTGCAATGCCCCCTCATACCGCACTGGAGTGCTGGCCTAGATGCTGTGCTGTTGTTTCTGCCATTGCAGCCTGCAGGAGCAACACCCCAATACGCTTGAACAAGCCAGCACAACACTCCACTTTACACCCCTCTCATTAATGTTTAGAAGCAGTAACACAGCTGTGTCAGCTGAAGAGGTAGTACACTGGTGAGGAGTGGCAGGTCCTGTAACCAGAAGGGGACCAGGAGACACATGGCCAGATGCTGCCTTTTATCACTCACCCCCTAACCCTTTGGAAATGTAGTAGCGCCATGGAGTTGGACCACCATTAGATCACTGGAGTATCTCGAGTAAGAGAATTTCTCTCTCTCTCTTTCTCTCCTCAGACATTAATTTAGTTTAATTACCCTGTTATCCCGCCCAGCTCTTCCAAGCCACTTTCTATGGGTAGCCACATTAACTGGCCATTTATTGCATTGCCATTTGTCACAGCTTGCCGTGCATAATTTAGCTGCTGTGTTTATCTACAAAACAGTGGCAGGAGTTCAAAAAGTAATGTTAATGTGTGAAGCACTTTGAAATGTCATGAGGATTTAAATGGCCAATGTTCTCTTCGTGGTAAGTATCACAGTTCTTTCCGTAAGACAGCAGTAAATGTGTATCAGCCTGCTGATAACAACTTTGTGACATGCACACTTGAGGCAGCTAGGATATCGCTGCAGCCTTCTTAAGGTGTGCTTTCTCCTGTGTCTATTCACAGATGCTGTGGGCACTGTAGGCAGCGTTTTCTCTGACCACCATCTTCTACTGTTTTTTGGGGAAGGTGATTGGAAAGCCAAGGAAAGCATCACCGCTTCACTGTCCATTCGGCAGGTGGTTCACGTGCTACGTCCCGCCACAGAATCCACTTTCCGCCTCCTAAACTGCTTTGCTATATACAGCTTTTTTTACCCAAAATACTGCCTTTGCACAGGAGGAAACAATGTTTGACCCCATGTATGGTAACTTACCTGTATATGGCCACATCTTTTCAAAATGCAAACCGCAGTCCTTACAAAGCCATGACTGTGGCAGAGATTCTGCTCTCCTTTGCCGGGTTGTCAGTGAGAGGCCCCATTCTAACTGGCAATTTCTTACTTTGCACATTAAATTAGAATTGGCTCTGAAGGATCTGAGACAGTGCACAGTTTGACCAGAGGCAAAACCTACGGGAAGCTTATCTCACTGAGAAATTGTGGGAGTAAGAAGGAAACAATAATTAAATCAGATATCAGCATGTAACTTTGATATTCCAACACACAAGAGGAGTAGGCAGGAGTAGATCATATGGTCCTTCGAGCTTGCTCTGCCATTCAATAAAATCATGACTGATCTACCTCAACTCCACACTATTGATCCTTTGATTCCGTTAATATCCAAAAATCTATTGATCTCTGTCACGAACATACTCAGTTCTCTGGAATAGAGCATTCCAAAGAGTCACAGCCCACTAAGTGAAGAAATTCTCCTCATCTCACTTCTAAATGCTGCCAACCCCTTCTTCTGAGACTGATCCTAGCTCTGCACTCACCAGCCAGGGGCGACACCCTTCCAGCATCTCCCCTGTCAAGACTCTTAAAACTTCCTTATGCTGCTTGAGGCAACTTTTCTTTCCCTTCCTGACATGAAGTGACCATTTAACAATTCCGTTTCTTTGTTCATGGATTCCATTTAGATGAGAAAAATGGGAGGAGGCTGGAGTGAAGCATAAACACCAGCATGAACTGGTTGGGCCGATTGGCTTGTTTCTGTGCCATTTATCCTATGAGGTTGAACTGAAATGTTTTTAAAAAAACACAGAAGGTTCAAGTTAGAATTTTTTGCGCCTGATTTTTGTAGGAAAACTTACCTTATGGACTGGACAACCTCCTAAAAGGTCTAGTCACAGCATTTATTCTAATAACCATGTGGCGTTTTATATTAATTTGTCAAGTTAAGTAGTTAGTAAGCCATTGGCTGTGGTTTGTACCGTAATAGAAATACCTGTAAGGATGAATAAAAGGTATTCGGCAAGTTATTTAACAGCTTCCAAGATTGGGGATATGTTGAAACTGAGATTTACAATCAAAATGTGAGGCGCAGAGACATTTAATGACATGAAACTCTGTTGAATTTTAAAATACTTACACTTTTAAACCACAGTGAATGAATCTGACTCCAGTGCCTCTGGATGTTTACAGGACCCCTAGGTTAATTTTTTATAAGGAAAGCAAAGTCATGTGGAAAATGTAAACAACTTTTACATTTCTTCCTCCTCCCTCCTTTATTACATTGTGTTTTGGTTAGGAAAGGCAAACCAATATTGTGGTGCAGAAGTTGAAAACTGAAATGAATGCATTGAAAGATACTTCCAAAAAGAAAGAAAAAGAAATCAGACAAAACATGAAAATGCTGGCTAACATAATTCTGGTGAGATGTTAAATATATTGTTCTTTCTAAGAAGTGCAACTGGGAGTTTTAGGCAGTGTGTGTTTGGTACTCCTTCCTCATACTTTATTCAAAAAATTGTTCGTTCTTCTACATGTTAGAAGAAACCAGCAGCATCAAATTGCATTATTGTAGCAACGTCAGTGTAAAAACATGTCACGTGATGCTTTGCATAGGGGACACCTGAAAAGGGACAGACACCACACGAATTATAATGTGGGAGAGTTAGAAGAGGTGACCAAAATGTTGGTGGAAAGAAATGGGTTTTAAACGAGACTTTTAAAGGGGTAGAGGAGTGGAGGTTTAGCAAAGGACTTTCAGAGAGTAGCATCAAGGCAGCTGAAGAAGCCATTAATGATGGGGGAGGTGGAAGGATATAGACAGAAGGCTGGAGCTGGAGGACCCAAGGTTTTGGCAAGGATATTAAGGCTGGAAGATGTTATGAAGTTACGGTAGGGCAGAGCTGTGGAGGGATCTTCAAAACTTTAAATCCACTGTACTTGGGGCAGGGAACCAGTGCATGATGGATGAGCACCCCTAAACATGGGATATGATACATCTAGTTGAATTTTGAATCAGTTAGAGTTTATCAACATAGGAACCTGGGAGATCTGCATTTGGAGATCAAGTATACTGGTGAAAAAGTATGGCTAGGAATGTTACAAGCAGTAAAGATGAAATACAAAGGTTGATGCATAGGATCAGCAAGATGCTGTTCCTTGCCCTATAAGTGACTTCTCTGATGAATTTCCCACATGCACCATGTGTTATTTTATGGTGGAAGTAGGCGGTATTTTTTAAAGATGGAAGGCTCAAAATTCTAGCTTTTCACGAGTTAAATGGCAAAAAAAAATTAAAAACATATTTTCATTTGATATTTTATCTTTCTAATGGTTCTGGAGCAGATTACCTTACAATGGCAATCTTATGGTTGGGTAACAACTGTGCATGATTACTGTGTTCGCTGAATCATGTCCAAATGTTATAATTATGGCCATGTTTTTAAATGGAGACACAATAGTTCAGTGGTTATATCCTAGACCAGCAACTTGTAATTCACAAATTCAAATTTCCCCATGGCATGCAGTGAAATTGAATTCATGAGATTTGATAATTTGTGGACGAGCACCAGGGGGAAAAAAAAATCATCTAGTTCCTTAATGTCCTTCAACAAAGGGATGTGCCACCTTTACCCGGTCTGGCATGTATCTGACTCCAGCCTTGCATTGCATGACGGACTCTTAACCGTCCTTGCAATTCACACACTTGTGCCAACAAAGACAGCCAAGCGTTAATTTCTCGGCCAATGCATGCAGCCTTGCCATGCAGTTTGGTCACATCCTGAGAACGGAAAAAAACATTATAACTTGCTTTCATCCCTGCCATTGTTTGGCTATCTTGCACAAGTATACATTTTTAGAAAAATAACTTTTTCTTTGAAGTACAACTAAATTTATTTCATTACAAAATGTTCACCTAGGACGTGAAGTTGGTGCACTCTGATTTATCTACCAAAGGGCCATCTGACAAAGGAGATTGCGCCAATTCTGTCTGCGTAAGGAGAACCAGCCAAATACTCTCCAAAATAGATGTCATTCTTTCGTCAATGGAAGGAATAATTATTTGCCGGGTAATTAAAACCAGCATTTGGAACTTTGTTTGTTATACCAATTCATTAGTCTAAGTTGCATAGTCAGGGAAGCATGCGTTTAGTTGAGGAATACATACCCACTCCTTGGTTGTTTAGTGCGAAAAAGCGAATTTGAGTAAAAAGGAAAGCAAGAGCAATTGAAAGTGAAAATAGAGGTTTCGTTTCCCATTTTATGGCAGCTCGGAATCATGGGAATTAATTTTATGGACCCCCAACCAGCGTATTTAAAGGTAGGGGGCACCCCTGACCTAACGCTCATATTACAGGGGGGTGAGGTGGATAAAGCGTCAGGCAGCACCCCCTCCCTTAGCCGTATAGAGGCCCTTAAGTGGACAATTAACTGTCACTTAAGGGCCTCATTCCACCTCCGCCGTGGTCTGCGTGGGAAGGCGGGGGCACGGCGAACAGCCCAGCAGCTTTCACCTCAGGCAAGAAGGGAGGGGTACCATCTTTGGGGATCCCCTGTGCCCATTGGGAGCACCTTACCCAAGGTATTACCCCCCCAACTGCAGCCACTCTAACACTACCCCTCTCCCCCATCTCGCTGGGGTCTCGCTGCCACGCCCAACCAAAATTCCTGAACTTACCTTAAGTCCGGTATCCATCTTCTCTTCTTCATAGGGGCTGGTTGTAGTCCTAGCAGCGGCCACTGCTGTCTTCTGGCACTGTTGAGACTACAGAGCTGCTGGCCAGGCTGATCTGTGTCACCTTATGGTGTAGCAAGAGCTCAAGAAATGGGAGGCCCAGATGTGCACCTTTCAGAGAACAAACTACCTCCAGCAGCATGTCTACCTTAACAGCGTCAGTCACCTGGACCTAATGCAAAAACAAGTGCATGATGAGGCTCTCGATCAGCAGGAAGGTTATAGTGAATTCTGTCATCTGGTCAATAAGCTGCTGGGGACAACCATTCATTCGCAAACTGGTTACCTGCACCCTCAAACCTTAGACCCTGGAATCTTTTCAGTCAAATAAGATGGGGCAGAACTTAATAATTGGATGGGGGTCTTACCCAGCAACTGGAGGACCGGTGAGAGAACCCCCCACCCCAACCCGACGTTAAGTGGCCAGCGTCAGGCGTTCCCCTGGATTAAGAGCCCCGGGAGCAGTCAATCAGAGGCCGGCCGCTCTCCATTGCCATCGGCACCACCAGAATCAGCAGCAGCTGCCGGGAATGCACCCACCAGAGGCCCAGGATCAACAAGGGATCCCTGGTCAAAGGAGTGAGAGCCGGAGGGTGGGATTGAAGCGGGGGTCAGAGGCAAGGACAGGAAGGTTGGCTTTCAGTCGTTTCACCCACCCCACCTCCCCCGCCTTACCGATACTGGGTTCCCCAATAAACCATTGAATGCCTTTGAATGAGGAACCCTGTAAGCAAACCCAATGGGCTTTGTATTACAGGCTCCCCACGTGGCAACGCCCCTTCCCACTGCTAGTTGAATATTTTTTATTTTTTGATGAGATGTGGGGGTCACTGGCAGACCAACATTTGTTACCCATCCCTAATCGGCCTTGAACTGAGTGGCTACTAAGCCATTTCAGAGGGCAGTTAAAAGCCAACCACACTGCTGTGGGTCTGGAGTCACACATAGGCCAGACCAGGTAACGATGGTAGATTTCCTTCTCTAAAGGGCATTATTGAACCAGATGGGGTTTTTTTCACAACAACTGATAACAGTTTCATGGTCACCATTGCTGAGACTGGCTTTCAATTCCAGATTTTGTTAAAGGAATTTAAATTCCACCAGCTGCCACAATTGGATTTAAACCCATGTCCCCCCAGAGCATTAGTCTGGATTACTAGCCCAGTGACATTACAACTACACCACCATCTCCCCTTCCTTATGTTACACAAAGTTCATGATTTTTTGACAGGTTACACAAAATATTAAGTCACTGTTCATAGTGTTGTCACTGGACCCATACTGACTTGGATGCTGGATATTGTGGTCAGCAATGCTGATGGGAAATGTCCAAGTCTGAAATGCTCGTTATTGCTCCTCTTCATTGGAACCTTAAACAGCAGTTTTATCTATTCTAAGAAACATCCGCCATTTTACAAAAAGATAAATAGAGGTTGCACGTTTAATTGGGCATGGGGCCTGACGCATTTTCATGGTTGGGCCTTATTAAAATGAGTGAGCCAGGGAGGTGATGGCATAGTGGTATTGTCGCTGGGCTAGTAATCCAGAGACCCCTTTGAATCCCACCATGGCAGGTGGTGGAATTTGAATTCAATAAAAATCTGGAATTAAAAGTCCAATGTTGATCATGGAACAATTGTCGATTATTGTAAAAACACATCTGGTTCACTAATGTCCTTCAGGGAAGGAAATCTGCAGTCCTCACCTGTGACTCAGACCCATGATTCTTTTAAAAAATGCCCTCTGAACAAGGGAATGGGCAATAGATGCTGGCCTTGCCAGTGACGCCCACAAAAAAATCTGCGAAACATTTAGGCAGCTCGCCAAACTAGGACGTGAAATGTGGCGAGGAGACTGATTTTGCTAGCACCCTTGAAAGGGAAGAAGAGTTTTGGTAGCACTTTTGAAAGGGAAGAAGAGCAAAAGCAGCAGTAATGAAAATGAGCAGGTGTTAATAGTGGGAGGAAAGAGTTTATGCCATGCCAACAAGGAGGCAAAATATTGGAAACCATTAAGGCTCAAGACCTACCCACAACTGCAGTAAAAATAGTGCTGCTTCCAACTTTCCTTAAATGTAGCTAAGGATCCCTTTCAAATTATACTCAAAAGAGGTGCTTCCCAACCTCTTAGCGCTCACGTTTTGCGAGCAGGAGCCAAGGACCGCTTATAGCAAACAAGGCAGAGTTGATAATGCCACTGGACCCTGTGACCGTGTTAACTGACCTTAGTTTACATTATTCATGAGACTCCTGCCTGTCCTGAGTGGAAGCTTCCGCAGTCAGGATCAAAGTCCACCTGAAAATTGGAATGGGTGGACGAAAAGGATTCACTGGATGCCTCTGCTCCCCATTTTATCTTCGTCCTGTTACCGCCCTGTTTCTGGGCACCAATGGGACAGTAGGGACACAAAAATGGCCCCTTGCAGGGAGGGGAGAGCTGTACGGTATAAGTAATGCATGCATAAAAGGAAGTATATAAGATACTAGGACTTATTAAAATATACCTATTGAGCTGTTGCCCAGTTAAAAACTTTAATATCCCCCAGGGTCACTCGTCCACAAATGTGGTCAGGTAAAAAGTGTGTTAAGGTGTATAATGTAATTCTGTTCCAGGAATCCAACAGCTGTTCTAATGGTATGCCTCCAGGTGGGGACACTGACAATAAAGAAATCACAGATTTGAAGGAAAAAGTACCTGCGGTGAACAATAAAATCAAACATTCGAAACAAGAGGTGAAGTGATCTTTTGTATATGTTTAGTACAGATTGTTTTAATATGAGGCTTGATCAGTCATTCTCAAGAAAAGCAAATGCTATCCTTTTGATGGAGAATGTATTTCTAAGAATGTAAACGAGCATCAGCTTTTGTTCTAATTATTGGATTTTAGTGATTGACTGCTTTGTTCTCTATTTGAACTTGTAAAATGAGGGATACAGACGCCATAATGGTACATCTACATCATAATGGCAAAAGAGTGTGATCAAACCTTACTAATGTTGGCTGCAGCAACATCTGTTATTGCACAAATGCTTAACCTACTCATATCAAATTTCTTCTCCGCTATTTTAACAAAGAATGAAAAAGTAGTACGTTAATAGCTCCATTAAAATTTCAGTGATAAAATTTGGCATGAGTGCCTTAGGAATTCCTACAATTTCCCATTAGTTAATTTATATATATAATATATAGTAGTTGTTTATTAGTTAATGGGAAAGTAACTCTAATCTGTTGACAAGCACCAAGCATTAAGATGAGAGAAGCATTTCCTAAAGAAACATTTGTTTGATTTCAGGAATGCGCAGCAATTGATTCAAAAGTGGGAGGATCTTTAGGCAACTGTACATCATCCAACAAAACTAGCAAGGTTAGTGTTGGATTAGAGAAGTAAAAATAGAAGGGTAAATTTTCTCCGTTGACACTCTCAGCAGAGGCACCAATTAATTAATTTTACATAGTTGATTTTATGGATGGGAAAAAAGGCTGCATGTTATAATTTTCCAATCTGTGTTCCCTGTGGGCATGGTTCTATGCCAGAAACACACAAGCAGGATGTTCAATCTGTAATTTCTCAAAGTATGTTTTGACTGCCCTTGTTGAAAGTATTTCCTCCTTCCCCTACTTGTGGTTTTCTGAACCATACCTCATTTCAAGACAGTGAGAAAACTACATGTTCTCAGGTATCTATAGTTAGCCCCAATCAGGTGAACAAGGCCAGCGAGGTTGAGTGATTTCATAATTTTCCCTTTTTCCTCACAGGGAATTGTTTTAACTCTTGCTGTAAAGTTCCCTCTATTTACATGGGGGGGAAAATGGTGGTGTAGTGGTAACATCCTTGATCCAAGCTAATGCTTGGGGGAGTGGGTGGGATATGGATTCAAATCCCATCATGGCAATTGGGGGAATTTAAATTCAATTAATAAAATCTGGAATTGAAAGCCAGTCTCAGAAATGGTGACCATAAAACTGTTATCAATTGTTATAAAAACCCATCTGGTTCACTAATGCTCTTTAGGGAAGGAAATCTGCCACCTTGCCTTGTTTGGCCTACATGTGACTCTAGATCCACAACAATGTGGTTGACTTTAACTGAACTCAGTTCAAGGGCAATTAGGGATGGGCAACAAGCACAGTGACACCCACATCCCATCAAAGGATAACAAAAAACATGTAGTGGATTGTTTTTAGCGATCAGTATCCTTTAAGGCCATTCTGACTGGCTCTTCCTCAACTAGAGTTGAAAGACATTCTGATAGTTAGGCTGAGGAGCAAGCACTCTCCTACTCTGGTCCATCTCATTTCTTATAATTCCTAGACATGCATATTCTGGTTGATTCTAACATTTCATTTTTGCAACGTTCGCTTCCCATTGAATTTCAAAATGATTTTCTCCATGATCACTTTAACAGAGTTTGATTTCACACAGAAACACACAGAATCACAGTGCAGAAGAGGCCCTTTGGCCCATCAAGTCTGCACCATCACATGAGAAACACCTGCCCTACCTACCTAATCCCATTTACCAGCACTTGGCCCATAGCCTTGAATGTTATGATGTGCCAAATGCTCATCCAGGTACTTTTTAAAGGATTTGAGGCAACCCGCCTCCACCACCCTCCCAGGCAGCGCGTTCCAGACCATCACCACCCTCTGGGTAAAAAAGTTTTTCCTCACATCCCCCCTAAACCTTCTGCCCCTCACCTTGAACTTATGCCCCCTTGTGACTGATTAAATTTTGCCAACTGTGGTGGTGGGATTTGAACCTATGTCCCTAGATCATTAGCCTGGGTGTCTGGGTTGATAAACCAGCAACATTACAATTGCACCACCATCCCCCGCTCTCCTAAAAGGAGATTTCTCTCCTTTTATTTTGACTTACACATTCAATTCCTCTAGTTCCTGTACATTTTCTGAATTCTGCTGTGCTTTTTTTTGTTAAAAGATTTTTTTACAACAAGTATTTGTGTAAGGCATTATGGAGATTCTGATGGTCATTTACAGTTCAATTATTTAATTGCAATTTACATTTTAGAATGAAACAGTACAAAAACGCATTGTGAAGAAGAATGAAGAATGTAAGATACTTGCAGCAGAAAATGTAAAACTTCACAAATGTGTGAAAGAACTGACATGCAAGGTATTAAATGTTCATTTTGTTAACTTCATCTTTCATGTATATATTTATACATATACATATATATAAAATAGTAAGTTTGTCTATATATTAAATCCTTAATAAAAGTACATGCTAAGAAATGAAGTGGGTAAAAATTTATTTGCGTGCTTACGTTGGATTAATTCAAGACTAACCTCACTTAATGGATAATTGTTCTGCTGTTATATTAGTGCACTGAATTTACAACAAGGTGCTAAGGATGACATTGCCTCTCTGCATCTCCTAGTTGCTGACCTCCTTACTGTCCTTATTTCACCAAGGAAAATTATTTTGGTGCACGCTTTTAACCAAATAACAATTGGGGAACATCAGTTCCTCACACCCTCTTGAGTGACAAGACGGTCATTGCCCCTAAATATAAATAATTCATGTTTCTTCCACTTTAGGCATTTAGTAGCATTTCGCCTGCTCCAACGTATTGCATAACACAAACATGCATGCACTTATGGGTAGAATGTGGCACAAATGGGGCCGAATTTTCAAATGTCGGATGAGGTGGGACTGAAGGCAGATGAGCCCACAATTTCCTGCCATTGGCTAGCAGGCTGGTCTCCTGCCATGTTCCTGCCTCAGGACCATTTTCATTCATGGAGGATTGTGGTGGGGTGACAGCTACCTGCCCATAAAAGGTGGGTAGCCTATTAGGCCAATTAGATGGCTTACAGGGCCCCCACTGATGCCAGAAAATGGCCATGGGGCGGAGGTGGCCTCCTGGCAGCAGAACAAGGGGGAGGGTAGCGGCCAGCACTCCATCTACCTCGGGATCCATCCATTGCACCCGGCATGGACAATGGGCCGCAGCTACAGTCATCGGCCATCCGGAGGAGGGGTTGCCTCTCCATCACTTCGGTGACCTTTTTTATTGATCAAAATTTTAAAAATCTCTTAAGGTCCTGAGGTGACCTCTAGATCTCTCTGCTCCCTGCCCCCAATGCCCCCCCGAACATTAGCAATGCTCATTTGTGATGGTGGATTGCTGATGTCATTACTGGAGGACCTCCTATTGACCCCTCTCACTTCAGGAGCTCCAGAACTGTTCTCTTTGATTTTTTTTTATTGATTATGATTACTTTGTCACGTGTGCAATGGAGCAGTTGCAACTAAACAACATTAAAGTTCATGTACTCATGAGTGCAATGAGCTTTGCATAACCATTGGGCTGTTCAGATCCTTTTTATAACTGATTTAATGTTTGTAATAACAGTAGGTTTCTCTGCATCATTTGGGTGCCGAGTGTATTAATAAATTAGTTAACTTTGTTGTTCTAAAATTTCAACAGGTTAATGGCTTCAACAAAGTAATCCAATTTGCTGACCAAAGACTTCAAGTGAATAATTTGCACATTTTAAGGTAATGTTGCAGATCTTCTTGCAATAATAGTGACAATCAGAAATCTGCTTAGAATATGGCGATCATAGCAGGTAAGCAGGTGGATAACGTGCGTGTTATCACCGCGATTAATTTAATCATTGAAGCCTTCAGCCATCTTGCAAGTACAATTTGCAATTTCATAAATTTTGCAGCAAAAAAGGCCCTACTGTTCTAAATATAGAGTTCACGAATGGAGCCAAAAGATCCAATTTAACAGGACTGCCACTATCATTGTGCTCGGCTCTGAAGGTTGAGCTGATCCCTGAAGAGTTGCTCTACGGACAGCAGCTTCCTTATTTGATCAAATTTGACCAGGTTAAAAAATTCACATCACATTAGTTAAGTGGCTCTTGTCCAAAAGCAAACCCCATCACAACAACACGCATGTCAAAGCATAATGTGGCCCACTTATCAACACAGTAGAAAAAAAGTCATATTTAGAAAAGTCTAGTCCATTAACAGCTGTCCCGTGAGCCTTTAGAGTCAGCTCTTTATTCTGGTCTACTTCTACACAAATTCTGGGACATACAGTATAAGTACCAAATTCAAGCTTAGAGCAGTCAGTGATCTCCACAATTGTATTATGTTTGTGACAAAACATTAAGTTTCAATTAAAAAAGAATGTTGGAGAAACCAGTGAACTTATTTCTAGAATAATATTTCTGCCTGCTGATTTCGGTTGACCATAATCATAAGCAATTAATATCCATGAAAAACTATACTTGTTTTTAAAGTGTGATTATGCTCTCATTTACGATTCTCAGTATTTGCCACATTTTGATATAGCCACAATGTTACAAGTTTAAGTGTCGGGCACCTAATTTTTTTTGTTTGTTTTTTTCCTTAATTGTATCAGCGTTCTTGTCTTTTTAAATTGCTGCATCTTGTGTATGGGAGTGCGTTGAGTGGGGGTAAAGTACATCGAGGTTAAGGGCAGAAAGATACAGGCTGGTTAGGAACATCTGAGGCTAACTTTGCTTTGGGGGTGTGAGGGTGAAGAATCCTAAAGCCAGTACAGGTCAGGACAGATCGAACGGACTTCTATTTACCTTCAGCGTGGGAACCAGAAAGTAAAAGTTTAATTTCTCTGCAGTGGGACTGACATGGATGAGGGCAAATGTATTCACAAAAATAAAAGACAATGAGCTGGTTCTTGATCCCGAAGAGTTGATCTTAATGGTGGAATTTAATATTCAAATGAATACAATTAGCTTAACCCTTGGAAAGTTTTGATCCTAATCTGCGCTTACATCTGCCGCTGAATTCCACCTCTGAAAATGAAACATGTCTGAGAGCGCAGGGCAGATTTTGTTCTTCTGTGCTTGGTCATTGAGTAATTGCCTAGGTGGAGTGCAAAGGGGAAGTTGGGCAGAAGGAATTGTATGTACGTAATGGAACCTGATTTTTACCTATACACTGTGGCTGAGGGTTAAAGGGAAAATTCTGCCCCATCAGAAATAGTGGAGCAGGATGTTCAGAAGGGTTTGCCCAGGTTCAGCATATCGTTGAAGATTGGATGGAAAGGATCACTTGCCCACATTGGAGTCTGCTCGATTTTCTGCCTGTTCATTTAAATCGATGTAAAATCAGACAGGCTGTGCTACACATGTGTGCTCCTGACCACCCAATTTTCCACTATGAACTCAGGCAATCCTATATATTTCCATGTGCCATAAGAGGAAAACCTGTCCTTCTTTCTCTGAATTTTATATCCCAGATTTTAAAACACTCTTCTTCTTAATTCCCTTCCTGCACCTGGAGATGCATGAGGCAAACAGAGCAGATGTTTACGTCTGTTCCCATAGCTAGTTTTCCCTGGAACAGGTCACTAGCCAGTTGCCAGAGGCTATAGCTTGAGGGGCACCAGTTCACATCAAGCCTGGCTGACCAGGAGAGTCTCCCACTCTTACCACCTGCCTTAGGCGTATTGGAAGGATTTACAGGTTAATAATCAGTCTTGGCTTGGCCACATCATGAATGGACTTTCCATGGATATCAAGTCCTGGAGTCGGACTCGAACCCAGAGCTTCCGGCCTTGAGCCAAGGACACCACCAAATGCGCTATAAGACCTCCTTTAAAATATAAGACAAGTGTAAACTATTCCCTTTACTTGTGAAGTTCAGAGGATTGGGATATACCCTGAAGGCACCACCGCTGAAAACATAAACTATGATGAATACTTTTGTTTCATTTTATAGGTTAGAAAAGAAGAACTCCATTTTGTTAGCTGCTTTAAACAAAAGGCCCAGAAAAAATGAGCTGAGAGGAAGGTATTGCACTGTTGTTTTAATTGGCAGAATTTTGGCACATAAACAGAAAACCTTGCATTTCTATAGCATCTTTCATAACCTTGGTACATCTCAAAGCACTTTACAGCCAACATTATGCTTTTGAAGTGCAGCCATTGCTGTAATTTCATGTTTTCAGCTGAATATATTTGTAAATCATTGTGTTAAACCCATAAACACTTGCTTGTTGCACAGAATCCTGAGTTCATTTCTGTGTTTGTTTATAAGGGGTTTGGACGATAGCAGAGGAAATGTGAAGTTCTACCTTATAAAAGAACTTGCCAAAATTCTTTGACAGTCAGAGACTTTATGAGGGTGTTGTGGGTAGGGTGGGTTGTGGGTTGTGGAAGGGAGAATAAGCAGATGTGAAGTGACTGTAGTTGGGGAGTCCACCTTTATTGAAAGCACTGGGCTATTTGTTGTGTATTGTTATGATCCCAGCTGATGTTACTACCGGACAAACCAGATCCCAGGGTGGAACCCGGTTTGATAGATCCTAACTTTTATTTTTTTGTTTAGATACGTGGAGAAGGGCTACTGAACAGTCACAGGAGTCAGCTGATGAACTTTTAACTAAAGAATAAAATATTTATTAAACAAGAAAAGATGAACTATGTTACAATACTCCTTCACCCACAACTGTACTTTCACAGATATATACAGATTTATAAGGATAACACAAGTTACAAAAGCTATCGTATACTCTAATGTTCACAGTAAGTACACAGTCCATGTAAACCAATAGGAAACCTGTGGTCAGACACACCACACTCTGAAACCAAGTGATAGATTCCACCCCATGCAGATACTATGGATCTCTTCTCAACTCCCCCCAGATGCTTGTCACACTGTGAGCCAACCGGTCTCACTGAAATCCATCTTTCACATGAGGGTTTCCAATCTCCACTCTCCAAGACCTTATTTTGGAATCTTCTCCCAAACCCGACACTTTCTCTCTGATGCCTTCCGCAAGGGTTCACCCCCAGGGCTTTGAACTCTCTTTCCGATGTTCCCCTCCCCGGATCACCACGTGCATTCAAGCTTTCTTTCACGCCCTCTCTCTCGCTGACTCAGCCTTGTCAACAGAACACCACCGTTTCACATGCCCATAGTAGAGAGTTACGGACCTTCAGCTGTCCTCTTGGCTCTCCTCTCTGCTCCTTACTTTCACTTCCCCAGAACAGGACCTTTTCCAGATTCCTGTCTTTGTCCTTTGATGAGACTGTCCTCTTTGGACCATTCCTGTTCCACTCCCCTGGATTTGGGGACTTTCTTCTGTAGTTTCTGGAAGCTGCTTCTGTAGTTTCCTCTCCTGTCCAGCCTCTCTGGCAACTTCAGTTTGGGACTTGCTGTCTGTCCCTCTGCTGTTCAGCCTCTCTGGAATCCTGGCTTCAACTGAGCTTCAATTTGGGACTTGCTCTCTGTCCCTCCTATACTGCAGCTGCTAGCAACTGAGCTGAAACTACCCTTCTATCTCTGTGGAGCCTCCTGTTGCTAGGCAACAGCACAGCTTTTTTTTCCTAACCTTGTTTTAACTTTCCTAAACCACTACCCAGCCCTTGAAAACACATCTCTCCACTTCAAGGGTCATAAAACTCAGTAGAAATGCAAATATACAAACACAGCTTTAGACCTGGGGCAGGATTTTCGGGTGCAGTCAGCAGGCCCGGGAGCGGCTGGGAAACGGTCGGCTGCCCGCAATTGGCCCCCGACTGCGATTTCACGCCGGATGGCCAAATAACGGCCGTCCAGCATGAAAGGTGCGCTGAGGAGCTCAGCATTGCCGGGGTGGGGAGGGCGGGAGGAGGGCGAGTGCAGAAGTCTGCGCGGGCGTGAGGGAGCGCGCACTGAAAGCTCCCTGAAGGCAGCGAGCTGCCTCAGCGAGCTGAAGAATTGTACAATCAAAAAGAATTTTAAAAATGTTAAAAACATGTCCCGACGTAGAATACGGTAACAATAGCAGAAACATAATAAAAATTAGGTGTAAAAAAATTTTTTTTAAAAAAAATTACTATTGGAAACCTCATCCTGCCTATGGATGAGGTTTCCTAAAAAATCCAAAGGCTACCTGGCCGATTTGTAAGGTTGGAAGGGGCAGCAAAAAATTGCTTTTTATTAATTGATTAAGGGCCTTAATAGGCCTCTCAATTGTCGGTGGACGATCTGCCAACTCTCGCGCCGCTCACCGACCTAAATATCACGCACGTGTGTGATGATTGTCAGGACGCTCATCTGACATCATCGCACACTATTTTACGCCCGATCGGGTCGGGCACGTGCCTGCCTGAGGGATGTAAAATTCTGCCCCTGCTGTCTCTACTCAAAAATGAAACCAGATCCCAGGTTTCACTTTTTAACCCACAAATAGAGAAAAAAATAAATTGAACTGAAACTTAAAGATATACCTTATTCCTAACACACCCAAATACACATATAACTTACTTAAACGATTTCTATTTCCTAACAGTATCCCTTTCTCTAGCTGCTGGCTGTACTACTCCAGAGGTTCTCCTTCAGCGAACCCTCCTCGTGCTGTGAGGAAAAAGGACTCTCCACCCTCTAGCAGCGTCATTTTCAGTTTCTCAAAGCAGCAAGCTTTCTCCATTCTGAAACTATGCCAAGCGTAGTAAGCCACAATGATTCTTGGGATTTTCACTGGACTGGCTTACAGGGCTCCATCCGATTTATAGAAACGCCAAACGTTTCTTTGGTCTGTTCTTTGACTTGTAGTAGCAGAGGCCTCTTACTTCTCTTTCGCCGTTCTCCCATGGAAGACATGGCTCGAAGCTATGATGGCCAGTCTACTGGAACGTCACATGATGAAAGCATCATGGCAGTTTCCTGGATATGTGGCACCAGTAAGCTGATTGATATTGCACGCTATCTGGGCATTAACGGAATGAAAAACTTTCCTAGTAATAAAATTGAGGGGGTTGTCATATGACACTTTGAGTGACTTGTTCTGCCAGTTGTTCTTTCCGCCTGTGCGCACCCTACCCCGTCAACAGAACTGGGAAGCTTTCTCTCTTTGTCTGCTTTTAATGGGAAGGATGTGGATTGTGAAAAACCTTAATACAAAATTAGTGACCTTTTTGATGCAGTGATGGGAAGCTGCCTATTTAATGTGAAAAAGGTTGTCAGATCATGCCTGGCAGGATCAAAAAGAAATTCAAGGCAGTGGTGACCTTGACTGGTACAGACAGTGTTGTTCTCCTGGTGGAAGTGGACAGCAGGTCTTCAGTCAGAAGTTAACATCTTTCCAGGATAGGTCCTGGTGGGAAGCAATGTCCTTTGAGGTACTAATGATCAGAAAAGACTAAGTAAAGACCCCCATAGTCCTACTTTGCTGTAATCACTAACCCTCCCAGGTGGCTTCTGTGAAGCCTTATTCCAAGAGCCTTCAGACTTGCCTCTTCCATGTCCCCATTTTCCTTCTCTTCATAGCAAAAGAACATTCCCTAGTGCAAAACGGTACTTTGAATAGAAACCTTATTATGGTATTTCCTCTGTAATCCTTTCTGATAGCTTCTAAGGCCATTTATTGTGTTTATTTGGGGCTAGTCTGGGACAAAAGTTGGTGGGAATGGTCCACAAAGGTTAACCACATCCTCTTAATACCTGTTTACATGGGATGTATCAGGCTCCTGACTGGCCTTGAAAGGATCTTGGCTGTTGACTTGAGTTCAGAAGATAATTCAAGTAGAGTTTTTTTGCAACTGATTTGAGAGACTAGCCTCAGAGGACCCATTTTACTCTTTTTACCATCCCAGATCTGCACCAAAATCCAACCTAAAATCTCAGCCCTAGCTCCATGGTAGCACTGTGGTCTATCAGTCAGAAGTTCAAGGGTTTGGATACCACTCAAGAACTTGAGCACATAGTCCAGGCTGCCTCTTCAATGCAGTATTGAGGGAGTGCTACACTGTCAGAGGTGCCCTCTTTCAGATGAGATGTCAAATGGAAGACCCACCTGCTTTCTCAGGTGGACATACATAAAAGATCCCATGACACATCGAAGAAGAGCTGGGGAATTTGCCTGGTGTCCTAGTCAATATTTAACCCTCAACCAACACCATTGCTATTGTAGGATCACGTTATGTGCAAATTGGCTGCCACATTGAAAAGAACTTGCATTTATATGTTGCCTTTCTCATCCTGGGACATCCCAAAGTGGTTTACAATCAATGAAGTGCTTTTGAAGTGCAGTCACTGTTGTAAAGGAAAAAAAGGGGACTACACTTCAAAGATAATTAATTGGCTGTTAAACACTTTTGGGACTTTCTCAGAACAAGCAGACAGGTATTTTAATAAATAGGCAGATGTTTTAATCAAAAGTTTGAGGTCTTTGTTCAAGCTCCTCGGGCCTGCATTACGATTGTGCAACATCAACAGTTACTATGATGGCTGAGCTGAAGCTGTTGCTGAGGAAAGGGGTATAATAAAAGCGAAATACCGTTGATGCTGGAAATCTGAAATAAAAACAGAAAATGCCAGTAAAACTAAGGAGGTCCGGCAGCATTTGTGGAGAGAGAAACAGTTAATGTTTCGAGTCCACTTGACTCTTCACTGTTTCTCTCTCCACAGATGGTGCCAGACCTGCTGAGTTTTTCTAGCATTTTCTGTTCTTATTACTGAGGAAGAGGGTATCTGTCATGTCCAGTTACACCAAAAATAACCTGCATTTTTGAGGATGCCTATATTATATTGAAAAATTTATTTAAGAAAAGGGCACTAAAGGAGGGTTTTATACCAGAACCTCATGCCACAATTCCCCAAATTATCTAAGAGCTATTGGAATGAGATCCAAAGATTTCAGGATAAAGACTTTACTCTAAAAAGCTAGAAAGGTCCAGGATTTTCCATCTATTTGTGTATGTCATTTGGGCTGAACCTTCACTATTTATTCTTAACTATTGCCCCCACCCCTCCATGTACTGTAGGATTTGCCATTCCTCTTCCTCAGTTTACTAGTTAAAATCCTTCCATCCATACAACAATAATACTAAATGTATGAACATTTCCTCAAGAGATATCATTGGTTGGATTACTGATTTTCATGGACACCCAATATTTTTCTACACTCTAGTAAGGCATAGTTGCTGCAATGTTGCTTCCCAAGGAAACCTGGAAACCAGCATCCACTAAGGATAAGAAGTGTCAGTCAAAAAATCCCAGTCATCCTCTGACCTTCTTAGAAGGTTATGCTAATAGGGTTAGATGAGAAGAGGTCAAAGAAGGAGCATGAACACCAGCATGGATCAGTTGGACTGAATGGCTTGTTTATGTGCTGGGCATTCTATGCAATACCGCTCAAAACTTGGTGTATTACCAACATTCCCTTCTTCCCAAATTTAACATCCTAACAGAAGGCTCATTTTAAATTTTATTTAGTTTTCTCTTCCCGGCAGGAATGTGACCAATTATTTAATGAGTTGATATTGACCTAATTTCTGGTACTGTGATTAGGGAGAAGTCCAGGGGAGCCAGTCCCGCGAGTGAGCCTCATTGATCCCATATGAACTTGAGTGTTTTGGAGGGATGCGGTTCATTGTAGTAATAAATATCCATATTAAGAGATACGGTTATGGAATCGTGGGGGGTAAATAGAGTTAAGATACTGATTGTCCATGATTTAATTGAATAGTGAATCAGACTCAAGGGGCTGAATAGCCCACTCTTGTTCCAATGTAGTTCTAAGATTGGCTTAAAACGTTGCTGTCATTATTAAAATGTTCCCCTCTACCAAAAGCAGTTCTCCAGATTCCACAAGTGGCAGCAGTAATACAAGTGGAAGGGCTTTTCGTTCCAGGGCAGAACAGAACAACCACAACGAACCTGATGCTTGCAAAGCTAAAGGTGAGCCTTTCCTACTTAGTTTTCATGCTTTATATTGATTTAAGAATTGCTTTCAAACTCTGGCCAGCCATATGGACTGAAATGACTTCCTCCAGTCCTGAACCTCCCTGTACAGAGCATTGGTTATGATGTGGGGCGAGTGCTGCACAGAGGTAATATGCTGTTTGGGCCTTTTCCATACTCCTGGACAGCCCAGATGGTTTCATTGCAGTTTGAGTTCCTAATCAATTCAGATAAGGTGGGATTGTTGGAACGCTTCCCAGAGGTCGGGCATTCCAACTTCCAATTGACTATCAATTAACTGAAGTAAAACTCTGCTATGATTTCTCTAATGAAACCGAGTATCTGTAATGTGGAAGAAATAACAAGCTATTTACAAAAATTTGTATTTATATAGCATCTTTAATGTAATGAAATGTCCCAAAGTGCTTCACAGGAGCATTATAAATGAAGTATGATACCGAGCCAGATAAAGAGATATTAGGTCAGATGACCAAAAGATTTAAGGAGTGTTTTGAAGGAGGAAAGCAAGGTAGAGAAAGAAGGAGGTGTAGAGAGGGTACTCCAGAGCTTGGTACCTAGGCAATTGAAGGCATAGCCACTAATGGTGGAGCAATTAAAATTGAGGATGCACAAGAGGCCAGAATTAGAGGGGTGCAGATATTTCAGAAGGTTGAGAGCTTGGAGATTACAAACATAGGGAGTGGGCAAGGCCATGGAGGGATTTGAAATTGAGGATGCAAGTTTTAAAATCAAAACATTGCTTGACTGGGAGCCAGTGTAGGTCAGCACAGGGATGATAGGGAAATGGGACTTGCTGCGAGTAAAGACATAGGCAGCAGGGTTTTGAATGACCTCAAGTTTATGGAAGGTAGAATGTGAGTGACCAGTTGGCAAAACATTGAACTAGCCGCGTCTATAGGAAATAAAGGCATGAATGAGCATTTCAGCAGCAGAAGAGCTGAGACTGGATACCAAGATTGCAAATAGACTGGCTTAATCTCAGAGTGTTGCCAGGGAGAGGGATGAAGTTGGCAGTTAGTGAACAGAGTTTGGAGCGGACAGTTGCCTTGGTCTGTCCCATTACATAATTGGAGGAAGTTTCTGCTCAGCCAGTACTGGATCACAGATCAGCAGTCCAATAATTTAACAACAGTGGACGAGTTGAGAGAGGGGTGGTAGTGAGGTAGAGCTGGATGTCTTCAGCGTATATGTGGAAATAACACTGTCTTCAGATGAAGCTGCCATTAGATGAGAAATAGGAGGGGGCCAGATCCTTAGGGAACACCAGAGGTAATGATGCAAGAAGAGAAGTCATGGAGAGTGATACACTACCTATGATTAGACAGATACAAATGAAAACACGTGAGAGCAGTCCCACCCAGCTGGATGACAGTGGAGAGGCGGTGGAAGAGGATGGTGTGGTTTACTCTGTCAAAGGCTGCAGATAGATTGAGGAGGATGAGGAGGAAAAGTTAACCTTTGTCATTGTCACTTAGGATGTTATTTATTACTTTGATAAGAGCTGTTTTGGTACTGAGGGAGGGAAGGAAACCTGATTGGAGGGATTCAAACATGGAGTTCCAGGAAAGATGGGATCAGATTTGGGAGACGACAACATGTTCAAGGATTTTGGAAAGGAAAGGGAGATTAGAGTTGGGACAATAATTTGCAAGGACACTGGGGTCAAGGGTTGGATTTTTGAGGAGAGGGGTGATGAAGGCAGATTTAAACAACAGAGGAACAACGTCTAAAGAGAGAACCATTTACACATTCGGCTAACATTGGGGCCAGGAGGGGAAGTTGGATGATCAGCAGTTTAGTGGGTATAGGATCAAGGGAGCAGGAGGTGGATCTCATGGACAAGATGATATTTATTCATAAATATAGAGAGAAATATGACAACCTAATAATAGAGAAGCAAAAATGTGAGGATCCTAGAAGGCTCCAGGACCACCTCATGAGTTTCCATAGCTCAAGACTTCAATTTGAGTACCTTATGCAACAGAGGCATGTTCCTGACTTTTCACTGGATTTTCTCTTTAGAGGAAAGACAGGGAGAAACTTTACATATGTTTCTTCACAAGAGTACGACCTACCTAGCAATTATTCTGAAGTGTAGGACAAAAACTTAGTCAGCATTGCCACTATACAATGTGTGATGACATCCCACCATACGACATTTATTAAAAGTGCTGAAATTCATTTGAGCTTTTCTGATGTTACAACGCCCAATAAGGCAAAGTACAAAAATGGAGAGATTTGTGTATTTTATTTGATGCGATGTCAGATGGCTTGGGCAAACACAGAATAAAAAATTATCTTCACCCGGCTGTATGTCTCAGAGGATCCCATTTGTTGGTGAGCAACTTTTGGTTATTTTAAGAACAAACCTTTAACCTGAAAGATGCCCCATTTGCCAGAACTCACGATTCTGATTGCTAAGATTTAGATTTGGGAGAAGATTTGGACTCCATGATGAAGGGGTGATATGCTTGCTTGTGTCTGCAAAGCCTGCCAAGAAATTTGTTAATGTTCCATCCAAACCTTAATGTTTTATCTAAATGTCCTGTCACTTATTGGACTATGTAAGAAATACAATCTAACAAGAGTCTGTTGACGTTTTGTGGACTGATTCTAATTTGATTGTTTTGAAGTATTGTGTTTCAGTATCTTGCGCGATATAAGTCTGTGATTTGGCTACTGTGAATTATTTAACCTGCAGGTAAACTCAGCTAAGCAGATTTAGCGTAAACCCCTTGGTCTGGTGATGTGATATTTTCCACATTTCAGAAGAAATGGAGAACATGGTGGACATCCAATGTGATCTTTAATGAACAACGTTAAGTGATTAGGAGTCAATTGTTTAACCTGGATATACTAAAACATTCACGGCATGGACAAGAACAGACTGAGATCCATAGGAGGCTGATGTGCTTACGGGAAATCACCTTTGTGCCATAAAACTTTTGGGAAAATGGCCCAACTATAGGAACATCGAGCTAAATTCAGCAATCTTACACAAATTATGTTTTTCCTGTGTTACTTTCTAATTAAGAGTTCTGACAGATTGTTGATTGTGGTAAAATTGACACTTGATTCAGAATCACAGAATGGTCACAGTACAGCAGGAGGCCATTCAGCCCTTTGTGTCTGCGTTGGCTCTGCAAAGGAGCAATTTACCTAATACCATTCCCCTGCCTTCTCCTCCTAGTCCTGCACATTCTTCTTTTTCGGATAAGAATCCAATTCCTTCTTACATGCTTCGATTGAACCTGCCTCCGCCACACATTCAGGCAGTTCATTCCAGATCTCACCCATTCATTGCGTGAAAAGGTTTTCCTCATGTCTCCATTGCTTCTTTTGCCAGTTACTTTAAATCTGGACCACCTTGTTTCCAATCCCTCCACCAATGTGAACCGTTTTCCCCCCATCTATTTAGTCCAGACCCCTTCTGGTTTTGTATACCTGTATAAAACCTGTCCAAGGACAATAGTCCCACCCTTTCCAACCTATCTACATAACTGAAGTATCCTTACAGGGAGATGGTGGCATAGCGGTAATATCACTAGACTAGTAATCCAGAGACCTAGGGCGGAGTCGCCCCAGATTTGTACAAAGTGCGGTAGCAGGTGGGAAAAAAGTCGCTTTACCCACTGGCCACAATGACAGATTTTCGCAATGTATCGTCCCATTCCCGCCTCCTTAATTATGCAGCTACAGGAAATACGCCGTCTAGCTGGTGGGCGGCCTCCGATTTGCCCGCCACGCCATTATCTCACCGCTTTCTCACGCAGGGCGCCATATTTGAACTGCAGCCGAGCGCACACTTTCCAATGCTCGCAGCCCAGGACTGCTCCGGTGAAGACATGGCCCCAAAAGCCAAGAAGAGTGCAGCCCCCCGATTCAGTGACGCATCCCTGGGATGCCTTCTGGACACCGCGAAGGCCCACTGTGATGTCCTCTACCCCCACTCTGGCCACAGGAGGCCCGTCAGTCTCACCACTCCGGCTTGGGAGGTGGTGGCAGAGGTGGTCAGTGCCGTTGCTGCACACAAGAGGTCGGCCATCCACTACAGAAAACGAATGAATGATTTCATCCGTGATGCCTGGGTAAGGCAACCATCTGATCACTCGAAACTCACACACTCAGAAGGTCATCACACATTCACTGGCATCTCACTCACTGCCAGCTCAAGGGACATCACCCCTCACTCTCTCACACACACACCCTCACATCTCCTTCTGGCCTCATCTCCTCTGGAGACTGCCTCCTCAGCCCTCACCATCTTGCGGCCACGCACAGATCAACATGTGCCCCCACACACACCCTGAGATACCCCGTTTCCCATTATATTCCTCGCCCTGGAGCTCTTCCCTTGCCTGAGGCCACTTCAACTCCTTCCCCAAGCAAGCCCTAGCCCTGTAGCCGATGAAAAGCCACCCATGCCTTACTGGTCTGGTAGGTACAGTCCTGTCCGTGAGCCCCCTAAAAGTGTTGTGGTGCTGCCTGCAAAGCCTGGCGCTGATGGCCGCGATGCTGCCCGAAGCATGGTGGGCAAACAAACCTCAACATTCCGAGTGAAGTGCAGCTCGCCAGGTGCACGTCCCTTATGTAGTTGTGAAACACATTGGCACCAACGTGCCCGGATGATCCAACATGGTGGGGAACGATTCTGGCGAGCAGAGTTTATAATGAGATGGCGAAGTATTGAAATTAGGTTCCCGATGTGTGGCAGCAGGAAACGCGGCCCGCCATTGACAGTTGGAGCAGACGATCGCAAACTAGTTTCACGACGGCGTGAAACCAATTTTTGGCCTTTTTGCCATATTGTCCCCCACCCTCCCACCTGCCATGATGCCCAACACCAATGGGGCCGGAAAATCCCGGACCTAGGCTAATGCTTTGGGGACATGGGATCAAATCCCACTAATACAGCTAGTAGAATTGAAATTCAGATAAAAAATCTGGAATTGAAAATCTAACCTTAGTAATGGTGAACATTAAACCATCATCGATTGTTGTAAAAACCCATCTGGTCCACTAATGCTCTTTCGGGAAGGAAATCTGCCATCCTTACCTGGTCTGGCCTACATGCGACTCCAGATCCACAGCAATGTGATTGACTCTTAATTCAGTTCAAGGGCAATTAGTGATAGGCAACAAATGCCGACCTTGCCAGTGATGCCCACATCCCATCAAAGAATTTTTAAAAATCCATATGTTTATCCTTGGTCACATCAACTTGGGTTGGGGTATTGGCTAGTGCCAGTATCAATGGAAGAAGGAGAGGAGGAACAGGAGTTGTAGCCGAAGAGCGCAGAGTCTATTGAAGGAGGAACATACGCTTGAGTTTTAACGACAGGAGCTCTGCAGGGAACGGTGGGGGTTGTCCTGGGGAACAGGAAGTCATCAGACCCTTCGCAGTGTGAGGCCGATGAGAGTTTAACCCCTGGCCTTATCGGCATGGGCCCCTTCGGTCTCTTGGTTGGAACCATTGGCAGTACATCAGAACTATCTGTGGTGTGATAGATGATATCGTTTACCAGATGTTAGTTCTTACATCTAATTCCCTTTATAGCATCAATAGAAAAGGCAAAGACATATGCTTTCCCAAAAATGGCATTTCTCATGGTGAAGATGGTGAGGGTGGAGGGATTAATACCTAGAATAGGAGTGTAAATGCCCAGTATTTGAGCTTAAAAATATGAGGGGTTGACCTTGGAATCTATCAGTAAGATCTCCTTCTCGCAGTATTGTGAGGTAAACTCCCAAGGAAGCACTAAGACAAGAGTCCAGGATTCTGAGAACACTGGTGATGGACCTTTTAGGAAGATTGGCTCTGGGCTCTTGATTTTGGGGAGCAAGATCATGGGATCTGGGGGTCTTGAGTAAAACATTCTCAAGCATTCAGGTTGGTGGGGTGGGCATTGAAGGAAGCTGTATAATGAGAGAGTACTGGGAATGCAGTTATGGGGTTGCGGAATCCAAAAATGGTAAGGTGAGGAGAGAGATCCTGATGTACACTAGGACTTGTGCTTTTGCAGAACTGGGAGTTGTTGGGAACTTGCATCTTTGGTGAGGGTGAGGGGGCGGTGGTGTGGAACAGAGTTTAAAACCTTGTAGAGGAAGAGGACCAGAAGACTAGGACTCAACCTCTAGCTGATCCCTTTTGAACTATCTGGTCCCAGATGCTTCCAATTACAATTACAGAAATAAATCATACATTGGGGGATAATGAAATAGAAAAGCATGTCCAGATCCCAATATTTTACTCCTGCAGCTCAGCCTGGGACTTGGCTGCCAATAACTTTCTCTTCCATAGATGTTTCATCAGCTTTCATAGAGTTGCTGCCCATGTGTGCCAGCTCATGCCCTACCTGTCTCCGCCCAGGTGGTTAGTAATATTTTTGCAACAGATCAAAGGATATGGGGAGAAAGCGGGAGCAGGTTATTGAGTTGGATGATCAGCCATGATCATAATGAATGGCGGAGCAGGCTCGAAGGGCCGAATGGCCTACTCCTGCTCCTATTTTCTATGTTTCTATGATCAACCTGCACATTGCTTTCAGCTAAATGCACTTTTTGAAATCATCATTTTTGGTATTTTTGCAGGCACGATGCAACATTTGAAACTGTGCAACAAACAGAATCAGAAACAGAGTCGAGAAGCAGATAACCTAGAATCTGAGGACGGTATCAGCAGCCGGTATCATTTTGGCAGCACGTCTCAACCAGATACTTATTCAGTTTGCAACAAGAAAGATGAGCTGTACTTAGAAACTGAAACTATCGGCACAGCTTCAGAGCTATCACAGGTATGGCACTTCATGGTTTGATACAAGGATAACTTTTGTATGCTAAAAGCATAAAAGTTGATATACTTTTGTTTATTTTTGTGTCACATTACATCATCTGTTAATGATTTACAGAAAAAAGTGGTGGATGTTTCAGTGCTGTACTCTTGTAAAACAAAATTCAGTATATAATTGTTGACCAGTAGATACTAAGGGCTCGATATTTATAGAGTGGGGGTAGGAAATTGGAAAGGTGTGGGGGAGCTTGGTAGTAGACGATAAACCTAGCAAGATGGGAGACATGGATGCCCCGCTGAGTTTAATGTTTAGGTAGAATTCTGTTGATCTGCATGAGTCACCCCCTGCCTTCCCTGTCCATTTCTTTAACCTTAGCAGAATCAAAGCTACTTTCACAGTCACATATAGTCACCAACTTCTTTTACACAGTCGAAGCAAAAAAGCCCTTTCACACTTCCTGTGAGGATCAGGGGACTGGTCCCTTTGAGAAGCTGATGGTTGAACCTTAAGCCGAGTCTTGCTTGAAAAGCAAAGGCGTATTAATAATATACACCATTATTAACATGCAAATGAACCAGCAAATTCCAAGTGATTAAGTGATTTGTGTGAGTTGCAAATGTCCAGAGTTTGCTGGTCAATTTATGCACAACTCAAACGACAGCTCACCCTTATCCTCCCCTTTATTTTTAAGAACTTGCTGCATTTGCACGACAGCTGTCTATTAAACTCGCTACAGTGTTAAGTACCTTTTTAATGATGTGACCATTGTTAATGGCTACCAATCACCCTCTCTGGTCCAGAAATTGAACTATTTAAATTGTGGAGTCTCATTCATTCAGGGTCTGAATGTTCTTGGAAATTTTTAAAATGTCAAATTTAAAAATTTAAAATTATTTTCCTGCTTTTCCTTTCTGTTTCGTTCCAATATTTTGTTCCCTCACTTTATTTCTCTTTCTGTACCTGACCTGGCTCTAATTCTTTCCTCCTTTTCTTTCTCAATCCTTAAATCTCATCAATCAAAGAGAGCAGAATGGGTCCCACCATTCACGGAGGTCCCTGAAGGCAGGTGGCCCTTGCCGTGCCATTATCAACTCACATTTCCAGCAAGTCACAGTGCAAAAAAAATTTGAGCTAAAGATTGAGGAGAAAAGTTGAACTAACAGAGACACTACAAGATGTGCTCTTGCTTCCAGTAAGACGTGGCCCAATATTTTCTTCCGACTTGGAGCATTCTTGGCATCATTGACCTTATTGAAACATCCTTCCTTCTTTTTCGTGAAATATTTAGGTAGACTTTTGTCTGCAGGCGTAAGTCAGTTGAAATGACTTAGAACTGGTGCAGATCCTGCCAGAAATGTCAAGTGCTAAGGATACTCAATGCACCAGGATGTGCTCATTTGAATAATTTTCACAGTAATAGGTGCAGATTTGGACAGCACTAGGGAGCACACCATGAGTGTAAAATTAGATGTAGCTTAGATAGCCAGAGAAACAAATTGAAAAATGGTCAAGGGGAACCCAAAAAAGCTTATCGTTCCATTCTGTGTCCTTCTAAATGAACTTTTACCTGACCTGCCAGTGCCTAGAAACCCTTTTACCTAGTTTCCTGGGAATAGTTTTCCATTGACGACCTGTATATCCACATGCTGAGAAATTTATACAGAGGACATCTCTGCCCCACATTTCAATACATTAATGAAACTCCTTGTTTTGATCTGGAGCTTTGGATGCACACCTTCAATGCTGACTGACATCATACAGGGTGAATAATAGACTGCGTTCAGATAAAAGCGGCAGCCACTAAATTTACTGCTCTGTGTTACTCTGCATCTTTTTTTGAAAATGAAAATCATTCCCATCTGTGTGGCAAGTTTATTTCTGGGATTTTGACTGCAGTGGAACTCATTAGATACTCTGAAGTTTTACTCAATTACCTTTTGGGTTGTCACAACATTAATTTCTTTCTATTCAACTTTGAATTCAGGATGATGCGGATGATACCAATGATGGTGAAAAAGATGAAGCAGTATGCAATGCCAGTTATTGTGGTAAGGACAGATTAATGGACTTTGAGAAAATGAGCCTAGAAAATCTCTGCAGTGCCATCAGAGATTTATATATGCTGAGGTCTTTAAGATTATTAAAGGATTTAATAGAGTGAACATGAGAAACTTGTGTTGGAGTCCCGCGCATGGGGCTGTTTAATAAAAGATAGCCACTAACAGGCCAATAAAAGAATTTAGGGGGAATTTCTTCACACAGTGTGGTGGGTTTGTGCATAAGAGTGTTCAAAGAAAATTGCATTAATGCAGATATTCAAAATATTTTTTCTTTTGTTATGAGAAATATTATATTCCAAAATTGGTATTCGATAGTAGAGTTTTTATTGTAGAAGGCTAGAGTTGTGATGAAATTGTTTCAGGATAACACAGAGGGGGTCTGTGGGGGTGTGGGGTTTGTAGATGTCCAGAAGTGTATGTTACTTTGAGGTTTTGCTAAATTTAATGGCAGAACATCACTTGAACCTTATTTCCCTGTTTCCTATCCAGCTGCTGGCCGAATTGAAAAGCTGGACAGCTGTTGGGTTGGAAGGCAGATGTTGGAAGGCCGGAGCTGGGCGGCAGAAATAAGTAAGGGAGGGAGAGATTGTGTTATGAGGGGGGAGGTGGAGAAAGTGGTTTGAAGAGATCACGGGTCAGTGAAGGGGGAAATTACGGGTTGAGGAAGTTTCAGAATGCAGGGAGATTGGATTGCGGATAGGGGGGATTGTTGGTTGGGCTGTGGAAATTGGATCATGGGTTTGGGGAGGGGGCTTCAGGAGGGAAGCAGTTTTGCTTAGAGAGCTGGAGTGGGAAGCACTCCTGCTCCTCCTGGCCCACAAGTAGTGCTGGAAAGGCACTGAGCTGCTGCATCAAGCTGTTATTGCCTACCTTCAGCTGTCAGTTTTCCCAGAGTTTGGGAAACTAGGTCACAGCTGCTAAATCTAAAAGGTTGAGGCATGCGGCCTTGTTAGCTTACTTAAACAACTGAGCTGCCTCTCAAGAGGTGGCTGTCCAGCCCTAACCTGCCTCCATTAAAATTGGAAGTGAACATATTCGAGCTGGGTTGGGGTGGGTTTCAGGTTTTTGAAATATTAACCTACTCCTGACCCTCTCCCGCCTGTTGCTGGGGGCTGAGATTCCCCTTGCCCCCACCACACCCCAACCCTCCCACCCAAATGTAGTTTAAATTCTAAAAAAAAACCCCAAGGGAAAATATGAAATATACAAAATCATTCTTCCTGTACTGATTCTTAGATACCGATATTGACAAATCTGCCCCTAAGGAAGATACCTTGGATAAGAAGGCAGCTATTGGCGTTGAAGATGAGGTCAGATAAAAGTACTTCATTACTAATAAATACAAGTTGTTTCCTTTTCCCCATGGGTTTGCTTTGTAATGTAATTGTTTATTTTAATGATGAGGATGTCACTCTGAGTTATCTATCCAAAGGACCTGTTAATAAAGTAGACAGTGCTAGTTCTATAGGTTTGCATAGAACTGCTGACCCGCCATATAAAATGAATCTGTTCCTTTCTTTTGTGACTGATCCATCAAGGAACTGAATATCTAATTTAAAATTTCTCTAGTGTGGTTTACAACTGTGCAGATTTTCCATGGGCAGGGTTTTCCCTTCGTCATGAAACGGTTCACCACCCGCCCTCGGGCCCCCACCACGATTTCACACTGGCTGGCCAATTAATGGCCGGCCAGAGTGAAAGGCACACTAAGACCCTCAGTGCTGCTGGGGTGGGGGCGGGAGGAGGGCGAGCGCAGGAGTTCTGCGCATGCGCGGGGGAGTGCACACTGAAAGCTCCCTGAGGGCACAGAGCTGCCTCAGGGAACTGAAGAATTGGAGAAACACAAATAAAGATTGTAAAAATGATATAAACATGTCACATGAAGAGGGACATGATCAGGTTGGGCGTATGCCCACCCGCGGGACGTAAAATCCTGCCCCATGATTTTTTGGGGCTAGAGAGGAATGAACTCTAGTTGGCTTTAGGCCCAGCAAAAGTTTACAGTCGTGAGTCTGGCTAACGTTCTGGAATTAGCTCTGTTATACAACTAGCAGCATCCTGGGGGTTACCATTGACCAGAAACTGAACTGGACTAGCCATATAAATATTGTGGCTACAAGAGCAGGTCAGAAGCTGGGAATTCTGCGGCGAGTAACTCACCCCCTGACTCCCCAAAGCCAGACCATCGTCTACAAGGCACAAGTCAAGAGTGTGATGGAATATTCTCCACTTGCCTGGATGAGTGCAGCTCCAACAACACTCACGAAGCTCAACATCATCCAGGAAAAAGCAGCCTGCTTGATTGGCACCTCATCCGCCAACTTAAACATTCACTCCCTCTGTCACTGACTCACAGTGGCAGTAGTGTGTACCACCTACAAGATGCACTACAGAAACTCACCAAGGCTCCTTCAACAGCACCTTTGAAACCCATGACCTCTACCACCTAGAAGGACAAGGGCAGCAGATACATGGGAACACCACCATCTGCAAGTTCCACTCCAAACCACAACCATCCTGACTTGGAACTATATCGCTATTCCTTCACTGTCACTGGGTCAAAATTCTGGAACTCATATGTCTTAACGTACCTCCACCACATGACTGCAGCTGTTCAAGAAGGCAGCTCACCCCACCTTCTCAAGGGCAACTAGGGATAGGCAATAAATGCTAGCCCAGCCAGCACAAGCACAAATCCCGTGAAAAAAATTTAAAAATACTAAACACAGTAAGCTCCCAGCATATGATATGCCCTACAGCAGAAGTTTAAAAGGAAGGCATTTTTTAGCACAAAAAGATTTGATTACATCACAAATTATTGTCAAAAATGAAGCGCCAGTATTGATGAAACTGCAGTTTATTGATGCATCAGTCGAGGTATTGTTGGAAGAGGGTTGCCCTGTTTGACATTGCACAGTCACACAAAATACTGGTGTTGTGAATGCAAGGCTCTATAAGATGGTTATGTTTCAAACTGTCACCCTTAATTCAAGGTAAAATTGAATAACAGAGAAAGGCATCTGACCTCCTACTCGTTCTGCCCAAAGACAAGCCCATGTGATCTGTTTGTCATGGGGACAGGTCAAAATCCATGGAGTAAGGTGCTAGATGTTAACAGGACATATAAGAGAAGGCAGCTGTACTTGCTGCTTGCAGACTCTCAGAGGCACCCAGAATGAAAGCAGGTGCTGCAACACCAGGCAGAAGAAAAGGACTGCTTTTGGGTTAATTGCCAAGTGGAGTGCTAGTGAAGATGGAACCCCTGTTTGAAGGAATGAAGCTTGTTGTGGAGAGTTGAAAAGCAAATAATCACCAGTTGGTGCCTTGCTGCTGGAATTCTACTCAAATATGCTCAGAAGATTGAGTGAAGGAGATTTTGTTTAAAAGGACACTGGAAGATTCATTGTGGTCAGGCAGGGAGAAGTCAGCCTGCTGAATTGCTGGGAGACGTTTTGGACTTTAAATACAAAACTACGCATTGTTGAGAATTTGCCGTAACATATAAACATCATAGGTTGTGTTAAGAAGCTACTGGAGAATACCTGTTCTGTAGTTCAAAGTTTTAATGACCTACTAAGTAATGTAGCACAATGTTGATTTTAGTTTGTTGTTATGGTAAAAGTCTTAAAACATGAAATCTCGTCATGCGATTCCTTTGCGTTGGCCACTGGGAAATTAATATCTCTTTTTAAAAGTTATCAGTCTCTAAAAGGATTGTAACAAAGGCGAGAGGAGGAAAAGCGTTGATGGTGTTTCCACCAGGCAAAAAAGACCTGGCTGCAAATATGAAAGGAGTTTAGAAACCTCAGCAAGCCAACCAAGGCAAAACCTCTCAAGACAGCATACCAAATAGATTGGGAAAATACTGATGCTGCAAAGTTTTTCCTCCCTTTCAGACTTCCTCGCAGGCCATTGAATCCTTATCACACACACCCATTTTTTTCAGTGGATACACTTCGCAGTAGCAGCTTATGCATTTCATGCAACTTTTTGACCTTTTAATGAGATTGACGATATTGCAACATTTTGATTTGGGTGGGAAGCACCATTTTTGACGGGAGCAGAGCCTTCACAAGCTGTAACTAGTGGGGTGCCACAGGGTTTGGTCCTTGGGCCCCAACTATTTACAAACTATATTAATGACTTGGATTCAGGGATAGAAGGTACTATAGCTAAATTTGCAGATGACACCAAAATAGGTGGGAAAGTAAGTTGCGATGAAGAAATAACAAATTTACAAATAGATATGGACAGGTTAGGTGAATTGGCAGATAGAGTTTAACATTAATTAATGTGAGGTTATCCATTTTGGTCGGAAGAATAAAAAGGCGACTTATTATTTAAATGGAGAGAAACTTCAGAACGCTTCAGTGCAGAGGGATTTGGGTGTCCTCATGCATGAATCGCTGAAAGCTAGTATGCAGGTACAGCAGGTAATAAGGAAGGCAAATGGAATTTTGGCATTTATTGCTAAAGGAATAGAGTATAAAAATAGGGAAGTGTTGTTGCAACTATACAAAGCATTAGTGAGACCGCACCTGGAGTACTGTGCACAGTTTTGGTCCCCTTACTTGAGGAAGGATGTAGTTGCATTGGAGGCGGTTCAGAGGAGGTTCACTAGATTGATTCCAGAGATGCGGGGCTTGTCTTATGAGGAGAGATTGAGCAGTTTAGGCTTATACTCGCTAGAGTTTAGAAGGATGAGAGGAGATCTAATTGAGGTATATAAGATGCTAAAGGGGATAGACAAAGTAGACGTGGAGCGGATGTTCCCCCTGGTGGGGCATTCTAGAACGAGAGGCCATAGTTTTAGGCTAAAGGGTAGTAGATTTAAATCAGAGATGAGGAGGAATTACTTTTCTCAAAGGGTCGTGAATCTGTGGAATTCACTACCTCAGAGTGCAGTGGCTGCCGGGACACTGAATAAATTTAAGGAGGAGATAGACAGATTTTAAATTAATAATGGGTTGAAAGGTTATGGGGAGAGGACGGGAAATTGGAGTTGAGGCCAAAATGAGATCAGCCATGATCGTAATGAATGGTGGGACAGGCTCGAGGGGCTGAATTGCCTACTCCTGCTCCTAGTTCTTATATTCGTATGTTCTAAGGTTCAAGGATGTCATACTGGCTTTTGCAAGTAATGTCTCGAGTAGGGTCAGTATATTCTGCAAAGCAATGAGCAACAGGCAATATGGTTTGGGAACCAAAAGTGTAGTGGTGCTGAGCAAGTTGAAAGTTAAACCTAGTAACTTTGCTATAGATCAGAGTAGATGATTGTAGCTCTATAATTACCTCTTGCTGAAAATATAGACCAGAATTTTCGGCTCGGTGAGCGGGGGCAGGGCCTGCTCACCGAGCCGTAAAATTACACGGGGATACATTGGGCGTGTGTCCCGATGTCTCTGCGTGTCATTTAGATTTTTGGTTTGGCCCGGCTGCGTGCCCGCCGAACTGTCAAAGGCCTATTAAGGCCTGTTAAAAACTAATTTAAGGTAATAAACTCAGCTGCCCGTCCAACCTTAAGGTTGGCAGGCAGGCGAAGAGCCCAGGCAGCCTTCGCATTTTTCATGGAACCTCATCCACGGGCAGGATGAGATTTCATGAAGTGTTTAAAAATTGAATAAAATGTTTTTAAAAAATTAATTGACATGTCTTAGCTCATGTGACACTGTCACATGAGGGGATATGTCTTAAAAATTTTTATTTTCTTTACTTAGATGTTTAAAACTTAAACTAATCTCCCTGAGGCACAGAGGTGCCTCAAGGAGATTTCTGCACTCTTTAGCCCCGACTCAGGGAAACCCCCACCCCCGTCTGTACAGAGAGCTCAGCGTTTTCAGGTGCGCATCACGCTGGGCAGGCCTTAATTGGCCCGCCCACGT
Source organism: Cetorhinus maximus (assembly GCF_964194155.1). Lineage (NCBI taxonomy): Eukaryota > Metazoa > Chordata > Chondrichthyes > Lamniformes > Cetorhinidae > Cetorhinus > Cetorhinus maximus. Next base: position 13,626,397 of record NC_135882.1, read on the forward strand.
TAAATGGTGGCACAGAGCCGATTGGGGGCGCCGATCAGGTTTGCGCTCGCCCCCGCACAACCCCCCAGATGGGGTGAGAATTCTCCCCATACTGTAAACAGGAATTTCAAACTCAATGTTAAAACTTTGAGATGCCAATCACTGTTTAATTGGATACTGGGGAAGAGTAAAGTGAAACTAACTGTAGAATAATATATTAATAAAAACATAAATAAAACATGTTCTAGGCATGAACTACTATTCCAGTGTAATGTATGAGTGAGCTCGCTTTGAAAGGAAGCTTGGCAAGAGAAGGGAGAGATGAAGCAAAATTGCCATGCTAATTGGTTTAATTGTTATTGAGCTTAAGAATTTCCTTAATGGAATCCAAGGAGAAGGGTATTCTGCAACCTATTTTTAAAATTCATTCATGGAATGTGGACATCACTGGCAGGGCCACGTGCATTTATTGCCCATCCCTAATTGCTATTGAGAAGGTAGTGGTGAAACATATTCTTGATCACAAAGTGGCTTGCTAGGCCATTTCAGAAGGCAGATAGGAGTCAACCACATTGGTGTGGGTCAGAATTCACACATATTCTTTCCCTGAAGGGCATTATTGAATCAGATGTTGTTTTGTAACAATCCTGTAGTTTCATGGTCACTATTGCTAATACTGACTTTTTATTACAGAATTATTTAATTAACGAAATTTAAATTACCCAACTGCCATGGTGGGATCTGAACTCATGCCTTCATTTCATTAGTCTAGGCCTCTGGATTACTAGCTCAGTAACAAAACCATTTTGCTATTGTTTCTATTAAACATTAGCAGGCTAAATTCCAGTAGGCCATGCCTTTTGAAAGACATGCAAACAAGGCGACCACCACCCTTTGCCAGATTTTGACATTCAGCTCTACCTATATGTACAAATCTGTTTGTTCAACCCTTCAAAATCCCTGAGGCAATCAAAGTATAGTTCAGGGCTAACAGCTCACATTTCAGAATTTCTACATGCACACATAAGATCATAAGACATAGGAGCAGAAATTAGGCCATTCGACCCATCGAGTCTGCTCCGCCATTCAATCATAACTAAGTGGAAACTTAATTTCACAAAAACAGTGGGAAACAAACCATGCTAAAAATCCATCAAATCATGTGCTTGACCATACCTTATATTTTCCATGATTTGTTCATGGGGTGTGTGCATCACTGGCAAGGCCAGCATTTGTTGCCCATTCCTAATTGCCCTTGAACTGAGTGGCTTGTTAGGCCATTTTGGAGGATATTTAAGAGTCAATCACATTACTAAATTATATGTAGGCCAGACCAGGTCAGCGCATCAGATTTCCTTTCCTAAAGGACAAAAAGCCAGAGGGGTTTTTACAACAATCAAGGATAGTTTCATGGGGCAGGATGTTTCATATGGCGGGTGGGCTGGGCAGGGGTGGGCGCGGAGCCAATCGCCGCCCACAATCAGCTCCGCGCTGCCATTTTACACGGGCGGGCCAATTAAGGCCTGTCCAGCGTAATACGCCGCCGGTAGTGCTCAGGCTACCTGTGCGGGTGGGGGCAGGAGGGGGAGTCGGGGCCAGCGCTCTTTCGTGCATGTGCGCAAAAGAGCACTTCACTCTCGCTGAGGCACGGAGCTGCCTCAGGGAGATTGAATCGATATTAAAATAATTAAATAAATGGTTTTAAAATTTATTTAAACATGTCCCCTCATGTGACTGTGTCACATGAGTTGGGACATGTTTTTATATTTATGAAAATTTATTTATTTATTCAATAAAAGCTTTACGAAACCTCATCCCACTCGTGGGTGAGGTTTCCTGAAAAACGCAAAGGCTGCTTGGGCTTTTCGTCTGCCCACCAACCTTAAGGTTGAACAGGCAGCGTACACAAGTGCTTTAATTAAGCTCTTAATGGCCTCAATAGGCCATTTACATTTCGGCGGGCTTGTAGCTGACTCCGGCGCCCACCCACTGAACAAAATATCGCGATAGTGCACGGTGACATTGGGACGCACGCCCGACGTCATCGTGCGTATGCGTGTCGGGCCCACCCCTACTGAAATATTCTGCCCATGGTTATGATTACTGAGACTAGCTTTATATTCCAGGATTTATTAATTGAATTTAAATTCCACCAGCTGCCATGGTGTGATTTGAACCTGTGCCCCCAAAGGAATAGCTTAGGCCGCTCGATTATCAGCCCATTAATATTACCACTGCACCACCATCTCTCCCTTATGCAGTTCAAGTGTAGATGTGGTCGGGGGAAGGGAGGATATGTTGTGTTTGTGGAGTTTGGGGCAGAAGTGATTCAGGTTATGTTTCTTTCATGGCATGTTTGTTGCTGAAGCCTAATTGCCCTTGAGAAGGTGGTGGTGAGCCGTCTCCTTGAACCATTGCATCAGGTGTAGGTACATCCACATTGCTGATAGAAAGAGTTCCAGGATTTTGACCCAGTAAAAGTGAAGGAACGGCGATAGTTCCAAGTCAGGATGGTGTGTGGCTTGGAGGGGAACTTGCAGGTGGTGGGGTTCCCATGTCTCTGCTGCCCTTTTTGTTCTAGCTGATAGAGGTTGGGGGGGTTTGGAAGGTGCTGTCTAAGGAGCCTTGGTGAGTTGCTGCAGTGCATCTTGTAGATGGTACACACTGTTGCTGCTTGGCATCGATGCTGGAGGGAGTGAATGTTTAAGCTGGTGGATGGAGTGCCAACCAAGCGGGCTGCTTTGTCCCTGGATAGTGTCAAGCTTTTTGAGTGTTGTTGGAGCTGCACTCACCCAGGCAAGTAGAGGGTGTTCCATCACACTTCTGACTTGTGCCTTGTAGATGGTGGACAGCTTTGGGGAGTTAACAGGTGAGTTATATGTCGCAGAATTCCCAGCCCTTGACCTGTTCTTGTAACCACAATATTTATATGGCTGGTTCAGTTCAGTTTCTGGTCAATGGTAACCCCAGGATGTTGATAGGGGGATTCAGTGATGGTAGTGTCATTCCATGGTTAGATTCTCCCTTGTTGGAGATGGTCATTGCCTGGCATTTGTGTGGTGCGACTGTTACTTGCTACTTATCAGCCCAAGTCTAAATGTTGCCCAGGTCTTGCTGCATATGCACATGGACTGCTTCAGTATCTGAGGGGTTGCGGATGATACTGAACATTGTGCAGTCAGTGAACATCCCCAAAATTGACCTTTTGATGGAGGAAAGGTCATTGATGAAGCAGCTGAAGATGATAGGGCCTAGGACACTACCCTGAGGAACTCATGCAATGCATGCATGCAAAATGTTTCTGTCAATTCTGGAGCATTAAGAATAATGGAGCATTTGCCTTAGTGGGTGCCTGGTTCCAATGCTTGTGGTAACTGGAAGGATCCTGTACTGTCCAGGCCTATAGTTCCAACCTAAAATTGCAATCGTCCTAGGACCCTGATTCCCATATTGAAAGGGGCTTAACGCTTGAAACATACAAACACTTTGGACGCCTGACAGTATAGTCCACTTTCAAAATGGAGCCAGCCCCAGGGCAATAAAACCATTTTGAGGCTGTCACTGCCCACTAAACCCTAGGCAGCTGATTGTAAGTTTTCTCCTTTCCCGCTTAAAGGACTCCTGATCTGGAGAACAGGCTAGAGATATATTTCCAGGTTCCTACCTGTACTGCTGTAAGGCCAAGAGCTGGAACAGGCTGGGACTCCTCTCTGAAAAAGAGAAGACTGAGGGGTGACCTGATAAAGATCTTAAAGATTATGGAAGGGTTTACTTGCAGATGATGTTTGCATTTGTGGGTAACAGCAGAAAGGGAATTCTTTACCCAGAGTGGTTAGAATGTGGAATTTGCTACTGTTAAGATGAATAGCATTGATGCATTTTAGGGGGAAGTAGATGAAAGTATGAGGGAGGAATAGAAGGACATATTGTGAAAATGATGAAGAGGGTAGGAGGAGGCTCGCATGAGGCATTAACATCGGCTTGGAGCTTTTGGGAAGAATGGCTGTTTCTGTGCTGCAAATGCTTTATATTTCTTTGCATACAAGTTAATGGGAGCATCCCAGTGCTTCAGTTTTCCCTTCATTGCTCTGGGACATACCTGGGCTCCATCAAGTGCCTGCACATCAACAGAGTTGAGGGATTTCAGGCACCTTGCCATCTCCGACCAGTCTTTTCAAAAAATGAAGCTTCATTGCACTGTCTCCGCACACCACCTTGAAATATTTTATTGCAATAAATCTTTTGACATCGAATGACATATTATGTTGGAGGGCCACATGCTGCTAAAATGAAAAGCGGCAGCAAGGATAGTACAAGGATGTGTAGCAATAATTACCTTGTTCAGTATTCATCATGTGAATGCATGGGTGGAATCGTCCCAGATTTGCACTGAGTGCAGTAGTGGGCGGTAAAACGATGTTTTACCCACCGGCCGCAATGGTGGGTTTTCATCCCAAACCCGCCACATTTTTTATGCATTCCCGGGAAACATGCTGTTTCCATGGCAGGCGGGCTCCGATTCTCCTGCCACACTGTCATCTCGTTGCTTTATCACACCAGGCATCACGTTTAAAGTACAGCTGCATTCAGTGCTTCCTGCCCAGGACTGCAGCAAAGAAGACATGGCCCTGAAAGGCAAGAAGACTGCAACCCTCAATTGCCCCTTGGATGCCATGGAGGCCCACTGTGATACCCTCTACCCCGCTTTGTCTGCAGGAGGAGCAGCAACATTATTACAATGGCTTGGTAGACGATGGCAGTCGTGATCAGTGCCAATGCTGCACAGAAGAGGTTGGCCATCCAATGCAGATAGAGGATGAATGATCTCATCTGTACAGCCAGGGTATGGCAACCATCTCATCACTCTAAACTCATACACTCAAGCCCATCACACATTCACTGGCATCTCACTCACTGCCAGCTCAAGCATCATCACCACCCATTCTCACACACATACTCTCACATATCCATCTGGCCTCATCTACTCTGGAGACTGCCTCCTCAGGCATCGCCATCTGAGGCTACTTAACAGATCAACATGTGCCCCCCCCACACACATCCTAGGTTACCCTCCTTCCCCAGTACAGCCCTTGTCCTGCAGCCTCTTCTCTTGTCTGAGGCCACTTCTCCTCTCTTCGCCAAGTAAGCCCTTGCCTTGCAGCCATTGAAAAGCCACCCACATATGGCTGATCTGGTAGGTCGAGACCTGCCATGTGCCGCTCTAAAAGTGATGCGGTTCTGTCTGTGAAACCTGGTGCTGATGACTGTGAGCGCTGACTGATGCAAGGTAGGCAAACCAACCTTGAAGTCCTGAGCGAAGTGTAGCCCACCAGGTGCACCCTCCTAATGTGCTGTCGTGAAACATGTTGACGTTTTCCCACCAACTTGAATGGACAATCCAGGTGGGGGTGGCACTGATGTATTACAATGAGGTTCCCCATGTTCGATGGCGGGCAGCGTGACCCACCATCGGTGGGCTGAGTGCACGATTGCAAACTGGTTTCATGCAATCGTGAAACTGATGGTGCCATATTGTCTGCTCATGCCACCGAACATGCCCGACACCGGCGGGCATGGAAAATCCCGGCCCATACTGTCTCTGTTCAGCCCATGAAGAATCAACTTTTTTTTTGGAAAAATGCACTCTATTCATAAAATATCTGAAAGAACAATGCAAAACATTTCAAAATTGGCATCACAAAAAGTGCAATCATATTCAAGTTATCCACGTAGATCATGAGGTGCTTCAGTACAATCAATGAACATTACAGACATTTCAACATGGTCATTACAGGCAGTCAGACAGCGTAATGGTATTCAAGTTATCGACATAGATCACATTGCACTGAGGTGCTTCAATACAATTGTGATACACACTGTTATACCTGCAAGTTTCAAAAGCTATTAATTGGCACAGATTAATCTAATTCCCCTTGCCTTAAAAGGGTCTAGCAGCATCTGTGGCGAAAGAAACAAAGTTAACATTTCAAGTCCGTATGACCCTTTTTCAGAGATCATACGGACTCGAAACGTTAACTCTGTTTCTCTCTCCACAGATGCTGTCAGACCTGCTGAGTTTTTCCTAGCATTTTCTGTTTTTGTTTCAGATTTGCAGCATTTGCAGTATTTTGCTTTTATCCCCTTGTCTTATATCTGAGTCACTTCACAAAGTGAATTTCCCTTATCTACTTTAGCCATCTACTAAAGAAACATGGGGGTAAAAGTCAATACCTGGGGAAAATGGGTCTGGTAATTGTGATGTCTGATTAGTCTTGTGCTTGTTGCTTCCAATGCACCAGCTTTGCGCTGCCTACTAATTTGCATGATTTCTGCATACAGCCAATGCTGAATGCGCAGTTGCATGGTTACATGCCTTAGCAGGGGGTGTCAGGTTATGCAATACTTTTAGCCTGCACTATTAAAAGCCAGTTTTTAGAGGGGAGGTGCATTTTGGCTAAAGCAGCTGCTAGAACAATTTGTGGAAGAGAGACTTTGCAGAAAGAAGTGTGAATTACGGCCAGTGAAGGGGTGTTTCCCAAGTTAGTCTGATGCTGCAGTGGAGGCCTTGGTGGTGAAGTTGGAGAGGAGGAGAAATGTGATGTAGCCACAGGGGGCCTGGATGTCCTCCAGACAAACTTTACAGAGTAATGGAACCAGGTAGCCAGGAGTCAAGCGCTGAGGACTATGATGCAATTACACAAAAAAGGTCAGTGACCTCAGATGTGTAGTCATGATTAGTGAATGCATCTTCAAATGCCAGATCCTAGCAACTGCACCACTAACGATAGTCACTGCTCAATGTACCACACCCCCATCACTCACCCATCAACAATCTCTATCAATCATGACTTATATCTCACATTAATAACTTCACCTCACCCTCACGCACTTAGCATTGGTCAAACCTCACACCCCACATACAATGCCAACTAATCAACCATGACAGCTATAGATTGAACTACACTCACTGATACACTTCCACTTCTCTTGCAGGACAAGTTGGTGCCTTACCAGGCACCGTATCAGCTAATCAGCAGGTGACAGGCACAGCACATGTCCTCACCGCCATGGAGGAAACAGTGCTGGACATTATCGGAGTAGCCTTCGCTGAGACCCTGGCCAGCTACACATCTGAAGTCATTGAGGATGATGGTATCTTCATACACAATCCTCCTTCTCACAAACCACTTTCCCCTTCTCCTGAGACCCTGAGAGAAGAACTCCTTCCCTCCCAGAAGGCTAATAACATTTTGCAGAGCTATCTACATCTTAGAGCTCAGGCCCTGAATTGGCAAATGGAAATGTTAGAATCAAGCAGTGTAAAGCTTGTGTAGTCACAAAGGGTGTGCTTGGTGACAAAACCAAATGATATTTTTTGTAAACAGATGCAATATATCAATGGATTATTTCATGCAAGGACTGATTAGTCAGTTCCCACAAAGAGTCATTCGACTCGAAACGTTAATTCCGTTTCTCTGTCTGTAGATGCTGCCAGACCTGCTAAGTTTTTCCAGCACTTTTTGTTTTTATTAAGGACTGATTATTGTTTGGCTCTCTTGTATAACAACATGGAATGATTAGTGTGCTGACGTGAGATTTAGGATTAGGACGTGGTGGCTAGCTGCAAGGAATAAGGACTTTACTTAACACCATAGAAAGGGTGGTGAGAGGAGACAGATCTTTCAGCTAAGAGTCCCAAAGATATTGGCAAATTTATTAATGATGGTATTGTTATGAAGATATGTTATATAAAATATTAATTTAGGTCATTGGCTGGACATATAATTACATTGAACATTTTGAAAAGAACACTTTTTGCTAAGCAAAGGACACTGGCCTACAGCAGCTATTATGTTGCATTTGTGAAGGGCACCAATTGCTTTTTATGGGGAGACAGAGTCTATAGATCTCTCAGAGATAGTGGCTAAGTAAAGCCCAGATTGAAGCCAGAGAGAAGTCACGTGATCCAGCTGTTGAGTGAAAAGTTACTTAATTTTATATAGTCAGAGAGACTGCCATGGGGCAATAGCCTTATCCCATCTTTCTTTCATCTGAAACCTCTCTCATCAAAGCAGAACTGCTTGTGATTTGAAAAACCCACCAGAAGACCTCATTGATGCAACAGAGCGTTCTTAAAGAATTCCAATTAACCAGCCCTGACTGCTCCAATATGGAAAAGGACCCTAAAGCTGTAAACAAGCCTCTGGGACACTCTGTGAATAATTTTTTCTGACTTGTTACATGGCCAAGTTTTTTTTAGATCAGTTATTCAGCAGAGTTTATTTTTTGTGTCCATGTTGTTTTTGCATTAGTGGGTAGTTGGACATATTTGTACATTTTAAACTTTTTGTTAATAATTTCTGCATCTTTATATGAGTGAGTTTTAGTAATAAAACTAAGTCTTTACTTGTTAACTGAAGGAACCTGTTTGAACTATTTCATGTACTGAGCTATACACAGTTAAATATCTATTAAATTGGCAATATCACCTCCCTTTTAAACTTAAACTGTTATAACCAACTGAGGAGTAGGACAAAGAGAACAGTCAGTTCTCCCCTGCTAACCTGGTCATAACAATATGCTAAATGAGCCCATCTCTCAGTTATCCAGAAACCTTTACATCTGTTTCCAAACAAAAAAAAATATTTTGTGACACTTTATTTCATCAATTAAATCAGGTCCATAATTGATGTTTTACAGGATGTCAATACACACAAGCCAGGAGGGCTAAATAAATGTACTGCAGATTACCATCAGACGAAAGCTGCTACATCATGTAAACAGAAACAGGACCAGGTGGAAAAAAAATCAGATTATTATTGGCACTACATACTTACCTTGTTCTAAAGGGAAAGATTTTACACTAAAAATAGTTTATGCTTTACTGGAAAATTGTGACAAATTTGAAGATGTAATATGTGCTAAAATACTTTCGCTTTCATAGCTACACTTTTAATATATTTATGCAGTATCTATTGTAAAATCCAGGGTATAAATCACCCTGATGTATAGCCACCTTTTAATTGAGAATTTAGATAAAATACTTTTGCCTTTGTGTGCAAATCAACTTGATAAAACGTTCTGTTTATAATATCGAGCTTGCAGCATAGAATACTTCATTTTCAACTTTGCCTATTGCATGGTATTGTTCTGCTCTGCTTTTGTCTTTGTGGCTCTTCTGACTTTTTCCCTTTTTGCTCTTGGTTCCTTTCCTACCCTGCCTTCTGCTCCCGAGACAGTCTTGTGCACAAATGCTACGTGGTGTCCACGGGAACAAATTTGGCCAACAGCAGAGCAAAATTCCATTAGCTGTTTTGTTCCATACAGGTCATTTCCCAGATTCAACTAAAAATAGCTCCAAGCTGTAATACAACCTCATTGTTGATTTTAAAAAATACAGAAATAAAGGGATATATTTTCTTGCCTTTATTAATATTGGCAGAACAAGTATAAAGTGAAGATTACAGCTTTATACTCATCCATGACTACTTTCATCTTGTTGGAAGAAGAAAATGTAGCCCAAGGTTTTTCATCTTTCCTATAAAACTGAAAATAATGCAGTTTAATTCTGCAACAAAATTTGTAGATTATTGAACTTTTTATAGTTCTTCGTATGATATTTCTATCCAGTGCATCAATTACCAATATTAAATGATCGTAACACATCTTCACTGTACAGTAAATATTCAGAAAAATGTGTAACTGGAATCCATTGTGTTAAATTTTCAGGCAGTGAAAGCAAAATGTAAAAGTGGGAAATCATCTGATGAGTTTAAATTGCTTGCAACAGAAAATATAAGGCTCCACACGTGTGTGAATGAACTCCAATACAAGGTACTCAGTGTTAAGATTACAGTATTGTTTAATTCAATGTTCTTATTTTGTCCTTCAGCATGAGAGTAGACTGCTGTTAGGTTTACTCAAGCTTTTATCAAAATGCACCTCCTAGATGACAACAAGTGTCGGATTATAAATTTTTGTACTGTTTTTTGAGAGGATCATTTATTTTCTCCTCCGTGATGCAAGATTTTATTTTTAGCATCTTGACAAAGTTTCACATATTAAAAGCATGTTAGAAATTCAGACCAACACTTGGACTCCTAGTTCACGTTCTCAGCACACTAGCCTTTGCACTGGGATTAGTGAAGGTATTATTATGACGACATGTTACATATCTTCATATGTCCATCGGCTGGCCATATATGTACTTTGAACTTTTTGAAAAGAACACTTTTTGCGAAGTAAAGGACACTGGCCTACAGCAGCTACTATGTTGCATTTGCGAAGGACACTTGCTGCTTTTTACGGGGACACAGAGTCTACAGAGCTCTCAGAGATAGTGGCTAAGATAAACCCAGATTGAAACTAGAGAGAAGTACGTAATCCAGCTCTTGAGTGAAAAGATACTTGATTCTACGTAGAGAAACTGCCATGGGGCAAAAAGGCCTTACCCCATCTCTCTCTCTTCTGAAACCTCTCTCATCAAAGTGGAACTGTTTGTGATTTTAAAATCCCACCAGAAAGCGAAAAGCAAAAAGAACGACTCCAGATTTCGTGTTAACAGTGAAAAATAACGACCTGTGAAGAGAACCGTGCACAAGGCTTCTTCCAATATTGTTTTAAAATAGTATATTGGAATGCATGAGAAGAGTCTGTGATGATTTTTCCTGTGATTTTCTCTCCACTCTGAAGAAGCACCTTGTCCCTTCTACACAAAGCAAATGCAATGTTGGCACTTATTTTGAGAGGACTAGAATATAAAAGCAGGGATGTGCTGCTGAGGCTTTATAAGGCTCTGGTCAGACCACATTTAGAATATTGTGAGCAATTTTGGGCCCCGTATCTCAGGAAGGATGTGCTGGTCCTGGAGAGGGTCCAGAGGAGGTTCACGAGAATGATCCCAGGAATGAAAGGCTTAACCTATGAGGAACGTTTGAGGACTCTGGGTCTATACTCGATGGAGTTTAGAAGAATGAGGGGGGATCTGATTGAAACTTACAGAACACTGAAAGGCCTGGATAGAGTGGACCTGGGGAAGATGTTTCCATTAGTAGGAGAGACTAGGACCCGAGGGCACAGCCTCAGAGTAAAGGGAAGACCTTTTAGAACAGAGATGAGGAGAAACTTCTTTAGCCAGAGCGTGGTGAATCTATGGAATTCATTGCCACAGAAGGCTGTGGAGGCCAGGTCATTGAGTGTATTTAAGACCGAGATAGATAGGTTCTTGATTGGTAAGGGTATCAAAGGTTACGGGGAGAAGGCGGGAGAATGGGGTTGATAAATTATCAGCCATGATTGAATGGCGGAGCAGACTCGATGGGCCGAATGGCCTAATTTCTGCTCCTAGATCTTATGGTCTAAAGTTGTAACTGAAATTTGAGTGTTTTATATGGGGAAATAATAGCTGCAATATATTGTGACCTCAAGTTCATTATGCCAAAGCAGAAATTCATGGGCAGAATTTTACGGTCCCCCGCCAGCAAGTTTGCAGGTTTTGGTGTTGTGGGGGTGGGGTGGGGGGGTTGCGTAAGATTTCCTGGGTGGGGTGAGGATGCCTGGCAGCAAAGCCTGCTCGGGCCTCAGATGGGGAAGTGGAGGAGGTTGGGGCACCACCATCACTGGCCTCCTTTCCAGATCGAGTATCCCACACAAGGCAACCCCCGCCCCATCCAGATGCTGCCTCCCCACCTGACCTTGCCATAATCACGACCTTCCACCCCTTCCCCCCACCATCCCCAGGGCTCCCTTCCCGTCCCCGCCACTACACCCTGCACCTACGTAGTCCAGAAGCAGCCACCGCTCCTGGTGGTGCTGCTGGACCTACAGAACTCCCTGCGAAGCAGTCCCATCTTTAAAGGTGGGACTTCCTCCTGAGGGAGGGGTGAAACACCCACCTCTAGCCAATTAACGCTCCTTGGATGGCTGTGGGGCAGCTGGCATCAGCGAGGATTTGTTCAAAATTGACTCTTCAGGTGGTGGGGCATGTACTGTTTTAATAGGAATTGGTAGCCCTATTCACTTGTCCATCTGGTTTTATATTAAGGCAGTTTCCAGGAAGATCAGTTATAACACCAGAGAACTAGCATTAGAGTAACAAATTCCTGCATAAAGCAATAAATAAATATAAATCCTCATGTCTACATAAAAGGAATCAGAAATTATTTCTCTTTACCCTGTACTTGTTTTCTCATAACACAAAGTACCTATCATCAACTACTTGTAGAGTCCATCCTTTTCTGCAGCAATTGTAACCAAGAGATTTTTTAGAAATATACCAGATTTCACTGCAAGACATCAGCTTTCATTATTTGAAACTGTACAACATTTGTAGGCTTAGTATAAATTTGCTTTATGTACAAGGGCTTGCAGGAAAAAAACTTGCATTTAAGGCATTTGTTCCCAAGAACTTTACAGTTATGAATTCCTTTTGAAGAGCAGAATTTTCCCGGCCCCTTTGTGGTGGAAGTAGAAGCAGGAGTTTTGGGAAAATAGCAGGGACCCTCATCCCCCCCGACACATTCCCACCTCCAGGGAAGTTTCCCTGTGTTGGGCAGGAATGCAGATCGGCTGTCTGGTACCTTGCAAAGGGCAGTCAATCTGCATATTTAAAGTCCCAATTAGCAAGCATATAGAGTTCTCTCTGGCATTTTACAGGCAGCAGAGTGCCCCTGCAATGCCCTCCACTGTGTGCGGAGGTCACCAGCTTAATGGCAGCGGCCTCCCTGCAGAGGTTCGGGGGTGAACCACAGGAGCAGAAGGCTGATGTGCCTAAGAGGAGCCCTCTGCCAATAAAGGCTGTATCTGTGACCCAAATGCTATTGCGAGAGGGGTTTCCACTCTGATTGATGGCGTTAGGCTGTATGGTCCCTCTAAATAAAAATTCATTATTTTCACTCCTCTGAGGCGCCTCCAATTTGAGGCACCTTGTGTTCCCCTACCTGCCTCAGCAGTGTCTGCCTCTCTCCAATCACAGGGCCAGCAGCATTGGGAACCCATCTGCCCTCCTCAAGTGAATGGCAAGCTTGGAGGCAGCCAATTAGGAGGCTGTCTCTGGGAAAATAGCTCCACCATCTAGCTCGGGACTCCCATTTGGTCCCGATGTCAGGGTTCCGAAGCCTGTGGGAAAATCCAGCCTTGAAGCCTAATGTAGTAATGCACTGAAGGGTCAGCTTAGATTATGTATGCAGGTACTAGATTGGGACTTGAGCACTTGGTCTTTTGCCTCAGAAACAAGAACCAAAAAGTCAAACACAATCAAAGAAGCAATGTTTGTATATCATAGTCAGTAATGTAAACATATTAATTGCAGTCAATGATAAAATCATTGCCCCTACTTGGTCAGGAAAAATTAAAATTGGTTATTAGCAATGAGAGAAAAGTAATCTTGGTTTTCAGCAGAAACACAATACATAAACGTCACAAGAGGAAGAAAAGTTGTGCCCAATACCTTTTTCAAGCACTTTTTTGTACAGTTCTCACCCGCACTTAGCACAGGTGCTCACCCATATTGGATAAATAGCACTAAGCATTTTCCATTACCATAGGAGTTAATTACGAAGGTACTGCTTATAATGTTTTCAGTGCATCAACAATTGGGTACTGAACTGCCAACAATTAAAAGGCTGTGCTGATTTCAGCTATGATGGAGTCTTCAAGTAGTTTCATTGGCACCCCATCCACCACCTTAAAGAATCACTCCATCCATAGCGGCACATTGTCACTGCAATGTGCACTATCTACAAGTTGCACTGCAGTGACTCTCTGAGGCATCTTCTACAGCACATCCAAACCTTTGACCTCTACCACATAGAAGGAAAGGGCAATTGACACATGGACACAGCATTGCCTTCAAATTCCCCTCCAAGTCACACATCATCCTGACTTGGAAATATATCACTGCTAATTCATCATTATTGTGTCAAAATCCTGGAATCTCCCCCCTAACAGCACGATGGGAATACCTTCACCACATGACTGCCGAAGTTCATAAAATTGGCTCACCATCACCTTCTCAAGGGCAATTCGGAATGGGCAATAAATGCTGGCCTAGCCAACAACATCTAAAATGAATGAATAAAAATAAACCAACAGTTCACACCTCAGTCCGATTACTTTAGTGATGAGATTCTGGATGCAAATGCTAATAAATAGGAAAGACGGTTGCTAAATGGAGACTGCCTGGTCCTGAAAAATATGTTGGTTACTCACCTTTTTGACTTTATCATCCACCACTTATAGCAGCCAAATCTTGTTAGCAACAATGTAGAAGGCTATAAACATTGGAGACTGTATCCTAATGCAACCAGACCTCCAATCATCGCCTCAAACTAGCATTACTCTCTCTGTTGAAGTGAATGTGACACAGCCCTTATTTTCTATGCAATATGGTCTTTTTGGGCTGCAGCTACTGACCCCTGCGACTCGATTTGCAACTCATTGTTATATATGTCAAGTTAGCAAAGGCCGGGATTTTTCGTGCCTTCCAGCGTCGGGCGGGTGGCATGAGTGGACAATATGGCACAATTGGTTTCATGACGGCATGAAACCAGTTCGTGATCGTCTGCTCAGTCTGCCGATGGCGGGCTGTATTCTCCACCATTGCACATCGGAAACCCCGTTGTAATACATCAGCATATCATTATTAGGCCTGCCCGGCTAGATCGTCCGCCCACATCGGTGGGTAAACATGCTGACATGTTTCACAACAGCACATAAGCAACGTGCTCCTGGTGGGCTGCACTTCGCTCGGACTTCAAGTTTTGATTGCCTACCTTGCTTCGGTTAGCATTCGCAGTCATCAGTGCCAGGCATTCCCGGGAAACACGTACCGCATCACTTTTAAGGTGGGGCTCACGGCAAGTCTCTACCTACCAGATCAGCCATATATGGGTGGCTTTTCAATGGCTGCAAGGCTAGGGCTTGCTTGGCGAAGGGGTAGAAGTGGCCTTAGGCAAGGGAAGAGGCTGCAGGACGAGGGCTGTACTGGGGAGGGAGGGTAACCCAGGGTGTGTGTGGAGGCACATGTTGATCTGTGTAAGTGGCCTCAAGATGGTGAAGGCTGAGGAGGCAGTCTCCAGAGGAGATGAGGCCAGATGGACATATGAAGGTATATGTGTCTGAGAATGGGTGGTGATGTCCCTTGAGCTGGCAGTGAGTGAGATGCCAGTGAATGTGTGATAGGCTTGAGTGTGAGTTTAGAGCAATGAGATGGTTGCCATACCCTGACTGCATGGATGAGATCATTCATCCTCTATCTGCATTGGATGGCCAAACTCTTCTGTGCAGCATTGGCATTGATCACCACTGCCACTGCCTCCCACGCTTGGTTGGTCATGCCACTGCCAACCCTGCGGCCAGAGTGGGGGTAGAGAACATCACAGCAGGCCTCCACGTTGTCCAAAAGATGTTCCAGTGACACATCACTGAACCTGGGGACTGCAGTCTTTTTGCCTTTTATGGACATCTTTCCTGTCGTGGGCTGAGAGCACTGAGATGTGTACGCGCGGCTGGACTTTAAATATGGTGCCTGGCTCGATGAGGCATGGAGGTGATGGCATGGCGGGCAAATGAGAGCCTGCCCACCATCGAAATGGCGCATTTCCTGGGCATACATAATTAATGTGGTGGGTTTAAGATGATACAGGGTGAAAACCCACCATTGCGCCATTTTACCTGCCTGCTATTGCACTTAGTGCAAATCTGGGACGATTCTGCCGAATATCTCAGAGTCTATAAAATCAAACTCCTTCCTGGTTTGTGAATTGCTAGAACCATATCAGGTGGATTTAGGATCTCCAACTCCAACTCTAGTTGGATGTATTCCTAGAGATTCATCACATGACTTCCCAGGTTCCTGCCATTGGCTGCCCAGCACTTCCACCCTCACGGTGCACGGCTTTCTCAAGAAATCAGCTTCTTTGTTACCTGACTGGATGATTTTTAACTCTTAATCAAAGAGCCTTTTGCCCTGTTCCAATATTTTTTATAATTATTAAACAAAAATATTCAAGGCAAATGAAAATAAACGCACTTTTTGAATGCCCTATGATTTTTCTCCAGGCTTGCTTGCAGTAGTGTCCTGGAGGTTAACCTAGACTGTCCTAGAGGGATTGCAACACTAAGTGCCATACAGGTGGAAATAATGAGATTTCTGCCCGATTAGGGTTTTACTGTCATTTGCATTTATTTGCCACTTTAGGGGTGAGTTCTTCTTCTGCCTGTCCCACTTCCAACAGAATTTATGATATATTTTGGAAGCAGAAGATGTCTGGCATTGATGAGTCCAACTTCCTGTAGTAAAAGTTTGTCTTTTTTGCCTGCAACAGATCTAGGCTTGAATACCAATGGTAATTTATAGTGGGAAGCCAGGTAAATTGTCCATTTGCTTTGAAAGCTTTTTGCAACTTCCTTGAATCTCCTAACTTCCCAAAACATTGATCTGGATTTTATCCCATAACACAGTTGGCATGGGCAGGCGGACAGGAATGGGCAGGCTGTTTTTTTTTAATGCAAGTGGTTAAAAGGTGGGAAGGAAGTGGATATACATCTTTTGGGGGAACCCTGTGTGCATTGGGTGATGTTACCACTCCCCCTCACCATCTTGTTGCTCCCCACCTGATCTCCCAAACCCAACAACACACACCCCCCTGCCTAAGCTGCCCAATCGCTCCACGCCCTAAAAGCTTCAGGGATCTATCGAAGTTCTGCGTGGACCTGCTTGTAGTCCCAGCAGTGCGCATTACTGAGTTCTGGTGCTGCTGGGACTCTCAGAGCTGCCGGCTATTCAGACTGATTGGCAGCTCTTGGGGGCAGGACTTTGTTCTACTGAGGGGTGAAAACCCCACTCTCAGCCTGTTTAACCCATCTGCAGCAGATCATGGCTGTGTGGCGGCCTTTTTTAGGTGCATCAGCTCCGGTCGACTCTTGCAATGGGCAGGGAGCAATACTCACCCCCACCTCCCGGCCAACCTGTGAAATCATAACCATTGTGTTTTAAGTGGCTAAAATACCACCTTTTATAATCTTCCAAAGTAAATCCAACTGAATCTTAGTTTTTTTTTAAATTCATTCAAGGGATGTGGGGCTTCACTGGCTAGGCCAGCATTTATTGCCTCTCCCTAATTGCCGTTGAGAAGGTGATAGTGAGCTGCCTTCTTGAACCACTGCAGTCCATGTGGTGTAGGTACACCCAATGTGCTGTTAGGGAGGGAGTTCCAGGATTTTGACCCAGCGATAGTGAAGGAACGACGATATATTTCCAAGTAAGGATGGTGAGTGACTTGGAGGGGAACTTTCAGGTGGTGGTGTTCCCATATATCTGCTGCCTTTGTCCTTCTAGATGGTAGTGGTTGTATGTTTGGAGGGTGTTGCCTAAGGAGCCTTGGTGAGTTTCTGCAGTGCATCTGCAGTTACCAATCAAGTTGATTGATTTTGTCAGACGGAGCCTAAGGTATCATTCAGATGAACAGGCAGATTAGAAAAAATAATGGTCAGATTCTCATTAGTTTGAAGAAGATCAGGATTTCAGGTTATGTGCTGATCTCTGTTCCTTTTCCCAGAGCTAAATCAAAATAACGAGACATGGTGTCTTGATATCAGAGATGTTCGAGCCCTTTCTGTGTTCATTATTATTTTTCATTAGTTTGTTCATGGGGTTTGACATTGATGGCAAGTCCAGCATTTATTACCCATCACTAATTACCCTTGAGAATGCGCTGCTGAGCCGCCTTCATGAACCTCTGCAGTCCATGTGCTGTAGTTACACCCACAGTGCTGTTGAGTAGAAAGTTCCAGGATTTGGACCCAGCAACAGACAATGAAGGATTGATGACTATATTTCTAACTCAGGGTGGTGTGTGACTTGCTGGGCAACTTGCAGGTGGTGGTGTTCCCGTGTGTCTGTTGTCCTTGTTCTTCTAGGCAGTAGAGGTCTTGGATTTAGGTGCTGCTGTTGAAAGAGCTTTGGCAAGTTGCTTTATCCCATTCCCATTTTGTATGTGGTACACACTATAGCCACAGTGTGTGGGTGGTGGTAGGAGTGAACGTTTAAAGCTTAATGAATGAATAGGGTGTTCATCCAGCAGGCTGCTTTGTCCTGGATAGTGTCAAGATTCTTGAATACTATAGAAGCTGCTCTCATCCAGGCAAATGGGGATTATTCCATCACACTCTTGACTTATGCCTTGTAGATGATGGACAGGCTTTGGGGAGTCAGGAGGTGGAATACTTATTGCAGAATATCCATCTTTGACTTGCTTTTGTAGCCATACTATTTATGTGGTTCATCCAGTTAAGATTCTAGTCAGTGATGCCCCCTGGGATGTTGATGATGAGATAGTAATCCCACTAAATGTCAGAGGGAGAAGGTTGGACTCTCTCTTGTTGGAGATGGTCATTACCTGGCACTTGTGTGGCACGAATCTTACATGGCAGTTATCAGCCCAAACCTGAGGGTTGTCCAAGTCTTTCTGCACGTAGGGACAGACTGATTTGTTATCAGATGAGTTGTGAATGGAGCTGAACACTGTACAATCATCTGAAAACATTCCTACTTTTGACCTTATGATGAAGGGAAGATAATTGATGAAGCCATTGAAGATGTTTTGGTCCGTAACACTAAGGAACTCCTGCACTGAAGTCCTCTGGCTGTAACGATTGGCTTCCAACAATTATAATCATCTTCCTTTGTGTTGGATACGACTCCTGCCAGTGTAGAGATTCCCCTGTCCCCTCAGCCAATTCCCATTGACTTCAATTTTACTAAGGCTCCTTAATGGTTAATTGCTGCCTTGATATCAAGGGCAATCAGTCTCACCTCACCCCTGGATTTCAGCTCTTTTGTCCATGTTTGAACCTTGTAATGAGGTCTGGAGCTGAATCCCGACAGAACCCAAGTTGAGCATCAGTGAGCAGGTTATTTTGAGTAAGTGCCACTTGATAGCATTTTTGATAACACTTTGCTAATGATTAGGAGTAAACTGATGTTAATTGGCCAGATTAGATTTATCCTGCTTTTTGTGTCTGGGAAATTTTCCCCAATGTTGGGTATATGCTGGTGCAGTACTAGAAAAGTTTGGCTAGAGGTGAGGCTGGTTCTGGAGCACAAGTCTTCAACACCAGAACTGGGATATTGTCTAGCCACAGACTTTTCTACGTCTGGTGCACTGAGCCATTTTTTGATATCACATGGAGTGAATTGAATTGACTGAAGTCTGCTCCATCTGCTGAAGGATGGCGGGTAAATGATTGGAAGTTTCCTTGCCCCTGTTTGACCTGATATCATGAAACTTCATAAGATCCGAAGTCAAATTGGAGGACTCCCAGGGCTGCTCCGTTTCAATTGTACTGCAGCCTCTGGTGGGTTTACCCTATTGCTGAGACAGGACATATTCAAGGATGGTAATGGAGGAGTCTTGGTCATTGTCTGAAAAGTCTGATTCTATGAAGACGACTGTGTCGCTTGACTTGTCTATGAGACTGTTCTCTTAATTTTGGCACAGGTTCCCAGATTTTAGTGAGGACGTCTTTGCTGTGTTGACCCAACTGATTGCGCCTTTATCATGTCTGGTTTACAGGTGATGCCAGGTGGTCAATTCAGCTTTATTTTTCTTAGACATTTTTTTTCTGCAGTTTGATGCCACTGCCTGGCTTGCTAGGTCATTTCATAGGACAGGTAAGAGCCAACCACCTTACTATGGATCTGGAGTGGGCCAGACTGGATAAGGACAGCATATTTTCTTCCCTAAAGGACATTGTTGAGCTAGGTGGGTTTAACAGCAATCCAGTGATTTCATGCACACCATTTTCGTACTAGCTTTTTATTCTGGATTTATTTAATTAACTGAATTTAAATTTCCCAGCTGCCATGGTGGAATTTGAGCTTATGTCTCCAGATCATGAGGGCAGGCCTCTGGATGACTGGCATGATTCTTTATAGGATCATCTGGTGATTCGAATCTGTGGGCAGAATTTTGCCCTTGTCGGGCTGGCTCGGCGGGTACAGTTGGGAGGCCAACTGCCAACCGCGATCGGGGCCAGAAGGCGATTTCACGCTGGCGGGCCAATTAAGTTTGTTGTTTAAATCTGCCTTTATCACCCCTCTCCTCAAAAAACCAACCCTTGACCCCAGTGTCCTTGCAAATTATTGTCCCAACTCTAATCTCCCTTTCCTTTCCAAAATCCTTGAACATGTTGTCGCCTCCCAAATCTGTTCCCACCTTTCCTGGAACTCCATGTTTGAATCCCCCCAATCAGGTTTCCTTCCCTCCCACAGTACCAAAACAGCTCTTATCAAAGTAACAAATAACATCCTAAGTGACTGTGACAAAGGTAAACTTTTCCTCCTCATCCTCCTCAATCTATCTGCAGCCTTTGACACAGTAAACCACACCATCCTCCTCCACCGCCTCTCCACTGTCATCCAGCTGGGTGGGACTGCTCTCACGTGTTTTCATTTGTATCTGTCTAATCATAGGTAGTGTATCACTCTCAATGACTTTTCTTCCCGCTCCCGCATCATTACCTCTGGTGTTCCCTAAGGATCTGGCCCCCTCCTATTTCTCATCTAATGGCAGCTTCATCTGGAGACAGTGTTATTTCCACAAATATGCTGAGGACATCCAGATCTACCTCACCACCACCTCTCTCAACTTGTCCACTGTAGCTAAATTATTGGACTGTTGATCTGTGATCTAGTACTGGATGAACAGAAATTTCCTCAAAATTATGTAATGGGGGAGACCGAGGCCACTGCCCGCTCCAAATTCCGTTCACTAACTACCAACTTCATCCCTGTTCCTGGCAACACTCTGAGATTGAGATTAAGCCAGTCTATTTGCAATCTTGGTATCACATTTGATCCCAAGATGAGCTTCTAGCTTCATTTGTGCCATCACTAAGACTGCCTATTCACCTCCAACATTGCCCATCTCCGCTCTTCTGCTGCTGAAATGTTCATTCATGCCTTTGTTTCCTCTAGACGTGGCTAGTTCAATGCTTTGCTGGCTGGTCACCCACTTTCTACCTTTCATTAACTTGAGGTCATTCAAAACTCTGCCGACCGTGTCTTTACTTGCAGCAAGTCCCATTCCCCTATCATCCATGTGCTGACCTACATTGGTTCCTAGCCAAGCAATGTCTTGATTTTAAAATTTGCATCCTCATTTTCAAATCCCTCCATGGCCTTGCCCACTCCCTATGTTTGTAATCTCCTCCAGCCTCACAATCTTCTGAAATATCTGCGCCCCTCTAATACTGGCCTCTTGTGCATCCTCAATTTTAATTGCTCCACCATTGGTAGTTGTGCCTTCAATTGCCCAGGTCCCAAGCTCTGGAATACCCTCTCTACACCTCTTTCTCTATCTCGCTTTCCTTCTATAAAACACTCCTTAAAATCTCCCTCTTTGACCAAGCTTTTGGTCATCTGACCTAATATCTCTTTATATGGCTTGGTGTCATACTTTGGTCATAATGCTCCTATGAAGTACTTTGGGACATTTCATTATATTAAAGACGCCATATAAATACAAATTGTTGTAAATAGCTTGTTATTCCTTCCATATTACAGATACTCGGGGCAGAATTTTGACCTTGGCGGGCGGTGGCGGTCTGGAATCCAACAGCCACCCGTGATCAATGCCAGAAGGCGATTTCACTCTGGCGGGCCAATTAAGGCCCACCTAGCGTGAAAGCCGGCTGGAGAACCTCCGAGAAGGCGGGGGCCTGTTGCCCACCGGGTCCAATGGTGACCCGGCGGCTGATTCAAAAGTGGTGCTGCAGCAGTGACATGGCTGTGACCCAGGAAGGAGAATCCATGCGGGAGATGAGGTCGGTGGGGCAGTCGGCCCCACGTTTCTCCGACAATGCCTCGCTGCCTTCCTGGAGGAGGTGGCTGCCAGAAGGGACACCTTTGTCCCCAGAGACGGGAGGAGGAGGCCACTGCACCTCACCAAGAAGGCATTGGAGGAGGTGGCATCCCGGGTGAGCAGCCACGATGCGGTGTGGTGCACCTGGCTCCAGTGCCAGAAGCGCTTCAATGATCTGCTGCACTCAGGAAGGGTGAGTACCGTGTTGGCATGGGTCAGCATGAAGAACAGTTAAGGGCTGGCCACCCCCACCGTGGACTTCAGGGGTGTAAGAGTCTTAGTGGCACCTGTCAATGATACTGGAGTTGGCCAAGGAAGTGAGCCCTGGCTGCTTGGACTGAGTGTCTTGCAGCTCAAGGGCCATGACTCGAGTGTGCCCTGCAAGGTGTTCCTCAGGTGGGGTTGGCCAGGCTGCACTGGCGGTGCAGGTAGAGAGTGGACTAATCAATGCCCCTCTATCCTTTCAGGAGAAGACATCTCATAACAGTATTGAGAGGTCGTGGACTGGCGGAGGACCCCCACACCTCCTCATCCTCACCCGCTATGAGCAGGAGGTCTTGGAGCTTGAGAAGGCGGCATGCATCTCAGTCAACCAGCCACAGTGAGGTTAGGGTGTCAGACGAAGGTAAGAGTGCAGT
Organism: Cetorhinus maximus; assembly: GCF_964194155.1. NCBI lineage: Eukaryota > Metazoa > Chordata > Chondrichthyes > Lamniformes > Cetorhinidae > Cetorhinus > Cetorhinus maximus. The sequence continues at coordinate 13,648,877 of NC_135882.1, forward strand.
GCACCGAGGTGAGAATTTCTGCTTGTGCAACATCCTAGTGTACTCTCTTCATTGATGTGAGCTTCAAACCTGGAGTCCCCATTGAAAATCGAAAGACGAGGGCACAATGAAGCAGATCTCCATTGTCTCACCAGGGTGCCTGGCATGCACAGGGACAGTGTGATGACTTTCACTAATGACATATTCTTCTCTCTTTTAGGTTTACCAGCAGGCGTTCGCACCGAGGACCCTGAAGGGCCACCATGCTCCCCATGCACCTGCGTCACATCTGCTCTGTCAAGCAGGCACCAGCGCAGATACCAGCACCTCAGTGAGCCTTAGATCACCGTCTAGTATCTCGGTGCACGTTGATGAGGGCACTTCACACTCATTTGAGGTGCAGACGGACGCAGGCCCAGGGCACCAGCAGTCGGAGGACTGCTGGAGACCAGGACAATGCTCAGTCGAAGGCTGATGATGGGCCTGTGGAGTCGTCCATCAGGCAGCGGGATGTGCGGGAGGATCTGACGGAGATCCATGAGGCTTTGCATGCCATGGTTTCTGCTTAGGAGGAGTCCCTGTGGAGCATGACCACTGCGTTGACCCTCATGGCTGAGCGCAATGTCTCATCCATGGAGAGAGTGGTGACTCATGGAGAGGCTGCACCAGGGATACAATCAGGATGCACTCGGACCTGCAAGCCCACACACCAGCAATGACCTTAACTGATCAGTGGCCGTGTGTGAGATGGATGGGGCACCCAGTATCCCAGCTAGGTGCCCACCCATCAGTGGTGAGCAGGGAGGTCCAGAGCGACCTCACGTTGGCACATCAGCTGCCTGTCGTCTCTGCGGGCTCCTCTCAGGACGCTCTGAATGACGGCAACAGCTCGTTCTCCCCTCCGCCAGTGACTGTGGCATCTGATGAGGCTGCGGTGACTGGGGAGATGCCAGCTGTGGCACTGGCTGCTCCTTCCCAGACGGGGCCAGCACAGGCTCCACTGGCCAGAGGATGACCACCAAGGTCTTCAAGGCCAACAAGACAGCAGAATCAGCAGGCTGTCTCCAATGTCAGTGCCAGTGATAGGGGAGCACCTAGACGTACCACCCGCAAACGTGAATTTGAAGCACCTTAAGCACAAGATGGGCTTGTCACAGGTGATATTTTGTTCCCCCATTTTGCTTTGAGTTTTTTAATTGTGTTACAACCAACACAATGTTCAATTCGGCAATGTGTCACTTGCAACATTAAATGACATTTGATTTTGTGTTATCGGCCTGAGTATGCTTCATTTGTTCTGTAGGGTAGGCCTGCACAGGCACTGAGTGTATCTTGGTGGCCAAGGAAATGCTCCTCTCAGGGATCAAGTTTGGAGGTTGCGGCCCTGGCATGTGGCGGTGATTCTTATTTGGTAGCCTAGCTGAAGGAGCATTGGATCAATGCGTCCCAGGTGTCCCTGCCTCCCTGGTGGTTAGCGAGGTCTGCCTCCATGGCCTCAGCATTCTCCTCACCGTTCTCATCCTCAGACTCACTACTGGACTCATCATCTGTTGCCTGTGGAGCTCCGTCAACATCCTCTTCCTCCACTGGGTGCCCCCTTGCCAGTGCCAGATTATGGAGAGCGCAGCATGCCACCACTATCAGTGACACCTGCTCTGGGGAGTATTGCAATGCGCCCCTGAACGGTCCAGGCATTGTAAACGGATCTTGAGAAGATCAATGGTCTTCTCTACCACTGCCCTTGTGGAGGCATGGCTCCTGTTGTACTGCTGCTCGGCCTCTGTTCTTCGGTAGCGCACAGGCGTCATGAGCCACCTTTTCAGGGGATAGCCCTTGTCACCCAGCAGCCATCCATCCAGTTGGACTGGAGCACTGAAGAGCCTCGGTACCTGGGAGTGTCTCGGGATGCAAGCATCATGGGAACTGCCAGGGTACCTTGCACAGATTTGCTGAATCTGCATCTTGTGATCACCCAGTATCTGCACGTGCATGGAGTGGAATCCCTTCCTGTTGACAAAGGCACCCAGCTCATCCGCTGATGCCTTGATGGCCACATGTGTGCAGTTGATGGAACCCTGGAAGCAGGGGAACCCAGCAATCGCTGCAAAGCCTCTGGCATGCTCAGCCTGGCTGGTCTCGTCCATGCGGAAATGAATGAAAGTCAATGCATGCCTGAACAAAGTTTCTGTCACCAGTTTGATGCAACCGTGGACAGCTGATTGGGAGACTCCACACAGGTCCCCCACTGAGCCCTGGAAAGAGCTGGAGGCATAGAAGTTGAGGGCTGCTGTGACCTTCAGAGCCACTGGAATAGGGTGTCCACCCACACAGTCGGAGCTGATTTCAGGCCCGATCATCTGACAAATGGAGTTATTGGCCTCCCTGGAGAGGCGGAGCCTCCTTCGGCATTGCACCTCAGACATATTGAGGTAGCTGCATCGCCGCCTGTAAATCCTAGCAGCAGGATCGTGGCGTCTTCTGCGGCCCCTTCCACCTTGGACTTTGTGCTGGCCCTGCCCCCCCCCCGCCCCGTGCCTGCACCTCTCTGCCCACAGGTTGCTCCTTTGGAAACTGCATTGGGACACCTGACCTCCCCTCCTTTCTGCCCCTGTGTTCCTCTTCAGAGGAGGAGGTGCCTCCAGCAGAGACCACAATCCCATCACTAGGGTTATGGAAGGCTTTTGTTACCTGGAAGGGCCCACACAGTCTGAATCCTCCAGGGGCCTGGAAGACAACAATGAGTCCTTAAATAAAGCTAGAAATGCTCAGAATGAAGTCTGAAGTGAGATGAAGCTGTTCAGTTCAAATAAGCAACCAGCAGCACACGATCTCCAAAACTCCTCATTACTCACATTGACAATGCTGCTGACCCTTCTTATCACGCCCATGGATGAGCTTTTGCAAATTGTCGCCTGCCCATTTTGCCCGTGCTACAGCCAAGAAATCGCACAGGCTACGTAAAATCACCGACATTTGAGGTGTCAGAGGCCTTAACTGGCCTCTTAATTAATGGTGGGCGCAGCTCCATCTCCCGCGCATGCCCACCGACTGAAATATTGTGAGAGTGTGTGTTGACGTCGGGATGCTCGATCGACATCAATGCGCATCATTTCACACTCGAGTGGGTCGGGCGTGTGCCCGCCTGCCGAGCGAAAAATTCTGCCCTATAAAACTTTTGTCAGTTTTGGCTCCAACTTCTTTTGTCAGCTCTCCTAGAATTCAACTGTTGGACTTAATTAACCCAGAATTGAGTGGTGGTTTAGCAGAGCCATTTTTGCTACAGGTGCAGTGTGAGTAAAACTTCTTCCAGACAATTCAAAAATTGTTTACTCAATTTTAATGGATAACTTTAATGATCTGTTTCAAATTGTGTAAATGTTTATGCATTTGTTTCATTATAAATTTTATTCCAAGCTGTGCATTCACACTTAATCAAAGACACAAAATGGTGGATGAGCTATTTGATTAGTCTGTTTAGCGGTATATGTTGGGTGGTGAATGGCTGCTTTGATAAACAGGAGAATTGTCTTTTTTGCCACTTTCACATTGCTACTTCTTCATAAACTATTTTTAATTCATGCACGTATCACATAATGGATTGTTAACATGAACATATTTGAGCCAATTGCAGTATTTTTGCTATATGTACATGTGGTGCTTTGGAGTTGTGATACCATTGAGGTCATATTTTTACGTATGATAGCTTCGAAAGTATCATAGTATATACTAAAAGATAATTGCTGTGAGTGACCTTCTTGCAGGTCAATTAGTCAATTCCTCTACCATTTACAATGGGGTAAATTTCCTCAGGGCTTCTCCTGCTGCACTGCTGTAAAGATCAACAGAAACACTGTTTTGGTGGAGTAGGGAAAGCCTCAAGGAAATTCACCCCACAAGTTTTGCCTCGCTTCTAGAGAAACAAAGGTAACAAAAATACAACCTATTACTGTCAAGAGAGATGATATTGTTTAACCTCTTCACAGATTTAGGGAGTGGGTAGGTTTCCTTGTGTTTAGGAAAAGACCTGGGCTTGAAAATTTTCACACTCCCTGATTTTAACTTGATATGAGTTGAATGGGTTTTGAATGAGTTAAAATCTTGTCCGCTATGTCACTGACCTCCATTCCTGACCCTCTGATATATCTCGGGTCACAGCAGGGTGCCCTCGCCAATATCTGCCCACCCCTAAGAGCTCCTCTAAATTTTTGCCACTCTGACAAAGTAATTTTAAGAGTCAATTTTGGGATCTTCAAGGTCATGACCATGGCAGGCCCCAATTTCACCTCTGCAAAGACCTGGGTATCAGTTTCTTCCTGACATCCAGATCATTGGCTACAGGGGAGTGGAAGCAGCAGAAAATCTGGCAGTGGAGGAAAGCTCTAGGGTATGGAGCAGATGTCACCCAAACAATCCCAAACCCCAGCAGAAACACTTGGTGAATCTGCTTTTGGGAATACAACCAGCATTTTCGTGCCTCATCCAATTTTCCTCCTACTTCTGATTTCCCTCAGCCACTGTTCAGCAGCATCCCCACCCCGACCCAAGCAAATCCCTTAATTTTCCAATTATTTTATCTTCTATGTTACTTTAATTTGGTAGCTAAAGAAAATGATGCATGTAACTCGCTAAGAGTACCTGCCAGAGAAAAATCACATCAGGTAAAAAACATCTTAAAAGGGATAGAGTTCCTTTGATTCCTCCCCTTCTTTTCAAGTACAACTTGAAAGTACATGATAATTATATTCCACGAGGAAGTTGGCACTATTTGAAGAATTAAGGCCCAAGAAAGTCGATAACCTATATTTTTATTTAAAAGTAAGTTTCATTTTGCAGTGGTTAGGACTTGAGATTATTTCATCGTTATCGTACCTCTCCTCACTGTTGAATGTGCATTTTTAACAGGTTGATGGATTGAACAAAATAGTCCAGTTTGCTGACCAGAGACTCCGAATGTTTAATTTGCAGATTCTGAGGTAACACTGATTTTATATATATTTTATAACAGAACTGGCACAAGACACAAAATGCGGTCTCACCAGAGTACTATACAGGTTGATCATGGTTTCTTTTGACTTCCATTCTATTATTTCAGATATGTAATTCAATATTCAGTTAGTTTTCTTGATTGCTGGTCTGCACTTGTTGATTAGTGTTTAATCTATTAAAGCTTCTGGGTCTCTTTAAACTTTGTCCTTAGCTATTTCAACACCAGATATTGAAGCAGTCCATGTCCAAATGCTGCAAGACATGGACAGTATCCAGGCTTGGGCTGACAAGTGGCAAGTAACATTCGCACCACACAAGTGCCAGGCAATGACCATCTCCAACAAGAGAGAATGTAACCATCGCCCCTTGACATTCAATGGCATTACCATCGCTGAATTCCCTACTATCAGTATCCTGAGGGGTTACCATTGACCAGAAACTGAACTGGACTAGCCATATAAATGCTGTGGCTACAAGAGCAGGTCAGAGGCTAGGAATCCTGCAGCAAGTAACTCACCTCCTGACTCCCCAAAGCCTGTCCGCCATTACAAGTCAGGAGTATGATGGAATACTCTCCACTTGCCTGGATGAGTGCAGCTCCAACAACATTCAAGAAGCTTGACAATATCCAGGACAAAGTAGCCCACTTGATTGGCACCCCTTCCACAAACATTCACTCCCTACACCACCAATGAACAGTGGCAGCAGTGTGTACCAACTACAAGATGCACTTCTGAAACTCACCAAAACTCCTTAGGCAGCACCTTTCAAATTCACGACTACTACCATCTAGAAGGACAAGGTCAGCAGATACATGGGAACACCACCACCTGGAAGTTCCCCCCCAAGCCACTCACCATCCTGACTTGGAAATATATCGCCATTCCTTCACTGTTGCTGGGTTAAAATCCTGAAACTCCCTCCCTAACAGCACTGTGGGTGTACCTACACCATGTGGATTGTAGTGGTTCAAGAAAGCAGCTCACCACCACCTTCTCAAGGGTAATTATGGGTGATAAATGCTGGCCTGGCCAGCGACGCCCACACGTAAATGAATTTTTAAAAATGCCCATTATTCCTTCCCATCTGTGGTGCTTTACACTTGTCTGCATTAAATATTATCTGCTACTTTCCTGCTCACATCTGTATCTTGTCTATTTTATTCTAAAAATTGTGCTTCATCCTTCCATTCCACTGTCCCTCCCAGTTTGGCTATGGTTATTATATTATTCTATATAAATGTACATTAATTCCTTCTCACTACTCAACTCACTTCTTTGAAAAACAGTCACTGTTTTCTGTCCCTGAAGTATAAATCAGATTGGTTGATGAAAATTACAGATGAAACAAATTCTGATGGTATGCAACTTTTAGCTTTGGTTACGATATAAATAGCATTGTGGATTTATAATTAAGAGGGGAAACTATATGATTAACTAAATCAAGTTCAAGTTGTAACAAACCACATGCAAAAATCCTATTTATTTTAATTCCAAGGTTAGAGAAGAAGAACTCTGCTTTACTAGCTGCTTTAAACAAGAAATCCAAAAAGAATATTGAGTCATAGAGGTACTATGTTATTACTTATAGTTAAATCTTAAACATGATGTTAAAAACGTAATATTTTTGGTGACAAATGGGCTTATTTTACAATGGAATGTTGTGTTTTAAGTCAATCAAAAGACAAAACCTTAGTTTATAAATTCAATAATCAGTGAGATCTATTTTTAACAGGAGAGGCAACAAGCCAGGGTTTCTGTCCCATCCAATTTTTAGTCCAGCTTTTATTTAATTAATCACCTTCACTGATATTCAAGGTGATTAATATCTTAAAAGAATGATTACTCCCAGCACATGGATTTAGGGAGGTTTATCTAATCCTACGATGAAGCATTGACAAATAAAGATCTGGTGGAAGGAAGTCCAGCGGTTTAACAGGGGAGAATATTAGTTTTAAGAAAACATAATTTGCAAGAACATTATGAAGGGTAGATTCAAATTGCTATTAACAATGCCCATTAATCATTAAGCTGCAAGTGCATGCCAGATACCAGCAACCCTCCCTAATTAGTATAAAATGTCCACAGGATTAATGTTATTTTAGGTGCAAATTAATATCTGACACATGAGACTTAGGCCTAGTACATACATTTAAAAACAAAGCCCCCAATTTTAACCCAAACTGCCTGATGGGAACAAGGTGAGCGAGCTGATAAAATCTCGAAAATCCACTTACCACCCAGTTCACAACAACCACCATTTTAACTCCAAAGCTGTTTCAAACAACAAACACACCCACCAAAAGAGAATAAATTCAAATCAGGGGTGATATGGCAGGATTAGGATCGTGATTCGATTTTAGCTGAGTGTGTTGGGATGTCCTGCCCAGCAGAAAACCCACTGAGTAAAACCTAACAGGATTGGCTTCACAAACTGACTAACGTGACTGAAAACTGTCTTAAAGGGACACTGAGCCACACATAGCTCATTAGAAACTGTGTGCAGATATGAAGGATTTCTGAGCTTCCAGATTGTTTCTTTCTGATTTATTTTCCCCTTATTGACCTTGATTCAGCATTCACTGCTTTTCATAGTGCTGTATTTTCTTCACTCCCTTGGATGCATGAACAGTTGGGGAATGAACTGGTTTTCACCTGAAGTGCTATAACATGCTGGGCTCCAGACCAAATGCTGGAAAGTGGGATTAGGCTGGGTGGCTCATTTTCAGCCGATGCAGACACAATGGGCCAAGTGGCCTCTTTCTGTGCCATAAGCTTGCTATGATTTTATGATTACAAAGAGGGCCAGCAGAAGCCTCAACAACTAGCATAAGCAGCAGGTAGGCCTGTTAGAAAGTGAGGGATAAGGCTCAGAGGTCTTTATAGATAAAGAGTTAGTTTTTTTGGACCTTTCCGAGGAGCAGTACATGAGGGAGCTATGCTTCACCAGACTGTTGCTGACTTAAGCAGCTTGTTGCTACAGAATCTGTTTGTTACGCCAGGAGGTCATGCTTTGCCAGTGACTGTGAAAGTCATTGCAATCCTTTTTTTAGCCACAGGCTCTTTCCAAGTTGCCAACCATATCTCCCATTTCACTCTGCAGTGCAGAGCTGCATCAAGCAGGTCACCAGTGCCCTTCTTACAAGAGCAAATCAGTACATTACCTTCCCAATGAACACCAACATCAAGAATGAGACAGCTCTGGATTTGTAGCAGAAAGCTGACTTCTCTTGCATAGAAGGCATCTTAAACTGCACTCATTTAACTGTTAGAGCAGCAGAAGATGAGCCAGCAGTTTTTATTAACTGGAAGGACTTCCACTCCATCAGTGTTCAACTTGTGTGCGATCACCACAGAAGGATAATAGAAGTCAGTGCTTGTTTTTCTGGCAGCTACTGATGCCTTCATTCTGCAACACTCATCCATCCTCCTATTTGTACACTCATCGAGGAAAGTCAGAGGATGACTGTTAGAGGCCAAGGGATACCCCATATACACATTGCTGATGACAACCATAAACCAAAATTCCAAATGTGATAAAGGTGTTGAATTTAATTCCAAACACAACAGTGTAGTGAATTATTTCATCACCCAAATGATCAACCCACTGTTTTTCTTGAAAGGTCTACTCCTACAAGATGCTTCCCAAGTGACCTCAGTGATGTTTGTGGAAAGCTGCTGTTGCTTGTTTTGGGAACCCTTGTGGTTTGTGATTTATAGGAGCTCGAGCCTCTGAGGACATGAACCTAGACTCCAGTTGCTGATGGGCAGTCTGGCTTTGTTGGTTTTCTGGGACCGTCGTTGGTGTTGAAGGGGTGGCAAGGGCAGGTATGCTGACATTCTAAGGAAGGGCAACATATGCTGTTCCTATTGTTCCATTGCTACTTCCATGGAGCAGAGATTCAACATTTTCTCTGAAAGAACTGATTGCAGGAGATGAGTAATGCTATCAAAGCACAGGTTTGAGTTTAGAGCCTGTTGGGCAGTCCTTTGTAGTTTCACCAAAGCTTTATTGGTGAATCTTGACTCATGTTGTGAGGGTGGCCCATTCTTCAAAGCAGATTGCAAAGTAGTGATGCCAAGTAAGATGACACCACACAGGCAGGAAGCGGACTCCTCCATACTGTCACCCATGATGGTGAAACTCCTTGACAGGCCTTCAAATACCCATTATAACTGCTTGTGCATAGGAGACAGGTTTGTTTTCCACTGTTGGACCCCTGAAGTTGTCATTTTTGTTCCCCTCAGTAAAGCTGGGAGAGGACTTCATCCTTCAGAAAGCTGTCGTCTGTTTTGCCTCTTCCCTGCTGCCGTTCACTAGAGCTGGGTGTGTTAACATGTGCAGATACTTCTAACTTACCCAGCCAAAGTGCTAGCCTCTGTGCTGGTGCTTGGAAGTGACAAAGCTTATGACAATGTCACCTCTGGGTCTTCTGCCCCAGAGCTACATCTGCAAACTGCAGCTGCAGCAAGGACCCTGAGAGAAAGATAGACAAGAGTTAGCATGGTACTGAGAGGCCGGAGATCATTAATACATTAAAAGTAGTGAAGACACTGTGAGCATTTTTTTATTTGGGGCCTGAATCACTGAAGATGTTACATAGTCAAATTATTATATACACTGTATGTCAAATACATTCACGTTCTGTAAACTGTACTTCTCACATTGTAACCGCTGAGGCAGCTATTCATTTTTTTGCAGACAAGACAAATACTACAAGACTACAGATGACAGCTAATGCACTTTGCATATTGAGTGGAACAGAAAAAGCTGTTGTGGATCATAGTGATTCAGCATAGAATTATTTATAGAACTGTTGAGATAAATACTTTTTACAAGAATGGAATGTATCAGTGTATACTTTAAAAATATATTAATGTAGTGAGTGAGATATTCTAGAAATAAAATTGTATACGGAGTTTAAAATGTAGTGCATATGTCTTTAATGACAGATGGTTAAGAAAACCCTTTGTATCAAACTGCATAATTTCCCTTAAAATTTGTCCTCCATGAAGAAAGACTCTGTGAATAAAAAAATTTACATATATACTTCGCATCACGGACATTGGTCCAAGGTACAAGTGTGATGTTACAGAGTGGCTATAATTTAAATACATTTTTATGTTTTGAAATATGAGCTATAAGCTTGATTTTGTAACCAAATGAAACATGTTGAGTTTTCTCTCCTAATTTAATTTCTTATTAAACCTGATTCATAATTTGTAGTGTGAGATACATAGTCAGTTATTTGTTCGTCAGTTAGAGATATCAGGAGAGTTTTGACACTCCTGCTGAGAGTTTAACAGTGGCAAAAGTGACCACTGTATTGTCAGATATATTGCAAATTAATGCTACACTTCAGTTCATGAAAGGTAAGACCTTTTGTGCTGGCTAAGAGAAAAAAGGGCTGAAAATACTAGGCTCAGCTGGTGTACTGCCATAATTCTAGCTTTGGCAGAGTATTGGGGCAAATCCTAGGCAAGCACCATTCCAGCATGATAGGACTCCCTTCTTTCAAGAATAAATTAAACTCAATTCACTATTTAATATAGGCAAATGATATTGTTCTCAGATGGTCCTTCTACCTTGGACTCTAGGTGTGGGACTTGGTTAGTAGACAGACTGTAGACATACTCGGGTATCAGCTTAACACTTATTTATTAGTACTACATCTAAACACGTTGCAGAATAGGCATGTTGCTCCTAGGCATGATTCTAACCTAGAGAGAGAGAGAGAGAGCTGAGGGAGGAGAGACAGAGAGAGAGAGAGAGAGCGGGAGTTTAACACATGACTAACTGATGTCAGTGGTATCATCATCTATATCATACATTAGCACATCCCATCTGTTAATCCTCTATGCTACACCTCTCCCAAGTATACTATCCTATTTTCAACAACAACATGAAAGTATATACAATTGTTTACATAGCCTTTCTGTAACTCCGTTTTTACAACTATAGATTCTATCCAACTCCAACTCTTACTCTTCCCCTCCCCAAGTCACAGTTCTGAGGGATTCAATCTCCCATTGTATCCTTGGCCCTTAGGAAGATATCTTGGAGACATAAGGGTTTTCTTCTGTACCTGGTAGGATATCATTATCTGTAGAATAGGATAGCACACAGCATTGCTGTCAGCATTACTGGGAAGCAGAGTGTAGGTTGCAGAATGACTGAACTGCAAGGAATTCTTCCTCATCATTTTCTAGGAAGAGCCAATTCATGTCCAGCAGGTCATCATGGGGATGGCCACTGTCTGCTGCAGTGCCTTCTGTATACTCTACCTCCGGCTTTACTTCATAAAAAACTGAGAGATTCATAACTTCTCACTCTGCCCGGTGTCTCTGTGAATGAAAGGAGCTTACTCCTGGTTGTATAAACTTCCTCAGCTTCTGAAGGCTAAAGTTCTACTGCTTCTAAATAAAAACTTGAAGATTGTTTTGAAATAGATATGAAAGACAGTGAGTCATTCAAATGATGAGCAACATCTGGATTTTCTAAGATTTCTAGAAGTATACCAACATCACCACTCAATAAGAATGTACATTGATTGTGAAAAACATGGAGAGAATCAATGATCTGTCACCCCTTGTAGCTAAGAGGAATAATAATTCTGCCTTTGATTGGAAGGTCTGTGCCGCCTGGATCTTGTAATTTGATGTCGCATGGATGAAGGGTCATTGGTTGAAGCCAGTCGAGGACATCTGCTAATATGTTAACAGCAGCTTCAATATCTATTTCAAAAGTAGTATCAAAGCCTTGAACTTGGACAGTAACTAACCAATAGTCTGGACTAAAACTATCAACTTCCCGTAGGAATTCTGTAATGTCGTCTTTTTCATGACTTTCCATTTGGAAAGGAGTGTATTTCATAAATACGTTCTTGCCTTCTACTTCGATTAAAATTGTTGGATTTGCAGAAACGCTTGAAATATCCAGTTATGTCTCACTGGAAGCAGTCTGCATCCCATGCTGGGCAGTTCTGACGTCTGTACTGGGTTTTTGCGCCACAACGCAAGCATCTAAAAATGGCTGCCAGCATGGATTTTCCCACCCGTTTGCCTGGTTTGGTGGGCTTTCTTGTGGATGGGGCGACTGCCTGTAGACCTACCCAATCAATGGAGTCATGTAAAGCCTTGGAGTCACCCTGACTTATAGCCCAGTTAAATTCCCTAAGCTTGGCCTGCCTTGCATACAGGACTGCTTTGGTCTGCAGAAAGTCAAAGTTTTTTCCATCCTGGACATCCATTACTATGCGATCATAGATTAGCTCACTCTTCAGCGCCCGGTATCAGCAAGAACTAGCTAGGCGATATAGGTCAGTTAGAAATAATTCAATTGATTCCCCAGGTCATTGCGACCACTGGTCGTTTAATTACTAGGTTTTGTTTCAGGCTAAAATAAGCGTTGAAGCCTCTAAGAATGCATTCAAAGTTCACCGTGGACTCCTGCACCCCTTTACTTAGGAGAACGTTAAATGCTACTGAATCTTCACATTAAAGGAACTGACTTGAAGCTTTTGCTCCTTCTCGTGAAGGCCTGATGCTGCTTGGTGCAGGAGAAAATTGCGTTTCCATAACCCCCAATGCGGGCCTCTCTGACAGCCCTCAAGGCAGTCAAACAGACAGAGCAAGGGCAGGGACTGCACATCAGGTACGATCATTGTTACCTCCAGGTGCTTCCTCCTTCCCCCGATTTTTTTTTAACTGAGCTGCTTTCAAAGGTTTCTTCACTCTGTGACTCCTTCGATAACACCCAAGTATTTTTTTATATCAATGTCTCCACTGCTGCCACCATGTTCTGAGATGGTCCTTCTATCTTAGAATCTAGGCATGGGACTTGGTTAGTAGACAGACTGTAGACATACTTTGGTATCTGCTTAACCCTTGTTTATTGGTACAATAGCTAAACAGGTTACAGAATAGGCATGTTGCTGCTAGGCCTGATTCCAACCTCTCTCTCTCTCGAGAGAGAGAGAGTCTAACACAAGACTGACTGATATCAGTGGTACATCATCATCTGAAGGGAATCTACGTCATATATTAGCATATCCCATCTGCTAAACCTTTATGCTACAGGTATCACTACAATAACTTATTCCAAAGTAGCATGACGTCTTTTACTCTGAAAAGGTTTTTAAAAAAGAACTTGATTATTTTTGAAAGTTGATACTTGAAGGATACTCAGTTAGCACATAATTGTAAAATTTTGAAAGAGAAATGCCTATTATTCACTTACTCTTCCCTGTTTTGTCCTGTCATCAGAAGCACTTAACATAAAGACTTGCATTTGTAAAGCACCTTTCCCAACCTCAGATGTCCCAAAGCACTTTACAGCCAATGAAATACTTTTGAAGTGTAATCACTCTTGTAATGTAAATAACATGAACAATATATGAACGGCAAACTTCCAAAAACAGCAATCTGTTTCTGTGATCTTGAGTGAGGGATAAATATTGGCCAGGTCACCAGCAGAACTCCACTGCTGTTCTTCAAAATAGTGCCATGAAATCTTTTATGTCCACCTGAGATTGCAGGTGGCGCTTCAGTTTAACATCTTATCTGAAAGACTAATGCATACATTAGTGGAAGCAAAGAACATCAGTGGAAGGTGGTTTCACTACCTTATTTTGATAGTTAAGTGCCACCAACAGTAATGGTGAATAAATATCAAGCGCAAACATTACACAGGGCTGATATTTTGGGACTCTGCTCCTAATTTCTCTCTATCATGTCCCAAATGAAAATAAGCCCTGATGTATTTTAGGCAGTTAGACAGAGGTTGTAACAATGAAACAAATTTTGGGCAGTAAATCCTTTTAGAAGTTGACAAGGTCAGGTGTATACAAGTACAATATGTGCAAATATCCCATGTGTATTGGCCATCTGCATACTAACATATTTACAGAACATAACATTTCTTACATGAAACATTGCAGCAGCAGTGCAGCTGATTGAAGCTATTTTTAATCTGGGTTTATCCTAGCAAAAATCATACAAAGACAAAAATCCTAGCAAAAATTCTTTTGTCCATCACATCAACTTCCATATGTTTTCAGCAGGTAAATTTAGCAATTTTGAGAAAGTACTTGCGAAACCATACCTGAATTTTACTTGTTTCAAGAATTGCAATTAGCCATAGTCCATTAAAGACCATTGGCATCTCCCTCCATTAGAGAGAGTCAATTGGTTATATATCTTGAGGGGCACCCTCCACATAAAGTATGGGGCAGTTACGTAAAGAGGCAGGCCTCCATGAACTACCACAGCTGGTACAGGGATTAAACCCATGCCATTGGCATTATTCTGCACCACACTCTAGCCATCTAGGCTAATCGACCCCCATATTTCAAAAGTCAGTGCTTCAGTTTTATACAAAACCTCACAGTTCTCATATTAATATATTGTTTAGCCTTCAACATAGAACCAGAAGTTTTTCACAACCTTAATAATTGTTTCTTTCATGTAGGATTACCAGAGATTAAATTGAGTAACGAGGGATAATTTTCCAATTTCATACCCTTTGCAGACAACCTCTGCCACTGAGAGTGTATATGGTAAATTTGGGTCCATAATTAATCCTACTGCATGTATAAGGCTGAAAAATTACCCCTGTGGAGTATCACATATTATTCTCTAGTAGGACATGACATAATAGGAAATGCAGAGCCCCATGCAATGGTCATTTGGAATAACAGCGGGTTTTCTTAAAGCTCTGAAAAGCAGCTCCTGAAGATATCTGCATGTCTTCACCAGATATAACTGCCATCATCTTATCAGTTCAGAACAAATTGTTTTAACATTACAATGCTGCAAGCTGACTAAAAGCTGTACCCTTTAGTTTATATTATCTGTTCTTGTTCTTCCTATCAAAATGTATCACTTCCCTTTTCTATTCATTAAATTTCACCTGTCACATGTCCACATTCTACCAGTCTTTCTCTGTCCTCATGAAGTCTATCAGTATCCTCCTCACAGTTTACAATACTTCCAAGTTTTCTGAAATTGTGTCCAGCCAAACCTAAGCCATTAATATATATTAAGAAAAGCAGTGGCACTAGTACCGAACCCTGGGGAACAGAACTTGGCTCTTTCATTTCATGGACTAATAACTTCATTACATGTCTTAGCAATATTTTGTAAAATGCAGAATTATGACCATTAAGTAGTAGATCAAACTTTAGAGATATAGACTACCAAACCCTTCTCAAGGAGTTTGAAGGCAGGAGGCATAGACTCCTGAGTATGGGGTGCCACCAAGCCACCTAAAAATATCTCTCCTGCCACCTGGGAGGTGGCACTGGCACGAGGTGCCAATAGTGCCTGAAAAAGAACAACAACCTCACCAGGGTTGGCAAGGTAACACTGGGATAGTCTTACCCTCCACAACTAACCTTTAACAGTACACTCTGGTTAAAGGCAGCTCCAACATTGTATTATGCACAATGAGTACATAGTTCCACTAACACCAAGAACTAGCACACACAACCAACAAAACGCTTCATCCACTTTAACAACCTTATACCACTCCATCTCTTACTTCACCTCTTCCAAATCCTCATTAACTTTTTATTCTTCCAAGACAAACTGCCACACAATTCTCATAACAGAAGCGGACATTCCAACTTTCAAACCATTCATCCTTTCAATAAAAAGATTATGACCCAGATTTTTGCTCCCGGTTTGGGTGTGCAGAGATGGGAGAATTCCTGGCTCTGCAAACCTGACCCTTAGAAATGGCAGCCTGCTGTTCCAATTTTCATTCCAAGTGGGGGCAAGCTGGATTAGAAGTTGGACCTGCTGCTCCAAGAATGAGTACAGAGGCTGCTGGGTGCGGAAGCAGACTTGATGGAAGGCCTGCCTCTGTGCTCCAGCACCACATTGAATTTAATTTAAAAATGATTGAAACAAAAAATGACCTCACTCCAACACCCCCATAAACTCCCCAAGCTCTATCCGTGCCAATGTATGCTACTTCATGACCTCCAACCACCCCTCATGGCGCTTTGTACTCCCTATGCCAACCCATGTCCCTCTACCCAACCCCATGGCCCACATGCCGTCTATGTCCCCCACATCCCCATGGCCCTTGATAGCCCCTATGCCAACTTAGTGCCAACTCATGCTAACCTTGCCCTTCATCCACCCCCCTTTTCCCTTACCCCATCCATGCCAACTCACCTAGTATCCACCATGGGCAAACCTCAGGAGCCATGCTGACATAAACTAGTTATGGTCTCCATTGATGATGTCACTATTTTAAACAAAAAAAACTCTCATTGATAAAAAACATTGGAATACATAGAAATTTCTTCAACTAATCTCTTATGAAAACAAACATTTATATTCCATAACCACTTGAAGCTGTCAATCAAACTCACTACTTAACAGACATCCCACTGTGATAATGCTAGTTTGTAAAATCAGTCATTGCAGCACAAATCCTATAATGATACCCCTCAGGCTTATGTCAATAGACAGAATGAAATATCAAGCACTGAGTTTGTTTGAAATTTAAAGACCAGCAGAGTCAAATCCATCGATAAATGAGTTTTGACAGTTCTTTGGTAGCTTGACAGTTCTTTGACAGTTCGAATGAATTTCTGCACTTTTTACGTACAATCATGTTTACTTTTAATGATCTCAAAGAGTGCCTTACCTCTCCCAAAGGTCTCCCAGGACCATAACGAAAGGGGTACCTTTCCTTTCCAAAGGGGTACTATAGGGTGGCTATTCAAAAAAATCCACCAAGTTCCGACGAGCTCTTAACAGGTATAATCTGCAAACGCCAGTTTTCACACTCCTGGCCTACAGAAATCCCACTTCAGTGGGGGCAGCTGATGATTTAAGTGGCCAGCTGTCTCCATAAAACGTACATCTGCGAAACCTGGCCCGACTCCAGTCTCGCCCCCTCAAAAATTGGAAATGCCATGCTCGTGGGTGGGATTTAGGATTTTTGGCCACCGCTGCCATTTTTGCCACAACAGAGAGCCTCTCTGTCGTGGTGGAAATCTGGGCTTATGGGTCTCGAGGGCACTCACTTGGCCCTTGCCTTTGGACACGATGAGGTTGGAGGAATTTTTCTGACACCTGCTTAGTGAATAAACATCTACAATGTTATCCTAGCACCCATGTGAAATATGATGTAAACCCTCTGTCTTCTTAAGCACAAAGGGTTAACGCTTATCTATTCGCCCACTTTTCTGTCTCCTGGAGATTGTCCATGGCAATTATGGCAAAGGAGAAAGATGAGGAGGAGGAGATGGAGCAGAATATGGAGACATCTTTCTTGCAGATTCACCATAGCAATCTGGGCCACACCAATCATGATGTGGAGGAGAAGGGGCATCTTTCTCTCTTATCACTTATGTTGATGGAAGAGGGGTGCGAAAGCTTCTTTTCCACTCTGCTGGGCTGCCAAGTAGCAACCTTCCATGGACGCAGCCAGCAGCAGCTCCCTGCCAGCAGTCAGCTGCTAAGAAATGAATGTCATCTCAATCCTAAGACCTTTCTTTATAGCATGAGAAGCCACAATCCAGACTATCAACTGGCACTTAGAAGGAGTACAAGAGTTGGTGATAGAAAGGCATATGTAGTTACCCAGGGGAGTCACATGGTGTTAGGTATTAGTTTGCACTTTGCAATTTCCTGTTAAAACAGATTGTGCTCTGGCATGCTGCTTTGTTATTCATACAAACTACAGTCATAAAAGAAAGAGTTCAATGATTTGTTGGTAGTTTATTACAAAGCCAATGATCCCTGGCATGCTTATTTTGGGCTAAAGAAGACTGATGTATGATCATGAAATAGGATGGGTAGTGATTTCAGGACATCACCCTGTTTGCATCGTGGGTGAGGAAAGTCATATTGTGGTGCTGAAGATAAACTCATTTACACTGAGATGATTTCTGAGGCTATCTGACTTCTGCTGCCTTTTGCAGCTGTTATCAAGGATCCTTTGAGTGGACATTTTCCTGATAAGTGTGCTCCCTGTAATCAAGACCCACCAAAGCCTGGGCTTCCTCCTAAGCCATGTCAAACTGCAGCTTTTCCTGAATGGTAAAGTGTGATGGGTGCAGCAGATTATTGCTATTTATACCTGATGTGCAGCACACTGCAGAACCTCTACTGATCTATCTAGGTATAGATATTGTCTTCACATAGTCATATCACCAGCCTGATAGCTGTACATGTCTTGTTGTATCACATCTCTAATTCTGTTGAACACCAATTGCAAACATCAGCAATGACAAGAGGGGTAAGCCTTGTCATCCGGCAGCCATGTACTGATGTAGTTTTTTTCCATGTAGAGGTTGGAGCAGCCAAATGCAGGAAGATGCAGGTAACATGGCAACTGCTATTGAGAATTGATAAAGATGATCTTCTGAATGCTGTCACAAACACTCTACAACCACAGAGTGCAATCCTTTCCTTTTCATGTGGGTGAGGTGGTATTCCACGAGTGCTTTCAGTGTGATTTGGGTGCTATTGATTACACCTATGACCTTGGGAAAACCAGAAACCTCAGAGAGGTATATTGCCCTTTCTCACTGCTGCTTCACTGTTATCCCAACGTTTATGAACTGGGATGCCCTGATGTAAAGGAAACCAGTCATCTGGTGAATTTATTGGCTGCCTGAAATGAGCTTGCACTGTAAAGACCAAAGAGTTCATTGCCACAGAGAGCAGGGTGAACAGATGTATGACTTCAGGTTTTCATGCAGTGTAAATGCTGGAGGGGCAAGCTCTTCTAACGCAGACTTCCTCCGAGAGGTCCTCGTATAAATCAGTGTTGCTTGGAGATCCTTTGGAGGGGAGGAGGAGGGTAATAGCTGGTAGGCTGCATCTTTTTGAAATAATATGTGACTTGTCTTTACAAGTGTGCAGCATTTCTTCCAACTTCTTAATAATAGAATAGGATTATATGCCCATAGGAAAAGGCATAAGTGCTCTTAAATTGCCCCGATTGCCAGGAGGGAGGGTGGGTGGCTGAAGATCTTAGTGAGAATAAGACACTGTATGATCAGTCACAATCAAATGCAGGTCTCAGTAGAAAAGACAAAGGAAAACAAGAAGCCTGAAAATGTTTCTATGCTATAGAAATCATTAAACAACCTTTTCAGTCTCTTCTGATCTCATACAGTGCTTACTTCTACCTTGTTTAGACAAGCTGTATTTATTTCAGTCTAAGTTACCGAGGGTGCAATAGCAGTATAAAGCCAAGAAAGTTGCTTCTCCAACACTAGCTCCTCTCGTTCTGCCATATGCAAATTTTACTATTTGGGATTGGACAGGCAAATTATAAGAAAGGTCAAAAAGTGAGGGAAGTATATTAAAGATGCACAATCCACTGGAATTATTTTTGTTTTAATTTCCAAAAACAAACATTTCCAACGCAATTTTTCCATAGTTCCAAAATGAGTCATTGCAATGGGAACCTTTCATAGGCACCAACTTAATCTTTCTATTCCTGAACCCGGAGAGACTGAGCCAATTGTTGACCCTGTATCTCCCTTCTGCTTCTCCAGATCAGCTAACTCAGCATACATTGGTGACATTCATCCTCTAAATGGCCCAGCTACTCAGTTTGCTGATCCATCACACAATGTTTCATTTGTTTTATTCATTGATAATGTTAAAACTGAATGGGCATGCAGAGTAAAGCGATATATATAGTTCTTCAATCATGGCCTACTCCTGCTCCTAATTCGTATGTTCGTATGTTTGGTTTATTCTGCATTGCATTCAGAGTGATATCATTACAATCCTGTGGAGCTTTATGTAAGCACAGGTATACTTTGTGTCTGGTATGAGATTATTAGTATGAAATTAATCACAAAATATCAGTGCATCAGTTGAATGATGTTATTCCTTTCAACAGAGAGCCTATCGCCATTTTAATGCAGGTTGATATGATCCATTGACCAACAGCACTGTAACTTTAAGATACCTAATGTGATCTTGGAAAATCATTGGGTTAATACCTTGAAACTCCCTACCGACAGGGGAGCAGCGTCAGCACTAATTCTGCCACAAATTAATAAAAGCTCCACCAGCATCACATTCTCAGACAAGTGATGGGCAATATATATAGATAAAAGCAAAAAACTGCAGATGCTGGAAATCCAAAATAAAAATAAAAATACCTGGAAAAACTCAGCAGGTCTGGCAGCATCAGTGGAGAGGAACACAGTTAACGTTTCAAGTCCATATGACTCTTCAACAGAACTAAGTAAAAATAGAAAAAGAGGTGAAATATAAGCTGGTTTAAGGGGGGGTTGGTGAGACCGGTAGAGCTGGATAGAGAGCCAGTGATAGGTGGAGATAGCCAACAGATGTCATAGACAAAAGGACAAAGGTGTTGAAGATGGTGATATTATCAAAGGAATGTGCTAATTAAGGGTAGAAAGCAGGACAAGCAAGGTACAGATAGCCCTAGTGGGGGTGGGGTGGGGTGAAGGGAAGGGATCGAAATAGGCTAAAAGGTAGAGATAAAACAATGGATGGAAATACATTTAAAAATAATGGAAATAGGTGGGAAAAGAAAAATATATATAAATTATTGAAAAAAAAAGAGGCAGATCGGAAAGGGGGTGAGGATGGAGGAGAGAGTTCATGATCTAAAATATTCAGTCCAGAAGGCTGTAAAGTGCCTAGTCGGAAGATGAGGTGCTGTTCCTCCAGTTTGCGTTGAGCTTCACTGGAACAATGCAGCAGGCCAAGAATGGACATGTGGGCATGAGAGCAGGGTGGAGTGTTGAAATGGCAAGCGACAGGGAGGTCTGGGTCATGCTTGCGGACAGACCAAAGGTGTTCTGCAAAGCGGTCACCCAGTCTGCGTTTGGTCTCTCCAATGTAGAGGAAACTGTTTTGGGAGCAACGAATGTAGTAGACTAAATTGAGGGAAGTGCAAGTGAAATACTGCTTCACTTGAAAGGAGTGTTTGGGCCCTTGGACGGTGAGGAGAGGGGAAGTAAAGGGGCAGGTGTTGCACCTTCTGCGGTTGCATGGGAAGGTGCCGTGGGAGGAGGCTGAGGTGTAGGGGGTGATGGAGGAGTGGACCAGGGTGTCCCGGAGGGAACAATCCCTGCGGAATGCCGCCGGAGGGCGGGGTGAAGGGAAGATGTGTTTGGTTTTGGCATCATGCTGGAGTTGGCGGAAATGGCGGAGGATGATCCTTTGAATGCGGAGGCTGCTGGGGTGATAAGTGAGGACAAGGGGGACCCTATCATTGTTCTGGGGGAGAGAGGAAGGTGTGAGGGCGGATGCGCGGGAGATGGGCCGGACACGGTTGAGGGCCCTGTCAACCACCGTGGGTGGAAAACGTCGGTTAAGGAAGAAGGAAGACATGTCAGAGGAACTGTTTTTGAAAGTGGCATATTCAGAGTAGATGCGATGGAGGTGAAGGAACTGAGAGAAAGGGATGGAGTCCTTACAGGAAGCGGGGTGTGAGGAGCTGTAGTCGAGGTAGCTGTGGGAGTCGGTAGGCTTTTAATGAATATTGGTGGACAGTCTATCACCAGAAATTGAGACAGAGAGGTCAAGGAAGGGAAGGGAAGTGTCAGAGATGGACCATGTGAAAATGATGGAGGGGTGGAAATTGGAAACAAAATTAATAAATTTCTCCAGGTCCAGACGAGAGCGTGAAGCAGCGCCGAAGCAATCATCGATGTACCGGAGAAAGAGTTGTGGGAAGGGGCCGGAGTATGACTGGAACAAGGAATGTTCCACATACGCCATAAAGAGACAGGCATAACTGGGGCCCATGCGGGTACCCATAGCCACACCTTTTATTTGGAGGAAGTGAGAGGAGTTTAAGGGGAAATTGTTCAGTGTGAGAACAAGTTCAGCCAGACGGAGGAGAGTAGTGGTGGATGGGGATTGTTCAGGCTTCTGTTCGAGGAAGAAGCAGAGAGCCATCAGACCATCCTGGTGGGGGATGGAGGTGTAGAGGGATTGGACAACCATGGTGAAGAGGAGGTGATTGGGGCCAGGGAACTGGAAATTGTTGATATGATGTAGGGTGTCAGAGGAATCACGGATGTAGGTGGGAAAGGACTGGACAAGGGGAGAGAGAATGGAGTCAAGATAGCGAGAAATGAGTTCCCTGGGGCAGGAACAGGCTGACACGATCGGTCTGCCGGGACAGTCCTGTTTGTGGATTTTGGGTAGGAGGTAGAAGCGGGCCGTCTGAGGTTGGGAAACTATGAGGTTGGAAGCTGTGGAAGGAAGATCTCCAGAGGAGATGAGGTCAGTAACAGTCCTGGAAACAATGACTTGATGTTTAGTGGTAGGGTCATGGTCCAGGGGGAGGTACAGCCTTGCCAGCACTACCCACGTCCTGAAAACAAATAAAATAGGTCTTGCTGGAGTGCGGGGTCCAGAGAAATGAGAGACATAATGGGGCTAAAATTTCTTGGTAATACTAGCAAAACAGAAAGCATCAAGAAGCTAAGATAGTGGACATGAGGATGAAAGCAAAGATAAAGTTAGCTGTGAATTCTTCAGATATAAAATAGCAGTTAAAAGAGGCAGAATTTTTACAAAAGTCAGCAAAATGCCAGGCATGATTGAATCAAAACGCAATTGAAAATTTTAAAGAAGGGAAGCAGGGATTATGAAATTCCTCACAACAGCTGGAATACATCACTGTAACATCAATAGGTTTAGAACAGTAAAAGGAACGTGGACCAACAGCAAGCAAGAACTTTCAAAACCCAATGAGCTGATTTATAAGTGCCAAAACTCAAGGTGCGACTAATCTATAAAGGACAATTTTAACTTCCTCTGCTCAACAGGAATAGGGTGATAACAGAGTTAAAATCAAAGTCTGTGACTTACCACTCTGTTCCTTCTTTGCTACAATTTTCCCTTCAGGACATTTAAGTGACACAACCAATCACGCGAATCAGGTGGAAGCCTCATTAATCCATGAAAAACAGAGTCTCATGAAATTTTAGTAGCCTTAGGGCAGAGTATGCATTGTGGACAGTCTGCTTAGTGGCATGTAAGAAGAAGAAGAATCATGAAAAAAATACGTGGTAAAATTATTTTTGTGGCCCCAGAAGGAGCAAAAGGCTCCATAGTAATAATGTAACATGTCATTCAGGCTACCCCTGCTTGGCAATCATAATATCATCTTCCACCGCCTCACGCACATACCCTACCCAAACCTCCATCACCAGACCTATCTTTCTGCCAGCAAGTTTGACCTCTAAGCTGCCTACTATTGTGTCTACTAGAGCTGGGTGAGTTGCAGGACCTGCAGATCTGTGTCTGTATATTAATGAGGCTCAGCTTTCAAAATGGACTGCGCCTCTCACATGAAGGATCAGCTGGCTGTTGATCTACCCTCCAGAATGTGATTCATTTCAGGGTATTCTATAAGAGACTGATATGGTACATAAGTCAAAGGTAAGGAAACAGTTAACATTGCAAAAATTTGAATAAGAGGTGAAAAGGTTTAGATTAATTGACTTAATTGGTTAATCAGAGTGTTAATGAACTATTCAACATCATTCAGAATCGTAAAGGGCCTGATCAGTGGAAGTGGAGATGCAATTATTTCTTCTGGTGGTTTCATTAGCAATATTTATAGTTGATAGATTCAATTGTGTTTAAGAAAAAGTTAAAAGCTTTTCAAGGTATTGGTTTGGATATTGCTTTGAGCGGCAGAGGAACAGCACTGACCCTTTGCCTCACTGATAGTTGCCCAGAGAGTTTCTGTAGGCTTCTCAGCATAGATTTTACTCTATGTTGACTTTTCCAGTGCAGCACTCTCTAAAAGTCATCTGTGGCATCTGGGACCAGGGCAAGAAACAGCAAGGCTCTTCAAACAATCAGATTGAAGAAGCCTCACAAGAATCCAAATGAGGAAGTCTAATTAGATTTAAATAATGTACAGAAAGCAAAATAAATATTGAGAAATGCAGATGGGATTAATGGAGAGAGATAAAAGAAAAAAAGGAAAGAATTGCACTTATAAAAGGTCTTTCTTGACTACAGGATGTCCTAACATGCTTTACAGACAGCGAAGTACTTTTGAAAATTAGTTACTGCTATAATGTAGGAAATGCAGAAATAAATTCATGCACAGCAATCTCCCACAAACAGCACTATGATAATGACCAGGTAATCTTTTTTGTCATGTTGATTTATAGATAAATATTGGCCAGGACGTGGGGAATAACTCCCCTGCATTCTTCAAAATAGTGTCATAGGATCTTTTACTTCTACTTGATAAGGCAGACAGGACCTCAGTTTAACACCTCATCCAAAAGACAGCATCTCCAACAGTGCAGCCCTGGAGTGCCAGACTTGATTTTTATGCTGAAGTCTTGGAGTGAGACTTAAACCTACAACCTTCTGACTCAAAGACAAAGTGCTACTGGGACACAGCTGACATCCACAGAAAATGTTTTTAAAAAAGTTAAGTTTTTTAAAATCTCCAACACTAATTTTCTTCTGAGGAATTGAAGCTCCACGTTTACAAGATTCACTTCTCAAGGCCAGAGAGGTTGTTCATTAGTAAACCTCACTTGCTCCTGAATGCACCACCCCAACTTTTTCAGTCAATTTTAGTGTGGAATTAGTGGATAAGAACACCTGTTTCATATCATTGCAGTCATTTCAATGCCAAAGCTATCAGCGAGAACTACAACAGCACTTCCTATAGAGGAGCGGGGTATCTCTGACAGCAAATACCCATTTCTGTGTTTAACTGTGCTCATGCAGACATCAGCAATTGCCATCTAATTTACCTGGTAATAACAATGAGCTCTGATTGCCTTATCAGTTATTAAGTTAAGAGAGTAAAAGAGTTAGAGGACTGAATTTTTTGCTCGTGTTGGGTGTGCAGAGACGGGAGAATTCCTAGCTCCATGAACTCAATCTTTAAAAATGGCTGCCCATCATTGATATAAATTGTTAATAGTTGAGGCCCAAATACTGATCCCTGTGGCACTCCAATCATCACATCTTGCCGACCAGAAAATGACATATTTATGCCTACTCTCTCTTTCCTATTAGCTAACCAATCCTCTATCCATGCTAATATGCTAGCCCCAACACTAGGAACTCTTGTTTCGCATAGTATCCTTTGATTGGCACCTTGTCAAATGCCTTCTCAAAATCTACAGCACATCCACAGGTTCCCCTCTATCCATATTGCTTGTTACTTCCTCAAATAACTCCAATAAATTAGTCAAACCTGACTTCCCTTTCACAAATCCATGTTGACTCTGTCTGATTGCATTGGGATTTTCTTAGTGCTCTGCTTTACCCCCCTTAATAATAGACTCCAGCATTTTCCCTATAAATCGCCCATTATCAACATTGTGGGTGTTAACATTAAGCAGAAACTGAACTGGACCAGCCATATAAATAAGATAAAGGCAAAATACTGTGGATGCTGGAAATCTGAAACAAAAACAAAAAATGCTGGAAAAACAGCGGGCAGAATTTTCAGGGTGATGTGCGGGGGACGGGCCCCACACATCAGCGCGTAAAATGGCGTGCGGTGATGTTGGGTGAGCGTCCCGACGTCACTGCGCACCATCACGATGTTTAGCTGGGCGGGCATGCGATGCAGTGCGATGCATGCCTGCCATTAATTAAAGGGCTTGTTAAGGCCCTTAACTTGGCAATCGACGTCGATTTTGAGGCGCCCGTGCGATCTTCGGCTCGGCGCACGGGCACAATGGGTAGGCAGGTAAGTGACTTTTTAACAAACCTCATCCACGGGCTCAGCGGGGTTGTCAATGTGTTCTGTGAAATATTTATTGCAGAAAGTGTTTTAGACTTGCCTGTGTGATCTGTAGCAGTTCAGAACGAATTCCAGCAGCTTTCTCTGTACTTTGAACCTTCAGTGCCGCACTCTGCAGTCAGGAATCTTCATCGGGCCTGCAGCTTTCCAGAGGCCTCCATTTAGCCTGGGTATGGGTTCTGACATCTCTACTGGAGGCAGCTCCTCTGAGGAGGAAGGGAGGGCTAGAATAAGGAGGAGGCCAGGAGTGGACAATCAGCCTCCAGTGGAGCCACCTTTGGAAGGACAGGCGCAGGCACAAGGGGTGCAGGTCCAAGAGGTTGTCCAAGGTGAAAGGGGCCAAGGAAGACGCCACTATCCTGCTGCTAGGGTATGCAGGTGGAGAAGCAGCTACCTTAGTATGACTGAGGTGCAGTGCTGAAGGAGGCTCCGACTGTCAAGGGAGACAGTACACTACATCTGTCAGATGATTGGCCCTGAGATCTCTCCTAACTGTGTGGGCAGACACCCCATGCTAGCAGCTCTGAAGGTCACAATTGCCCTCAACTTCTATGCATCTGGCTCCTTCCAGGGCTCGGTGGGTGATCTTTGCGGTGTCTCCCAATCAGCTGTCCACACTTGTGTCAAGCAGGTCACAGACACTCTGTTCAGGCATGCGTTGATCTTCATCCACTTCCGCTGTGACCAGGTAAGTCAGGTACAGTAAGCCAGAGGCTTCGCGGCCATTGCTGGCTTCCCCCCTGTCCAGGGTGCAATAGACTGCACATATGTGGCCATCAAGGCGCCAGCAGATGAGCCCGGTGCCTTTGTCAACAGGAAGGGCTTCCGCCTATGAACGTGCAGATATTGTGCGATCACAGGATGCTGATTCTGCAAGTCTGTGCAAGGTACCCAGGCAGCTCCCATGACACCTACATCCTCAGACACTCTCAGGTGCCTGGGCTCTTCAGTGCTCTGGCTCGGCTGGATGGATGGCTGGTGGGTGACAAGGACTGTCCCCTCAGAAGGTGGCTCATGACACCTCTCCGCTATCCAAGAACAGAAGCTGAGCAGCGCTACAATAGGAGCCACGGCTCCACAAGGGCTCTGATGGAGAGAGCCATTAGTCTTCTCAAGATGCGCTTCTGATGCCTGGACCGCTCAGGGGGCACACTCCAATACCCCCCAGATCGTGTCTCTGTTACAGTGGTAGCATGCTGCGCTCTGCACAATCTTGCGCTGGAAAGGGGGGACGCAGTTGACAATGAACACCTTGATGCAGTGTTTGCGGCTGCACACAATGACTCCAGCAGTGGTTCGGAGGATGAGGAAGCACAGGGCAATGATGAGGGGCTGTGCGCCGACCCGCAGCTACACCAAGAGGCAGGGACATCTGGGAGACTTTAATCCAACGAATCTTCAGCTAGCTCCACACAAATGGATCTGCAGGACCAGCATTGCCTGGCGCATCCATACGCGGCACTTAAGTGCTACATCTTCCACTTAATCAGCTGCAATTAAGGGCTTGTACATGAACCTCAATGTCCACTCAAACACTTGTGATATGCCTGTGAAACATACAAATGCAGCACAAAGGAGCCACCCTCAGCCATGGTAACACATGTGGATTTTATTCTCATCCATCATATGGTGCAACAAAATCAAATCAAAACGTTGTTACAACTTTAAAAAATATAAATTTCCCAATCTAGGGCCAACACAAAAGCACCAGTGAGAAACCCGTGGAGTGCCAAACGTGCCTTATGCTTACATTTGCGGGTGCCTTGTCTTGGTGCTGCCCCATCGCTCGGCGTGGCTTGTGAGACAGCCTGCTGACTCTGCTGTCCTGTTGGCCTCGATGACCTTGGCGGACGTCCTCTGGCCCTTGGAGCCTGTGCTGGCCCCGCCTGGGGGAGAGTGGCCAATTCCACAGCTGACACCTCCCCAGTTGTCACAGCCTCAACGGATGCAACAGTCACTGGCAGAGGGGCGGAGGAGCTGCTGCCCTCATCTGGAGCGCCCTGAGAGGTGTCCGCAGAGATGACAGGCAGCTGCTGCGCCGACATGAGGTCGCTTCGGACCTCCCTGCTCACCGTAGAGGGATGGGCACCAAGCTGGGAAACTTGGTGCCCAGACCATCTCCCACATTGCCAATGACCACCTGTGGCCAGTAGCACTGTGAGGGCTTGCAGGTCCGAACATATCCCCAGCAGAAGCTGGTTATTCTGCTGGAAGCCCCTCTCCATGAGAGTCGGCAATCTCTCCATGGAGGAAGCCTGACGCTCTGACATGAAGTTCATGCCATCACTGACGCTCCACCTGGATTCCCCCACCACGGAGACAACGTGAAGCACACTCTCATGCAACATTCCCAGATGCTCCTGCGCAACTGGCCGCTTGCCCTGCAGCTGCTGCGTGGCGGACAACTCCAGAGGCACATCATCACGGCCTGACTCGGCATGTGCCTGGTCCCCTGCAGTCCTCCAGCTGCTGGCACCATTGGCACTCTCTGTCCGTGCCATCTCCTCGAGCGATTGGGAAGTGCCCTCTCCACTGTGCCCCGGGACACTAACCGATGTCACAATTCCCTCTGACGTGGTAGTTGCTGTGCTGGTGCCTGCCTCACTGAAATGGTGTGACGCAGGTGACAATTCACGCCCCTCAGGTGTAAGAGGGGGCATCTGGACGTCCTCATGGCGGCCATGCTCTGATGATGCTGAAATTATCAACAAAGACAGTGGATCGGTTAGCGTTCACTCAGTAACACAATTAATCCCTTTCCCCCCAGGCTCATAATGTGCTCAACCTTCAAGAACCTAAGGAGACGAACATTGGTGGGCTGGTAAATAGTCAGGAGGAGGCCCAAACGTTACAGGCGGATACAGGTGGGCTGGTCAGATGGCCTAAGGAATGCCACATGGAATGTTATGTGGATAAGTGTGAGGTTATACACTTGGGCAGGACAAACAAGGTACAGGAATATAGGAGAAATGGTAGGACCGTGGAAAGTAAGGACGATTACAGGGACCTTGCTGGGCATGTGGACAGGTCTGTTAAGGTAGTGGAACAGGAACATAAGGCATTTAACAAGGTAAAAGCCATACTTGCCTTTATTAGCCAAGGAATAGAATGTAGGAACAGGGAGGTCTTGTTTGCAAGTGCAGAAAACGCTGTTGAGGCCACATCTACACTTCTGCGTTCAGTTGTGACCTGCGCTTCATGAGAGGGATGGGATTGGAGTGGAGAGAGTTCCTGACCAGGATGCATGCTAGCCTGGAGTGTTGGAGTTATGAGGAAACATAGCATACACTGGTGACATTTGCCGTGCAGCACAGGAGATTGACAGGTCACATTATTGAGCTTCATACCGTTACAAGGGGCATAGACCGGGTGGACAAAAAGCAAAATTTCCCCTTGGCAGAGGGATGACTAACGTGGTGGCATTTATTTAAGGTGAGGGGCATAAGATGAGGTGATGAGGACCTTTTGGACAGAGTAATGTGGGACGGACTGGCTGAAAGGGTGGTGGAGGCATAAACCCTCCTAAGATGTAATAAGTATTTGGATGTGCAGCAGCGATGCCATGGCATGTAAGGCCATGGGGATAGTGGTCAGAAATGGGATAAGGCGACTTTGGAAGGTGCTAGAGATGCACATCCTCGAAGGGCTGGGGGACCTTTGTGTATGACGTACACGTCTGACTGTATCAGTCTGTGAATGAGCAGTGTTGCTGCATTAACGCTTGCAACAATCATCAGTGCTTTGGATGGTGAGAAGACAGAGCGGATGGGACTGTGGGCCTCAAATACCTGGCCGCTCCATCCTAGCCTCACTGACACCTGTCAACCTGGGCGCACGGTGGGTTTCCAACTCCAGGGCCTACTGTTCGAAAAGGCTCAGGATGGGAAGCTGGGACTGGCCACCTCTAGTGCGCGAACGTTCGTGCGCATTGTGTGCATTTTTCTCCTGCAGAAGAGGACACCATTTATTGGGGCAGATCATTCATGTACTCTGCATGTGCACGCCGCACCCCAACTGCAGTGGCCCACCTGAGGCCTCCAGCACCTCCTGTCCACGCTACTGGTGATCGGTCACCAAAATATTGTACGGCTGCTCCCAACAACACCCCCCACCCCCCCAATGGCCACATTAGACAGATTCGGCATCCATCACTTTCAATAACACACGGGTCTTTGCTCCCAAGGCCACCAGATGGCTCTTGGCCACGACACCTTGAGGCCCCCTTCCATCATCTCATCACCGTGAACAGGACGTGTGTTGGAGTTAAGAGTATGCGCCTAGCTGCATCTCCTGCAAGTTTCCCCCAGACTACTCAAGTGCGATGAAGACCAACATATGGGGGAGAACCCATTTTCTCATTAACTACTAAGGCTGATGTAAGCATGGTGACTACTGCTTGACCAGCCAGAGTGCGCCAAATGCCCAACATGAGTCAACCCAGTCACGACACTAAGATGTGGGGGGGGCCCTCAAAGGCTAAGACTACCTGCTGGGTTAAATGCCCAAGGTACTCATCATTCCAGAGCACAACAAATCGTTGAACCGCTTACAACACTGGATCCACATTTGGTGCACCATGTCCTGGGAACTCACCACCTCCACCACCTCCTTCCAGGCACGCTTCATCACGTGGGGGGCCCTCCTCCTCCCATCCTGGGGAATCAGGACCTCTTGCTGTGCTGCCATCTCCTCAAGAAGGGCAGCAAGGCAGTCATTAAAGAAGCGAGGGGCACATTGGCTCCCCGCTGGCCTACCCTGCAGCCTGCCCTGCTTCAGGCCCACACCTTGCAGCCTGCCCTCCTCCTCTGGCCTTCTCTCTACGACGGCATGCTGTGCAGACCCCCTGCGGTGCCACCTATAGCTGGCCATGGCGAACAGCCTAAAGGAGGCTGCCTGGCTTTTTTTTATACAGACTGCCGGGTCCCCATTGGACCCAGCGGTCTGTACACACCCACCGCAATTTTTAAATCCTGTTCTCCACGGAAGTGTGAAATGCATTGGGTGGGCCTTAATTGGCCCACCCATGCAAAATGGCGGCACGGCCCTGATCGCCGGTGGTGATCAGGTCTGCGGCCACCCGTGATAGCTTCAGCTCTGCCCGCCGAACGGAAAATTTAGGCCAGCAGGCCTGACAGCATCTGTGGAGAGAAAGACAGAGTTAATGTTTCGAGTCCGTATGACTCTTCTTCAGAGCTAAAGGGAAGTAGAAATGTGGTCAAATATATACTATTTAAGGGGGGTGGAACAGGTGAAGCTGGATAGAAGGCCATCTCTCCTTTGCCTCCACCTATCGCTGGCCTTCTATCCAGCTTCACCTGTTCTACCCCCCTTAAACAGTATATATTTGACTACATTTCTAGTTCCCTTTAGCACTGAAGAAGAGTCATACGGACTCGAAACGTTAACTCTGTCTTTCTCTCCACAGATGCTGTCAGACCTGCTGAGTTTTTCCAGCCATATAAATACAGTGGCTTGTAGAACAGGTCAGAGGTTGGGAATCCGGTGGCGAGTAACTCACCCGGTAACTCCCCAAAGCTGTCCCCCATCTACAAGGCACAAGCCAGGAGTGTGATGGTACAGACTCCATTTGCCTCAAAGAGTGCAGCTCCAGCAATACTCAAGAAGCTTGACACCATTCATGACAAAGCAGCTCATTTGATTGGCACCCTATCCACAACCTTAAACATTTACTCCCTCCAACACTGACACACAGTGGCAGCAGTGTGTAGCATGTACAAGATACACTGCAGCAACTTACCAAGGCTCCTTCAACAGCACCGTCCAAACTCGTGATCTGTACCACCTAGAAAGACAAAGGCAGCAGATGCATGGGAACACCACCACCTTCAAGTTCCCCTCCAAGCCACACACCATCCTGACCTAGAACTATATTGCCTATATTATCCTTCACTGTCAAAATCCTGGAACTCCCTTCTTAACAGCTTTGGTTCAAACATGGACAAAAGAGCTGAACCCCCGAGCTGAGTTGAGAATGATTGCCCTTGACATCAAGGCCAGGTTTGACCGAGTGTGGCATCAAGGGCCCTAGCAAAACTGGAGTCAATGGGAATCAGGGGGAAAACTCTCCACTGGTTGGGGTTATACCTAGCACAAAGGAAGATGGTTGTGGGTGTTGGAGGTCAGTCATCTCAGCCCCAGGACATCACAACAGGAGTTTCTCAGGGTAGTGTCCTCTGCCCAATCATCTTCAGCTGCTTCATCAATGATCTTCCTTCCATCATAAGGTCAGAAATGGGGATCTTCACTGATGATTGCACAATGTTCAGCACCATTCACGACTCCTCAGATACTGAAGCAGTCCATGTCCAAATGCAGCAAGACCTGGACAATATCCAGGCTTGGGCTGACAAGTGGCAAATAACATTTACGCCACACAAGTGTCAGGCAATGATCATCTCCAACAAGAGAGAATCTAACTATCATCCCTTGATGTCCAATGGCATTTCCATCACTGAATCCCCCACTATCAACATCCTGAGGGTTATTATTGACCAGAAACTGAATTGGACTAGCCATACCGTGGCTACAAGAGCAGTTCAGAGGCTAGGAACCCTGCACCAAGGAACTCACCTCCTGACTCCCCAAAGCCTGTCCACCATCTACAAGGCACAAGTCAGGAGCGTGATGGAATACTCCCCACTTGCCTGGATGAGTGCAGCTCCCACCACACTCAAGAAGCTTGACACCATCCAGGACAAAGCAGCCTGCTTGATTAGCACCACATTCACAAACATTCACTCCCTCCACCACCAACACACAGTAGCAGCAGTGGTTACCATCTACAAGATGCTCTGCAGGAATTAACCAAGACTCCTTAGGAAGCACTTTCCAAACCACGAACACTACCATCTAGAAGGATAAGGGCAGCAGATAGATGGGAACACCACCACCTGGAATTTCCCCTCCAAGTCACTCACCATCCTGACTTGGAAATATATCACCATTCCTTCACTGTCGCTGGGTCAAAATCCTGGCACTCCCTTCCTAATAGCACTGTGGGTGTACCTACACTACATGGACTGCAGCGGTTCAAGAAGGCAGCTCACGACCATCACCTCAAGGGCAACTAGGGATAGGTAATAAACGCTGGCCCAGCCAGCGAAGCCCACATCCCGTGAATAATTTTTTAAAAATGCATTTTGGGTGCACCAATACCACATGGACTGCAGTGGTTCAAGAAGGCAGCTCACCACCACCTCCTCAAGGGCAGTTAGGGATGAGCAATAAATGCTGCCTAGCCAATGACACCCACAAGCCATGAAAGAATAAAATCACCACCAATATATGGTTAATTGATAAATGTGTGAAATCTTACAAACAAATTTACTACAGTATTTACACGCAGCAAAAATACAACAGGGAACCCTTTATTATTGTAAAGTTCCATAAATAACTTTATCTATACATTAAAATATTTGGTTCCCCACATGATCTATTTTTAAGATCAAGTAATTCTCCCCATCACTATTGAAACTGGTAAGCACACCGTTTATGTACCCTCTTAGGTTTTGCAAACTCAAGAACCAAGTTTGATGAATGGTGGTCAAAGCTACAGGTGCTCAAATATATAACCTCTTCTGGAAAACACTGCATATCTTTAAAATGGATCATGTGGAAAGGTACATTTTCTCACAGGTAGGTTTAACTGTTACCAACATTCGGAAAAATATAATTATGGGAACTACACCTTTAATATTACAGAAGTGATAATATTAAGAAAAAATATCAGATTGATTGTTGTTTCTTTCCTTTGCGTCATACTTCAGTATGCTCCACAGCTTCATCGTTTCCTTGGATGAATCTGAAGGTAAACGCACATATGTATAGAAAAGAATGTTAATGAAAATTAGCAATTGTACTATATTATACATTGTACTACATTCACTACTACCTTTGTGACCCAGTATTACTAAGTTGCAGGCTATTGCATTGCCTTTATGAAAAAAGGTGTGAAAATTGTTCCTGTTGTGATCAATGCAGGCTCAGCACTCTAAGTTGCACAGCTGGCTCTGTATCATTCACTGGTCAGGCAAGTGGAGCTTAGTTGAAATAAAAATGTCAGTTAAAAACTTAACTTAAAATTTTAAAGTTCGCCTACTATCAAGGTGAGAGATGGTGAGGAAGCGTTCTCACGCTGCTTGCCAAATGGGCTGGGCCATCCATTCAATAACTTTATTCCTCAGTTGTCCTACTGTGTGGGACTAAGACCTCATACTGTATTTTTTTTATAAAATACATATATATAGATAGCCTCGTGACTATTTCTAAAATTTTAAGAACTGAACAAAGATTCTTAAAATGGCTGAAATTGTGTCTGTCTGTGAGCCCAGAACAAAAGAAGCCACTTTGTAGTTTTGGAAATCTCACCTTGTTATCTCTGAGGAACCACTGATGATCACCTGCGAACAGCACAGCCCAACTTCAAAGGGAATTACATCAAAGGCCTTTATATATTTGACAACCCATGCTGGCCAGCAGAGATGGAACATCTACTAAGATAATAGCTTTTCAAACATTCCTTTTAACCCATAATGGCTGAGACATTATCAGCTTGGAACACAAAGCCAATTTCCAAATACTGGATAAACATCCTTTGTTGAGACATCGTGGAGAGGTAAAGTTACATGACTTAGGCCTCTGGCTTGTTAAACAAGTAATATTGTCTTGCTGCACTGAATATCTCAGTCTGCTATTTAACATCTGACTGGCAGGCCACACCAAAGGAACTCTGGCCCAGGTTGGACACCTGGCCCCATCTACCCTGCATCTGCTGGAAGTTCTGTACCATCGCCTACAAGACTGATTCATCTCTACATGCCTATTTCATAGTGTGAAGTCAACACCACCAGAAAAGTGAAGTATCCAGCATCGGTTTTCAGACTGACCTCTGTGAAGGAATACCTCAATGGACTTTGATTCTGGATACTCGAACCCACGTGAACAATATTTATTTTCTCTGTAGTCTCTGTACTATAAAACCTTTTCTCTATCCCTCTCTTTACTGTCTGAGCATGGAGGCAACGTTGTGACCCTCCTCCTGCGTTTTGAGTGTGTGTAAATAAACTAATCCTTTGAGTTCATCCTATCTCGAGTCTGCTGTGGGGCTATTACTAGAAAATTGGATCACACAAAATCCGAGGAGTTGGGGAAATGTGCCACTGCTAATAAAGCGGGAAACAAAATAAAACACCTTTCTGTTTACGGGTGGGTAGTGAGAGGAGAAAGTATTGCTGTTTAAATTACACCCCCCACCCCCATCCGACAAAGCTACAGTTCTGTGTCAGTGCAGCAAAAAATTTCATTGCATTGACACAAAAAAAATTAGTCAACTTGTAGGGTCTTTTTATTAACAATGAAGAGTGAATGAGAACAAGATTATATTCTCTGAAATTCAAGTCACATAAACAATGATCTTTTAAGATGTATTGTGATGCAGGGTACCATCTTTCTCCTGGCAATGTAAAAGGGCCCCTGTGCATCAGTTCATTTATGCTCAAAACATATTTGAAAAAGAAGAGGTTAATTCATTAAAAGCAAAAAACTGTGGATGCTGGAAATCCAAAATTCGTTAATTCATTACCCTCCCTGCAAAAGGAGAGAAGGTGGGATGTGCAGTGTATGGAGGATGCCTGCTTCCAGACACAAAGAAGAGCTTTTCATAAGGGTTTGTTTCAATTTCATCCGATGTTCTTCAAACACACTGGAAACTGACCAAATGGTATCTTGAGCCAAAGAAGACAAAGATCCTTGTAGGCAAATAGAGACAGGTCAAACCTGTCAAATAAAATATCATTTACAGCTGCTTAGTCTAAATCATTGCGCTTTGTGAAAAGATGTGGAACTTTTTAGTTTCTTATTTGGATAAACTATCACTATCTAATGCATAATATCAATGACCATCTGCTTCATGACACACTTGTGAAAATGAAGACTGACTTCTCTAAGCCACTTAGCAAGCTGCTATTTGGAGTTGGAGCACATTACAAGTATCTTGGAACTAAATAAAGCCAATGTAATAAAACAATAAATGATTGAAATAATTAGTGGGAGGATTTGGTACAGCCCACATAATATATAAGAAATCTGTGGACAACCAGGCCATAGAACTGATCCTCCAACTGAGTTATAAGAGGGAGGATGATTGAAAGATATCATAATTTTGTGATCTAAATGAAAATGGGCAACAACTTCTGGGAGAAATTGCAAGTGTATTCAAAATCATTCTCAACTCAGACAAGTCCGATTGATGACCGTTACTAAGAAATGACTAATTTTACATGCTTACTGCATTCTTGGATGACAATTGCTTAAGAGGCTCAAAAAGAGGGTACATAAATCTGAACAAGACCAACTTACAGTTTAGCATGACGGAATGGAGTGTATTTGGTTTCAGTTTTCATGGTACCTTCATAATCATTGAAATAAAGAGGAAGTTTTCCAAATTAAGCTGATGCAAGATGATTATGAAAGACATAAATAGCATTTATATGGAGATGGATAGGCCTCAAGGTGCTTGATGCCATGCTGTTCTATTTCCCAACCATGTAACGTGTGTTATGCAGTATACTAGTTTACTTATTCAAGCAAATTCAGAGGAAAATTCTTATTTTTGTGTTTATACTCTTTGTTACTAAATATAACGTACCTACGAGTCCACCTCCTCTTTAATAACCTCAATAATGGCAGTGTTCGATGTTCAATGTCAGTCAAATTGCTAGTGGCACCATAATCTGAAACACATTTTGTTTCAATTTAGTATTTTTGTAGCACTTATTATCCACTTAATGCATATTTTCCTTTCCTATTTGGTTTACTGGAGCATGTGCCATTTCCTGGTCAAGAGGACAGAGGGCACTGCCCCCCCCCCCCCCCCCCCCCCCCACCCCCACCCCCCACCGCCTCCCCACGCTCTCTTATCCTGAGGTTTCTGTCAGTTTGCTCTGCTGATGTTTATAGAAGATATATGAAAAAGGATTGGGAAAGCTCCCTTTCTGCTTTCACTCCATCACTTTCAGAAAGTACCTCCCAGCCATTTGGCATGTGTTCTTGATGACACAGTCAAGATTAGAATCTCAATTTGAAAAGCGATATTGGTGTGAATATGCAGCCCAAAAAGAGCAATTTCATAATTCTTGAAATTCAGGGACCAATTTTATGAATTTGCACTCTTGGCATACAACACTACCCACCAGGACTTCATATCATGATCCAAGACATCAGGCAGCCAGCCATGCTTGTAGAGAGAGCAAAATCATAGTCAAATAGATCACAAATTTCTACCCCTTAATTTTAATGGATGGAAAATAATGGGCTGTGCACCAGTGGTATCCTGACATACATTCCTGTGTTTCCCACTCTGCGTTGGTTTACAGAATATCTCACCAAGGAATTTGGTTGCATGCTTCCATGATTCTCCAAAATTTCCCATAAGCACATTGTCATGAAAATATAATAATTTTCATAATATTATTGTGAATTATTGTAAAAGTGGGTTAATAGTGGGGTTTGGATAGTTTCTTTGTGTGTATGCGTGTCTGGAATTTAATTGAATTGGAGACAGCTGGCCTGGAGCCTTTGAATCATCAAAAAGAAGCTAGGACTGAAATGATAAATGCATAAACATGGTTGAAGTTTTAGAATGTGAGGTGTGGGGAAAATTTGCATTTATAGATAAATTAGGATAGTTTGAATTTCAAAGAGACGGTAGAATAGGTTACACTTAGCCAGAAGAAGCTAAGCCAAACAGTGTGTTTATTTTCCCCAAAGGTTACTGATAATATGAATGCTATGAAAGATTTATATTATGAGAAAGTTAAAGTTCCAAAGACATATCAGAACAATGGAATTTGCGTTAAAAAGGGAGAAACATTGATAAAGGAGATGAGGCTATGTGTCAGAGGAGAAGGCATTCTAAGATCTAACACAAGTGCGAAAAACCTCCAGCATCTGTGCATCAAGTTGCTGTCAAAGCTGAGAAAACTCATTTTGAATTCTACTGTTCAGGGTATTGTGTAACTTTGCCAGGATATGTTTAAATCCATTTGTTTTTCACTGTTGCCTTAACAGAGGTGTAACTGGGAGCCAGATTAATTAGGAGTTTTAGGAGTTATTATAGTAGTAATTTGTAGACCTATGTTTGTGCTTGAAATCTTTTTTTTTGTTAATAAATGTTTAATTTAGCTTTCTAAAAACCTTTGAGGTTGAGCAAGTCTTATTACTTCTGAATTCAGGGCATGTATCTTGAAATAAAATACAAATTGCAAACTGTTGTGACCGCGTGATCAAGTTTCCCTCGTGGATTTGATCCGCCTGGCACACATCATCTGCCGTGTCATAACACACATTTAGCAGCGAAGTTACACACTAGGTTCCTGGATTCATAAAACTTAGGGCAGAATTTTCTGCCTGTCGGGTGGGTGGGTCCGACCCAATCTCTGGCAGGCGGGGAGCCAATCCCCGCCGCCATTTTACGTGGGTGGGCCAATTAAGGCCCGCCCAGTGTGACGTCTGGCAGGAAGTGCTATGTGCTTCCTGTGCAGGTGGGGGGGATTCCACAAAAGCTAGAGTGCGCTCTTTCGCAAATGTGCATGAAAGAGCGCACATCTCCCTGAGGCTAAGTGCTGCCTCAGGGAGATCGCTGACACTTCTAAAAAGATTAAAAATAGAAATTTTAAAAAATATTATTATGGGACATGTTCATAAATTACACTCAAACTTTATTAAACTATTTAAAACCCTGCATGAAACCTCATCCCGCCAGTAGGTGAGGTTTCATGTTTTTTCTATTACCCACCGGGGCTCCTGGCATGCCCGCCAACCTTAAGGCTGGATGGGCAGGTCCCTTAATTGTTTAAATGATCCTGTCAATGGCCTCAATTGGCCATTGGCAGGTCGGCGGGCGCACAGCTGATTTGGCTGTGCCCCTGCCTTCCTGAAAATTTAAATGGGGTGGGATGATGCCGAGCGTTCCTCCCAACATCATCCCACATAATTTTACGTGTCGGCGAGCGGACCCCGCCTCCTGCTCGCCGATGGCAAAATTCTGCCCTAACTCTTGTCTAGTATATGAATACAACAGTGCTACAAATTTAACTCATTAAATAAATCTGAAAGCAATGATTAGAGATTTTAATTTACCTTTCTTATGTTCATGGTTTAACTCTGTTTCAAATTGTTTGCACAGCCCCTCAATGCTATTCTTTAGGCGATTGTAATTTTCATCCTGTTGTTGGTTGAGCACTGTGACAGCTTTCTGCAAGTTTGTTACATTTTTCAGGATCTCTGACACCCTTTCCTCACTGAAGAATATAAAATAATATATTTAGGTAATAATTATTGACTGGGATTAATATCCTACATCACACAGTGGGACTATTGTTTCCTAGTGTTATTAAAATTGTTGGCTTGCTCACCTAAATGTGCATGACTAAGTATCTAATTTTTACTGTCATCTAATATCAAAACCATTGATGTTTATTGTAATATGTAATATTAATTAATTAAATTTCATGACTATCTAACAGCTCAATATTAACTCCTACATAAAATTATAGCAACATTCCTGATTAGACTATTTGTGTAGAAAAGTATATTGACAGCATTCTGTAATCAATGGTAACAATGGCTCACCACCACCTTTTCAAGGACCATTAGAGATGGACAATAAATGCTGGTCATGCCAGCAGCACTCACATTTCATCAACAAATGAAAAAAAACTTTCTGGGCAAAAATAGTACTCTATTAATTGGAAGAACATGTTAAGCAATACTCTTATTACATGTACAAGAATGTATTAGTGCTTACTACCCATTTATGAAAACAAATCCATTTGCAACACAGCCCATTTCTGAATATCAGATTTTTACTCATTTTTTTACTTACTAACAACCTAGACATTAGTGTGTTACACTTCACTTCATTGAAACATTTGTGTAATTAATAAGGCTTAAGTTACCAAGTTGTACTGTACATAAGTTTAGCGATGAAAAGCCATAATTTATATGTATTATTGGAATGTTGTGAAGAATTTTTTAAGTTGGCATCTCTTTAAATGTAAAATACTGTAATGTAGCTTTAAGGAGAAGAAACACAGAAGTGAACTTGATGTTGCATTCGGGATTAAGAGTCCAGCATTAGCAGTAAACAAAAACCAAAACTGGGATACTGACTGGCTAAAAAGATGTCCTGAGGGCTAGAATTGTAAGAAAAAGGTACAAGTCAAATTTAGTTTGATCTAGGGAAGCCATAAATACTTCTCCCATTGGTCAATAATTGTAAATATAGGGTATAAATTGAGATTAGGGTGTCGTAGGTAATCCATGAGCTCACCTCCCATTGGTCAGGAGTTACAAATATATGGGAAGCTATTATTGCATTTACACAGGTGTTCAGACTTGGGCTGAATGTTGCAAAAGCTGCCTAAAAAACGGTATAAAAATAAGGGAGCAGCACTGGGACTTTTGCATTTGCCAAGGAGTAGCATTAGCCTCAGGAGACTTGGTAAAAGGGGACTCTTGCCAGGAGAGAGTTAAGAGTTAGTAGTTGTGCCTGTTGACAGGCAAAGTTTGGGGTTGACCGCAAAAAACACAGAGGTAAATATAGGTTTAGGGTTTGCTGCAAGAAACCCAGAATTAAATATAAGTTTGGGGTTTGCTACAAGAATCCCAGAGGTAAATATAGCATCCAGAAGTCTTGTGATTTGAGCTTTACAGGAAGTTAAGGATTATGGGGAAATTAAATGATGTACACAAAAGAAATGGTGATGTGGGAGTTCCATTTGAGATCAGAGGTGATAGTTAGGAGTAAGAATATTGAAAGATGAAGAAGGATTAAGTGTGGAGCAGCTGCTAGTTACACTTAGAGAAGCACGAGAAAGCTGTTTGAAGAACTGAAAATAAGAAAAACTCTGAAATTCTGCTGTGGAATTTTAGAGTAGATCTGGAACAGGGCAAAAAATTCTGCTCACCCCATGAAGACACCCTGGCTTGGTCCCAAGTTTGAGAGACAGGGCAAATCCATCAGAATGTACCTACATTATTTTAGAAATTTTAGAAATCCTACGGTGGTGCAGACATCCTAGCTACGAAACCTTATTTCTTGTTGCCATGTTTTTCAAATACTTTGGTGTCAACCTTTTCCCATTATGAATTCCTATGTTAACGTTTATAATTCAAACTTTCTATTTAACATTTCATGTTGCAATTACATCCTTCCACCAGTGGCAATGCTGTATGCCTCAGTTTTGTATCTCCCAGTTCTTCAACCCGTACTGTGGAGAAACTTCTATGCTCTAACAAACTCTACTTTTCTGCTTCCCAAACTGCAAATATTTTACTATGTAACTATAAATGAATTGAGGCTGCAGAGCTGTGGTTTTTGAGGTGAATAATGAAGATATCTTGGACAAGTCACACTATGAATGAAGAGATGCTAGTAAAATCTGAGACCAAAAGAACTCTGCTGAACAAGATCAGGATGAGACAGTTGGAATTTCTTGGGCATGTAATAATAAATCATAGTTTAGAAAGTCCGATACTGATGGGAATGATCAATGGTGAAAGAGATCGAGGTAGACAAAGAACGGCCTTCCTAAAGAGCCTTGCAAACTGGATGAATGTACCACCAACTGAGATGATCAACTTCTCCAGAGCAAGATTAACATGGAGGTCCTTGGTCATCAGCACCCTCTTAGGACATGGTGCCTGAAGACAGAGAGAGATTATATGAAGTAAGGACAGAATTTATGATGATTACATCTGTGCATTCTGGTCCAATTATACCATTAACTATCCTTGAGCTTAATTTGCTATTGCCCATCCTAAATTATTGCATCAAGTCAAAATTACCCTTTCTTCTGCCCCATCTCCTGTGTGCAATGGCATGGAGGATCAAATAGTATAAAAGTTTCAAATCCACTATGGTTCAGATGTTACATTTCAGATGTTACATTTAGTGACAAGAGGCAACAAGCCCTCATACTAACCTTACAAAGGAAATAGAACCAGATTACGAGGATCACCAATGCCCAGAGCATATCACAACATGACAGCAGTGCTGCAAAAAGTTTAATAACTTCACTTGGGTGGTCAAGGTGAGAGAATGCATCTATACATCTCATCTCGTGCCCAACACACCACACCTCGCACACTACCCAATGCACCACAACCCCATC
Source organism: Cetorhinus maximus (assembly GCF_964194155.1). NCBI lineage: Eukaryota > Metazoa > Chordata > Chondrichthyes > Lamniformes > Cetorhinidae > Cetorhinus > Cetorhinus maximus. The sequence continues at coordinate 13,690,798 of NC_135882.1, forward strand.
ACTCATCCAGCAGCACACCCTGACAAACACCCTAACATGCCTATACTGCACATGACACTCACACAGGTTTCCCAATATCAGGGGAATGATAGCCTAGTGGTAATGTTACTGGAGTAGTAATCCAGGGGCTTGGACTAATGACCCTGAGACACAAGTTCAAATGGGAACTTTAAATTAAATTAACTAAATAAACCTGGACCAAGGAAAAAAGCTGTTGTGGTCTGTCACTAGACATAATTGGGCTGCAGCCAGGATGGGGGGTGTCATAATGCTATTAATGTATATAATATTATTGGAGAATATTTTTCTTTTAAAATAGTCCATGAGTGTGTCTTAATTGGATTAAAACCAGCTAGTCTGGGTGCTTTGATATGTACTAGTTTTGATATGTAAGAGAGATAGCGTGCATTTGCATTTTTTGAATAGAGCATTCAAGAAGTGGGGTGAAAACTGACACCTATCTAGCAGATACCAAGCAATATGTTTATATCACTAATAAAATTGATACTATGAAAGGGGATTTATTGTTAGAGAAGTTTAGTTCAGAAGTTGGTGATATAATGAGAATTTACATTCAATGGGTGGTGGTAGGTATAACTTCAGCAGTGTTGTGTGTGCAGAGCAAAGGCAATATGAGATCAAAAGGCAGCTGTAAGCCTCCAACTGTCTCCACATGAACCAAAGCGAAAAGAACCTCATTTTGAATTTGTAAGGTGAAAATGCTTTGCCTGGTGTTTGGTTAAGTCCACAGGCTGAATTTTGCTGGGGGCGGGGCCCACTCGCCAACACATAAAATGACGCGGGATAACCCCCCGACATCATCCCGCCCCATTTAAATTTTCAGGAAGGCGGAGGCACAGCCAAATCAGCTGTGCGCCCGCCGACCTGTCAATGGTCATTGAAACAATTAAAGGACCTGCCCATCCAACCTTAAGGTTGGCGGGCAGGCCAGGAGCCCCGGTGTGCAATAGAAAAAACATGAAAGCTCATCCACCGGCGGGATGAAGTTTTATGTAGGGATTTAAAACGTTTAATAAAGTTTGAGTGTAATTTATGAACATGTCCCATCTCATGTGACATTGTCACATGAGGGGGACACGTTAAGGATTTTTAAATTCTATTTTTAATGTTTTTAAAAGTGTCAGCGATCTCTCTGAGGCAGCACTTAGCCTCAGGGAGATGTGCGCTCTTTCAGGCGCATGTGCGAAAGAGTGCACTCTTGCTTTTGGGGAATCCCGCCCGCCTGCATAGGAAGCGCATAGCGCTTCCCGCCGGACGTCACGCTGGGCGGGCCTTAATTGGCCCGCCCACGTAAAATGGCGGAGGGGCTCGCTTCTCTGGCGGGGATCGGCTCCCCGCCTGCCAGAGATTGGGTCGGGCCCGCCCGCCCGACAGGCAGAAAATTCTGCCCCATGGGTTGCTGTTGCATTAATGGAGATTAGTTTGGGAATTTGTTAAAAGTTATGATAGTAGTAATTTGTAGCCATGTATATATATTTTAACCTGTATAAATTAATAAAATGTTTCATTTAGTTTAATATAAAGCCTCGAGAACTGGTGGTCTGAATCCTGAATTTAGAGTCGCATCTCAAACACAACACTTAAAATTATAGGTTATGACAGTTGTTTAAAGTTTTCCTCTGGGATTTTTAAGTAACTTAGCTGTACCAACTGCATTGGTCATAACAATTGGGGGCTCTTGCCGGGATAAATTATGTTTCTAATTCCTTGATTGGTTTGGAATTGTTGAATCTTAAGCTTAAGAGTACAAGAGGCACTATGAATTCAGGATTTGATGAGGTATTTTAGAAGTGGTGAGACTGCAAGATGGCTTTGGCAATTGCTAAGACTTGTCTGGGAGTAGAAGAGATAACTCTGATTGGGTTGGAGAAAATAACCAAAAGTAAGCTAACAGAGTTGGCAGATAAGTTAAAATTGGGGTTATCTGCAGGGGCTAGGAAATCAGATATAGTTAAAAGTATAGCACAGCATCTACAGTTGGAAGTGAAACCTGACACTAGTGAGTCACAGCTGGAGGTAGTGAGACTTCAGTTACAAATGAAGATGCTTGAATTTGAACAAGCAAAAGAACTGAAAAAGCTTGAATTAGAAGCAAGGGAATTAGAAATTGTGAAGTTGGAGAAGGAGGAAAGAGAGAGAGAGAGAATTCCAACTGAAAATGTTGGCAGTTAGAAAAGAGATGCCAGTTGGTGAGGAAGGATATATCTTTGGAGTAGAGCCAAGCGGGGATATGTTTAAATTTGTACAAGCTCTTCCAAATTTTGAGGAAAAAGATATTGAAGCATTCTTTATTTCATTTGAGAAGCTAGCTAAACAGATGAAATGGCCACAGGAAAATTGAACATTATTATTACGTCTAAGTTGTTAGGTAGGGCATATGAGGTATATGCTTTGCTTTCAGAAGAAATGTCGGTGAATTATGATGTGGTGAAGAAAGCTATTTTGAGTGCATATGAGTTGGTTCCTGAAGCGTACAGGCAGAAATTTAGGAATATGAGAAAACAGCCTGGGCAAACTTATATTGAGTTTGAAAAAGTAAAACAAAGTAATATGGGCATTAAAAATAGAGACAACCTATGCAGCTCTTAGGGAAGTAATTCTTTTGGAAGAATTTAAAGATTCAATCCCTTCGGTAGTGAGAACTCATGTGGAGGAACAGAGGGTTGATTCTGTAAGACAAGCAGCAGAGATAATTGATGATTATGAGTTAGTTCTTACAGCTAAACCTTTTTTCCGTCTCCCTTTCAAATTGGAAAAAGATAAAAAGTGGGAAGGTGAAAGGAAGGTAGGTAGTCAGGGAAGAGAAGGAGTAGCTGGAAGTTCCTCGGAAGTTTTTCTCAGAATAAAAAGTAAGGTGCTGAAGGTAGAAGTGACATTCGAAAATTGAGGTGTTTTCATTGTAATAAAGTGGGGCACACGCAGTCAGTGTGTTGGAGGTTGCAGGAAAAATCTGTAGGAATTATTGGGATAGAGAAAAGCTCTGGAAGTGAAAGTACTGTGGGTTCTGAAGTTCAGGCACAGGAAAAACCAGTGGTTTGTGTACAGGTGAAACAGGGAGAATCAGTGAAAGGTAAAGAAGTGGGACTGTGTTCACAGTTTACTCAAGAAAATTCTGGGGAGCAGGATGCAGAAATGTTTAAAGACTTTGTATGTGAAGGGAACGTCTTGCCATGTGTACAGGGTGGTGTAGGTAAAGATGTTAAAATTTTAAGAGACACAGCGGTTAGCCAATCCTTAACGTTGTGGGATAGTGATATTTGTTGCTCAAAGGAAGTATTGCAGGAGAAGATAATAATAAGTGGGGTTCATGGAGATGCTAAATCTATTCCATTGTGGAAGGTACATTTAAACAGCAAATGGAAGAGTGGTGAAGTTATAGTTGGAGTGCTAGAAAAATTGGTCATTGCAGGGGTTCAATTTATTCTGGGTTATGATATGGCTGGATCATAAATGTGGGTGATGCCTATGGTAGTTGAGCAGCCTGTAGAAGTGTTTTCGACAGAAGTGCTACAGAAGGAACATTCTGGATTGTTTTCTGATTGTGTTATAATGAGATCAAAGGCCCATAAAAGAAGGTGTCGAAATCCAATTAGCTGGCACTGTATTTGATAATATTGTTCAGGAGGAAGGAATGCAGGACAGTTTAGCTGAAATGTTTAACTCAAAGAGGTTAGTGGAATTACAGAAAAATGATTTGCAATTAAAATGGTTATATCAGAAAGCTTATTCAGAAACCGAAGCAAAATGTATTCCAGTATGTTATTATCTTTGGGACGGTATTCTGATGAGAAAATGGCGGTTGGATCACGTCTCAGCAAATGAAAACTGGAGGGAGGTGCATCAGATTGTTATCCCATTAGGGTATAAAAATGAGATTCTGAGAATTTCTCATGAAATTCCAATGGGGGAACATTTAGGAATTAGGAAAACACCAGAAAATATGGAGGGTCTTTTTTGGCCAGGATTGCATATGGACGAGGTCAAATTCTGTAGAACCTGTCATGTATGTCAAGTAACAGGAAAACCACAAGCAGTGATTAAGCCAGCGCCTTTAATCCCAATACCAGAATTTGAAGAACCTTTTACCAGGGTCATGATTGATTGTGTAGGACTCCTCCCTAAGACTAGAAGTGGAAATCAGTATTTATTGACAATAATGAATGTGTCTACTAAGTTTCCTGAATCTATACCTTTAAGAAATATTACAACTAAGAAGATTGTGGAGGAGTTAATTAAATTTTTCACATGATATGGCTTAGCTAAAGAAATACAATCAGATCAGGGGTCAAATTTCATGTCATAGCTGTTTAAGGAAGTAATGAACAGTTGGGGATAAAACAGTTTAAGTCAACAGCTTATCATCCGGAGTCACAAGGAGCTTTGGAAAGATGGCATCAAACTTTAAAAACTATGATAAGAGCATACTGTCATGATTATGCACAGGATTGGGATACAGGAATTCCATTTTTGTTATTTACTATTAGAGATGCTCCTAATGCATCGACTGGTTTTAAACCCTTTTGAACTATTTAATGGTCATAAGGTAAGGGGGCCACTGAAATTGATTCATGAGATATTGGTGGGTCAAAATTTAGAAACTACTCTCTTGGATTACATATCAAATTTCAGGAAAAGATTGAACAGAGCATGTGAGCTGGACAAGGGGCGCAGGTCCAAGAGGCTGTCCAAGGTGAAATGGGCCGCAGAAGATGCCACTATCCTGCTGCCAGGGTATACAGGCGGAGAAGCAGCTACCTCAATATGTCTGAGGTGCAGTGCCGAAGGAGGTTCCGACTGTCAAGGGAAACAGTCAACTGCATCTGTCAGATGATTGTCCCTGAGATATCTCCTAACTGTGTGGGCGGACACCCCATGCCAGCAGCTCTGAAGGTCACAGTTGCTCTCCACTTCTATGCATCTGGCTCCTTCCAGGGCTCAGTGGGTGATCTTTGGGGTGTCTCCCAATCAGCTGTCCACACTTGTGTCAAGCAGGTTGCAGACACTCTGTTCAGACATGCATTGACCTTCATCCACTTCCGCTGTGACTAGACAAGTCAGGCACAGCGAGCCAGAGGCTTCGCGGCCATTGCTGGCTTCCCCCGTGTCCAGGGTGCTATAGACTGCACACATGTGGCCATCAAGGCGCCAGCAGGTGAACCCGGTGCCTTTGTTAACAGGAAGGGCTTCCACTCCATGAACATTCAGATGGCGTGTGATCACAGGATGCAGATTCTGCAAGTTTGTGCAAAGTACCCAGGCAGCTCCCATGATGCCTACATCCTCAGACACTCCCAGGTGCCGGGGCTCTTCAGTTCTCTGGCTCAGCTTGATGGATGGCTGGTGGGTGACAAGGGCTATCCCCTCAGAAGGCAGCTCATGACGCCTCTCTGCTATCCAAGAACAGAAGCTGAGGAGCGCTATGATAGGAACCACGGCACGACAAGGGCTGTGGTGGAGAAGCCATCGGTGTTTCAAGATGCGATTCCGATGCTTGGATTGCTCAGGGGCGCACTCCAGTATCCCCCAGATCGCGTCTCTGTGATAGTGGTAGCACGCTGCACTCTGCACAATCTTGCGCTGGAAAGGGGGAACGCAGTTGACGATGAAGACCTTGATGCAGTGGATGCAACTGCACATCATGACTCCAGCGGTGGCTCAGAGGATGAGGAAGCACAGGGCAATGATGAGGGGCAGCATGCTGACCCACCATCAAGGAGACAGGGACATCCAGGACACTTTAATCCAATGAACCTTCAGCTAGCTCCACACAAATGGATCTGCAGGACCAGCATTGCCTGGTGCATCCATACGCGGCACTTAAGTGCTACATCTTCCACTTCATCAGCTGCAACTAAGGGCTTAGTACATAAACATCAATGTCCACTAAAACACTCATGATATGTCTGTGAAACAGACAAATGCAGCACAAAGGAGACACCCTCAGCCATGGTCACAAATGTGGACTTTATTGCCATACAACAGATGATGCCACCAAAAACATTACAAAACGTTGCTCTGACATTCACAAAAATAATTTCCCTAATCTAGGGGCAACAGAAAAGCACCAGTGAGAAACCCGTGGAGTGTCTAACATGCCTTATGCTTACGTTTGCGGGTGCCTCGTCTTGGTGCTGCCCCATCGCTCTGCTGTCCTGTTGGCCTCGATGACCTTGGAGGATGTCCTCTGGCCCGTGGAGCCTGTGCTGGCCCCGCCTGGGAAGGAGTGGCCTGTCCCAGAACTGGCACCTCCCCAGTTGTCACAGCCTCAATGGATGCAACGGTGACTGGCAGAGGGGCAGAGGAGCTGCTGCCCTCATCCGGAGAGCCCTGAGAGGAGCTCGCAGAAACGATAGGCAGCTACTGCGCCAACGTGAGGTCACTTCGGACCTCCCTACTCACCGCAGATGGATGGGCACCGAGCTGGGACACTTGGTGCCCAGACCATCTCCCACATTGCCAATGACCATCTGTGGCCGTTAGCACTGTGAGGGCTTGCAGGTCTGAGCGTAACCCAATCAGATGCTGATCAATCTGTTGGAAGCCCCTCTCCATGAGAGTCGCCAATCTCTCAATGGGGGAAGCCTGACGCTCTGTCCTGAGGTTCATGCCATCACTGATACTCTGCCTGGATTCCTCCACCACAGAGACCAAGTGAAGCACACCCTCATGCAACCCTGCCAGATGCTCCCGCACACCCTGCCGCTTGTCCTGCAGCTGCTGCATGGCTAACATCTCCAAAGGCACATCATCACTGCCCAACTCAGCAAGTGCCTGGTCCCCTGCAGTCCTCTGGCTGCTGGCGCCATTGGCACTCTCTGTCTGTGCTATCTCCTTCAGCAATTGTGAAGTGCCCTCTCCATTAGACAACGGTATATTCTCCACTGGTGTGGTAGTTGCTGTGGTGGTGCCTGGCTCGCTGAAATGATGTGACGCTCGTGCCAATTGACGCCCTTCAGGTGTGGAAGGGGGACTCTGGACATCCTCCTGGCGGCCATGCGGTGGCGATGCTGAAATTAACAACAAGGACAGTGGATCAGTTAGCGTTCAGTCAGTAACACAATTCATCCCTTTCCCCCCAGGCTCATAATGCGCTCAACCTTCAAGAACCTAAGGAGACGAAAATTGGTGGGGTGGTAAATAGTCAAGAGGAGGCCCAAACATTATACGCGCATACAGACAGGCTGGTCAGATGGCCTAAGGAATGCCACATGGAATGTTATGTGGATAAGTGTGAGGTTAAGCACTTGGGGCAAGACAAGCAAGGTGCGGGAATACAGGAGAAATGGTAGGACCGTGGAAAGTAAGGACGATTACAGGGACCTTGCTGGGCAGACCCGTTAAGGTGGCAGAACAGGAACATAAGGCATTTAACAAGGTAAAAGCCAGACTTGCCTTTATTAGCCGAGGAATAGAATGTAGGAAAAGGGAGGTCATGTTGCAAGTGCTGGAAACGCTGTCGAGGCCACAGCTACACTTCTGCGTTCAGTTGTGACCTGTGCTTCATGGGTGGGATGGCATTGGAGTGGGGAGAGTGCAGAGGTTCCTGACCAGGATGCATGCTGGCCTGGAGTATTGGAGTTATGAGGAAACATTGCATACACTTGTGACATTTGCCGTGGAGCACAGGAGATTGACAGGTCACATTATTGACCTTCATACCGCTATGAGGGACATAGACAGCGTGGACAGAAGGCAACATTTCCCCTTGGCGGAGGGATGACTAACGTGGTGGCATTTATTTAAGTTGAGTGCCATGAGGTTGACAGGTGAGGTGCTGAGGACCTTTTGGACAGAGTAATGTGGGACGCACTGGCTGAAAGAGTAGAGGAGGTACAAACCCTCCTAAGATGCAATCAGTATTTGGATGTACAGCAGCGATGCTATGGTATATTTGGCCATGTGGATAGTAGTCAGAAGTGGGATAAGGCGACTTTGGAAGGTACTAGACGCACATCCTCAAGGGGCCGAGGGACCTTTGTGTATGACCCGCACGTCTGACTGTATCAGTCTGTGAATGAGCAGTTTTGCTGCATTAACGATTGCAGCGATCATCAGTGCTTTGGATGGTGGGAAGACAGAGTGGATGGGACTGTGAGCCTCAAATACCTGGCCGCTGCATCCCAGCCTCACCGACACCTGCCAACCTGGCTGCTTGGCTTCTTCCTAGCTCCATGGCCTGTTCTTCGAAGTCAGTCACAGTGTGCAGCATGGCCTGGCCACCACCAGTGCACAAATGCTCTTGGTTGTGGTGTTCAGTTTTCGCCTGCAGAACAGAGAACACCATTTATTGGGGCTGATTGCTCATGTACTCTGCACACGCACGCCGCATCCCAACCACAGTGGCCCATCTGAGGCTTCCAGCGGCTCCTGTCCACACCACTGGTGATCAGTCCCCAGAAGATAGTACGACTGCTCCCAAACCCCTACCCCAACGGTCACCTTGGACACATTCGGCGTCCATCACTTTCAATAACACATGGGTCTTAGCGCCCATGACAAGGAGGCACAACTAGGTGTGGCGCCGAGGCCAGCAGATGGCTCTTGGCCACAACACATTGAGGCTCCCCTTCCACCATCTCATCACCATCAATAAGACATGTGTTGGAGTTCTGAATATGTGCCTAGCTGCCTCCCAGACTACTCAAATACGACAAACACCAACATATGCTGCGGGGAGAACCCATCTTCTAATCAACCACTAAGGCTGATGTAAGCATGGTCACTATCTGTTTGCCCACCCAGCGTGCGCCAAATGCCCAATGCAGTAACGACACTAGACGTGTGGGGGAGGGGGTTGTGGGTGGGCCTCAAACGCTAAGGCTACCTGCTGGGTTAAATGGCCAATGCCGACATGGTACTCACCCTTCCAGAACGCAACAAATCATTGAAGCGCTTGCGGCACTGGGGCCCTGTGCGACGGACAGCATCTTGGGGGCTGACCACCTCCGGCACCTCCTGCCGGGTCCGCTTCGTGATGTGGGGGGCCCTCCTCCTCCCATCCTCAGGAAACAGGACCTCTCGACGTGCTGCCACCTCCTCGAGAAGGTCAGCAAGGCAGGCATCAGAGAAGTGAGGGGCGCATTGGCCCCCTGCTGGCCCACCCTGCAGCCTGCCCTCCTCCTCTGGCCTGCCCTCCTCCGGAGCCTGCTGTGCAGACCCCCTGCACCTGTCGCTGGCCATGATGATCAGCCTAAAGGAGGCTGCCTGGCCCTTTCTTTATACAGTCTGCCGGTTCCCCAATGGAACCGGCAGTCTGTACATGCCCACCGCAAATTTGAAAATCTCGCTCTCCAAGGGAGTATGAAATGCGTTGGGCGGGCCTTAATTGGCCCACCCGCGCAAAATGGCGGCGCGGCCCAGTGCACCAGCGGCGATCGGCTCCACGCCCGCCGGCGATCAGGTCAGGCCCGTCTGCCCAACAAACGGAAACTTCTGCCCTTTGAGTTTGGTGTTAGCATTGCAGCATTTTGAAATTTATGTTGCAAACAATTCATCAGAAATAATTGTTTATACAGGCCATAATCCTTTGAAGTTTTTGGACAAATTTTGAGACAGAAGTGCAAGGCTTTTCAGATGGAGTCTATTATTACAACCATTTAATCTATGTATTATACATATTGCTGGAAAAGAAAAACTGTTTGCAGATACATTATCAAGAGTTTGAAGCTAAAAGGAAAATGGGAAATTTAAAATAAAACCTGGACACTGAACTGTTGATACCAAGGACTTGTATATATATATTGTTATGTTAATGCATGCATCTGGTAATATAATAGTGTAATAAGTATAGGAGATAGTGTGAGATGGGTTGTTAAAATGAAGCCATCTTTTAGAATTATGACGGTTCATTTTCCCATAAGGAGGGGAATGTCATGAAGCTATTAATGTATATATTATTGGAAAATATTTTTATTTTATAATAGAGGTTTAGTCTGTGGGTGTGTCTTAATTGGATCAAAGCCAGCTAGTCTGGGTGCTTTGATATGTACTAGTTTTGATATGTAAGAGAGATAGCGTGCATTTGCATTTTTTTGAATAGAGCATTCAAGAAGTGGAGTGAAAACTGACACCTATCTAGCAGATACCAAGCAATATGTTTATATTACTAATAAAATTGGTACTATAAAAGGGGTTTTATTGTTAGAGAGATTTAGTTCAGAGGTTGGTGATACAATGAGAATTCACATTCAATGGGTGGTGGTAGGTTTAACTTTAGCAGTGTTGTGTATGCACCGCAGAGGCAATATGAGATCAAAAGGCAACTGTAAGCCTCCAACTGTCTCCACAGGAACCAAAGTGAAAAGAACCTCATTTTGAATTCGTAAGGCGAAAATGCTTTGCCTGGTGTTTGGTTAAGACTATGGGTTGCTGTTGCCTTAATGGAGATTTGTTAAAAGTTTGGGAATTTGTTATAAGTTTATGATAGTAGTAATTTGTAGCCATGTGTATATATATATTTTAACCTGTGTAGATTGATAAAATGTTTCAATTAGTTTAATGTATAACCTCGAGAACTGGTGGTCTGATTCCTGAATTTAGAGTCACATCTCAAACATAACACTTTAGGTTATGACAGTTGTTTTCCTCTGGGATTTTTAAATAACTTGGCTGTATCAACTGCATCGCTCATAACAGGGAGGAAGGTCAGCTCATGTCCAAATGCCCCAAAGAGCAAGGTCACCAAATCAGTTCTTCTACAGGGGATTCAGGTGAGGAACTTGGGGCAGACTATAGGGAAACATGGATGAACATGCATACTAAGATGTTTGGTGCATTGACAGGCCTGTAGGATAGCTTGCTGGCCAGGAACATGGAGCAGCATGGCTCCTGCAGGGTACAGGGCATTATGTAGAGCTTGGAGTCCATCCTTTCCAACATAAAAGTGGTGGACACCTCCATAGCAGCACTACCAGACTAGCCTGTGATGGAGCATCTGCTGGCCATTGTCTCAGCTTCCAGTGCAGCACAGGCAGAAACCTCCTGATATATTAGTGCTGCAATGGACGCTTAAACAGAGATCATGAGACCCCTGGCTATTTGCATGCAAGCTCAGACTGCTTCCACCCAGGCACAGACAGCTGCCATCGTGGATGTGGATCTAAGCTCTCAATGGGGTATGCAGGCTCTCAAAGCAACCTACACTCCTGCAGATTACCAGGATTGCTGAGATGCTGACCCATGGGAGCGGCAGTGGTGCCATGCAGCAAGAATCTCAGGATGACAGCATTTGTGCTCCCACCACTGCCACTCTGCCAGTGCCCTTGCTCTTGCCAGCCAGCCTAGACTCCTGCAAGGTCCACCAAGGTCATCCACAATCTCTTACAGCGGAAGTCAGCAGCTTTTTTTCATTCCTTCATCCGTCACCGGCAAGGCCAGCATTTGTTGCCCAACCCTAATTGTCCTTAAACTGGGTGGCTTACTAGGCCATTTCAGAAGGTAGTTAAGAGTTAACCACATTGATGTGGGTCTGGAGTCACATGTAGGCCAGACCAGGTAAGGATGGCAGATTTTACCAGCCATGCTGCAGCCTCTGGGGTAGCACTGCATAGGAGTGCTAGGCTAGGCAAGAGCATAAGATAGGGACCAGAGAAATGCACAAGGGTGATTTTTGGTTTTATTGTATTATTCTTGTATTTTTGGATGAAGTCATTGTGTGAAAGTTTTTGCTGTTGGCTTTTATTGAGTGATGGAGGCCAAGGAGATTTAGTGATGGGTAGTCTGAAATGGATGTACTGTGAGGGGATGCTGTGCTCATGTTGAGGATAGAAAAATTCTTTTAATTGAACCAAAGCCAATATCTGGTCCCTCTCACTGTGCCCAGTTGCATGTGGTCTTCATCCTTCCTCCTCTTCTTCTTTCTCCTCCTTCTTCCAAGATGCCAGGAGATAGTGGCTGGACCTTCATAATTGTGAGGTTGTGGATACTGCAGCACATCACCACAACCTCTTGGGTATGTACTGCAGAGATCCCCCCCTAACGATCTAAGCAGCAAAATCTTTGCTTTATGAGCACATGGGCTTGCTCCACAGTACTTTGTGTGGCTCCGTGGCTCTCACTGAAGGCTCTCTGACCTTGCATGGTGGGATGGCAGAAGGGAGTCGTGAGCCAAGTGTCACTGAGCAGCCATTCTGTTGTCTGTCTTGAAAGCCAAAAAACTTGAAAGGTGGGAATTGCTGAATGTTGCAGGCAAGTATTATGGGTACTGCCAGAATACCAGGCATTCACTGAGAAGAATTTCTTGGTGTGGGCACACACCAACTGTACATTGGCTGAATCATAGCTCTTTGGTTGTGGTATTACTCATTAACGTGGGGTCCTGTAGAGTCATGTGCGTGCTGTCATTGGTACCCTGCATCATCAGGAAGCCCCCTATCCTGACAAGCCCACATGTCCTTTCATCCTGGCCTTCCCTGCTCAAGGGAGAAGAGGATGAAGTCCCCTCTCAAGAGTGCCTCTGTCACCTCCCACATGCCCTGTGGACGGCGAATTGCAACGTGTTGCTGATGTCACCAGCCTGGAAGGAACCAGTTGCAAAGAAAGAGAGTGCAATGGTGATCTTCACAGCCAGTTGGAGGGTGGTCCTCACCCTGGTTTGAGGCTCCAGAAGTTCGTGAAGGGATGACACAACTCCGTCACTACCTCCTTAGTGAAATGAAGTTTCCTGAAGCACTACCCCGGTCCATCCTGACATAGAACAGAAGGCCATCTCAAGCCAAGGCCTTCTAAAGACAGCCCCCTATCCTTCCTTCTAGTAGGGATTTCCTTCTCTGTTTCTTGTACCTCAGGAGCGAGAGGTGAGCAGGAGAGGATAAAAGGTGCCAATTGAGAGGCCTACCTGCAGTGAGACCAGCGGCGGCATAGTGACATCATGAACCACAACGTGACATGGGTGCAGGGAAAGCAGCTGGTTGGTGAGTAGGATTGGTGAGTATTTCTAGTCTTTAAAGTAAAAGTAAGGTCTTTAGTTTGTGTTTCGGTCTCTAGGACAGAATCTTCGGGTCAGGCGGCCTTTGCATTTATCATGAAACCTCATCCACAGGTGGGATGAGGTTTAATGAAGGTTTTAAAACATTAATCGAAATTTTTAATAAAATTCATAGACATGTTCCAGCTCATGTGCACAGGCCTCGACTTTCCCTCCTCCCCCCGCCCGCACGCTGCGCACAGCGCTTCCGGGTGCGCACCACACTGGGCGGGCCTTAATTGGCCCGCCCATGTAAAATGACAGCGTGCAGCCAATCGAAGGTGGCGATCAGCTGCGTGCACACCCACGCCCAACCCCCTCAACGGGAAGAAAATTCTCCCCCTAGGCTTTTTTTCTCTCTTTTTCTTAAAAATAGCTTGTTAAGTATAAGATCGATACTGGTGTCAAAAGAATTAATTACAATAAACTGTAAAGAGCGGGGGATTCTTCAAGTGTAAAGAGCAGGGATACTAGAGTAATTAATTAATAAATTAAATAAAATATGATAGCAATGGCAGGACGGGTGGTGTGTTGCTGCTGCAGCATGTGAGGACTGTCGGACACCAAGGTGATCCAGAGCGAACACATCTGTAGTAGATGTTTGCAGCTCAAGGAACTTCGGATCTGAGTTGAGGAGCTGGAGTCTGAGTTGCAGACATTGTGCCACATCAGGGAGGAGTAAAGGTACCTGGACACTTTGCTCCAGAAGGCAGTCACACACCTCAGATTAGTTCATTCAAATTTGGTCTGTGATCAGGGACAGCAGAGTGTGACTGCAGGTGAGGCCTGTATGGGGCCCCAGGGGGTAGCGTTCGAGGATTCTCGGACTGGAGGACAGTTATGAGGTTTTTGCAAACTCTGTGGACGAGAGTGGGGGCTGCAGAGAGGATGAGTGAACTGACCATGGCACCTTGGTACAAGGAGCCATTCAACTGGGGGGAGGAAATAGGAATGTAGTAGTGGTACAGCACAGTATAATTAGGTGGATAGATTCTGTTCTCTGCAGCTGTGAGTGTGAGTCCCGAAGGCTGTGTTGCCTGCCCAGTGCTAGGGTTAAGGACATCTCCTCAGGGCTGGAGAGGAACTTGGAGTGGGAGGGGAGGGATCCAGTTGGCATCGTCCACATTGGTATCAGCGACATTGATAGAACTAGAAAGGAGGTTCTGCAGAAAGAATTTGAATAGTTAGGAGTTAAATTAAAAAACAGAACCTCCAAGATAATAATCTCGGGATCAGGCTATTTTGGATCTGGTAATGAGGCAGGTTTAATAAATGATCTCAGAGTAAACGATTCCCTAAGAAACAGTGACCATAACATGGTAGAATTTAGCACTCAGTTTGAGAGTGAGAAACTTGGATCGGAAAGAACTGTGCTAAACTTAAATAAGGGTAATTAAGAAGAAATTATGGCAGAGTTGTCAGGGATGGAACTAGGAAAGGAGTTTAGCAGAAAAGATGGTTGATGAACAATGGCAGACATTTAAGAATATCGTTCATGACTCACAAAAAAGATATATCCCAGTGAGGAAGGAGGATTCTAGGAAGGATATAAACCAACCATGGTTAACCAAGGAAGTTAAGATAGTATCAAATTGAAAGAAAACACATACAATGTGGAAAAGATTACTGGTAAGCCAGAGGATTGGGAAAGTTTTAAAAACCAACAAACGATGACCAAAAAAATAATGAGGGAGAAAATAAACTTTGAGGGTAAACTAGCAAGTAATATAAAAACGGACTGTATGAGCTTCTTTAAATATATAAAATGAAAGAAGGAGGCCAGAGTGAGATGGGGGAAATAATAATGGGGAATCAGGAAATGGCAGAGGAGTTGAATAAATACTTTGCATCAGTCTTCATGGTAGTGGATACGAATACCATCCAAAAACACTAAATAATCAAGGGGCAAAAGTGGGGGGAGGAAATAAATATAATAACTAACACTAGAGAAAAAGTACAAGGGAACTAACGGGACTAAAAGCCAATAAGTTCCCTGGGCCTGATGGGTTACATCCTAGGATATTAAAGGAATTAGCTACAGAGATAGTGGATGCACTGGCTATAATCTTCCAAGAATCCTTAGATTCTGGAAAAGTCCCAGCGTATTGGAAAACTGCCAATGTAGCACCTTTATTCAAAAATGGAGGGAGACAAAGAACAGTTAACCATAGGCCAGTTAGCTCAACATTTGTCATTGGGCAAATGTTAGAGTCCATTATAAAGGATGTAATAACAGAGCATTTAGAAATACATAATATCAAGCAGAGTCAGCATGGCTTCATGAAGGGGAAATCATGCCTGACAAATTTATTAGAATTCTTTGAAGAGGTAACAAGGAGGATAGATAAAGGAGAACTAGTAGGTGTAATATATTTGGATTTCCAAAAGGTGTTTGATAAGGTACCACACATAAGGCTATTAATAAGATAAGAGCTCATGGTGTTGGGGATAGTATATCAGCATGGATAGAGGATTGGCTAACTAATAGAAGACAGAGAGTTGAGATAAGGGGGGCATTTTCAGGATAGCAACCTGTAACTGGTGCAGTGCCACAGGGATCATTGCTGGGGCCACAATTATTTACAATATATATTAATGACTGAGGTGAGGGAAGTGAATGTACTATTGCCAAATTTGCAGATGACTCAAAAATAGGTGGGAAGGCAAGTGGTGAGGGTGACACAAAAGACTCTATATAGGGATATAGATAGGTTAAGTGAGTCGGCAAAAACTTGGCAGATGGAACATAATGTGGGAAAATGAGAGGTAATGCACTTTGGCAGGGAGGATGGAGAAAGACTGCAGAAACACAGAGGGATTTGAGGGTCCTCACACATGAATCACAAAAAGCTAGCTTACAAGTTTAGCAGGTAATAGGGAAGGCAAATGTATGTTGGCCTTTATTTCAAAGGGAATGGAGTATAAAAATAGGGAAGTCTTGCTAAAACTATACAAGGCACTAGTTAGATCACACCTGGAATATTGTGAACAGTTTTGGTCCCCTTATCTAAGGAAAGATATACATGCATTGGAAGCAGTCCAGAGAAGGTTCACTAAGTTGATCCCGGGAATGGAGGGATTTTCTTATGAGGAAAGGTTAAGTAGGTTGGGCGTGTACTCATTGGAGTTTAGAAGAATGAGAGCCAACCTTATTGAAACATAAGATTCTTAGGGGGTTTGATAGGGTAGATGCTGAGAGGTTGTTTCCCCTTGTGGGAGAGTCTAGGACCAGAGGGCATAATCTCAGAGTAAGGGGTCAACGATTTAAGACAGAACTGAGGAGGAATTTCTCCTCTTAGAGGGTAATGAATCTGTGGAATTCTTTACTGCAGAGGCTGGGTCATTAAGTATATTCAAAACTGAGATAGACAGATTTTTAATGAGTAAGATAAAAGCAAAATACTGTGGATGCCAGAAATATGAAACAAAAACAAAAACTGCTGGAAAAACTCAGCAGGTCTGACAGCATCTGTAGAGAGAAGGACAGAGTTAACATTTTGAGTCCAGGTGACTTCTTCTTAAACAGTAAGGGAATCAAGGGTTACGGGGAAAAGGCAGGAAAGTGGAATTGAGGATTATCAGATCAGACAGGATCTCATTGAATGGTGGAGCAGACTCGATGGGCTGAATGGCCTACTTCTGCTCCTAAGTCTTGTGGTCCTACAGTCTAACTCTGTAAATAATCCCAGAACAAAGCGGCGCTATAGAAGAATTTCCTGGTTTTAGTTTTATGACCTCATGGAGGAGCCACATTTACAATCAACTGGGAACCTCTACAAAAACAATCTCCTAATTGACCTCAGGATGTACCGAGAGGAATGGCCTATTGACCACTGCCAAAGCAACAGAATAATACATCTTGCACCTTTATCAAAAGCATATCCTCAGACTTATCATTGATAATCCCATAAAAGACCTACTATTAAAGTTTTAAAAAATTAAGTTGGACACAGAATTAATTTGGTCGGCAGGCACTGGGGGTGAAATTTAACTTCAGAAGTGGTGTAAGACAGGCAGTTGCGGATTAGCCACCTATCACAAAACCCACTGAACCTCAATGGTAGTAAAACTGGATACATAACAACAACCAATCCACTACCATCTCTTTTTGCCCATGCCAAAATTAGATTTCTCTCCATTGTCTTTCACCTTTGCATCCCAGAATTGACAGGGTCAAAATCTTGGTTCCTCTGTTTACTATATGAAACAAAAGTTCTAATTCCATGGGACAGAATTTTGCTCTTGTCGGGCGGGCACAGCGGGCAGGCCCGGGAGCGGTCGGGAAGCTGACCGCCGCTTGAATTTGGGTCCTGACTGCGGTTTCATGCTGGCTGGCCAATTAACAGCCAACTAGTGTGGAAGGTGCGCTGTAGCGCTGCCGGCATGGAGGCAAGAGGAACACAAGTGCTGAAGTTCGCACATGTGCGTGGGTGCGCGCAGTAAAAGCTCCCTGAGGCACAGCTGCCTCAGGGAGCTGAAGATTTTCAGCACTCAAAATAAAGAAATGAAAAATAATGAAAAAATGTCCCCTCATGTGGCGCTGTCACATGAGCAGGGACATGTTAAATAGCAGTGTAAAAAGTTTTTATTTTTTTAAAATCACTGGTCAAAACCTCATCCCGCCCATGGATGAGGCTTCACCAAAAATGCAAAGGCCGTTCGGCCTTTTTGCCCACCCGCCTGTCAACCGAATGGTTGGACGGGCAGCAAAAAATTGTACTTGATTAATTGATTAAGGGTCTTAATAGGCCGCTTGATTGTCAGCAGGCACACTGCCAACTCCTACGCGCGTCCGCTGACCGAAATATCGCGTGAGTGCGTGATGGCCTCGGGGCGTTCGCCCAACGTCATCACGCGTCATTTTACGCTCGAGCAGGTCGGGCGCACGCCCGCCGCCAAGTGAAAAATTCTGGTCCATATGTGTGCAAGGTCACAGCATTAAATTGCAATGCCACTCAGATTAGCTACATGAAGAATGGACATTTTCGAGCTACCAGTCTTTCCTTATATCCCCTCTTAGCTTTTCTAATCTTCGTTTTAGCTACCCTTCTCTAATTTGAATATTTTTCATAGGTATCTCCATATTATCCTCACTATAGTTATTTTAATAATCTATTTTTTAGTCAAATCTATTTATCCTTGGAATCACAGTTTTTGATTTCCTTAACCCATTCATTGGAATGTATTTTACATATAACTTATCCAACTAACATTAAATATCTCTCTATCTTTTATTCATATATCCTTTGATGAAAGAAAACAGATTTTGAAACCTTTTGCTACTACATTCTGTTCTGGAAGCATGAACATATTTCATACCTAGGATACAAATCTGTAGATGGGAATAATAGAGGTAACAATGAAATTGAGAAAGACCTTGGCACTTGATGTGAAATCCTAAAATAATGTGTAGTAGCAACCTACAAAATGGATTACCCAGTATAGCTAATTATTTTGGGTGCAGTTTAAAGTTTCTCTCACAATGGAGAAAATGCAATCCAACTAATAACAAAAAAAAATCAATGGAAATGAAAACTGTATGGGTTGCATAATGGTTGAGTGATCTATTCCACCAGTTTAGTACCCAGGTGGTGAAAGTGCAAATTGCCCCCCAGTGATTGATGATAATTGCTTAGATACCCCTTTGCACTAAAAATGTTCTGAACAGACAAATGTCCCTGTAACTTTTTCTGATTGAAGAATGAGAAAGCAACGGGACCGGATGAAATAACAAAAGAGATTATTGAAGCAATAGGAAGGCTAGGAACTGAAAAACTGACTATTATCACTGACAAGGTATACAACACTGGCATTATCCCTGCATCTTCATGAAAATCTAGCTAAACTTGTTTTTATCACTTTGCCGAAGACACCTGGTGCAATAGAATGTGAGACACATTGAACAATTAACCTAATGAGTCATGTGTAAAGATCATCCCCAGAATCCTAATGGTCAAAGTTAAAGAGAAAATTAAATCAGGGATTTCAGACACTCAGGGCAGAAATTTTCACTTGGCGGGCAGGCAAGTGCCTGACCCGCTAAAGATTAAAATTCGTGGGTTGACGTTGGCCAAGCATGCCGACGCCAACGTGCTCTTGCACGATAGTTCGGTTGGTGGGTACGCGCCAGATTCAGCAGCGCACCAGCCGACAATTAAAAGGCCTGTTAAGGCCATTAGATAATCAATTAACCTAAATTTTCATGCCCGTCCAACCTAACAGCTGGCAGGCAGGCGAAAAGTACAAGCAGCCTTTGCATTTTTTTGGACGGGCGGGATGAGATTTCCAAAAGCAAATAAAAATAAAATAAAAACTTTACAATTGAATTAATAACATGTCCCTGCTCATTTGACAGTCACATGAGGAGACATGTTTTATTACATTTTTATTTTCTTTATTTTCTTTTTTTAGCAACGCTTCATCTCCCTGAGGCAGCTCTTTGCTTCAGGGGGATTATGAAGTGCTCACTCGTGCACATATGCCAAGTTTGCGCTCGGCCGGCTCGCTCTCCTACGCCCCCCGGCACGTGCAGCACTCAGCGCTGCCACTCGCGTTTCACGCTGGCCAGGCCTTAATTGGCCCATCAGCATGAAATCGCAGTCCAGTACTGATCATGGGTGGTGGGTGGCTTCCCGACCACCCCTGCCCTCCCCCGCAGAGCCCGCCTACCAAGGGCAAATTCTGCCCACAGTGTGGCTTTGTAGAAGACATAGAAACACAAATTGCAATCTATTTTTTGAAAATCTTGGCAGGTAGAGCCATGAAAATGCAAAACGGCCTCTAACTGTATTTTATTGATTATACTAAAGCAATTGATAAAGTCCAACACAATTTTTTTTTTATTCATTCACGGGATGTGGGCATTGCTGGCTGGGCCAGCAATTACTGCCCAGATATAGTTGCCCTTGAGAAGGTGGTGGTGAGCTGCCTTCTTGAACTGCTGCAGTCCGTGTGGTGTAGGTACAGCCACAGTGCCGTGAGGAAGGGAGTTCCAGGGATTTTGACCCAGCGACAGTGAAGGAACGGCGATATATTTCTAAGTCAGGATGGTGAGTGACTTGGAGGGGAACTTCCAGGTGGTGGTGGCATCTATCCGCTGCTCTTGTCCTTTCTAAATGGTAGTGGTCGTGGGTTTGGAAGGTGCTGTCTACGGAGCCTTGGTGAATTCCTGCAGTTCATCTTGTAGATGGTACCCACTGCTGTTTCCGTGCTTCGGTGGTGGAAAGATTGAATGTTTGTGGATGTGGTGCCAATCAAGTGGGCTGCTTTGTCCTGGATGATGTCAAGCTTCTTGAGTGCTGTGGGAGCTGCACTCATCCAGGCAAGTGGAGAGTATTCCATCACGCTCCTGACTTGTGCCTTGTGGATGGTGGACAGGCTTTGGGGAGTCAGGAGGTGAGTTACTCGTTGCACGATTCCTGGCTTCTTACCTGCTCTTGAATGCCACAGTATTTATATGGCTAGTCCATTTCAGTCTCTGGTCAATGGTAACCCCCAGGATGTTGATAGTGGGGGATTCAGTGATGGTAATGCCATTGAACATCAAGGGGCAATGGCTGGATTCTCTCTTGTTGGAAAAGGCCATTAAATTTGATTTGACTTGTGGCGCGAATGTTACTTGCCACTTGTCAGCCCAAGCCTGGATATTGTCTAGGTCTTGCTGCATTTGGACATGGACTTCTTCAGTATCTGAGGAGTCGTGAATGAACATTGTGCAATCATCAGTGAACATTCCCACATCTGACCTTATGATGGAAGGAAGGTCATTGATGAAGCAGCTGAAGATGGTTGGGCTGTGGACACTACCCTGAGGAACTCCTGCAGTGATGTCCTGGAGCTGAGATGACTGACCCCCAACAACCACAACCATCTTACTTTGTGCTAGGTATGACTCCAAACAGCAGAGAGTTTTCTCCCGATTCCCATTGACTCCAGTTTTGCTAGAGCACCTTGATGCCACACTCGGTAAAATGCTGCCTTGATGTCAAGGGCAGTCACTCTCACCTCACCTCGGGAGTTCAGCTCTTTTGTCCACGTTTGAACCAAGGCTGTAATGAGGTTCGGGGCTGAGTGGCCCTGGCAGAACCCAAACTGGGCGCCAGTGAGCAGGTTATTGCTAAGCAAATGCCACTGTTGATAACCCCTTCCATTACTTTACTGATGATTGAGAGTAGGCTGATGGAGTGGTAATTGGCCGGGTTGGATTTGTCCTGCTTTTCGTGTACAGGACATACCTGGGCAATTTTCCACATTGTTGGGTAGATGCCAGTGTTGTAGCTGTACTGGAACAGATTGGCTAGGGGCGCAGCAAGTTCTGGAGCACAAGTCTTCACTATTATTGCCGGAATATTGTTAGGGCCCATAGCCTTTGCAGTACCCAGTGCCTTTAGCCATTTCTTGATATCATGTGGAGTGAATCGAATTGGCTGAAGATTGTCATCTGTGATGCTGGGGACCTCCAGAGGAGGCTGAGATGGATCATCCACTCGGCACTTCTGGTTGAAGGTTGTTGCAAACACTTCAGCCTTACCTTTTGCACTGTTGTGCTGGGCTCCTCCATCATTGAGGATGGGGATATTTGTGGAGCCTCCTCCTCCAGTGAGTTCTTTAATTGTCCACCACCATTCACGACTGGATATCTCATGAAAATGCTGGAAGGCATCAACATCAACAGGAAAGATATTTGATTCATCAGGACTATTTACTGGAATCAGATAGTGAAGATCAGATATGAGAATGAACTTGGTGATTAGAAAGCTATCAAAAGAAGGGTCGGCAGCAAGGGCAGGGGGTGGCCATCAGCGCCGCCCCCCACCACCCCCACCACTCCTGATGCCAGGTCTCTCGACCAGGCACTGAGTGCCTTTGAACAAGCGCCCCCTCCCCGGGAGCCTGCAAGCAATCCCAGTTGCTTTTCATGTTCCCTTCATGGCAAGTCCCCTTGCCTGCTGCTGGGTTAATACCAGTGGTGCTGGGAAGAGGCCCTTAGGTGGGCATTAATTGCCCACTCATGGGCCTCAATTGGCAGTGGGTGGGAAGTGCTGGACTTAATAATGGTGGAGGTGAAAAGAGGCAAGATTTCCATGTGCTACTCACCTGCCGTCCACCTGCCACCCACCCACCTGATTAAATGCTACTGTCACCAAACTTGCCATGGGAGAAGGCATTAAATTCCATCCTCAGAGTCTGCTTATTGTAAACTCAGAGACTGCTGCTGTTGTCTCCACACATAAAAACCTTGCACCTTCTTCTCAGTAAAACAATCTAAGCCTTCTTTTGACCTCTAACAATCAAACCACCCAGACTTACTGTCAAGCAGCCTGCACAACAGGCCACATGACCCCCTTCATTTATCTTAAATTTAAAACTACAGTCCTAAAATATAATAATTTTATCAACTTCATAATTATAACAACAGACATAAGAATGTTATACAAATATGGTATTTTTGTATGCTAATATTGTCAACAACACTTTGTAGGCCTTCATGTTATATGTTTTTGGATTATTTAAATTACTTGGCGTTCCAAGAGAAAACAGAAACCTTTAGTGTAGTGCTTTATTGATACAGCAAAATTTGACTTGACTTCCAAATGAGTGCTCCCATCAGATGCGACTTCACATTGGGAGCCAATAATCAGCAAGTTATTCCTGTACTGTATATTACCTAAATCTTGTTGATATATTTCCTATTACTTCCTCCTCTCCATATATTTTTAACAATTGTTGCAGAAAGATATTGTGTTCATCCATTTCAATTTTCTGTATGAGTTGATCTAAGTCTCTCTGCAATAGAAAACATAATAAAATATATCGCTATGGTTCACAAGAAACATGTAAAGTCTTCCCTGTATATTAAATCTATTGATATGAAGACCTAATCTTATACTCAATAATTTCCTTTAGCTGCATGAAAAAGCCACCTACTATTCTTCATTCACATACAAGTAGGAGGTGATCCATGTTGCTTGTGAGAAAATCACAAGGATAAAGTTCCTTAAAGGTATGTTTAATGCCAGGACAACAATGTTTGACCATCTTGTACTTCTGTATATGTATAAGGTAATTTGACAAAATTGTGGGGTGGAAATTTGTGTCATGCCGTGGCATAAAAGAGGCAATATTGGATCAGCTGCCCAATATACTCAGCGCCTGACGTTCTGTACCATTACAGTCAATTGGGAATTTGACCATGCATTACCACAATTTTCCATTCATTATGTCTCTGTTGCTGAGAAACACAAATTCTTAAAAGTTCCCCTTTATTTTATATATTGGGCTGTATATTAGTCATTTTCCCATAAATAATCTAACAGAATCAAAAGTTAAAAATATTTATACAGTTGCCTAGAAAATCCATGGGGGAAATTGAGGCTGCTATGATCCCCACGGAGACAAACAAATTACAAAATACAAATTTGCCGAATGGCCCCAGCAAACAACTGATAAGATTTCACTTTTTATAACTTTAACAATCAAACCAAAATCAACACGATTTAACAGGTAAATTGTGACAATATAAATTATAAATTTAACAAAGATAGATCTCACGGATTTACGAGGCAATCCACTTAGCATATGATATGGGGAATAAAGGGTTAATACGATTACTATGCATTATAAAGTGAGTTATACTTATAAAAGCTGTTTCTTTCACTGTATTTTTCCACCACAACCCTTGGCCTCCACATCTGTTATTGTTTTCCTAGATGCATTTTTCTGAAGATAAAGTCACCACAGCCGATAAGCGATTATCATAGAGATAAGTTCTTGGGTTGTATTTTGTTTTCCTTACATCCTGTACTTTCTCACTAACTTGCAGACAAACACGCCTGGTCAGCTGCAACTGTATTGTGTATAAATTTATGCTATTGTAATTGCTATTTGAGATGTTTTGGTTCGCTGAAGCATTCCCCTGCATGCTTGTAATAAAGATTTCCTAACTTTAACCAACTCTAGACTCCGAGTGGCATTTATCCAAGAACAGCATATATGGCACTAGATATAGTCATGAAGCCTGTCAAAGCTCTGAAATTTCGCTGGTAGAATTCCAGCTCCTTTTTTTTGAGATTTAGCCTTATCCCTAGCTGACAGCAGCACCCAACCAACCAGAGTTCCAGGGCAATGTCTTCACAAAAATGGCACACGTCTGCAGAACCTCCTCAACTCTGCTCACAATGGGTCTTGATGGCATGGAAACTGCTGTAGCAACTTTGTATTTGCCTATTTTTAGCTCCTGGATCCATCCTCCGTATTCTTCAGTCTGCCTGTAAAGCACCACTGGGATCTGAGCTCGAATGGCTCTGTGTTTTTTTAACTGGTTTCAACCAGGATCAGTTTCCCCAGAAACCTGTAGTCTCCATTTTTGTTTCCATTTCAGTTTTAGCTATAGTTTTCCTGGAAAGGTTAAGGTTCTGTATTACTTTCAGTTAGCTGAAGTTTCTGTTTCAGTTCCAGTTAATGTATATGTAAGATTTTGATAAACTAATTTTTAGGGTTCTATGTTGGTTTGAATTGGTTGCTTTCAGGTGACCTTTGTGTGATCTCTCCAGCCTCTACACACAAATGCATCCATGAGGTCACGGATGACATCTTCATGAGGGCACACAGCTTTGGCATTTTGCCCGGGACCAGGACAGCCATGATGCAAGAGCAATTGGATTCGCCCAGATCTTGGGTTTCCCACAGGTTCAGGATGTGGTTGACTGCATTCATGTGGTACTCGGATTTCTTTCGCAACACACGGTGGACTACATCAACCGCAAGGGCTTCCATTCACTGATTGTGCAGCTGGTGTGTAACCACCAGAAACACATCCTGCAGGTGTGCGCAAGGTTTCCAGGGAGTGTGTACGATGCCTTCATCTTCAGTCAGTCACAGATCCATGGAGTCTTCCAGGGTCCACAGAAGCTGCAGGGATGGCTCCTCAGGGACAAGAGCTACCTGCAGAGGTCATGTCTGATGATACCCATGCAGCAGCCTCAGACTGCAGCAGAGAACAGTATAATGAAGCTCATTCTGCAGCTCGCAACTTGGTAGAGCAGACCATCGGAATGCTGAAGGTAAGGTTCCGGCACCTGGACCGGTCTGGTGGAGCCCTGCAATATAGTCCGCAGAGGGTGTCACGCATTGTTGTCGTTTGCTGCGCCCTTTACAACCTGGCGCTCCAATGGGGAGACGGGCTGGCTGAGGAGATGGAGGGTCTACACGTCTCCTCCAATGAGGAGAATGGTGATAGGGATGAGGCTGAGGAGGTCCTCGGAGGCAACGATGATGGGGATGAGGCCCTCTCACTGGCTAGACGAGGCAGGCGTGCTCTGGAGGCCCTCATAGCTGCTAGATTTGTGGAGGATGATGATGACATGCAGTGAGGTGACCTGATAGATCCTCACATCACATCTGTGAACGTTTGACTCCAGTCTGGCT
Source organism: Cetorhinus maximus (assembly GCF_964194155.1). Lineage (NCBI taxonomy): Eukaryota > Metazoa > Chordata > Chondrichthyes > Lamniformes > Cetorhinidae > Cetorhinus > Cetorhinus maximus. Next base: position 13,716,209 of record NC_135882.1, read on the forward strand.
TATGGCAGCACGAATACCCTCTGTGAGAATGCTCCTGTCATGGAGACGCAGTGGATGCCCTAATAGTCGCTTGATTGCAGGAGGATGATGACGACATACAGCGAAGACACTCCATAAATCTTCACATAGCCTCTGAGAATATCTGATTCCTGTTTGGCCGAGCCCAGATCGCTTGCGCTCTGTGCTCAGAGTCATAACGTAGAGACACAGCCATGAAATTTCAGAAGCATCTGATCCTTTCTCCGTCTTCAGCACCTGAGCCCTTGAGGAGCACAGCATCAATGGTCACAGATGTTGAAGAGATGGGGGTCCAGACCCTCCTTTAAGATGCTAGGAGCACACCGGGATAATGAGAGGACAAGGTGGCATCTGCCCATTACATTCTGGAGGCAACGACAGGCACCACTGAGGTGCAGGCATCAGTAATGTTTCCAGGGAGTGTGAGGCCTGATCATCACTTTGGTCTGAAGGCTGCGTAGAGCACAGTGAAGACGCCCTGGACTGAGACACCTGCCATAATCTTGTGCAGAAAGGTTTCACATCTGAGTGACGTGAACACTGCTCATCAGAACAAGGAGCCAAAGGCAGGGAGACATTGTTGGGAGTTTATTGACAATAGTGAACAGTATGTACAAGTGATTAACACCCATGCCCAGGCTGTACAACTAATTCTCCATAACTTTCCTAACCCTGCCGCTATGTCTTGGTGCTCCCTGAAAATCCACAGCGGAGGTGGAGACACCCTGCAGGCTGCGCCACCGTCTGTGATGACTTAGGCGGGCATCCTCTGGAGGGCTGAGACTTGGAGGGCCCCGGCCTGCTTTTAGGGTCATGCTGTGCGGCAGTGGCACCCTCCTCGGCCTGTGGAGCTGGAGCTGCTGAGGGCACACGAAGAGGAGAGTCGGATGGGCCACACACTCTTGGAGTTACCTGGATGGATGGGACTGGAGTGTGCACCTGCGGATCCTCCTCACTATGGGTGCCTGGGCTGACTCCTTGAGGAGCAGGGGTAGCTGGAGTGAGATCAAGCTGCCCGGCACCCCTCTCGTGTACACACTGTTGGAGGCCAACTATGGTGTCAGCATGGAGTTGAGCCCGCGCAGCAGTGCAGGAGCGAAGTCCAGGACCAAGATCTGCATGGTGGCTGCCATCCTACCAGTGTTGACCTCAGTGTGTTGGCATGCTGGCACTATCACCTCAGACTGAGGGCAGATGGACTCCTCCATCCTGCCTTGTAATCTGAGGAGTGCAGTGGACGTCGCTTCTTGATGTTCCCAAGCCTGCCTTTGCAGCTCCAGCAACTGTGACATGACTGAGTCCAGAGGCTTGTCAACTGACTTGGACTCTGCAAAGATCTGGCCTCCAGCAGTCCTCCAAGTTTCAGAAACCTGGGAAGTCCCTGCCTCCACCTGCTGTGGATCAGTCAGTGCAATGTGCTCACCAGATTGCGATCCTGGGGCGATTCTAAAGCTAGGTCTCACCCACCGAGGTGTGTGTCTCTGCGCTGGTGGAGGGTGTGGTGAGCGCTGTGACGGGACTTCAGGGAGGGTGCCTCCAGATTCCTCTTCAGAAGTTTCTTCAGGACTTGATTGGAGGCCCTGGGTCGTGGACTCCATCGGCTGCTTGGCAGATGTGCCTGCAGAAGCAAGGGGAGATAATTAGTGCATGGCAGTGGCCTGTGAAACAGGATACATCACTCACAGCATGGTTGTCTGATGGACGTTACACTGCTGGACCCTCACTTGGTAGAGCACCACCGACCTCACCATCAGCACAGGTCCGGTCCAGATCCTTGCCAGCCAGCTGGATGGCTCTGTTTTCAAAGTCCATGAGGACCTTGATTTCGGGCATTCCGCCACAGGTCTGCGACCTTTCCCTCTTGTGTGACAGCTTGTCCTGCATGAATAGAGATGGAGAAAGTGTAAGCAGGATGCCTGCCAGGCCAGGTGATAAGTATGCCTGGCATGTGTGGGTGGTGAGTGGTCCCATGGACGGAATGAGGACAATGATGGTGAGTGTGAGAGTGTGAATGGTGATGTTCCTTGCACTGGCAGTGAGTGTGGGTGCTGTGGATGTGTAATGGGTTTGTGAGTGTGTGAGTTGAGAATGATGAGTAGAGTGACTTACCCTGGCGGAATGGAGGAGATTATTCATCCTCTTGTGGCACTGGGTGGCTGTCCTATTTTGAAGGGCGTTGGCGCTGACCACCGCTGCCACTGCGTCCCAGCTGCATTAGTGCTGTTGCCAGAGCTGTGGTAGAGGACATCCTGGCACCCTACATGGCATCCAAAAGGTGCTCGAGGGACGCATCGCTGAACCCGGGGGCTGCAGTCTTATTCAGTTTCAGGTTCATGTCTTCCATGCAGCAGTGGTGGTCTGGAAGCACTGAGTTGTGTTCTTGTGGCTGGACTTCAAATATGGCGCCTGGCATGATGCAGCGGCAGAGTGATGCCTGGTGGGCGAATGAGAACCCGCCTGCCATGGAAATGGCCTGTTTCCCGGGGGTCCGTGAATAATGTGGCGGTTTTGGGACAATACAGCGTGAAAACCCACCTTCACAGCCGGTGGTTAAAGTCCTTTTACCTGCCCGCTACTGCACTTAGTGCAACTATGGGACGATTCTGCCCTCAGGCTTAGGTTTATTAAATGCCTTAATTGATTAACCACATCTGTAGGACAGAACATCTATATTTAAAAATAAAACATTCTTTTCCTGAATTATGGTGGGAATTATTACTCCTAATTGTCTTAGCATCCGTGAAAATTTGGTAATATGTTGATATGAATTTTTTACGAAAGGTTGTGTTATTGATAAGAGGATGTAATATTGTTTATACAAATGCCTTGTATCTATAAGGATGTGTTATTTGTTTACAATAGGATGTAACTCTGGAGACCCAGGGAATAAGAGATGGGCATTTGTCTTCAGTCTATGTGACTCTAGTTACAGAGGTGGGGTGACACCAGATGACACAAGAAAAGCCAATGGAAGAGGTTAATTTGAACTTTTTCCTCATAAGGAAGAGGAACAATCAGAATTAGGAATAAAAGTTGGAATATCAGAGCCTTTGTTGACACAGATTTACCATTGTTTCTGTGGTACAATTCTTCTGAGACATAGTTCAACATTACTTCAGAGACAGAAGAATAAAGATTGCCTGTGCTGGCAGCATTCAAGGGATCCGAAGGCCTTGAGGTATAATAACCTTCCATGTTGTCTTCACTGCTTTTGTTGCATATATGTGACATTTTGCTTAATAAATTCTACTTGATTCATTAATATGAATTATTCATATCTTGGTAGGTCAGGCACAACTGAGGACCCCCTTGTTATAAATTAAGAATTTGGCTGCTTTAAGAACTTCAAGTTTATTTTAAGATAAAAGCAAAAAACTGCAGAGGCTGGAAATCCAAAACAAAAACAAAAATACCTGGAAAAACTCAGCAGGTCTGACAGCATCTGCGGAGAGGAACACAGTTAACGTTTCGAGTCCGTATGATTCTTCAACAGAACTAAGGAAAAATAGAAAAGAGGTGAAATATAAGCTGGTTTAAGGGGGGTGGGACAGGTAGAGCTGGATAGAGGGCCAGTGATAGGTGGAGATAACCAAAAGATGTCATAGACAAAAGGACAAAGAGGTGTTGAAGGTGGTGATATTATCTAAGGAATGTGATAATAGGTGACACTAAGAGTAGAAAGCAGGACGAGCAAGGTACAGATAGCCCTAGTGGGGGTGGGATGGGGGGAAGGGATCAAAATAGGCTAAAAGGTAAAGATAAAACAATGGATGGAAATACATTTTTTTTAAATGGAAATAGGTGGGAAAAGAAAAACATACATAAATTATTGGAAAAAAGGGGGATCGGAAAGGGGGTGGGGATGGAGGAGAGAGTTCATGATCTAAAATTGTTGAACTCAATATTCAGTCCGGAAGGCTGTAAAGTGCCTAGACGGAAGATGAGGTGCTGTTCCTCCAGTTTGCGTTGAGCTTCACTGGAATATTGCAGCAGGCCAAGGACGGACATGTGGGCATGAGAGCAGGGTGGAGTGTTGAAATGGCAAGCGACAGGGAAGTCTGGGTCATGCTTGCGGACAGACCGAAGGTTATTCCGCAAAGCGGTCACCCAGTCTGCGTTTGGTCTCTCCAATGTAGAGGAAACCGCATTGGGAGCAGTGAATGCAATAGACTATATTGAGGTAAGTGCAAGTGAAATGATGCTTCACTTGAAAGGAGTGTTTGGGCCCTTGGACAGTGAGGAGAGGGGAAGTAAAGGGGCAGGTGTTGCACCTTCTGCAGTTGCATGGGAAGGTGCCGTGAAAGGGGTTTGAGGTGTAGGGGTGATGGAGGAGTGGACCAGGGTGTCCCGGAGGGAATGATCCCTGCAGAATGCCGCCAGGGGGGGTGAAGGGAAGATGTGTTTGGTGGTGGCACCATGCTGGAGTTGGAAATGGCGGAGGATGATCCTTTGAATGCAGAAGCTGGTGGGATGATAAGTGAGGACAAGGGGGTCCCTATCATGGTTCTGGGAGGGAGAGGAAGGTGTGAGGGCGGATGCATGGGAAATGGGCCAGACACGGTTGAGGGCCCTGTCAAGCACCGTGGGTGGAAAACCTCGGTTAAGGAAGAAGGAAGACATGTCAGAGGAACTGGTTTTAAAAGTGACATCATCAGAACAGATGCGAAGGAGGCGAAGGAATTGAGAGAATGGGATGGAGTCCTTATAGGAACCGGGGTGTGAGGAGCTGTAGTCGAGGTAGCTGTGGGTGTCAGTAGGCTTGTAATGAATATTGGTACACAGTCTATCACCAGACATTGAGACAGAGAGGTCAAGGAAGGGAAGGGAAGTGTCAGAGATGGACGAGAGCATGAAGCAGCATCCGCGTGGGTCCCAGTTATGCCTGTCTTTTTATGGGGTATGTGGAACATTCCTTGTTCCAGTCATACTCCGGCCCCTTCCCACAACTCTTTTTCCGGTACATCGATGATTGCTTCAGTGCTGCTTCATGCTCTCGTCTGGACCTGGAAAAATTTATTAATTTTGCTTCCAATTTCCACCCCTCCATCATTTTCACATGGTCCATCTCTGACACTTCGCTTCCCTTCCTTAACATCTCTGTCTCAATTTCTGGTGATAGACTGTCCGCCAATATTCATTACAAGCCTACCAACTCCCACAGCTACCTCGACTACAGCTCCTCACACCCCGCTTCCTGTAAGGACTCCATCCCATTCTTTCAGTTCCTTCGCCTCCGTCGCGTCTGTTCTGATGATGCCACTTTCAAAAACAGTTCCTCTGACATGTCTTCCTTCTTCCTTAACTGAGGTTTTCCACCCACGGTGGTCGACAGGGTCCTCAACCGTGTCTGGCCCATTTCCCGCGCATCCGCTCTCACACTTTACTCTCCCTCACAGAACCATGATAGGGTCCCCCTTGTCCTCACTTATCACCCCACCAGCCCCTGCATTCAAAGGATCATCTTCCGCCATTTCCGCCAACTCCAGCATAATGCCACCACTAAACACATCTTCCCTTCACCCCCCCGGCGGCATTCCGCAGGGACCATTCCCTTCGGGACACCCTGGTCCACTCCTCCATCACCCCCTACACCTCAACCCCCTCCCACGGCACCTTCCCATGCAACTGCAGAAGGTGCAACACCTGCCGCTTTACTTCCCCTCTCCTCACTGTCCAAGGGCCCAAACACTCCTTTCAAGTGAAGCAGCATTTCACTTGCACTTCCCTCAATTTAGTCTATTGCATTCACTGCTCCCAATGCGGTTTCCTCTACGTTGGAGAAACCAAACGCAGACTGGATGACCGCTTTGCGGAACACCTTCGGTCCGTCCGCAAGCATGACCCAGACCTCCCTGTCGCTTGCCATTTCAACACTCCACCCTGCTCTCATGCCCACATGTCCGTCCTTGGCTTGCTGCATTGTTCCAGTGAAGCTCAACGCAAACTGGAGGAACAGCACCTCATCTTCCGATTAGGCACTTTACAGCCTTCCGGACTGAATATTGAGTTCAACAATTTTAGATCATGAACTCTCTCCTCCATCCCCACCCCCTTTCCGATCCCTCTTTTTTCCAATAATTTATATATATTTTTCTTTTCCCACCTATTTCCATTATTTTTAAATGTATTTCCATCCATTGTTTTATCTCTACCTTTTAGCCTATTTCGATCCCTTCCTCCCATCCCACTCCCACTAGGGCCATCTGTACCTTGCTCCTCCTAGCTTTCTACCCTTAATGTCACCTATTATCACATTCCTTAGATAATATCACCACCTTCAACACCTCTTTGTCCTTTTGTCTATGACATCTTTTGGTTATCTCCACCTATCACTGGCCCTCTATCCAGCTCTACCTGTCCCACCCCCCTTAAACCAGCTTATATTTCACCTCTTTTCTATTTTTCCTTAGTTCTGTTGAAGAATCATACGGACTCGAAACGTTAACTGTGTTCCTCTCCGCAGATGCTGTCAGACCTGCTGAGTTTTTCCAGGTATTTTTGTTTTTGTTCAAGTTTATTTTGATGCTCAGCTAAGAAGGCTTGCTAATCCTTTTTAGTTAGTTCATAAATTCTATTGATCTCTTTGTGTTTCTCTTTATTCCATTGAGTTTGAACCTTTTCCAATTCAGCTTTGGCAGCAGCTGCTGCTTCTTCTTTCTGAAATACTAATTAGGGTTCAAAAACAAGTAATTTTTCCTGCAGCTCTGTAGTATTAACACTGGATTCATCTTTCTCAATTTCTTTCAATGTGTGTTTCTTCCATTTTTCAGCATTGACTCTGAGTACTGTTTGATCTGCTTTGCCACATTTAGTTCACGATTTTTCTGCAGTCCTAGTTCAAGGTGTTTTAAGGCCTCTCCAACTGCTATTATTTTTTCCTCTTTAGCTTGATGTCATTGTTAAATTAGCAAGCCGAGTTTCTAATACTTCTGACATATTTTTAGTCGGAACATCAATCTAAGCAACAGATTCATGGAATGTAAACTGTTCCTTCAAATCAACCAATTTTTCTGGGAAAACCTCAGTTTTAGCAGCCTCAGCAGGCTTTCCTGAAGCCACTGGAGAAGCCAATACCAAATCCCGAGACAAGTAATTTTCTAGAAAAAAATTCACAAGTTCAATAGCCAAACTAGGAATGACACCAAGAATAACAGGACCAGTGACTAAGTGACATTTTAAATTAACCCTACACAAGGGAACAGGTAAATCATTTTCATCAAGGTCCTCAATTAATACTTTCACATTTAGTGAATTACCTGGAGGGAAATTTACATCACTTGCCAACACCAGTAATTGCACATCCCATATCGCTAAGGAGAAGAGCTGACTTACCTACTTCACCGGACAAATGTGGAGGCACCTTATCCTCAAACATAAAACTTCTATAGCTTTCTGCACACTATTCACTCTATCAGTAAACATGGGAGAAACTTAGGTGAAAGCAAAATACTGCGGATACTGGAAATCTGAACTAAAAACAGAAAATGCTGGAAAATCTCAGCATGTCTGGCAGCATCTGTGGAGAGAGAAACAGAGTTAACATATTGAGTCTGTTTGACTCAGCTCTGAAAACGAGTCATATGGACTCGAAACATTAACACTGTTTCTCTCTCCACAGATGCTGCCAGACCTACTGAGTTTTTCCAGCATTTTCTGCTTTTATAACATGGGAGAAACTACCTGCTTGTCCTGAGCTCTACCTGTTAGGACGGTATTTTCTGGAGGGACACCTTGTATCATACAAATGCTACAGTCTTGCTTTTCCACTCTCAACCCTCAGCCTTCATGTGTCTTTTCTTGTGAGAAAATAGCATTTTGCGCCCTCTCAAACCAAACATGTTCTCTGGGCTTTCTCTTTTACTACTCTGAGGAGTGGCTGTGTCTTCACCTTTGCTATCCCTTTCTTAGTAGTGCCAGATTTCTTTCCATTACCAAACTTCCCATCTCTCAAATTTCTCGGGAAGTCTCCAGACTGGGGCCTGTTACTAATGTGCTTGTGAGTCAATTCATAATCACATGCCACTATTGCAGCTTCCTTCATTTTACAAGTTTTATGTTCTTCCCCTCAGAATCGCTTCCCTAAGGTTCTCAAAGTCTTGTGCAGCCTTCATTGATCTGTACCATGTATTGAATACCAGTTCCAACTCTCCAGCAAATTCTACAAAGATCTGACCTGTTTCCTTTTCAAATTTCTGTCTATAGGCCTCTCGTACTAACTCATAGGCATTGAGAAAAGCAGAGTTTACTTTGTTATAGTCATGTGAGTGCTCCTCTGAAAGAGATGAGTACACCTCCGAAACTTATCCTTGAAAACACTCTGTGGGAGGACAGTCAAAGATTGTTTAGGCCAATTCAAATTTGTGGCAATTTTTTCAAATGACACAAAGTGCATTTCTAGTCTTCACTAAATTTAGATACCAAGTGAATATTGTTTGCCAAATCAAAATTAGGAGGGGTTTGCTCTAGGTCATTCTCATTTTTCATCACCAGTGCACATTTATATAATTTGAGTCTCTCACTTTACAATTCTCCATCTCTTTATTTCCTCTCTTTCCAACTTCTCCCTTTCCAATTTTTCTCTTTCTCTTTGTAAATCAAGTTTGCTTTTCATTTCTTTCTCTTTCCTTTCAATTTCATCCTATTTTTAATTGTTTCATTTCCCTTTCTTTTTTTCTTTCGAATGCCAACATTTATTTTTTTAATTGAGGTCTGGCTAGTTCTACTTGCGTACTATCGGGAACATCCTTTTCTTCCTCAAGCTCTAAGTGATAAGCCAATTCTTCAATAATCTCTGCCTTCGTAGCTCCTTATTTTAAGTGACCCCCCCTCGCAATTTGCTCCATTATTGTCTTCAAATATCCATTGTCAACTGTTTAAAGGTACGAAGAGACAAATCCTCCCTCTCCACAAAGGCCTAACCGTCAAAGGTACTCATGTTGATTCCCACAACAAATACAAGAAAAACAATGTGAAATCTTGTTTGTTTAAATTCTGAAAAATTCCAGTTGACCTGTTTTCCACAGCCTAATTTGGAGCAGATCCCAGATGAGCCCCGATTTTGTTATGATCCCCATGGAGACCAACAAACTAGAAGAACCAAATTTACCAAATGATCCCAGTGAAAAAGCAATGGACAAGATTTCAATTTTTATAAATTTTACTTTAACAATCAAACCAAAATCAACATAAAATAAACATGAATTAACAGGTAAATTGTGATCAATATAACTATAAATTATACTTCAAATAGCAGATGTAACAAAGGTAGATCTCATGGGTTTACTAGGCAGTCCACTTAGCATATATATGGTACTATGTTTAGCCACAAAGTCTTTGAAAGCTTTGAACTTTCTCTGGTAGAATTCTAGCTATTTTTCTTTGAGGGTTTAGCCTGATATCCAGCCAACAGTAACACCAACCAACCTGAGTTCCACAGGCACTATCTGCAGAACCTCCTCAGCTCTGTTCACAACAGTGTTGATAATGTGGATCCATCAATGTAATCTTCAAGTGACAGAAACTGCTGCAAGCAATGTTGTATTTGCCTATTCCCAGCTCCTGGATTCACAAAATCACAGTGCAGAAGAGGGCCTTCAGCCCATCGAGTCTGCACCGACATGTGAAAAACACCTGACCTACCTACCTAATCCCATTTACCAGCACTTGGCCCATAGCCTTGAATGTTATGACGTACCAAGTGCTCATCCAGGTACTTTTTAAAGGATGTGAGGCAACCTGCCGCCATCACCCGCCCGGCAGCGCATTCCTGACCGTCACCACCCTCTGGGTAAAAAAGTTTTTCCTCACATGCCCCCTAAACCTCCTGCCCCTCAACTGTTCCCAGTCTACCTTGGCCAGATCCTGCCTTATTTTACTAAAATCCGCTCTCCCCCAATCCAAAACATTTTTTTGCAACTTGTCTATTTCTTTGTCCATAACAAGCTTACATTGTACCATGTTGTGGTCGCTATCACTAAAATGCCCCCCCACCACCACCTCAGCCACCTGTCCAGCTTCATTCCCCAGAATTAGGTCTAGCACTGCGCCGTCCCTTGCTGGACCCTCTACATATTGACCTAAAAAGTTCTCCTGTACACATTTCAAGAAATCCACTCCATTCAAGCCCTTAACACTATGTCTATCCCAATTAATGTTGGGAAAGTTGAAATCACCTAATATAATTACCCTATTGTTATTGTTTTTACACACCTCCGCAAATTGTGCACATATTTGCTCCTCAATTTCCCGTTGACTATCTGGGGGTTCTATAATAAACAACTAACAATGTTGCTGCCCCTTTTTTATTCCTAAGATCTACTCACAAAGCTTCATTCGATGCCCCCTCCAAGATATCAGTTTTCCTTACTGCAGTAACTGACTCCTTAACTAATAATGCAATGTCTCCTCCTCTTTTACCCCCTCCCCTGTCTCGCCTGAAGATTCTATATCTCGGAATGTTGCGCTGCCAATCCTGCCCCTCTCTCAACCACGTTTCAGAGATGGCTACTATATCACAATTCCACGTGTCAATCCTCACCCTTAACTCATCCGTCTTACCTGTAATACTCCTGGCATTAAAGTAGAGGCCATCCAGCCTTGCCTTACTCCCCTGAAACTTAATGCGGCTGTACTCCCTCTGACTTGATTGTTTTACTTTATTATGATGTGTCCCTATTCTGCTAACATTCTGTGTCCCCTCCCCCTGCCGAATTAGTTTAAACTCCTCCCAACAGCACTAGCAAACCCACCCGCAAGGATGTTAGTCCCGCTCTGGTTCAGATGTAGACCGTCCCGCTTGTACAGGTCCCACCTTCCCCAGAAACGGTCCCAGTGATCCAGGAATCTAAAACCCTCCCTCCTGCACCAACTCTTAAGCCACGCATTCATCTGCGCGATTCTCCTATTTCTGTGCTTACTAGCATGTGGCACTGGGAGTAATCCAGAGATTACAACCCGAGAGGTCCTGCTTTTTAGTCTACTGCCTAACTCCCTGAATTCTTGATGCAAGACCTCATCCCTCTTTCTTCCTATGTAATTGGTACCATGACCTTTGCCTTATCACCCTCACCCTTCAGGATGCCCTGCAGCCATTCAGTGACATCCTGTACCCTGGTACCAAGGAGGCAACACACCATCCTAGAGTAACGTTGACGGCCACAGTAGTGCCTATCTGTTCCCCTGACTATAGAATCCCCTATTATTATTGGTCTTCCTCTCTTCTTCCCCTCCTCTATGGACAGGCTGCTTGTGGTGCCAGAAGCTTGGCTCTGTCTGCATTCCCTGGAGGAACCAGCACCCTCATCAGCCTCCAAAATGGAATACCGATTTGCGAGCGGGACCCCAGGGGACTCCTGAACTACCTGCCTGTTTCTCATGGACTGCCTGGTGGTCACCCATTCCCTTCCTTCCTCAAGTCCCTTCAGTGTGCAGCGTGCTATCCACGATGCTCTCAGACTCGCGGATGCTCCTCAGTGTCCCCAGCCACCGTTCCAGCTCTGAAACCCGAGCTTCCAGGTGCTGCAGCTGCATACACTTCCTGCACACGTGCTGGTCCTGGGCACTGGAAATATTCCCAGCTTCCCACATGGAGCACGAGGAGCACACCACAGCTTTGGGCTCTCCTGCCATGACTTAGCCCTTTAAATTAAACCTTTAATATCAATTATTCTAGGGCCCTTCTTTCCTGATCCTCGTTACTACAGGATATACAAACTATAAACCACAAAAAAGATTCAGCCTCTGACTTATTCAGCCTGCCTATAATGCACTACTAGGATATGAGCTTGAATGACTCTGTATTTTTTAAAATCTGCTTTCAACCATTATCAGTTTCCCCAGAAACCTGAAATTTCCATTCCCATTTCCATTTCAATTTTAGCTTTCCTAGAAACTTTTAGGACCAGTTTCCCCTTCAGTTAGCTGAAGTTTCAGTTTCAGCTCCAGTTAGTCTGTTTGAAAAAATGCAAGCTTTGAAACCATGGATTCTATCACACTACATAATAATCCTTAATTGTCAGGAGTGCCTGTTGTGCACTCGCCACTGATCATGTTAAAGTTTCTGTGGTCGTAGGAGAGGCCATTACAAGCAGGCCTTTGGTGATTTGGAGGAATGAGTCTGCCCTCCCACAGCACAGGATGGAAATGCTAACCAATGGCTGCTAGGTTGAGGGCAAACTTTTGATCCCAACAAACTCATCCCCCAAGAAAGAGGAAGAGACAACTTCCCGAAGCCCTCTGCGTTCAACAGTTGTTTGTAATATTTTCTTTAAAATTTCATGCAATTTTCTTCATGGGTCCAGGTATCCACCTCAGTCTAGAACCTGGTGTTTTCCACATCTGCCACATTCGTGAGGTGTATCTGCTGTTAATAGCACGTTAATTATATTGTTAAGCTACGCATGTGAAGGACATTGTTTAATTAAGTACTTTGAGCACATAAATAAGGGACTCCATCAGTGACCTGGCATGGAGGGTGTTGCATGCAGCATTGCCATGCAATTATAAAATGGTTCACGGACACCCAGGCCACATGCGTTTCTGCGACCAAGGGGAGTTCATGTTTCACATATACGTAGATTGCCCAAGATTGCAGCCCCTTTTTCATTATTTGGAGGGGCTTCTCCTCAATCTTTGGTTGCACTTCGGCCCCACACTCCTGATCTTTGGTCACCAGGTGTGGAAGGGGGCAGGGAAGGAGGAGGACCTCCTCATAAGCCTGCCCCTGGGCCTGGCCAAGGTGGCCATCAACAGGTCCAGGCAGTGGGTGGTCGAGGATGTCGTCCAACCCAACTGTCTGCCCCTCTACCACAGCTATGGGTAGCCCTGGAGAGTGGGCACGCGGTGTCCACTGGTACGCTAGAGGCCTCCTGTGATCGGTGGGCACTACAGGGGCTGGGGTGCATCATCCTCCCCGGAAATGACATTTTGGTTTGATTTTGTAAGTTTCCTTTCAGGTTTTCTTTTAGTTACAGTGCCCCCACACCACCCACCCCCCACCCCCTTTTTGATTTTTAGTCTAGTTTATTGATTTTGTTTTTCAAAGAGTCTATAACTAGGGGATACCCCAGGAATAATATTTTGGTTCAGTTAATTAAGTTCCCTTTGACATTTTGTTTTAGTTATAGTGCCCCATCAGGGGCTATTTAGCCCCGCTTTTCAGCTAGTTTGATTTACTGATCATTTGTTTTATTCAAAGGAGGATATAAATAGGGGACTCCATCAGGGACGGGGTGTGGAGGGTGTTGCATGCAGCACTGCCATGCAATCATAGATTAAGGTGGTTCACGGAAAACATGCGTTTTCTGCAGCCAAGGTGTCCCACATATACATAGATTGCCCTAGATTGCAGCCTCTTTTTCATTATTTGAAGGGGCTGCTCCTCAATTTTTGGTTTCATTTCAGTCCCACGCTCCTGATTTTTGGTCATCCAGTATGGAGAGGGTAAGGGAGGGAGGAGGACCTCCTCATAAGCCTACTCCTGGGCCTGGCCAAGGTGGCCATCAACAAATCCAGGTAGTAGGCGGTTGAGGGGGGGTCATCTGGCCCGACTATCTGCCCCTCTACCGTAGCTATGTTCACAGCCAGGTGGCCCTGGAGAGGGAGCACATGGTGTCGACTGCTACACTAGTTGCCTTCCACGTCCGGTGGGCGTCGTGAAGGTTGGGGTACATCATTAGCTCCAGAAATAACATTTTGGTTTGATTTTGTAAGTTTCCTTTAGAAAATGTTGATCTTTTGTAACAGTGTCCCACCAGGGGTTGTCACCCTCTCATTTATTGATTTTTGTTTTCTTTATTGAGTTTTGTTTTTCTAAAAAAAGTCTATAAATAGGGGGCAGCTGGGACACTAGGTCTGTGAAAGGAACGTTGAGACTGACCAAAGTCAATAAACTCCCTCAGTAAAGAAAAGATCTGCGTCTTGGTTTTGACTTCACCAATTGGCTTGGATTTTATTAACATTGGTAGCAGGGAATGTTTGGCTTAAAGGTGAAGATTGGAAACTAAGACTTATTTTCAGGTAGAAAGTTGTAATTGGAGTTACTTTAGAGAAGAATGGCTGAAATCAAATGCAAAGTATCAGGGTATAATTTTCTATTGTAGTTCTTTGAAGTGGAACGTTATGACCAATGGGAGAAATGAAGTGGATATGTGGACACAGGTTATGTCCTTACCAATGAAAAACCAAGGTATGGCCTTGGCACTTTCGATTCCCACCAGAAACAAGATAAGGTGCAAAGTATTTTCGGAGCTAGAGGCTCATCATTTGGACACTGAGGAAGGTAAGCTCTTAAAATTTATGGACAGAATGTATAAGAAAGATCGTCTGTTAAATGCATATGAGGCATGGTCAGACTTTGGTAGATTTAGAAGCATGGACAGTTATTCCATACAGGCATATATCATGGAATTCAACAGGTTATATACAAGATTATTGAAATTCTATTTAGAGCTCCCCAATTGTTTGATTGTGCTAAATTATCAAACATGGATAGGCCCCCTCAACTCCTGGTCTTGAGTGGAGTTAGATTCTCAGAAAGAGATACACTTTTGGAACAGATGTCCGAAGCTTTTAAAAACATTTCTAGTGAAGTATTCATTTCCAACCACTCTCATGGCACCAAGGGATCTTCAGCGGTAACACAAAAGATGGAGGATTAAACGCTGGCAGCATTTTGAAACCGTTTAGGTAGGGGGCATAAGAGTCAATATGAAAGAAGAACCACAAACAAAAGGACTGAGGGTAGAGGCCCTTTTGGTAGCTCTTTGGCAGACAACAGGAATTGGGTAGCTATGGCTGGAGACTGAACCCCAGGAATAACCGAGGAATGGTCAACAGGTGTTTCAGATGTGACTTGAAATATCATAACGTGATGAATTGTCCAAAATGGAATAACAGGGTTTTTGAAATGACACTTGACATGGAAGGTTTTGAAGGGGAAGATGATGATACTAATCAGTCAGAAGGAATTGTCCTGGCCACCAGAAGCTTTAGTATAGTAATGGGTATTCTAGTTGTGGGCTCATTTAATTGTGATGTGTTAGATAGTGGGTGTGTGTCCACAGTATTTGGAGTGGATTGATTAAAGTGTTATCTGGATTCTCTAAATAGTAAAGACTGAAGTAAGGTTGAGGAATGTTTCATTTACTTCAGGTTTGGGGACAATAACACGTTAAAGTCACTAAAGAGAGTGGTGATTCCATGTAAAATAGCTAGGGTAAACCATTTTATCAGCACAGATGTAGCATCCAGTGAAATACCCTTACTGTTGAGTAAGCCCTGTCTATGAAAAAGGCTCAAATTAAATTAGATATGCAACACAATACGAACATACGAATTAGGAGCAGGAGTAGGCTCCTGAGTTGATCCGCCATTCAATAAGCTCATGGCTGATCTGATTGTAACCTCAACCCCACATTCCTACCTACCCCGGGTAACCTTTCACCCCCTTGTTAATCATCTAGGTCTGCCTTAAAAACATTCAAGGCTCTGCTTCCGCAGCCTTTTTAGGAAGAGAGTTCCTCTGAGAGGAATGTTTTTTCCTCATCTCTGTCTTAAATGAGCAATCCCTTATTTTTAAACAGTGACCCCCTAGTTCTAGATTCTTCCACAAGAGGAAACATCTTCTCCATATCCACCCTGTCAAGACCCCTCAGGATCTTAAAGGTTTCAACCAAGTTTCCTCTTACTCTTCTAAATTCCAGTGGATACAAGCCTATCCTGTCCAACCTTTCTTCATAAGACAATGCACCCATTTCTGGCATTAGTCTAGTAAACCTTTTCAGAACTGCTTCTAACACATTTACATATTTCCTAACATAAGGAGACTAGTACTGTACACAATACTCCAGATGTGGTCTCACCAGTGCCCTGTACAATTGAAGCATAACATCCCTACTTTTGTAATCAATTCCCCTCAGAATAAATGATAACATTCTATTAAGTTTCTTAATTACTTGCTGTACCTGCATACTAGCCTTTTGTGTAAGGCAATTGTTTCTGGGAAATCTGTAAATTTATAGTTTATACAATCGCTACATTTTTGTATCTCCTTAACAAGACCTAGCATTTCTAATCACAATGTTAAAGAAATGTTGATAGCATCAGGAGGTAGGAGTTTAAAGGAAAAAAGGCAAATTGTTTTAAAACAACATTGGCAGTTTGCCCATCCATCTGTCATAGGTTGAAAATCCTGCTAAAGGATGTAGAAGTAATGGATGCTGATAATATTAAACTGATGGAAGAGTTCAGTGAGAGTTGTGATATATGTAAAAAAATATAGGAAGGCACCATCATGGCCCGTGGTGAGTCTGCCATTAGCAAGAGACTTTAATGAAATTGTAGCAATTGACTTGAAGGTATGGGACAAGGACGAAAAGTTTTTTGCTTACACTTCACAGACATGGCAACTAGATTCAGTCTGTCAACAGTAAAATATAGTAAAGGTAAAAAGGTAATTGTGGACATTATAATGGAAACATGGATATATACTGGACTAGGAGCACCGGCTAAATTCCTAACTAACCATGAGAGGGAATTTTCCAACAATGAATTTAAAAATATGTGTGAAAATACAAACATCGTAGTAATAAACACAATAGCGTTAAGTCCCTTTAGTGATGGAGTTTGTGAAAGAAAGCACGCAGTGATTGATGAGACGCTTCACAAAATCTTAGCTGACCAACTGAGCTATAAACTGACATTTGCACTGGTGTGTACCATGTGAAGAATTTACTTCAAATGGCTGGAGACTACAGGCCCTATCAATTAGTTTATGGGAGAAATCCAAAAATATCTTTGGTGATGTGGAAAGAAAGAAGAATCTGTTAATAGTATGTTAATTATATTTTTAAGATACACAGGTAAAGGACATTGTTTAATTAAGTACTTTGAGCACATATAAAGAGGGGACAGCTGGGACACTGGGTGCATGAGAGGATTGCTGAGACTGAACAAAGTCAATAAACTCTCTCAGTAAAGAAAAGCTTTGTGTCTTGGCTTTGACTTCACCAACTGGCTTGGATTCTATAAACATCTGCACTAGGTCCAAACTGAGGCTAGGAGCTCTTAAATTGGGGATGACCCACCATAGGCCTAGCTTCTGTTATGTTGATGGTCTTGTGTGGGCAAGCATTTCTACAAGGCCACCAAGAAACATTGTCCCACAGCTGATTCATTTGGACCAGCCAGGCATTTTCAGCCTGTACATATTTTGCAAGTTGTTCAAATAGCAGGAGGAAATTGGGAAATTGTATGAGGAAGAAGAGAAATTGTATAGAACTTTCTCATTCAAAGGATGTCCGAATTAGGGAATAAGTTACATGGGAAGGACTTGTGTATAATTATATTTTTCACTTGTGGGATGCGTCAACTGTTATGAACCATAATACGGCAGTAAATAAGATTAATGTGATAGTATCGCTTGCTATAAACTAATTGTACCACTTACTTTTATTTCAATTACAGCAATCTTTAAGTAATACTCTTCCTCAAATGTGTCCTCCTCAGTGTAAAAAGGTTCTACAACTGGGTCAGCGATGGCATTGATATAATGTTGCGCTTCACCATTCTTTTCAGAAAAATATAGGTAATCCTCTAAGTACAGCAGGATACTTGCTCTTTGCATATACAGTTTTCCCTGCAAGTTAACTTTATCACTGCATAGACAAAAAGAAAATCAAACTTGCATCAAGCATTGCAGTAAATTATTCAAGGATAGAAAAGTATTGCTATAAAGCTTATATGGTGCATTTACTGTTCCAACAACTTTAGTAATTTTGGAATGAGTATTATGCTTATTTCTGAAATACTAAATTTAAATAGAATTCAGCCATTGATTTTTCCAATTTTCTTTGGTCAGAAGTAAACCTGCAACCTGAATTCACTGAACAATTTTTTAAGAGGTATTTTCAGACAATTTTCAATCACATTAAAGAAATCCCTTTTGAGATTCATTAAACAAATAAGCTAGTGATCTTTATGGCACACTGCAATAAGTTTTCTCTTTCTCCACATGAATTCAAGAGAATAGAAATTACAGCAAATTGTAAAATGGGAAGGTGATCTGATCTGCCAGATGGTCACCCAAGGCGTTGAAGACGTTGGAGGGGCAGGCTGCACCGCTAGCTGCTACCTGTGCACTCTAGACAGTGTTATGACCTAGCTAAGTTATTTAAAAATCCCAGAAGTAAACTTTTAACAACTGTCATAACCTATATTTTTAAGTGGTATGTTTGAGATGCAACTCTAAATTCAGGAATCAGACCACCAGTTCTCGAGAGGTTTTATATTAAACTAAATGGAACATTTTATTAATTTACACAAGTTAAATATATACACATGGCTACAAATTACTATTATCATAACTTTTAAAAAATTCCCAAACTAATCTCCATTAAGGCAACAGCAACCCATAGACTTAACGAGACACCAGGCAAAGCATTTTCACCTCACAAATTCAAAATGAGGTTCCTCTCACTTTGGTTCCTGTGGAGGCAGTTGTAGGCTTACAGCTACTTTGATCTTACATTGCCTCTGCCCTGCACACAGGAAAACTACTATTGGTTATATCCAGCACATCTCATTGAATGTAAATTCTCATTGTATCACCAGCCTCTTTGAAATCCACTTCTTCTAACAATAAAACCCCTTTCATAGTACCAATTTTATTAGTAACATAAACATATTGCTTGGTCTCTGCTAGCTAGGTACCATATTTCACCCCACTTCTTGAATGCTCTATTCAAAAAAATGCAAATGCACTCTACCTCTCTTACATCTCAAAACTAGTACACATCAAAGCACCCAGACTTGCTGGCTTTAATCCAGTTAAGACACACCCACAGACTAAACCTATATTTTAAAAGAAAAATATTTTCCAATAATATTATATACATTAATAGCTTCATGACAGCAGCATTCTCTAAAGATATGGATGCATGCAGCTGCATACCCTGTGTGTGTCCGGCCATGTTGAATTTGCACTATCCTGATGTCACACAGCCCAACTAAGTGGTGTGAAGCCAGATTCCCAAATTTGGACAGTGCAGGTCTTGACAACACCTGTGCTGTTCACTGTTGAAAAAAGGATCATGAAACAGCAAGATGGGCTCTGTAGTAGAGTTATTTAAAAGGCCAGACACCAAAATTGCAGGCAAGGTCATCTTTTGGTACTTGATATTGCAAGTGTCTGAAAGTACTTTGGAGTATTTTTTGAGGTGTTTTGGTGAGCTGCTGCATTTGTCTGAGAGTGTTGCCTCATTCTCACAGGGATGGCAGTAAAGTAGGTGACCTGGGCACACAAAGGCTTAAACAGATACAGGCACATTAGTGCTAATGTCTGTGGGTCTGCAGCACAGTGGGGAGATGGAGCAGAGGCTGCCGAGTTGGCAAGCCTTACAATATTCCCTCTGCAAAGTTAGAGTTGGACACCTCCATACTCTTTGACAATGACAAAAGCACCCAACATCTCAGTGTGCATGTCAATTCAGCACTCTCCTGTATGCCGTCCCATTGAGGTTCTTATCTGAGTATTTAGAAATAGAAGGATAGAAACATATAAATATTTATGGCACAGAGAAGGCCATTTGGTTCATTGGGCAGGATTTTTGGGTCGCCGGGTGGGCGCGGTGGGTGGGCCCGGGAACGGCCGAAGAAATGGTCCGCTGCCCACGATTGGCCCCCAACCGCAATTTCATGCTGGTGGGCCAATTAAGACCCGCCTGTCGTGAAATGCAACTCTGCACTGGTCAGGGGCCTGTCGGCTGCCAGGTCCAATGGCGACCCGGCGGCTGGTTTAAAAGAGGCCCCCTGGAAGGCTGCCACGGAAGGACATCTCCACTGCGTTCCCAAACCGAAGTTATGGAGTTGAGTGCGGCTGGACACGGCAAGTGGGAGGGCAGGTCGGGTGGGCAATTGCCCCACCGCTTTTCCAACGAGTGCCTCACCATCCTCTTGGAGGAGGTGGCTGCCAGGAGGGACTCCCTTGCCCCAGAGATGGGAGGAAGAGGCCACCACAACTCACTAAGAGGGCATGGGAGGAGGTAGTAGCAATGGTGAGCAGCCATGGTGTGGTGTGGCGCACATGGGTGCAGTGCCGGAAGCGCTTCAATGACCTGCTGCACTCAGGAAGGGTGAGTACCGTGTTCCCGCGCTCCCCTGTACCCCTCCCCACCAACTCCATGGACCTCAGGGGTGCTAGAATCTGAGTGCCAAATGTCAATGACTCTGGAGCTGGCCAAAGGGGTGAGACCTGGCTGCTTGGACTGAGTGCCAAGCAGCGCAAGGGCAACAACTTGGATGTGCCCTAGCAGGGGTTCCTCAGTTGGGGTTGGCCAGACTGCATTGGTCCTGCAGGTAGAGAGTGGACTAATTAATATTCCTCTGCTCTTTCAGGAGAAGACAAGCCATAACCAGGCAGACAGGGCACGTACAGGCGGAGGGTAGCCCAATCTTCTGCTGCTCAGCAGGTTTGAGTAAGACGCCCTGGAGCTTGAGAGCCGGCACACTCCCTGTGCAATCGGGTGTGGAGAGGCAGAGGTGCCAGATGAAGGTAAGAGTGCAGTGCACAGAGGTGAGAATTTCGGATTGTGCAACCATTCTAGTGAGGTATCTTCATTGATGTGAGCCTTGAACCTGGAGTACCTATTGATCATTGGAAGATGATGGCACCGTGATGCAGATATCCATTGTTGCACCAGGGTATGCACAGTGATAGTGTGATGACTTTAACTAATGACATGTCCCTGTTCTGCCTTTTAGATTTGCCAGCACACAATCACTCTCTGGACCCCGAAGGGCCACCCCGATACCGGAGGACCCCTGAGCTTCTGTTGCACCTGCGTCACATCCACTCTCTAAAGCAGGCACCAGCACAGATACCAGCACCTCGGTGGGCATTAGTTCTTCGGCTAGTATCTTGGTGCACATTGGTGAGGCCTCTTCACACTCGCTTTAGGTGCAAGTGGAAGCAGAGAATGCCCAGGGCACTGGCAATCAGGGGACTGCTGGAGACCAGGTTGATGCTCAGTCAAAGGCTGATGATGAGTCTCTGGTCGTCCGTTGGTGCATAAGTAGTCCAGGCAGATGCTGGCGGAGATCCATGATGGCATGTGTGCCATGGTCTCCGTTATGGAGGAGTGCATGCAGAACATCAGCATTCTATTGACCCTCATGGCTGAGCACATTGCCTCCTCCATTGAGAGAGTAGCGACTCTCATGGAGAGGCAGCTCCAGGAACAGAATCAGGGGTTCCTGGGGTTGCGCTTGGACCTGCAAGGCCTCACAAAGGCACTGAGCTCAGATGGTCAGTGCCAATGTGGGAGATGGATGAGGCACCCAGTGTCCCAGTGTGAGCAGGGAGGTCTAGAGCGATCTCATGTTGGTGCACGAGCTGCCTGTCATCTCTGCGGGCTCCTCTCAGAGCGCTCTGGATGACGGCAGCAGCTCCTCCACCCCTCTGGCAGTGACCGTGGCATCTGATGAGGCTGCAATGACAGGGCAGATGCCAGCCATGGTACTGGCCGCTCCCTTCCAGCCGGGGCCAGCACAGGCTTCACTGGCCAGAGGACGACCACCAAGATCATCAAGGTCAACAAGACAGCAGAGTCAGCAGGCTGTCTCCAATGCCGGTGCCAGCAAGGTGGAGAGGGCGCGTGGAGACTTAGCACTCGCAAGCGTAAGTTAAAGGCACCAAGAGCAAAAGAGGGACAGGTCATGGGTGGTTTTATGTTTATTTATGTTTACTATATCCATACTAGTCTGGAAATGAAGACCAGAGAAGTTTATGTATATAGTTTGGAATTGCCAGAATGAGATAAAGTTTGCTTTTGTCGTCATGGCCTGAGTAAGAGTCACCTTTTTACTTTATTGCTGCAGGGTACCCCAGTATGTAAAGCTGGACATAAGTGGCTCTGAACTTTATTGCACAGGCACTGAGCATTCTTTGTGTTCAAATGAAAGGGTCCTTTCAGACATCCGGGATGGAGGTTCCAGCCCTGGCATGCGGTTGAAGCTGATCGTTGGTAGCCTAGCTGAAGGAGCGTTGCATCAAAGCATCCCTGGTGTCCCTGCCTCCCTGGAGGCTACTGAGGTCTGCCTCCATGCCCTCAGTGTTCTCCTCACCGTGCCCCTCTTCTGACTCACTACTGGACTCATCATCTGTGGCCTGTGCAGCTGTGTCAAGATCCCCTTCCTCCAATGGGTCCCACTTTGCCAGTGCCAGATTGTGGAGAGCGCAGCATGCAAACGCTATCAGTGACACCCGCTCTGGTGGGTATTGTAGTGCATCCCCTGAACTGTCCAAGCATCGGAAGCGCATCTTGAGAAGACCTATGGTCCTTTCTACCACCACCCTTGTGGAGGCATGACTCGTATTGTAATGCTTCTCTGCCTCTGTTCTTGGGTGGTGGAGAGGCGTCATGAGCCACCTCTTCAACAGATAGCCCTCGTCACCCAGCAGCCATTCATCCAGTCAGGCTGGAGCACTGAAGAGCCTCAAGCCTTGAAACCTGGGAGTGTCTCAGGATACAAGCTAGGGTTCCTTGCACAAACTTGCAGAATCTGCATCCTGTGGTCACACACCATCTGCCAAACTCCTCACTACTCACATTGGCAATGCTGCTGACCCTTTATATCCTGCTCTTGGATGAGGTTTTTGAAAATGTCGGCTGGTTGCCAACCCATTTTGCCCGTGTGATGAACGTGATATCGCAACGGAAAAATTGCCACCAATTGGACTGCTAAAGGCCTTAAGTGGCCTGTTAATTAATGGCGGGTGTGACTCCGGCACCCGAGCACGCCCGCCAAGCAAAATATCGCGCGAGTGTGCAATGACATCAGGACGCTCACCCAATGTCATCGCGCGCTATTTTATGCCCGATCAGGTAGGCTCGCATCCGTCCGTGGGACATAAAATTCTGCCCATCTGGCTGATAAAGGGTAATCCAGTTAAAGCACACCTACCATTCCTGATCCACAACCCTCATTAAGGCCTTGGTTCAAACACGGACAAAACAGCTGAATTCCCAAGGTGAGGTGAGAGTGACTGCCCTTGACATCAAGGCAGCATTTGACTGAGTGTGGCATCAAGGAGCCCTAGCAAAAGTGGAGTCAATGGGAATCGGGGGAAAACTCTCCACTGACTGGGGGTCATACCTAGCACAAAGGAAGATGGTTGTGGTTGTTGGAGGTCAATCATCTCAATTTCAGGACATCACTACAAGAGTTCCCCAGGGTCCTAGGCCCAACCATCTTCAGCTGCTTCATCAATTACCTTCCTTCCACCATAAGGTCGGAAGTGGGGATGTTCACTGATGATTGCACAATGCGCAGCACCGTTCGAGCTTCCTCAGATACTGAAGCAGTCCATGTCCAAATGCAGCATGATCTGGATAATATCCAGGCTTGGGCTGACAAGTGGCAAGTAACATTCACGCCACACAAGTGCCAGGCAATGACCATCTCCAACAAGTGAGAATGGAACCATCACCCCTTGACATTCAAGGCATTATCATTGCTGAATCCCCGACTATCAACATCCTGGAGATTACCATTGACCAGAAGCTGAACTGGACTAGCCATATAAATACTGTGGCTACAAGAGCAGGTCAGAGGCTAGGAATCCTGTGGCGAGTAACTCACCTCCTGACTCCCTAAAGCCTGTCCACCATCTACAAGGCACAAGTCAGGAGTGTGGTGGAATATTCTCCATTTGCCAGGATGAGTGTAGCTCAGGTCAAATGACGAGGCCTCGCCATCCATGCTATATTGTTGCTCTCTTTCCTCTTCAAGTTCCTGTGGCTGGGTGGGTGGTGGTTCTTGGGAATCTGAAAGCAAGAACTCAGAAAGGGAAGGCTAGTTTGAGGGAAAGGGGTTGCGATGGAAATGAAGAAGTCTATGATCACACCATCTGCAATTTACTCATCATGCCAGATTACAGGATGAGGGTGTCCTGAAAATTGAGAAGAAGAATAAGGCAGGAAGATGCCATCATCTACAATGTTCTCAGAAATGTCAGATGCTCCATCACGGCCAGCACAATAATGCAGAGAACCATCTCCTCTGTAGGGCTCAGAAGGTGCAAATGTCCTTGTTCCTTGTCTGTCTGCTCTCCTTCCTTCTATTATGTGGCATCTTATCCTGCAATGGGGCAAAATTGTCAGTGATTGTGTAGCACTGTGTTTTGGTGATACGCTTGCCATAGCTGAATAGATAGCTGCATGTTTGTGGAGGCAGTGAGAGTTGTGTGTGAGGCTAGTAGCATTGCTAGCTATGTGAGGTGAGGTGGAGTATCTAGATGTTAGCTGTAAGTCCTGAAAGCCAGGGGGTGCTGCTGGCTGAGTAATAGGAGTGCAGTACATTGAACAGTGTGAGAAGTTGGTAGTGAGGTAGGTATGGAATTTCATGTAAAATTGCATTCACTGACCTTGACGCCCACATGAGGTCATTCAACCTTGTGGTACTGCTGCAAGATCCTTGGGTCCAGACACTGGAAGTTGACCTTTCTGGAAGCCTACTCAGACTAAGGGTGGTCCTTGAGGATCTCGTAGCCCACCCATGTAGACATGGCATCTCTCCTTGTGCTCACTTGAGTCATTAGTGTCTTCAGCATGCATCCATCACTATGAATGTTGCAGGAACCTTGTGATAAGCAAAAGGCACTGCTTGGGTCCCCTGTTGTGCACAGAGCACATCAGCAGTGTTAAGAGGCAGAAATCAGTGGAGATGCACCAGCGAGCACCACAATCACTCAGATGAAGTAGGTATATGACCTTAAACAAAAACAAAAATTGCTGGAAAAACTCAGCAGGTCTGACAGCATCTGTGGAGAGAAAGATAGAGTTAACATTAACAGAGTTAACCTCTTCTTCAGAGGTCAGAAGAGTCATACGAACTCAAAACATCAACTCTGTTTCATTCTCCACAGATGCTGTCGGACCTGCTGGGTTTTTGCAGAATTTTCTGTTTTTGTTTCAAATTTCCAGCATCTGGGGAGAATTTTCCCCATGTCTGGCAGGCTGAGCGGGAGCGGGCAGGGACGGGCGGGCAGGCGGCCAATTTAGGCCCGCCCAGTGTAATGCGCGACTCCCAAGTATAGTGGGAGTGGGCAGGCGGCGGTGGGAGTACAATGACCGCCGGGTCCAATGGCGACCCGGCGGCCTGTTTAAATGAAGCACTGGCAGCCTTGGAAAGGCTGCTCACAATGGCAAGTAGAAGGGCTCACCAAAGGGCTTCTGGTGAGCAGGCCAGTCCCGAGGGTAAGCCAGCGGAGCAGGTCAGGCCAGAGGGTAGGACAGCCGAGCAGGCCAGGCCGAAGGGTAGGGCAGCAGGGTAGTGTGTCCCTCGGTTTTTGGATGAGTGCTTAGCAGCCCTCCTGGAGGAAGTGGCAGCAGGGCAGGAGGTCCTGCTTCCGAAGGACGGGAGGCAGAGGCCCCCCCACCTGACCAAACGTGCCTGGGAGGAGGTGGCTGAGACAATGAGCTCCCATGATGTGGTGCTACGCACGTGGGTCCAGTGCCGCAAGAAATTCAACGGCTTCCTGTGCTTGGGAAGAGTGAGTACCATGTTGGCAGAGGTCACTTAATGCAGCCGTCAGCATTCCCCACGCCCCCCTCCTCTCACCAACAACTCTGTGTGCAGTTACAACATTGAATCCTTCACGGCATGTTTCCCTCGCTAGGTGGGCCGACAGATTGCCCATGCCTAGTTCACCCTGAGAGGGTAGTGCTGAGATGGGTTCTGCACCTGCAGCAAGTGTGACACTGACACCCAGAGTATAGATTCAAGGATCTGCACCTGGGCAGAGTGCTGGAACTGCAAAGCATGTCAAAGTCAGGGTGCTATCATGCTGGGAGGGGAGTTTCCAGGTGGCTGGGCATCAACCCATCAACTGGCCTTTGCGTTCCACGTGCTTGTGCCTCCTTGCTTTGCAAGGTTAGACCGTGTGGTGCCACATGTGATGGAGGCAGCATTTGGGCAAGGGGTGGTCAGCCATGGCTTCTTTGTGTGTGTACAGCAGCTGCAGGGTGATGAAGCACTGGAGCCCTGCAATAACACTCTGGTTGGGGTGGCAGAGATGCAATGGGAATCCAGTTACAGGCTGGACTAATCAATGCTTTTCTCTCCTTTTCAGAAGACGGCACACAATGCCGCCGAGCAGATGGGGACTGGTGGAGGCCAGGCCCAGTTGGCCATCGTGACTCGATTTGAGCAGCAGACCATGGATCTGGAGTGGCGCCATGTGCCCAGGTCCACTGGTGACGGTGAGGCTGAGGTGCCACGGGGAGGTATGTTTGCATGGCACTGAGGTCACCATGTGTGTCCCAGCAGCCATGGCACTGCTGAAGGCTCAGTGATTGAAATTTGCAACATGGATTGACCATTGATAATGGAAGGATGAGCGCAAACTGATCTGGGGGACAGGCATGCACATTGACATTGTCTCTACTTTAACTAATCAAGTGTCATTGTTCTTCCCTTCAGCATCTGAGCCTGCATGGCACAAACTAAGTTTGCGTGGCAACAAACAGAGATCCCAGGACTTCCGTCTGAGCTTCCACTATACCTTTCAGACAGTGGGTAGCTTCTCTGCTGCAATTGAAGCTGAGACATTGGCCATCAGACGCTGCATTATGGCTGGGTCCACAAATGTTCTCATACAGTTGGTCATCACTTCGACGCTGGAAAGGATGTGCTATAAGCTCTGCACAAAGCCCTGTGCCAAATTGGAGCCGAATCCTCCATGCTTCTTGACAGTGACACCAGTCTCTGGCAGGTCTGCCAATGCACCAAGCATTTAACTGTGCATGCCCATCAGCCTAGTCCTATAATTGGCCCAATTGAAATCCTCATCTGAATCGTCTGCAGCAGAGCTCATCCACAACCTCGACCTCCTGGCACTTGTGATACCCTTTCCCCCTAACCAGGCTGGAGCCCTCTCTTATAGATAAAAGCAAAATACTGCACGGCCAGAATTTTCTCATTGGCGTGTGGGGGTGGGCCCCGCACCCTATGCATAAAATGACGCATGGTGACATTGGCAGGAGCAGGAAATATTAGGAGATCGCAAAAATTGATTTCACGTCATCGTAAAACCAGTTTGTGATCGTCCACTCCACCCATCAATGGTGGGCTACATTTTCCACCGCCGCACATCGGGAACCTAATGTAAATACTTTAGCATCTCGCTATAAGCCCTGCTTGCCAGAATCATCCTCCCACGCTGGATCATCGAAGCACGTCAGCATGATTGCACACCAACATGTTTCACAACTGTACATAAGTGACCTGCACCTGGTGAGCTGCACTTCGCTCGGGGCTTCGAGGTTTGTTTGCCTACCTTGCTTCAGGCAGCACTCACGGCTATCAGTGCTAGGCTTTGCAGGCAGCACCATACCACTTTTAGGGGTGGCTCACAGGCAGGTCTCTATCTACCAGACCAGCCGTAAGGCAGGGGTGGCTTTTCACCGGCTGCTGAGCTAAGGCTTGCTTGGGGAAAGGGATAAGTGGCCTCAGGCAAGGGAAGAGGCTGCAGGGCGAGGGATGTACTGGGGAAGGGGTTATCCCAGGCTGTGTATGTGTGGAGGCACATTTTGATCTGTGCGTGGCCTCAAGATGGTGACGGCTGAGGAGGCAGTCTCCAGAGGAGATGAGGCCGGATGGAGATGTGAGGGTGTGTGTGTGAGAGTGAGTGTTGATCTCCCTTGAACTGGCAGTGAGTGAGATACCAGTGAATGTGTGATGACCTTGTGAATGTGAGAGTTTAGAGTGATCAGATGGTTGCCTTACCCTGGTGGCATGGTTGAGATCATTCATCTTCTTTCTACACTGGATGGCCAAACGCTTCTGTGCAGTGTTGGCACTGACCACCACTGCCACCACCTCCCAAGCTAGAGTGGCGAGTTGCTGGACCTCCTGCGACCAAAGCTGGGTGTAGGGGGTGAAGGGGGGGGTGGTGATGGGGGAGGACATCACGGCAGGCCTTCAAAAGGCATTTGTGATGGCTCACCAAACTCTTCTTGGCTTTCAGTGGAGCAATCCTGGGCTGCAACATTGAGAACCATGTGCTTGGCTTCAGTTTAGATATGGCACCCAGACTGAGGAAACGGTGAGGTAACGGCATGGCGAGACATTCAGAGGTCGCCCGCCAGTGAGACGGCGAATTTTCTGTGGCTGCATAATTAATGAGGCGGGAAGCAGACGATATGGCGTGAAAACCCACCATTGCGGCCAGCGGGTAAAATGTCGTTTTTCAAGCCTGCTACCATGCTTGGGGCAATTCTGGGATGAATCCACACCTAGGATTGCTGAGGCTACACACTGGGGGAGTGGAAGTAGCTCCTCGGTGCATGGATATGCTGTCCTCTCTCAGGAGAATAGCATTTGTGTTTCCAGTATTACCACTCCGGTTCTGCCCCTGCTATTGCCTGACAGCCAGCCCATGCTGAGGTGGTACAGTCTGAAGCTGGGCCCACAAGGCCCACAGCTGTTGAAGGCATCCTACAAGGCCACTGTCTCCCCAGCTAAAGGCAGCAGCCTCCCAGCAACCGTTTTGTATCCACTGGCATAGCACTGTGTAGGCACACAATGACAGGCAGAGGCACTTTCAGGACATTTTTGTTACTTATGCAACTTGGTAGAACTGAAATATGTAACTTTGAGAAATCCTTGATATATATTTAATATTATCAGTACACAAATTCCACCATGGATTCTAAGGATAAATTCTGCCAGGACACTTCAGGAAAGTGTGTGATAAAGCACAATTAGTATGTTGTGCCTTTGACAAGGGTTTTCAATTACATAAAAATATTTCTAAACCATTTCTTTCACAGTCTGAAATTGCCAATGCCAAAATCAGAAAGCTAACAATTTCCAACCCTCTATCAACCAATGATTATGCACATTCTTTAGCTTAAAAATTAAAATTTGTACTATACATAACCATTCCAAGCAGTGGGAGGATGAGGATGAGCCTTTCCCTTGGTAAGACAATGTGAACAAATACAATTTTGGAAGAAGAGAGAAGAAAGTAAAAGACTAATTGTGAACCCATACACCAAAGAGCAGATTTTCTTTGCTGTATCTGGGGTAGTGAAGTGGAAACAGAGGCAGGATCTATTACTTCAGATCTCTACCTTATACTAAGTTATCTCAGGAGTTCCAAGGGGTTCCTCCATGGACAGTTCAGGGTCTGCACATTCAACAGACACAGGCGCAGGGTAGGGTGTAAATGAAATGTGGCAGGGCGTTTTTGGCGCCCTTCCAGCACTCTCTTTCTACATCTATCTTTGGGATGTTCAAAAGAAGATATTGCAAAAAGCTGGATGAGGGTTGTGCGGAATTCACACTGGGAGTATACAGAGTTACTTAATTTTGCAGACAGATTGCAAGAGTAGACAGAAGGCCTCAACTAGAAACACAGTTATAGGTCCGACAACCTGGGACAGCAGCAGGCCAAAAAATTGTCCTCCCTATTCTCTCAGAAAGTCTAATGTACAAATTATATATAACCACTGCCAGAGAATTATGCAGGTCTGTGCATGGTATCCTTGTCATGCTGGCAACACCTACCTCCTAAGGCACACCCAGGTGCAACGGCTATTCTCCCCAGCACTGTTATTGGAGGGGTGGTTACTTGGCGATAAAGGGTAGCCGCCGACGATTTGGCTCAAGACCCAGTAAGGAATCCATGAACAGAGGCTGAGCACTGATACAATGAGAGCCATGCACTCATCAGGGCCACCATTGAGCAGACCCAATGGTCTGCTCAAAATGAGATTCCATTGTCTGGACAAAGCTGGAGGTGCACTGCAGAATGCACGGACTTGGGTCTCCCTGCATGCTGTGGTATGCTGCACCTTCACAACCTTGCACTCCAGAGGGGGGATGGTCATGGCAAAAGCAGGTCTAGGTACCCAGCCCGCATCCTTGGATGACAAATTTGAAGAGAAATCGGAATTCGATCAGAAGGATCCTGACTGGCTACCACTACACCTGAGGCCCAACAGGGAGTGGGTGCCATGGAGACTCAGGGGTCTTTTACTATGAGGTGCTTTTGAAGGTGTGGTGAACTTTCAACAAAAAAGATCTGTGCTTTGCAGTCTTCTGATCTGTGACCCTGAATGACCACTGCAAGCCAACAGAACCAAGGCCAGTATTACCGAGGAAACCTGTGAGGAAGCTTGTTGATGCAGGCGCCACCAAGCAGATGAGCTAGATGTCCTTTAAACTACCATCTAACCACATGATTCATCACAACAATGACACATTCATTCTTGGTCACAATCAGTTAATAAAGATCCTCAACACAATCTCTCACACAGTAATACCAAGAAAGGAGCACCCTTGATAACCCATATGTATCTATTGTGATTTTTTATTCTTTTATAGTGCCCCCATTTCACTGTCAGCTGTGCTGGAGGCAGGCTGCAGACTTTGATGCACCTTTGCCTGGGATGACCTTGGTGGACATCCTCTGGTCTCCTGAGGCTGTGAAGGCCTCAACATTGTGAAGGACTCCTGCACAGTGACAGGACTCTCCTCTGTTGCCCCTGAGGCACCGATGTCACTGGCAGAGGGGTGGAGGACTGGCTGCCACCATCAAGAGCTGCCGTCATGAGGTCCAATTGGCTTCCCATGCTTACCTGAGAGAGAGGAGGATGTGGTGGAGACTCCAAATACCTTGTCCCCTCTCACCTTGGCACTGCCTGCTTGAATTCAGTGACAAGGTGATGGAATTCAGGTCTGTACCCATCTCCAGCAACCACTGACTGGTCTGCTTCATTTGGCTCTTCATTAATGTTGCCAATTTCTTGATGGAGGAAGCCATGCAAGCAGATGAGAGGGAGATTTCAGTGCTCATGGCGTGAATGGACTCCTCCACTGTCATTGCCAGGCCCGGATATTCTCTGGACTCTCCACCAGATCATCATGCACTGGACGTCCAGCATCTGCCACCTTACGGATGAATCCAGAGGCTCGTCATATGCCTGGGCCTCAACATCAACCTGCACTCCCACATTCCTCCAACTGTCAGAAACCTGGACAGTCACAGGCTCTAACAGCTGGTTCCATTTGGTTGATGCGCGCAAACGTAATGTCACAGACAGAATGTTTGTGCTCTCTTACTGTCCATAATCAGTGAGTTTTGAACGGAAAGAGCTGTGTCTTTTCTTACTCTTGGAGTGTGTATTCCAACTAAATAATTGAGCAGCAAGCTTTTGAGAGTTTACATTAAAGAAGGCTATTTAATCTCACACACTTACCCCGAATTAACGCAATATCACACACTCGGTCTCACACCCACAAAGATTGGATATAGTTACAGATGGTGCACTTTTACAGATTACAGTTACTTCAGTCTCTTATTTCCACTCTTCCATGTGGCAGGCCTGTGGTTTCTTGAATGGATTTGATGATTTAAAGCTAAACTGAGTGTCTTGTAAAACAAAGAGTTCACAGCAAGTTTCTTGTAGTCGAATATCTAGGAAATTGGCTCTCAGGTGAACTTTGAATTTGTAACAGGTTGAAAACTTTGGCTGCTTCATGACTTGCAGCCAGTTTCAGAGTCTGGTTCTCGGATGAGCTGACAACTGATGGTTCAGATGGGTGTGCTGTGTTCTGGGGTCATAAAGGTGTAATCTTGATCACATGACTGCTGGGTGAACACTATTAAGGCCCACACGGTCTAGTCTGGATAGGGGAGTTCATCATGATAAAATGGGAAGTTGTTAGTGGCCATTGAGTTTTGATCTTACCTTTCATCTAGTGCGAAACATGGAGACAGGCAGTCTGGAAACCCGATAGTCTTCAGGTGTTGGCCCACCCTTAAACAATGAGATATGTGAATTCCACAAATGGCTGTGACGTACCCATACCTACATCCATATGTAATTACATATTTGCCGAAGATTTAATACTATCTGTAGTCCAAAACCCCAAAGTCACATGACTTGCAGCAGCCATCTTAACAGCTTGTGTGTGTCCAATTTTTAAAAGTATTGACTGAAAGTTCATAATATGACATGCCTGCACTAGGCATGACACCCACTGAAGTGCAAGTATTTGAGCTGGAGGAAGGTTCAGGGCAAGGGTTGGGCAGTGCATCCTTTGAGGTCCCCTTATCTTTCTCAGAGGACAATGCTGGTTCCCTGAGGAGATTGGCTGCTGGAGCCGATGACTGACATGTTGAAAAAGATAAAGATTAGCAACACTCAGCACTTCTTATGAAATTGATAAAGAGTTCGTTGCATTTCAGACAGACACCTTCACCATTCAACCCATGACATAGAGTGTTGCCCTCCCTGCCTTTTGATGAGCCAAACTGATTCCTTACCCTGCCATTGCAACACAGCCACCCATCCCCTTTCGGCTGAGCATTTGTCCCTCGGATTTTCAACCCCCCTGCACGAGCTCCAGCTCTCTGTGGCCAATGGATCTCCATCCCTGGTGACTGGCCAGCTACAGGATGTCCTCTTCCATTGGAATCGTAAATGGCAGTTTGGGCACATGACCACCAGTCCTTGATTTCTCACAGGCATTATGTGCCCTCTTTTTCTGCAAAGACAATGGGAGAATGATGAGTCTCATCTCTGGAGAGGTTGTGCCATCAGGGTTGAGCCCATAACTCATGTGACTCACTCCGCCGCTTGCCTCCCCTCATCTGACACTCCCTTTCCATCCACCTTCCTCTAGTTCCCCAAAGCCATGCAGGGTGCTGAGGCTCCTTGAGTTCCCGTTTCCCACGCACATCAACCGTATACCCTCCCATGGTTGTGTGCTTACATCTGGAATTAAGTTTGGCACTCACCCTTGCAGAATGGAGAAGGTCATGCAGCACTGCAGATATATCCTCGGACGACCCCGTGGCTGCTGATCTTCTCTGCCACCTCCATCCAGGTTTGCCTGGTCTGGCAGGGACGTCTCCGTTTCTCATCTTGCAGTATAAGAACATCCCGCCACTCAGTCACAGCCTGGAGGAGGACATGCAGGGAGACATCTTCAAACTGTGGGCCTCCTCAATTGCTCATGGCAGCTAATGCCACGGGAGCGGGTCACTCTGATCCAGTGCAGGGTAGTGGGGGTGGGGGGTGTCCTGGAGGTGCAGTTGTTATTTCTTTCTCTCTTATCTAGTGGTGGGAGGAATTGCAGCTGCCTCAGGAGTCACCAAGATGACGACAGATGTTCTGCCCTATAGCTTCATTCTTCTCACCTCTTTGCAAGCAGTGCTGCCCAGTGATGATGGGCAGCCAAATGCCAGATGCTGCCCCAAAGAATGTCTTCCCTGCAATCATAGGCCCTTAAATCTTACGCCGGAAACTCTTTCTGTTTCACAGCTTGACTCAGCCAATGCAGGATGCCCTGCCCTAGGTTTCCAATTTGTTGCGAGTCTGGCTGGCCAGGTGCTAATTGGCTGGCAGTCCCACTGGTCAGCCACTAATTGGCCATGTTTAATTGCGGTGGGGACACTGAGATGGATAGAAGTGGGCATGCTGCACACATTCACTAGCTCTGACCTGATCCCACCATGTACTGTAACATACAACCCACAATCTGCTGCTAACCAAGTTTGATGATTTAAATGCAACTTGGAGTTGTCACTACAAAGTTTGAGTGATGACATACTGAGTAGCCTGAATGAGGGGAAAGGGATCACCGAAGGTTGGATAGGATTTCAAATGTCAGTAGGTTCTTCCATAATGAGGTCATAGATAGGGAGGGCTTTGTTTGCAATACAACAGACATTTTGTAGGAAATTGCAGAGCTGCCGAAGACTATGGCATTTTCAGAGAAAAGCAAGGGGGAAGATCACCGGAATACCTGTCTTTGAAGGTCAGTGTTTTCAGGTAATTTTTTCACCAACTTTTAAGTAGATGTAAACCAGGTAAGAAATAGTAATAATTATACACTCTACAGCAAATGAATTGCAAGGTTAATATAACTTACCTGCTAAATGCATGATTTAACATGGCTATAAGGAGATTCACAGCTAGAATTGCTTCGAATGCAATGAATGATCCTACAAGTATAAATGTCATAAGTGCATCTTGCTCATACATTGCATCATAATTGTAACCGTCAATAACACTAATACGAAACATAGTGAATAGACAGCTTGAGATGCTATTGAATTCAGGTAGTTCATTGAGACCTTCAAAGTAACAGAAGAAACAAAATGAAACTAGGATTATTAGTAACAAAAGTATAAGCTGTATTAAAATCCAGGAATATAATGCAATGAAAGCAGTTAATAAAGCATTGACTATTTCAGAAACAAACTAAAATTTAGTTTGGAAATGCAATTAATGGTTAAACTCTGCTGCCTGTTTCCTAATCATCCTAAATTCTATTCACCCATCACCATTGTGCTCACTGACCTACATTGGCTTCTGATTAAGCAGTTGTGGGATTAGTTCCAAGTTAAGCAAGTCTTGATTTTAAAATTCTCTTTCCTATTTTGAAATTCCTCCATGGCCTCATCCCTCCCTATCTCTATAACTTCCTCCAGCCCTATAACCCTCAGAGATATCTGCCACTCGTCCAATTCTGAGCTCTTCTGTGTGCCCAATTTTAATTACTCCACCATTGATGTATATGCCTTAAGCTACACAGGCCCCAAGCTCTGGAATTCCCTCCTTAAACCTCTCTGCCTCTATATAGCTCTTTCTTTCTTTAAGATGTTTCTTAAAACCCACCTCTTTGGCCAAGCTTTTAGTCATCTGCCCTCATAGCTCCTTATGTTGCACAGAGTCAAATTTTATTTGATTATTCTCTTAATAAGTGTCTTAAGACATTTTACTATATTAAAGGCACTATATAAATACAGGTTGTTGCTGTTGTGATTAAGTTTTAATTATATGTAGAGATGATCAAAATGTGCTTATAAGAGACTAGCTGTTACACTACTGGGACTACAAAAATAAAGTAGTTAGTCAGATTTGAATGACGGAACTGTAGGTTCATTGGATGGATGGCGGGCATATAACCAAAGTTCTTCTGTACGGTGAATCTTGGTCACAACCTCCTAGGCATTCATACCTCCACTACAAGGGCACCTGCAAGCAAGCTATGAAGATGGCAGATATTGATGCTGACAACTGAGAGACAGTTGCTGACAGTCATGATCTCTGGAGGCTGACTGTTTGGAAAGGCATTGGAAGGGGTGAGCAGAAACGTAAAGCTCAGCTGGCCGAAAAGAGAGCCCAGATAAAATAGAGGCCAGTGAATCATGCATCTTCTTAGTCCACTGTCTTCCTCTGCCAGAAAATGCAGCAGAGGCTGCCATGCCAGAGTGGGGCTCCTGAGCCACACCA